>NW_028081875.1:1182619-2662454 GCF_014824575.4 Sturnira hondurensis
TATGCACCCCAATGTTCATAGCAGCACAATTTACAATAGCCAAGAGTTGGAAGCAACCTAGGTGCCCGTCAGTAAATGAATGGATCAAAAAACTATGGTACATATACACAATGGAATTTTATGCTGCAGAAAGAAAGAAGGAGCTCCTACCTTTTGCAACAACATGGATGGAACTGGAAAGCATTATGCTGAGTGAAATAAGCCAGGTGTTGAAGGACAAATACCATATGATCTCACCTCTAACAGGAAGCTAAACAACAATTAAATATTTTTTAAAAAAGAAGTTCAGTTGTGTTATAGTAAAAGAGTCTTTGCATGAATTAAGGAACTCACACAATTCATACAACTCAAAAAACAAACAATCCATTTGAAAAGTGGGCAGGGGACCTGAATAGACATTCTCTAAAGATGACATACAGATGACCAATGAACATATGAAAAGAGGCTCAATGTCACTAATCATTACAAAAATGCAAATTAAAATCACAATGAGATAATTCTCCACATTGGTCAGAATGGCTATCATCAATAAATCGATAAGCAAAAAGTGTTGGTAAAGGGTATGAGGAAAAGGAAACCTCATGTGCTGTTGGTGGGAAGTCAGATTGGTGCAGCAACTATGGCAAAGACTATGGATGATCCTCAGATATTAAAAACAGTACTGCCTGGTGTGGCTGGTGTGGTTTAGTGTATTGAGTGCTGGCCTGCAAACTAAAGGGTCACCAGTTCAACTCCAAGGCATAGCATGTGCCTCAGTTGTTGTGGGCATGTGAGAGGCAATCACACATTGATGTTTCTCTCCCTCTCCTTCTACCTCCCTTCCCTTCTAAAAATAAATAAACAAAATCATTTTAGTGTCCATTATGTTATGTTATTCACTTATTTTTATGTTCTAAATTATTTTATTGTTGTTCAAGTACAGCTGTCTGCATTTACCCCACAATACTCTTCCCACTCCACCCATCTCTACCTCCCACTCTCAATCCAGCCCCTTTGTTTTTTTCCAATAGTCCTTTACAGATGTTCCTGAAAACCCTTCCCGCTTTTCCCCCTTATTTTCCCCTCCTGCCTCCCATCTGATTACTGTTAGTTTGTTCTTAATTTCAATGTCTTATGGTTATATTGTGCTTGCTTGTTTGTTTTGTTGATTAGGTTCCACTTATAGATGAGATCTTATGTTATTTGTCTTTCACTGTCTGGCTTATTTCACTTAGCGTAATGCTGTCCAGTTCCATCCATGGTGTCACAAAGGGTAAATAAAACCTTTAAATATTAAAAATTAAAAAAATAAAAATAGTATTACCATGTGATGCAGCAATTCCACTCTTGGGTATATCAAAAAAACACAAAACACCAATTAGAAAGAATATATGCACCCCTATGTTCATTGCAGCATTATTTACAATTGCCAAGATACGGAAACAACCCAAGTGCTCATCAGTAGATGTCAAGATAAAAAAGCTATAGTATATATGCATGTGTAAGTAATGGATTGAGCAGAGGCCTGTGAACCAGCGGATTGTGGTTCGATTCCTAGTCAGGGCACATGCCTGGGTTGCAGGCCGGTTCCCTGCAGGCCAACTCCCAGCAGGGGACGCATGAAAGGCAACTATACATTGATGTTTCTCTCCCTTTCCTTCCCCTCTAAAGATAAATAAATAAATAAAATCTTAAAAAAAAAGAATTGGAAGTGGGGATGGCTGGGGTGGGGGGGAGGGGAGTGGCGAGAGGGAAGTGAAAACAACTATATTTGAATAACAATTTTTTCAAAAAGAAAAAAGTACATAAAAATAAAATCAATAAACAACCTCAAGTGAAGATTAAAAAAGAATTTTTCTGCAAATGTACAATGGACACGTATACCTTTTTATAAAAATGGAGTTAAACTATACACACTGTTATATCTCTTTCTTATTTTGCAAGATTTAATTTATTTATTTTTAAAGAGAGGTGAAGAGAGGGAGAGAAATATCATGTGCACAAAAGAAACATCAACCAGCATGCTCCCAAATGGAGACCTGGCTCACAATCAAGGCATGTGTCCTGGCCTGGAATTGTACCAGCAACTTCTTGGTGTGAGATGATGCCTAACCCACTGAGCCATACTGGTCAGGATGAGTCCCTTTCTTTTTTTCAAGCCCATACTTGGCTATCTCCAAATGTCTACATATTCCAATTATCCTTTCTTTTTCGTGGCTGTATAATACTCCTTTGTATAAACATGTCTTCATTTTTATAAGGAGTACCTTGTTGATTAGCAAATAAGTTGTCACCATATTTTGCTCTCACAATAAATGCAATAAACACAATATGTAAATTTTTGCTCTTTTCTACAGCTGTAGGATAAATAATTAGAAGTGTCATTTTGGGGTAGAATGTGTTGCCAATCTTATCTTCAATAGTTACACTCATTTTACATTCACACCTAATCTTAATAGCCAGATTTTAGCCACACTTTGGTCAATCCTACAGGTTAAGAAATGTTAAAATATTTGTCAATTTAATAGGTGAATATTGTATCTAGTTATTTTTGTATTGCATACATCTGAATTTTTGCAAACTCCTCTCAGGCTAGTCTATTTAAAGGCTCCAGTATGTGAATAGAGGTTAAATGTTACAAATGAAACCCTCATGGATGAAAGGGAAAAAGAAAAAATTGTCGTCTTGTAAGAACATTTACTATAAGGCAATGTACCCAAGCCCCCACAGATGGTTATGATCTTGGTAGCCACCCATAAAAGTTTAGAAACTCCCCCTTTTTCTTCTAAATTGTCACATAGTTTGCCTAGGATAAAATTAGGGCATTATAAGAGAAGCAATATGCATTAGGGACAATTATAATATGCAGAGTACTTAATGAAAATCAGAAATTACTTGTGACTGGAATATCCTACAGAAATCTTTAGGAAAGGAAAGCTTAAGTTTCTTGAATAATTGTTATCCTTTCTGAGGTTAAGAGTCAAAACACTTTGTCTCTACTTTCTAGTTCCTTAAATATTAAAAAAATACTTAACAGGACTCTCTTTGTAAACCAATAGATGTTTTTAAGAGCACAAACCTCACAGATTTATAAAAGAAGAAAAAAAGGAAATGTTTAGTTAACATTTATTAACATTCTCTTTCAACTGTATTCAACATCTTTGAATTATCTATGAGCTCACCTAGCTGTGGGCTCACTGCAATGGCATATGCCATGAAAGTATAGGGGCTACTCAGGTTGCTCCCCCATGGGAGAGACTACCAAAGACTGGATTATTTTAAGTCTATTTTTGCAGTGAAAGGAAGCCACAGGCATCTGAACACTGGCTTTCCAGCCCAACACCTATTTTTTGCCAGAACACAAAGAGCACCTTCTGAACCTATACTTCTGGAATTTGGGTGGGTTCAAATAGAGATCAGAGTCTTTGGGTGCTTTTGTGTTTGTTTCCTACTAAGTTCTCCTTTGCCCTGGTGTTTCTTTCTTCACTGTGTACCCACCACACTTACTCCCAATCATCCCAAATCACAAAATCCAGGTTCATTTTTTAAAGACTAATGACTGAGGGTTTGCTTATATTTTTGTTTTTCCCCAGCTATAGTATGCCTATGCCAACACAAATGAGTGTGTTCGTTTATTTTAAAAAACCTCTTATAAATCTTCAGTGCCTTTTTGAGTAGAAAATATTCATATCCTGACTCCAAATTACAGCTGGGATCATAACCACTCAACAAGTACTTTTAGTTCAGATTCATTTTAGATTCTGACAAGTGGGGGAAGGAAACACAAGATATACAAAGTATCCTTTGAAGAAACGAAATTCTGAATGGAGAAATGGGTGGGAAAATCTTGCCATTTCAAACCAACCCTAGTGCTTATGCCACAGGTTCAGAGTTATTTAAAGTGGAGGAGCCAGCTTTGGCAACTATAGAAAGTGGCCACAGGGCAAGGACAACTGAATTTAAGAGTTTCTTAGGAAATAAACTGATTTATAAAATTAAAGTAAAAAATAAATATTAATACGTTTTAGATGCATCTGCTTTTATCACAATTATTCAGCATTTGTGGGAGAGCTACTCTGACCATTTAGTCACATCACTTCCAGACAGCTATGAAGTTGATTTTACTATAGATTTGGATGCTGTGGGTAAGGGGATGACCTACATATTCAAAACTCACTTCTTGATTTCCATGAAGTGCTACCTGGCAGCTCTGGTTGCAAATTATTTTGCGAATGCAAATCTCAATCCCCCCAATTTTGTGACTTTTTCTTTTCAGTAATCCTTACAGCTGTTGGACTCCTGGTGTAGACATTTTTTAGAAGGAAAATGTCACTTTGCTCTAATCCTGCAGACTTTTCGAATGCAGACATTTTGCAAATTAGAAAGCAGCATTTTCATTTGGTGATGGTTTGAGGGGATATTTACCAGCATATATGAAGTCTGCTGGGCTGTGAAGTCTTTGAAAAGTGGAAACATAGAATTACTAAAAAGGCAATTCTCACTGCAGTGAGGTTCTATTTTACTCACATTTCAGATAGCCCAACTAAACCTTTGCTGGGAAAGACCACCATACCCTAGTTCACACCAGAATGAGCCTCAAGGATTACCTCTCTGGAGGTCCAGAGGGAGGGAAGCTTTCAAGTTTGTTTGATTCAAAGGTGTAGTATAATCATCAAAGCCTTCAATTCATTCTGTTTCTCTCATCTTTCTCTGTGTGGTCAGCCTTATACAGAACTGCAAATACCTCTTAGCAATTCTCATGATTGTAAACTTCTTCCACCACATCGAGGAAAGAGAATATAGATCTCTTCTCAGAAAAGCCAAGCACCATTTCTTTTGATACCCCCAAAACATGTTCACTGAGGCTCATTTTGAATGCAAAACCCACCCCTAAATTCATACTTGTGGCCAGGGAGCAAAATTGAACTAATTAGCTCAGGCATAATGCCCAAGACACTTTACTACAGCCAGGGAAAGAGATAGCATCCCCCAAATTCAAGGACCACATAGAAAATGTATGGATACCTAAGATACAGAGTTAGCGAGAACTTACCAGAAACAGAGGAAATGGATGTTGTGAAGCCTGTTTATCTCAAAAGGAGAAGCCTGAATAGTCACAGAATAGCCAGGGTTACTAATAGCCCCAGGGTCCTCTCAAACCTAAGCAGGTAGTCTAGTGGCCAGTTGACTTCTGGGGCTGTTGGCAAAGTTATGACTACTTTAAAAGTAGGGCTTCCTGAAGCCCCTGTCCACCCCTGAGTCAACTGAAGAACTGTCCCATCACACTTTCTCTAGCTAAGACCAAAGCTGTCTCTAGGAACCAGGGGCAGATTGATGCTGGCAGGTGATTGTTCATGGGCCCTAGTTACATGGCCCTCTCTATAGGCCAGCTTACCGCATTCCAGCTTCTTCAACCAGTCAGGGAGAGCCTCTGACCTCAGTAAGGGCTCATGTCATGTTTTAAGACCTCACCTGATGGAGTCTGGCTTAGCTGGGATCATCTTTCTTTGATTAATGCAAGGTCAGATAGTTTGAGACCTCAATGCCATCTACAAAATCCTTTCCTCTTTGCCATAATCTTTTGGCTAAAGCAAATCTCCAGTCCTATCCAAGAGGGGACTCTAAGTCATGAATACCAGCATGTGGGAGTTATAGGGGAGAGCTTAGAATTCTACCCACCTTGGGGTGCATTTTTCTTTCTTTACCCACTCCCTCCCCAAATAGTACACCTGGTAAAATTTCACATGCACTACCAGCATCATATACCAAATTAGGGATATGCTGCCTGTATTCATGAAAATTATAATCTAGAGAGAAACTGCTTTCTGTCCACCTAGATCTATAAACTTTGAGTATTTGTGTTCCACCACCCTATGGACCTTTGCAGTGGGCCAGTAGGACAATGAAATATTTCAGTGAAAATTCAGTTAGCTCATCACTACACTTGACTGTGCCAACACTGATAGATACCAGCAGGACTGCTGTCACTCACTATTTTACCACTTCACTGACCCACAAATTTCCTACCAACAACACTCTATCTTGATTCTCAATTGCTGCTTTCTGAACATGAGTTCCATTATAAATATGCAAATGATTTGCAGTCAACAGAACCAATGAGGCTCATCTCAGCCTCAGAAAAAACGCAAAGACCACCAGCTTTACATGCTTCCAAATTTGGCAGGTAGCAGCACAATAAAGATTGCCAAACCATGTAAATTTATTTATTTAACTATGGGTTGGGCTTGAGGGGGAAAGCAAGTTGCCAAATCCTGAGTGTCTTCTCAGGCTCCATCTTGCCCTCTTTTCACTTGCTCTGTGCCTAGAATGTTACAATTTCCATCCATTTTCCTATTTCTACTACATCATTCTACACCCTGGATGTTTCTATCAGGTTAATCCACCACTTTAATCATTGTGACTTCTTACCTTATAAAACTTAAATTACTCCCCATTTCTCATTAAATAAAATCCGGGCTTCTGGGTCTGGCATTCAGGCCTAGAACACTCTAACCAGAATCTGGCCTTTCTGCACCCCCCCCCCCATGCCCTGCCCATATTCTCATCCTACTCTCTAATCACTAGTTCCAGAATATATCTTGACCTCCCTGCCTCCACATTATTGCTCATGCCATTCCTCTTAAATGGGATATTTTCTCACCTTATCCATCAAAATTCTGTTTAAATGCCACATCCCGGACCTTTCCCTCTGAACCACTCCAGTAATTTTTATGCCTCTTATCTGCCGTCCCAATTTGCCATTTGCTGGGGAAATTTACATGTATTCCCAGTTCTTTAGGAGAATGACTGGGCCACCTATCATAGTCACTAGAGTATCTGCCATGCTCCACAGAGAGAAAGCACTCAGTAAATATTTGTTGGATTAGTGAGCAAGAAGAATTTACAATTCTAAGTCATTTCTAACTTATTAGATTATAATGTGGATTCATCATTAACTTAAAAGAAAGACTAACACGTATATTCAGTCATGTACTGCTTAATAATGTTTTGGCCAAAGATGAACTGTATATATGATAGGATTATAATAGAATGAAACATTTCCTATTGTCTAGCAATATCTTTCTTTAAATATATTTTATTGGTTATGCTATTACAGTTGCCTCATTCCCCCCTTTATTCATTTCTGCCCTGTGTACCCCCTCCCACCCTCATTCTCCACCATTAGGTCATGTCCATGGGTCATAAATATATATGAGTTCTTTGGCTTCTACATTTCCCACACTATTCTCAGCCTCCCCCTGTCTATCTTCTACCTACCATTTATTCTACTTATTCTCTGTACCTTTTCCCCCTCTCTCCCCACCCACTCCCCCACTGATAACCCTCCATGTGATCTCCATTTCTGTGATTCTGTTCCTGTTCCAGTTGTTTTCTTAGTTTGTTTTTGTTTTTGTTTTAGGTGTGGTTGTTAATAACTATGAGTTTGTTGTCATTTTACTGTTCATATTTTTAATCTTTCTTTTCTTAGGTAAGTCCCTTTAACATTTCATATAATAAAGGCTTGGTGATGATGAACTCCTTTAACATGACCTTATCTGAGAAGCACTTTATCTGCCCTGCCATTCTAAATGAAAGCTTAGCTGAACAGAGCAATCTTGGATGTAGGTCCTTGTCTTTCATGACTTGGAATACTTCTTTCCAGCCCCTTCTTGCCTGTAAGGTTTCTTTTCAGAAACAGCTGACAGTCTTAAGGGCACTCCTTTGTAGGTAGATATCTCATTTTGTCTTACTGCTATTAAGATACTCTTCTTATCTTTAATCATGGGTAAAGTAATTATGATGCGCCTGGGTGTGTTCTTCTTTGGGTCCAATTTCTTTGGGACTCTCTGAGCTTCCTGGATTTCTGGGAAGTGTATTTTCTTTGCCAGAAGAAAGAAAATATTTTCTTCCTTATTTGTTTAAACAAGTTTTTGATTTCTTGCTCTTTCTCTTCTCCTTTGGGTACCCACATTATTTGGATGTTGGAACATTTAAAGATGTCCTGGAAGTTCCTAAGCCTCTCCTCATTTTTTAAAAAAATTCTTGCTTCTTCATTCTGCTCTGGACGAATGTTTCTTTCTTCCTTCTGATTCACTCCATTGATCTGAGTCCCGGTTTCCTTTCTGTCACTGTTGGTTCCCTGTACATTTTACTCTATTTCACTTAGCATAGCCTTCATTTCTTCATTTAATTTGTGACCATATTCAACCATTTCTGTGAGCATACTGATTACCATTGTTTTGAGCTGTGAATCTGATAGGTTGACTATCTCTTCATTGCTTAGTTGTATTTTTTCCTTTGATCTGTTCTTTCATTTAGGACATTTTTTTCTCAGCATGCCTGTTACATAGTAATGGGTGGAGCTTTAGGTGATCACTTGGGCAGGACAACCCAGATCACTGCACTGTGGCAATGTATGTGGGGTAGGGGTCTGAGAGGGAACAATGGTGCTTGCTCCACTCTCTGCCGGTTTTCAGTCACTTCCCCCACTACCCACAAACAAATTGGGCCCTTATGGTGCTGATTCCTGTGTACAGTCTAGGACCCTGTGAGTCTCTCCTCAAACTCTCCTGTGAGTCTGGAAGTTTCTCCCACCACCATAACACCCACAGGTGTTTTCATTCAGAGGTTTGATGCTTTATTCCCCATGCTGGAACCCTGGGTTGCACAGTCTGTCTCGCTTCCCATTTGTTCCTCCTGGTTTATCTGCATGCAAATGTGAAACCACCTGCCCAGGTTCTCCAGCTGAAGCCTTGCCTGCCCTGGTCCTCCAGCTGCCACCTTCTCTCTGCCTGGCTGCCTGTCTCCACCCTTTCTACCAGTCTGGATGAATGTTTCTTCTTTAGCTCCTTGGTCGTCAGTCTTCCATAGAGTTAGATTTTCTTGCACTTTTGGTTGGGTTTTGTTTGTTTGTTTGTTTTTAAATTCATTGTTGTCCTTCTTTTGATTGTGTGAGGAGGCACAGTGTGCTTCCTACTGTCCATCTTGTCCAGAAGTCACAATGGTTCTATCAGTAATATCTTAATGTTAAGAATGAGGCCCCCACCATCGCGATGCATGCTTTTTCCTGGGGCTTGTCCAGGCCAAAAGTACAGAGCTTTGGTGGGAAAACAGCAAGAATGAGGGTCCTACTTACTTATGCTACATCTCAATGGTGTTTAGGCCATCAGAACTCACTGGGAATTTCAAGATCATTTTTGTTTTTTCAGCTGTTGGTCACATAATCAGCAACTCTCTTATGAGCTATACTTATGATATGAATATTTGTAAAATTTTGTGCACTCCATTTCCTTTTTTCCAATAATCCTGCACAACAGCCCAGTTCTTAATAGCAGATAATGTGCTTAATGTGAGCCACTCAAAAGTTACCGACTGAGCTATATTTGGCTCCTATTACAATGCTAATTGATCAAACTCTGTAAGAGTGATTCTGGTAAGCAGTTATAAACATTAAGCAGATCTCTCATAGCTATCACAACATTGTCATAGTGCTTTAAGACACTACTCACATGTTTGTAGTGATGTTTGAATAAGCAAAACTACTGTGTTCCTTGTAATCTAAAAGTATATCACATACAACTATGTACAGTATATAATACTAGATAACGATAATAAATAACTGTGTTACTGATTTATGTGTTTACTATGCTATATTTTATCAGTATTTTAAGGAGTATTCTTTCTACTTGTTAAAATAAGTTTGCTATAAAACAACATGCAGTGTTATGCCAGTAGTGGCCTTATATTTTTCATGTTTACTAAGTCTCTTGGGGGCATCATTACCTCTCTGTTTTTTTTTAATTTA
Source organism: Sturnira hondurensis (assembly GCF_014824575.4). Classification (NCBI taxonomy): domain Eukaryota; kingdom Metazoa; phylum Chordata; class Mammalia; order Chiroptera; family Phyllostomidae; genus Sturnira; species Sturnira hondurensis. The sequence goes on from NW_028081875.1 coordinate 1,192,404, forward strand.
TTTATTTTTAGAGAAAGGGGATGGAGGGAAAAAGAGAGGCAGAAAAACAACACTGTGGGAGAGAAACTTTGATTGGTTGCCTCTAGTACTGCCCCCAACCCACTCCATATGCCCTGACCAGGAAACAAACCAGCAACCCCTCAGTTTGCAGGACAATGCTCAGGCAGCTGAGCCAACCAGTCAGGACATCATTGTCTCTTGTGTTTGATTTAATCTCATGTTGTTTTGTACAGAACATCCAGTACAGGCTTGCAGTCTAGAAATTATAGCTTAACCCATATAGCCAAAATGTGTAGTAGACTGTGTCATCCAGGTGTATTTTAGTGCATTCTATGATGTTCACATCACGATGAGCTACCTAATGGAGCATTTCTCAGAATGTATCCGGATCATTAAGAGGCGCACAGATATTAGTATATACAGGCATATGTTGGAGTATTTAGGGTTTGTTCCAGACCACTGCTGATGGAAGGTCTTGCATTTAATTTGTAAAAAATACAATATCTGTGAAGTGTAATAAAACGAAGTGCAGTAAAATGAGGTATGCCTGTATGTTACATTTATGTTTACTAGAATATACATATACATACATATATACATATTTGTCATTTTTCTCAATAAATGGTAGCAAGGTTGAATATACAAAAATGAAGATTAAGAAGTTTAAGCAAGCTTTAAAATATGTATAACACAATGTCCAATTCTAAGATTTAAATATCAGATTTAATACTATTATTAGGTAAAATATGGGTGGATATATATGTATAAGTCCCAGCCTTAAAGAAAAAAATAAGTAAATTAAGTGGTTTTGTGTTGAAGTGATGAGATTTAGTTTATTGTTAAATAGATTAAATGATACTGTAGCAGGGCTGGCATTATACAGTACTATTCCCAGGTATCAAGAAAAAGGTGGTTTTTTTCCTATAATTGGACTCAACTCTGAAGGCCCGCTTACCTGCATTCCTTCCAAAGGTGGTGAGAGAAGAAGCCTGAAAAAATGTGATCATTAAAATTCATACAGTCTCCTCTATTTAAGCAGCCACTGTCAGCTAATTATCACGTTTATTCAAAAGCCACCTTTCCACCAGAGAAGTTTATCCCTCTCCTTATGCCTCTTTAAGAATACTCCAGTTTCAAGAAATCCTTACAGATCCTCAGATCCTTACAGATCAGGGAGGCCCCTGATCTCATACTGGAACTCCTCTAGGTCTGAATAATTGGTAGATGAGGAACTTCTCTTACTTGATGTAGACTAGCTCCAGATGCCACCATGGAGTACTGGCCCTGCCTGGTCCTTCTCGGGGACTGAGGAGTTCTCTGTGCCAGAGTGTCTGCGTATCTGGAGCAGGGCGGCGGGGGTGGCCTCGTCTCCAGGGAGCTGCAGATCCTGAGTCTCAGGCACATTGACCTTCAATCCCTAATTGATATATTCACCAAACAGCCTTTGTGGGAGGAATCCCTCACCCTGGAATCCACAGAAGGCAAAATAAACCTCATGACTCTGTGCACCTGCCCCCAGGAATGCCTGAATGCCTTCCTCCTGTGAAGGCAGGAGTGGAAGATACAATACCAGGTCAGGACTGTCCACCCCAAACTCCACTTCTTTTCATTCTTCTCTACAGCTTCCCTTCCATGTTGGAAAAAGAAGCATGCAGCCAGAAGTCTTTGGAATTTCAGCAAACACATCCTAGATGTTTTCATACTCCTCCTTCATCCTGATATTTGACCCTCAGGAGGAATAGCTAAAACCCCACCTGTTACTCCAATCCCCCTGACCCTCTCAAAAATCAGGGGGTTCTTCTTTCCCACTTGCTGTTTTCCAGGCAATGGTTTAACATCATACCCTGCAGTCTTCTTTTATCACAGCTTATGGTCAATTTTTATGGTTAGTATCTGTCTGCTTTCATTCTTGAAATGTAAAGAAAGATTTGTAGTTTAAAATATCTTTTTCTTTTTCTCCAAAAGTTACCTCTTAATGTTATTTCCTTGCTATGTACTCAAGATAGAGAACTTTGAGTAACAAAGCTAATTATTTGCCATTTTATTGTTGATTTTTTGTGCTCAAAGACAGGTCCCCAGAATGGCAGGTTGGTATTGCCTGGGAGCTTGCAAAAATGCAGAGTGTCAGGCTTCCATAGATCTTGTGAATCAGAATCTGTCTTTGAATAAGACCCCCCACACACACACACCAACCAAGTGACTGGTGTTCACAATAAAGTTGTTCACAAACAGCATTGGTTTAGAAAAAAAAAAAAAACTCTTTCATCCTTCCCTTATGGATTAAGTGTCATAATAGATGGATTGAAAGAAAATGTGACTTACAAATTGACTAGGTAAGTACTGGTTTAATAATAAAGATTTACTCCTGCTCATTATTAATAGGTGTATACCTTTGTAAAAACAAAAATAAGAAAAATTCTTGAGAGAAACCAAACCCTTCTCATTCCCTGAAAAACTGTAAATGGTGTACAGGAGGACTTCTCAGAGCCTTTCAGCTTGCATTCTTTTATGTCACTGAGCATCAAGTTATAGGCCAAAGAATTCATCCTCCTAAAATATCACATCACCTTCAAAATATCTGATCATAAGACAGGTTAGGTTCCTGAGGCTCAATGAAATTAACAACTCACTAAGGATCACCAAGCTCCAAAGAGTCAGAGCTGAGGGCAAAGCTATTCCCAGTGACTTTTCCAAGATGTTGAAAAGAAGAATGACAGTGAAAACTCTGTTTCTGTGGTTTTAAAAATAGTCACAAACAAAATTAAAATGTTTGCTTTGAATCAGAACAATTGACTCTTCTACACAAACTTGTGTGAGACAATAGGATGTGCCTCCAACATGTCAACCTCAAACATTAGGATTTCCCACCCTTTATAATGAGGAGGAGGAGGAATAGGGGAAATAAATATCCAGTTTTATTGGAGTAAGCATTAACCATCCTCAAAATAAATACATAATTGTCACTTTTTTTCTCCCCCTGGAACTCTCACAGCTCTACATAAGGGGGTTTCTCAGGTACCACACAGCCTGTGTTGTAAGTCAGATCACTTTCAAATTCAGTGACAATCCATTCAGTTGTTTCCACAACCTGAAATAGCTGTTGTATAAAGAAATTTTATCCTATTTGTATAGGTCATGATTAATACCTATAGCAAGCTTACTGTAAGCAATCACTGGGTGCATGACAGGCATGAGGTCCACAATACTTAGAGAAAGGAATAACTATTATCTTCTGTGAGAGGAAAAAAAAAAAACCCTTGAGTCTTAGGGAGGCTAAGTAACCTAACCAAGGGTACCCAGCTCAGAGGTGACAGAACCAGACACTAAAGTTAAGGTCTTGATTCTGAGGCTCATGACCTTTACCACTACCATTCATCAATGTATCTCCTCAACCAGTGAAAACCTTTAGTCTAGCTGACCCGATAAACTGAATGGTAAGCCTCAGGGAGGAGCAATCGCTGACAGAGCCATGGAGCAAAAGAATTCCCAGAATGGACCTGTGGGGATAGACCGGCAGGAAGCCCCAGGCTTCAAAGACAGTGACTAACAGAGAGGGTCCTGCTCACCTTGTTGACCCAGTTGCAGAGTAAGGGTGGTATTGATGACTAATGCCAAAATACAGCCAATGCTTCCTCTAGCCCCCATTCAGGCTCCTTTTAGTATAACCCTTTAAGAAGCAGTGATTTCAATACATGCTAGTGGTGTACCTTAATCTTTTCTTGTAAAATTAAAACAACAACAGCCCTGGCTGGTGTAGCTCAGTGGATTGAGCGCGGGCCTGCGAACCAGACGATCGCGGTTCGATTCCCAGTCAGGGCACATGCCTGGGTTGCAGGTCAGTTCCCAGCAGGGGCCAGTTCTCAGCAGGGGGTGCATGAGAAGCAACCATACATTGATGTTTCTCTTCCTTTCTCCTTCCCTTTCTCTCTAAAGATAAGTAAATAAAATATTAAAAAAAAAAACAACAACAACAACTCAACTGTACCTATTCCAGGTACTAGAATGCTGAAATTTTAGCATAGTCCATGGAACATTTTCATGTAGAATTTCCTATCAATTTGAGAGCCAATGGTTCTCTTCCCATTCCATTTTCCAGTATATTTTCCCATGAGAAAAAGAAGCAATCCATGCAATTGCTTATATAAAATCAAGAAAGTGATACCTGTAGGTTTTCTTTTCTTTTTTACCACTTGTTCAGAATTTATTTATTTATTTTTAAATTGTTGTTAAAGTACAGTTTTCTGCCTTTTACTCCCTCCCCCAGCCCTCCCCAACTTCCTCCCATTTCCACCCCCTCCCCCTTCTTTTTGTCCATGTGTCCTTTATACTTGTTTCTGTAAACCCTTGCCCTTTTCCCCTGAAATTCCCACTCCCCTCCCTTCTGCTCACTGTCAGTCTGTTCTCTACTTCAGTGTCTTTGGTTGTATTTTTCTTATTTGTTTGTTTTGTTGTTAAGGTTCCTGTTAAAGGTGAGATCGTATGGTATTTGTCTTTTATGATTTCGGGAATCATTTCTACAGTTTGCTACCTCCAGATTTTTCAAATCATAGAAAAGAGAGTGAGTGTTCCTGACTAAAGAGATTGAGAGGAGGAATCATCCTCACCACCCACTTTCCAATAACGGCAAACACACCCCCATTCCACCAGTTGGTGCATCCTCCTGGCCAGTCAACTCATCCTTTCCTGCTCTCAAATCTAGCTAAAACACTGGCCTCTGCTCTAATTCTTTACCATTGGCTGCTGTTGAGAACTGATGTTCAATCAACATGCTGGGAGAACACAGACTCTGCAGCAGACACCAGCCATGTCTTCTGCAAAGACCCCTGGAGAATTCATTATATGGGTTGTTTTTCTGAACACACCTTTTAACATGCAGACCCTTTGGCACTGCTATACTCATGATTGAATAGAGTATGCATCAAAGTCTTAGCCATCTTATGCTCAGATCATAAAGCATGTAATATGTCAAGTGTTTGTTTGGGTTTGTGTGTGTGTGTGTGTGTGTGTGTGATTTTTTTAACCAGAAGAACTTGGGCCTTTTTGTACTTAACTTTTTGTTTTATTATTATTTATTATTGTTATTATTTAACTTTTAACTTTGTTATTTTTACTGTATTTTTATTCAGTTTGTACTGTGCCAAATGAGACTAGGAAGTGGAAAGTAGTCTTTCATATGTTATCTAGATTCAAAAATTAAAATGATTGATTTCTAGAACATAAAATTTAATTATAGGAAGTACCATTAGAATATTGATAAAAATAAAGAGAGGGTGAAATTTTAAGATAAATTCTGAAGAATCCTGTGACTGATTTAAGGATCCATTAACCTCATGGGTATCTAATCAAAGGCTTTCTGGTATAAGCAAATCTGAAACTCAGTGAGTAAGAGCTCTTAGAAGAATGGCAGAAATTCTATTAGTAGTTAATAGAAATGGTCCTGGAAAAAGATGTCCATCCTCACAAGGCAGGTATTTGCACAAAAGAACTAATGGTCAAATTGTAAGAGCTTTCCTATATGATGTATACTTTATTGAGCTCACAGTGTATTGTATGTTCTGGCCTCCAGCATTTAGGGAGCAGCTAAATATTCAGTGTTTACTACTATGAGGATTTTCCCTAGCAGTATAATTTTATCATGAGTTCCCTTTCACTGTAAGTGAATCATTTCACCAGGAAGCAAGGCAATAGTTTACCTTCTATTTAATAGGAAACAAAGTTCACCATCACTCAATACTTTAGCTGACTCTTTCACACTGAGTGTTGGGAATGCATAGTTTTAGAGGGTTTCTGCTCAAACTGGGTATTACCACTTGTCTTCTTTTAAGTAATAAAAAGGGTTTGTTGTTCTATGAGTGTTGCAGTGGGGATAGGACTGTAAATCCCGTTAACACTTTATTTGACATCAACTTTGCTGTTCCTAGATGTTATTCCTAAAAGGTAGGGAAATGACATGACTAAATTCTAAAACATTTTTCTGAGTAGTTCATTTAATTCTTGTAGAGATAGTTTGGCAAAATATAACTTTTGGTGAATGCAGGTAATTCAAATTTGGAAGGTTGATTCTATCTTTAAGATTCTGGAGAGGACTCATGGCCTCTCCACACTTGAGAATGAAATTATGAGGTCTAGGGCATGTGATAGCTTTTAATATTATTATGCAGCTACTTGTCTCTTCCCTCCATACCACTCATTCTTTTTTCAAAGAATATTTTTGTCTATTTACTTTTAGACAGAGGGGAAGGGAGGGAGAGAGAAAGAGAGAAACATCAATGTGTGAGAATTATATTGATCACTTGCCTCTCACATACCCCCAACAGGAGACCTGGCCTGCAACCCAGGCATGTTCCATGACTGTATATCGAACAAGTGACCTTTTGGTTCACAGGCCAACACTCAGTCCACTGAACCACACCAGCCAGGGCTACATCACTCACTTTTAAAGATATTATTTGAGAACTAAAACAAAGTCACATTTAAAGCTCACAGACATTATGAGGCACTTATCATCATTCTCTTTGTTTTATTGTTAAGGGGCTGAAGCCCATGGGGATAAGTCCTCTGAGCCTTTGCCATTAGAAAATGGAGACAATAGTCCTGGCCAGCTAGTTCAGTTCTTTGGAGCATTGTCCCAATATGTCAAGGTTGCAGGTTTTTATCCTCAGTCAAGACACATATGAATGTGTGAATAGGTGGAGCAGTTAGTTGGTATATCCCTCACTCTCTTTCTCTCTTACTCTTCCTCTCTCTCTAAAAGTCAATATATAAATACATAAGAAAATGGAGACACTAGAACTTAGGCTACTTGTCTTCTTTTAAGTAATGAAAGAAGAGCCCTGAATAAATATCCCTTAAGCTTAACTTCCATCTTCTAGCATCTGTACCTTTGTGTTCGAGGTATTTTCTAACAACATAATCCTACCCTCCTCACACAGGACTAGAAGTGCCTAGAGAAGTAAAGCCCCCCAGCAGCAACAACTGACAGGAGTTGATGTATAAATACCTTATCTCCTTCCCCATTTGATAAGAGTATCTCTGAAGTGTTCGTTATACTCTGCCTCCCAGAGGCTGCAGCAAATTAAGCATATTGTCTATCATAGAAATTGACTTGATGTCCTGTAATTTTAGTGGTTGTTTTCCCTTCCTGGAGTAACTTTCCAAAATTTTTAGTGTTTCCTTGGCCAAATACTCTGCTTGTACTCAAATCCTTGGATCTACTTCTAGGGGAGCCAAAACTAAGACACAGACCTTTAGACACCAGGGTCTATATTTTTATTTTGGGACAGGATAGAAAGACGTTAGGGAAAACTTCCAACAAGTGGAATGAAAAGTAGGGGCAGTCATCACAGGCTGCTAGGCCTCTAAGTCCTCTCTTCAGGGCCCCCACTGCCATATATCATCAAAGGGCATTGCCAAGAACAACAAAAACTGGCTAAAAACAGATCAATCCAAGATGAAGGAAATACTGACCAGAGAATGGTCACAAAATTCACTATGCTATCATTATAATAAAACTTACACAACAAGTAGAATTGAAGTTGAGATGATTGTCATGACACTTCCAGAATACACCATATTAGGAAAAAGACACCCCGACCAAAAAGCAGAGTTAGAATTTGGCACCACAGGGTTCACAAACAACCCACCCTTGGAAACACATAAAATCCCAAGAACTGACTGATTGTGGTGCTCAATTCACTTGTGATTTCACCCACACCCACTCAGATGTGTACTTTTGCTTCTTTCACAGTGGTGCACTATTGAGACCTGCAGCCAAGGGAGCATAGAGAAGCATCAGTCAGTCTTGGACTAACACCCTGATTCTGTGTCCAGGAACCTACGTCCTAGCCTCTTTTTCTGTCTACCTAAATAAAACTTGATTTCACTCTCACTTGGATTTGTTCTTGAATTCTTTCCCATGCAAGTCAAGAGTGTAGAAATTCCAGGTTTTGCAGGAACAGGGCCACCCCAGCTTGAATGAATCTGGCTCACCTGATGCTTTTCTGTCTGTATCACTTTGGAGTTTTCTGGAGAGACCACCAGAGACCAGCAGATCTCTCCCTCCAGAACTAGTCTGTCTTCATTAGGTCGTAGTAATGAAAACCAGAGAATGTTGGCTCCAGATATGTAGTCTCCTCACCTACATCAGTGTTATTGTCTCAGCTGGGTTTTATGAAGCCAGTTTCAGAGTTGAAGTTGAGCATGTGTCAGGTTTACAGAGAATCAGCGGGATCAATAACTGACTGAGAAGGGTGAGGGGTAAGGGTTAGTGAAAGTGGTAAAACAGGAGAAATTGAGATTCCATGAAGCCCTAAAGTGTCTTTGGTGACCCCATGGGCACTCCCCAAGCCTGTACAGCCATCAGCTCTGTTTAGAGTTGGGCTGAGATAGTTGGACCTTTGTACACTTTCATCCATTGGTATTGGATGTGGGCCACCCAGAAAGGGCTGTGACCTCTGGATCCAAGGTGACCCTGAAGGGGCTGACAGCTGAACGTAGCTTGTGGCCAGCACTCTCAGTGCCAGCTAAAAAAACTTTTCTAGATAAGGGCCACCAGAGTGGTGATCCTGAGTCCAAACTCACTTCTCCTCACACTGTTGAGAGAACAATTATTCCAAAACCTCAATGGTTCCCCATCCTCCAGAAAAATAAGACAAATTCCTTTGGCTTCAGCTCCTCTGGTGACCTTCCTTTCTCTAATCAGCTGGCTGCCTGTCCCAGTATGCCTCTTCCCCAGCCCTACTGTTGAGTAAGACCTATGCCTTTGGACATGCTCATGCCCTTGCCCTGATGCTTCCCTCCTCTAGAGGAGCACTTGGTCCCTTTCAGCCATGTGAACACTTCTTGTTCCTCCAGTGTCTGACTTAAATGTTGACCCCTCAGGGAAGAGACACCCTGACACTCCCATCCAAGAAAAATATATTGCTTTCATCTTGAGAATGCATGGCCTGCTGCAGCAGTAACACAATGTGTTTCTGGTGAACCCCAACTCTGGTGGGGGTTCATTATTTCTGGTGAACCCCCAACTCTGTGAACTACTTAAAGACATCTATGATGCTCATGAGACATGAACCCATGGGAATATTGGAGATTCTGTAAACATTTGTCAAGTGCATTTTGGCTGAAATGCTCCAGCAGTATGGATAACTATGCCTTTAAATGGCAGCTAAGACAACAATTAATTTACACTCCCTATCACAACTGTGGCAGGAATCAAAAAGAATGATGGCTGATTCAGGAGCTTTAGGACCACAGAATCCTTAATTACAAAGTTTGTAAGCAAGGAGGAATCAGGTCCTATCTCTACTACCACTGTCTGCAACACAGAAGGAAGAAGCTCAAATCAAAGAGGCTTGACACACCTCTTAATAAGAACTAATATTGGCACACCTCTTAATAAGAACTAATAATATTTAATATTTAAATTGATTGATGCTCTTGAAAATATTTTAGTATAGCTTAAACGCACAAACAATATGAAGATAGATTCTCTGCACAAAATTACAGCATTACAGAAAATGGTAAAGTTTCCTTTAAACCCCTTACCTCAGTCTACTTTTCTATCCCAAAGATAACCATTACAGGGAACTTTTTGTCAGTTTGTCCAGAACTTTCATGCACCAGAGAAACACACTCATATCTATATATAGATGAGTACAAGAATATTCACTGCAAGTATTCTTTATATAGCAAAATTTGCATCCTCCTGTAACATATAATGTTGCCATGCTGCCCTGCTCTCCTCTGTTCATTTTGCCATTTGGTGCACTTTCAGTAAGCTTTTGTACCTGTTGCTCTATCAGAGCCTGCTTTGGATTCCAGGAGCCACTTAGTGACCATCCACAGAGATTTCCACATACATTTCCTCTGGGAATGTGTGACCTGAGACCAGAAGGTGCAGGAGAGAGGTCTCATTTAAACCAGAGTCTCCTGTGTGCTTGGGGTGCATCTCCTTTCTGAGGGCTTTGCCCTAGACGAGCTTTACTTGGATCATCCACCTTCCCCCACTCCCACATTGACTTTTCCTGGGACCACTACCTTAGTAAATTACATGCCCAAGAGAGACACATCTTTAAGGCTCTGCTTCCGGAGAGACACTGACATGATAGTAGATTGAGTAAAGAACAATGGAATATGCATATCGCACTGCAATGCAATGAAGAATAAGGTAATTCTGTATGTGTCAACATGGGGAGATCCCAAAAGCAAATTAAAATATATTGGCATGCATTTCTGCTCAAGATGGAGGTGTAGGTAAACATGGCTTGCCTTCTTATGCAAACACTGCAAAAATTACAACTAAACTATGAAACAGCTATCACTCAGCATCATCAGAAAACCAAGCTATATGGAAGTATGACAACAAAGGAATTAAAGAAGTTACATTCATCCAGATCGGTAGAAGGGGCAAACACATGAAAAGACAGAATGGGCTGGTCCCAAATTTGTGTGGTGGATAAAAATTGAGAAGAATATTTCTGGAACAAAAGATCCCAGCCCCACACCAGACCATCTAGCCCAAGGTTCCAGTGCCAGGAATATAAGTCCCCATTACTTCTGTATGTAAAACCTAAGTATGGGTGGACACTGCTGCAAAAGGAACTGTGGGATTCTCAGGCATTTCCTCTTAAAGGACGCATAACGGCCTTACTCAGACTCGCTCCCTCTGTGCTCCAGCACCAGGACAGCAGTGTGAAAAGCACCAGTGGCATACCAAGAGAAACTGAACTGCCTGACATCAGGGCCAGAGCTGAAGGACAGCCTCCTCCTGGACAAAACCTCAGAGGCCAGGAAGCAGCCATTATTCACTTTCTGAGTCCTCACCCACACAGAGCAGCAACATTGTATCTGAGACTCCATCAACCTTGTTCACATGGGTTGCCCTGCCCTGGCAATTACCTAAGGCTCTGCCCCCATCCAATTTATGGGCCGAACCAAGTAGTTAACAGTGGCTTTACTACATTAGGACATGTTATTGAGACATTTCCTAGGACAGAGCAGCTCTACCTAGTCCATAGAAAGAAATACAGATAGGTTGCAAAAGTGAGGAGACAAAGAAATATGGCCCAAATGAAAGAATAGAACAGACAAGAGCAGGTGCATTCAGGGTGGTATGGGCACAGACTGGAATAATAGATCAAAACTTCAGAAAAGGAACTATCAAAATGGAGACAATCTACCAGATGCAGAGTTCAAAACACTGATTATTAGGATGCTCAAGGAACTCATTGGGTACTTTAACTGCATACAAATGTTCCAATCATAAATGAAGTTATACTAATTCAAACAAAGAAAATTTTACAGGAAATCAACAGTGGACTAGGTGAAGCTGTAAATCAAATCAATTACTTGGCACATGAGAAAGAAAAAAAAACATTGAATCAGAACAGCAAGAATAAAATGAATCCAAAAAATGAGGACAAGGTAAGGAGCCTCTGGGACAACTTCAGGCATACCAACGTTCACACCGTAGGGGTGCTGGAAGGAGAAGAGAAAGGGCAAGAAATTGAAAACTAATTTGAAAAAATTAATGACAGAAAACTTCACTAACTTGGTGAAGGAAGTAAACATATAAGTCCAGGAAGCACAAGAGTCCCAAACAAGATGGATGCAAAGAGGACCACACCAAGACACATCATAATTAAAATGCCAAAGGTTAAAGATAAAGAGATAATCTAAAAAGTAGGAAGAGAAAAGCAGATGATTACCTACATGGGAGTTCCCATAAGACTGTCAGCTGATTTCTCAAAAGAAATTTTGCAGGCTAGAAGGAATTGGCAAGAAGTATTCAAAGTGATGAAAAGCAAGGACCTGCAACCTAGATTACTCTATGCAGCAAAGTTATCATTTAGTATCTAAGGGAAGATTAAGTGCTTCTCAGACAAGGTAAAGCTAAAGGACTTCATCATCACCAAGCCATTTTTATATGAAATGTTAAAGGGACTTATTTAAGAAAAAAAGACAATTAAAATTATGAACATTAAAAGGCAATGCAATCACAACTATCAACAATTGAATACAAACAAAATATGCAAATAAGCAAAACAGAAACAAAATCATAGATAGGCAGATCATTTGGATAGTTACCAACTGGGAAGGGGGAGAGGAAAAATGGGCAAAAAGGTGCATGAATTCAGAAGTACAAATTGGTAGATACAAAATAAACAAGGGGATGTGTAGAACAGTATAGAAAATGGAGTAGCCAAAGAACTTATAGGTATGACCCATTGACATGAGTTAGGTGGGGGCTTGCCAGAGGGAGTTGGGAGTGCTGTGTGGAGAAAGGCAAATGGGGAAAAATTGGGACAACTGTAATAGCATAATGAATAAAATATATGTTTAAAATAAAACATAAAATACAAGGTAGATATATGTGCTAAAACAGCATTGAAGAAAAATAATACTCCAGAACAATGCTATTGAAAAGTTAAGAAATGTATACTCTTCTTCCACCACCCCCAAGTACCCCTGTCCTCTTCCCACTCCTGCTGTCTATCACTAGCCCACTTTCTTCTGTTTGTCCAAGCAATGAGCAAAGCAGCTGCTGATCATGGGGATCTCTGCTCTGACTTTCCAACTAACCATGTCCCATGGAAAAGGGAACAATTTTTCATGATTAAGAGCAAGGTTTCTTTATTTTCCATTTTTAAATTTTATTTTTGTTTAAGTATAGTTGTCTGCCTTTCTCCCATACCTCTCTTCCTTACCCCAGCCATCGCCACCTCCCTCCCCTGATTCCACCGCACTTCGATTTTCTTTTTGCGTCCTTTATAGTTGTTCCTGAAAACCCTTACTCTTTTCTTATGGAACAAGTGGGCACATTAGTCAGCTTAAGAGCATAAGAACTTCAAGTTATTTAAAATAAATCTAAGCCAAAGGCTGGGTTTGTCGCTGTTGCTGTTGTTTGCTTATTTATCTAATGGGTGAAACTTGGAAAATGCTCCAAGAGCAGGTCCCCCAAGGTAGTCTGAAGCAGCCACTGGGAGAAAGGGGTAGTCTGCCTCTGGCAGCTGAGGGTCCTTTTGTAAAGATGGATGAAGTAAGCTTCTGGTGGATTTGAGTCACACAAAGAGCCTCACTGGGGTGGAGGTTGGCTTTATGGATAGGAGAGAAAGGGAGTGTAGAGACTTTTAAGAGAACAGAAGGAGGATCAGAAAGAGAAATGGCGAGCAACATGTGTTACTGGGAAGGGCAAAGAGGGGAGGTATGAAAACATTTTAAAGCTGAGGCTTTCTGGATGAACTGACGTCAAGAATTGGACAGAAAAGAAGGATACAGTTTTAGCAGGTACTAAAGGCTTTAGAAAAAAATGGAAGCAGAAAGAAGTTGGGGGGTTATAGTCAAAATTATGAAGAGGAGAAATGCTATGGGTTTGATGCCAAAGTTTAGCTCTTAGCTAATAAGAATCATGGGTGGGTAGAACACATTTGCTAATCCTGGAGCAGTCATTGGCCCAGAGCTCACTTATGTCATGCAAAGAGATGAGGATGATTTTTTAATATATGTGATATCATTTTGAATAAGTTTAGTTGCCTTTGAAAAGGGTTGTTTTTGGTTAGAGTTGTAACAAATCGTAAAATGTGGGACTGTGAAGCATCTCTCTGTGCAAAGCATTGAGATCTCCATCCAGTGTAGTGTTGGGACACTGCGCAGGATACAAAGGCAACATTGATCAGACATTCTCAGTATGCCAGGTGCCTCAACCCATTTTGTCCTCACCCAGTTCGTGAAGGCAGCTTCTGCTATTACCTTGCTTTACAGGTGGTAAATCTAAAACTGCTTCCAGAGAAAGCAATGAGTCCTTAGCACCCCAGCGTACCCAGTCTTTCAGGCTTTTTAGGGAAGAACCCAGAATAAAAAGTGCATTTCCCTTCTGATGTAGATATACACATTTATAATGGAAACATGTTTTTCAAAACTACACATGCCTTTACTATGTGAGGTGCTCTGATTCTATCTATTGTATTTCTTTCTTTTATTTTATACTTTCAGTGAAGTCCATTACAGTCACAACATATTAATGACCAAGCCATCAATCGAACTTTGAAAAGTACTCACCTAGAATTTATTGTAATCTGATGTTATCCATCCAAAACCAGTCCTGACAGATAAACTATGAGTTCTTACATCAAATCCACGTAGCATGTGTCCTCTATTCTTCCATTTACCCATCCATCTCTCTAACCATCCTCCCACCCCTCCACCCACTCAATAAACATCTATTAGCATGCAGGAGTTGAACCAACTTTATGGTCTGAGATTCTCATCACAGAAATTGATGCTAATTTTATTAATCCTTAGTGCCAAAGATGGAAAAACTCAAATCATCAAATCATGCAAAGAATCAATAAATGGAAAATATGCACCCTAGAAACACCTAACAGAGCAATTATAGATGATTCTAGAGCTAGTATCTTTGGACATAAGCCATGCCTCCTCCAAAACAAAAATCTTCCTTCAGAAAATCAGTCACAAAGAAAAAGAAAATGTGTAAAATAGATAAATGAAGTAGTCACTGTAGCATTCTAAGATGCCAGAATCGAAGGTCTCAGACAGCATAAAAAATGGATAGGGTGGAAATGGGAGGGAGGGGAGAGGATGGGGGGTGGGATGGTATGGGAGTAATAGACAGAAAACTGTACTTGAAAAAATAATTAAATTAAAAAATTAAAAAAAAAGAAAAAAATGGATAGGGAAATAAAAATTGAAACCATATTGTCAGCCTTCACAACACTCTCACTTCTTGCTTTCTGAATTTTTTGTGAGTCCTGTTAACCATGACCACTGGCTGTTTAAAATTACACCATTTCCCTTATTTAATTTTCTTCTGCAGTCATAAATATTAACCAAGCTCAACCACAGAGAAGCTTCGTTTCACTTCCTGAGGACAAAAAGAAATTAAGACACAGAGATTAAAGTACTAGATGGTTCTTTAAGACTGCACTGTGACATTCACTTTTTTGTTTTTAAAGTTAGGTCAGATTTATAAAATTTTGGTGGTTTCTTTTATTACCTAAATTCTCCTGCACTGTGGGTGTTCCCAGTTTGATTCTCTTCTTGCAAATATAATCTATGCTCCTCCAGAGGACTTGTTAATTTCCTCTAAAACAAGATATAGTAAAGTGTATGTTTTGATTGATAAAGACCAGAAATACTTGTGCACAACTAGCTTCTTAGTGGCAAAGAACATTCTTTACAATGTTTGTTTGTTTACTATTATTTAATGCCAAACCTATTAGCACTAATTGTTAAAAAATGAGGGATATATAAAGTGGAGAGAGAAAGTCTCCTCTATATCCCTCCCAGTACCAGTTTCTAGGGATTAGTTTGTGAACAGTTTTGTGTGTGGCATTCAAATATTATCTATGTGTAGACAGTGGTGGTTTATTTTTATAAAAATTAAATCAGGGGAACGAGCATAAAATGGAGTAAAAATAGCTTCTTCAACAAATGGTATTGGGAGATCTGGACAGCTACATGCAAAAAAATTGAAACTCAATCACCAACTTACACCATATATAAAAATAAATTCAAGGTGAATAAAAGACTTAAGTATAAGTGGTGACACAATAAAAGTCCTAGAGGAAAACATAGGTAGGATAATCTCAGACATTCCATGCAGCAGTATTTTCACTGATATGTCCCCTAAAGCAAGGGACATAAAGAAAAGAATAAACAAATGAGATTTCATCAAATTAAAAAGATTCTGTATGGCTAAAGAAAGCAGCATTAAAATGAAAAGAGAACCAAATGTATGGGAAAACATATTTGCCAGTAATACAAGGGTTTGATCTCCAAAATATATAAAGAACTCATACAACTTCACTCCAGGAAGATAAACAACCCAATTAAAAAATAGGTAGAGAATTTGAACAGACACTTGTCCAAAGAGAACATACATATGGTCCAGAGACATGAAATGATGCTCAGCATCACTAGCCATCAGAGAGATGCAAATTAAAACCACAATGAGTTACCACTTCATGCCCATCAGAATGGCCATTATTAGCAAACAACAAGTGTTGGAGAGGTTGGAGAGAAAAAGGAACCCTGGTGCACTGTTGGTGGGAATGTAGACTGGTGCAGCCACTGTGGAAAACAGTATAGTATTTCCTCAGAAAACTAAAAAATGAACTGCCTTTTGACCAGCAATTCCACTGTTGGGATTATACCCTAAGGATCCTGAAACACCAATCCAAAAGAACTTATGTACCCCCACGTTCATAGCAGCCCAATTTTCAATAGCCAAGTGCTGGAAGCAGCCTCAATGCCCATCAGTAAGTGAACAGATCAAAAAACAATGGTACATTTACACAATGGAATACTGTGCAGCAGAGAGACAGAAGGAGCTCCTACCCTTTGTGACAGCATGGATGGAATTGGAAAGCATTATGCTAAGTGAAAGAAGCCAGGTGGTGAGGGATAAATACCGTATAATTTCACCTTTAACTGGGATCTAATTAACAAAAGAAAATGACAAGCAAAATATAACCAGAGACATTGAAATTAAGAAAAATCTGAGAGTAACCAGAAGGGAGATGAAGGGATAATGAGGGAAAGGGTTTTCAGGAACAACTCTGAAGGAAACATGGAGAAACTCAAGGTGGGGGGTGAAAATAATGGAGGGAGGGAGTGGTGGGGGGTAAATGCAGACAACTATAATTGAACAGCAATAAAATAATTTTAAAAAACTAAATCAAATTACCCATATCTGCAACTATTTAATCTTTCACCATAAAATGGATATACTTTCTATATGATTTTGTAGTGATTTATATAATTCTTTATAACAGCTGGCAATATTTCACAATAAGTTTGGGTTCTTGTTTATTTTTTAATTTTAATAACTTTATTTTTCAACTACAGTTGATATACAACATCATATTAGTTTCAGATGTACAACCTAAGGATTAGACATTTATACAATTTATGAAATAATCACTCCAATAAATCTAGTACCTATCTGATACTATACATAGTTTTAATATTATTGACTATATTCCCGATGCTGTACTTTTCATCCCCATGACTATTCTGTAACTACTAATTTTTACTTCTTAATTACTTCATCTTCTTCACTCATCCTCCTAATTCCTCCTCCAATACAGCAATCACCAAAATGTTCTCTGTACTAGTGGGTCTATTTTTGTTCTTCTGATTGGTTTTTAGATTTCATGTGAAAGTGAAGTTATATGGCATTTGTCTTTTGTGTTTGACTTATTTCACTCACTGCAGTACCTTCTAGGTCCATTCATATGGTTGCAGATGGGAAGATTTCATTCTCTTTCAATGGCCAAGTCATATTCCATTGTATATATTCACCACTTATTTACCCATTCATCTATTGATGAATGCTCAAGTTGCTTTCATATCTTGACTACTATAAGTAGTGCTGCAATAATCATATGAATGTATATGTCTTTTCAACTTAGTGTTTTGGATTTCTTCCTATAAGTATTCAGAAGTAGGATTGATGCATCCTTCTCTGTTTCTTGCTATAGTCTTTTTTTTTTTTAGTCTATTTTGTCTGGTATAAGTATACCCCATCTTTTTTTCCACTTTCATGAAATATCTTTTTTCCATCTCTCTACCTTTAGTGTGTATATGTCTTTGGGTCTGAATCAAGTCTCTTGTAGACAACACATTTAAGGATCATGTTTTCTTATGCCTTCTGCCATCCCATGTCTTTTAATTACAGCATTTAATTCATTTGCATTTAAAGTAAATGTTGATAGATATGTATTTACCGCCAATTTATTATTCATACTATTTATCTCTTTTTCTTCTTAAAGAAGACTCTTTCCCATTTTTTGAATACTTATTTGGGGGTGATACCTCCTTTAGCTTTTTATTGTCTGGGAAACATTTTATCTATCCTTTGATTCTAAATGATAGCCTTGCTGGATAGAGTGATCTTGGTTGTAAGTACTTGTTTTTCATCACTGAATATTACATTGCCAATCCCTTCTGGCCTGCAAAGTTTCTGTTGAGAAATCAACTGATAGTCTTTATGGGAGCTCCCTTGTAGGTAACTAATTGCTCTTCTCTTGTTGCTTTAAGTTTATCTCCTTTCTTTTTAACCTTTGGTACTTAAATTATGAATTTTCTTAGCGTGACCTCTTAAGTTCATCTTATTTGGGACTCTTCTGCACTTCCTGGGCTTGTATGTCTATTTCCTTCTCCAAGTTAAGAAAGTTTTCCATTGTTATTTTTTTCAAATAGGCTTTCAATTCTTTCCTTTCACTCTTCTTCTTATGACACACCTGTGGTGTGAATATTGGCACACGTGAAGTTGTTCTAGAGGCTCCTAATACTATCCTCACCTTTTTGGGTTCTCTCTTTCATTTTGCTGTTCTTCTTCTTTTTTTGTTATTGTTGTTCAAATACAGTTATCTCCATTTACCTGCCACTACTTTCACCTGCCCCACCCATCCCCACCTACCTACCTTTGGCTTTGTCTATGGACACTTTATACATGTTCTTGATGACCTTTCCCATTCTTTCCCCTGTTACCCTCCTCTCCTCCTCTCTGGTTAGTATCAGCTTGTTCTTTATTTCAATGTCCTTGGTTATATTTTGCTTTCTTGCTTGTTTTGTTGATTAGGTTCCACTTATCGGTGAGATCATGTAGTATTTGTCTTTCACCACCTGGCTTATTTCACTTAGCGTAATGCTCTCCAGTTCCATCTATGCTGTCACGAAGGGTAGGATTTCCTTCTTTCTTTCTGCTGGGTAGTGTTTCATTGTGTAAATGTACCATAGTATTTTCTGACGCATTCACCTACTGATGGGCACTTAGATTGGGTATTTTCTGCTACTGTAGCTTGAAAATACTACAGTATTTTCAAATTGTTGATTTGATCCTCTGATTTATCTACTCTACTCTTGATCCTCTGTAATGTATATTTCATTTCAGGTATTGTATTCTTCATTTCTGACAGGTTCTTTTTGTTTTCTATCCCCATTTTTGTTTTTCTTTATAAAAAAAACCTTTTATTTATTTTTAGAGAGGAGAAAGGAGGGAGAGAAAAGGTCTTGGTGTATAAGAGAAAAATAAAATAATATTCGCTTCTCACATGCCTCCAAACAGGGCTTGGCCTACAACCCGGGCAAATGCCTTGACAGGAAATCTAACTAGCTAACTTTTGGTTTGTGGGACAATGTCCAACCCACTAAGCCACACCTGTCAGGACTCCATTCTTACTTTTTCTTATCTCTTCATTGAAATTCTCACTAAGTTCATCTACTCTTCCCCTATGTTCACTGGGCATGCTTATAACCAGTGTTTTGAACTTTGCATCTGATAGATATCTCCATTTTATGTAATTCTTTTTCTGGAGTTTATTCTGTTATTTCATTTAGGACATATTTTTGTTTCCTCATGTTGGCTGCCTCTCTGTGTTTGTTTCTATGTATCAGGTAGTGTTGCTATGTCTTCCAGTCTTGGTAGAGTGGCCTAATATAGTAGGTGTCCCATGGGTCTCAGTGGCATGGCGACCTTGGTAACCAAAACTGTGTTCTCCAGGTGATCCCTGATGAGAGCTTTGTGTACTCTTTTGTTGTAGCTGAACCTTAACTGCTGTCAGCATATCAGTGATAGAGATTTACCTCCAGGCAGGTAGCCTTAGAGGACCAGCTGTGACCACAACAGAGGAGCTGCATACACAGCTGACCCTATGGAGCAGGACTCACTTAAGCAGGGCTTTGGGACATGCCAAGTTTCCCCATGAGTGCATAGTTCATGGAGGTGGTTGGGTGGTGCTCTGGCATGGTCTGAAACTGTCCACTAGGTATACTGGCCCTGAGGACTCTCAGGAGGTAGAAGCCAAGATCAGCATTCACCTGCCTGCCACCCTGGGCCAATCAGCATGAACTACAAAGCTACTTTTGTTGGGCTTAGAAGTGCCCAGGAGAAGCCAAGCTATGAAGTAAACCCAGATGCTGCTAGTTTCAGGTTTGAAACCACCTAGCAAGAGATACAGGACAGCCATACCAAGTCCAGATGTTGCTTGTTTGTTTGGGATTTATAAGCTTTTGAAAGATTTTAGGAAAGTCCAAAGCATGAGTCAAGACTGGCCATTTATATGGGAAAGCCCCTGGAATCAGCTTGGGTGGGCCCACAAGTTAGGTGGGGTAGAATCTCTAGATTGATGGAAATTCAGAATTGCCTGTGCCTGCAGAAGGAAGGCTCAACAAAGGAACAATGTGCCCTGTCAGCATATCTGTCTGGGAGAAACTTGCCCCCACCACAACCAGCTCTTGCCTGGAAGTCAGACAATACAGTTATTCCCTCTACATCCCTTTCACCTTTCAAGATGCTGCCCCAGAGGTGAAACTCAGAGCAAATGAGTCCAAGTATATATGTTCACAGGTCCTTTAAGAGCAATGTCTGAGATTCCAGAAGCCTTCCATCTCACTCAGCCACAGTCCTGCTGATTTTCACAGCCGGAAGTTATGGAGACTTCTGTTTGTGGCACTGGAACCCTGACCTAGGAAATCTGGTGTGGGGATGGGATCTCTTGATACTCATGAACATCTTTACAGCTGACACATTTCTCTCAATTTTCACCACACATGGGTGAAAATCCACATAGCTCTTCCCATGTCTTTGCAAGTTTCAAGGTGACTTTTGTAAATCCTTAGTTATAGGACTTCTATTCAGCTAGATTTCAGATGGTGCTGAATTACCATTGTATAGTTTAGTTGTGATTTTAATGTCAGGTTATTGTTCATTTAACTATACATTTTATTATTTGAACATGTTGGTGAGAAACTATACATACATACACACGTGATACCAATAGCTGAAATCTTCCTGTGAGCATTTTTTTTCCATCTTTTGGTGTCTTCTCCACCTCACTGAAGGAATTGGGAAGGTTGAGAACATAAAGTAGAAACAGGTCAAGATTTGTGTCAGAGAGCCTGGGCTAAAATTGAAGGTCTAGGATCAGAAGAAGGCCCTCAATATCTTGCACTCCCATTCCCATGGCAACAAAAAGAGCAGGCTCCCACATGGGAGAGGCCTGCTTGAAGCATCAAATCTGAGGTTCCTATTAGTCCCTTCCATAACATCTCTTTATTCTTTAATGTGCATCTAGGGCGGGGGCAGAGAATTCAAGGAATGAATGGAAAGAAAAACTTCTGTATTTCTAAATTCAACATGTTAATAGGAGAAAAGAATGAAATAAACATGGGAGTAGAGATATGGTTTCTCTTTCCAGTTTCTATGTAACTATAAGGATTGGGAAATGGGTCACAGGTCTGAGACACAGAACTGCCACCTGGACCAGCTGTTCCTGACCATTAGTATCTACTTAGCATCTTAGTTTGAAAACATAGAGGAATGAATTTATGAGGTTTTACTCTTCAAAGAAAGAGATAAACTCAGTATGTTTAAAGATATAGGCCTATTATGTAGAATACTCTGGACAATATTATGCAGCACTTGTCATTTTTCATATGATATAAAACAATACATTTAATGTCAGCAGCACCTATGTCAATCCTTTAGTCTGACAAGAGGCTACTAATAGAGAGATTTACTAGCCAGGTGTGAAAGGAACAACTGAAAAATATAAGGTTTGTCCTCTATATCCAGTTTCATCCAGGATGTCAAAACAGCTTAATGCAATTTCCTCACAGCTTTCCTATCCCATATCCACACTGCTTTAACATCAAACATAGATTAAATACTTGCTCCAAAATTCCCATTGTGTTTACCTTCATTCTTCATGTGCTTGTATAAATATGGTAAACATACGAAAACATGTGCCCACAGGGAAAAAATATGTTCACTCCCTTTTAGCAGTTCTTAAGTAGAAGAAAAGAGCCCATTTTCAGAATGAATGCCTTAGAGAAGGATGAGATAGTATTAGCACTAGTGATAAGTTCATATTGCAAATAGAATAAACCTTAAGGAAACATTCTGAATTTCTAAATTCTTCTACCTTTGAGGTTCAAATTTTAATTGTTAAATGCTTCTTTTATTTATATTGGGAAATATTGGGGTGACAAAGCAAGAAAAATAGTGTGTTTCTTAACAAGGGGTTTAATTTGGGTGTTGTCCGTGTGTTCATTTTTCATTACATGGATCATGTTATTTTCTTCATGTTTTGGCAGGCAGAGCTACTTCGACACTGGGTCAAATTCCGTGTGGAAAACAAAAGAAAACATTCCCACTTGTCATCACAAGAAACCCAGGTCTTGTCCAGAAGGAGGACATGCAAACCCCATTCAAGAGTCAATAAATAGGACTCTACTTGTCACTTTCTCTTATTTTTTATCTTCCTACTTTGCTTTCTAAAACAGCTCCCTGTTTTAGAAAAATGCACCCCAGGAAGAGATGTAGTAGGTGTTGGAGTAGCAAGCTTTGCTTTGAAGAGTTTACCCCACTACTTGGGCTTCCAGCAGCACACAGGTTCTTAGTCCTGCGGGCTTGGAAGGTGAATCCTGGCATCTCGGCAGTGGGGAGCATTGGTATGGCTGAGGTTTAATGGGCAGGGAGTCCTGTCATACAGTGAAAACAGACTTAACACTGCTCATTTTGGCAAATCACATGTCAATAGGCAGCTTGGGACACACTGCAAGATGAGTGAGAGAAAGTCTTTTAAGCATGGGGCTATTTCACCTTTGGTCAGAAATTGGCAGCAGCAGCATCACTAGGAAAGATGATAGATTGCAAACTCCAAAATACCTCTCCAGAGCTGCTGAGTCCAAATTTGCATTTTAACAAGATCCCCAGGGAGTTCCTCTGCACATAAAGATTTGAGGGGTGGTCCTAAGCCTGGTTGATTACCTTAGTCCCTCTGGGTCACCTGTTGATGCCATGTATTATCCCTTCCAGTAAAATAAAGCTCCGGGATTTTCAGAAAACTCCAGAATCCTTCCTTTGCACTTATTTTTAGAAGTAAAAAATGACAGAGTGAATACAGACATATATATTAAAACCATTTGAGCACTCCCTGTGTGCCAAGCCCAGAGTTCTCACACAGATAAAACAGGGCTCCCAAGCTAGCACCTTCCAACATCAGGAGCACTTTATTGTTGCCTTGTTCATTTTTTCAAAGGAAAACAACCTACTGAGATTATGAATGGCAGGGGAAAGGACTGGACTACCTAGAGCTCTTGTGTGAATTCACTCTGCTAATGTCATATTGACTGATTCAAAGGACTGAACCCTCGGTTTTCCTATTGATTCTGGGTCAACACAGGCAGAACACTTCTCGGATATTAGTGCATCCCTGATGGCAGTTAAACTATCTTTAAGGGTGAAATGTAGATTCCTCTTGGAATGAGATTTTGGCACTGGGAAATCCCTGAATTATGGTTAAAATGACACATGAAAACATTGGGAAAGACAAGTTTTGCTGAAACCTATGGCAGAAAGAAAGGAGAAAGAAGAAAGAAACAATCTCTTTAAGTGCATGGCTTTGCCTACCTTGTTCAAGGCTGTATTTTCGCCATCTGGAACATAATAAGTACTCATTAAAACAGTTGCTGAATGGCCTCAAAATATATAAACTCATCTTCATTGTCACTGCTTATATGAGAGCAAGTTATATATCATTCTTTTATGTTTACACAGAGGCCCCCATCATCACTTTGAGATGGAAACAAGAAGTAATTGTTTCATTAGCATAAGACTCAAAATCCATACTTAGCTAAACTCTTTCTGATCTCCAAAGGTGTCAGATGTTTTTTCCTTTCATAGTTATTAAAACTATGTTTGTTTATTTAAATAAGTGATAAGTATCTAATGGATCCACTTCTGAATTCTCTCTCTGTGTGAGGCAAAGGCTTCATAAGGAGTTCTGGGGGCCTAATTTTCCAGGTCTTGGACTGACTCTCCATATGTCCTGTTCTTAATAAAGTTTACTGCTCGCCTTTTTGGTAGGAATAACTGATACTCCAAGAATAACATTCAAATGTATCGAACAGCTCATAGGCAAATGCAGCTGCGTCTAATTTAGGCATCTCTCAAAGGGTCATTTATTTTCACTCACAGTGACATCTTATTATTGCACTAAAAGTTGGTGTTTCTTTATTTTTATCTCTTCCAATTATTTTTATTACCTGTCATAATAGTCCCAGAAATATGCTTAAAAACTCAAAAATGGTGGACAGAATGGCAAGTATATACCAGAAATGTTTGTCAAACCCTGAACCTGAGTGGGCGCAGCACCATCCTCCCCACAGACCCACACATATGGGTATGTAGTCAACCAACCATGAGAAAACCCATAAAAGGTTTTTCAAAAATGAAATCTTTGTCTGTTGAATGGTGGCTTCACTGGTATCCTTTCAAGTGTAAGAACTGAACAGATACCTGTACAAGTTATTTTGCTAAAGCTTCTTTGATGTTGGATCTAATAATTTAATTGCATATTTCACCATAAATAATAAAATGCAATAATAAAATAATCATGACAAAATTATACCACTATACTTCATAAAATATGTAGATCGAAGTTATAATTCTAGCACCCAAATAAAATCAGGGCAATTAGCCCTGATCGTTCATTTTATTTTTATCATTACTATTATAATTTATTCCCCATCTTTTCCTGTGAATCTTGCCCATAGTGATAGATTGTATGCAAGTGCATTGTGTTTAACTTACAATGTTGTCTCTTGCTTTCCTCCCACTTTTATCAGCGCTTCCCAGTGTTTTTGCAGAAGACTTTGGACATGCTGAATATTTCCTGCATTCTTTTTCATAAATCCCTTTTGTTAAGATAACTCTTAGCTTACCTCTTCAGTTGTCCTCTCAAATAGTTGTTGAACACTAGCTGTTCATAAACAACTAATGTTTTGGTCATCAAAGAACTATGAAATCCAGAAAAAAAAGTATCTGAAAGTGTGCTCACATAAACTACTTTTAATAGCTTGATTTTTTTAAACAAATTTTCAGAAATAAAAACCCACCCATAGGAATTGAAATACTAGTTATAACCTTGACACAAATATATATGTGAAAAATATACATTTGTATATATGTTATATATTTAAATATATATTAACATATTAATATATATTTAAATATATATTTGTATGTGTGCATGTGCCTTTTTTTATTAGACATTCTCAGGGTTTCATCCTGAGAATTTCGCTCTGTGAATAGTGAGCTGTGAGCCTCTGATTTTTACCAACCTAAAAGCTTATTTGAAAGTGAAATGTGTATTTTCACAAGACTTCACCAAGCTATCTTTCTTTGTCTCTAACTTGGCTTTACCTACAGACCTGCCTGATCATGCCCTGAAGCAAGGCCTATCCCCGATATGTATTCTCTGAAAGGCTTCGGAGATCATAGTATTATTGATCAACCGAATGCGGCTCCCCCTTAGGAAATTTGAGACCTGCTCCCTTCCCCAGACTAGATTTATATGACAGGGCTCTGGGAGGCAGAAGCTTTGCTAAGGGATGCAGGATCATAGCATCCTCTTCCCAGGAAAAGAAAAGGGTGCCCAGATTTAGCACAAGTCAAATCCGCAGGTACACCATCTGGAATGAAAACAGTGTGTTAATCCCAAGCATAATTGTAGGTTATAAAGCAGCTTTATGTGGAACCGGGGCAACATCGAACAAAAAGGAAGAGAATGGGACAAGTGTCAAAGAAAGCTTTGTGGGTCTCAGTACAAGGTGGGTTTAAACTAAAGGGCAATCAGGGAAAATATCTGTTTTCAG
The DNA here is from genome assembly GCF_014824575.4 of Sturnira hondurensis. NCBI lineage: Eukaryota > Metazoa > Chordata > Mammalia > Chiroptera > Phyllostomidae > Sturnira > Sturnira hondurensis. Next base: position 1,218,084 of record NW_028081875.1, read on the forward strand.
TCTGAATTACCCGTGAACTTTTTTCCTGGAGAGAGCTCCTGGAGCAATTTACAGCATACCAACAAGAAGCTACAGTGCCAGACGCTCTGAATAAACCTTTAGAAACAGAAACTACCAGGAAGGACCAGGATTGTGTAGGAGAGGTAGCGCCTCCAAAAACCTGGGCGCTGAAGAACGAAAGTAAATCCCAGGCTGTGTGAAAGTCCCTGATTCCTGCATAGCTCCCGGTGTCGGATTCTGAGCTGCTCGCCTTCTCCCACACCTCCAGGCCAAGAGCAGAGAGGGACTCCAGGCAGAGTCGCACGCCAGTCTACCTACCCTGAGACCTCCGAACCTCCAGAGGCGGAAGGAGGCAGGTTTGAATTTGCGCATAACTTCCAGGGACGCCAAAGAAATGCCAACCCCCTGAAGGCGCTTTCGGGGAGATTCAGAACAGCAGTGCACTGAGTTGAAGGAGAAAAGAAGGCGGGATAAATGAGGGCTCGGGTCAGACCCGAAGGCAGTGAGGCCCACAGGGGGCGCCCTATCACTGCGGACGCTAGCGCCAACCGCTCCCGGCGTCCGTAAAAGCCGGCTATCATCGAAGGTTGGAGAACTCCCAAGCTTCGCTCTTTAAGAAGATAGCGCCCCTACTCCGTTGACATCCTTTCCCGGTCCCGATCGCTCCTTTTGCTCAAGGGATAATTTCTAAAATCATATTTCGGCCAGTAGCCAAAAGAGAAAAGAGACTGGATACTCATACACATGCATAGACCGAAATATTCTTTTGTGTTTTCAATTCTATACACGCCAGAAAGCTATCTGTCGCTATTTCATGAATCGTGTCTATGTTTGGCGTCTCTTTTCTACTGAATGTAAGAAGCACCTATGGGGAGAAGAAAGGGGGTTTAAGGTAGTGATGGTGGCGGTGGTGGTGTGTATGTATGCCTTTCTGCCCTAGGTCTGCACACAAAAGTTTTGACCATAGGCAACTCCTCCGGGGAGCAACTGTCTTTCCCAAGTCAACAGAACTCTAACAGATGCCGATGTTCTGATCCTTTTGGCTCCCCTTTGCACGCCTACTCTAAGTATGTATATACTCCTCCTGGACGCCCTCGGCCCTACGCATGGCTTTAGGGCAACGCAGACCTTGGCTTTGGGGGCTCCTGACCTATAGCTCCTCGTGGAGTTCATTAAGGCCTTTACAACGAATTAGTCAAACCATCCGGCATTTCTTTGGTTCAAAGATATGGAGGGCCCTAGAGACTTGGGATAGAGGGAAGGGGTGGGAGTGCCCTGCATCTACTCCTCTTCCTTGCTTACTTTCTAGCCTTTCTTTATCCAGTGCTCCCCTTTCCAGTGTTCATCCTTCTGCCTGCCACCTCCCTTGTATTTTGCCATCATTACCCACAACTTTGGAGACGTGGGCCAGATGCCCATGATTTTCTAGTTTTCCCTTTGTCTCTGAAGTGGAAGTCTCTTCACTTCAGGGGCTAGATTTTCAGGCCTCTAGGTGCGTTTTTAGAACCAAGAAATGGAGCCTGCTTCCAAACACCTGCAATACCACTTTCCCCCCTCAAATTTGGGATCTCTGGGGTCTTCAAGCTGCCCCAGGGCAGATAATAATTTGCACCCAGAAGCTGAAGCAAAAATTAAAAGGAAGTATACGGCTGGGGTTTCTAATTCTTATAACAGCTTCCCCAGGAAAGCAGAAAAGAAAAAAACCCTCCAGAAGAGATTCCATGTGCTGTGTATTGACTCCTTTATTCTTTTCTCTTTTCCTACCTCACTCCCACCTCCTGCCCTGTTTGTTCTAGTTGCAAAAATCCTGTGGGCACCTACGTTGTATCTAAAAAGTAACCTTGAAACACGGCGTCCTAAATGTCAGAGACAAATTACAGTCTCCCAACCGTCGGCTGCAGCTGGCGAGGCCTCGTTCGCCCAGGGCCGGGACAGCGTTCCTCCCTGCCGGCCGCCCCTCATTTGGATGCTGGAAGCCGGGCTCAAATGAGACCAAAAGCCAGGGTGGCCAAACCAGTCTCGCTCCGTGCCTTCCGGGGCGGTTCCTAGTCTTAACTGTAGTAGGGAGGGGCCTCCTAGGGCAGCGGCAGGCGAATTAAAGTTGTGTACACAATTTTTCTAAATATGACAGCGCTTTGCAAATTGGCTCTGTCAATGTCTCGTTTTGACAGAGAATGGGCGCTGAGAACGGAGAAACCGGGATAAATAAATGCAGTTTTTATAGTTCTGCAGAAGGAAACTAGGCCCCGAGGCCGGCGAGCCCTCTGACAGAAACTCCGGGCGCCAAGCGCTATGGGAGAGGGCGGGGGTCAGAACCCTGGGAAGCTCTGGGGGTGGCTTCCTCCCAAAGCTTTCCTTCCAAGGCCGCTCAAGGTAAGCGCGAAAGAATGGGGGCCGTACTGGGAAGCCCTCGCTCCCACTCCCCTAGATCACCAGGCGCGTCACAGCATGCATGCTCGGAAGGCTGCAGGCGCCGAGGGGCAGGTGCGGGGCTCTGGCCACAGCTCCCTCTCACCTAGGTGTGAGCTGATTATTCAAATTGGCTGTCCGGGGTCTGGGGATTGGAGGCCAGCGCCCGCGCGCCGCGCTATATCACCAGCCACCCACGTCACTACACCACTTGTCGGCTCCACGATCCACACCTCCTCCTCCTCCTTCACTCTCCACCCCCTCCCCACCCTCCCCAGCGCCACGAGCTTCCCGCTGCCTCCTGGCTGCTCTGCACTGCCAACCTCAACCTCCATCGGAAGCCCGCGAGCGCGACAGCGGCAGGCAGCAGGCGCTGCCGGCACCAGGTCTCCTGTCCAGGCCATCTCCGGTCCTCGGGCCCCCTCCACCCGCCACTTACCCCTCCCGCCCACTTCCAGCTACCGCCTCTGGCCAGCCCCAGAGAGGGACTGGAGAGAGGGAGTGGAGCAGAGAAAGAGAGAGGGAGGGAGGAGACAGTGCCATAGCTGACTTTTTTTTAAAGGGGGGGTGGGGGGGTGATTGCTGGTCGTTTGTTGTGGCTGTTAAATTTTAAACTGCCTTGCACTCAGCTTCCAGTATGCTGGGAGCGGTGAAGATGGAAGGGCACGAGCCGTCGGACTGGAGCAGCTACTATGCAGAGCCGGAGGTAGGCACTCGCCTTTTCCGGGGGGGACTTGGGGTGACGGCTCCTGCTTTTTCCCCATCCTGGGAAATGTTTTCCTTGCCGGAACCCGCCCCCCACCCACGCACCCCCCGTCAGCTCTGGGCAGCGTGTTTTCCACCCTACTTCGACTCAAATGGGTCTCTTTTTTATACGACTCACTGTTAGCCTTGAGATAATATTAACTTTGTGATCAAATATTGACTTGCGGCGCCTCCAAATCCTCTTCGTGGCCGAGCCACGCACTATCCTAACAGAGTTATGTTTGGCAGCGTGCGGCTGGGGAGGGGTGGGAGGTCGGCAGCAAGGGGGGCGAGGAGCTGGAAAGCAGAAGGTGGGCAGGAGTTGGGGGCTGAGACAAAAGCAAAGCGTAAAACACTAGAGGGCAAAAGAAAGTTTGTGGCTGCAAAACACAGCCTCATGTAGTTCAGTTTGCGATCTCCTCCTTATTCCTCCATTCAGTGCCTCTGGCGGGCCCCAAACTCTGCTCAGGCACTAGGTTTCGGTTCCCCTGGGGCCAAGAACAGGGTCCCGTAAAGAAAACGGAGGAGAGAAGACTCTGGGACAATCTCTGATGGCTGCCCTGGTCTCCCTGCTAGGGGTTCCACACATTGCTTGCTAAGATCGAGGTGGGATCTGGGGACCGGGCGGGAACTCAGTATACTGGCGGAAGAACTGGACATACTATAGGGAGGGCGGATGCATTTGAGGTGACTTGGGGATGCTTCAAGTGCCCCTTGTTTTAGAATCTGAGCCAGAAGGAGAAGGGTTAGAAACCAGACACACGCGCAGAGTAGCAACTCGCTGACTACCTCCCCAGAGGCGATCACGGCGCTCTCCGAGTGAAATGGACTTGGAAGGGGGCAAGAAGGAGGATGGTGCAGGCGAGGAAGGACTTCCCGAAGGCCCGGGCTTGAGCTGGCCCTGTAGCTGGGAGGTCAGGGCGCGCTCGAGCCTTGGTGCTAACGCTCTGTGCCTCCGTCCCTGGGTTCTTGTCCGCAGGGCTACTCCTCCGTGAGCAACATGAACGCCGGCCTGGGAATGAACGGCATGAACACCTACATGAGCATGTCGGCAGCCGCCATGGGCAGTGGCTCCGGTAACATGAGCGCTGGCTCCATGAACATGTCGTCGTACGTGGGAGCGGGTATGAGCCCGTCCCTAGCCGGCATGTCCCCTGGGGCAGGAGCCATGGCGAGCATGGGAGGCTCGGCCGGGGCGACCAGTGTGGCGGGCATGGGACAACACCTGAGTCCAAGCCTGAGCCCGCTTGGGGGACAGGCGGCCGGGGCCATGGGCGGCCTGGCCCCTTATGCCAACATGAACTCCATGAGCCCCATGTATGGGCAGGCGGGCCTGAGCCGCGCGCGGGACCCCAAGACGTACCGGCGCAGTTACACGCACGCTAAGCCACCCTATTCGTATATCTCGCTCATTACCATGGCCATCCAGCAGAGCCCCAACAAGATGCTGACGCTGAGCGAGATCTACCAATGGATCATGGACCTCTTCCCCTTTTACCGACAGAACCAGCAGCGCTGGCAAAACTCTATCCGCCACTCGCTGTCCTTCAACGACTGCTTTCTCAAGGTTCCCCGCTCGCCCGACAAGCCCGGCAAGGGCTCCTTCTGGACCCTGCACCCCGACTCAGGCAACATGTTTGAGAACGGCTGCTACTTGCGCCGTCAGAAGCGCTTCAAGTGCGAGAAACAGCTGGCCCTGAAGGAAGCAGTGGGTTCCACGGGCGGTGGAAAGAAGTCAGGCTCAGGAACTCAGGCCTCTCAAGGTCAACTCGGGGAGGGCTCCGGACCAGCCTCCGAGACAACGGTGGGCACCGAATCGCCCCGATCCGGGGCCTCTCCGTGCCAGGAGCACAAGCGAGGGGTCATCGGGGATTTGAAGGGTACGCCGGCTGCGGCCTTGAGCCCCCCAGAGACGGCGCCTTCGCCGGGGCAGCAGACGCAGGCCGCGACTCACCTGCTGGTCCCTCCCCACCATCCCGGCTTGCCGCCAGAGGCCCACCTTAAGCCAGAGCACCACTACGCCTTCAACCACCCTTTCTCCATCAACAACCTTATGTCCTCCGAGCAGCAGCACCACCACAACCACCACCACCACCAGACCCACAAAATGGATCTCAAGGCCTATGAACAGGTGATGCACTATCCTGGCTACGGTTCCCCTATGCCCGGAAGCCTGGCTATGGGCTCAGTCACGAACAAAGTGGGCCTGGACGCCTCACCCCTGGCTGGGGACACCTCCTACTACCAGGGAGTGTACTCCCGGCCCATTATGAACTCCTCCTAAGGCAGCTGCTGGCCCCACTAGCCTGGACAAGGACAAGAGAGAAAGAAAGTGGGGTGGAGACTTTGAGGTAGGGGTGTTAGAGAGATGCAGGGGAGAAGAAATCCAAGACATTCCCACCCCCAGAACAGCAGTTTCCCCTTACCCTCTGCAGCTCTTTCCTCCAGAATAGACGGGCCACACTGATATGTACCATTCCATATAAGGAGGAAAAAAGATAAAGTCAAAAATACGAAAAGAAAACAGCTCCCAGTTTCCACTACTGTGCAGATGCCTGCTTCTTGCAGCATCTGCAAATTCTGATTTTTGTTGTTGTACTCTTCCATTGCAGTTGTTGCAGGGAAGTCTTACTTTATTTAAAAAACAAAACAAAAAAAAACCAACAAAACACACAAAAAAAACAAAACAAAAAAAATCCCACAAACTTTTGTGAGTCAATGTAAAGCAATGTAGTTTTAACAGAGAACCAGAGAATTGTACCATTGTTTAAAAAGAGAGGGGGAGAAAAGATGTAAAGGTCTGTTTTAAATGACCAAGAAAAAAAATATACATTCCCATGTCTGACACAGTGAAATCGAAGTCTCGGGTCTGATTAACTTATGGTTTCTGTGTGCTTTATTTATGGCTTGTAAATATGTCTTCTGGCTGCAAGGATCAGAGTTCCAGAAATCTATATTAAAGTGTTATTGCTGGTTTTAATCCTTGAATTGTCAAGATTGTCTTTCTTTGCCTCATTAAAAAAAAATAAACGAGTCTAGAAATTAGTGGAGGGAGGGAGGTCCAGGCTGGTTGCAGGTTATATTTTGGGGAGAGATTATTATCTTACCAACATTTCATTAAATTTTTCAGATTTATTGAATTTGAATGGATTTTACAGACGTGCTGACTCAATTGGTTTGGTGTCCTCCCTCAAAGTGAAAGGTCACATTTGATTTCCAGAGCACATGCCTGGGTTGCAGTTTAGTCCCCGGTTGGGCACTGGAGAGGGGCAACTGATCTGATGTTTTTCTCTCACATCAGTGTTTTTGTCCTTTTTCTCCCTGTCTTCCCCTCTCTCTAAAAATAAATGAGTAAAATCTTTTAAAACACACAGACATGTACCCATTGTCCAGATTCTGCAATTATTTCACTATACTTGTTGCATTGTATATCTGTCCTATCTACAGTCCATTGGTCAATTTGTCTTATATTTTAGGGGCATGTCACAGTAAATTTCGGACATTAGTACACTCCCCCCCTAAGCACTTCAACAAGCACATCATCTACATAGAACTCAATATTGTTAATGGTTACCTTTTGGATTTCGAGTTTATCTTTACAAGCAATAAAACACAGATGTCAGGTCAACCATTCCATGGGTTTGATGCAAATTTATCTTTCAAGTCAGGTACAAACCACATATCCTGATTTTCTAACTGGGCCATGTGAAAGTTCAATGTTGTTCACATCTCTTGGGCCCTAGGTCAGGCTTTTGTGGGAATTTTACATGTTTTGCTGTATTTACCATCTTAGCTTCCCTTTCACGTAAGCCCAGATTTAATTTTCAAATTCCTGAAGCAACACTTTGCCTTTTCATCGCTGCCTCTCTGTGGCACCCCTTTACCCTCCTATGGAATTGGGCCTCTGTACACTCCACAAATCTATTCCGGCCTCCTCTTTACTTAAGTGTTTTGCACAACATTGATAGACCTTGCTAAAGCCTGGCAGTAGTGAGGCACCTGGAAACAGATGACTTTCTCCTAGAATTATAAAAGGATAGATGGTGCAGGATGATGTTCTGAATTTCCATTTAAAAAATAAGGTATATTTGGGATGAGGAGGAGGTAAAGGGGTATATTTAGCGGCTTGCAAAGTGACGGTAGCCAGTGGAGAGATCCTAGAGTTTGCAGGACCTTCTTCCTTCTTTCCCTACGAACGCCAGCAGTTTGCATAGCACCCAGTTGGCCAAGACTGGCAAGGCAGGATTTCGGGACGGAAGGGATGAGGGGTATTTTGTGAGCCTTAAAGGGAAATTGAAATGTATAAAGGAATACTCAGAACAAATTCTTACAATCGTGCTGTCTCTCCCCACAGACCCCCTAACTCTGTGGTTAATCGCGGTAGAAAACCCGGAAGTGAAGCCGGGCCGCAGTGCGCAAAGGCTTTGGCTTTGCCGGGGGCGTCTGTGGGCCTGCAAGCTGGCTAGCTGTCTGGGGGAGGTCAGGAGCCAGTGTTGTCACGGCCCTTTCAGACTTCGGGCCACCCGGAGCACAGCTACTTACAGTGGGTAAGAAGGCCTCTGAGGCCAGGACGTTTTGCCTCAGGTTTTTAAAGTCTGGGTTCCTGTTTCCGGGACTAATCTTCGGGTTTCCTCAGCATCCAAGCCTCTAGTGTCCCAGATTCTCCCCAGCCCTGGAAATTGCTTCTCCGTGAGCCCTCTGCCACCTTGAGGGGTCTCTACTCCCTCTCACCCTGGCCTTCCCATGCGCTAATGGGCGGGGGGGGGGGGGGGGGCTGTTCTCACTTGTGTCACTCTTTTCCGCCTTTAAATCCTTGGTTTTTAACCAGACACATTGTCCCCATAAACACAAGGAAGAGAAATTGGGGCGATTGGGGGGGTGGTATCCGGAGGCCGAATCCAGCTATCAGGGCTGTCTCCTTCTAGCTGGGACACACACGTCGTGAGCCCGGCCTGAAATGTGTTTCATTATCACATAAAAGGCTCCTGTGGCGAAAGAGCGGAGAGGCAGGGCGGGCGGCCGAAAGGAAGACAATGGAGGCTGAAAGCGCTGCCCTAACCTGCTATGTTTCCTAACGCACGCCCATTGTGTGAGGGTCGTTTTAAACTACTTACCGCGCCACCCCACCTCCCTTCACTGATCCCGTCCGATAAGATGGAGTTCTGTCCGAATACCTAAAAAGGATGTTGGGGAGTGGGTGCTTTCGGAGGGTTCTGCACGTCCTGTGTCTTTCACACCTCACACTCTGGCCACCGCCTCTCTCCCTCAAACCTAGGCTCCAAGCTTCCTAGCTCACAGAAAGCCCTCCGCCCGTCTTCCCCCAACTCGAAGTATCGTAGGGTGCAGTGTTTCTTTTTTTCTCCCACTCCCCTATTTTTTTCCTTGCTTTTCCTCGCGCCGAACGCGCGCCAGTTTAAGCAACCGTCATCTGTGAATAAACAAAGTCAGTAAACAACCGAAAAAAAAAAAAATGCTAGGTCCGAGTTCCAGGAGGGTAAACTTTCTGTGCCACCTCAGACTTCAGCAAATTTGCACATATATTATATTGCCTTCCCCTTCTTTATTATTCTTTTTTTCCAGGATCCCATTGTACTTAACTGAATTTTATAACGCTGATCGATATCTTGGTAAAATATTCATTTTTAAACTAGCGGGCAGTGAAATCTTTGCTTTGTGTGCTAAAGTCAACAGTCACTGGGTTTGAGCTCAAATAAATGCGGAGATGCCTGGGCTGGGAGCAGTCCGCTGCCGCCGCCACCCTCCGCATGCTGGACGCTCCGCTATCAGCCGGCCCGAATTCCGCAGGTAGGGAACACGCCCAGCCCCGAGCGGCGCCTAGGGGACCTTGGCTGAGTCCGACCCTACCCCCACTCCAAGCAGCGTGCCTCCCCTCCCCCAGGTAGTACCTAACTGTTCCCAGAGCTCCGACTCCTGGGAAGAGGGAGTTTGGCGGTGGAGGTAGTGAGAAGCTAAATCCGAGAAGACCAAGGGGTTTGTAAAATGACATTTGTTTGTTTATTTATTTGTTTGTTTTTCGGGAGATTTCTAAGAATGCATAGTTTTACAGAATGGGGAGTGAAAGAATTATGAACTCGGACTAAATCTGGGCTCTGAGTATAGTTTGGTAGGGCCCCAAACTACAGAAAGCCAATGCTTTCCTGCAGCTCCTTGTGGCTGGAGATTCAATCCGAGGGCATCGTATTTCCCAAGGACAGTAGGTAGATGGGGTAACACACTTGGTCTTAGAGTCAGGGGTGGGGGTCAGCAATAAAGGGCATACTGGTAGAGGGGTGCTTTCAAAGTCAGAGGTTCGGGAGTGTCGATGCCTTCCCCGATGCGCATAGGCTCGCGTCCAGCCTCTGCGTTTCTCCAGAAGCTCTAGGGCCTAGGCGGTGGCCAGGGTCGACAATGTGCTGAAGCAGGGGAGAGGCAGCGTCTCTCCGAGAAGCGAGTGAACTTTTCGTTCGGGTGACAAGAAGTGGCTGGTGGCCCTCATGCACACGCGCAAAGGCTGCATGCAGGCATCTTCCGGAGCCTCCGGGGGTACGAGCTGGGTCCAGCAGGAAAAGTCAGAAACCGTCGGAGAGCCATTTATCACTCCACTCTCCTAGCGCATGGCTCGAAGGGGCACATTGCAGTGCCTGTGGTTTGGAGGACCCGACAGAATCAAACGTTTATTTCTAGGAGGGAGCGGGCTGAGAAAACTAGTGGTTCCAGTAAAGCCAGTTGAAATGCAAGACCCTGATTTTTCGAAGGTACAGAAAAGGTGTCTTTTCTCTGGAGTCTACCAGGAACCTTCCTGAAATCTGTATTCCCCCTGGTATTTTTGCTTTAAATTGCTGGGTATCCGGCCTTGTAGGAGGCCCATGCTGGCTCCCTGACTCTTGGTATTTCTCCACTGTGACACGTTGGGTAGCGGGCCTGCCTAAATTGCACACCACCCCAACCAGAAAGCTGTCTTCCAGTCTGTGCCAGTCCTCAGATTCCAAACTCGAATAGCAGAAATCCGTCCTGGTAAATGACAGGGTCAATTGTGTGGGAACCTCCATGTGTGGGAAGCTTTGGCTCCCTCCCCTCCTTCCTTGCCCCCTCCTGCCTCCCAGGGTGAATCTTTGTCCACCGCTCCAGAAGAAGGCTACTTGCTCGTCCGCTGTCCTCCAAACCCCGGCTCGGCTCGCTTGGCTGGTTGTCTTCTCTGAACTCGAAATGGAACGAACGCAGGACACACGGCCAGGCTAATTGTTTTTAAATAACGTCTCGCTGTTCCGCTGGTAATGCGCAGCCTCAAATCTGTCAATTACTTGTCATTAGACTTGTATCGCCCCACGGCCTTCCTTTGGCCCTTTGATGGAGCCAGGTCACCTAGCTCAGCCCACTCCACGGCGGAATGAAAGGTGTTAGGCCTTTGAGAGCCGGGTGGGAAGTAGCTGTGGTTCTTAATTCAGTGCGAGTTTTGAAAGAAAGACCCTCGCTGAAAAGATGTAATCTTCAAAATGACCAGTTTAAACGCCTGAGCTTTATTACTCTCCTACTGCTTTCTCTCCGCTTTATAAAGAGAAGCCGGTCCTCAGAACTTTGGGGGCTTTTTATGTGGGGGTGGGGAGAAGAGAAGGGAGAGATAAGGCTTAATAGGGCCGGGGTTTAGTGTGTTTCATCAAGAAGTTACCTGTAGGTATCTCGGGGTACCTGGTTTGATTAGGCGCAGCGCATCGTCTAAGCACCAGACCAGGGGTGGGGAGTCCTTTAGACAGTATCTACTGGAACGTGTAGGTCAGAACTGTCAGGAAAAGGGCAGGGCGTTTCCTGGCTGCTAATCTTCAGCTTGCGAGAGGAGATAGGAGAGGGAATTCTTCTCTGAATCCCCAACCTTCCTAGGACCAGACATTGCAGAACAGTCTGTGCAGACTATTTCCCAGAGACCTGTAGGTACCAAGTCCTGCCATACAGAAGAGGCACCACTCCCACACCTGTATCCCCCATCCCTGCATCACCCACTACACGACTTAGAGCCACCAGTCCCAACTGCTGTATGCTGTAGCAGAAAAGCAAGAGTTCAGATCCTTGAATGTCTTTGCTGGGTCAGGGACAAGGGGGACACCAGCCCTACCTGCAACACCATGGCAACCAAGGACTAATGGAGTGAAATTAAAAAAAACCAAAAACACAAGAAAAAACTTCCCGAAAGCTTGCAGCTCCCTTTAGTTAAGCTTCTGCTCCTTCCTTCCCCCATCAATTGTTCTTTTTACACTAAACAAATGTCTAAGGGTCTTAGAAACTTATATGCCTTCTGTGCCAAAGATCTACAACTCTCTAGTACTGTAAAGGCATGTCTCCTCCCAGTTTTATAGTAGAATCCAGATCACAGCTTCTTATAGCCTCTTCCCCTAGGCACCAGCTTTCCTCTGAGAAGAAAAGACAAGAAGATATAGAAGATGGACAAAAAGATCTTGAGGCAGTGAGAAAACTGTTTTAAAAATGATTAGAAAGCAGGCTGATGGCTGTCAGGGGCTATGTGAGAGGGGACTGTTGGGGGGGATAAAGACATTAAGGAAAAAATCACAAACAGCAGTGTGGTAATTGCAGGGAAGGAAGGGTGGTAGTGGAGGGGTCTATAGTGGGGATGATAATGGTGATAGAGGGAGACTTGACTTAGGGTGGTGAACACACAATACAGTGTACAAGTAATGTGTTGTAGAAGTGTGCACCCGAAACATGTATGATGTTGTTAACCAGTGCACCCCAATACATTCAGTAAAAGTGAAAAAAAAATGAGTAGAAGCACGCTGATTGGACACTGCCTGTGTTCCTGGCCAGCCCTGGGGCCTAGACTGCTCTTTAAGCCTTTGGCTTCAGATTCACATACTTTTTAGTGCATGTTTCAATAATTTTTGAAAAGTTATTTTTTGATGAACTGCACTGGATATGAGCAGGATGTAACAGGCACCTCCAGACACAGCAAACAAAAATTGCATGGAAGAGATGCTGATTCTCAGGGGCGCTCTGAGGGGTCCCAGCTCCTTCTTGCTTTGACAAAGCTCCTAGGGAGTGCCCTACTTCTGAGCAAGATTCAGGGGTTGCCACGGAAGCTTAAACCCTGGGACATCTCCCCATTCTCTTCACAGCCTTCCTGCCCACTCTCTTATCCTTTTTCTCCTTTCTTCTTTAAAACAATCATGTGTATACCCCACCCGCCCCCTCCTGCCATTGTGTTTGTTGATGACCTAACACGCTCACACCAAAAGCCACACACAGAAAACCAACAACGTGGGATGGGAGGAGAGACCAATTATGATTGAGGCTAACAAGCCTGGAACACCCAAGTTGAAGCTGGCTGTCTCCTGGGAGACTGATGGAGGCTTATTTTACAAGCTGTCATTTCACCCGGGTCCCTATTGCCAGACTGGAGGTGATTCCTATTCTCCCCTCCCTCTCAGCCCCTGAATCTTGGGGGCTTATTCTCTGCAGAAGCAGCTGCCACCAAAGTCCCTCTCCTGCACAGGTAGAGAGGACAGGGATGTTTTACAAGCACATTTTCACAATAGCATGCTTATATTTTACATTAGTGGCTGTTTGTCAGAACTCTGAGCTAGCTCACTGTCAAGAAGAGAAGGACTGGAGAGATGTCACTGACCCACACACTCTCACTCCCTGCCAGGTTCCTATTAAAAATCATTGACTTTCCATTCTCTCTCATTTTCTCTCACTCACTGTTTACTATTAGATAATTTAACTGGTAGCTGGGAATACTGAAAGAAGCAAGCCTTCATGCTAAACTAGAGGCCTCATGTTCTCATTAGCGTAAATGCCTAGGGCTTATTTTCTCCTGAAGGTAATTGGAGGCAGCAATATTCCCTGCAATGTCAGGACATGATGCCAGAAATGCAATTTTTTAAAAAGTTAAAAACATCAAATTAACTGAGAGGGAACAACCATATACTTGGAGGAAAACATACTGGCATTATGCACATTACAATTTTGGAATGAGAATTATTTTCTGTGTTTCTCAGTTTTACTTACTTAAGCAGTTTCACTTCTACTCAGTAAAGTGATTGAGGATTAGACTTTTCCTTAGGAAAAATCACCTTTTCCTTCATTTCTTTATCTGAAAGGAATAAAAAAGATGTTTCAATAATAAGCAGGAATGTTTTTAGATCAGGGCTGGTAATGACCCCGGCAAATCAAAATAAAATTGGGTGCATGTCAATTTTGACTTGCTATTTCATTAGAAATATGGTCTCAATTTATTATTTCTTGCCTTTTCACAAAGCAGACATAATTGTATAATAGATTTTGTTGAAAAGGTTTTGTTCACTTAGAGAAAAGCATGCAGTTCCCAATTTAGTGAATGTTAAAAGCTTATTATTTGAAAGTACAAAATGTCATCTTAGGAAGTGTTTGGAAGAGAGTGCTTGTGAGGAATGAAGGTCTGAAGTGGGTGGCTGAAGAACTGGGAAGGGAAGATAATGGTTATATGACATTTTTGTTGAAGAAACAGGGTGAAATATCACCCAGGGCAGGTTATGGATCATAGGGAGCTCTGTATGCAAAGAAATCAGGAGATCACCATGTGTATACTCTGGTATGAAATGCATACATAACCCTATAGTGAAACTTTCTGCTTGGCATATGTTCTAAAGCCCAATCTAAGAAGTCTAAAATAAAAGAGACCGATTCCATTAGTTTCCATTTAGTCTGCAATTCTGAGCTACATTAAACCAAATTGTTCATACACAGAAAGAAGTTCTAAGGTCAAGGACTTGCTGGTTGAGAAAATTCACCCTCTATCCAGAAGAGTGAGTCTATTTCTTGTCAAAACTTTGCCCTTTATTCTTCTATCTTTGTTTCTTATTTTTGCCCTCTCTCTCTTTTCTTTACCACAACTGTATTTAATCCAACCACCAGAGAGTAGGGTCCTCTGTGCACCATGCAAAGTATCTCGTGAACATGACCTCTTTAAGCTTCCCCACGCCCCACAGGTAAATGTCAAAGTTAATGGGTGATGGGCTTGGTGCAGAGAGAAATTAAGGAACCTGTTCCGATTTCAGAGATCAGTACTGAATTCAAGTCTTTCAGCTCTATGTTCTGTCATTTCTCTCAGCTTCATATGATCCTGCACACAGATCTCTCTGATTCAAATGCAATAGGATGCCTGCCTTCACCAGAAACACCAGGTTTCAAAGTGAAATGTTTCTGGCAGAAAGTGAAGCTGAAATGTTAGGGGAAGGCTAGAAGGAAACAGGAAGATCTCAAGATCAAGACTCAGATTATGATATCACCATTAACAGGAATCTAAACAAGAAAACAAACAAGCAAGCCAAATATGTCCAAAGACACTCAAATATGGAACAGGCTGACAGGGACCAGAGGGGAGAGGGGAGAGAATCACAGGGGAAAAGGGGAAGGACTCACATGAACAAGTATAAAGGACACATGGACAATAACTAAGGTGGGGGGCAGAAATGGGAGGGAGGTGGGGAGCAGTGGGGGGGCAAGGCTGGGAATATGACAGAAAACTGTACTTGAACAAGAATTAAAAAAAATAAAAAAGGATGGCAGAGATCCCACCCACTAACCTAGAAGTTAATATAGTGGGTTATGACTGAAATCAGGCTGAATTCTTAGTTCCTCTTTTGCAGCAATACAGTTAGAATTTTCATGTGACCATGGTCTTTCAAAGCCAGCTGGAGGTTCAGTTAGGCCTGGGCCAGCCATTCTTCTTCATCACAGCTTCTGGGGCCAGCTGGTGAGTGCTGCAAGGAGGAGACAGTTCTTGCATTGTGATTACAAAACAGAACAATGTCAGGGGGCAGAAGCAATGGCCTGACCTCTGGGCTTAAAGCAATACACATAACAAAATTATTAATCAAGAGGCAGCTTACCTGCCTTATTCCTTACTGGGGAGTCTAAAGCAGGCTCAGGAATATCCTAAGACTTGTCTCTGACCTCCCCCTGACCTACACCTGGTGGTGTCCTGACAGCACAGATGAAAGCATAGCTGGCAGCACAGCTGGAATGCATGCTCTGTCTACAGCTGGGCTTCCATACTTTCTTGCCCTTGCCCCAGCCCACAGAACAGCAAGATCTCAGCTCCCACAGCACCCCTCCTTCCCATATTATATAAATGCAGATCTGTATAAACACCTGCCTTGGAGGTTTGCCTATGAATAGGAGGCTAGCCTAGACTGACTGACTGCTTCCATCATAGAGGAAGGGTGTGCTGCAGTACTCAGTAGGCCTGTAGTCTAAGAGAATAGTACCACCCAGCACCTGCCACCTAAGTTGCATTTGGGCGCTTGGTTATGCAAGCCAAGGATGGTTGATACCTGCTTGCACCAGGCCCTGGGGACATGGGGCTGACTGAGAGTTGGCCTTCCTGACAACAGGGGTCTCAGTCTGGACATGGAGGGCTCCTTTTTCTCCCCCAACATTTCAGAATATAAATCCCCCAGACTGTCCATTTATAGTGGTGTGGGATTTTCTTTAGACTTAGTGACTTTTGTTTTAGAATTTCAGAGGAGGCTTTACCCAAATGGATTGTAAGGCCAGCTCAACACGTAGTGATGTCTAGGAGATTGGGATCACCGACTCTTGGATCACCAACTCTTTGGTTCTGGATTAAACCAAAACACCCAGTTCTAAACTTGATAATTGAGGTGTTAGACTAAGTTGGGGAGAATACATTGTGAATGACAGTTACCCAAACTCAGATCAGGCTTTGAGCCTTCAAAAGACTAAAAAAGAAGGGGAGAATGTAATCTTGTGACTATTTATGGGAGTGAATTGGGGTGGGGCAGGTAGCCAATCTATATTTTTTCCACTTTCCATTTTAATTACCACTCCCTTCCCACCAAAATTGTTTGCCAATTAAAGTTGTCTCTTGATTTCTTTGCTTTAAAAGTACATTTTGATTCACCCAGGCAGACAATTAAATCCCCAGCCCCACCCACCTCTCTTCCCAGAGCTCACAAACAAGCTCCTTATCTCTTGTCTGCATTGTGTAGTGGGAAGGAGTTGATCTCAGGTGCTAACCTGCAGTTATCAGAATACCAGCCTCATTTAGAGAGCTCAACTCTGGAACCTTAGGTGATCCTTTCATTGATTCAGGAAAGTGCTGTTTGGATTTTGCCCTTCTAGCTCAGTAAACAGCTAAAAGTAACTGCAGGATTTCTTCTTCACATTTAGAGGAATCTCTCTCTCTTTCTCTCTCTCTCTCTCTCTCTCTCTCTCTCTCTCTCTCTCTCTCTCATACACACACTGCTTCCCTTCTTCATGCTAAGAAACAAGCAGACTGTGGTCCTTTTATAACAGCAGAAGCTGACCTCCCTGTTCTCACCAGCTGAGTCTTTTGTGGTGGGGGCAGGAATGCTACACCTTCCTTCTAAGAACATTCATCTCTCCCAAAGGGCATAGCCTTCCAAATTCCTAAATCTGTAGAAAAAGCTACTGAGAAAGTGTTGACCCTTTAGGCTCCCTATCCTGTCACCTCCAAAAGTTCACATCTGGCTAAAATACTTGCTAGAAACTTCTCTGTACTATTCCTCCCTTGCTTCCCTTCCCATCTCCCCACAGAGATCACAATTCCCAGTAGATCTTTGATAGGCTCAGACCCAGCTGAATAAAGTTGGGGATGGGGACAAATTTGCTGTCTGCAATGCTGGAATGGTGCTTTTGCACCTGGCACTCTGGTCCTTGAGGGTAAAAGCAAATTAAAGTGGTAAGCTTACCCTGATGATCAAACTTTTAAGGTTTTTAGCAAGATCCCCATATTACTCCTCAATTACAAATTGAAAAAGAGAAATGGGTTTCATATTGTTCACAATTTGCAATTCTCTGAGCAGACCATTTGTTTAAATTGGGCCATATCATTTAGCTTTATCTCTAGAAATAGGTTTGATTTGTAGGGAGCATGTGGAATGTGTACACTCTGCCATGTATTTGTGCAAAATAAAGAGAAAGACATAATTTTCAATCATCACAATATAAAAAATTGGCACAAATCCTAAACAATGATAATTTCATATTCAATAATTCTTTTAAAAATATTAGATAAATGATAAAGAATAGTTTTCCTGAAGGCACTGGACATAATCAGTCTGCAACAAATGTGTGTTCAAAAATTAAGGAACTTCTTTCTTCAAAGTCAGTACTATTTCAAATGGAATTCTTTTATTTGCTTAAATGCCTTTCACATGATAAAAATATTTTCAAAGTTAGATCATTCAACTTAGATCATTTGTTAGAATGATCAAAGTTAGATCATTTATAAAATACAGTTTTCTAATATCTGCCAGCTACAAACAAACAAAAAGTTTTATAAAAGTTTTACAAATTTAATTTCTGGATCTATTGTTTCCAAGAAACCAAAAGTCTCATGTTAAAAAAAAATCGCTACCTTGTCCATGAACTATGTAATTGAAAAAAAAAAATCCCGAAACATAAAACGAATGTTGATTTTTTAGTATTTAAAATAGAAACATTTTTCACAGTATCAAGTTTTCCACAGTAATGAACATTAAGGAAATAACTTTTTTAAAAAAAGGTAGTCTCTGAAATTAGATTGCTATTTTATTATATTAGGTACCCCTGGACAAACCAAGAAAATATGTCATTTCTTTACTCCTTACCTCTTCTAGCACAATTTTGTGAGGTATAACAAGCATTTGAGGTTTTGATATATTTATTATGTGCCATCTATTTGCATATTTGCTGAGGCTCAACTATGTCTTTGCACTATGTACTGTCCACAGTGTGTCCTGGGAAACTGAAAGAATGATAAATGGCTGTCCAGGAGAGTTACAGCATACAGTTCGCAGTATCCTTGCTTAGTTGCTCTGGACAGCTGCATTGTTTAGGACTTGTACTGATTTTTTATATTGTTGTGATGACTGAAAATTATGTCTTTCTCTTTGGTCTTGATATGACCAAAGCTAATTATCCAATTTCACTTCATATATTTTTCTCTAAATTTTATGTTTGATAAAATAGCTCAGTGGCACTAATGAAACCTCCTCTTTCAAAGGCTATTTATTTGTATTTCTTAGTGTTTGTCTTTCCAGCTATGAAATTTACCTCAAAAAACATCTTGGGGGAAGTGATGATCACCTTTGAATTGGTTGACACATTTGATAAAATACAAAAAAACATGTTTCTGGGTAAAAATAGTATAGATTCTAAATGAAATAGGAATTTTGTTTTCTTTACCTCCTTCCTTTATGCAGTGTTTGTGCGGGTCTCCCCACATCTGGGGAAGGTAAAACCACGCTAAGCTCTGAAGAATAACTCAGAAGAAACCTTCAGATATTAGCGGGAAGGAGGATGTAACCTCCCATGGCATTCTGTCTGAGACACGCGACATTCTGTTTGATGCAAGGGGCGAAAAACACAACCTACCAGTGTTTACATGTGTATTCAGCCATGAAATTGAATATTATCAAAGTTGAAAAAATGCAAATTAAATTAAAACCAGAGAAAATTGTCCTTGGAATTACAGCAGCTTGGAGTCCCCAAGTGCTGTAATTAACTGCACTTGTGTTTGATTAAACTGAAGCTTTTAGAAAATGAAAAACCTCTAAATCGCTCTTCTCTGTTCCCTAACCTCTAGGTATGAATTTTGTTCTTTAATTCTACTAGAAATGCAATGAGGTTCAGGCATCAGTCATTCTCCCTAGGTATCAGCGAACCATCTTGGAATATAACTTTTCTTTTTTAATGTTAAGTGTCTCCGTTTACCTAAGTGTTACTAAAATCTAGTCTGGTTCCAAAACCGGAGGGCACCCGCTTTGCTTTCCTCACTCGAAAATGAGCCCTAAGCCGCTGGCTGCGAGTGGCGGAGACTGCAGACCCTCTGCTGCAGCCCTCGCTAAGGCACCTACGGGGCGACCTGACACTGGTGGTGGTGATGTGGCTCTGACTGCCTCCGCCGGCGTCCTCGGGTCTTCTCAGCTATCTCAGCCCCGGATTTACAGAGCAGGGAATAGTGGTCCAAGTCCAGGAGCCGCTTTGGTTGTCCTTTTGTCTTTTCCCACGTCAGAGATGCGCGAAATACGAAAGACTGAAGGGGTCCCCGTGGGGGGGGCTTTGCCTCACCTACCTTCTCGCCCCGCCACCCCCCGCGCCGCCCCAATGCTCACTTCGCTAACACGGCGTTTTCCAGGGACTTGATGAAAGAGGCGGGAAAAGGGAAGTGTCAGATTTGTATAGTATTTTTTAGGGGAAAGAGAGAGAGAGAGAGAGAGAGAGAGAGAGAGAGAGAGAGAGAGAGAGAGAGAGAGAGAGAGAGAGAGAGAGAAAGAGAGAGAGAGAGAGATATCTTAAAAAAGCAATAGGCAAATAGGCAAACCCGCGTTCTTTTTGCGTTTTCCGTCCTAAAGTGCAAGGAACCAATCCACCGAATGGAGTCAATTCGACCCCCAGTCCCCTAGGCGCTGCAAACTTTATTCTCCACCCTTCTCCCAGCCCGTCTCCCTCCTGCCTTAGAGAAAGTAGGTGCGCCCTGGGTCCTTCTGTAGGTGCCATGGGCGGACTCGTTGGAAAATGGTCCGAGCGGTTTTTGCCGCGGAGTCAGGAGGAGCAGGTGAACCCTCAATCTTCCGAAGCAGGGTGCGCGGTCCAGGGTGGGACCAGGACCCAAGCAGCCACGCCCACCAGCCTTAACTAGGATAGTGGGGGACGCTGGGGCCACTAGCAAAAGCGAAAATGTGCTGGCTTGCCTTGAAACAATTTTAATCTCATTCGGTGACTCCGGAGGATTTTCATGTAGCCCCCCAGCCTTTTCTTCCTCCCTTTCTAACATCCATCCTCCCTACCTCAGTCCTAGAGCTTGATGTTAGGCCCAGGGTTGCCAGACAGTCTATGTTTTTTTCTTCCTCACTGCATCCTCTGTCCTGGCCTCCGCCGCAGTCGTGCATTTGAGGGGAAGCCCCTCTTCCAGAAATGCAACCGGCTCAGCAGCCCGTATAAAAACAGGGTGCGGAGTAGCGGAAGCCGATTTTTGAAACCTATACTTCCTTTCCAGGAATCCCTAGATCAGACCCATGTACCTCAGAGTTTTTAACATGCTTCTAAATGATGGTCGCATTTTGGAGATTCAGAACCCTGTTTGTAGGGGACGAGTTTTTGTATTTTTTTAAATCAAAACTAAGCAGAGGAAAGAGTAGCCAATTAAAATGAAATATTATTATTTGCCTCGCTCATTGTCAGTGATTTGCCCCCGGGGATTCACAATTTTCCCAAGCCTGTTAACGGGTGACAATGAATGAGTGCCTTGAGTAATTTAATTTTCCTGTCACACTAAATAAAGCTACATTGTAAACCTTAGATCTACTCTTACTGATAGGATCGCCCTGTTTTTCCATTTGCACCATAAAGACCCCCAAAAGGGACACTGTATTGTGACCTCTACTCTTGAATTATTCAAGAACTTAATGACATTTTCCATTTTAAAAAGGGAACTAATTGCCATTGATGTAAAGCCTGTGACCTTGTTTGGGTGCCCAGTATGGGAATGTAACCATCTGTATTGGATGCAGACCTTGGGCAAAAATTGGAGAAATATGTAAACACAAATGAACTCAAAGTGGACCCTGGAAAATGAACTCAGAATAAACACTGGAATTGAGCATATTATTTAATTCCACCCCCAAGCCATGACGTATATTTCCACAAAGTTCTCTTATGTGACCTAACATCGGTATACAGCAGGCTTTTTTTTTTTTTTTTTTTTTTTTTGGACATTACATGACTTTTTCTTAGCTAGGAAAGGAACATTTAGATTTTTGAAGTCTGGTATCCTTTCATTATGTGAAATTAATCTGTGCAATGCTAAGCAACATAACCAATAATGTACTACCCCCATCTCTCTTTTGCTTTTCTTAATTTAATCACTGTCTTACTCTAAAGGAAAAAGAAACTCACACAGCATTGAAATTCTTCAGAATCAGAATTCTCATTCTTCAAATTACTTGAAAATGGATGTTTCTCTTTTCTCAAAGTAAAAAGACTTCTAATGTTCCAACTGTCTTGTTACCATTTCCCTAGCTCCTGGAAGAAACTAAGAGGAGAGGGGAACAAATGGGTTTCTAGCAATGTTCTTTGGTTTCATCAATTCACAGGTCAGACCACAAAGATGCTTTTCTTGATTTATCTGAAAAGCCAATATTACAGCCAATATTAACCATTTAAAAAGTGTGAGTGAATTGGGAAGTAAAGCACTTGCCCTGTGCTGTGCTGCAGATTCTTCTTTTGAACTTTTCAGTGATGTTTGTGGAAAGCAATCATCATTTCTGCAGTTCCTTTTAAAACGACACTCTCAATAAACACATTCCAGTTTCATTAAGAACTGCACTTTCTGCGAATTCACATCTCTATCTTATAGAATTTCTGGAAGAGAGGGTAAAATACATTTGAACACTAACTTGATTATAATGAATCTTACCTTATAGCAAAATATTTGACTTGATAGTACTACTGCTGCTGAAGCCTAGAATCATGCGCAAACAGAGTGCTTGATGCTCCATCTGTGGAAGTGTGTGAAATGCTATTTCAAAGGAAACATTCTCATTGTCATAAACCGTTACTACCCAAGTTGTATAATAAAGCAACTCCTTCATATTTCTTTAACAGAAATCTGTTTCCCTTCTTTATATTATGTGGTCTCTGTGTACAATAATATGGCAAAAAATAGGATAAGGATACATCACTCTTATTGTTAAATAATAAGGACGTAATTAAGAAATATATTTGAAAACATTTTCAAAGCAAGAAAAGTTGAGACATATGTGGAATGAGTGGTGATAGTTCTCATTTAGTTCTCCAAATTTAAATTTTTTAAACAACTATTAGAAGAAAGACACAAAGAAGAAATGATGTGTCTTTCATAGTGTGTCTATACTCTAACATTCTGTAGTTTATAATTTTTTCACAGTAACAGTATGCATTGCAAATGAAAATTCCATTCAAATTGCACCAGGTATTAGTTACAAATATTTTTCTTTTAGTTTTAAACAACTATCCATACAGGACAACTTGAAGGGGATTTTAAATACTGTGGAAAGTTTGTGGCATGTTTAGAGCACAACAAAGCCCTCTCATGACCCTATTTCTAGATCTCACTCTCTTCTGAGTGGATTTCTGTGTTGACAATTCAGAGAGCCAAGAGGAGGAATTTTATCTCCACTAAGCTCAAGTGGATTGTTCTAAAGGAATGTGCAAGAGATTCTGATTTAAAGCCATGTGCCATTCAGGCCTCATTCCCACCTGCCCATAAAAAACAAACAAACAAACAAACAAACAAAACTTTGAAAAGCATTGCCATTTTGCCTTTATAAAGATGACATTTTAGTTCGTCATCTATAAAATGGGTTCCTTATTTTTCCAGTAAGTCTGGTGTGAAAGGACATGCCGGGGCTTTGCTGTTGAGTATCTTATATTGGTGGAGATGAAGAACACTCTTAACTTTGGTTATTCTTAAAGATGCTGTGCACATACTAGAAGGCAAGAGTGAGGCAATTACTGAGGAAAAAGTGAGTTAGCTTATGGTACCTAGGCAGATAAATATGATCAGGCCAGCTTGCGGTATTCATATGCAATTTGTTTCCCAGATTCTAACAAGTGCTTAATAACTGCAGTATGCCAACATGCTGAAAGTCTCATTTTAGCCCAGTCAAGAGGACCAATAGGTGCACATTTGCACCATTATTCTTAATTTTTTATATCTCTTGTCTTCTCCTTTAAAAATTTTAACTGCTAATATATGTTTTTTTAAATGTCAGAGCCAGCAAACATTGGTGATAACTTCCTATTTTCCTATGTATCTGAGTATGTTTACTCAACTTCTGACTGTTCATTTTTCTTCCCCTGACATTATTCCTAAAATATCTTTAATTTTTTTCTGTTTATTCTGTTTAATAAACATTTATTTTATAACCATGCATTGCAATCTGACTTTGCATAAGACTTCTGCTTGTTTATTGAATGTTGTCCTTAAGAAGATGATGACATCACTCAGCAGTGACATTTTTGAGACATAAGTAAATGTGTATGTAGAAGTGGAAACATCCTATTTTGGTGTGTTCTCTTTCCTATGGAGCTCACAGGCACAGCATTCCTAAAGGACTGTTTGTATAATGGGTACATTTTATATGTTACTACATTTTCTAGTGCTCAGAGTATTTGGATGGTTGAGTAATTAAATCACAGAAAAAATATACCTTGAGTTCATGAAGGTTAGATACTCTAGGTACAGAAATCATCAATTTTGCAGTGGAAATCTGAGGACTTTTGAAAACATTCCATCAGAATGAAGTTCACTTTTCAAACAAGATTCTAATGACTGTCTAATTTTTCTAACTTCAGTCTTATGGTTTCTCCAGATTTGCTTATTAATAGCTACTAGAACAAAAAAAATGAGATGGAGGGAGGACATTTATTTTCCTGAGTCTCATGTGACTGAAATGCATAAACAACTTCTCCCCATGCCAAACTCTGACCTTCATCACAAGACTGTCCCTGAGAAGCCATCACCCTGCTTTCAGATTTTTCTTGGGTGCCTTTCCCAACATTTTTCATGACTAATGAGACACAAAACAGACTGTTTATAGTTGATGGTCCAAGTTCAGATGGATATAGAGTTCTCAGGTTAAGGGGAAAGGGCACATGCAAATAAAGATTTACACATTTGTACCAAATGCTCAGATCAATAGCTGTGAGAATTTATCAACACAGAGATATTAAAATATAAGTGTTAATTTTTCCTATTGAACAAATTGAATTTGTGACAGTCAAGTTGCCCAAGAAGATATTTAACTGCTTAAAGTTACTAAAGTTTTCTATGAATAAATAATAATTAGTGAATAATTTTTATAAATCCCTGGCCTAAAAATGAGCAACTGACCTGAGACATCATTACTTTTCCCTTTCTTTTTTAATATGGTCATTTTTATGAATTGATTTTTAGATTGAGAGAGAGAAAAGGAGAGAGAGAGAGAAGTATTGACTTCTTGTTCCACCAATTCTTTGGTTGATTCCTGTATGTGCCCTGACAATGAATCAAACCCACAACCTTGGCATATCAGGACATATCTAGACAATTCTCTAACCAATTTAGCTATCCAGCCAGGACCATCATTATTTTTCAACAACCATAACATGCCCACAAACTCAGATTGGGGAAAAAGGTGATCTACTACACATACCTTGTGGGCCTTTTTGTACTGGCCTATAAAGTATGGGAAATGATTCCCTACCTCGAAGTGAGAGGCAGAACTAAATGAGAATGACTAGTGGCCAGACTATAAACAGGCCCTGTGAGATCCCCAGTCCAGCAGAGTGGGTGCACTTTCTCCAAGGAGCCCTGAAACCAACAGGGCACATGAATAGCCTAGGGCACTCTGGTCACTACATCTGCCATCTGCCCCAAATGAAAGGAGTAACCAGGACTAGAGTATGGCTAGTGTAGAGAGAATTTAATTATTTCTACTACCATTTCTAATTATTGGAGTGAGGGATGGCATACAAGAGATGAAATTCAACTTGTTTAGAGTAAAAATGTCAACTCCAAAGTACACGGTCCCTCTACCTTTCCCTTTTGAAGACTGCCCTTCACATGCTGCCATTTGCTGCAGGTGAGGGAAACAGTGGTTCTGGCATAATGTGATTTTTCAGTGTGCTTTGTCTCTGTGGAGAGGCTTCAGAAGGCCCTTAAAGTCCTCAGCCTTAAATCCATGATAATAGGGGAAGTATTATTATTATTTTTTGTAGGTGCGAGGTTTAGTTGGGAGAAACATTGACCCAGACAGCCCTCTGGGTAAAGTGACCTGTGCAAAAGACCTGATATCATCTGTAGGGTACTTATTAACCACTGCTCATTTGTGAGATCAATATTTCCAGCAAAATGGTCAACACTCAAGATACACCACTATGTCTTGTGTTTTTTTTTTTCCTTGACACAATTTATTTTATAAATGCATCTGTTAGCGAAGAAAAGCCTGTATGAAGGACTGTGTCTTTTATTTCTGGGATATGCAAAGCACATTTATTTTTAGCCTTTATCTTTGGAATTATATGTTGATCCCATACATATAGATTGATTTTGTTCAGGTAGATAATGAAAAGTCAAGTGGAAAATTGCACAATGGCACTCGTGATCCTGGTATTATATTAGTATATAAATTGGTTTATTATTTCATTCTATTAAAGAGTCATTTTTTCTTTTTTTTTTTTTTTTGCACAAGGAAAACTTAAATTGCATCATGCCCTCAACCTCACTGAATTTCCTTTTTGGGAAGCAGGTGGGGTGGGTAGTGGAGGGATTTGATTTCTTCTGCTCCCTTTGCTAAGTGTATTGGTTAAATTAATTTTCACAGAGGAATATCCTTGCAGCTTTCTGTCCCTCAGCCCACTTCAGGGTCACACATGTGGTTTCTGTAACTCCCAAATTCTTCTGGGCCAGAACAAAGATGTCCATCATGTACATTTCATTACATAGGTGAATATTTTATTTACACCACACAGTTCTAAATTTTGTCACAATGACTGAAAGAGTTTAGTTCCTTCCTATCCCCCAGCACAAAGAGTACAGGGATGAGCAGGTAGCAAACAGATAAAGGCCACCAGCAAGGGACAGCTTGGAGCCAGAATACTGGAGGCAATGTTATTAATAAACATCTTCTGGACATTTGGTAGCCTGTGGAGCTTGCTCCAGCTTAAAGCAATTAATTCAGGACACTGACATCAACTCTCCAGGTCTTTGACAGCTTGCAGCTGAAATAAAAATGCTAGTTCTCCCGGGAAGAGAAGAGGCTGGCTAGCTCTTTTCTAGACTGTTTGCTTATAGGCCCAGAGAGCAACCTTCCTTACAGAATGAAATGCGAGGGCACAAACAATGTACCAGAGAGAGAATAGAAGATGAGAATGAACAGTTTGAACTATTTGCTCAGCAGAAGGGTACCACAATGCAGAGGCAGTGGTTTTCCCAGGCATTCACGGTCTCTTCTTTGGGGTCTTTTGTTGTCCTTGTCTCCTTTGGCCAGATAAGAGCACAGATGCAGCATTACAGATAAATAAAGCTGCACTTATCCCTCTAAATCTTGGGGTGCCTTTACTGTAATGGGTTAGCTTCTGCTCCCTTTTATTTTATAAGGCAATGGTGAGGGAGACAATGAAAGAATGGAGGAGGGTGAGGAAGGGGTGGGGATGGGGTGGGAGATAGGGTTGTGAGGTCACCTGTGATTTGTTTCTGATATTTTTCTATTTCTTCCTTAAATTCAGAATGTGGTCAGACACAATCTTTGTTGAATGGAGCATTACAATTTAATGGTTCAGTGAGTGATTAGTACTGGCCACCAAGCCAAAATATTGTCTTTTAGCAAAAGGCAGGGAAGGAGGTGTGAGTGTAGTGAAGGAAAGTGGGAGAGGGTCAAGGCAGAATTTGGGGGTCAAATAATCAGGATTATTTGGCAGCTGAAAAGGGGAAAGTTTTGATTTGCAATTTAAAAACTGTTCAGTGATTATTTGTCACTTTAAAAAATTATTTTGGAATTCTCTTTTCCACATTTTTTCAGAATTGTAATAAATAGAGGTTACTGGATCAAGTAAAAAGAGAATGAACTGGAGATAGGACATAAAATGTACTTTTGTAATTGCCATAATTCATATCTTTAATTAGGGTACATATCATCTAAAATGTAATCAAGATAATATTTCACACTTGTTCTTTTAAAGCCAGAACCTATTTTAAATTTCATCACAGGAAGTAGATGAGATAATAAAAATTTTAAGAATCATAATTTACATTAAGCTGATTTTAAAATAAAAACTGAATACAAGTTCACACTGTTCTGATTCAGTGGGTTTTACCATTGATGTTGATTTTAGGAGCCAGGCTACAAATGCTTAATTCCATTGTAATAAGGTTTATTTATCCTGAGTGATTTTATTATGTGAAAGGTAAAAAGTTAACACCAAAGAAAACTAATGATTTAGTACTATGATTGTATTAAACATTCACAGGCCAGAAGTCCACCTGAGGGAAATACAAGGGTTTGATGCTGTTTTTATTTATTTATTTATTTTTCCTACACTGACAAAACTCCCATGGGGAAAACAAACCTTCTGTATGTTTCCTGCTGGGTGGTCAGAAGAAAAGGCCAAGAAGCCAAAGGCCTTCCTTTGAGACACTGCTCTGCCAAAAGCCCAGCCCACCTCTCCTGCTGCTGCCCAGGAGATGAAAGCACCTGTCTGTCTTTGGAGAACAGAACTGCACCTGCCCCTACAGTAGGGACAGGGGTTTCTTTGAGGAAAACACCCACCCAACGTGTCTCATGCAGGGCTCAAGACATTCTGTAAAATGCCTGTGTGGCCGTTATTTACTAGAGCTGCTAAGTAGTTTTAAGGGCTGTATTAAATTTAGTTAAAAGGCTATGGGTGCGTGAATTCTGGCCTGTATCTTATACAAGGTGAGGGGATGGAATATGGTAGAAGGGTTCTATTTAGACATTTGCAAGTGTTTGATGGCACCATTCAAAAATAAAAAGGTACTATAAAATACATGATTTTTGCTATGATTTTCTATAACATGTATGGATGGTAACCTCTTTTTCTTAAGGATTTTAATGAAACTATCAAGTACAAGTTCTTCTTGTTTTCTTTGCAAATATGAATTATAAAATTTTATATTTAATGTAGAAATATTATCACATAATAAAGGACAAACATACTTTTGTTTGTCTGATTAGGCGCTTAAACTAAATGTATTCCATCTTTATAAAAACTAAGGCCGAGATGAGAAAACTGTAGTCTGCCTGGGTAAATGGCTTTTTTCTCTCTAACTCTTGACATGAAGAAAATCTTGCCCAGGGAAATTTTCCCAGCCTGGCATTTTAAGAGCAACCTGTAAATCATGCTGAATTATTGTGGGTAACTCA
Organism: Sturnira hondurensis; assembly: GCF_014824575.4. Lineage (NCBI taxonomy): Eukaryota > Metazoa > Chordata > Mammalia > Chiroptera > Phyllostomidae > Sturnira > Sturnira hondurensis. The sequence continues at coordinate 1,246,157 of NW_028081875.1, forward strand.
GAAAAATGACTCTCTTATGTTTGAGATTATGAATTTCCATGTGAGAGGAGATAGCTTTTTATTGTCAATTTCTGCAAAGCATGAACATGCATTTGGTATGCAGTGCAAAGTGGCACGTGTGGGGAGGCCTCTAAGGCAAGAGTGCCGGAGCAGAGGGCAAATGCACAAATAATGAATCGAGTTTGAAAGTCTGTGGTCAGAAGCAAGGAGCAAGTGATACTGATCTTATGTGAGGCTGGCTTGATCATCACACCAGCTGCCACGGGGTTTGATTAATGAAGCATTAAGGAGATCGAGTGACACAGCTAGTTACTTACTGTGCTAATTTCAAAACTCTTTGCCATAGACAAAGAAACTGCTCATAATGCAAAGTAATGTGTGGCATGTTCTTCGTGGGTGCATTTAGTGAAGCAAATATAGTTATGCAGAATTTAAATTAAGGTTGACACTAATGTAAACAGAGCCCAAGAACCACTGTCCAATAATTTGATGAGGACACAGGTTTTAATCAAGCCTCCTCCACTAAAATAGCAATTTAAATCCCAATCGTTTAAACTGGATAAAATACTTAAACAATGAAGGCTGGGGGCAGGGAGTAGAAATTTGCTAGAAAAGGAAAAAAACACTATCTCTGTGGAAATTGTGATTATATTTTGACCCAACAATTATATCCATGATGATTTAAATATCAGGTTGACTTCAAGACCCAATTCTGGGAATTTGAAGACATTTGCCATGCATGTTTTTTCTTGTTATGAAGTGCTAGTTTAACACACGCTGGTAATACTGATTTCAGAATAAAAATGAACCCAGTAATGAGAAAATGGAGACTCTAGCTGAGTAAAAGTCCCCAGAAATATGTATTTTATTTATTAAAAGGAGAAACATTACACCCCCCTACTTCCTCCCACAGTGATTTTTATTTAAATTGAAAATTTCCAAAGTAACTGGGCATGGTAGGCTTGGAACAGGTCTGGTTAATCATCCTGAGGGTTAGTTTTATAGGAAATACACACACTCATACATGGCTTTTTCCTGGTTTGCTAGTTTATTTCCCTTACTATAGATCAGCAGAGAATGGATGCTATTACCATTAATTAAATGCCAACAGTGCAGGTTTCAGGGCTTGAAGGACTTGTGCATGGGAAACAAAAGAAACTTGTTTCTAGCAACTTATTCTGTCACTGCCCTTGGAAGCAAAAATAAGCGAAGATTGATATATCTTCTAGGGTAATCTAGGGTACAATGTGGTTGTACCTCACACGTCCCCCACTGGGGGCCAGACCTGGCCCACAATCCAGACATGTGCCTTGACTGGGAATTGAACCAGTGACCCTTTGGTTCACAGGTGGGCACTCAATCCACTGAGCCACACCAACCAGGGCTTACATTTTTAATTTTTAAAGTGGCATTAAATGTAAAGTGCTCTGAAAATGCTCCTAGAAGTCATATATATTCATGGTGAAACACATTATGGAACTTAGTCAAGAGTGAAAAATGAAGGGAAAATGAGATTGTCACATTCTGAGAATGAACGACTAAGCATTTCTCTTGATCCCAGAATTACCTGCAAGTTAAGATGTCTTGCATGTAGAGAAACTGAACTCAATGTGGTTCCTAAGTCCTTACTGCAGGCAGTAAGGGGTAGGGGCAGCCTGCTCTGATTCTGGAACCTATATCCTCTATCCTCTTAAGAAAGAGCCCACTGCCCTGCTCTCTAGCACCCTTTCCTGCATGGTGGTTGGGAACAGTCCACTCCAGCTCTGTTACCTGAAGGAGATGGAAAGAGCTCAAACTCCAAGTGTGTCTAAGAGGGAGAGGGGAAATTTAATACCTTTACCCTTCAGAGTTAGAGAAAATGAACTGAATCATATCTGCAAGAACAGTGGTTCTGAAAATAATGAGTCTAAATTACTCTCTATGTCCAAAAAGACAGACTTTTTGTTGTTCTAACTTCAGGGGCAGAAGAGAGAGGAGGGGCATATTTGGAGACATTTAGAAGGTGCCTCAGAGTCAACTTGGCTGGGTCCCACATACTGGACAAACAGCCCACATGCTTTTCCTCCTTTCTTCTGGACAGGGAGCAACAGAAAGCACATAGGAATAGTGTGGGAGGAGAGAAGCGTGCAAGGCAGGCTTGGCATGTCAGAGTGTCTTCCAGAACAATGTAAGGAAGAAAACAACTTGTGAAATAATGACTTTGGGGTCCTCCAGTGTTTGGTAATGTTTTGGGCTCCTCTTTTGCCCTGTTTCCCAGCCTATTCACCTTAGTTCTGATGCCTGCTCCAATTGTGGAGAGCCATCCCTGAGAGCTGTGATGCATCTGGCATTGACACAGAATGCTGATTTTTGCCTGTGGGAGGGGGCACCCTGTGTATGCTGGCTAGAGTTTGGTAAAGTTACTGTTCATGGCAGCTCCCAAGTTCTGGGGGACAGGTGTACATGCTGCTCCTCTGGGGACAGTTCTGATAGGCATTCTGCTCAGCTCTTCATGGGGTCCTGGTGGTCTAGAGCCCTTGCTGCCCATGGCAGTGGCCATCACAATGGCACTTCCCTAAGGTGGCTTCCCTTCTTCACTGTCTAATCTCCTCCAGCTTCTGGAGGTCCCCTTCCCTGGATCCATATGAAAACACCTTCCTGTGTCCACCTTAGGAAGTTGTCCTCCATGCATCTCCATGTGCTCATTTGTCCTATCCATCAGTCCATGTTTGAGGAGCTACCTAGGAGAACCACTAAGCTCTTCCTTCTATTTTATAATTTTAATCATAATTCTGATAACCTCATGTGGCTGAGATTTCTTGCTCATGCTCTAAAAAACATCTGATTAATTTCTGCCCTGATACACTGGTACACAATTTATTTGAGAGTTGCATTTTTATCCTCACTGTCCCCTAATGTGGGTGAAAGGTATGAAAATGCCTACCCTTTTCTTTTGACCTTAGTTTCTTTCTCTCTCTGTCAGAGAATAAAATAAAACAATTTTACAGATCATTTTTAAAAAGTTTGCTTCTCACAGTTTTCTGGAAATTAATGATGCCAGTGATGGTGAGGTGTTTTCAACTCACTTCTCATTATAGAAACCTGGTGTGGAATAGGGTGCGAGCAAAGCCAATATGTGGGTTAGTAGTCAGCTCTTCAAATTCACCGAAAAGCTCTCACTTTCTTTTCTTGCTCTGTAAAAGAAATACAAACCTTTTTCTCCTGACCTACCTTTAGATTTGGAATCTTGGTGCAAATCCCAACATCAACAAGGTTGCTATGGTTTTTTATGATTACCATAAGAGTTTGTCTCAAGTGAGGCTCAAGTACTTCCAGGGAAAGGTGCTGGAGTCCCAGCCTGCTAGATCATTGTTCTCATTTTAGCACACATCACCCACTTTTCTTCCTTCCTATCTCCTGCACTGCCAATGTCTCCTTTCTGACATATAAAATCTGCTTTCTTACGAGAACCAGGACCTTTTGCCATGTAACTCTGGGCCCAGAGACCTCCACTGGTCTCCTCTTAAGCGGAGAAGAGATGGCTAATTCCTTGCTATCACCTCTAAAGGTGATACAGCAGACTCTGTTCATAGGCATTGTTGATTCCTTCCACACCAGAGCACCCCGATCCCCCAGAGAGAACCTGTGACCTCTAAACAGCAGGCAGGTTACTGAGAGGTCTGATTGTCTTGAGAATCATCTTTCCTGGCACCAACAAACCAACCTTGTCATCTAATTGGCATCTGACTGTGTGCCCATGTGGGCAGTTCCTTGTCAAATGGTAGCATCTATAGTTGGGTCTCTTTTCAGGGAGGTACCTGGGAGTGAGGAGAGCCTTGCCACATACCAACATAGATAGGAATGGATTGGCAAGTAGTTTTGTGGGATTTTTTGGTCTAAGAATTTTTACTGATAAATAAATTTAGTGACTGGCTAGACGGTCTCTACTGAAATCATAATTACCTGAGATTCATATTCTTTATTCTAATGTACTACTTCTAAAAAGAATTTTTGGGCCCAGTTCCAGGATAGAGTGTTTTCTCTCAGATTTTAATTTCTAGGTTTCCTCACCTCTTCTATGTTTGCCTTATTCTTCACTTCCACGGCTCTGGTCTGAGCTCTCAAGTGTCTTATACCTCTTTTGTCAGTCTTGAAGCCTCCATCACCACCAGGATCTACCATGCACAGAATCATTAATAACACTGACTATATAATATAACTCACAATTTTAACTTACTCTACATAATTCTTTATATGTGTAGGGGTGTTGGCTGCTCCTCAGTGTATTTATTTAATCAATTCATTACATAAGAACTAAAGCATTTGGGTATTTTTCAGATAAATAGGTTAATATTTTATTTTCTTAAAATGTTCTTTGGCACATGGCAGATTTTTACAATATCTCTTAGCAGTGTGTCTCCTTGTTATTTACCAGCAGTTTTCAAAGAAATACAGAGATGAAAGGGTGGATTCTGATGACTTACAAAATTTCTGGGGTTGTCTGAGCATACCTGTTATCAGTGAAGTTACAGTAATACCTACCAGCTGGGATGTCCATTGACCTACACCAGCAGGGCATTTTTTCAGGTCCTTGTGAAATTTCCAATTCACAGTCTTTTGTTACTTAAGAAGTCAGTTGGTAAAGGTATTGGCAATACCTCAACTCTCCTTTTCTTTAATTATTTATTAAATCTTGTTAATTCTTCTTTCATAATATCACATTTATCACTACTTTTCCATTTTCTCTGCCAGTATAGGTCCTTATTGACAAAGACAACATTTATGCCAAGGAAAATCACCTTCTAGCATCATCTGTGTTGGTTTCTAGCCCCACCAGTAGTTGGTTTTTAGAAGTCTGTGTCAATGTTTCCAGGATAAGGCAGGGGGCAATTTGCAAAAGTTGCTTTTCCACCCAATTATTGTTGTACTTTTTATTAGGCATTCAATACCTACTATTTCAATGTCAGTGACAGACCACATTCTGAACACAGCTTATCAATTAGTTTGTCATGGATATGAACACAATTTTTAAATTTAAGAACAGTCATGTTTTATATCTGTCTGTAGAGTCTTGAATAGTCTGCTAACTGAAATAGATTAGATTTTCTGTAACAAAGTATGAACTTATATTTCCTTGACAATATAGTGAAAGGTATTGCAAATTCACCGTGGGTGGATGGGATAGATGGCCTTTGTACCTGCACATCAATCTGAATAAACAAAAAAAGAAGCCACAGACATTTGCATCTTCAGTTGTGGTACAACAGGTAACATACAGCATTTTTGACAAAAATTAAATATGAACCTCATCATGAATCTAATTTCCAGCAGATAGAAAGTACAGGTAAGGAAGGAACCTGTTAAATGGCACCATGTGAGTGGAGTCAGTGAAATCCAGATGGTTGGAAACAGGACATGTCACCTTTTTTTTCAACACATAATCATCAAGAAGAAAAAGGAAGAAAAAGTATAGATTAAAAAAGATGGAAAATATATGTTAGTCAAATGCCATTTGTGGATTTTGGATTTTTTTTGTGGGGGGAGAGGGAAAAGGAGAGGGAAAAAGAGGAGGAGCAACATTGATGAGACAGAGGAACATTGATCAGTTGTCCCTGGCACACTCCTCACTTGGGTACTGAACATGCAACCCAGGCATGTGCCTTTATCAGGCACTGAATCAGTGATCTTTTGCTTTGGGGGATGATGCCCAAAACAGATCAGGGTTGGACTTTGGATCTTGATTTCAATTAAAGCACCACCCCTCAATTGTATGAAATAATTGGGGGAATTTAAATACCTATGTGCCATTCAGGAATTGCTGTTAACTTTTTAGATGCTGCCAAGGCATGTGGCTATACTTTTTTAAAAAATCTGTATCTTTCAGAGTAGCATTCAAGGAATTACTTGAAGAAGGGTGATTTAGTAAGTAGAATTAACTTTCAGATAAACTAGCTGAGGGACAAAGTGGATGGGGCAAAGGTGAATCTGGATTGGCCATGGTTTGGTAACTGTGGGAACAGACTGATGTGATTTACTATTCTCTCTAATGTGTTTGAAAATTTCCACAGTACAACGTGAAAAAATTATGGGGCACATTCATTAAGATACTTGCCCCAAATCTGTCAGTGATTTAAAGTTAGAGATAGATAGGATTCTGAAGTGGCTATCATCCTGCCCATTCAAGCCACATGGTCTTCTCCTAGATTTCTCCTCAATTTAATTCCTAGTGGTGACTGCTGGCCTAGTTGAAGAAGTCTTCTATAGGTGATGCTCTAACTGCTTTGCCACTTAGGCTCTTCCCAATTCCTTGATATTTTGTTTGCTAACAGAGCATTTGCCAAGGTTGAACTCTGAGTCATAAACTTAATGGCCATTTCTCTGTGATCATGGCAGCGATAGACGCCATTCATCAGCCTCTCCTTGAAAGACTCATTTCCTTGGCTTCCATGATGATGCAACTACTGATTTTCTTCGGAGGCTGTTATCATGTCCTTAACTGCCCATCTTCTTAGCCAACGGTGGAAGCTGCTATGTGGGTCCAGAGTTCAGCTGTCTGTTCTTTTTGATACCTGCTACATCTGAGAGGTTTCTCCCTTTGAGTTTTAAAAAAATATTTTATTTAATTATTTTTAGAGAGGGAGGAGGGTAAAGGAAGGAGAAGGAGAGGGAGAGAAACATTAATGTGTGATTGCCCCTGCTGGGGAACTGACCTGCAAGTGCCCTGAGTGGGAATTGAACCAGTGACCCTTTGGTTCACAGGCCAGCATTCAATATACTGAGCCACACTGGGCAGGGCCCCATTCTGAGTTTTTTTTTTTTTTTTTTTTGGTCTCACCTCCTCTGCTGCTTGCCAGACATTTCTACTTGGAAGTTCTTTCATTTACTAATACCCAGGATTTCTACAAAATGAATTCCTTCCCTCACCTTCCTCTCCCATATTTTCTGAGGCACCATATTTACTGTCAGCTCATCTTTCATAATGTCTTATCTCTCACATTGATCTTCTTTTCCATCCTCACCTCCAATACTCATGGTCAGGCCCCTCTGTCTTACATTCTTTCTCAGTTTCCCAGCATCTTCCATACTATGGACTGACATCTGGAAAGTATCCCTGAGCCTCTCTGTTCCTGTGCTCACCCCTCCAAGGCCATCAGAGAGTTCCTATTTTTTGAAAGATAATATTCTCAACTTATTTTTTCACCATCTTCTGTTTGACCTCAAAGTATTATTTCAGTCTCATTTCTTTTTTAAAAATTTTATTTATTATGTTTAGAGGGGAAGCAGGGAAAGAGGGAGAGAGATATCAATGTATGGTTGCCTCTCATTTGTCCCCTGCTGGGAACTGGCCTGCAACCCAGGCACGTGCCCTGACTGGGAATCGAGCCACGATTGTGTGGTTTGCAGGCCCACACTCAATCCACTGAGCTACACCAGCCAGGGCCAGTCTCATTTCTTACCACACAAATTTCATACTGAACTCCTCACTGAAAATACCTTTCCCCAAAGTTCTGAAATTTTTCAGTTCCCTTTTTACTGGGGGTGAGGCAAGTCCTATCAATCTTTCAAGACCCAGCTCACTGGCAGACATGGATAGGAACTCCATTGTTAGTTTGTCTCACCTGACCTTCACTTTGCACATAGCGTAAAGATGACTCTGAGCTGACTAGACCTCTATAAGGTGTGTGGCCTTAAACCAGTGTTCAACCTCTCTTGTGCATTTTAAAACAGAGATAGACCCAACTCAAATGCCCACCTTGTCTGGATAAACTGGGCATTGCGGTAGGCCATGAGAGCCTATAACAATTAACTTGATATTTTCATCCACAGATTTTCTTCTCTCTTGGATGAGAATATAAACATTTAAGGTTGAGTCATTAACCTCATGGCTATCAGTCCTCAGAACAGTGTTGTGAACTGAAAATGTTCAATAAGGGCTGTTGAGCAAATTAGTCACTTGTGAACTCTTTCCCAGCATCCAGTCCTAAACCCTCTCAGTCAAGGTGCAAATATGTCTGCATGCTTAAGTAACTGTCAGCAGATTTTCTGTATCACTTGCAAACTGCCATTTTTTTTCAGATCTGTACTTTCTTAGTTTCTTAGTTTTAAAAATGTCACTGATTGGGTCACAATTTTGGTTTTCATGGACTGCAATTTTTTAATTAAAAAAAAAGACATTCCTTTTCAGAGATAAGGGAAGAGAGAGAGAAAGAGATGGAGAGAAACATCATTGTGTAACCATATTGGGGACCTAGTGGGGACCATAGTGGAGACCCCTAGTGGGGACCTGGCCTGAAACCCAGGCATGTGTCCTGACTGGGAATCAAACCGGTGACCCTTTGCTTCACAGGCCCACACTCAATCCACTGAGTTACACTAGCCAGGGCTGGAACTTTCTAGATGATGTCCCTCACTGACTTAGGCAACTTGGAGTGGGTGGTAGGGCCCACAGGGAAGACTGGACAGGTGCGTGCTGATAAGATGTGTAGCTATTACATGTAATCATCCAGCCTGAATCCTCTATCCTTCACTTCTCCAACCCATTTTATACAAGCTGCCTTTTCCTCTCCTAATATGCTCTGAAAGACAATTTCTAAACATATTTTTATACGTTCTAAACAGTAAAATTGAAAGAAAACTCTTACTCCAACACTTTTTCCCTTTATTAAATGTATTTGGACATTTGCCCTGTGTCAACAACTGTTCTATGAACTGCGGGCGCAAGTGTAAAAATTATGTTGTCCCTTGAAGACTTCCTGTCTGTCAGTGGAGAGACAGGCAAACCCACAGAAAATGAATTCAGCTCCTCAGTGGATAAGAACATCATTGGAAATGGGATGTATTAATTTTATAGGACTGCTGTGGCAAAACAAAGTACCTTAAACTAGATGGCTTAAAGTAATATCAATTTATTATCTCACAGTCCTGAAAGCTAGACATCTAAAATCAGGATATTAGCATGTTTGGCTTCTGAGGGCTGTGAGAGAATCTCTTTCATGCCTTTCTCCTAGCTTCTGGTAGTTTCCTGGTAGACTTTGGCTTATAGATACATCACTCCAGTCTTCATGTGGTTACATCTTTATGTCTTTATCTCTTCACGTTATGTTCCTTTTGTATGTGTTTGTCTCTTCATCCAAATTTTCTTTTTCCATAAGGTCACCAGTCATACTGGATAAGGGCTGACCCTAATGATCTCATTTTTACTTGATTATCTTTATAAAGACTCAATTTCCAAATAAGGTCACATTATGAGATACTAAGCCTTGGAACTTCAACATATGCTTTATAAGTGAATTACGATTCAACCATAACACAGAGGAAAGCAAAAAATTAATTTTGAATTCTGCAACAGGCTGTGTTACCCTTGAGCATTTCTTTAAACCTCTAAAGTATAAAATTAAGATATTAACACCTACCTTGCAAGGTTGTTGTGATGATCAACTTAGTTAAAAAGATGGTGCCCTTAACAACTTTCTGGACATACAGTACCTGTTAAATAAAAATAAAATATTACTGTTATAAAAGCTACATGATATGTATGTATATATGTGTCTCTCTATATGTGTATATATATGCCTATATATACATATACACATAAAATTCACATGCCAGTTTCATTATATATATATATATATATATATATATATATATATATATATATATAAAGATTTTATTTATTTATTTATCTTTAGAGGGGAAGGAGAGAGGGAGAGAAACATCAATGTATGGTTGCCTTTCCTGTGTCCCCTGCTGGGAGTTGGCCTGCAGGGAACCTGCCTGCAACCCAGGCAAGTGCCCTGACTGGGAATCGAACCGTGATCCTCTGGTTCGCAGGCCCTCACTCAATCCCCTGAGCCACACCAGCCAGGGCTTATATATTTTTAAATAACTTTAAAATTAAAATGTTGTGACCGAGGAGATAGTATGATTTGTTTAGAACAAAATAAAATTATATACATACTTTATTATTATTAACAAGGAATAGGGTGAGCATAAACAGAAAATTGATTGGGAATTTTAATAGATTTCTTTATTTTCTTATCTGCTTATCTGTCTACCTATCTATTATCTATCTGCCTGTTCATCCGACTACCTTCCTCTCTGGGTGGCTATTCATGTCCCTCCATACAAGTCAATTTGTTGGGTGCTGGAGATACACAGGTAGAGGTACAATATTTTCTCATCTTCTAGAATTTATAGTCTGAAGGGGAGGTATAAATATACAAACAGGCAGTCTTAATTATAACAAGGATTGTGCTAGAATAGAGAAATGAAAAGTTGCCTGAGAAAATTAAAGGTTGGCATTTAGTTCAGCCTGGAGACTCTAGAAAGACTGCCTTTAACTTTTAAAGAGTAAGACTCCTCTAGGTGAGAGAGGTAGCGCTCTGTATGGTCTTGGTGCAAGAATTGGCATTGGTATCCAAGCCATTTAATAACATCACAACAGTCATAGTAGCTGACATTTATTAAACACATAGTATATTCCAGGCATTATGCTGAATTCTGTGCATGTTTTTTTTTTTCATTTAAATTTTGCAAAAACCTTTGAGGAATCCTCAGTCTCAGTTTACAGAAGAGGAAGTTGAGCATGGATAGTTTGCATAGCTTGCTGAGGGCTACCTGCCAGACCCCTTTTTTAAAGTACCTTAAAAAATTGAGTGTCAAGCTTAAGGAAATATTTCAGAGAGGGGAGACCAGAGCTGCCAGCAGGGATGTGATATTGGAGGGTAAGGTTAGGGTAGGCAGAGGAGGCTGTCAGTGATGGATGTTCAGCTGGGAATAATGAGTTCAACTTTGTAATCCAGATGCTTCTGTGAGAAGGATGGACAATGGGACAAGAATGGAGCTGGAAAATGGAGTAGAAGGCTTCTAAAGTTGTTCTGAGAACTTCCTGGGGTTCTCAGTATTGGGTGTCCCTCAGAGAATATCTGCAAGAAGTATCATTCAAGCCATGCCTGGTGTGGTTCAGTGGTTTGAACACCGGCCTGGGGACCAAAAGGTTGTGGGTTGGATTCCCAGTCAGGGAATTGGGTTGCAGGCTAGGTCCCCATTTGGGGGCCTGCAAGAGGAAACCAATTGACGTATCTCTCACACATCAATGTTTGTCTCCCTTCCTCCCCCTCTCTGTAAACAATAAATAAATAAAATATTTTTAAAAATGTACCATCAGAGATGTCTCTGAGGACAGCCAACTATAGGATGAGGAACTGCACACAAAAGTGCAATGGGATCCCTAACATGTGAATCTTACTTGATTCAAATAAAAATATGCACTGTATTGAATGCCTACTGGGTGGCTGGCAAGGAGGAACTTTCTAATTTTTGCACCAATTAATCCTCCCAGGAACCCTCTTCCTCTTCAATAGGTAAGAAAGCCAAGGCTTTGTGGAGTTGAGATCTTCATTAGAGACCTTGTGATTTAAGTAGAAAAGCCTCCTTTCTAGCTTAGGTCAGCTTGATGTAAAAGGCTGTATTAACTGCCCAGGTGGCCTGGACCCAGCTTCTCTTAAGTCCAAGGAGTGAAAAATGAAGCACAAGTATGACCCAGCAAACCTAGCAATTGCATGTGGGGCCATTTTGCTGCATAACATCACCCTCTTTACACATGGATCCATGGGGTAAGGATGAGGAGATAAATTGTCCTTCTTGTTTTCTAACTCTTAGGACAAATAATCTATTTCAACTATAATAAATTTCTGCCACTTTATAAATTTTGATCTAGTAATGCAGCTTTGTTAATGGTTTTATCTAATAGTTTTAACAAACCTTCCAAGAGACCTTCACAATCTACTTTATTATAAAAGGTTGTTTTGAACCCTTGAAATTCTAGTCATCTCAGAAGGGAGATTCCAGAGAAATGAGCAAATTTCAATGAAAGAATGAAGAGAAGTGTCTAAATCATTGTGAGTTAGAGGTTCTTTGGAAGGGTGAGTAGGAGTTTTCTAAGCAAAGGAGCTCAGAGAAAGACTATTCCAGGCAGATCATGTATGCCATCTCTTAGTCCTAATTTTTTTACTTGTGTCAATGGCGGTATCTTCTGAATTGAATTATCTTACTGAAAAGTGAGACTGTTTAATATCTTTCTCCCCACTGTGTGCACAAAGTCAAGAGCAGTACTTAGCACAGAGTAGTCAGTTGCTCAATAAATACTTGTGATATTGAACAAATGACATCCCTGTGCCAGTAGTGACTGGCTGTAGGAAGAGTAATTTTTAGTCTCTTGGTTCTCATACTGTCAGTCTGTTGCCACACCCTTTTCTTTGTTTCTGCTTCCACCCAACTAGCAAGATTTTTGTTACTGGAACTAGGGCAGTGACCCCATAAGTTATCTCCCTATTTCATTTATGTGAATACTCCATTTATTCCACCCATCTATGTCAACTTGGTATTCTTGAAGAACAGTTAGAATACTTCCCCCCTCTGCTCAAACCATCAGTGCTGAATATAAGCATATCTCAGCTTTCAAGACATCACAATTTGAGAACTTTACTTTTTCACTTCAGGGCTTATATCTCATTTTTTAAAAATTCTCACCCAAGGATGTGTTTATCGATTGTTTTAGAGGGAGAAGAAAGAATCGAGTGAAAGAGAAAGAGAGAGAGGAGAAAGAGAAATAAACATCAATTAGTTGTTTCTTGGAGCACTGTAAGTGCTCCAATGGGGGACTGAACCCACAACCTAGGTATGTACCCTGACTGGGAATGAGCCTGTAACCTGGAGCGCAGGACTATGCTCCAACCAACTGAACCACCTGACAAGGACTCTCATCTTTTCAAATTCTATTCTCCAGAAAATGGAATTATTTCCCCTTTTCATGGCATGGTTTCTATTTCCCTCACCTTTAAATTTTACATTCATGTGGTTTCCAGGATGCGGAAGCTCTTTCTCGCTTCCAGGTACACCTGTTGAAATCAACCTAATGCCCAAGGCCATACTTGAGCACCACTATCTCCATGAATCTTTTTGACTAAGCTTTTCAACAGTTTGTATTTGTGTGATGATAGATGGAATTTTATTCTCTGTACCCATATTTCTATTTGTGGGAATAGAAGAGATATTCTACAATATCTGTGGGATTGAACTAAGCACTAAGCACCAGTTATGTACCATGCCCACTGCTAGAAGCAGCGGTTACCTTCTGAGGATGATATAAGATAAAACATGAGAAATTACTTTATATGCACATTTGAGGTATATAAGGATGATGATAATGAAGATGGTGATGATGATGGTGAATGTGCAGAATATTCACATTTCCCCCTCCAGATTTACTCTCATTTCTCATCCTGCTCTTTCTTCTGGGAGGCTGGCCCCTGTGGACGTCAGCAAGGCTTATTTGTATTTTGGTTCCTGTTGGGTTCAAAGAGTAGGAAATACATCAATGGGAAAACAGAATGAGAAGAGAGACATTTTGGGTGTTTATTCTCCCACCTCTTTTTACTGGCCCTCAGTTTAACAGCAGTCACACTCTGAAAGTTCCAATCCCTTTCAGCAGATCCCTCATTAATATAGTAATTAGATTCCCATAACCAGTCCCTATCTTGCCTCTTCAAGACTAGAATGGTATTGCCCCATCACCACTCATTGTTACCAATTCCAGAGTGTGTCACTAATAAGCTTCTTTAACCTTGCCACAACAACCTTTACAAAACTCTCACGAATTTTCCTTTTCAGTGTGGCATCTGCATTTATTGCTAAGACCAACAATGACTGATGATAATGGTGGTGGTGACAGTGGTTGTGGTAGTTTTTGTGCCAGCTGATGGTCTGAGAATCCTAGTATGTGACTAAATGTAGAGAGTCTGGATAATTGTGGCAGACTAGCAAACTGCTCACTGTATTTGTTATCTATTACTGTGTAACAAGTTAGCCCCAAACTTAGTGGCTTAACACAATAATAACAATTTATTATTTCTTATCACTTTTTGCAAGTCAGGAATTCAACTTGGTACAGCATGATGGTTCATCTCTGCTCAATCATGTATAGAGCCTCCTGTAGAAGGCTGAAGGTTCTTTCACTGATAGGTCTAACAGTTTATACTGGCTACTGGCTAGGAACTTATTTGGGGCTGTCAGATGAAACATATACATGTGGTCTTTCCATGTGACCTAGGCTTCCTCACTACCTGGTAGCCAAAGTCCAAAGGTGAGCATTCAGAGACACAGAGAGAGTGAGCCAAGCCAAAGCCATATTTTATCTCATAATTTAGCCTTAAGAAACATACACTGGCTCTTTCACTATGTTCTACAAGTGAAGATAGCTGTAAAGTTCCATCCATATTTCAGGGGAGAGAATGTAGGCCCCACCTCTTAGTGGAGGATTGTTGATGTCTATGATTTATTGTTGACTCATGGTGTGGACTAAAGTAATGTAAGGCACTTCTGAACCGACACATAAATCTACATGTACTACCCATTCTTCTTATGCAGTGATTCTCTTGCACTCAGTGATTTGTTTTCTATATTTATGGTTTTGCCTTTCCAGAATGTCATGTAAATAAAAGTATTTATATGATACACGTGAGTGTGTGTGTGTGTGTGTGTGTGTGTGTGTGTGTATGTATGTGGCCTTTCTGTGTCTGGCTTCTTTTGCTTAGCGAATGTACTTAAAATTAATCCATCTTGTCACAAGTATTGGTAGTCCAATCTTTTCTATTGCTGAGAAGTGTTCCATGGCAAGGATGTCCCACACAATATTCACCCATAAATTATTTAAAAGGCATTTGTGTTGTTTTCTGTTGGGGTTATTATAAATAAACCCATTGTAAACATACATGTCCAGGTTTTTGTGTAAGAACATGTTTTCATTTCCCTTGGGCAGTGAGAAGTAATATTTTGGGTTATATGGAAATTGTCTGTTTAAGATTTTAGAAAAGGACACATGACCAAAGCCAAAGGGGATAGAATCAAGGGTGAGAGGCAGAGATAGATGGAGCAGATAGGACTGGTGAGGTGAATATGGAGATAACTGTATTTGAACAACAATATAAAAATAAAAAGAAAGATTTTAGGGAACTGCCCAACTGTTTATAAAATTGCCATACCAGTGTGCACTCCCAGTAGCAATGTGAGTTATAAATCTTTGATACTCTCAGCATTTTTAAAAGAAATTTTCATATGGCCATTTTTTTCATATGAAAATTTGTCCATATATCTTCTGTGGTGATGTGTCTGTTCAATTTTTTTTGTTTTTTAATTTGAAAGTTTTCTACATATTCTAGGTAAGTTCTTTAACTCGTATGTGTTTCACATATATTGTTCCCCAGTGAGTGGCTTCTTTTATCATTCAATAACAGTGCCTTTTTAAAAAAAATATTGAACTGGAAAGCATTATGCTGAGTGAAATAAGCCAGATGTTGAAAGACAAATACCATATAACCCCACCTTTAACAAGAACCTAAATAACAAAACAAACAAGCAAGCAAAATAAAAACAAAGACACTGAAATAGAGAACAGGGGGGCAGCAACCAGAAGGGAGATGGGAGGAAATTACAGGGGAAAGGGGGGAAGGATTTACAGGAACTAGTATAATGGACACATGGACAACAACCAAAAAGGGTAGAGATAGGAGGAAGGTGGGGAGCACAGGGGGAGTGGGCTGGGATGGGAGTAAAAGACAGAAAACTGTACTTGAAAAATAATTTAAAAATACAATAAATAAAAATTATTTTATTTATTTTAATTGCTGTTCAAGAACAGTTTTCTGCCTTTTCTCATCACCACAACCCAACCCCTCAGCCCTTTCCACCACCATCCAATTTCCATCCCCCCTCTGTTACTGTCCATGTGTCCTTTATGCTTGTTTCAGGAAACCTTCACCCTTGTCCTCTGAAATTCCCTCCCATCTCCCTTCTGGTCACTGCCCCCGCCCCCCCGTCCTCTATTTTAGTGTTTTTGTTTTTATTTATTTTGTTTGTTTGTTTTGTGGATTAGGTTCCTATTAAAGGTGAGATCATATGGTATTTGTCTTTCACTGCCTGGCTTATTTCGCTTAGCATAATGCTTTCCAGCTCCATCCATGCCATCACAAAGGGTAGGAGCTTCTTTTTTCTTTCTGCTGGGTAGAATTCCATTGTTTAAATGTACCATAGTTTTTTAAATCCATTCATTTACTGATGAGTACCTAGGTTTCTTCCAGTATTTGGCTATTGTAAATTGTGCTGCTATAAATATTGGGGTGCATAGGTTCTTTTGGATTGGCGTTTCAGGGTTCTTAGGATAGAACCCTAAAAGTGGAATTGCTGGGTCAAAAGGCAGGTCTATTTTTAGTTTTCTTAGAAATTTCCATACCGTTTTCCTGTCTGGAAATGCCACCAGGTTGTATCTGTCTGCAATGCCACCAACAGTGCACTAGGGTTCCCTTTTCTCCACAGCCTCTCTAACACTTGTTTTTTGCAGCTTTGTTTATGATGGCCATTTTGACTTGTGTAAAGTGATATCTCACTGTGGTTTTAATTTGCATCTCTCTGACAGCTAGTGATACTGAGCATCTTTTCATGTCCCTCTGGATCCTCTCTATGTCCTTCTTGCAGAAGTGTCTGTTCAAGCCCTTTGCCCATTTTTAAATGTGTTCTTTTTTTTTGTCTTCCTGGAGTGAAGTCGTGTGAGTTCTTCATATATTTTGGAGATTAAACCCTCATTTGAGGTATAACTGGCAAATATATTTTCCCATACAATTGGTTCTCTTTTCATTTTAATACTATTTTCTTTTGCCATGAAGAAGCTTTCTATTCTGATGAGATTACATTAGTTTATTCTTTCCTTTACGTCCCTTGCTTTAGGGGACATATCAGTGAAAATACTGCTACATGAAATATGTGAGATTCTCCTTCCTATGTTCTCCTCGAGGATGTTAATGATGTCATGACTTATATTTAAATCTTATCCACATTGAATTTATTTTTCTGTATAATATAAGTTGGTGCTAAAGTTTCTTTTTTTTTTTTTTTTGCATGTAGCTGTCCAGCTCTCCCAACACCGTTTGTTTAAGAGGCTATTTTTACTCTATTTTATATTGCCATCCCCTTTGTAAAAAATTAACTGAACATACAGACTCGGGTTTATTTCTGGGCTCTCTGTTCTCTCCCATTAGTCTGTCTGTTTTTATGCCAGTACCAAGCTGTTTTCCTTACACTGGTCTTGTAATACAGTTTGGTGCCAGGTATTGTGATCTGTCTTATGTTGCTCTTCTTTCTCAAAATTGCGGCAGCTATTAGGGCTCATTTATCATTCCATATAAATTTTTGAAATGCTTGTTCTATATCCGTGAAATATGTCATTGTTACATTAATAGGTATTACATTGAATCTGTGAATTGCTTTGGGTAGTACAGACATTTTGATGGTGTTAATTCTTCCAAACCATGAACATGGTATATGTCTCCTTTGGTTGGGACCTTCTTGATTTCTTCCTACAGTGTTGAGTAGTTTTCTGAGTACGGGTGTTTTACCTCCTTGGTTAGGTTTATTCCTAGAAACTTTATTTTTCTTGTTGCTATATCAAATGGATTTTTTTTCTGATTTCTGCTTCTGATGTTTCCTTGTTGGTACATAAATACCCTTGTTTTCTGGATATTGACTTTGTATCCTGCTGTTTTGCCAAATACACTTATTAGTTCAAACAGGTTTTTGGCAGAGTCTATAGGATTTTCCACGTACACTACTATCATGTTATATGCAAAGAATGACCATTTTGCTGCCTCCTTTCCAATTTGGATGCCTTTTATTTCCTCTTTTTTGTGTGTAATTGCTGTGGCTAAAACTTCCAGTACTATGTTTGATAGAAGTGGTGAAATCAGACATCCTTGTTTTTTCCTGATCTTAGTGGGAAAGCTTTCAGTTTTTGCTCATTGAGTATGATGTTGGCTGTAGGTCTCTCATATATGGCCCTTATTATATTGAGGAATGCTCCCTCTATTCCCACTTTGCTGAGTGTTTTATTTATCACAAATGTATACTGTACCTTATCAAATACTTTTTTCACATATATTGATATGATTATGTGATCTTTGCCTCTGTTTTTGTTTATGTGAAATATTACCATTATGGATTTGCAAATATTGTACCATTCTTGCATCTCTGGGATAAATCCCACTTGGTCATGGTGTATGATCTTTTTAATTTATTGCTGGAAGCTGTTTACCAATATTTTGTTGCGAATTTTAGTGTCTATGTTCATCCGTGATATTGACCTGAAGTTTTTCTTTCTTTGTTGTATGTTTATATGGTTTGGGGATTAGGATGGTGATGGCTTCATAAAAAGATTTGGGAGTCTTCTATTATTTTGCATTTTTTGGAATAGTTTGTGAAAAGTAGGGGTTAGTTCTTCCTCAAATGCTTTGTAGAATTCTCCTGTGAAACTGTCCAGTCCAGGGCTTTTATGTGTTGGGAGTTTTTTTATTACTGCTTCAATATTGCCTGCTGTTTTAGGTCTGTTCAGGCTTTCTGCTTCTTCTTCATTAAGTTTTGGAAGATTATATTTTTCTAGAAATTTGTCCATTTCACCTAGGTTTTCAAATATTTTTCAATACAGTTCTTCATAGTAATTTCTTACAATCCTTTGTATTTCTGTGGTGTCAGTTGTAATCTCTCTTCTTTCATTTCTGAATGTGTTTATTTGGGCCCTCTCTTTTTCTTGATAAGCCTGCTTAAAGGATTGTCTATTTTGTTTATTTTTTGAAAAAACAGCTCCTGAATTCATTGATCCTTAGAATTGTGCTTTTAGTCTCTATGTCATTTAATTCTTCTCTGATCTTGGCTACTTCTTTCCTTCTACTTGCTCTGGGCTGTCTTTGTTGTTGTTCCTCGAATTCTTGTAGGCATAGGGTGAGGTTGTTTGTTTGAAATGTTTTTTATCATTTTTAGGTAGGCCTGTGTTGCTATAAACTTCCTTCTCAGGACTGCCTTGGCTGTGTTCCATAAGTTGTGGACTGTAATGAGTTGATTTACATTCTTTTCCAGAAACTTTTTAATTTATTCCCTAATTTCATCCTGGACCCATTCATTGCTCTTCATAGCATGCTATTCAATCTTCATGATTTTGAATGTTTTGGGTCTTTTCCCTTGGTGCTGGTTTCCAGTTTCAGTCCCCTGTGGTCGGAGAAAATGCTTGGGATGATTTCAATTTTCTTGAATTTGTTGAGGTTTGTTTTGTGTCCTGTCATGTGGTCTATCTTTGAAAATGTTCCATGTGCTTTTGAAAAGAATGTATATTTAGCTTCTTGGGAATGAAAGGCTCTCTCTCTCTCTCTCTCTCTCTCTCTCTCTCATATATATATATATATGAGTTAAGGTCATTTAATCTAGGGCATTGTTCAATGACACAGTATCTTTATTGATATTTAGTTTGGAAGAGCTGTCCATCTTTGACAGTGGCATATTAAAATCCCCTACTATAATTGTGTTGTTGTCAATATCTTTCTTGAAGTCCTCCAAGATTTTCTTATGTATTTGGTTTCTCCTATGTTGGGTGCATATGTATTTACAATGTTTATGTCTTCTTGATGAATTCTTTTCTTGTGTATTGTGAAGTGACCTTCTTGGTCTCTGTTTATAGCCCTTTTTTGAACTCAATTTTTTTCTGATATGAATATTGCTACCCCAGCATTTTTTTTTCTATGTTCATTTGCTTGGAATATTTGTTTCCAGCCCTTCACTTTTAGTCTGTGTAGGTCTTTTGTCCTGAGATGGGTCTCTTGTAACCAGTTTAGGTATGGGTCTTGATTTATTATCCACTCAACTATTGTGCGTCTTTTAATTGTGGCATTTAATCTATTGACATTTAAGGTTATTATTGATAGGTGCTCATTCGTTGCCATTTTGGTACCTGTGTTCCTATCTCTGTCTCTTTCTTTCCTTCCTTAAAGCAGTCCCTTTAGCATTTCTTGCAGTACTGGTTTAGTGGAGGTGTATTCTTTTAGACTTCTTTTGTCTGGGAAGCTCCTTAGTTGGTCTTCCATCTTAACTGAGAGCCTTGCTCGGTAAAGTAGCCTTGATTGCAGGTCTCTGGTTCTCATTACTTGGAATATTTCTGGCCATTCTCTTCTTGCTTGGAATGTTTCCATTGAGAAGTCAGCTGCTAGTCTTATTGAGGCTCCCTTGTATATTACTTCCTGTTTCTTCCTTGTTGCCTTTAGATTCTCCTGTTGTCTCGGAATTGTGCCATATAATTATGGTATGTCTTGGAGTGGGTTTCTTTGGGTCCCTCTTGATTGGGACACTCTGCTTCCTGGATTTGTGTGACATTTTTTTCATCAAATTAAGGAAGTTTTCCATCATTATTTTTCAAACAGGTTTTTTATTCCTTGATCTTCTTCTCTTTCTGGTATACCCATCATACTGATATTATTACGTTTTCATTTTGTCCTCGATTTTCCTTAATCCTTCTTTATTCTCTCTGAGCCTCTTTTTTTCTCTCTCTTTCTGGGTGTTTTTTTTTTTTTTTTACATTGTCCTCCAGCTCTCTGATTCAATCCTCCGCTTTAACAATCCTGCTTTTGATTCCTCCTATTGTGTTCTTCAATTCACAAATTTTATTTGTCATTTCCTCTTGGAAATGATAGTTTTTATATCCTTTTTCATGTTGATAGTTTTTATATCCTTTCTCACGTTAATATAGTTTATTGTGAGTTCATTGTAGTTTCACTGTAGTTTCTGGTAATTCTCTGTGAGCTCATTGATTTTTCTGATAACCATTTCTTTGAGCTCAAAATCTGATAGTTGACTTGCCTCTATTTCATTTAGCATTTTTCTGAGACTTCCTCTTTTCCTTTCATTTGGGGACTTTTTCTTTGTTTCCCGTTGTTTGGGAGACTCTTCTAATTCGCCTCTGCTTCTTTCTAAAAATATTTTTTAATTGTTCTTCCAGTACAATTTCTTTTACTCCCATCTCAGACCCCTGCCCCCATGCTCACCACCTCCCTCCCATTTTCCACTTTTCTTAGTTGTTGTCCATGTGTCCTTTATACTAGTTCCTGTATATCCATAAGCATTCCCCCTGAAATCCCCCCCCCCTTTCCCCTCTGGTCACTGACAGCTTGTACTCTATTTCAGTGTGTTTGGTCATATTTTGCTTGATTGTTTGTTTTGTTCTTTATTATCCAGTTAAAGGTGATATCATGTGGTATTTGTCTTTGAACTCCTGCCTTATTTCACTCAGCACAATGCTTTCCAGTTACATCCATGATGTTGCAAGGGGTAGGAGCTCCTTCTTTTTTTTGTGCTAAGTAGAATTCCATTGTGTAAATGTACCATAGTTTTTGGATCAGTTCATTTACTGATGGGCACATAGGTTGCTTCCAACTCTTGGCCATTATAAATTGTGTTTCTATGAACATTGGGGTGCATAGATTTTTTGGATTGGTGTTTCAGGGTTCTTAGGATATAATCCCAGCAGTGAAATTGCTGTGTAAACAGGTAGATTCAATTTTAGTTTTCTTAGAAAATTCCCTAATGTTTTCCATAGTAGTTCTACAAGGCTGCAACCCCACCAACAATGAATTAGGGTCCCCTTTTCTACACAACCTCTCAAACACGTGTTGTTTGTTGTTTTGTTTGTAATGGCCATTCTGACCTGTGTAAAGTGTTATCTCATTGTGGTTTTAATTTGCATCTCTTTGATGCCTAGTGATGTTGAGCATCTTTACATTTGTCTCTGGGTCTTCTTTTTTTTAGTAATTTTTATTTTTATTTATTTTTATCGATAATCGAATCTTTTTATTTTTAATTCATTTAATTATTTTTCAAGTACAGTTTTTCTGTCTTCTGTATGTTCTCCTTGAAACTTAAAATGTCTGTTCAAGTTTTTTGCCCCCTTTTTAATTAGGTTGCTTGTCTGCTTAGAGTAGAGTCATATAAGTTATTTGTGTATTTTGGAAAGTAAACCATTTTCCCAGGCATCATTGGCAAATATATTTTCCCATATAGTTGGTTTTCTTTTTATTTTAATACTGTTTTCTTTAGCCATGCAAAAGCTTTTAATTTTGATGAGATCCCATTTGTTTATTTTTTCCTTTATGTGTTTGCTCTTGGGGACGTATCAGCAAATATGTTGCTTTGTCAAATATCTGAGATTTTCCTGGCAATGGTCACCTCCGAGAAGTTAATGGTGTTACAGCTTATATTTAAGTCTTTTATCCACCTTGAATTTATTTTGGTGTATGGCGTAAGTTGGTGCTCAAATTTCTTTCTTCCTTTCTTTTTTTTTTTTTATTGCACCTAGCAGTTCAGTCCTCCCAACACCATTTGTTCAAGAGGCTATTTTTACTCCATTTTATGTTGCTGCCACCTTTGTCAAATATTAATTGACTGTAGAGACCTGGGTTTATTTCTGGGCTCTCTGTTCTGTTCCATTGGTCTATGTGCCTGTTTTTATGCTAGCACCAGGCTGTTTTGTAATACAGTTTGGTATCAGGTATTGTGATCCCTCTGACTTTGTTGCTCTTTCTCAATATTGCAGTTGCTATTCAGGGTCGTTTATGTTTCCATATAAATTTTTGAAGTGTTTGTTCTATGTCCGTGAAATATGTCATTGGTACTTTGATAGGTATTGCATTGAATCTGTAAATTGCTTTGGGTAGTGTGGACATTTTGATGATGATAATTCTTTCAATCCATGAACATGGTATATGTTTTCATTTGTTTATGTCTTTCTTGAGTTCTTTCTTCAGTGTTCTGTAGTTTTCTGCATACAGATCTTTTACATCCTTGGTCAGGTTTATTCCTAGGTATTTCATTTTTGTTGTTGCTATATTGAATAAATTTTTTTCTTAATTTCTGCTTCTGCTGTTTCATTGTTGGTATATAAAAATGCCTTTGATTACTGGATATTGACTTTGCATTCAGGTCTTTTGTTTAATCTATTTATTAGGTTGAGCAGTTTTGGGGTAGAGTCTGTAGTATTTTCCATGGACACTATCATATCATCTGCAAACAGTGACAGTTTTGTTTTCTCCTTTCTTATTTGGATGCCTTTATTTCTTTTTCTTCTCTGATTACTGTGGCTAAAACTTTCAATATTATATTGAATAGAAGTGGTGAAAGTGGACAATCTTGTCTTGTTCCTGATCTTAGTGGACAAGATTTTAGTTTTTCTCCATTCAGCATTATGTTGGCTTTAGGTTTCTCATATATGGCCTTTATTATATTGAGGAATACTCCCTTTCTTCCCACTTTGCTGAGTGTTTTTTTTTTATCATAAATGGGTTTTGTACCTTATTAAAAGCCTTTTCCACATCTATTGATATGATCATGTGATTTTTGTCTTTGCTTTTGTTTATATGATGTATTACATTTACTGATTTGCAAATATTGAACCGTCCTTGCATCCATGGGATGAATCCTACTTGGTCATGGTGTATGATTTTTTTAATGTTGGATGCGGTTTGCCAATATTTTGTTAAAGATATTAGAGTCTATGTTCATCAGTGATATTGGTCTGAAGTTTTCTTTGTTGTATCTTTAGATAGTTTTGGGATTAGGATGATGCTGGCTTCATAACAAGAGTTTGGGAGTCTTCCATCATTTACAATATTTTGGAATAGCCTGTGAAGAATAGGAGTTAGGTCTTCCTTAAATGCTTTTTAGAATTCTCCCACGAAACCATCTTGTCCAGGGCTTGTGTGCTTTGGGAGATTTCTGATTACTGCTTCAATTTCATTTGCTGTTATTGGTCTATTCAGCCTTTCTACTTCTTCACTGAGTTTTGGAACATATATTTTTCTAGAGGTTTGTTCATTTCACCTAGGTTTTCAAATTTGTTGGTATACAGTTCTTCACAGTAATTTATTAGTATCCTTTGATTTCTGTGGTGTCAGTTGTAATCTCTCTTCTTTCATTTCTGAATGTGTTTATTTGTTTACTCTGTCTTCTTTTCTTTCTTTTTTAAAGATTTTATTTATTTAACTTTAGAGGGGAAAGGAAGGAGAGAAGGAGAGAAATATCAATCTTTGGTTGCCTCTCGTGAGTCCCCTGCTGGGAACTGGCCTGCAACCAGGCATGTGCCCTGACTGGGAATCAAACCACGATCCTGTGGTTTGCAAGCCCATGCTCAATCCACTGAGCTATACCAGCCAGGGTTCTTCTTTTCTTGATGAGCTTGCTTAAAAGCTTGTTGATTTTGTTTATCTTTTCAAAAAACAAGCTTCTGAATTCATTGATCCTTAGAGTTATGCTTTTATTCTCTATGTCAGTTAATTCATTTCTGATCTTGGTTATTGTTTCCCTTGTGCTTGCTCTTGGCTGTCTTTGTTGTTTTTTCCTCACGTTCTTGTAGGCATAGGGTGAGGTTGTTTGTTTGAAATGTTTCTATCTTTTTTTAGGTAGGCCTGTATTGCTATGAACTTCTCTCCCAAGACTGCCTTGGCTGTGTCCCATAAGTTTTGGTTGTCATGAGTTCATTTTCATTTGTTTCCAGAAACTTTTTATTTCTTCCCTAATTTAATTCTTGACCTATCCATTGTTTAATAGCATGCTATTCCATCTCCATGATTTTGAGTGTTTTGGGTCTTTTCCCATTGGGTTGGTTTTCAGTTTCAGTCCCTTATGATCGGAGAAAATGCATTGAATGATTTCATTTTTTTTAAATTTGTTGAGGCTTCTTTTGTATCCTATCATATAGTCTATCTTTGAAAATGTTCCATGTGCATTTGAAAAGAATGTGTATTTAGCTTCTTGGGGATGAAAGGCTCTATATACATAAGTTAAGTCTCTTTCATCTAGGGCATTGTTAAATGCCACAATATCTTTTTTGATATTTTGTTTGGAAAATCTGTCCATTCTTGACAGTGGGGTGTTAAAATCCCCTACTGTAATTGTGTTGTTGTCAATATATTTCTTGAAATTCTCTATGATTTTTTTTCATTTATTTGGATTCTCCTATGTTGGGTGCATATATATTTGCAATGTTTATGTTTTCTTGGTGGACTCTTCTCTTGAGTATTATGAAGTGACCACCTGGGTCTCTTTTAATGGCCCTTCTTTTGAAGTTTATTTATTCTAATATGAGTATTGCTATTCCGTTTTTTTTTTTCCTTGTTTCCTTGGAAAATTTGTTTCCAGCCCTTCACTTTCAGTCTGTGTAGGTCTATTGTCCTGAGGTGGGTTTCTTGTAGGTAGCATATGTGTGGGTTCTGGTTTCGTATTCATTCAGCTTTCCTTTGTCTTCTTATTAGAGCACTTAATGCATTTGTATTTAGCTTTATTATTGATAGGTACTTATTCATTGCCTTTTTGTACTCGTGTTCCTCTTTGTCTCTCTCTCTTTTTTTCTTTTTCTTAAAGCTGTTCTTTTAGCAATTCTTGCAGAGCTGGTTTGGTGGAGGTGTATTCTTTTAGACTTCTTTTGTCTCGGAAGCTCTTTATTTGGCCTTGCTGGGTAGAGTAGCCTTGGTTACAGGCCTCCGGTTCTCATTACTTGGAATATTTCTTGCCATTCTCTTCTTGCTTGGAGTGTTTCTATTGAGAAGTCAGCAGCTAACCTTATTGGTGCTCTCTTTTATGTTACTTTTCTTTTCTTCCTTGCTGCCTTTAAGATTCTCTGTTTGTCTTAGAATTTTTCCATTTAAAAATGATATCTTGATGTGGGCCTCTTTGGTTTCCCTTTGATTTTTGCCTCTCTGTGTTTTGTGCATTTCTGTGACCTTTTCTCTCATCAAATTAGGGAAGTTTTCCATCATTACTTTCTCAAATCAATTTTTTTTTCATATCTTGGTCATCTTCTTCTTCTGGTATCCCTATTATTTAGATATTATTACATATCGTAGTGTCTTGCATTTCTTTTAATCCCTCTTGATTCTTTCTGACTCTCTTTTTTTTCTTGCCCTTTCTGGGAGTTATTTTCTACTTAGTCCTCCAACTCGCTGATCCAGTCTTCTGTTTCATTGATCCTGCTTCTGATTGCTCCCACTGCGTTCTTCATTTTAGAAATTGTATTCTTCATTTCCTCTAGGCCCTTGGTGATAGTTTCTATTTCCTTTTTCATTTGATATATTTTGCAGTGAGTTCATTGTAATTTCCCTGTAGTGTCTGGTAGCTCATTGTGAGCTCTTTGAATTTCCTGATAGACAGTGTTTTGAACTCAATATCTAATAGCTGACTTGCTCAGTTTCATCTAGCATTCTTTCTGAGGCTTCCTCCCTTTCTTTCATTTGGGGATTTTTTCTTTGTCTTCTCACGGTTTGTGTGACTCTTCTTGTTAGCTTCAGCTTCTTAAATTGATTTGTTCTGACTTGCTTGGTATTGGTGTGAACTTCTATGGTATAATACCTGTGAGAATCAGTGGTTTAATCTCCATGATTCCCAGCTTACTGGTCCTGGTCTGTCTTTTACATTGGCTCTGTGTTTGTCTTTGGGTTTGGTTGGTTTGGGGTCTTTGTCTTGTGGGTCATTCTCAGAAGCTGGTTAACTGATGATCCCTTTGTCCACTACCCATTTTAATTTGTTGTGCTGCTGAAGGAAGGTTGTGTTGAAACTAGTTCTTCTGTGTATACAAGGTTTTGAGGTTGATCTTTTTCTCTTGTTAAGTAGTTTGCACTTGGTAGTTTCTCCACTGTTTAGTTGTATTTCCAGATAGGTCTTGGATTGGGGTTTGTGTGTTTTCCACTCTCTCCTTCACCTTCTGTTGTTATTTGTTCATGGTTCCTTTGTTGTTGGGTTTCCTATTCCAGTGGGTATCTTGGTTTTCACTGCTTCTTTATTTTGTGATCAGTTGTAGGGGAAGTAAAAATGGTGTACGACAACAGGAGATTATACTATGATATTTACAGTAGTAGCCAGTATAGGATAGATAGGAGATCCTTTGTTTATGTATAACGATAACTGTAATCTTCAAACAAAGTATCTGCTTTTTAGAAAGGATGGAAAGAAGATGAGACTCTTGTTGGAGAGTGAAGTTTTGTGAGTTGGATCTAGAAAGCAGTGAGATTGTGGAGGTCATATTCTGAGGTAAGGTGAGAATAAAGGATAGTAAATAGTTGTAGTGTGAGAGAGAATAGAGTTAACCAATACAGTAATATAGTTCAGGAAACAATGAAGTGGGCTAAGATCTGGAAGGAATGTTGTGTATTATTTACAGTTATATAGAACAGCTATCATTTACAATAATATTAGGGCAACAATCATATGACAGACTCTGTGATCTCAATAATATGAAAAAGGGGTATAGAACTTTGGGTAGTGTGATAAACGAAAACAAGTAGCGTGAAGTATAGAAAATTAGCAATACTCTGTGGAGTAGAGAAAACTTGTCAAATGGCACAATATAACCATCCAAGGCAAAGAAAACTATACAGAAGGAGGAGGGATATAAAGATACTATTAAAACTAAAGATCTAAGAAGACTGAAAAAATAATACAAGTATGGAGAAAGTTGTAGTTTCTCTGCTATAGCAAAGTGAAATTTGTCTCTCTGTTTGTACTGTTGGGATGCCACTCTTTGGATCCAACTCTGGTCTTTTTGCCATTCCAAGTTTTTGTCTCACTTGTGGGTAAAAAAAAAAAATGCAGGAGAATGGTAGAAAAAGTCATAAGTTTGGAAAGAAAGGAAGAAGGCATAAAAGAAGAAAGAAGGTAAGAAAGGAAAAGGGTATTGAAAGCATCCAACTCTTGGCTATTGTAAATTGTGCTGCTATGAACATTGGGGTGCATAGGTTCTTTGGGATTGGTGTTTTAGGGTTCTTAGGATACAATCCCAGCAGTGGAATTGCTGGGTCAAAAGGCAAGTCCAATTTTAGTTTTCTGAGAAAATTCCATACTGTTTTCCATAATGGTTGTACCAGTCTGCAATCCCACCAACAGTGGACCAGAGTCCCCTTTTCCCCACACCCTCTCTGACATTTGCGGTTTATTGCTTTGTTTATGATAGCCATTCTGATTGGTGTAAAGTGGTATCTCATTGTAGTTTTAATTTGCATCTCTCTGATAGCTAGTGATATTGAGCAACTTTTCATGTGTCTCTGGATCCTCTGTATGTCCTCCCTGCAGAAGTGTCTGTTCAAGTCCTTTGCCCATCAGTAAATGAATGGATCAAAAAACTATGGTACATATACAGAATGGAATTTTATGCTGCAGAAAGAAAGAAGGAGCTCCTACCTTTTGCAACAACATGGATGGAACTGGAAAGCATTATGCTGAGTGAAATAAGCCAGGTGTTGAAGGACAAATACCATATGATCTCACCTCTAACAGGAAGCTAAACAACAAAACAAACAAGCAAGCAAAATATAACCAAAGACACTTAAATAGAGAACAGGCTGACAGTGACCAGAGGGGAGAGGGGATGGAAATAAGGGAGGGGAAATAAGGGAGGGGAAATAAGAGAGGGGAAATAAGGGAGTGATTTAGAGGAACCTATATAAAGGATACATGGACAACAACTGAGAAGGGTGGAAATGGGAGGGAGGGGGGAGGATAGGGGGTGGGATGGGATGGGAGTAATAGACAGAAAACTGTACTTGAAAAATAATTAAATAAAAAATTTTGAAAAAAAAGGGTATTGAAAGCAAAACAATAATAAAGTTAAAAAATAAAAGATTACTTAAAAAACAAAAACAACAACAGGTTAGTGTGGCTTCCACTCCCTCCTTCACCTTTTTTCATTGTTATCTGTTAGTGGTTTCTTTGTTGTTGGGTTTCCTCTTTCAGCAGGTGTACTGGTGTTTGTTACTCCCACCTTGAAAATTGTGCAGTAGCAAAGTGAAATTTTCTCACTGTCTCTGTTGTTGGGATAACCCCTATTTGGGTCTAAATTTGATCTTTTCATATCCCCAGGTATTATTGTCCCACCTGTGCTAAAACAAGAAAAAAGGGAAGGAAGGAAGAAAGAAAGACAGAATAAAAGAAGACAGAATGAAAAGAAGAAGAAAAGAGAGAAAGAAGAAAAGAAAGAAGGACTTTTTAAAAAAAAAGAATAAAGGAAGGAGTAATAAAAAAGGAAAGAAAAGCCCTGGCTGGTGTGGCTCAGTGGATTGAGCACGGGCCTGTGATACAAAGTGTTGCCGGTTCAATTCCCAGTCAGGGCACATGCCCGGGTTGGGGGCCATATCCCCAGTAGGGGAAACATGAGAGGTAACCACCACGCATTGATGTTTTTCTCCCAGTCTTTCTCCTTCCCCTTTCCTCTCTGTAAAAATAAATAAATAAAATATTTTTAGAAAAAGAAAAGGAAGAAAAGAAGAAGAAATAAAAAGGTAGAAGGAAAGACAGAAAAGGGAAATTAAAACACTAACATTTTAAAAAAAACTAGAAAATGAAGAAAGAAGGAATAAAAAGGAGGAAAGAAGAAGAAATAAAAGAAAGAAAGAAGGGCAGAAAGCAAGAAAAAAATTTTAAAGCCTTTGGCTGGCTTTAATTTGGTCAGGCCAGTTCTTCTGGTCTTCCTGTATGCCTCAGGTTGAGCAGGGATTGATTTCATGTTTCTCCCTTCCTGAGCCCCACTCTTCGTGGTTTTCTAGCCTCTAGCTTAGTTTGTCAGTGCCCTTCTACACCCAGCCTAGACATTTAGTTCACCAGTTGTGCTTTCCTTGAGTTATACCAGTTAGGGGTAACTCACACTCCACCTTCTTGCTCTTTGCTGTCTTAGATGCTTGGGACTCTCAGTGCTGCTTCAGGGTAGTTCAGCCCCCCACCCCCGCACTGATACAAGAGTTTTCAGGTAATACAGCTCCCCTCCATAAGGCTTTACTGCTTTCCTCCTAAAGAGCCAGTTGGCCCTTCAGAAATGTGGGCATAGGGCCCAGGTGGAAGGTGCTCCGTCACTGGTTCCTCTGGTGTAAGCCCTGACAGGAAACTTCAGAACAAAGATGAGGTGCACCCCCCGGAGGTGTCTCTGTAAAAAACTGATATTGGGTGATGAACAGAGGGACCATTAGTTCACCAGCTGGTGGGAAGGACCCCCCTCAGGAAAAGACCCCAAAACAACAAAAACTCAAATACAAGCTCAGAGCCAACATAAAGGACAGCCCAAAGACCAGTGAGCTGGGGAGATCAAGGAGACTACACCACTGAATCCCACAGGTATTATACCACAAAAGTTTACATAATAAACCCAGGAAGCCAGAACAAATCAATTTAAGAAGCTGAAGCTAACAAGAAGAAGCTCACAAACAATGGGGAGAAAAAGAAACATTCCCCAAGTTAAAGGAAGGGAGGAAGCCTCAGAAAGAATGCTAGATGAAACAGAGCAAGTCAGCTATTAGATACTGAGTTCAAAGCACTGCTTATCAGGAAATTCAAAGAGCTCACAATGAGCTACCAGAAACTACATGGAAAATACAATGAACTCACTGCAATCTATATCAACATGAAAAAGGAAATAGAAACTATCAGCAAGAGCCAAGAGAAAATGAAGAATACAATTTCTGAACTGAAGAACACAGTGGAAAAAATCAAAAGCAGGATCAACAAAGGAGAAGATTGGATCAGTGAGTTGGAGGACCAAGCAGAAAACAACAACAACAACAAAAACAACTACCAGAAAGACTAAGAAAAGAAAAAAGTGGCTCAGAAAGAATAAAGAGGGATTAAAAGAAATGCAAGACAATAAGAAATGTAGTAATGTCTGAATAATAGGGATACTAGAAAGAGAAGAAGAAGAGCAAGGGATAGAAAATCTACTTGAAAAAGTAATGATGGAAAACTTCCCTAGTTTGATGAGAGAAAAGGTTACACAAGTCCATAAAACACAGAGAGTCCCAATCAAGAGGAAACCAAAGAGGCACACTTCAAGACATACCATCATTAAAATGGCAAAATTCCAAGACAAACAGAGAATCTTAAAGGCAGCAAGGAAGAAAAGAAAAATAACATAAAAGAAAGCACCAATGAGGTTAGCTGCTGACTTCTCAATAGAAGTCAGCATGGTGGAAATAGAGGGAGCATTCCTCAATATAATAAAGGCCATATAGGAGAGACCTACAGCCAACATCATACTCAAAGTGCAAAAACTAAAATATTTTTTACTAGATTAGGAATAAACTTAACCAAGGAGGTAAAAGACCTGTATGTAGAAGACTACACATCACTGAAGAAAGAAATCAAGGAAGATACAAACAAATGGAAACATATACCGTGTTTATGGATTGAAAGAATTAA
The DNA here is from genome assembly GCF_014824575.4 of Sturnira hondurensis. Taxonomy (NCBI): domain Eukaryota; kingdom Metazoa; phylum Chordata; class Mammalia; order Chiroptera; family Phyllostomidae; genus Sturnira; species Sturnira hondurensis. Next base: position 1,277,219 of record NW_028081875.1, read on the forward strand.
CATCATCAAAATGTCCATACTGCAATTCAAAAATGTCCAAAACAATTCACAGATTCAATGCAATACCTATTAAAGTACCAATGTCATACTTCACAGACATAAATCAAACAGTCCAAAAATATATATGGAACCATAAAAGACCCTGAATACCAGCTTCAATTTTGAGAGAGAAGGACAAAGTTGGAGGGATAATAATACCTGATACCAAACTGTATTACAAGGCCACTGTAATCAAAACATCCTGGTACTGGCATAAGTACAGACACATAGAACAATGGAACAGAACAGAGAGCCCAGAAATAAACCCAAGTTTCTATAGTCAATTTATATTCAACAATGGAAGCAGCAGCATAAAATGGACTAATAATAGCCTCTTCTATAAATGGTGTTGGGAGAAGTGGATAGCTACAGGCCAAAAAAAAAAAAAAAAAGAAAAAAGAAGAAGAAGAAAAGAAAGTCAAACACCAACTTACACCATGTACACCAAAATAAACTCAAGGTTAATAAAAGACTTAAATATAAGCCGTGACACCATTATAGTTCTAGAGGAGAACATTGGCCATAATATCTCAGCTATTTCACCCAGCAACATTTTCACTGATGTGTCCCCTAGAGTAAGGGGCATGAAGGAAAGAATAAACAAATGGGATGTCATCAAAATTAAAAGCTTTTGCATGGCTTAAGAAAACAGTAGTAAAATAAGAAGAGAATCAACTATATGGGAAAACATATTTGCCAATGACTCCTCAGAAAAGAGTTTACTTTCCAAAATATACAAAACACTTCTACAACTCTCCTCTAAGAAGACAAGTAACCCAATTAAAAAGTCGGCAAAGAACTTGAACTGATATTTCTTCAAGGAGGACATACAGAAGATCCAGAAACACATGAAAAGATACTCAATATCACTAGCTATCAGAGAGACACAAATTAAAACCACAATGAGATACCACTTTACACCAATCAGAATTGTCATTATAAACAAAGTAACAAACAACAAGTGTTTGAGAGGTTGTGGAGAAAATGTGACCCTAATCCACTGTTGGTGGGACTGGAGACTTGTAGAACCACTATGGAAAACAGTATGAAATTTTCTCAGAAAACTAAAAATGGAACTGATTTTTGACCCAGCAATTCCACTGCTGCGATTATATCCTTAGAACCTTGAAACACCAATCCAAAAAAACCTATGCAACCCAATGTTCATAGCAGCATAATTTACAATAGCCAAGAGTTGGAAGCAAACTAGGTGCCCATCAGTAAATGAATATATCCAAAAAGTATGATACATGTACACAATGGGATTGTATGCAGAAAAAAGAAAGAAGGAGCTCCTACCCTTTGCATCAGCATGTATGGAACTGGAAAGCATTATGCTGAGTGAAATAAGCCATGTGTTGAAAGACAAATACTATATGATTGCACCTTTAACAGGAAGCTAAACAACAAGACAAACAAGCAAGCAAAACATGACCAAAGACACTGAAATAGAGAACAGGCTGACAGTGTCAGAGGGGAGAGGGGAGGGAATTTCAGGGGAAAAGGGGAAGGATTAAGGATTTACAGAAACTAGTATAAAAGACACATGGACAAAATCTAAGCGGGTAGAAATGGGAGGGAGGTGGGGAGCACTTGCGGGGTAGACTGTGGTAAAGTAAAAGACCGAAAACTGTGCTTGAAGAACAATAAATTTTTTTTAAAAGGACCGATATTTATTTTAGTGAAGTCCAGCTTATAATTTTTTTACTTTGTATGTTTTATTTTTGGTGTCGTATTTATATAATATTTACTAATCCATGCTTACGGCATATTCTGCTGTTTCTTTTTAACTGTTTTTAATTTTACATTGTGGTATATAGTGCATTTTTTTTTGTTTTTATGTAGGGTATGTGGTAAAGATTGTACTTGTGTATATTTACCATAGTTAATATTTTATTTGGTTTTCTGCAAAGATAGTAAGTCCAAAGTTTATTTTATAAATGATAGAGCCTTCAACCTAAGGAGTACAAGGAATACAAGACTCATGTAGTTGGAGTCCAGACAGCACTGGTACAAGGGGCAGAACTGACTGGGCCTTTCCCTCTGGTGGAAACTCAGCAAGGAGGATGCTGTGAACACCAATATACCTGCTGGAAGAGACAACCCATCAACAAATGAACCACCAACAGATAATAAAAGAAGAAGGTGGAGGAATGGATGGAAGTCACACTAACCTTCTCCCAGGACCAATCTGGAAATACAACAAAACTGTGGAGAAATAACCCAGAACAAACAACTTAAGAATGACAAGAAAGAAGCCTTAAAACATCTAATAGACAGCCAAAACACCTTCAATATAACTTGTCTGCTCCTGCACAACAGCAGGAGCAGACATGGTAGGTTGAGTGACCCTCAGTCAACCAACAGAAGGAAAGGTCCATCAAAGAATGATCCAACAACAGTCAAAACCCAAATACATTCAGAGAGGCAACATAAATGACATCTCAAGAGAATCAAGTTCAGAAGATCAAAGAGACTGCATCACTTAATCTCAAAGTTCTGTTACCATAGAAGTTCACACCACAAACTCAGGGAGTAAGAATAGATCAATTTAAGGAGCAGAGGCTAGAAAGAATAGTTTTACAAACAATGGGAAGACAAAGAAAAAAAAAAAGAAAAGAAAAGAAGGAAGCCTCTGAAACAATGCTAAGTGAAACAGAGAAAGGCCACCTATCAGATATTGAGTTCACAGCAACAGTTAAAAAGAAGCTCAATGAGCTCACTGAGAATTATCAAACATCACAGGGAAATTATGATGAATACAATGCAAGCTATATCAGCATGAAAAAGGAAATAGATACTATCAAAAAAGGCAAAAGGAAGTGAAGAATACAATTTCTGAATTAAAGTACTCAGTAGATGGAATCAAAAGCAGGCTCAAAGAAGCAGAGAATTGAATCAGCAGGCTGGAAGACAGGGTAGAAGAAACTTTCAGAAAGAGCAAGAAAAGGAATAAAAGACTCAGAAAAAATGAAGAGGTATTAAGGGACCTGCAGGGCAATATGAAACGTAATAATATCCATGTAATAGGTATACCCAAAGGAAAAGAAGAAGAGCAAGGGATAGAAAACCTGTTGAAACAGCAATGAGGAAAACTTCACTAATTTGATGAGACAAAAAGACACGCAAGTCCAGGAAACCGAGAATTTCCCAATCAAGAGGGACCCAAAGAATACCACTACCAGACACATTATAATTAAAACGGCAAAATTCCAAGATAAGGAGAGAATCTTAAAGGCATTAAGAGAGAAACAAGAAGTAACATACAAGAGAGCCCCAATAAGTCTAGCAACAGACTTCTCAATGGAAATGCTACAAGACAGAAGGGAATGGAAAAAATCTTTCAAGTAATGAAAAACAAAGGCTAGCAACCAAGACTACTCTATACAGCAAGGCTTTCAATTACAATGCAAGGCCAAATAAGGAGCTTCCTAGACAAAAGAAGTCTAAAAGAATATACCACAACCAAACCAGCTGTGCAAGAGATGCTAAAGGGTTTGCTTTAAGAAGAGGAAGAAAAAAGTGCACATGAGAAGGAATACAAGCAAAAAGTAAAAAGGCAATGAATAAGTACCTATAAATAATAACCTTAAATGTAAATGGATTTAATGCACCAAACAAAAAACACAAAATAGTTGAATGGATAATAATTTATGACAACACATATACTGCCTACAAGAGACACACGTGAGAACAAAAGACCTACCAAAATTTAAAGTGGAGTGCTGGAAACAAATATTCCAAGCAAATTGACAGAAAAAAAGAAACTGGGGGAGCAATAATCATGTCAGACAAAATAAACTTCAAAACAAGGGCCATAAAAGAGACCTAAAAGTACAGTTCATAACACTCAAGGGAGGAATCCATCAAGAAGACATAGACATTATAAATATATATGCACACAACATAGGAGAACTCAGATATATAAGAAAAGTCTTGGAGGACTTCAATAAAGATATTGACAGCAACACAATTATAGGAGGTGTTTTTAACACACCACTGTCAGAAATGAACAGATATTCTAATATTAAGCACACAGTAGAATTGAACAACATCCATTATCAAATGGAATTAACTGATATATATAACATTTCATTCCAAAGCAGCAAAATACACATTCTTTTCAAATGCACATGGGGCATTTTAAAAGGTAGGACATTTTATTTATTTTATTTTTTTAATGTTGTCTTCATTTTATTTAATTATTTTTCAAGTACAATTTTCTGTCTATTACTCGCATCCCATTCCACCCCCGTGGTCCCCCCTCCCTCCCATTTCCACCCTTCTCACTTGTTGTCCATGTATCTTTTATATATGTTCCTCTAAACTCCTCCCCTATTTCCCCTGAAATTCCCTCCCCTCTTCCCTCTGGTCACTGTCAGCCTGTTCTCTATTTAAGTGTCTTTGGTTATATTTTGCTTTCTTGTTTGTTTTGTTGCTTATCTTTCTGATAAAGGTGAGATCATATGGTATTTGTCCTTCAACACCTGGCTTATTTCACTCAGTATAATGCTTTCCAGTTCCATCCATGATGTTGCAAAAGGTAGGAGCTCCTTCTTTCTTTCTGCTGAACAGAATTCCATTCTGTATATGTACCATAGTTTTTGATCCATTCATTTACTGACAGCCACCAAGGTTGCTTCCAATTCTTGGCTATTGTAAATTGTGCTGCTATGAACATTGGGGTGCATATGTTCTTTGGGATTGATGTTTTAGAGTTCCTAGGATACAATCCTAGCAGTGGAATTGCTGGGTCAAAAGACAAGTCCAATGTTAGTTTTCTGAGAAAATTCCATACTGTTTTCCATAAAGGTTGTACCAGTCTGCAATTCCACCAACAGTGGACTAGAGTCCCCTTTTCACCACACCCTCTCCAACATTGTTGTTTATTGCTTTGTTTATGATGGTCATTCTGACTGGTGTAAAGTGGTATCTCATTGTGGTTTTAATTTGTATCCCTCTGATAGCAAGTGATATTGAGCATCTCTTCATGTGTCTCTGGATCCTCTGTATATCCTCCTTGGAGACGTGTCTGTTCAAGTCCCTTCCCCATTTTTAATTGGGTTAGTTGTCTTCTTAGAGTGAAGTCATGTGAGTTCTTTGTATGTTTTGGAGATTAAAACTTTGTCTGAGGTATCATTGGCAAATATGTTTTTCCAAGCAGTTCGTTGTCTTTTTCTTTTAATGCTGTTTTTTTTTTAGCTATGCAGAAGCTTTTTATTTTGATGAGATCCCATCTGTTTATTCTTTCCTTTATACTCCTTGCTCTAGGAGACATATCAGTAAAAATATTGCTGCGTGAAATATCTCATTTTTTCCTGCCAATGTTCTCCTCTAGGACTTTAATGGTGTCATGGCTTATATTTAAGTCTTTTATCCACCTTGAATTTATTTTGGTGTATGGTGTAAGGCACTGCTCCAGTTTCATTTTTTTGCACAAAGCTGTCCAGTTCTCCCAACGCCATTTGTTGAAGAGGCTATCTTTACCCATTTTATGTTACTACCCACTTTGTTGAATATTAATTGACTATAGAGAGTTGGGTTTATTTCTGGGTTCTCTGTTCTGTTCCATTGGTCTATATGCCTATTTTTATGCCAGTACCAGGCTGTTTTGATTACAGTGGCCTTGTAATACAGTTTGATATCAGGTATTGTGATCCCTCCTACTTTGTTCTTCTTTCTCGACATTGCAGCTTCTATTTGGCGTCTTTTATGGTTCCATATAAATTTTTGAAGTGTTTGTTCTACATCTGTGAAATAGGCCATTGGAACTTTAATAGGTATTGCATTGAATCTGTAAATTGCTTTGGGTAGTATGGACATTTTGATGATGTTAATTCTTCCAATCTATGAACACGGTATATGTCTCCACTTGTTTGTGTCTTCCTTGATTTCTTTCTTCAGTGTTGTGTAGTTTTCTGCATACAGGTCTTTCACCTCCTTGGTTAGGTGTATTCCTAGATATTTTATTTTTGTTTTTGCTGTATTGAATGGGATTTTTTCTTGATTTCTGCTTCTGCTGATTCATTGTTAGTATACAGAAATGCCTTTGATTTCTGGATATTGACTTTGTATCCCCCTCTTTTGCCAAATTCATTTATTAGTTCGAGCAGTTTTTTGGTAGAGTCTATAGGATTTTCCATGTACACTATATTGTCATGTGCAAACAATGACAGTTTTGTTTCCTCCTTCCCAATTTGAATGTCTTTTATTTCATTTTCTTGCCTAATCGCTGAGGCTAAAACTTCCAATAGTATATTAAATAGAAGTGGTGAAAGTGGACAACCTTGTCTTGTTCCTGATCTTAGTGGAAAAGCTTTTAGTTTTTGCCCATTGAGTTTGATGTTGGCTGTAGGTCTTTCATATATGCTCTTTATTATATCGAGGATCCTCCTTCTATTCCTACTTTGATTAGTACCTTTATCATAAATGGGTGTTGTACCTTATCAAAAACTTTTTCTGTGTTTATTTATATGACCATGTGGTTTTTGTCTTTGCTTTTGTTTATATGGTGTATTACATTTACTGATTTGCGGATATTGAACCATCCTTGCATCCCTGGGATGAATCCCACTTGATCGTGGTGTATGATCTTTTTGGTGTATTGTTGGATGTAATTTGCCAATATTTTGTTGAGGATTTTAGCGTCTATGTTCATCAGCGATATTGGCCTGAAGTTTTCTTTCTTTGTTGTGTCTCTATCTGGCTTTCGAATTAGGATGATGCTGGCTTCATAAAAAGAGTTTGGGAGTTTCCCATCATTTTGGATTTTTTGGAAGAGTTTGTAAAGTATAGGGGTTAGGTCTTCCTTAAATGCTTTGTAGAATTCTCCTGTGAAAACATCTGGTCTGGGGCTTTTGTTTGATGGGAGTTTTTTGATTACTGCTTCAATTTCATCTGCTATTTTTGGTCTGTTCAGGCTTTCTACTTCTTCTTCATTAAGTTTTGGAAGATTATATTTTTCTAGAAATTTGTCCATTTCACCTAGGTTTTCAAATTTCTTGGCATACAGTTTTTCATAGTAATTTCTTACAATCCCTTCTCTTTCTGTGCTATCAGTTGTAATTCCTCCTCTTTCATTTCTTATTGTATTTATTTTTGTCCTCTCTCTTCTTTTCTTAATGAGCCTACTTAAAGCCTTGTCTACTTTGTTTATCCTTTCAAAAAAAAAACAACTCTTGGATTCATTGATCCTTGAAATTGTGCTTTTAGTCTCTATGTCATTTAATTCTGCTCTGATCTTGGTTATTTCCTTCCTTCTACCTGCTCTGGGCAGTCTTTGTTGTTGTTCTTCGAGTTCTTGCAAATGTAGGGTTAGGTTGTTTGTTTGAAATGTTTCTATTTTCTTTAGGTAAGCCTGTATTGCTATGAACTTCCCTCTCAGGACTGCCTTGGCCGTGTCCCATAAGTTTTGGGTTGTTGTGAGTTCATTTTAATTTGTTTCCAGAAACTTTTTGATTTCTTCCCTAGTTTCAATTTTGACCCATTCGTTGTTTAATAGCATACCATTCAGTCTCCATGATTTTGGGTGTTTGGGGTTTTTTCCTCTGAGGTTGGCTTCTAATTTTAGTTCCTTGTGGTCAGAGAAAATGCTTGATATGATTTCAATTTTCTTGAATGTGTAGAGGCCTTTTTTGTGTCCTATCATGTGGTCTATCTTTGAAAATGTTCCATGTGCATTTGAAAAGAATGCATATTTGGCTTCTTTAGAATGAAGGACTGTATATATATATCAGTCAACTCCATTTCATCTAGTGTGTTGTTTAGTGCAGCTATATCTTTGTTGATATTTTGTTTGGAAGATCTGTCTATTTTTGACAGTGGGGTGTTAAAATACCCTAGTATAATTGTGCTGTCAATATCTTTTTTTTGAAGTCTTCTAGGATTTTTCTTATATATTTGGGTGCTCCTATGTTTGGTGCATATATATTTATGATGTTAATGTCTTCTTGGTGCATTCTTTCTTTGAGTATTATGAAGTGACCATCTGGGTCTCTCTTTATGGCCCTTTTTTGAAGTCTAGTTTGTCTAATATTTGAATTGCTACCCCGTTTTTTTTCTTGAGCATTTGCTTCAAAAATTTGTTTTCATCCTTTCATTTTTATTCTGTCCTGAGGTGGTTCTCCTGTAGGCAGCATATGTGTGGGTCATGCTTTCTTATCCATTCAGCTATTCTATGTCTTTTGATGGGAACATTGAATTTATTTACATTTAAGGTTATTATTGATAGGTACTTATTCATTGCCATTTTTGTACCACAGTTCCTCTCTGTCTCTCTCTTTTCTGTCCTTTCCTTAAAGCAGTCCTTTTAGTATTTCTTGTAGAGGTGGTTTGGTGGATGCATATTCTTTTAGACTTCTTTTGTCTTGGAAGCTCTTTATTTGGCCTTCTATCTTGATCAAGAGCCTTGCTGGGTAAATTAGCCTTGGTTGTAGGCCTCTGGTTCTCATTATTTGAAATATTTCTTGCCATTCTCTTCTTGCTTGGAGTGTTTCCATTGAGAAATCAGTAGCTTACCTTATTGGAGTTCCTTTGTATGTTACTTCCTTTTTCTCCCTTGCTGTCTTTAAGAGTCTGTCTTTGTCTTGGAGTTTTGCCACTTTAATGATGATGTGTCTTGAAGTGGGCCTCTTTGAGTTCCTCTTGAATAGGACTCTGTGATTCCTGGATTCGTGTAACTTTTTTTCTCACCGAATTAGGAAAATTTTCCATCATTACTCTTTCAAATAGGTTTTTTATTCCTTGTTCTCCTTCTTCTACTTCTGGTATTTCTATTATTCATGTATTATTAAATTTCCTATTGTCTTGCATTTCTCTTAATCCCTCTTCAATCTTTTTGAGCCTCTTTTCCCTTTCTTGCTCTTTCTGGGAGATTCTTTCTACTGTGTCCTCCAACTCGCTGATCCGATCTTCTGCTTCATTGATCCTGCTTTTTATTCCTTCTACCGTGTTCTTCAGTTCCGAAATTTTATTCTTCATTTCCTCTTGGCCTTTGCTGATAGTTTCTATTTCCTTTTTCATGTTGATATAGTTTGTGGAGAGCTCATTGCAGCTCCCCTCTAGTTTCTGGTAGGTCCCCTCTAATTTCGGGTAGCTCATTTCGAACTCTTTGAATTTCCTGATAACTAGTGCTTTGAATTCAATATCTGATAGCTGACTTGCCTCTCTTTCATCTGACATTATTTCTGAGACTTCCACCTTTTTTTTTCATTTGGGAATTGTTTCTTTGTCTTCCTATTGCTTATGAGATTCTTCTTGTTAGCCTCAGCTTCTTAAATTGATCTGCTCTGACTCCCTAGGTTTATGGTGTGAACTTCTGTAGTAGAATACCTGTGAAATTCAGTGGTGTAGTCTCCTGCAGGTATCTTGATATTCTCCACTTCCATCTACTCCTTTCTTTGTGTGTTTGTGATCAGTTGGAGGGTAGGCAAAATGGTTTATGACAGCAGGAGAGTACTTTATGATATTTACAGTCACAGCTGGTAGAGAAGAGATAGAATATCTTTAGGGTATATATTGTGATTACTTTTCTCTTCAACCCAATTTGCCACTTTTCAGAAAGGATAGACCAAAGATAGGTCTGTTTTTGGGAAGGGAAGGCTTGTGAGTTGTATCTAGAAAGCAGTGAGTTTGCTGGTGGTCAGATTTTGAGGTAAGGTGAGAGTAAAGAATAGTGAATAGATGTAGAGTTTGAACAAGTAGAGTTAATCACTACAGTAATAGAATTCAGGAACCTGTAAAGTGGGCTAAGACCCTAGAGATGTGTTCTGAAGTATTTACAGTGGTATAGAAAGCAACAAACAAACAAACATTGAAATACACATAAAAAAGGGCAAGATAAGTGAGGAAAAAGCAATAAGTTTGGGGTGAAAGGAAAAAGGACTAGAACAGAAAAAAGAAAGGAAAGGAACAGAGTAGTGAAAGATACAGCAACAATAAAATATAAAAAAATATAAGATTATTGAAAAAAAAGTTTTAAAAAAGTTAAAAAAAAGTTAAAAAAAAACCTCCACCCTTGTTGGTTTCAAACTGTCTAATCCAGTTTTTCTGGTTTCAGCAGGACCCCTCTGTGAGCTGGGTTGTGGGCCCAAGGGCACACCCACCAGCCAGCCAGGCTACCATACTGGGGTGCGGGCACCTGCCCATCCAACAGGCTGCCTGGGTCCCAAGGCATCTGGTACTTGTCCTTCCCAGTCCTGGGGCTAGGTGAGAAGCAAGTCAAGCTGCCTTCACAGGAGAACACCTCAGTCCACTTTCCAGTAAAAACTTCTCCAGAAAACATGCCTCTCAGCGCAGCCCAATCCCCAACCTGACTAATTAGAACAATGCTCCTCTCAAGTTTCCTGGGCTGGTAGGCTGGTGGGCTGGTGACCACAGAAATCGCAACTGAACATGGCCCCCTGTCCTTGCCACCCTCCCTGCACACCTAGGAAGACAGGTCTCTGCCACCCAGCCCCACCTAGATGGTGAGGAAGGGAGCCAGCTCTTCCAAGGACCCCGCAGCTGGCCCAATGCTCCACTGGGTACTGGGCTCCCTATGAATTCTCCATGGCACTGGCCATAGACGGAAGCCTCTATACCCCTAACGTGGTGGCAGCAGTGGCTCCAATGTGTTAGGGGCTGGCCAAGGGCAGCTGGCCCTGCCACTGCTGCTTTTGTCTTTACTCACAGGTGCCAGGCTCCAGATGAGTCCTCTGTGGAGCAGACGCCCCTGTAGCTGGGCGCGGGCAGAAACCTCTGGGCCCGACCCCTGTGCCAGTCACGGCTCCGAGGTCTTTACACTTAGCCAATGGCTGCTGCCCCGCAGCTGTCACCCTTGACTTTACTCAGGGTTGCCGGGCTCCTGATGAGTTCTTTGTGGCAGACGCCCCTGTCACTGGGCACAGAGGGAAGGATGCCTCTGGGCCCTGACCGCTGTGGCAGCTGCGGCTCCAAGACCGTTATGCGCCAGCCAAGGGCTGCCACTGGCCTGACCACCTCTGTCCTTACTTGCGTCCCCAAGACCCCCCACCCCCAAACTTTTCTTTTGAAGCCAGCATCACCCTAATTCCAAAACCTGAAACAGTCACAACAAAGAAAGGAAACTATAGGCCAATATTTCTGATGAACATTGATGCTAATGTCATCAACAAAATATTGGCAAACGGCGTCCACCAATACATTAAAAAGATCATACAACATGATCAAGTGGGATTCATCCAACGAATGAAGAATAACATTCACAAATCAATAAATGTAATACATCACATAAACAAAAAGAAAGAAAAAACATAGGATCACATCAATAGATGTGGAAAAAAGCATTTCATAAGTTACAGCATTAATTTGTGGTAAAAAAATAAACTCAGTAAACTGGAAATAGAGGGAGAATTCCTCAACATAATCAAGGCCATATATGAGAGACCTACAGCCAACATCATACTAATTGGCCAGAAACTAAGAGCATTCACACTAAGATCAGGAGCAAGAAAAGGATATCCTCTTTCACCACTTCTATTCAACATAGTTTTGGAAGTCTCAGCCACAGCAATCAGATGAAAAAATAAAAAGGAAACAAAAGGCATCTGAATTGGAAAGGAGGAAGCAAAACTGTTGGTGTTTGCAGGTGACACGATAGTGTACATGGAACATTCTATAGACTCCACCAAAAACCTACTTGAGCTAATAAATGAACATGGAAAAACAGCTGGATACAAAGCCAATATTCAGAGATCAATGTCATTTTTGTACACCAACAATGAGAAATCAGAAACAGATATCAGGAAAAAAATATATCCCACTTGTTGCTATATTCCATTTGATATAGCAACAAGTGAAATGAAGTAGCTAGGAATAAGCCTAACCAAGGAGGTAAAAGACCTGTACTCAGAAAACTACATAACACTGAAGAAAGAAACTAAGGAAGAAACAAAGAAATGGAAGCATTTACCATGTTCATGAATTAGAAAAAATAGCATCATCAAAATGTATATACTGCCAAAGAAATGTACAGATTCAAAGACAAATGGAAAGTTACAGATTTAAAGTAACAATGATATTTCACAGATATAGAACAAACATTTCAAAAATTTGTATGGATCCATTAACTACCCTGAATAGGTCCAGTTATTTTGAGAAAGAATAGCAAAGAAGGAGGGATCACAATACCTAATATCAAACTGCATTACAAGACAACTGTAATCAAAACAGCTTGGTACTGATGTAATAAGTAAAATATAGTCCAAAGGAACAGAATAGAAAGCCCAGAAATAAACCCAAGTCTCTATGGTCAATTAATATTTGACAAAGGGGAAGAAGCATAAAATGGAGTAAAAACAGCCTTTTCAACAAATAGTTTTGGGAGATATGGACAGCTACATGCAAACAAATGAAAATTGATCACCAAATTATACCATACACAAAAAGGAATTCAAGGTGGATAAAATACTTAAATATAAGTCATGACACCAGAAAAGTACTTCACTAGAACATAGGCAAGAAAATCTCAGACATTCCAAGCTGCAATATTTTCACTGATATGCCCCCTCAAGCAAGGGACATAAAGGAAAGAATAAGCAAATGGGACCTCATCAAATTAAAAAGCTTCTGAATGTCTAAAGAAAACAGCATTAAAATTTAAAGAGAACCAACTATATGGGAAAACATATTTGTCAATGATACCTCAGACAAGGGTTTGATCTTCAAAATATATAAAGAACTCACATGACTCCACTCCAGGAACACACACACACACACACACAAACACACACAATTAAAAAATGGGCAAAATACTTGAATAGACAATTCTCCAAGGATGATATACAGAGGTCCTTGAGACATATAAAAGCACATTCAGCATCACTAGCCATACGAGAGATGCAAATTAAAACCACAGTGAGATACAACTTCACACCATTTAGAATGGCCATCATAAACAAATCAAGAAAAAAGAAGTGTTGGAGAGGATGTGGAGAAAAGGGAACCCTTGTGCATTGTTGGTGGGAATGCAGACTGGTACAGCCACCAGGGAATACAGTATGGAATTTCCAAAAGAAAAAAACAACTAAAAATGAAATTGCCTTTTGACCTGACAATTCCTCTACTAGGATTATATACTAAGATCCCTGAAACACCAATCCAAAAGAACCCATGCATCCTGGTGCTTATAGCAGCACAATTTACAACAGGTAAATGCTGGAAGCAATCTCAGTGACCATCAGTAACTGAATAGATCAATAAATAATGGTAAATAATGGAATACTGCGCAGCAGGAAGAAAGAAGAAGCTCCTAACAATTGCAACAGCATGGATGGAAGTGGAGAGCATTATGATAAGTGCAATAAGCCAGGTGTTGAAAGAGAAATATCATATTATCTGACCTATAAGTGGAACATAATCAAGAAAAAGCAGCAAAATATAATCAGAGATATTGAAATTAAGAATAAACTGACAGTAGCCAGAGAAAAAATAGGATAAGATAAAGGAGGGGATGGGGAATGGTTTTCAGGAACAACTATAAAGGACACGTGGACAAAACCAAGGTGGACAGGATGAGGGGTGGGAGATGGAGATTGTTGTGGTTGGGAAGAGTTGGGGGGAATGGAGATAACTGTACTTAACAATAAAAAATTCAAAATAAAAAAATGATGAATGAAACTTTAGTTTTTGTGTGAAACATCTAGAGTCAAGGTAAACTACATGCTCACCTAAAATCTATTGATGGTAAGCCTCAGCAATTAAAATAACTGGCCAAGAGTGCATCTAGGTCAAAGGAGATACTAATTCTACTTTTTTCCACCCTGAAGGAGCTGTGCTTCAATTGAAGGTAAGTTTTTTGTGTGATTTTAAAAAGAGGCATATTGTTAAAAAGAAAGATGGACAAGAATAATCTTGATAGGTTTGACCTACAGGTGAGGACAGGAAGAAGAAAGAGCTGAGGAACTGAATATCATTTCTGAGGAGCAATAAAGAGTCTGTGTTCTTTGGAAAGGTAACATAAGTTTAAAACTCAAACTTTGACATCAGCCAAATCTCAATCTCTTATCACTCTGTGGAATTTTAAGTAACTTACTTAACCAACCTCTCTGATTTTTTGTTGCTGTACTACAAAATGTAGATTAAAAATGTCCTTTTAATCGTTTTTATTGTGAACAATTAAACTAAAGTAATCTATGCCAACTGCTTAGCTCAATGCCTGGAGTTTTGTATATGGTTTAAAAATGCTAGCTATTTTTACTGTTTACTATTTATTCATTGAAGTTTTATTTATTGAACTTCTACCGTGTGTCAGCATTGGGGAGTGTCAAAATGAGATAATTTCTTAAGAGGCTTAGCCTAATAGTCATGGAAATTGTACCAATGGAGACAGTCGAGTTGATACTGAATTTAGCTGTTTGCATAGGAGCTATCCTGTGTGCTTGTATGTGTGTGCAGTGTGAAATATGACTGAGGATGTGCACATTTAGTATGGTGGGATTTTTGTTTCCCTACAGAGATATAATATTAAACCAATGATACATCTTCCAGATGACGGAATCTTCAACTGAAAGAAGTATGATGAACAGAAAGTTAATAAACCATCTGAGTCAGCTTGGGGGCCAAAGGTCAACCAGGGCTTTCCAGAGGGCTGACCCTTGAACTAAAATCTGAAGGAAGCAGCCAACCTAGGGTGGGGCAGGGAAAGGACATAGAAGGTGGTCCACACTGAGCAGTCAACAAGCTTCCTATAGCACAGTGGTGAAAGGCATGGGTTTTGGAGTTTGATAGACATGATTTTGAAAATTCTGGGCAAGTGGCTTAACCTCTTTGAACCTCACTCACTTCACTTGTGAGACAGTAATTTATATACCCCCATAGATGTAAGGATGACAGGAGACATTTCTGTAGCTCCTAGGGAGCACCCAATGGACATCACTCTTTTTTCTAATTATTCTCATAACCCAAGTGATGTATATAGTATGGAACAGAGGGTGAAGCAGGGGATGATAGTAGATATATGAGAGGCTGCAGAGATAGAGGATAAATGTGCTGAATTGAATGCTAAAGAAGGTAGATGTTATCTCTAAGATAATGATTAGCCAAGGAATGGTCTTAAGTGAGGAGTGCAACTTAAAAAAAATCACTTGTGCACAGGACAGAACATCAAGTTGCAGGAGGTCCAACTGAGGGCAGGGAGAGTAGTTAGGAGACTTGCAGAAATCCAGGCAAGAAATGAAGCCTGCAGGAACTGAGGACATTTAAAAGGATAAAGAGTATAGGGCAGAGTGGGCAGCATTCAAGAGGCAGCACTAGAGGCTTGGTTGGCTGTGAAAGGGGAGAGATAGGTTGAGGTGTGGATGACTTCCAGCCATCTGACTTATGTGACAGAAGATGGGATAGAACCAATTTGTAGGGAAAGAAAATGAGTTTGCATTCATCTTGAGGTAGCTGTCATTCACCAAATGAAGAAACCCTGTGCACAGTCAACATTTAGGTTTAGAGCCTAAAATAAGGGTCTTTCCTTGAGAAGCTGACATGGTAAATGTCAACAGATGGGTATACAAAATCTTCAGTGATGGCAAATGTTGGACAACAGCCAAACAGTCACTATTTACATGCCTTCTTTGGCTGAGTGACCTTAGGCCCACTACCTAAGTACTCTGAACCTCAGTTTCTTTATTTGTATAGGGCAAAACATGTTATCTCATGTAACACAACACATTCATATGGCCAGTCTTGTTTTGCAGCTGAGTGAACTGAACCTCAGAGAAGTTGAAATATTTGTTCAAGGTCACACTGCTGGTAGAAATAGGGTCTGATTAAGTTGGGTTTAAACTCTAAATCCAATAAGCAGAAAGGAAGAGAAAGAACAGTTAGAAGGTTAATGTTCAAATTAAAAAAAAACAGCAATTAGAAACACGTGGTGATGGACTAAACCACATCACAAAGTAAGAAGGTCCTGTCATGGGGATGTTGGAGCACAGCCTGGATGAATAGCCTCCAGGAGGAACAACCACTTTGTATCATGTATACATATTTATATGCTTGTATCCCTCACTAGGGGATGAGTTTCTTGAAGTTTTACTATTTTTTTTAATCTCCTGACTTACTACAGTGCCTGGGATATAATAAGAACTCAATAGGTTTGCTGACTGGCTGGCTGGCTGACTTTATAGGGGATTCTTTAGAGAAAGGAGTTAGACATGCTATCTGTGTTCTAACACCCTTATTTGGTCTGAGGCTTTGAATTCCCTGAGACACAAATAAAAAATCTGAAACAGGGGTCAGCTCTAAGCACCAATGGCTGGAGATGGAAGCCAAGAAAGTATCAGCAAGACAAGAAGGAACATATATTTAACCCCCTTTGCCCAATTCACAAAAATATGGCAACAGAAGGAAACTAGACTTTTGGGGGTGAGCACAACAGTGTATATAGATACCAAATTATAATGAACACCTGAAATTTATATAATGTTATTAACCAAGCTTACCTAAAAAAAATACAAGAAGAATCAGAGTGGTTATCTATGGCCAGAAGTCCAATTCAGAGACAAAAAACAGTGGGCAGAGTGAATGGGGGAATGCAGAGACCCAGAATACTAAGGGTTTACTACAAATGTCTATCTTTAGTTTCAAGATGGAACAGAGGCACTAGACAGGATGGTTGACACTGAAGCAATAAAGTTCTCAAGTTCTGTTTGTGGGGTTAGCTGGCAAGTAGCTCAGATCCCAATGCACTGGGCCATGTTTGCATTTACTCCAAGAATCCGGAGTGAACTAAAAAGTGTTGTCACCTGGGAATGCTTGGAAGGAAGTGAAAAATTCTTACTTATCTGGCTGGACAATACAAGACAAGAGCACCTTTGAGAATCCTTGAAGAAATTTTTAGAACATGATGGTCAAGAACAAGTTACATCATATACCTCACACGATTCAGTGCTCAAAGAAAACCAGCCAAATTTGTGTGATGATACTGTCTTTATACTGAATGATGCTAAAGTTCTGAGAGGTTCAGCTTCAAGTCTAGGACCACACAACTAGGAAATGGGAGACATGGGATTAAGCCCAGACTCTCAGGGTTAGGAAAAGAGAGCTTCTCAAGTCATAAAACTTCTCTTCTCTTTTCTTTTCATAAAACTTCTTAAAATTGCTTTTGTATCCTTAGAGATATCAATACCAGGGTGAAAACACTGATGTAAAATCAAAGCTGTCTTTTTAGAGCTGGGGACCTCATTTGGAAGAGAAGCTTTTTTTAGAGTAGGTTGTATTGATTATACTGTTAGTGTTGTCCCATCTTTTTCTTCCCTTTATCTCCCCTCCACCTTGCACCCTCTCACCATCCAGCTCCCCCCAACGTCCCCCGCTTAGTTCATGTCTATGGATTGTACATGTAAGTTCTCTGGCTTCTCTGTTTCCTATGCTATTCTTAATCTGCCACTGTCTATTTTATGCCTACAAATTATGCTTCTTATTCCCTGCACCTTTCTTCCTCTTCTTTCTCTCTTCCTCCCCACTGATAACCATCCATGTGATCTCCATTTCTGTGATTCTGTTCCTGTTCTAGTTATTTGCTTATTTTTTGTTTTTTTTTTTTTAGGTTCAGTTGTTGATAGTTGTGAGTTTGTTGTCATTTTACTGTTCTTAGTTTTTGACCTTATATTTCTTAGATGAGTCCCTTTAACATTTAATATAAGGACTCCGTGATAATGAACTTTAACTTTATCTTCTCTGGGAAGCAGTGTATCTGCCCTCCCATTCTAAATGATAGCTTTGTTGCATAGAATAATCTTGGATGGAGGCCCTTGTCTTTTATGAGTTTGAATACTTTCATCCAGCCCCTTGATTCCTGTAAGGTTTCTTTTGAGAAATCAGCTGATAGTCTTATGGGCACTCCTCTGTAGATAATCCTTTCCTTTTCTCTTTCTGCTTTTCAGATTCTCTCTTTATTTTTAATCTTGGGTAATGGAATTATGATGTGTCTTGGTGTGTTCCTCCTTGCATCAAATTTCTTTGGGACTCTCTAGGCTTCCTCTACTTCCTGGAAGTCCATTTCCTTCATCATATTGGGTGAGTTTTCCTTCATTATTTGTACAAATAAATTTTCAATTCTTTGCCCTCATTCTTTTCCTTGTGGCACCTGTAGGTGCCACATTCGGATGTTGGAATGTTTAAAGTTGTCCTGAAAGTTCTTAAGCCTCTTCTCATTTTTTAAAAAATTATTGCTTCTTTATTCTGTTCTGGTTGAATGTTTATTTCTTCCTTTTGTTCCAAATTGTTGACTTGAGTACCAGTTTTCCTCCCTTCACTGTTAGTTCCCTGTATATTTTATTTTGGTTTATGTAATTTTATGTAGCCTACATTTCTTCCTTATTTTGCCGCAGAACTCAATTAATTCTGTGAGCATCCTGATTACTGATGTTTTGAGCTCTGTCTCAGATATTTTTTTTTAATCTCCTTATCACTTAATTGTTTTTTTTTCTGGAGTTTTTACCTATTATTTCATTTGGGCCATATTTCTTAGTCTTGGCACACCTGTTTTGTGGTAAGGGGGTGGGACCTTAGGTATTCATCAGGGCAGAGCAACCCTCTTTGCTGTGCTGTAATACTGTCTGGGGAGGGGTTAGAGAGGGAACAGCGCTGCTCCCTCACTCGGCTGTAGCCCCACTTTCCAACAAACTCTCCTGTGAAACTGGGAGTTTCTCCCAATGTCACAATCCCCACAGTACTTTACAGGTGGAATTCTTTAATCTTTATTTTTCTATTTATCCAGCTCCTCCTTGCCTGCACGGTCCACCTTGCTTGCCACAGGTCCTCTCAGCTAGCTTGGCTGCCTGTCTCTGCCCCCTCCTACTGGTCTGGATGAATGTTTGCTTAGCTCCTTGATTGTCGGGGCTCCATGCAGTTTGATTTTCTGGCACTTCTGGTTATTTATTATTTTTAAATTGATTGTTATCCTTGTGGTTGTGTGAAGAAATGAAGCATTTCTACCTACAACTCTAGCTAGGCCAGAACCCTGGAAGATAAGATTTTGTCTGTTAGGTTTTGTTCCTTGTTTCCAGATGTAGGGCTAATAATCCCACCACACCTCTGGATGTGATTGGAATTAATATCAGAAGCCAAAGCAGTGTTTGAAATTCTTGAGGAGACTATGTATCAAAATGTTGAATGGTGCTGAAGGTGATATATATGAGGTACTCGTGAGTGTGTGCAGCTATTGTATTAATCTCCTCAAAGGCTGTGGGAAACTCATTGCATGTGGAGTCTGGAGAGAATTCTACAGAAGCCTCCTCATGGAGGAGCCTCCTCGTGTATTCCCATTCTGTAGGTGGCAGGTGCCTGTCTGGGTAGCTCTTCAAGCATCAGGCCTAAAGAATGGCCTTAAGGCCTTGGGCTCCCTGACCCCACTGGCCTGTATTCCTGCCAAACTGATTTGGCTCAGTGGTTAATTAGCAGGCTTCAAAATTAAGAAAAACAGTGGCAGAAGCACTGTTGTTCCCTCTGACTGGCTTATCATTTTTAGGAAGTGGGTAATGGAGGCTTGAGGGTCTTGCATTTACATTTCTTCTTCCAGCTCTTTCCTCAGTCATATGATGTATTCACTTCTGTCTCTTCCTTTACTCAGTTTGTGCTGTGATGTCTTTAGTAAATTCATGGTATGTTCTGATGACTACCAGGACCCATTTGTGAGAAAGGTGAAGTTTTTCTGGTTCTTCCTGCAATGTAAGCTGCCTCTCTCTACAAGGGTAGAGAAGATGGGGAATCACCAGGGTCTACCAGATAAACCATGATAATATATTTGATCTCATAAGTTTCCCAAAAGCTCTGTTGTGGTGGCCTGGCTTGCCCAAGATCAGAAATATGCACAGATGTTTTCAGGTTTCCGAGGTTTGTGCTTCATTTACACAAACCATCAATCTGTAAAAAGATCCTTTGTGATCTGTACAAATTTGGGACATGGCTCCTTACCCAACCTAGCTTCTGAAGGTTATCTAGGCCTATTTATTTGTGGAGTATTGGTCAAATGAAAGGCTCCTAGAGATTTTTTCAGTGTCTTATGTTTTCACCTGGGGATTCAGAAAGGCCAAGAAATTCATCTGAGCTCACTAAGGGATAATAAGGATCCTAGTACCCTATAATTTTCAGCAGGACCTGAGCTAGCTATGGCTATCTGACACCCATAGATATTCTGAATAGATGCAAGGAGCAAGGCAAAACTTCATGGGAGTGAATCTATCTGCTGTCTTCTCACCTCTCATTCTTCCACTTCAAATCTCTAGTGTCTATCTGGAGGATGGTTTCTTTGTAATTAATTTGCATTGAGTAACCAGAGACAATGTACCCCTGCTCCTACAAAATCATAAACTTTAGAGGTTAAGATGGTGTATGAGGTCACAGAGAAAATTAGGATCTTCTATTTGCCACTCATGAGCTATAGGACCACTGGCACTGTCCTTTGAACTCTTTGTGCTTCAGTTTCCTCATTTGTAAATGAGGATAATAAAACCAAATTTACAAGGCTATTTTGAGGGTTAAATTAGTTATTATGTGTAAAATACTTAAAACCATGATTTCTTATTATCTCTATCTTTCAAAAAAGAGATTGGTAATGGTATGAGTCCAAGAACATTGGTCAAGGAGAGTAAAAACTATGACGCAACAGCTTTCTGGGTTCTTTACGGTTTAAAGTTATTTCAAAGTGGTTTATAGCATAGTAAGACAATGGGGGATCCTGTATTCTGTTTTTTTCTTCCCCTACTGCCATATGTTCTAAATGTTTTGGTTCTCTAAGGTGATAATCAACTGATATTATTGAATAATTAATTTTAGTAGGCATTTTTAAATAAGAGTAAGAATAACCAACAATTATATAGGAACTTAAAATAAATAATTCCTTTTTAGAGTATATTTTATTGACTATGCTGTTACACTTGTCCCATTTTTTCTTGCCTTTATTCCCCTCCTCAATGCACCACCCCCTTCACCCTCCAGCACACCCCAACGCACAGTTCATGTCCATGGGTTGTATATATAAGTTCTCTGGCTTCTTCATTTTCTATACTATTCTTAACTGCCCCCTGACTATTTTGTGTCTACCTATTTGGCTTATTTCCTGTACCTTACCTGTCCATTTTCTTCCTCTCCCTCTTCACTGTTAACTCTCCATTTCTGTGATTCTGTTCCCATTCTAGTTGTTTGTTTAGTTTTTTTTTTTGTTTTGGGTTTTTTTTTTTGGTTGGTTGTTGATAGTTATTGGTTTGTTGTCATTTTACTGTTCATAGTTTTTAATCTTCTATTTGTTTGATAAGTCCTTTTAACATTTCATATAATAAGTGCGTGGTGGTGGTGAGCTCCTATAACTTGACCTTATCTGGGAAGCACTTTATCTGCCCTTCCATTCTAAATGATAGCTTTGCTGCATAGAGCAATCTTGGATGGAAGTCCTTGCTATTCATGACTTCTAATACTTCTTCCCAGCCCCTTCTTTCTTGTATGGTTTCTTTTAAGATATCAGCTGATAGCCATATCATTCTTTTATAGGTAACTGTCTCCTTTTCTCTCATTGCTTTTAAGATTCTCACCTTATCTATAATCTTGTGTAACTTAATTATAATGTGCCTTGGTGTGCTCTTCCTTAAGTCCAAATTCTTTTGGAATCTCTGGGCTTCCTCAACTTCCTGGAAGTCTATTTCCTTTGCCAGATTGGAGACGTTTTCCTTCATTATTTCTTCAAATAAGTTTTCAATATCTTTCCCTTCTTCTTCTCCTTCCATCACTCCCATGATTTGGATGTTGGAATGTTTAAAATTGTCCCAGGAGCTGCTAAGCATCTCCTCATTTTGTGTGTGTGTGTGTGTGTGTGTGTGTGTGCATGCGTTCCTGTTTCTTCATTCTGTTCTGTTGAATATTTATTTCTTCCATTGTTCCAAATCATTGATCTAAGTCTTGGTTTTCTTCCCTTCACTGTTGGTTCCCTGTATATTTTCCTTTATTTCACTTTGTGTAGCCTTCATTTCTTCCTTCATTTTGCCACTGAGCTCAAGTAATTCTGTGAGCATCTTAATTACCAGTGCTTTGAACTCTGCATCAGATATGTTGGCTATCTCCTTGTCTCTTAGTTCTTTTTCTGGAGCTTTGATCTGTTCTTTCATTTGGGTCATATTTCTTTGTCTAAGCTCACTTGTTACATATAAGGGAAGGAGCTTTAGGTATTTGCAAGGGCAGGGCAACCCTCTTTGCTCTGTCTGTAGTGACACTTTTTTGAAGGAGGGGTCAGAGAAGAAACAATGCCACTTGCTCTGTTCTTGTCCCACTTTTTTTCATTTTCCTTATTTCCCACAAGAGCTTTAGGTGTTATTTTCAGGTGGATGGGTTTGTGTTCATTTTAGGACCCTGTGCATTTCTCCAAGTACTCTCCTGCGAGGCTGGGGGTTTCTCCTGCCTCCACAATCACCACAGATTTTTTTCTCAAACTTCGGTTTTCAGTCCTTACCCATACTGAAATCTTGTGTTTTGTGTTGGTCTGTCTCTCTCCCCCAGGCTTGTCTGTGTGTGAATGTGGGATTGCCTATGCAGGCCTCCAGCTGCCACATTGCCACATCCTCTCTGCCCTCCTTCTTGTCTCAGACTCTCCTACCTCTAATTGAATGTTTCTTCAATTCCTTGGTTGTTGGACTTCTATGCACATGATTTTTCTGGTAGTTCTTGTCGTCCTTTGTTTTTAAATTGGTTGTTTTCCTTCTTTTGGTTGTGTGAGGAAGTAAAGCATTTCTGCCTATACCTCCATCTTGGCTTCTCCTTTAAAGATAATAAATGATTATTTTTATGTGGTGTGCAGTCTCTAAGATGACACCCAGGACCCCTCCTCATGGTCTTTGTAATCTGTTCCCCTTGAGTAATGTGCTTCTGACAAATAGAGTTTGGTGCAATGAGGGGATGAATCTTCCATGATTAAGTTAGAAAAGATTGCAACTTCTTGCTATCACTCTCTCCCTCATCTTGCTTCAATAAAGGTGACTGCAATGTTGGAGAGGCCCGCATGGTAAGGAACTGAGGGGTGACTTCTGGCCAATAGTCAGAGAGAAACTGAGCCCCTCAAAAAACTGAATCCCAGAAACAACCATGTATATGAACTTGGAAGTGGATCCTTTTCCAGTGGTACTTTCAGTTGAAACACCAATCATGGCCAATATCTCAGTTGCAGTCTTAGGGAGATCCCAAAGCCAAGAATCCAGCTAAGTGATGCTTGGATTTTTACCAACAGAAACTGTGAAGTAATAAATGGGAGTTAATTAAGCTATTCAGTTTTACAGCAATTCATTATACAGTAAGAGGTAACTAATTGTACATGCTAGATTATCTGATTTTATTATTGCGTCATTTCTCAGAGAGGTTAAGTAACTACTATCAGATCACACAGCTACAAAGTTGTAGACCAGACACTTGAACCCATTCACAGTTGCTTCTCAAAAAAAAAACCATATAGAGCATAGAGTCCCAGAGTGTCCCTTATGACTTCTTTTATGCATTTTAACTTCAGTTTTCTAGGATGACTCCTCTGCTTTCATTGTCTGGTGTGGGAAGGGAACTAACAATCACTGATCGCCAATTATGCCAGGGATTCTTCACATATTATCACACACAAACCTCTCAGTTTGAGAGGGTGGGCATCACTGTATCCTATGTACTGGTTTTCTCAAGGTTGGTTTTTCAGACACTCATCCTTCCAGGTACTCTGTGAAAAGTGTGCCATGGCCCAATATGTTTGGGAAAACATTGTACACCTCTCTTGAAAACTTATTCTGCATGTGAGTCCTTTAAAGTTTCAGAGGAGTTTCACCAAGGAAACCTGTTTAACATTTTCTAACATCATAGATCTACTTTCTCACAAAACTTATATCACATAATTTACATCTCAAGGAACAGTCCACAAAATATGCTTTGGGGAATGCAGATTTACAGGCAATTTTGGTGCTTGTATTTTTTCAGCCATATGTGACAAAAACTTTCTAATTACAAAATAACATTTTTCATTTTACAGATGAGAAAACTGAGAATCAAGAAGTCATGAAATCATTATCAAATAGTGTTTGTCCTGGATGCTGGCAAATGTCTGTAATGTTTGTGGTTAATTTCTGCTCTCCCTTATCTACTTCAGCCCTCTCTCTTTTTTTTAGATTTTATTTATTTATTTTTTTGACAGAGGGGAAGGGAGGGAGAGAGAGAAGGAGAGAAACATTAGTGTGTGATTGCCTCTCACGTGCCCTGCACCGAGGTTCTGGCCCGAAACTCAGGCATGTGCCCTGACCGGGAATCTAACCGGCAACCCTTTGGTTCACAGGCTGGCACCCAGTCTACTGAGCCACATCAGCCAGGACCTACTTCAGCCCTCTCTTTTTAACCTCTCTTCTAGGGTCACAAGATATATATTTTTAAAATATTTAAAAAATTCTCCTGTGACCTGGCTGCACCATATCATCTTCCCTTCTATTTTCAGAACACTCATCCTTTTTACTCTTTTCTGAATCCTCACCCACAACTGTGTCCTGGTCTTCTATCTTCTGCCCTCTTTAGCACCTCTCCCTGGTTGGCCACCTCACTCTCAGAGCTTCGGCGTAGCCCCAAATAGTGCAGATATTAAAGTTCAGCCCCTTCCCCAAACTGTCCCCAAGGCTCAGATCCTTATGTACAACTCTTCTTCAATAGCCCTCCTGATAGACACTATATCAGTGCCTGAGGTTCAAGCTAAATTACTTCCTTCCATACTCATCTTTAAGACTTTCTCTTCTTTTGTGTGCCATTTCCAAGCTGGGTAGCACCAAGTTCAGGGATCTGAAAAATATCTAAATTCTTCCCTCCTTATCAGTTACATTCCAGTCCTAATTCCACATCACTTACTCCTCTCTTGGCCTCCGTTAATCACTGTTTTCTCATCACCATTCATCTTCCCAGTTGTTTCCTTCCATGGGCATCTTTCACACATGCAAATCTGACCCCATAAGCTCTGTTTGGCACCTTAGAAAGGGGTCCACATTATCTCCACAATCAAGTCCTTATTCTTTAATATTAAGTGTGAGTAAATCCTCTCACCTCTGCATCCCCCAGTGCATGAACTCCCCTAGGGGTTCATGAACTTCCTGCTTTGTTTAAAATCTCCCATCCTTCAATTTGAATTCAACTTAAATTTCTGGGCACACGTATACTTAATTATTTCTTAAAGTATTTCTTGAGAAGTGAAAAAACTGTCAACAAGTAAAAATTCACCTTTGTACTACACTTTTGGGGATAATACACAGTGGATATTAAATTTTTTAGAAATGCCTTTAACTTTTGATTCTGTAAATCTACATCTCAGAATTCTGGCTTGGGAAAAATGTAACATAAGAAACATGCTTTAGACTTAGATGTGTCCATTACAATATTATTCATAAAGGATGTTATCAAAAATAAGATAATGGTCAAGGTGATTATGAAGTAGCCACTGCACAGAATGCATTAATGCGATAAATATAAAAATGATGCAGCAACTTTATACCTGCTATAAATTTAAGTGAAATGAACAGGAGGAAGTCAAACTGTCATATGTTATACTCTAAAAAGATATTATTTATTTACCTGTTAGGCAGAGGGGAAGGGAAGGAGAAAGAGAGGGAGAGAAAGATCAATGCGCAAGACATACAACAGTTGGTTGCCTCTCACATGCTCCCAACTGGGGAATTTGGCCTGCAAACCAGGCATGTGCCCTGACTAGGAATAAAATCTACAACCTTTTGGTCTGCGGTGTGGCACTCGATCCACTAAGCCACACCAGCCAGGGTGTTATATGTCATATGACATATAAGTGTTAGATATGTGGAAAATACATAAGATGTTATTTTTCAATAAGAAAAAATTTATAGATTGATATTTTTATATTGAAAAGAAATATTTTTTTACTGTCACTCCAATTTTGAAATAAACAAATAAATATGGACTTTTAGTCTCTGAACCCTTGACCAGAAAAACAATGTTGAAAAACCTTCATTGGAGCAGCACACTTCCAAAACACCTAGAAAGTTTCCTTCCCTAGACTTACTGCCCAAAGCTATTGCCTATGACACCTGTCATTATATAAGAGACAGTCTTTGGGTGTGCAACAGGTTTTAGGACTGCAGGCTTTAGAGCCAAGCTGTTTATTCTTGCTTCTCTGTGCCTTAGTCTCCTTCTTTATAGAATGTGCATGATAATAGAACCCATGTCATATAGCTGTTATGAAGATTAAATGACTTAATTCAGGGAAAAACCCCATAGAATAGTGCTTGCCAAGGAGTAAGGCTCAACAAACATTATTATTGCATGGCTTATGCTTATGTTGATTCCTTGTGGATCCATTGAAGGTATCTTATTTATATTTACACCTTTAGCTCCTTATACATGGAAGGCACAGAGGACATGAAAATATTGTTGCTTGCTCATTGAGCCAACTGCTCTGAAAAGAATCTAACATTCTCTGAAACAAAATGTGTACCTAGGATCCTTCCCTAGGAGGGCTGGTAAGAGAGCTGAAACTCTAGGGTTTTGAGGCTTTTGGCAAGACGGGAACAGGGCAGGGCCAGAATTACAGATCTGTAACATTGACCCAGTGCACAGAACGCTCTTGTTCTTGGATTTTGACCTCTCAGCGTTGCCCAGTCCTGGTTGGGAAAGCAGGAGCTTTAGATGTGATCCTCTGAGATGTGACCCTGACTCTTGCTGCCTAAGAACAAAGGGCAATTATGGCTCTTTTGTGAAAGACATATTAATTGGGAGCAAAGGGCTGTTTCACCAAAGGCTGATCTGATCATTGGATCAATTTCTGAAACAAATATCATTCCTGTACCTTGTTTCCCAGCTGGTAACATTTCAGCCTTTGCCTGGAGAAAGAGCATAAATGCTCTTTCTGACACATTTATGTGGGATTATGCTGATTTGGGGGATAATTCTGGAACATCTTGTCCTCCACTCCCAAGTCTGTGGTCTCCAACATAATAAACTTCATGCTCTGAGAAAACAGGCTCTGTGAACCTTACTTCAAAGCTTGGCCACGTGGGCTCTTTGCAGAGTACTGGATGCAACAATAGACTTGAACCAAAGCTAAGTAGAGCTACCAAGCAGGCACTCCTTAACTTGGCAACTATTGTGTTCAAAGTCATTTCTGCATCCATAGTTGAACAATGCAATTGGCAACCAATGAGGTCTTTTTTCAAAGCAAAATTACTCTTGCCAGCAGTGCCAAGGGAAGGGCCCTGGGTATAAAAACCTCCATTTATATTTTCAAAAAATAAAAAGAATTATACTAAGTGAAAAGAATAAACAATATTTTTTCTTAAAAATGTCATGTAACCACACCAAAAGTAACGTTTGCATAAAATAATGAGAAAGTCTTCCTATAATCCTAGTCCAATCATCAACCACCAGGATCTTTTTAGGTACATTTCCTTCTAGTCTTTCTGTTTTTCTTTTTAACATAGTTGCAATAAAAATAGAAATTTGCCTTTTTGTTGCTTGTTTTACTTAGCATTATAATAAGCATAAAGTTGATGTATCATCTTTTTACTCGGTGTTTTAATGGGTGGAGCATTCTCTCAGAGTAGTGTGTCATAGCAAATTTGAATGTTTTGGGGGGAGTGTTGTTCACTCCAGAAAAGTAACCACCACCATCATTCTCTCTAAGATGTGCCAAGGACTAGCAGAGATAAAAGTCCTCGGCCACAACTTAAATTTGAATTTTTATCATTAATGGTGGCTTCTCCAGAACAGCTCAGTACTCCATATTTCAATGTCTCACCTTGGATGTCTATGCCACTACTCAAGAATGCAGGCAGAAGTGGGGTCACTGCCCACATCTGACGTGGCATCAGGGATCTGGAGCAGGAGAAACTGTCACTGAATCTCACAGGTTGCACTTCCCAAACTTCCTTTTTTATATTTTTAATGTTTTTATTTATTTATTTAGAGAGGTGAAGGGAGGAAGAAAGAAAGGGAGAGAAATATCAATGTGTGGTTGCCTCTACCATACCCCCTACTGCAGACCTGGCCCACAACCCAGGCATGTGGCATGACTGAGAATCATATTGGCGACCCTTTGATTCTCAGACTGGCACTCAATACACTATGCCACACCATCCAGGGCCCAACTTCCTTTTATTTGAATTCCTCCATAAAAGCAAGTCAATTGTCTCCATTTCTGCTCTAATAACACATGTAGCCAGCACTGAGCCTACTGCCAACACAGGCATCATTATTTCATTCTATGGATGCAGAAACTGAGACTGGGAAAGATTAAATTGTGTGACCATCTTGGAAAAGGTCAACTCATTTGGGGAGCCAACTGTGTAGAATTCACTCCTCTTGATTCTTAAGTCCTGCTTTTTTTCCCAACCTGGCCAGGGTTCCCACTTTTGAACATATAAAGAGAGTCTATATTTTATGTAATTCAGCACTTCTCCAGGCTTATGTCATTTTAGACTCTGGGGCCACTCTCATTTTGTATAAACAGAACTGTTCTAGTCATAACAAACTTTTGCTAGTACAGGAACACATAGAAATCGGCCAAAAGTAATGGGAGCTCATGGAAATGACTGTAACATGGGCAAATGACTGTACACAGGGCATGAGGTTTTGGATGTAGCCTTCCTTAACTGGGTGGCTTTTTCTACAGAAAATGCCCTTTTCCCTTTGCATATTCCACAGTAGTGAAATTTAGTTTTTTTTCCTTCTCAGCCTCGAGAAGAGCAGCTGTTCAACATGAAGAATAAAGAGTGAGTGTTGGAAAGCCATTGGGAAACCTTTTTTAAAATGGGACCATTTGCTTGCACTTGCCCTTTCAAAAAATCAATAAATTTGATTTTTAGACAGTCAGTTCTTTAAGCCTGAAAAAAATTCATTGGAATACCATGGGTGAACAAAGTCCACTCTTCTAGCCCTCATTGATTTCTCTAACTTGGTCAGATGCTGTCAAGTTCAGGGAAGTTCTGTGGTGAAAATAGCACACAGGCACTTGCATGAACCAGAGTGGATGGCTTCAAATGGGACTGTGTACCAAACAGAGAATTTTTTTAAAAGACAGCATAAGTATTTTCAAAAACAGGTACAAATTCTGTAACAAAACCCATTGAACCAGTTGAAATTCAGTGTAGATTCCCTAATAATTTGGAACCTTATAACTTTTAACTTAATAATTTGTCCCAAGATTAATGATAAAAAGTTTCCCACAACTGATGATCAGTATGCCAAGTCACCATCCTTTGGGGGTGGCGGGTGGGAAGTACAGTCAGTTCTGATGGATTATGGGGAAGTAAACCTGGGATGCTGGAGACTTGGGAGAATTTTATGCAAAGCAAGTATCATGGAGTCCAACAAATTCCAGCACCACTCAAGAGAGTCATGTACAGTTTTATTCTTCCTAGAGAAATGTTCTGCCTCCTCACAAGTACCAGTCTATCTCTCTTCATACTGCAACATGTTAACCTGTTCTTTCAGCCACAAACTTCAACTTTACTCCTCCCCATCATCATTTCTGTGGCCCAGGCATGCCAATGTAATATCAACATTATTTTGATGAAAATTTTATTTCATCACATGGATTGCAGACTAATTACATAATAATTTTCTGTTCATCAAGGAATCTCTGGCAGAGTGGAATAAAACCAGATAATCAAGGGAATAGGGAAGGGCACTAACTTTTGTTGCACTTCTTAAATCCAGGTGCTTTACATAAATTATCTAAGATAAATTCATCCTAGGCAATAGTCCAGTGAGGACCGACAAAGAAAGGGAGATTTAGAGAGGTTGAAACAAAGCCTAAAATCTTTCAACTGACAAAACACCAGCTTTAAATGCAGAATACCTATAACTCTTAGACCAACTCTTGAAGTCTGCAGACCAGCAAGGGAAGGAGTGATAGCAGCCACCTTGTGCCTTGAATCCAGTAAGAGCCCAGTGGGACTCTTGGGGGCACTGAGTAAATCAGACTCACAATTCAAGTCCAGTCTTCCTTTTCCCGAATGCAGCTTCTTCCCCTTGCTCAAACAGAGAAGATGGTCTGGGTCTGAGTGGTTGCAATAGGAGTCTTGTTTTCTTCTCAAGTCTGCAGCTTGAAGGTCTCATTTTGAATGATGCAAGCCCTAACCTAGCTATCAAGGTATGTAAGGCTGACTTGTCACCTTCAGCCTATACCAGAGAATGACCAGCTGGTTCTGTGCCACTGGCTGACTAATCTTCTTAGGTACAATAGTAAACAGAGAACATGGGGGCACCATATGATCCTGACTCTTCATACTTGTTGGAATCACCATAAGTCTACATGATATTTGCTTTTCTGGGCCAAGGTAGGTGGTGGGTCAGAGGAAATGTATCTTGAAATTGAAGGCTAAATGATTAAAAATGTAAAGACATATATAGGGAGTGTGCATCTGTTGGTCATATCCTAACTGATATTTATTTTTAAACCATGCTTTGTTTTACAGTGTTCAACTTTGTTCACTCCTTCTAGTGCTTGCCATTGCAGTCCCCCAGGGATGTGAACTGAATGGGAAGCATTGAATTCCTAATACATATTCTTTGATTACCAGTCTGTAATTTTACCCTAAATTGAAAATGAAGCCACTAGAGTTTAATTCAAAGAATCTTCTGCTGAGGTTGGGACATGGCTTTGCCATAGGTTTCCTGGTTCTTCTAATGCTTTCAGAGCTTCCCTCCCCCTCACTCCAAGCAGAACCTAAAGAGAAAAATTGGAGGTAACAATGTTAAAGTAAGCTGCTCAGGCAGTGAGAAAACTGGAATGCTTCTGAGGGTGGCCACTTGGCATTCATTAGGAAGATACTGAGGCCATCACCTCAGTTTCTTAATTAACCAGAGTGATGGGAGTATGGGTTAGTCAAGACTAGAGTTTTCATTGTAGATTATGGAAGTGTTGAACTGTATGATTTAAACATGTCAAATTCATTTTTGCCTATGTAGAAAGGAATGACATAATCCACCTAGGGTTATATCATTGTAAGAGGTCCAGGTGGATCTAGAGCTCAAGGTTTCTCTATGATTTAGTGCTTTTCTTGAAAGACAGAGTACAGTGGGGGCTCCAGTGCTTGCGTCATGTGCTGAAAAACCCCAGAGGTGGATGTCTACCTTCCATTCTGTAGGCCTTCAGGCCATGGCCTACAGGTTGCAACTAGAGCCAAAGGAAGTTTAAGAATTATCCGGCCCTGGATGGTGTAGCTCAGTGGATTGAACACGGGCCTGTGAACAACAAGAATTATCCAGAGCTTCCCTGGCTGGTGTGGCTGAGTTGATTGGGTGCTGGCCTGCAAATCAAAGGGTCACCAGTTTGATTCCAAGTCAGGGCACACGCCTGGGTTGCAGGCCAGTTCCACAGTAAGGGGCACTCAAGAGGCAACCACACATTGATGCTTCTCTCCCTTTCTTTCTTCCTCACTTTTCCACTGTAAAAAATAAATAAGTATGATTAAAAAGAATTATTCGGAGCTATGATAACAGTAAAAGTCATTCTAGATCACATTTTTAATATCATTGAGGACTTTTCAGTATTCATGATAGTTTCTTATTTCCCTATTACACCTGATCCTGAAAAAAATTCTGAAATGGGTCTAATTGCCACTGCACAAATGAAGAAATTAAAACTTTGAAAGTCCAAGTGGCCCACACAAAGGCCCACTGTTAACTGGACAGAGATAGAATTTCAATTTGAAGATAGTTCCAAGGCTCTATTTACAATCTTTGGGAGATAGTTTTTTGACATATGGAATCTTATGCATATATACTGGGAACTTAATGTGTATGCTTAAATATTTTGAAAACTTTTGCTCCAGGGAAGAAGCTCATAAGTGATGCTGAACAGATAAGGCCAAAAGGAAAATGTTAAAGAATGCTTACCTTCACTAGGTATTTCCATTTCTGAGACTTCTGCTGTCCTACTGGTCCGTGCCATCAAAGAACATAGGGGTTTCCTAACTTCTTTTCTTCTTTCCTCTTCTCCTCCTCTTCCTTTTCTCTTTCTTCATATCTCTCCTTTCCCCTTCAACTCTCCTTCCTCCTCCTTCTTATTCCTCTTCCCCTTCTCCTTCTCATCCTTCTCCTTCTTCTCCTTTTCCCTCCTCTTCTTGTTTTCTATAATCAAGCCTGTAGCTTTTCTTTTAAAGGCAAAATTCGGATTCAAATTTAGAAATATTCATGACACTGATCCATGATAGAATTTATTCTTTACTCTTTAAATGGACTCTTTAAAGCTGGACTCAGTTGATGGAGCACCCACTTGTTTAATAGAATAAATTACCTTTAAAAATGAAATCTTAAAAACAATCCTTTAGTAATAAAATCTCATGGATTATTGTCCAATAGAGCAAAATTTTATCAAGAGAGGAGGGTTGGCACACAAGTTCAATTTAGCCTCACCTGTGTTGCTAGTGCTGGGGAGAGGCACATATTAATAACTTACACATAGAGGTTTATTCACCTCAAGAGATATTTGGAAAAGAAACTAGTTTGAAAAGCCTTATGTTAATATTAACCAAGTATGTTGGAATCACCAAAGCACTTTCTTCAGCCTTATTTTTTCTTAGAAATTCATATTCATGTTCTCTGTGGCTATAGTGGCATTTCCACATGCAAATTTGTCTTAAGGGGCACATTAAGTGATGTTGTCAGTTTCTCAAACTTATTCCCTTGGCACTTGCCTTTCCATTCATGTGTGTAATGCACCCAGAACTTCTTCCTGGGGCCACCTTGCTTTCTGCCGGAGGGCTCTCTCAGGCCTTCAGAGGAAGTCAGGGATGAATGGTTCCCTGAGAATCTGTGAATAATATCTAGCTTCCTAGGTGGAACATTTCTAATGTATACTCTTTGTTTCTTCCAGAGGGCCCAGCAGAGGTAACATAACCCAGCCACCTCCAACAATAGTAACATGTGCAAGTCTATGTTTGTGCCTTTTATTCTTTGCTTTGTTCCTCTAACTCCTACATTATTATTTATAAGGTCACCTTCAAATGCACTAATTAAAAATGAATCCTTTCATAATTAGCTCTTGGGGGAACCCAAATTAAAATACATCTCTAACTTGGCATGCTTGAATCATGTTTCCCTTGCTTCTGCTTTTTCCATCTCAGTTTATGAAAACACCCAACAACCCCCAAACCAGAAACCAGGGTGCTGTTTTTTATTCTCTTTCCTCCACATTGGAAAGTTCATCTGTCGACTGGTCACTGACTTCTATGAATTAAACCAAAATATTTCCAATCAGTCCTTCCTTTACTTCCAATTCTCTCTAGTTAAAACCCCCAACAAAATTTTGGGAAATTTTAATAGCTTCTTAACTCCTCTACATATTTATAATTTATCCTTTCTCCCCTCAAATCTTTATAGAGTTTCATGACTTATCCTTTGAAAACACAAATTTGACTACTTAAGTGTCCTGCCCAGAAATTACTGATTTCTTACCAATGCCTGTAGAAGACCCTTAGCTCTACACATATCTTCATGAGCAGGCCCCTCTTCTAATTATCTTTTCTCATGCTGGATGTCTTCCTGCAGGCCACTCACCATCCATTTGACTTGCAAGTTCCCAAATATACACTTTCTCTGTAAACATTGAACTTTGCACTTTCTATTTCTTGACCTTAGAAAACCTTTTTAGTATTTTTGGGTCTGATGAATTTGTATGCATCACTGAATTACCTAATTGAAACCTGACAGACAAGTTAAAATGATCCTTCTCTGTCTTTTCACACAGGTACTGTCAAATGGAGTGCCATGTATTCTCACATACACATACTTTTCTTGCCACTTTGCTGTGGATTCCTTCAGTGCAGAGAACATTTGGATTTCCATATTTCCTGCATATGCTACCTAATACAAAGAGTGGGTGCTCAATACTTGCATCTGTCTAAGTGCTTAGGTCAAAAGCTTGGTGTCATCCTTGATTTTTCTCTTTATTTTACACCTCACATATCCAATGTATCAAGATATCCTGTTGAAGCAACCTCTTCTAGACAGGATCTAGAATCCTGTCATCCTGACCATCACCAATGTGCTCCACCAGCACCTTCCTCCTGCATTATTTTAGGAGTTCCATCACTGGTTCCATTGTTTTCACCTTTGCCTGCCTACAGCCTATTTTCAACAAACTAGGCAGTTATCCTCTAAAAATGTAAAGTGATTTAAGCCACATCCCACCTTCATACTCACCAATGATATCTCATCACTGAGATTAAA
Organism: Sturnira hondurensis; assembly: GCF_014824575.4. Lineage (NCBI taxonomy): Eukaryota > Metazoa > Chordata > Mammalia > Chiroptera > Phyllostomidae > Sturnira > Sturnira hondurensis. The sequence continues at coordinate 1,311,455 of NW_028081875.1, forward strand.
GTAAAAAATTGTACATGCTCAGTCTTACTACCCCAGTGAGATCATCTCCGCCTTAACCCTGTTCATCTGCTCTAGTCCTACCAGCTGCCAGTCCATTTGGAATGCTCTCCTCTTAGCATGGTTTACACCTTCATCTTTACTATGCTGTTTCACCATTATTACTTTCTTAATGAAAATACCAAATATTCAATGGTAATCTATTTATCCACATCTCCCTTATTCCTTCCCTTTCTCTTTATTTCCAGTGTACCTGTTAGATTTGAGCATACACTAAAATGCAGTAATTTACTTTTTCACTGCCTGTTCTATGTTTTTGCTCACAAGTTAATCCCACGGTAGCAGGATGAGTGCCAGGAACAGTGTTTAGCATGCAGAATATGATCAATAGCTTTGCTTAAATGAATAAGCCAATGAATGGGTATAATTTCTTTGAAATAACATGACTATCACCTGAGGTGTCTAAGAAGCCTTTGCAAATGATATGCTTCAGAAACATGGTCCCTTGTTAAAGCGACCTTTTAATTGCACAGATAATATTTGTTAATAATATCACTAACAAATAATATTTGGTAAATACAAAGTGAACTCTAAAATGTAATTAACATAAAAAAGAAATAAGCAAAATTAATTTTAATATTTTATTTAATCCAATATATCCAAACAGTATGTCAGTGGGCAATCAATATAAAAATATTAATGGTATATTTATTTTTTGCATAATTAAATCATCAATGTGTGTTTTATATTCACATTAATGTGTGTTTTATACTCACAGCACATCTCAGGTTGGACCTGCAAATTCTGAAGTACATAATAGCCACAACCTTTCAAGTACTTAATAGTTATTTTAGATTTTGATGATGTAATTGACTGTAGGTAATGAACTACAGAAAGAAAACCACAGAAAAGGGGATCTACTGTCTACCGTACTTGATTTCAGTAGAGGAAAATTTTTGGTGTGTTTAGAATAACTCTTTCAATATTAAAACTAAATCTAGGTATCTGATATAAATTTAGTATTTACAGTAAGAATCACACTAAGTGTAAAGTTCACCCCAAATTTCTATTACTTAATACAGAAAAAGAATGTAACTATTTCATTAATACTTTTATGTATGCTATTTTGCATGTTTTCATTTAAATAAAATATATAAAGTTAATTTCACCTGTACAATTTTATTTTGTTTATATAATTTCTAGAAAGTATAAAACTATATGTATGTTATACATAGTGTTATTATTTTATGTTATTAATAATATATATATGTTATATAGTATATATGTGCTATATATATATATATATATGTACTGCATATGTATATATACCTATATAGTATATAACATACCTATGGTTATATACTTCCTAGAAATCATATAAACAAGGTAAACTTATATATACTATATATATGCTATATATAACATACATATATGTGGCTATATATATATATAATATTTACATCTATTATATAATTTTATATACCAGACATACAGCCACAGAAAGTATTCATTTTAAATTTTCACAGAACAAAGGAAGCTTCAATAAATACCAAAGAATCCACATACACAGATTGTAGTCTGATCATAATTAAATAAAATAAAAAAATAATAACAACAAGAAGAAAATTTTAAACATCTCCTTGGCCCATTACAAAATTATATATAACATATACTATGTAGCATTGGGGTTAAAAGAAAATTTTAAAGTTAAAAAAATATTTTAAAATGAGTCTGGCTGGCATAGCTCAGTGGATTAAGTAAAGGCGGCGAACCAAATGATTGCCAGTTTGATTCCCAGTCAGGGCACATGCCTGGGTTGTGGACCAGGCACCCAGTTTGGAGTGTTTGAGAGGCAACCATATGCTGATATTTCTCTCCCTCTCTTTCTTCCTCCCTCTCATTTTGTCTAAAAATAAGTAAATAAAAATGTTTTAAAATTTGAAAAATGAACAAGAAAATAGTGTCAATTGTTAACTTTTGTGGCTCACAGCTAAATTAGCACTTGAAGTTTTGCATAATTTTGAGTACATTAATAGTAAACAAAGCATATTGAAAAACAAAGAACAAAGGGTATAAACTAAACACATTAGGGAAAGAGAAAATGATAATAGACTGAAACCAAAATAACGATAAGAAAGGACACAAAAGAGTTAAGGTGGAAAATCAGCAAAACAGCCCAAATCCCTAACAAACATGGATTCTTTGAAAAGTGAGATGATAAAGGTGGGCATAAAATTCTATACACTCACACACTGCAAAACTAGATTAAATGGAACAAAGAGAAATAGTGATCCTTGACTAGAGGAAACAAAGGATAGAAACTGCAATGAATCAAAGAAAGCACTCCCACTCCCCCAGACATGCCTGTCAGCACAGGTGGCACCCCACACATCCTTTAGGGATCTATGCACATCCCACACTGCATATGAAACATCTTCAGGTGAGTGCCTATGCAAATGAGTGGTCTGAGAGCCACAACGCAGATGGAGGATCAAGGGGAAATAATAACATAAATTAAATCAAAAGAGGGAACATGTGTACACATGATATGCCATGGCCTGAGTGTTATTATTATTTGAATTACTTTCACTTGAACAGATATATAATGCTTCTTTCAATGTTATAAAGAATTTTTGAATGAACTTCCCAGCTCAGGATTTTTTCTTCTTTCTTGAATCCCAGAGATACTGTTAAACAAAATTTAAGTATGTCAGTTCCCAGTGGTTTCTCCTGTTCTGTAGTTTCTTAAAAGGAAAGCTGTTCACAATTAAAATGCCTTTTATTTTTCCAGGATACATTCTCAATGCTTTGATGTTCACTAAATCAGTAGTGCTTAGCTGTTACTCACTGATTATGCATAACAACACCTGAAGCTAAGTAGAGACACGGAAGCCCAGGAGTGTTTGTGTGTGTGCACATAAGAGAGAGAAAGAGAGACTGCTTCTGTAGATGTTGTCAAAAAAGTTAATGCTAAGGCTTATCTTCTTTGCACAATTTCTTAATTTTATAGCTGGAAATAATCTAATTTAGGCAGTGGAAGCTGTGTAAAGTAGATACAGCACTTGTCAGTGAGCTGGGGTGAGACATACACCAACTATAAAAAAAGGTAGAGACACCTGATTGGTCTGAAATACCCAATTGATCAAGGCATTGCTTTTTCTTAATATATCCAGATAATAGCCATACTCCCCTTTGCATTGGGCCTGTAGGCCTCTCTGCATCAGCTACATGCCCGTCTCCCTTTATCTACAAACAAAGAAGAGGAGCAGCAGGTTAGAGCCCAGACTAGGTTGACCTCCAGGTGCATTTCCATTGGTCACAAGGGCCAGGCTGAGCTTGAATTGCTTCAGTACATAAAGATAAGAAGCTAAGGGCCCCATTCTGAAAGCAAACACCTTTAATTTGCACCACCACCACCCCATGATTCAGCAGATGGAATTTATGATAGTGTTAACCCTTTTCCACAAAAGTAGCAAGTTATTTAGACCTGATAGGAAATATAAACCCACAGCAGGTGCCCTTTGAAGCCCACGGGGGATACTTCACTAAGAAGGTCCCTGTACCTCCAGTGTGCCCTTATGAAATAAGAGTACAGAGTGGCCCAGATTTTTTAAGGAGAACCAACTCCAACTTCTGGCAAAACAAATCTTCGCATGTGCCAAGTCTTGCTATCCCTTCTCAGCAGCAGGAATTCAGACGAAACTTCAGGAATGCTTTGTGGGGCAGCTGTGGTTCATTCAAAGCAGAAAAATGGTCTTAATCTTAGCAAAACCAACAAAGATAAGCAAAAGCTTTAGCTGGGTTGAAATTGGCCAACATGCTGCTACACAATGTCCTTGTGACCATTAGCCAGGCACTGACCGCTGAATGGCACTGCTCAAGTATGCTGGCAATGTTTAACAAACCATCTGTCTTGTACCTGTTCCCACTGAACAGGAGCCTTTGTCTGAACCCTGGACCCATCTAGCATGTCTGCTGTCTGCACACCAGCCAGTGAAATCTCCTTATTGCATTATATTAATTTCACAAGTCCTTCTGGTTTGTCCTGATTATGGTTTGTCCTTCTGTGGAGCAGCTGCTGCAGGAAACCAGTTTTGAAAAGGGGAATATGGATCTTGTCTCTGACCATCTATTGCTTTATAGACCACCATGTGTATAAAAGGCTTCCTTGCTTGTTTGATTTGTCTCTGATATTTCTTCTTTTAAGAGAAATTTCAACATTCATTCAAAAGTAAATGTTGCTGATTTTAGGTTTTATCTTGGTTAATTATTCTTAAATTAGAACCTTCTCACTCTCATATATACATATATATATATATATATATATATTCCTCATATAATATTTTCTGCTTAAATATCACACCTTCAGAAGCTTCCTGATTATGTTACATAAGTGTTAGGTTAAACCATGTTGAACTTAATGCTTTCATAGGTCTAAAATAGTCAGATATTGGCATTTTCATATGGTTCAACATAAACACACATATTTCCTTGTGAATTGTCCATTTTGTTTTAGAGTACATGTGTGAGGTAACTAAACTAATTCATGGTTTTCATTTTGTTAAAAAAACAAGAAAAAGATTCATGAGGCAAAATTTCCTGTTTAGAATTTATTTATTCTGCTTGGCCTTACCCTGCTCAGAAGTGAAACATCCCTCTCTTTTTTTCCACATGTCACAATATCCATATAATTATGACTATCTTAAGCACATGCTCACAATGACAACAGAGAGAATTGTCTTTAAAATTGAAGTTATCCTTGAAACTCACCCATCAGGCCCTTACACCAGCAGACTAGAGACCGAGGCCTGGATGTCAGTCACCGCCCAGCTTCTCTACCTATCTCTGGTCCCACTTGGAATCTCTGGACAAAAGATTATTATCTATGAAAGGAACTACATTTGATAAGAGACAAACACTGGGTTAAATGCACAGGGGACTAAAATGTGTAGAGTATAAAGGTGAAAACAGCTCTGTGCTTATAGATCTTTCAATATAGTTTCACAGTTGAGAGTACATGAAACACAGAGTTAGAAAGCTATTGTAGTAATCACAACATGCATATATTTCCACACTCACAACTGTAAACCTACGTTTGCCCACTCTGGTATGTGTCTACTTTGATGTTCTAGCACCAGAGCTTTGATTAGATTTATTTCATTATTCTCACAGGTACATCCTAAGCACAGTTTTGTCTTTAGAGCAAATATACTTAATTGAAGGAATTTAAATACCTAGATATCTTTCCAGAAAGAGTTAGTAAAACAAAATAGTCACTCGTAAAACAGCAACACAACAAATTTTGTCCTTAAATTCAAAGTCCCATTGAAGCCAGAAAGGAAAGCAGAGATAAGGGGTGGGAGATCGCTTCAGATTTTAACTCTCAGAGTTTCTATACAAAGAGAAACAAATATAGGAGCATTCTGCCAGATTGGTGGCCCTCTTAGAGGCTTGAGAAAAGAGAAATTTCTTTAGATTTTTAATCTCTTTTTAATTTCAATTTTGGTATATGTAATATATTTTGTAAGGTAACCTGGTATTAAATACATGTTGTATTATTACATTTTATTACAATATAATTGCTTATTAAGCACTAACATATATTTGATGATATATAAACCTTAATAGAATTATAAATAATTATATATAAAATGTATTCATTAATATATTTATTCATTGGACATTTGGACTGCTTCTGCCTTTTGGCTATAGTGAACAATGATTCTATGGACATGTATGCACATGTATTTGAATCCCCATTTTCAGTGTTTTTTTTTTGGAGTGGAATTGCTGAATTGTATAGTAATTCTATGTTAATTTTTTTGAGGAACAACCAAAGTGCCTTCCACAGCAAGTACACCCTCTTACTTTCCCATCAGCCATGTACAAGTCCCAATTTCTCCACAGCCTTCTCAATGTTTATATTCCTTTTTCTAAAAAATATATGGCCCTTCCGGTGGGTGCGAAGTGGTATCTCACTGTGCTTTAGATTTGTACATTTCAGGAGTAATTTTTTGTTCACAGGACTTTTGAAATGAATGTTAAGGACTGATCTGTGGAGCCCCCCACAGATCTTCTGACATCTCTTGAAAGCTACTATATGGCTGCAAGTTCTGATATCTCAGTAGGATCCTTCTTCCTAAAGGAAATCATGACATCATTGCAACTAGGAGGAGGAGTGGCAGGTGTTCACCCAATAGTAAGGGGAATAAAAAAGAAATCTTAACTTCAGGCAGAAAGAGAATCAGATTCCAGAGTCCAGACACTGGGGATAGCCAGGCTTTTGGAAGTCAGGAGAAAGAGCATATTGGGAGGTTAGATGACCCCATAGTTGGCCAGAGTCCTGAAGCCTTGGACAGGAGAGGAGCAAAAGTGTGTTCTGAGTCCCCAGGCCAGAGGGGTATCTTAATGCAAGAGCAGGCAGGACATTATAAAACACGGAAAGATCTTAGGTATGGGAGGAGCAGCTGGAAAGTGTGGCTTTAAGACAGGAATCTTGGGGTCCAAAACACATGGGCAGATTTACAAAGAAACGTATCTGGCAGCAATCCCTGTTTGTGAGCTTGCAACTGTCTCTCCTCTGCTTTGAGTTTGAATGGTGGTTCTCATCTTGGTGATGCATTATAATCACCTGTGGAGCTTCAAAAATTCTCAATGGGCCCTGGCTGGCGTAGCTCAGTGGATTAAGTGTGGGCCTGCGAACCATATGATCGCGGTTCGATTCCCAGTCAGGGCACATGCCTGGGTTGCGGGCCAGTTCTAAGTACCCCTACTTAGAGGAGAGGCAACCATACATTGATACTTCTTTCCTTCTCTCCTTCCCTTCCCCTCTTAAGATAAAAAATTTTTTTTTAAATTCTCAATGGCCAGGCCAATGAAATTATACTCCATATGCATGGGACCCTGCATCAGTATAATTTTTTTTAATTTAAATATTTATTTATTTAGAGAGAGCAAAGAAAGAAGAAAGGAAGGAAAGGAAACATTGTTGTGAGAGAAAACCATCGATCAGTTGCTCTCATACAGGCCTCTACCAGGGAATGAACCTGCAAGCTAGTCATGTGATCCAATCAGTAATGGAACTAGCAAGCTTTTTTTTTTTTCTTGTGGGAGGACACCCAAACAACTGAGCAACAGTGGTCAGGGCCCAGGGTTAGTATCTTAATGTTCTGGTGATTTTAATGGACAGATGAAGATGAGGAAAGTGGACTTTTAAGTTTAAAATAGTAGATTTAAAAAGCAGACTTTATTAGATTGCCGTTTTATTATAAAAGAAATAAGAGTATGCTACAGAATTCTGGATGGAATGAAGATGTTGACAGAAGATGCCACCTGTAGCCTCATGGCCTTATGACTGCTGTAGATGATGCAGCCCATGCCCAATTTGGGGATCCCTTCTTGGAAGGGTAGATTAGTGCTGGCAGCCAGAGCAGGGCTGTGCTACTGAGGACACACAGAATGTGATGTTATTTTCTGGGTACCCATTGCTGTGGCAGACACAGTGAGGGCTGCACTTGATAAATGTGTGTAGGATGACTGAATGGAAGCAGGAAAGCATGAATTCATGAAAAGCAGTCCAAGACACAGTTCCTGCCCTCTAGAAACTTACAAAAGGGCAATTGAATAGACATTACAATGACAATAATCAGATGGTAATAATAGTTTCCATATCAGTGGCTTTTTGTGTCTATGCACACAGCCCTGCAGCCAGGGTAACCAGCAGAGAGTTTTTGAAAACTCTGTTTGGTAGTTATGGCTTTTCTTATCTTTACTAATACCCTGCAAGATACTGACACACCACCCGGTTTTGATAAAACGGGTAAACAGGAATAGAGCAAAACCCTACAAAGCAAGTTACCAGTGGTACCCAGAGACCCTGGGTGGTCACAGAAAGATCAGTGAGAGTGTAGAAAATACTGCCTTTCAGATGGGATTTATTTTGTAAATTTTTGCTTCTTTGTTTGTTTGATAAAAGTTTCCTAAGTTCTCTAGCCTACAGATAAATTAAGTTGATAAGCCTAGACTCCCTTGCCAATTAGAACTTCCTCCTCTGAAATGGTAGGTGTGATGCCAAGAAGATTTACAGGTCATGGGAGAGTTGGGGACTTGTCTGGTCATCAACTATCTATATGACCTTAAGAAATATGCAGAACTTCTCTGACCTGCAAGGCTGACAGCAATTTCTGTTCTGCTTTTCTTGTCTAGTGGTTGTACAAATTCAGTGAGAAAGAATTACTGATCAAAAAAGCACCTTTTACTCCTTAGATGTTTTTAACCTCCTGCTAATTAGAGAGAGGGCTAAGGGACCTCACGTTCCTCAGTCACAGGGCAGACCACAGGTTAGGTGTATTTATTCCAGCTGGGCTGTGGACATGATCCCTGCTGCCTCTTATGGGCTGGGGATGTAAGCAGCCACCAGTTGCCAGTAGATACTAGATTTCCATATGAATAGCAAAGAACCATTTAAACATGCAGCTTTATTAGCCACTGTTGCTATTTTAATTTATCTTTTTCCATCTGTCACTGACAGGTACCCTTTTCTTTGGTTCAGAGAGGAACAAAAAGAAACTTTTTGTTTCTTTTTGAAACTTTTCCCCTCATGGCTAATTCTATTATGTTTTAAGCTTATATATTTTTAGATTTTATTTATTCATTTTTAGATAGAGGGGAAGAGAAGGAGAAAAGGGGGGAGAGAAACAATGTGTGGTTTCCTTTTGCATGTCCCTAAATGGGGACCTGGCCCACAACCCAGGCATGCGCCCTGACTGAAAATCGAACCAGTGACCATTTGGTTTGTAAGCCCGTGCTCAATCCACTGAGCTACACCAGCCAAGAATATGTTACTTTTTAGTGTGTTTGTTTTGTATTTTAAATCCACATCAAAATGTGTTTATGTGACTTTAAGTGGTTGGCAGTAGGTGATGAAACTGAGGTGAGTACCTTGACCTCTGCCTGCTAGACTAGGTCCCTTTTATAAAAAAGCATTGCTGAATTGTTTACTCTGGGCCTTCTGAGTAGCTGTCACCATGTGCTGTAGAGATGTGGTGTTGGGCTAGCAGGAGCCAGATCACAATCAGCTTGTCTCTATGTCATTTGAAAAGATACTATTTCAATTAATTATGAATTGTTTTTATTTTACATATGTGTTTTTACATTATTTTTAATTAATTAATTTTAAAACCTCACCCATGGATATCTTTATTGATTTTAGAGAGAGAAGAAAAGGAAGATAGAAAGAGAGAAAGAGATTGATGTGAAAGAGAAACACCAATCACTTGCTTCCTGTACTGTCCCTGACCAGGAATTGAACAAACAACCTAGGTATGTGTCCTGGCAAGGGATCAAGCCTGAAATATTTTTGGTGTACAGGATGACACTTCAACTAACTGAGCCAACTGGCAAGAGCTATTTTATATTGTTTTAAGATTTTATTTATTTTTTGTTAGCCATACCACAGACTTTTTCTATGTACTTTTACTTCAAAGATGAATTTGAAATCCTGAATTGTTTCTGAGCTTTTTGGGAGACAAGAAAGAGATTAAAATGAAAATGTTATTGGATCTAAAAAGAGAAGATACTACACTTGTCTTAGGTATGCTGATAAATTGGGCCATGACTTACTTAACTCCTCTCGTGGGAATAATTTTTCTTATCCATAGAATGGAGAGGTTGGCTAGTTCCTGAATACTTAAACTTAAAAAAAATGTTTCTGGAGATATCCAACATGGGACAATCAATGTGAATGACTATCTGAAGACTAGCTGAGTAGAAGTCTTATAACTAAAAATATACAGAAGAAGTAGATCAAGACTGGTAGGAGCAGCAGAGAGGAAAAAGGGATTTATCTACACCTATGTACAGTGGTTGAGAATTAGAATGGATATCTCAGTTGCAGAGGTCTTCTTGAGGAGTGTGAGGTCTAACCTCTTGTGGGATTCCAAGCTCAGACCACCATTGCTAGGAAAAGAAGCCCACATAACATCTGGCTGTGAATCAGTGGGGATTCCATCTATCCAGGTTAGACACAAAGCTGTTAGAACCCCAAGCATCCTCTTAAGAGGACAACACAAAGACCCTTTATAATATAAGGACTACCAAATATAAGGACTTCAAGAGCACAAAAAGGGACTAGTCAGTAAGGTTAGCATAACTGAAATAAAGAATACATTAGAAGGAATTAAGAGCAGATTAGAAGCAGAGGATCAAATCAGCAATTTGAAAGACAAGGTAGCAGAAAACACCCAGTCAGAACAACAAAAGGAAAAAATCAATTAAGTGTAAGAATAGTTTCAGACAACTCTGGGACAACATAAAAGGTAAATAAAACCATTTTTATCAACAGGGTACCAGAAGGAGATGAGAGAGAGAAAGGGATTGAGAAAATTTTTGAAAAAATAAGGATGAAAAACTTCTCTTACCTGGTGAAGAAAAAAGACACACAAGTCCAGGGACTTGGCAAGTCCCCAACACAATAAACCCGAAGAGGCCCGCAACAAGATAAATTATAATTAAAATGGCAAAAGTTAAAGATAAAAATACAATTTTAAAAGCAGCAAGATAAATATAGTTAGTTACCTACAAGAGAACTCCCCTAAGACTGTCAGTTAATTTCTTATTTCTTTTTCAATTTATTTTTGTTGACTATGCTATCACATTTGTCCCATTTCCCCCTTTACCCCCTTGAACCATCACCCCCATCTCACTTCCTCAGGAAGTCCCCACACCATTGTCCATGTCAATGGGTCACACATATATGTTCTTTGGCAATTCTATTTTCTATACTATACTTTAATTACCCATGACTATTTTATAACCACCAATTTGTACTTCTTGATCTCTTCACCTTTCTTTCCCATCTTCCCAACACCTCCCATTGGATAACCATCAAAATGTTCTCTGTATCTATGATCCTGTTTTCATTCTGCTTGTTTGCTAATTTTGTATTTTAGGTTCAATTGTTGATAGATATGTATTTAGTCCCATTTTATTGTCCATACTTTTGATCATCTTCTTACATAATCCCTTTAACATTTTGTATAATAATGATTTGGTGGTAACAACTCATTTTTCTTTTTCTTGCCTAGGAAGCTCTTTATCTGCCCTTTGATTTTAAATTATAGCTTCACTGGGTAGAATAATCAAGGTTGTAGGTCCTTGCTTCTCATGACTCTGAGTATTTCTTGCCAATCCCTTCTAGCCTGCAAAGTTTCTCTTAAGAAACCAGCTGACAGTCTTGTGGGAGCTCCCTTGTAGATAACTAACTGCTTTTCTCTTGCTGCTTTTAATTATCTCTCTTATTCTCTGACCTTTGGTGTTATAGTGTATCTTGGTGTGAGCCTCTTTATGTTCATCTTATTTGAGATGCTTTGTGCTTCCTGGACTTGTATGTCTACTTCCTTCACCAACTTAGTGAAGTTTTCTGACATTATTTTTTCAAATAGGTTTTCAATTTCTTGGTCTCTCTCTTCTCCTTCAAGTACATGTTCATGACACAAATGTTCATATGATTGAAGTTGTCCCAGGGGCTCCTTACACTATCCTCATTTAAAATATTTTTTTTTCTACTTGCTGTTTTGATTGGGTGTTTTTTTTTTCTCTTACATTTCAAATCACTGATTTAATCTTTGGCCTCATCCAATCTACTGCTGAATCCCTGTAAATTGTTCTTCTTTTCAGTTAGTGTACCCTTTGTCTCTGACTATTTTTTTTATTGTTTCCATGTCCATTTCTATGCTGCTGAAGTTACCACTGAGTTCATTTTCTCTTCCGTAAGTTCACTGAGCATCCTTAGTACCAGTGTTTTGAACTCTGCATCTAGTAGATTGCTTGCCTCCATTTTGTTTAGTTCTTATTCTGGAAATTTATTCTGTTCTTTCATGTGGGCCATATTTCTTTTCTCCTCATTTTGGTAGCCTCCCTGTGGTTGTTTCTACATAATAGGTAGAGCTGCTACATCTCCCAGGCTTGACTGAGTGGCCTAATCTAGTAGGTGTCCTGTAGGGACTATTAATATAGCCTCCCATATCACCCAAGCTGGGTACTCAAGGTGCACCATGTGGGCTGTGTACACCTTTCTCTTGTGCATCATTGCTGATGGCAGGCCAATGGGAAAGATTTACCCAGGCCAATCAGCTGCAAGGACTGGCTGTGACCACTGACCCTCAACTTGCAAGCACTTGGAGGACCAGCTATGCACAGGACCCCTCCACATAACAGGACTTACTTTAGCGGGGCTCTGGTGCTCACTGAGTCCTCTCCCTGAATGTGTTGCTTGTGGAGGTTGCTGGGTGGTGGTGGTCTGATGTGGTCTGTAGCTGCCCACTAGCTGCAAAGGCTCTGAAGCTCCCCAGGAGGTTCTGGCCAAGCTCAGCCACATCTGTGTCCTTTAGGGGCCACCTGGTATAAGCTACAACACAAGGTGCAGAGGGCTGCTAGTTGTGCTGGGCTTGAAGGTGCCTCGGCATAGCCAAGTTGTGAACCAAGGCCAACTGCTGCTAGTGCTGGCTTGAAGGCCATGTAGCAATAGGTTTGGGGCTTGGTACAGCCAGATGCTGCTTTTTTGAGAGGATTAGGAAAATGAGACATGATCTATGGCAAACCATTCATATGGAAAAACCATTAAAAACAGCTTGGGTGGGCCTGAAAATTGGGCAGGGCCTTAGGGAATCACACAGTGGAGCAAAGAGTATGAGCCATGTTGATTAAGTCTCATATAAGGAGCTCACCTGCCAGCTCTATGGGGAAAGGACTCAGAACAGGAACAGTGGTCTCTGCCAATACTTCTGTAATGGGAGAAAGCTTCCTCCTAGCTCTCTCCCTAATGACAGACACTTCAATTCTTCCCTGTATACCTCTAGTGCCTTTGAAGCTGCTGCCCGTGGGAGGGAGCTGAGAGGGAGCAAGTCTGAGTAAATCTGTGTATGAGCCCTTTAAAAGGAACTGCCTGGGAATCCAGAAGTTTCTATCTTTTATAGCCTCAAACCCCACTGATTTTCGCAGCTAGAATTTGTGAGGAATTATCTTCCTGGCACTGGACCCTGGGCTTAGAAGCCTGTTATGGAGCTGGAAATTTTGCTCCTGAGATATCCCTCCTAAGTTTCATCTGCCATGTGGGTGTGGGACCACCCTGTTCCTTGTCTCCATCCCTCTTCCCATTCTCAGTGTGGTTTCCTCTTTAACTCTGTAGTTGTAGACTTCCTCTCAGCTTGATTTCTAGTGGTTCTGAATAATGGATATTCTGTAGTTTAATTGTAATATTGATGTGGTTGTGGCAGGATGCAAGCCCTGTTCACCTAGGTGGCCATCTTAGCTTTCTGTCAACTAATTCCTAAACAGTGACTTCTTAAACCAGAATAATTCAAAATAATGAAAAGCAAGGACATACATTCAAGAGTAATCTATCCAGCAAGATTAATATTTAAAATTGGAGAAATAAAAAGCTTCCAAGACAAGAAAAAGCTGAAGGAGTTGATCACCACCAAACCAGTATTACAGGAAATGTTAAAGGAAATTCTTTAAGAAGAAGAAAGGAAGATGGTGGGAGAGTGAATGGAAGTCACACTGATGTCCTCCCAGGACCAATATGGAATTACAACTCAATTTTGGAGAAACCACCCAGAATAAACAACTAAGCAATAGCTAGAGAAAAGCATATACCTTTGGCACAACTGGTCTGGTAAGGAGTGCAGTGAGACTTGAGAGGGCTGGCTGGGCACCCATGAGCTACAGCGCCAGTGGGTTAATTAAGCGGCTGGTTGAAGCCTCAGAAGATTGGAGTCTAAATCCTAAGATAAGATTCCCAGCCTAGAATACCAGGGCCCCAAAAGTACACAGATAACAACCTGTGGAAAAAGCAGCAGGGTCACTCTCTGCCAGAGAGAGATAGTTGGAGATGCAAGGGGTATTTAAAGGGCCAACACAAAAATTTTCATTTGCAGCCATTTACCTGGAGCTAAGGAAAAGGCAAGGGCAGAGTAGGCTAGAGGTGCCTGAGGAGAGATTGGGGATGGACACCTTTGGGAGAAAAGTGAGAGAGTACCCACCAGGATCCTGGTGCTGAGTCATGACCCGGACAGCAACAGCCTTTGTGGGCAAGCAGACCACTACCATCTAAATGGTACTAGTCTCAGGGGAAACAATAACTCCGACCCCAACAGGTTCTCTGTCCTCCTGGCCCTTTGGTGCTTAAGACTGACTGCTGAGTCCTAGTGACCAGATAAACAACTGAAGGAGACAGCCAGAGACAGTATATCACTGGCAAAAGTGGGGCAGAGTGAATTAAAGAGACTTGAGGAGAGACTGGAGATGGAGGATTTGGGGATAGTATTAAGAAAGTAGCTCCCATGATCTGGAGCTTAGCCAACACCCCATACATAGCAATCATTCTGCTCAGGCATGGCACTCCCCTCTGAGCAGCAGCTACCTGAGGGGAAACTACAGGTCCCACCAACTTGCCTTACAGTGCTTAAACCTGACTACTAAGTGCAGAGGGACCATAGCAACAATAGAAGGAGACAGCCAGTGACAGCAGATCCCTGGATGTATTGAACAGGCTGCCTATGGTCAGATGGGGTCAACATCGGACATCACCAGAGGCTGATCCAGAAAGGAAAAAAAAAAAAAAAACAGTGGTAAATACAAGAGTCTACGAATACTCAAGCCACTGTGGTATTCTTCATGATTTGCAATATTTTCTTTCTTGAATAGCTTTATAATATTCATTTCTTGTCCAGTTAATTTTCATATATCACTAAATTTTATACTATGGTGTATTTCAATTCACATATTTTGCCCCCTTCTCTTATCCTATCTTACCTTCCTCTTTCCTTGCAATATTCTCATCTAAAATTTGTTTTTTTAAGATTTTATTTATTTGTTTTTAGAGAGAGGGGAAAGGAAGGAGAAAGAGAGGGAATGAAACATCACTGTGTGGTTGCCTCTTATGCCCCCATACTGGGGACCTGACCTGCAACCCAGGCATGTGCCCTGACAAGGAATTGAACCAGTGACGCTTTGGTTCACAGGCTTGTGCTCAATCCACTGAGCTACACCAGCCAGGACTCAAATTTGTTTTTCTCTTTAGGGATGACTTGTTTCCATTCTACACTCTTACTATTTCTCTCCTGTCCAGACACTCAAATAAATTCTCTTGTCAAAGGTCATTTCATATCCCTTTGCCCAGCTATTAAAATACCTGTGTTCTCTTTACACCTATCACAAAGTTTGCTTGTGGGTAGGGTAGTTGTTGTTGCATTGTTTATTTAAGGTTGTCTCCAGAGCTTCACCAAATCTGTATTTCAAATACAATTTGTAATGGGCCTCTCTCCTGCTCTTTTATTTTTGGGGCTCAAATTATATTTATGCTGCCTTGGCATGTTTTTTTTTTTTTTGTCTTCTATTTCTTTTTCATCCCGCCCTTTCATTTTTCTTTATTCTCTTTTTTCTTTTACATCCCAAATTATACTTTTTCCCTCACTTAGTCTAGTTTTTTCCCTCACTCTCAGTATTCCCTCTCCTTCTATCATTACAAAACCAATTCCCATTATTCTCTTTGACTTTTCTTTGATTTTTTCCCTATTATTGACATACCACTGATATCATTTTAGCTCGTTTGTGGATGATAGTATTCTTGTGGATTCTTCTTTCCAATTTGACTTCCATATTTTTATGGAAGTCAAACTTGAATTAAATATTCATCATTTAATACTTTCTTTTTAAAATTTTATTTATTTTAATTTAATTATTTTTCAAATACAGTTTTCTATAACTCCCATACCATCGCACCCCCATAGTCCCCCCTCCATCCCATTTCCGTCCTTCTCAGTTGTTGTCCATGCATCCTTTATATATGTTCCTCTAAATCTCTTCCCTATTTCCCCTGAAATTCCCTCCCCTCTACCCTCTGGTCACTGTCAGCCTGTTCTCTACTTCAGTGTCTTTGGTTATATTTTGCTTGCTTGTATGTTTTGTTGTTTCGCTTCCTGTTAAAGGTGAGATCATATGGTATTTGTCCTTCAACACCTGGTTTATTTCACTCAGCATAATGCTTTCCAGTTCCATCCATGATGTTGCAAAAGGTAGGAGCTCCTTCTTTCTTTCTGCAGCATAAAATTCCATTGTGTATATGTACAATAGATTTTTGATCCATTCATTTACTGAGGGGCACCTAGGTTGTTTCCAACTCTTGGCTATCCTAAATTGTGCTGCTAGGAACATTGGGGCGCATATGCTCTTTGGGATTGTTGTTTTAG
Source organism: Sturnira hondurensis (assembly GCF_014824575.4). Taxonomy (NCBI): domain Eukaryota; kingdom Metazoa; phylum Chordata; class Mammalia; order Chiroptera; family Phyllostomidae; genus Sturnira; species Sturnira hondurensis. Next base: position 1,327,702 of record NW_028081875.1, read on the forward strand.
GGTTTGTAGGATACAATCCTAGCAGTGGAATTGCTGGGTCCAAAGGCAAGTCCAATTTTAGTTTTCTGAGAAAATTCCATACTGTTTTCCATAATGGTTGTACCAGTCTGCAATCCCACCAACAGTGGACCAGAGTCCCCTTTTTCCCACACCCTCTCCAATATTTGTGGTTTATTGCTTTGTTTATAATAGCCATTCTGACTGGTGTTAAGTGGTATCTCATTGTGGTTTTAATTTACATCTCTCTGATAGCAAGTGATATTGAGCATCTCTTCATGTGTCTCTGGATCCTCTGTATGTCCTCCTTGGAGAAGTGTCTATTCAAGTCCTTTTCCCATTTTTTAATTGGGTTAGTTGTCTTCTTAGAGTGAAGTCCTGCGAGTCCTTTGTATATTTTGGAGATTAAACCTTTGTCTGAGTATCATTGGCAAACATGTTTTCCCATACGGTTGGTTGTCTTTTTATTTTGATGCTGTATTCTTTAGCTGCACAGAAACTTTTTATTTTGATAAGATCCCATTTGTTTATTCTTTCCTTTATATTCCTTGCTCTAGGGGACATATCAGTAAAAATGTTGCTGTGTGAAATATCTGATATTTTCCTGCCAATGTTCTCCTCGAGGACTTTAGTGCTGTCACAGCTTATATTTAAGTCTTTCATCTACCTTGAATTTATTTTGGTGTATGGTGTAAGTTGGTGCTTAAGTTTCATTTTTTTTTTTCCATGAAGCTGTCCAGTTCTCCAAAACACCATTTGTTGAAGAGGCTATCTTTACTCCATTTTATGTTACTGCCCCCTTTGTCAAATATTAATTGACTGTAGAGATTTGGGGTTATTTCTGGGTTCGCTATTCAGTTCCATTAGTCTATGTGCCTCTTTTTATGCCAGTACCATGGTGTTTTGATTACAGTGGCCTTGTAATACAGTTTGATGACAGGCATTGTGATTCTCCTACTTTGCTCTTTTTTCTTAACATTGCAGCTGCTATTTGGGATCTTTTATGGTTCCATATAAATTTCTGAAGTGTTTGTTCTATGTCTGTGAAATATGCCATTGGAACTTGAATAGGTATTGCATTGAATCTATAAATTGATTTGGGTAGTATGGACATTTGATGATGTTAATTCTTCCAATCTATGAACACGGTATATTTCTCCACTTGTGTGTATCTTCCTTGATTTCTTTCTTCAGTGTTGTGTAGTTTTCTGCATACAGGTCTTTTACCTCCTTGGTTAGGTTTATTCCCAGATATTTTATTTTTGTTTTTGCTATATCGAATGGGATTTTTTTTCTTGATTTCTGCTTCTTCTGTTTCATTGTTAGTATACAAAGATGCCTTTGATTTCTGGATATTGACTTTGTATCCCACTGTTTTGCCAAACTCATTTATTAGTTTGAGCAGTTTTTTGGTAGAGTCTATAGGATTTTCCATGTACAGTATCATGTCATCTGCAAACAATGACAGTTTTGTTTCCTTCTTCCCAATTTGAATGCCTTTTATTTCCTTTTCTTGTCTGATTTTCACTGAGGCTAAAACTTCCAATACTACATTAAATAGAAGTGGTGAAAGTGGACAACCTTGTCTTTTTCCTGATCTTAGTGGAAAAGCTTTTAGGTTTTGCCCACTGAGTATGATATTGGCTGTAGGTCTTTCATATATGGCCTTTATTATATTGAGGAATGCTCCCTCTATTCCCACTTTGCTGAGTACCTTTATCATAAATGGGTGTTGTACCTTATTGAAAGCTTTTGCTTTTGTTTATGTGGTGTATTGCATTTACTGATTTTCAGATATTGAACCATCCTTGCATCCCTGGGATGAATCCCACTTGGTCGTGGTGTATGATCTTTTTAATGTATTGTTGGATGCAATTTGCCAATATTTTGTTGAGGAATTTAGCATCTATATTCATCAGCAATATTGGCCTGAAGTTTTCTTTCTTTGTTGTGTCTCTACCTGGTTTTGGAATTAGGAGGATGCTGGCTTCATAAAAAGAGTTTGGGAGTTTCCCATCATTTTGGATTTTTTGGAATAGTCTGTGAAGAATAGGGGTTAGCTCTTCCTTAGAAGCTTTGTAGAATTCTCCTGTGAAACCATCCAGGGCTTTTGGGTGATGGGAATTTTTTGATTGCTGCTTCAATTTCATCTGCTGTTATTGGTCTGCTCAGGCTTTCTGCTTCTTTTTCATTGAGTTTTGGAAAATTATATTTTTCTAGAAATTTGCCCATTTCACCTAGGTTTTCAAATTTCTTGGCATATAGTTCTTCATGGTAATTTCTTACAATCCCTCCTATTTCTGTGGTATCAGTTGTAATTTCTCCTCTTTCACTTTTTATTGTATTTATTTGTGTCCTCTTTCTTATTTTCTTTTTTTAAATTTATTTATCTTTAGAGGGGGAGGGAAGGAGAGAGGAAGAGAAACATCAATGTATGGTTGCTTCTCATGCATCCCCCGCTGGGAACTGGCCCCTGATGGGAACTGGCCTGCAATCCAGGCAAGTGCCCTGACTGGCAATCGAACCGTGATTGTCTGGCTCGCAGACCCGCGCTCAATTCACTGAGCTACACCAGCCAGGGTCTCTCTCTTCTTTTCTTTTCTTTCTTTTTTTTAAAAAGATTTTATTTATTTATTTATTTTTAGAGGGGAAGGAGAGAGGGAGAGAAACATCAATGTATGGTTGCCTTTTTGTGCATCCCCTGCTGGTAGTTAGCCTGCAAGGAACCGGTTTGCAACCCAGGCATGTACCCTGACTGGGAATCGAACCGCGATCGTGTGGTTCGCAGGCCCGCGCTCAATTCACTGAGCTATGCCAGCCAGGACTCTTCTTTTCTTAATGAGCCTTCTTAAAGGCTTGTCTATTTTGTTTATCTTTTAAAAAAATAACTCTTGGATTCATTTATCCTTGGAATTGTGCTTTTAGTCTATATATCATTTAATTCTGCTCTGATCTTGGTTATTTCCTTCCTTCTACTTGCTCTGGGCTGTCTTTGTTGTTGTTCTTCGAGTTCTTGCAAATGTCGGGTTAGGTTGTTTGTTTGAAGTGTTTCTATTTTCTCTAGGCAAGCCTGTATTGCTATGAACTTCCCTCTCAGGACTGCCTTTGCCATGTCCCATAAGTTTTGGGTTGTTGTGAGTTCATTTTCATTTGTTTCCAGAAACTTTTTGATTTCTTCCCTAATTTCAATCTTGACCCATTCGTTGTTCAATAGCATACCATTCAGTCTCCATGATTTTGGGTATTTGGGGTTTTTTCCTGTGGGGTTGGTTTCCAATTTCAGTCCCTTGTGGTCAGAGAAAATGCTTGGTATGATTTCAATTTTCTTGAATTTTTTGAGGCTCCTTTTTTGTCCTATCATGTGGTCTATCTTTGAAACTCTTCCATGTGCATTTGAAAAGAATGTGTATGTAGCTTCTTTGTGATGAAGGGCTCTATACATATCAGTCAAGTCCATTTCATCTTGGCTGTTGTTTAGTGCAGCTATATCTTTGTTGATATTTTGTTTGGAAGATCTGTCCATTTTTGACAGTGGGGTTTTAAAATCACCTAGTATAATTGTGTTGCTGTCAATATGTTTCTTGAAGTCTTCTAGGATTTTTCTTATATATTTGGGTGCTCCTATGTTGGGTCCATATATATTTATGATGTTAATGTCTTCTTGATGGATTCTTTCTTTGAGTATTATGAAATGACCTTCTGGGTCTCTCTCTATCGCCCTTTTTTGAAGTCTATTTTGTCTGATATTAGAATCACTACCCCGGCTTTTTTTTCTTGACCATTTGCTTGGAAAATTTGTTTCCAGGCTTTCACTTTTAGCCTGTGATGGTCTTTTGACCTGAGGTGGGTCTCCTGTAGGCAACATATGTATGGGTCATGCTTTCTTATCCATTCAGCTATTCTATGTCTTTTGATGGAAGCATTTAATCCATTTACATTTAAGGTTACTATTGATAGGTACTTATTCATTGCCATTTTTTTTACCAGAGTTCCTCTCTGTCTCTCTCTTTTCCTTCCTTTCCTTAAAGCAGTCATTTTAGTATTTCTTGTAGAGCTTGTTTGGTGGAAGCATATTCTTTTAGACTTCTTTTGTCTTGGAAGCTCTTTATTTGGCCTTCTATCTTGATTGCCAGCCTTGCTGGGTAAAGCAGCCTTGGTTGTAGGCCTCTGGTCCTCATTACTTGAAATATTTCTTGCCATTCTCTTCTGGCCTGGAGTGTTTCCATTGAGAAGTCAGTAGCTAACCTTATTGGGGCTCCCTTGTATGTTACTTCCTTTTTCTCCCCTGCTGCCTTTAAGATTCTCTTTGCCTTGGAATTTTGCCATTTTAATGATGATGTGTCTTGAAGTGGGCCTCTTTGGGTTCCTCTTGAATGGGACTCTCTGTGATTCCTGGATTCGTGTAACTTTTTCTCTCATCAAATTAGGAAAATTTTCCATCATTACTCTTTCAAATAGGTTTTCTATCCCTTCTTCTTCTTCTCCTTCTGGTATTCCTATTATTCAGATATTATTACGTTCCATATTATCTTGCATTTCTCTTAATCCCTTTTCAATCTTTTTGAACCTCTTTTTCCTTTCTTGCTCTTTCTGGGAGATTCTTTCTACTGTGTCCTCCAACTCGCTGATCCGATCTTCTGCCTCATCGATCCTGCTTTTCATTACTTTTCCTGTGTTCTTCAGTTCTAAAATTGTATTCTTCATTTCCTCTAGGCCTTTGCTGATAGTTTCTATTTCCCTTTTCATGTTGACATAGTTTGCGGAGAGCTCATTGTAGCTCCCCTCTAGTTTCTGATAGCTCATTGCGAGCTCTTTGAATTCCTTGATAACTAGTGCTTTGAATTTAATATCTGATAGCTGACTTGCCTCTCTTTCATCTGACATTATTTCTGAGACTTCCACCTTTTTTTTCATTTGGGCATTCTTTCTTTGTTTTCCCATTGCTTATGAGACTCTTCTTGTTAGCCTCAGCTTCTTAAATTGATCTGTTCTGACTCCCTGAGTTTATGGTGTGAACTTCTGTAGTAGAATACCTGTGAAATTCAGTGGTGCCATCTCCACTGCTGGTATCTTGATGTTCTCCGCTTCTACTTACTCCTTTCTTTGTATGTGTGTGATCTGTTGGAGGGGGAGGCAAAATGGTTTATGACAGCAGGAGAGTACTTTATGATATTTATAATCACAGGTGGTAGATAAGAGATAGAAGGTCTTTGGGCTATATACAGTGTTAACTGTAATCTTCAACCCAATTTGCCACTTTTAAGAAAGCATCGACCAAGGATAAGTCTCTTGTTGTGGAGGGAAGGCTTGTGAGTTGTATCTAGAAAGCAGTGAGTTTGCTGGTGGTCAGATTTTGAGGTAAGGTGAGAGTAAAGAATAGAAAATAGGTGTCGCGTGTGAATAAGTAGAGTTAATCACTACAGTAATAGAATTCAGGAACCTGTAAAGTGGGCTAAGACCCGAGAGATGTGTTGTGAAGTATTTACAGTGGTATAAAAAGCAATAAACAAACAAACACACAAAAAAAGGGCAAGAGAAGTGAGGAAAAAGCAATAAGTTTGGGGTAAAAGGAAGAAGGACTAAAATAGAAAAAAAGAAAGGAGAGGAACAGAGTACTGAAAGAAACAGCAACAATAAAATTTTAAAAATAGACGATTAGTGAAAAAAAAAGTTTTATAAAAAGGAAAAAAAAAACGGAAACAAAAGTTTTAAAAAGTTAAAAAAAAAACTCCAAAACCCTCCCTTGTTGGTTTCAAACTGTCCAATCTGGTTTTTCTGGTTTTGGCAGGACCCGTCAGTGGGCTGTGTTTGTGGCCCAGGTGCACACCTGCGCGCCAGCCAGGCTACCAGACTGGGGTGTGGGTGCCCACCCACCCGACAGGCTGCCTGGGTCCCAAGGCATCTGGTACTGGTCCTTCCCAGTCCTGTGGTTGGGCGAAAAGCAAGTCAAACTACCTTCACAAGAGAACACCTCAGTCCACTTTCCAGTAAAGACTTCTCCAGAAAGCGTTCCTCTCAGCCCAACCCAATCCCCAACCTGACCGGAAGTCTCTGGGCCCTGACCAGTGCGGCAGCCACAGCTCCAGGGCGGTTATGTGCCAGCCGAGGGCTGCCACCTGCCTGGCCGCCTCTGTCCTTACTCGGATCCCTGAGACCCCAACAACATGTAGATGTCTGGTTTGTCACTATCTCTGGACTCTTATTTTCATAAATGCTGGGGAATTGGTTGGGGAATTGATTGCGCTTTTCTTCAGTAAATCTTCCAGGATTTTCTCCCAGGGGTACAAGAACTGGAGTCGCTCCATCCTACTCCACCGCCATTTTCTCCCTTCTCTAGCATTTTATCAGTATTTTCCTTCCTTTTACTCTCTCGCTTTATTTTATACTATTTTAATTTTTGTTTAAACCTAATATTATATGCTTCTCTTTTCATACTTCATCCCACACTCTTCATTCCTTTTCTTTATTCTTGAGGTAAACTTTACCTTCTCTCTTTCCAATTGGTAAAACTCCCAATTCTCATCAGTGATCTTCCCTCTACCCTCTAAAAATCATTTATCTTTCAGTAGGCCACCTCATGTCCACTGTCTTTTCTTAAAATAGTTTTAATCTTGTTACACCCTCATTAATACTGGTTCATTTGCTATTCATAGTAGGATTGTGGAGAGGAGTTATATTTGCTGCTATCGGTTTGTTTTTTAGGCTCTATTTTGTTCAGATAGTACTCAGTTTGTTTCGTTCAGGCAGTGCCTGAATGACAGCATGCAAGACATGGTGGGCAAGTGACCCTCAGTCAACCAGAGACAAGGGAGGATCCAGAAAAAAATGACCCAACAACAATCAAAAACCATTTACATCCAGAAAGCCAGCATAAAAGTCATAATGGACATCTCAAAAACATCAAGTTCAGGTGATCAAGGAGACTGCACGACCGTATCTCACAGGTCTTCCACCATAGTAGTCCACACCACAAAGTCAGAAAATGAAATCAGATCAATATAAGAAACAAGCAGAAAAGAAGAGTCCCACAAACAATGGAAAGATAAAGAAACAACCTCCAATCTAAAGGAAAGGATGGATTCTTAGAAGGAATGCTAAATGAAATAGAAGGAAGTCAACTATCAGAGAGTGAGTTCAAAACAATGTCTATCAGGAAGGTCAATCATCTCAGTGTGAAGTACCAAACACTACAGGGAAATTATAAGAAACTTACTGCAAACTACATAGAATCAAAGGGACATAGAAGCAATCAGAAAGTGCCAAGAAGAAATGAAGAATAGAATTTCTCAATTGAAGAACACAATAGAAGGAAACAAAAGAAGGCTCAGTGAAGCAGAGGGTCTAGTTAGTGAACTGGAGGACAAAGTAGAAAAAAACTCCCGGAAACAGCAAGAAAAGAAATAAGACTGAAAAAGAATGAAGAGTGCTTAAGGAAAATGCACGCTAATATTAGACAAAATAATATCCATGTAATAGGAGTACCAGAAGGAGAAGAAGAGATACAGGTGATAGAAAACCTGTTTGAAAAAGTAATGATGGAAATCATCTTTAATTTGATGAGAGAAGAAGCCACCCAAGGCCAAGTAGCAAAGAGGGCTCCAATCAAGAGGGACATATAGAGGCCCACCAAAAGACACATCAAAATTAAAATGGCAAAATTCAAAGACAAAGAGAGAATCTTAAAGTCAGCAAGGGATAAACAGGAAGGGATAAACATAGGAGGAAGCCCTGATAAAAGTAGCAGCTGACTTTTCAACAGAAACATTACAAGCCAGAAGAAAATGTTAAGAAACATATTCCAAGTAATGAAAAACGATGGCCTACAACTGAGACTATTGTATGAAGCAAAGCTCTCCATTAAAATGAAAGGCCAAATAAGGAGTTTCTGAGACAAAAGAAGGCTAAAAGAATATACCTCCACCAGACTAGCACTGTGAGATATGCTAAAGGGATTGCTCTAAGAAGAGGAAGAAAAACAGTGTGAGAGAAAGAAACTAAGGTACAAATGGAGTGAAACAGCAATGAATAAGTACCTATCAATAATAACCTTAAAGGTAAATGTATTAAATGCTCCAATCAAAAGACAGAGAATAGCTGGATAGATAAGAAAGCATGAATTACACATATGCTGCCTGCAAGAGACACACCTGAGAAGAAAAGATCTACACAGACTGAAGGTTAAGGGCAAGAAAAAAATATCCTATTCAAATGGACAAAACCAAAAGCCTGGAGGCAAAACTTAAATCTGACAAAATAGACTTCAAAACAAAGACCATAAAAAGAGACCCAGAAAGACACTCATAATACTCAAGGAAAAAATCCATCAAGAAGACATAAACATTGTAAATATATATATACATCCAACATAAAAGCACCCAAATAGATAAAGAAAACTTTGGAAGACTACAAGAAAGACATAGACAACAAAAACACTTATACTAGGGAATTTTAACACCCCACTGTCAAAAATTGACAGATCTTCCAAACAAAATGTCAACAAAGATATTGTGATATTGAACTATGTCCAATATCAAATGGACTTAACTGATTATATATATAACCTTTCATCTCAAAGAAGCAAAATACACATTCTTTTCAAATGAACATGGAACATTTTCAAAGAGAGAGCACATGATAGGACAAAAAACAAGCCTCTACAAATTCAAGATAACTTAAATCATATCAAACATTTTCTCTGTGCACAAGGGCATAAAACTAGAAATGAACTCCAAGGAGAAAACTCAAAAACCCTCAAATTTATGAAGATTGAATAGCATGCTATTCAACAATGAATGAGTTAAGAGTGAGACCAAGGAAGAAATCAAAATGTTTCTGGAAACAAATGAAAACAAACTCAAAATAATTCAAAACGTATGGGACACAGCAAAACATTCCTAAGAGCAAATTCATAGCAATACAGGTGTACTTAAAATACATAAAAACATTTCAAACAAATAACCTAACCCTACATCTATAAGAGCTGGAGGAACAACAACAAAGACAGACAGGAACAAGTAGAAGAAAGGAAATTAGCAAGATCAGAGCAGAATTAAATGGCATAGAGACTAAAGGGACAATTCTAAGAATCAATAAATCAAGGAGCTGGTTCTTTGAAAAGTTAAACAAAGTGACAATCCTTTAAGCAGGCTCATCAAGAAAAAAAGAGAGAAGACCCAAACAAACACAATCAGAAATGAGAGAGGGAATATTACAACCGATACAACAGAAAAAAGAGTGAAAAGCCAACAATACCCAGGCATATAAGAAGATTGGAGACCAAAAATTGTGGAGAACATTAAAAAATCAGATGGTGAGAAGAGAGCATCAGGACAATAAGGTCTCTGGGACCAGCATGGGAACCAGGGCAAACTGTAGCCCCAGGTCCAGTACCTGCCAGGTCTGCCTCAGAGTTCCTGGGAGAGAGCTGGGTCAACAGCCCTCTTCCCTGCCAAAGAAGGTTTGAGCAGCACTGAGAGACCCCATGTTGCTTGAAGTCACAGAGAGGGGAATAAAGACAAAAAGACAAACACAAGAGGGCTGTGAGCACTCATGGAAATTGTGGATGTTGGCTGGGGAGAGTTGAGAGTTGGGCCCTGAGGGGTCCTGACCTGAATAGTCCCTGGTCCAGTTGGAGAGGTGGGCTGTGTGAGGCCAGGCCCTAGTATGGAGTGGCAGGCTTGAGCAGGAGGAATTTTTCAAAAGAAAAAAGTGAAAACACAGACACTGGGGCTGTTTGGGGAATTCTCCTGCAGTAGCCACTCCTCTCCACCCAGCCACCCAGTACTCCTGAGGTGGCACCAAAGGCCCTACACTCACACCCACAGCCCTGGATAGAGTGTGCACCCAAACCTGCAGGACCAGCAGCTTCTCCTCCCATATAACTTGCAGGCCCCAGGATGGAAAGTGCCTGACCCCGTCATGCAGAGGCACCTTGCACCCAACCCCTGGGGAAGTAGCATAGGAGGTGCACACCTGCATCCACAGTGGCAGCCACAGTAGCGTGACAGTTCTGTAGGGCCAACTAGCTCTCTGGGAGGAAGACAGAGATGCCACTGCAGAGAAGAACTGCAGGGCTCAGGGAGTCAGCAATCCCCAGGAAGACTTAACTCAGTGGGGGTGCTGAACTACCCTGAAGGGACACCGAGAGTCCCTAGCATCTAGGACAGCAAGAAGCAAGAAGGGGGTATATGAATTGCCCCTAACTGACGCTCCTCTGTGCCCAGCACTGGTGGACTGAAGGCCTAGGCTGGGCACAGAGGAGCACTGGGGACCCAGTGGCTAATGGGGAACTGGCCTGGAGGCTGATCCAGTGCTGCTCAGGAAGAGAGAAAAGCAAAAGCAATTCCCCCTAAGCCTGCTGCAGCCAGGAAGATCAGCAGAACAGTCTTGGCCAGTTTGAAGCTATCAGGAGGCTGTTTTTTAATTTATTTTTTTAAATAAGTTTTTTCCTTTAACTGTTCTTCTTCACCTTCCTTTTTTCCTTCTTCCTTTCTTTCCCTTTTTATCTCTTCTTCCTTCCTTCTTCATCTTTGTTTTTTAATTCCCACAAATGAGACAATAAAACCTGAAACTGTGAAAAGACCAGAGATGGACTCAAAGAGGGGTCATCCCAACAGCTGACACAGTGAGACAAATTTCACCTTGCTACTCCAGAGAACTTGCAAGTTATTGCATATTTGTATCACTATTTTTTCATTATTCTTACATCTTTCATTTTATTAGTATTTTTGCATTTCTCTTCTTTCTGTTTAGTATTCTTCGCTTGGCTGGTTACATTGCATTTTTGACTGGTTTTCCTTGTTCTCTTTCACAGTGTATTGCTAATTTACTGTCTTTCACTTCACTTGTGTTCCATTAGAACACTACTCTGGGTCCTAATACTTCCTATTGTTGCTATCCAGATCACATAGATTCTGTCATATGATTGTTGCTCCATTGTTATTGAAAATAATTGCTGCTCCATACAATTATAAATACTACACAGCACCCCTCCCAGATCTTAGCTCACTTCAGTTTCCTGAACTTTACTATTGTTGTGGTTAATTTTATTCCATAACACACTACATCTATTTTCTATCCTTTACTCTCACCTTACCTCAGGATATGACCTTCCATAAACTCACTGCTTTCTAGATCTAACATAATTCTTCCCCACCCAACAAGAGTCTCATTTTCTTTCCAACCTACCTAAAAATTGGCTAGTTGGGTAGAATAACATGGTAAATGCTATACATATCCAAGTATCTCCTATCTCTTCTTTATGGCTTGGTATATGAAATACCATGGAATATACTCCAAATATCTGAAATCATTTTGCCTTCCCCCTCCAAGTGATTACAAAAAAGAGTAGGTGGAAGGTGCAAACACCAGGATGCCTGCTGGAAGACGAAACCCACCATAAAAGAAACCACAAACAGGTACAAACAGAAGAAGGTAAAGGAGCAAGTGGAAGACACACTAACTCAACCCAGGACCTATCTAGTAATACAGCTAGAAGGTGGAGAAATTACTCAGAACAAACAATTGAACAAGAGCAAGAGAGAATCCTCAAAATCTTGTATACATGGAAGAACCAACATAGAAAAACCAGTGCACAACTAAACAACAGCGTAAAAGAGGTGGTGGATGCAGTGATGCTTAGTTAACAAGCTTGAGAGAACAACCCCCCCAAGAAAGACAACAACAATTAAAACCCAAAGACATAAACAGAGCCAACATAAACAACAGTCTAAGACCAGCAAGTTCGGGAGATCAAGGGGAGTGCACCACTGAATTTCACAGGTCTTCTACCATAGAAATTCACACCATTAACCCAGGGAGTCTGAGCAGACCAATCTAAGAGGCAGAGGCTAACAAGAAGAGTCTAACAAACAATAGGAAGACAAAGAAACAATCCCCAAATGAAAGAAAAGGAGGAAGCCTCAGAAGGAATGCTAAATGGAAGAGGGGCAAGTGAATTATCAGATATTGAGTCCAAACCAATGGATATAAAGAAGCTCAATGAGCCCTGGCTGGCATAGCTCAGTGGATTGAGCGCGGGTCTGCGAACCAGATGATCGCGGTTCGATTCCCAGTCAGGGCACATGCCTGGTTTGCAGGCCGGTTCCTTGCAGGCTTAACTACCAGCAGGGGATGCACAAAAGGCAACCATACATTGATGATTCTCTCCCTCTCTCCTTCCCCTCTAAAGATAAATAAATAAAATGAAAAAAAATACTCTAAAAAAAAGAAGCTCAATGAGCTCACAGAGATTTACCAAAAATTACAGGGAAACTACAATGAAGTCAATACAAATTATATCAACATAAAAAAGAAAATAGAAACTATTAATGAGGGCCAAGAGGAAATGAAGAATACAATTTCTGAACTGAAGAACATAGTACATGAATCAAAAGCAGGCTCAATGAAGCAGAGGATCAGATCAGCTAGCTGAAGGACAAGGCAGAGAAAAACACCCAGAAAGAGCAAGAAAAATAAAAGAGGCTCAGAAAGAATGAAGAGGGGTTAAGGAAAATGCAGGATGACATGAAACATAATAATACTCATAATAGGAATGCCAGAAAGACAAGAAAAAGAGCAAGGGATAGAAAACCTGTTTTGAAAAAGTAATGATGGAAAACTTTCTTAATTTGGAGAGAGAAAAAGTCACACAAATCCAGGAAACAGAGTCTCAATCAATATGAACCCCATGAGGTCTACTTTGAGACACATAATTAAAATAGTGAACTTTTAAGATAAAGAGAGAATCTTAGAGACATCAAGGGAGAAACAGAAAGTAACATACAAGGGAGCTGTGATAAGACCAACAGCTGATTCACAATGGAAACACACCAAGCCTAAAGGGAATGGCAAGAAATATTCCAAGTAACAAAAACCAGAGGCCTGTAATCAAGCCTGCTTTATTCAGGAAGGTTCTCAATTAAAGTGGAAGGCCAAATAAGATGCTTCCCAGACAAAAGAAGCCTCAAAGAACATATCTCCTCCAAATAACCTCTGCAAAAGATGCTAAATGGTTTGGTTTAAGAAAAGGAAGAAAGACAGTGAAAGAGAGAGGAACACAGGTACAAAAAATGACAATGAATGTGTGTCTATCAGTAATAATCTTAAACATAATGGATTAAATGCCCCAATCAAAAGATACACAATGACAGAATGGATAAAAACAAAAGGAAACATGAATCACACATATACTGCCTACAGGAGACCATCCACAGAACAAAAGACCTAGAGAACAAAACACAGACTGAAAGATAAGGGCTGAAAACAAATATTCCAAGAAAATGGATATGAAAAAGAAAATCCAGGGTAGCAATACTCACATTGAACAAAATAGACTTCAAAGAAAGAGTCATAAAAAGAGACCCAAAAGGTCACTTTATAATACTCATGTGAAGATTCCATCAAGAAAGCATAAACATTGTAAATATATATGCACCCAAAATAGGAGCACTCAAATATATAAAGAAAATGTTGGAGAACTTCAATTAAAATATTGACAGCAACACAATTGCAGTAGGAAACTTTAACACACCAGTGTCAAAAATGAGCATGTCTTCCAAACAAAATATCAACAAAGATATTCTGTCATTGAAAATCCCCCAGACAAGATAGAGTTAACTGATATATATAGAGCCTTTCATCCCAAAGAAGCAAAATACACATTTTTTTCTCAAACACTCATGGAACATTTTCAAAGATAGACCACATGATAGGACACAAAACAAGCCTCAGCGAATTCAAAAAAATTGAAATTGTATCAACCATTTTCTCTGCCCACAAGGGACTGAAACTAGAAACCAAACTTAAAGAACTCCCCCCCCCCCCACTAAAACTCATGGAGGTTGAACAGCATGCTATTGAACAATGATGGTCAAGAATGATATTAGGGAATAAATCAAAAAGTTCCTGGAAACAAATAAAAATGAACTCACAACAACCCAAAACATATGAAACACAGCTAAGACAGTTCTGAGAGGGAAGTTTATAGCAATACAGGCCTACCTATAAAAGACAGAATCATTTCAAATAAACAGCCTAACCTTACATCTACAAGAACACAAGAAACAACAACAAAAACAACCCAGAGCAAGTAAAAGAAAGGAAATAACCAAGAACAGAACAGAATTAAATGCCATAGGGATTAAAAGCATAATTCTAAGAATCAATGAATCCAGGAGCTGGTTCTTTGAAAAGATAAACAAAACTGACAAGCCTTACCCCTGGCTGGTGTAGCTCAGAGGATTGAGCAGAGGCCTGTGAAGCGAAGGATCATGGTTCAATTCTCAGTCAGGTCACGTGCCTGGGTTGCAGGCCAGTTCCCAGTGGGGGGCACGGGCGAGGCAATCATACATTGATATTTCTCTCCTTCTCTCCTTCCCTTCCCCTCTAAAGATAAATAAATACAATCTAAAAAAAAAAAAAAAACCCAAAACCCTGACAAGCCTTCAAGCATGCTCATCAAGAAAAAAAGAGAGAGGACACAAATAAACACAATCAGAAATGAAAGAGGAGCGATTACAACTAATATCACAGAAACACAAAAGATTGTAAGAAATTACTCTGAAGAACTACATGCCAAGAAATTTGAAAACCTAGGTGAAGTAGACAAATTTCTAGAAAAATATAATCTTCCAAAACTCAATGATGAAGCAGAAAGCCTAAACAGACCAATAACAGCAGATGAAAATGAAGCAGTGATCAAAGAGATTCTGACACAGAAAATCCCTGGAGAAGAAACTTTCACAGGAGAATTTTACAAAGCATCTAAGGCGAGCTGACTCCTATCCTCCACAGATTATTTTAAAATATTCAAGAAGATGGGAGACTCCCAAATTCTTCTTATGAAGCTAGAATCAAACTAATCCCCAAACCAGATAGAGTCATAACAAAAAGAAAGAAGAAGAAGAAAACTTCAGGCCAATATTGTGGATGAACATAGATGATAAAATTCTCAATAAAATATTGACAAACTGCATCCAGAAATACTTTAAAAACATTATACACCATGATCAAATGGGACTCATCCCAGAGATGCAAGGGTGGTACAATATTCACAAATCTGTAAACATAATACACTGCATAAACAAAACAAATGACAAAAACAAATGATCATATCAATACATATGAAACATGCATTTGATAATGTACAGCATCCATTTATGATAAAAAACACTCAGCAAAATGGGAATAAGGGGACCACTCCTAAACACAATGAAGGACATATGCCAGTGACATACAGCCATCATCATACTCAATGGAGAAGAAGTTAGAGCTTTTTCATTAAGATAAGGAACAAGGCAAGTATGCCCTCTTTCATGACTCCTATTTAGCATAGTAGTGGAAGTCCTAGCCACAGCAATCAGAGAAGAATAAGAAATAAATGACATCCAAATTGGAGAAGAGAAAGTAAAACTGTCACTGTTTGCAGATGACAAGATAGTGTACATAGAAAATCCTATAAACTCCACCAAAAAACTACTCAAGCTAATAAATGAATATGGTAAAACAGCTGGATACTATAAATCAAAAGCATTTTTGTCCACCAACAATGAAACATCAGAAACAGAAATCAGAAAAAAAATCCCATTTAATATAGCAAATAGTGAAATAAAGTACCTAGGAATAAGCCTAACCAAGGAGGTAAAAGACCTGTACTCGGAAAACTACATAACACTGAAGAAAGAAACTAAGGAAGAAACAAATAAATGGAAGCATGTACCATGTTCATGGATTCAAAATATTAGCATCATCAAAATGGCCATACTACCCAAAGCAATTTATAAATTCAATGCAATCCATATTAAAATACCAATGACATATTTCACAGATACAGAACAAACATTTCAGAAATTTATGTGGAACCAAAAATGATTCCACTTAGCTGCAGCTATTTTGAGAAAGAAAAAGAAAATAGGAGAGATCACATTATCTGATATCAAAGTGTATTAGATGGCCACTGTAATCAAAACAGCCTGGTACTGGCATAAAAACAGGGACATAGACCAATGGAACAGAACAGAGAGCCCAGAAATAAACACAACTCTCTACTGTCAATTAATATTTGACAAAAGGGGGAAGAAGTATGACATGGAATAATAATAGCCTCTTCAACAACTGACTGGTGTTGGGAGATCTAGACAGCTACATGCAAAAAAAAAAACAAAAAAAACAAAAAAAAAACAAACAAACAAAAAAACACCAAACAACAAAAAAAGACAAAAACCAAAAAAAAAAAAACCCCTCCATCACCAACTTACACCATATGCAAAAATAAACTCAAAGTAGATGAAAGACTTAAATATAAGTTTTGACACCATAAAAGTCCTTGAGAAAAACATTGGTGAGAAAATCTCAGATGTTCCATGCAACAACATCTTCATGGATATGTCCCCTAAAGCAAGGGACATAAAGGAAAGAATAAACAAATGGGACCTCATCAAATTAAAAAGCTTCTGTGTGTCTAAAGAAAACAGCATTAAAATTAAAAGAGAACCAACTATATGGGAAAACATATTTGTCAATGATACCTCAGACAAGGGTATGATCTCCAAAATATATAAAGAACTCACATGACTCCACTCCAGGAACACCCACACACAAACCCAACTTAAAAAATGGGCAAAATTTTTGAATAAACAATTCTTCAAGAAGGATACATGAGGGCCCAGAGACATATGAAAGCATACTCAGCTTCCCTAGCCATAAGAGAGGTGCAAATTAAAACCACAATGAGATACAACTTCACAGTAATGAGAATAGCCATCATAAACAAAACAACAAACAAGTGTTGGAAAGGATGTGAAAAAAAGGAAACTCTAATGCACTGTTGGTGGGAGGCAGACTGGTGTAGCCAGCATGGAGGAACACATGAAATTTGCTCAGAAACTAAAAGTGGAACTGCCTTTTGAGCTAGAAATTTCACTGCTAGTATTATAACTTAAGAGCCTGAAACACCAGTCCAAAAGAACCCATGCACCCCAATGTTCATAGCAGCAGGATTCACAATAGACAAGTGCTGGAAGCAACCTAGGTGGCCATCAGCAGATGAGTGGATTGAAAAACTGTGGTACATTTACACAATGGAATTCCATGCAGCAGAAAGAAAGAAGGAGCTCCTACCCTTTGCAACAGCATGGATGGAACAGCATTATGCTGAGTGAAATAAGCCAGGTGGTGAAAGACAAATACCATATGATCTCACCTTTAACAGAAACCTAAACAACAAAGCAAACAAGCAAGTAAAAATAAAGGACACATGGACAAAAACTATGGGGGGGGGTGGAAATGGGAGGGAGGTGAGGAGCACTGGGGAGGTGGGCTGGGATGGGAGTAAAAGTCATAAAACTGTACTTGAACAAGAAAAATAAATTTAAAAAAGAAATGGGATGGAAATCTATAGGGAGACACTTTTTAAAATTTTATATATGTTAAGTTTACACTGGATCAAATTGTGCTGTTTCATTGCTTCACTGATATATAGGGGAAGCCTCATGATTTATTCTAATCTATTGTCGACAAGTACTAAAATAATAATGGTAATAATAAATGTGTAAATACATAAATGATTGGATAAGGAAAGAAAAATATGGTACACTTACACAATGGAATTCTACACAGCACAGAGAAAGAAGGAGCTTCTATCCTTTGCAACAACATGAATGGAACTGGAGAGCATTATGTTAGATGAAATAAGCCAGGAGGGGAGGGACAAATAACATTTGATCTCACCTATAACTGGGACATAATCAACAAAATAAAAAAGCAAAAAAAATATAACCAGAGACACTGAAGTTAAGAGCAATCTAACAATAGCCGGAGGGGAGTGGGAATGGGACAGTGGGGAGAAGGGTTTTCAGGAAAAACTACAAAGGATACATGGACAAAACCAAGGGGGAGGGTGGAAACAAGGGAGGGAGGTGGGTTTGGCTGCTGTTGGGGGGGGGGTGGGAAGAAAATTCAAACAACTGTAATTGAACAACAATAAAGTAATTAAAAAATAAATGAAAGGCACCCTAATTGGAAAAATGAAGTAAAACTGTCATGTGCAGGTAAAATTATACTACATTAAGATGGGCCTAGAGATTCCATCAAGTAAATAAATTTAGTACAGTAGCAGAATACAAAATAAATGTTTAGAAATCAGTTGCATTTTTTCTTTTTTTTTAAATTTATTTAATTATTTTTCAAGTACAGTTTTCTGTCTATTACTTCCACCCCATCCCACCCCCTTTGCTCCCCCCTCCCTCCCATTTCCACCCTTCTTAGTTGTTTTCCATGTATCCTTTATTTTTGTTCCTCTAAATCCCTCCCCTTTCCCCCTGAAATTCCCTCCCCTCTCCCCTCTGGTCCCTGTCAACCTGTTCTCTATTTCAGTGTCTGTGGTTATATTTTGCTTGCTTGTTTGTTTTGTTGTTTATCTTCCTGTTAAAGGTGAGATCATATGGTATTTGTCCTTCAACACCTGGCTTATTTCACTCAGCATAATGCTTTCCAGTTCCATCCATGATGTTGCAAAAGGTAGGAGCTCCTTCTTTCTTTCTGTTGCATAGAATTTCATTGTGTATATGTACCATACTTTTTTGATCCATTCATTTACCGACAGGCACCTAGGTTGCTTCCAACTCTTAGCTATCCTAAATTGTGCTGCTATGAACATTGGGGTGCATATGTTCTTTGGGATTGGTGTTTTAGGGTTCTTAGGATACAATCCTAGCAGTGGAATTGCTGGGTCAAAAGGCAAGTCCAATTTTAGTTTTCTGAGAAAATTCCATACTGTTTTCCATAATGGTTGTACCAGTCTGCAATCCCACCAACAGTGGACCAGAGTCCCCTTTTCCCCACACCCTCTCCAACATTTGTTGTTTATTGCTTTGTTTATGATAGCCATTTTCACTGGTGTAAAGTGGTATCTCATTGTGGTTTTAATTTACATCTCTCTGATAGCAAGCGATATTGAGCATCTTTTCATGTGTCTCTGGATCCTCTGTATGTCCTCCTTGGAGAATTGTCTATTCAAATCCTTTCCCCATTTTTTTTAATTGGGTTAGTTGTCTTCTTAGAGTGAAGTCGTGTGAGTTCTTTGTATATTTTGGAGATTAAACCTCTGTCTGAGGTATCATTGGCAAATATGTTTTCCCATACAGTTGGTTGTCTTTTTATTTTAATGCTGTTTTCTTTAGCCACACAGAAGCTCTTTATTTATTTATTTAAAAAAAAATTAAAGATTTTATTTATTTATCTTTTAGAGGGGAAGGGAAGGAGAGAAGGAGAGAAATATCAATGTATGGTTGTCTCTCGTGAGTCCCCTGATGGGAACTGGCCTGCAACCCAGGCATGTGCCCTGACTGGGAATCAAACCAGGATCATGTGGTTCACAGATCCGTGCTCAATCCACTGAGCTGCACCAGCCAGGGCTCAGAAGCTTTTTATTTTGATGAGATCCCATTTGTTTATTCTTTCCTTCATTTCCCTTGCCCCAGGGGGCACATCAGTAAAAATATTGCTGCATGGAATATCTGAGATTTTCCTGCCAATGTTCTCTTCTAGGACTTTAATGGTGTCATTTATATTTTTATATACTTATAATTAACTATCAGAATGAGGAATGAAGGAAACAATGCCATTTAAAATTGCCTAAAGAAAACTAGGAATAACTTTAACTGTGAAAGTAGAAGACCTGTGATCAGAAAGTTTTAAGACATTGAAAAAAGACTAAAGAAGATACAAATAAGTGGAAGCATATTCTACATTAATGGACAGAATGAATCAACATCATCTATCCTACCCAAATCAGTCTATGGATTCAACATGATTCCTTTTGTAATATTAGTGGTGTATTTCACATAAGTCAAACAAATAATCAAAAAAAAATTATATGGAACCACAACAAACCTTGAAAAGACACAGAAATACTGAGAAAGAAGAACAAGTTGGAAGTATCACAGTACCTCATATCAGTCTATACTACAAGGCTCTAGTAATCAAAACAGCTTTGTGCTGGCATAAAAACAGACACACAGGTTGATGGAACACAATATGGAGCTCAGAAATAAACTCACACTGATATGATCAATTAATATATGACAAAGGACATATAATGGATGACAGTAAAAAAGAAATTTATTTATTTAATAAATGGTGTTGTGCAATTTAAATAGATATATGCAAACAAATTAAACTATACCACCTTCTAATACCCTATATAAGAAGAAACTCAAAATGAATTAAAGATGTAAGTATAAGGTTTGAAACCATAAAACTCCTCGAAGGAAACACAGGCAGTGAACTTGATGACATTTCTTTCAGCAATATGGATAGATATAGATAGATAGATCTAGATAAATATATCTCTTCTGGTAGGGGGAACAAAAGAAAATATAAACCAGTGGGACTACATTAAACTGAAAATATTTTACACAGCGAAGGAAACCATCAACACAACAACAAACATAACCTACTGAATGGTAGAACATATTCACTATGGGAAATTTATAAGGGGTTAATATCCAACATTCATGAAGAACTCATACAACACAACACTGAAAAAACAAATAATCCAATTAAAAAATGTGCAGCCCTCACTTAGTGGCCTAGTTGGTTGGAGCACAGTCTCATACACAAAAGATTGTGCGTCTGATCCTCAGTCAGAAAATGTACCTAGCCTGCAGGTTTGATCCCAAGCTGGGGTGTATGTGGGAGGGAACCAACCAGTGTTTCTCTCTCTCTCTCCCCCTTCTTCCCCTATCCCCTCTTTCTAAAATTAGTAAACATATATCCTTGGGTGAAAATTTTAAAAAAATGTACAGAGTCTTGGCTGGTGTGACTCAGTGGATTGAGTGCCAGCCTGCAAACCTAAGGTTTACCAATTCAATTCCCAGTTATGAATATGCCTGGGTAGCAGGCCAGGTTCCCAGTGAGGGTGTGTGGGAATGGCAGCCACACATTGATGTTTCTCCCCCTCTCTCCCTCCTTACCCGTCACTCTACAAATAAATCAATAAAATCTAAAAACAAAGTAAAATTTTTAAAAGTGCAGGGAACCTGAATAGACATTTCTCCAAACAGGACATTCAGATGGCCAATAGATATATGAATATGTCTATTTTCACTCAATGTCACTCATCAGAGAGTAACATTGAACATCTCTGAGTGACACTGAGCATCAGAGATTATAGAAACATCAGAGATGCTTAATGTCGCTAATCATCAGAGGAATGCAAATTAAACTACAATGAGATATTACCCCACATCTGTCAGAATGGCTACCAATAAATCAACAAACAAGTGTTGGTGAGGATGTGTAGAAAAGAGAATTTTCTTACACTGTTGGTTGGAATGCATGTTGGTGCAACCACTATGGAAAACATTATGGACAGTCAAAACATTAAAAACAGAACTGCTTTATGACACACTGATCTAATTATGGATATATATCTGAAGAAACCCAAAACACTATTTCGAAAGTATATGTGCACCTACATGATCATTGTAGCATTGTTTATAATAGCCATGATATGGAAGCATTCTAAGTGTTCATCAACAGACAAGATGATAAAAATGTGGTGGTACACATATACAGTGGAATACTACTTGGCCATAAAAATAAATATTTTTAAATTATATGTTATTGATTGTGCTATTATAGTTTTCCCAATTTTTTCCCTTTATCCACCTCTGCCCCGCACCCCCAACCCTTCAATATTCCCCCCTGACTTAATTCATATCCATAGGCTGTACATATAAGTTATTTGAATTCTGTTTCCTATACCATTTTTGACCTCTTCCCATCTATTTTATGCCTACCAATTATGCTTCTTCTTTCCTGCACCTTTTACCCCATTCCTCCCTTCCCCCTCCGAATGGAAAACCGTCCATGAAGTGTCCATTCTCTGATTCTGTTCCTATTCTAGTTGTTTGCTTAGTTTTTCTTTTTCATGAGTTTATTTCTTGATAGTTTTGAGATTGTTGTCATTTTACTGTTCATAGTTTTTGATGTTATTCAATTTCTTAGATAAGTTGCTTTAACACTTCATATAATAAGTGCTTGGTGATGATGAACTCCTTTAACTTTACCTTATCTGGGAAGCACTTTATCTGCCCTTCCATTCTGAATTATAGCTTTGCTGAATAAAGTAATCTTGGAAGCAGGTCCTTGTCTTTCATGACTTCAAATATTTCTTTCCAGCCCCTTCTTGCCTGTAAGGCTTCTTTTGAAACATCAGCTGATAGCCTTATGGGCACTGCTTTGTAGGCAACTTTCTTCTTTTCTCTTGCTGCTTTTAAGAATCTCTATCTTTAATCTTGGGTAAATTAATGATGATGTGCCTTGGTGTGTTTTTCTTTGGGTCCGACTTTTTGGGGACTCTCTGGGCTTCTTGGAAGTCCTGAAAGTCTATTTTCTTCACCAGATTCAGGTAGTTTTCCCTCATTATTTGTTCAAATAAGTTTTCAATTTCTTGCTCTTGTTTTCTCCTTCTGACACCCCTATAATTTGGATACTGGAATGTTTCAAGTTGTCCCAGGGGTTCCTAAGCCTTTCTTAATTTTTTTTTAAATTATTGTTTCTTCATTCTGTTCTTGTTGGGTGATTGTTTCTTCCTTTTGTTCCAAATTGTTGATTTGAGTCCTGGTTTCTTATCTGTCACTGTTGATTCCCTGAATATTTTGCTTCATTTCTCTTTGGGTACCTTTCATTTGCTCTTTCATTTTGCTACCAAGCTGAGTCAGTTCTGTGAGCATTTTGATTATCAGGACTGTGAACTCTCCATCAGATAGGTTGGCTATCTCCTCACTGCTTAGCTTTCTTTCTGAAGTTTTGCTCTGTTCTTTCATTTGAGCCCTGTTTTTTTTTTTTTTTTTTTTGTCTCAGCACATTAGTCTTGTTGTTCTGGTTGACTGTTTCTTTATTCCTTGGTTGTCAGAGTTCCATGCAGTTTCATTTTCTGGCACTTCTGGTTCTTTATTGATTTTAGAATGGTTGTTAACCTTTTGGTTAACAAGGTTGTGCAAGGTAAGCTAAGGGTTTCTACCTATGCCTCCATTTGGCCAGAACTCCTGAATTCTTACCATTTGAGACAGCATGGATGTAGAGGGTATTATCCTAATTGAAATAAGTCAGACAGAGAATATAGATACCATACAATTTTCATACAATTAGAATCTAAAAAGTAAACAAATAAAACAAAAATAGACTCATAAATACAGAAAGGGACTGATGTTTGTTAGAAGAGAGTGTTGTTAGTAGGCTGGGTGAAAAAGGTGATGTGATTAAAAAATATTAATTGAAAGTTACAAAATAATAACCAGGGTGTAAAGTACAGCAGAGGGAATAAAGTCAACAATATTGTAATAAATATGTATGGTGCCAGGCAGGTCCTTGAAATATCATGGCAATCACAGTATAAGTATATGATCGTCTAACCAGTGTGCTGTACACCCAAAACTAATACAAAATAATATTGAATGTCAACTCTAATTAAAAAATAAATTTAAACTAAAAAAATGTCCCGAGTCTTAAAGAAATTGTTATGCATAAACCTTTAATGTATACAAGCCAAAAATTAGATATTTTATTAGTAATAACTAGCTGGTATACTAGCTCTTATATTTATAGCTTATAAATATAATATGCTTATATTTATAATATGTGCTTATCACAAAGTCAAAGAGAATAAATAATATGATTATTTTGTGGTTAACATATGAACATAGATTTTATTAAACAGAAAGGTAAATTTGGGGTTTTAGGTAACAATTGCTAGTCATGCCAACTTCAGCAAACAATTTTTAAGACCAATTTGATTGATTTCACAGCCTGTGTGAAGTTTGATTTGTAGCACTTACTGGTTGAAAGTGATAGTTTTTTAAGGATAAATCTGTCTGCAATCTCAGTCTTCCTCGGAGTCAAGGAAAGGACTGAGGGAGAGCTATATTCTCAGTAGCTTCTCCCAATCTGTTTTCATGTGGTGAGATCTCGAGTGTGCTCCAAATCAGTGGAGTATTCATAGTATTTGAACCTTAATATTATTTCTAGACTATAAAAATAAGAATATAAAAAAGAATGCAAGCTAATGTTTTCTGGCTCCTAAAATACATCTCAGGAAAGCAATGAACAAAATTATTAAACCTGAGCTGTTCTTAGTAGTTGGTCTGTAGAGCAAAAACATTTATATGGAAAAATAAAAATATTTCACCATTGGTACTTTATACTTATTTTGTGTGAAGCATTAAGACAATAAACTGTTGGTTGCTTTTTAAATACTGTGTTCATTAGGATAGTGTAATGTAGCCCTGTGGGTCCATTTCTGATAGGAGCCCCTAAGAGTCTGCAATAAATCAGTGCAGAAACGATTCCATTCTCCATCAGCTTCCTGTAGACTCTCTCTTCAATGCTACCACCACTCTCTTGCTACCACTCCAATTCTTTCTCCATCACTCTCTTTCCCCATGCTACCAGGAAAAGAAAACTTTTAATCAAATAGCTTGGTTGGACATTCTCATCCAAGATGCCCAGCATCATGTGACTGGTCCCCAGAACACTTGGCTTGCCGCTGTTGCCACTGAATTACTCTCCATAATGCCTGCTTGGTAACACTCCCATTTTCTGTCATTGGAAAGAGGGCATCATACAGTTTTGACTGTAAATAGCATTGCCTGCTTTGTCAGAGAGAGATACTCTCTCTACCTGGCAAGGGGAAGACCTGGGAGAAGAAAATATTCACTGAGCAGAATCTATGTCTACAGTGCAAATGCTGTCTCTACTTGTCCAGCCTCTCTGGTCATCATGTCTGTGGCTTGGCAGGAGTTGTGGTGTGGGGGTAATTGTGTTTACCCATGGGTGGCTGGCACTGTGATATTGTGGTATAATGTCATATGTGCACTTAATGCCCATAAATGCTGTTCCTTAGGTAGAGAGAGAGAGAGAGCGAGAGAGACTGAGCAGGTTGTCCTTATGCTCAGCTGCCATGCAACTGGGCAAGAGGGGCTGATTAGAAACCCTGTTGCTCCCCTGGTATGAATCCCCACCTATTTCTTCTAGCATAAGCATCTTGTTGCACTAACTGTTCAGGTCCTTGTGTTTTGAACAAATGAATACAGTATCTCCAGCCAACCCTTCACCAGCTGCTTGTGTGAAGAGATAATTATTTTTTGGTGCTGGAGGAGGAAAAGAAAGACTAGCATGTATGCATATATGATATAGAGTCACCTTTCAGGATAATTTTAGAAAATTTTCAGGGGTTCCTTTAAATCATAGTTGTGCTCTATGTACCTGCTTTAGAACTGACCATCTGGGCCCAGCCACTAGCAGGTACAAGGTGGGCAGACAGCATGCTGAGCCTCCTCATCTGGATCCTCACTCTCTCTGATACTTTCTCCCAAGATATTCTTTGAGTATTATATCAAGAATAGACTGTCTGAGGGACTTCCGGTTAAGATGGAGGTGTAGATAGACACACTGTGCCTTCTCCCACAACTGAAAGAAAGACAACAATGAATTTAAAAACAAGAACAACCAGAACTGACAGAAAATTGAACAGTTTGGAAGTCTAACAGCCAAGGAGTTAAGAAACATTCAGGCTGCCAGGCAGAGAGGACAAGCGGCAAGGCAGCGGTTGGAGGACCAGGCTGGGAAGGCTGCAGCTGGTTGACTGGGTGAGGTAGCATATTGTGGACTGGGTGGTCTCACATTCAAGTGCAGATAAACTGGGAGGAACAACTGGGGAGCAAGACAGACCACAATACAGGGTTACAGGGTTCCAGCCAGGGGAAATAAAGCCTCAAACCTCTGATTGAATAAACCTGTGGGGGTCGAGGCAGAACTGGGAGAAACTGCCAGCCTCATAGGGGAGTTCATTGGAGAGACCTACAGGGTTCTAGAATGTACACAAAACCATCCACCTGAAAATCAGCACCAGAAGGGCCTAATTTGATTGTGGGTAGTAGAAGATGTGACTGAAAACTGGCAGAGAACTCAGCAAATGGCACTCTTCCCTCTCTGACCCCTCCCCCACATACAGTGTCACAACACGGTGATATGGGTTGCCCTGCCCTGGTGAACACCTAAGACTCAACCCCTTACTATGTAACAGGCATGCAGAGACAAAAAAAAATGGCCCAAATGAAAGAACTCAAAACTCCAGAAAAAATACAACTAAGCAATGAAGAGATAGTCAACCTATCAGATGCACAGTTCAAAAGACTGGTAATCAGGATGCTCACAGAATTGGTTGAATATGGTTGCAAATTAGATGAAAAAATGAAGGCTATGCTAAGTGAAATAATGAAAAATGTACAGGGAACCAACAATGATGGGAAGAAAACTGAGACTCAAATTAATGGTGTGGACCAGAAAAAAAAAGAAAGAAACATTCAAGGAGAACAGAATGAAGAAACGAGAATTTGAAAAAATGAAGACCAGCTTAAGAACCTCAAGGACAACTTTAAATGTTCCAACATCTAACTCATAGAGGTGCCAGAAGGAGAAAAGGAAGAGCAAGAAATTGAAAACATATTTGAAAAAATAATAAAGGAGAACTTCCCCAATCTAGCAAAGGAAATAGACTTCCAGGAAGTCCAGGAATCTCAAACAGTCCCAAAGAAGTTGTACCCAAGGAGGAACACACCAAGGCACATCATAATTACATTAGCCAAGATTAAAGACAAGGAGAGAATCTTAAAAGCAGCAAGAGAAAAGGAGACAATTACCTATAAAGGAGCACCCAGAAGACTGTCAGCTGATTTCTCAAAAGAAACCTCGCAGGCAAGAAGGGGCTAGAAAGAGGTATTTGAAGTCATGAAAGGCAAGGACCTACTTTCAAGATTATTCTATTCAACAAAACTCTCATTTAGAATGGAAGGACAGATAAAGTGCTTCCCAAATAAGGTCAAGTTAAAAGCGTTCATTATCACCATGCCCTTATTACATGAAATGTTAAAGAGATTTATCTAAGAAAAAGAAGATAAAAACTGCTCCAAGAACAGTAAAATTACAACAAACAAAATTATAAGCAGCTGAACCTAAAACAAAAAACCAAAAATGAACTAAGCAAATAACTAGAGCAGGAACAGAATCACAGAAATGGAGATCACATGTAGGGTCATCAGTGGGGGAGTGGGTGGGGAGAGAGGGGGAAAAGGCACATAAAACAAGTAGCATAAAGGTTAGGAAGAAGATATGGGGAGGTTAAGAATAGTATAGGAAATGTAGAAGTCAAAGAACTTATATATATATATATATGACCCACGAACATGAACTAAAGCGGGGGAATGTGGGTGGGATAGGGTATCCAGGTGGAGGGGAATAAAGGAGGTAAAATGGGACAACTGTAATAGCATAATGAATAAAATGTATTAAAAAATTACCGTCTGTAAGTCATATTCAAAACAGAAAGAAGACAGTATCTTCAGACACTCTAGAATGATCATCAGTGTATTCAGCATGTGCTGCTTTGATGGTGAGTTAAGTCTTCTCACTGGAGATCATGAGAATTTTTAGCCTGGTTAATGGAAATTGTTTAGTTCTGTCCAGGACACAGCAGGATACAGAACACTACTTTATTGCGTGAGTGCACACATCCAGTGTACATACAAACATGTAAAACACATATAAACTAATAACACGTATAAGATCCAGGTAAGAAAGGAGATTGGTTACCTGGGGATGAAACTGGCCAAAAAGGCTGCCCAGACACCATATTTTTTTCCAGAATTCCCTGTTTCTAAATTTCTGCTTATTAAAAAATAGCAGGCTACCCTTTGCAACATCATGGATGGAACTGGAAAGCATTATGCTGAGTGAAATAAGCCAGGCGGTGAAAGACAAACACCATATGATATCACCGTTAACATGAATCTAAACAACAAAACAAGCAAGCAAAATATGACCAAAGACACTGAAATACGGAACAGGCTGACATGGACCAGAGGAGAGAGTGGAGAGAGAGAATCACAGGAGAAAAGGGGAAGGACTCACATGAACAAGTATAAAGGACAAATGGACAATAACTAAGGTGGGGGTGGAAATGGGAGGGAGGTGGGGAGCACTGGGGCAGGGGGCAGGGCTGGGAATATAATACAGAAAACTGTACTTGAACAAGAGTTAAAAAAACAAATCAATGATGACAGCTTTAGGGCAAATACTTGAAAATTCAGACACATAAAGATTACCTTCTGATAAATGATGTAAAAAATTAATACAATTTACTATTTTTAATCAATCATTAAAAATAGCAGGCAACATGGGGTGTGAGGAGGTGATTTCAAACACTTGTTTAATACTGTTTTTAATTATTTAAAATGTCATTTTCTAGGACAGAATTGTCCAATAGAAATTTCTGTGATAAGAGAAATGTTCTATATCAGCCCTGGCCAGTACAATAGATGCTAGCCACTTGTGGGATAGAGCACTTGATATGGGGCTCATGTCACAGCACACTAAGAAATTTACAATTTATTACAGCACCCCCTTTTTAAAATCCACAGTGGGTATCTTCTTTCCCCAGGTCAACAACTCTGAGCAAATCTGGCCTCCTAAAACAGAACCGATTGTGTATGAATAGTCTCTGGACAGAGCCCAGTGCACTGAGGAGCAAGTCTGACCTCAGTTAGCATGACCCAGGGTTTGCAGTTAGCATGCAAACCTTACCATGTGCCATTCCACTCCCTGTATGAGCTATGAAAACCAAACTCTTGCTTCCCCAAATATGTTGTGACCCTCTTCATATTCTGTGACTCTACTGTTGGCATTCTTGGCCTTGGGCTCTTTTCCTGGACTCAGTGCCTCCTCTTCCTTCAGAACTATGTTTATACCCCCATGTGGGGTTTTATCTCAGCATCACTCACACTGCCCTCTGAAGGGTATATTGTGGCTTTCTCCCACTAGCAACTTTTAGGGGAGGTTTCTCTCCATCATACCAAGCAGACACAGGACAATCAATTGCTGGTTGTTAAATTCAAAATGGGAACTTGAATGGCTCCTTTAGTTTCCTGAAAGCTTTGAGTAGAGATTTTCTCACTCTGATCCTACTCCTACTTCACTTCATAACAAAAATAACAACAAAAAGAGTGACTTCTGTTTTATTCTGAAGAAAACTTTTAAAAATCTTGCTTGGAAGACGGTGGCAAGGTAAGTTGGAGTGGAGACCAGTTCTCCCTGTGCCCAGCTGGAATAGCTAGCTGATCTGAGGAACAGAGTGAATAGCCAGTGGAATACCAGCTTATATGAAGTTTAGAGGCCAAACAGTGTAGAGGTCATTAAAAAACAGATGGTGAGGAGATTTCGCTAGAACGGTAAGGTCCCTGGGATCTAGATGCACAGGGGCCTAGACCATTGTGGCCCCCAGCCTGGTGCCTGCTGCAAGATACAGGAAGGAGAGTTAGATCACCAGCTTTCTTCCCTCCCAGAGCAGGGAGGGCACCCTGGCACCAAGAGGGACCTGGATGCTGGAAGTTGCTGGGGAGAATAGAGATGAAATGGGAGACACACAGAGGTGGTATACATCTTCTGGGACTGTGGACACCAGCTAGGCTATTACCAGAGATTGGGATGTGGGCAGCATCTAGAGAGGGAGAAGAGTTAGGCTGTGTCAGACCCTGACCCGGATAGTCTACAGACTTGTTAGAAAGTTGGGCTCTGTGAAACACCATGCACTTGTTAAGAATGGGGGACAGCTGCTTTGCAAAGAACTCTTGAGCAGCAGCTGACTCACTCTGAAGGTGATTTGAATTGCCTGCCCAGGCCTGATCTGCACTATACATCCAGAGACTGAGTGGTTGATTGGGGCCACAGGCCCGGGCCTGACTCACTCTGTGCCCCAGAGACCGAGTGGCTGATTTCAGCCTGGCAGCTCACGGAGGACCTTGGCTGGAGGCTGGGGAACTGTGAATATTGTGGCTCAGACCTGGTCCTGCCCCATCCTCACAAAGCCATAGGAAGGCAGAAAAGTAAAGCACAGCCTCCCCCTTCCTGTGGCATCCAGGAAGACAGCAGAACTCGCTCAATGGGTATAAGTCCACAGAAGGCTTATTTTTTTCTTTTCTCTTTTTCTTTTTTTCTTCCCCCAAGTGAGACAATAAGATGTGGTATTATGAAAGGTCCAGAGATAGATTAAAAGGGGCAGCACAAGGCTAATCCCCAAAATTAAGAAACTGAGATAAATGTCATTTTGCTATCCCATAGAATTGGCATTTTATTGTTTGTGTATTATTATTATCTTTTCACTATTGTTACTACGTTTATTTTATTAGCATTTTTATTATTCTCCCTTATGCTTAGTTTTCCCCATCTTATTTCTCTTTTTAATTGCATTATTTTACTGTTTTTTCTTATTCTTGCTTTACTGTATTTTAATTTTCCTTCTTTCACTTCATTTGTGCTCCAATAACACACTACTCTTGATCATGTACTCTCTATTCCAGTTATCCAAATCATATATTTCTTGTCATATTTTTGTTGTTCCAGTACTATTGTAAATAATTGTTATTCCACACAATGGTATATAGTACACAGCAACCCTCCATGATCTTAGCACATTTCACTTTATTCCTGAGCATCATTATTCTTGTAGTTAACTCTATTCTTTCACACACTATGTCTACTTCCTATCCTTCAGTCTCATTACATCTCATCACCTAACCTTGCACAAGTGCTCTGTTTTCTGGATTCAGCTCACGATCCTCCTCCCCTCTAACAAGAATCTTATCCTTCTTTCACTTTTTATAAAAAGTGGCTAGTTGGGTGAAATATTACAATTAATGATATACTTATCCAAAGAATCTCCTATCTCTTCTCTACTTGCTGGCAGTTTAAAGCCCATAAAATACTCTCCCACTGTCTTAATCCATTTATCCTACCCCCTGCCACTGATCACATACAATAATAGTTTTTAGCTACAAGCATCAGTACATCCACTAGAAGAGAGAAATCACCAACAAAAGAACCACCAAAAGGTGAAACCCCAAGTACAACAAGAGAGTTCTCACAAACAGAAGAAAGGGAAACCCTACAGCATCCAGACAATGAGATCAAAGAGACCACACCATTGACCCAATAGAATTTCTACTATAGAAGCTCACCCTACAAAGATAGCTAGCAAAGCAGAGCATCAGGAAGCCCAGAAACAAACAAAAAGTGTCACCTAAAATAGGGAGACAAAAAAAAAGAACCTGCAATCGAAAGGTATGGTACACTCCCCACTAAAAGAGTTAAATGGAGGTAAGCAAACTATCATATATAGAATTCAAAATAATGGTTATGAAGATGTGCAAGGAATTCACAGACAACTACAAGGAACTGGATGAGAACAACGGTATGAAAAAGGAAATAAAAACTATAAACAAAAAACAAGAAGAAATGAAAAATAAAATCTCAGAAATAAAAAAAAAAACATGAGAAGGAAGTACAAGCAGGATGGAAGAAGCAGAAGATTGAATCAGTGAGCTGGAGGGCAAAGTAAAAAAAAAAGAAAGAGCAAGAAAAGGAAAACAGGCTCAGAAAGAATGTAGAGGGGTTACGGGGAATGCAGGACAAAATGAAATGTAAGAATATACATATAATAGAGATATCAGAAGGAGGACAAGAAGAAGAGCAAGGAATAGAAAAGCTATCTGAAAAAGTAATGATAAAAACTTCCCTAATTTGATGAGAGAAAAAGTCACACAAATCTAGGCAACACAGAGAGTCCCAATCAAGAGGAACCCAAAGAGGCCCACTTCAAGACACATCATAGTTAAAATGGCAAAATTCCAAAATAAAGAGAAGATCTTAAAGGCAGCAAGGGAGAAACAGGTGGTAACACACAAGGGAGCACCAATAAGGTTAGCAGCTGACTTCTCAGTGGAAACATTCCAAGCCAGAAGAGACTGGCAAGGAATACTGCCAATAATAAAAAAAACAAAGGGCTGCAACAAAGACTGCTCTATCCAGCAGGGCTCTCAATTAAAATAGGTCAAATAAGGAGTTTCCCAGGCAAGGGAAGCCTCAAAGAATACACCTCCACCAAAAGCCCTGCAAGTATGCTAAAGATGTGTTTTAAGAAAAGAAAAAAAGAGTGAGAGGGAGAAAAACACAGATACAAAAATGTCAATGAATATAAAAAATAACTTTAAATGTAAATAAATTAAATGCTCCGATCAAAAAACATTTAGAGCTGAATGGATAATAAATCATGATCCACATATATGCTGTTTATAGGAGACCTACATCAGAGCAAAAGACCAACACAGACTGAAAGTGAAGGCCAGGAAACAAATATTCCAAGCAAAAGTACATGGAAAAAAAGCAGGGTAGCAATACTCATATCAGATCAAGTAGACTTCAAAAAAGAGCCACAAAAAAAAAAAAAGACCCAGAAGGTCATTTCATAATACTCAAGGGAAGAATCCATCAAGAAGACACAAATATTGTAAATACATATATGCATCCAAACATAGGAGCATGCAAATATATAAGGAAAATATTGGAGAAATTCAAGAGTGATACTGTATATTTGAACAAATAATAAAGGAGAACTTCCCCAGTCTGGCAAAGGAAATAAACTTCCAGGAAATCCAGGGAGCTCAGAGAGTGCCAAAGAAGTTGGACCCAAGAAGGAACACACCAAGGCACATCAGAATTACATTAGCCAAGACCAAAATGAAGGAGAGAATCCCAGAAGCATCAAGGGATAAGGGGACAGTCACCTACAAAGGAGTTCCCATCAGACTGTCAGCGGATTTCTCAAAAGAGACCTTACAGGCAAGAAGGGGCTGGAAAGAAGTATTCCAAGTCATGAAATCCAAAGACCTACAGCCAAGATTGCTTTATCCAGCAAAGCTTTCATTTAGAATGGAAGGACAGATAAAGTGCTTCTCAGATAAGGTCAAGTTCAAGGAGTTCATCATCACCAAGCCCTTATTATATGAAATGCTAAAGGGACTTATATAAGAAAAAGAAGATGAAAAATATTAACAGTGAAAGGACAGCAAACACACAGCTATTAACAACCACACCTAAAACAAAAGCAAACCAAGAGGACAGCTAGATCAGGAGTGGAACCATAGAAATGAAGAACACATGGAGGGTTAGAAACAGGGGGGTGGGAGGGGGAGAAGGGGGGAGAAGGCACAGAAAATAGCATAGATGGTAGGTAGAAAATAGATAGGGGGGAGGGCGAGAATAGTGGGGGAATATAGAATCCAAAGAACTTGAGACACGTGGTTATAAACTAAGGGGGGCAGAATGGTGGGGGAGGGAGGGTGCGGGTGGAAGGGATTGAAGGGGTGGAATAGAACAACTGTAATGGTATAATAAATAAAATATATTTAAAAAAAGAGTGATACTGACAGCAACACAATTATAGTATGGAATTTTAACACCCCACTTTCAAAAATAGATAGATCTTCCAAAGAAAATATCAACAAAGATATTGCAGCATTGGACAATGCTCTAGATAAAATGGACTTAATTGATATATAGAATGCCTTTCATACGAAAGGAGAAAAATACACATTCTTTTCAAATGCACATTGAACATTTTCAAAGATAGACCACATGATAGGACACAAGACAAGCCTCAACAAATGCAAAAAAAATTCAATACTATAAAGCATTTTCTCTGAACACAGAGGACTGAAACCAGAAACCAACATCTAGGAAAAAATACTAAAAACCACTCAAACTCATGGAGATTGAATAGCATTGTAATAAACAATGAATGGGTCAAGAATGAGATCAAGAAAAAATCAAAACTCTTCTGGAAACAAATGAAAACAAACTCAAAGTAATCCAAAACTTACAGGACACTGCAAAGGCAGTCCTGAGAGGGAAATTTGTGGTGATAAAGGCTTACCTAAAAATGATACAAACACTTCAAATAAACAACCTAACCCAACACCTATAAGAACGAGAAGAACGACAATAAAGACAGCCCAGAGCAATTAGAATGAAGGAAATAAACAAGATCAGAGCAGAATTAATTGACATAGAGACCAAAAGCACAATTCTAATGATCAATAAATGCAGGAGCTGGTACTTTGAAAAGATAAAAAAAATTGACAAGCCTTCAAGCATGCTCATCAAGGAAAAAAAAGAGAGGACCCAAATAAGCACAGTCAGAAATGAAAGAGGAGAGATTCTAACTTATACCATTAAAATACAAAGATTTGGAAGAAATTACAATGAAGAACTATATGACAAGAAATTTGAAAACATAGGTAAATGAACAAATTTCTAGAAAAATATAATCTTTCAAAATTGAATAAAAAAGAAGCAGAATGGCTGAACAGATCAATAACAGCAGACAAAACTGAAGCAGTAGTCAAAAAACTCCCACACACTAATGCTCTGAACTGGATGGTTTCACAGCAAAACTTTACAAAAAAAATTAAGGAAGCGAGTTAACCCCTATCCTTTAAAGACCATTAAAAAAATCCAATGAGGTAGAAGACTCCCAAACTTTTTATGAAGCAAGCAACATCCTGATCTCAGCACCAGATACATACAATGAAGAAAGAAAACTTCGGGACAATATTGCAGATGATCATAGACGCTAAAATACTCAACAAAATATTGGGAAACTGCATCCGACAATACATTAAAAAAGGTCATACACCATGAGCAAGTAGGATTCATTCCAGGTGGGCAAGGATGGTACAATATTCACAAATCAATACGTGTAATACATCACATAAACAAAAGCAAAGGCAAAAATCACATAATCATATCAATATATATGAAAAAAGCATTTCATAAGGTACAGCATCCATTTATGATGAAAATAGTCAGCAAAGTGGGAATAAAGGGAGCATTCCTCAACGTAGCAAAGACCTTATATGGGAGAACTACAGCCAATATCATACTCAATGGGCAAAAACTAAAATCTTTCCCACTAAGATCAGGTACACATTAAGGTTGTCCACTTTTACCACTTCTATTCAACATAGTATTGGAAGTTCCAAGCCACAGTAGTCAGAGAAGAAAAGAAAAGTAAAGGCACCCAAATTGAAAAAGAGGAAACAAAACTTGGGTTCTTTGCAGATAACATAGAATGTTATCTATGCAGGGTACATAGAAAATTCTACAGACTCCACCAAAAATTGCTTAACCTCAAAAATGAATTTGGCAAAAAAGCAGAATACAAAATCAATACTCAAAAATAAAATAAATTTTTTGTATATCAACAATGATATATCAGAAGCATAAATGAGGGGATAAATCTCATTTAATATAGCATCCAGAAAAATAAAATACCTAGCAATAAACCTAACCAAGTAGGTAAAAGACCTGTACTCAGAAAACTACACAATACTGAAGGAAGAAATAAAAAAGACACAAACAAATGGAAACGCGTACCATGTTCATGAATTGGAAGAATTAACATAATCAAAATGTCCATACTACCCACAGTAAATTATAGCTACAATGCAATACCTGTTAAAGTACCAATGGCATATTTCATAGATAAATAACAAACACTTCAAAAATCCATGTGCAACCATAAATGACCCTGAATAGCTGAAGCGATTTTGAGAAAAAAGAACAAAGTAGGAGGGATCACAGTAATTTATTTCAAACTGTATTACAAGGCCACTGTAATCAAAACAGCCTGGTACTGGCATAAGAACAGAAACATGGGCCAATGAAACAAAATAGAGACCCTGGAAATGAACCCAAGTATCTGTGGTCAATTATTATTTGATGATGAGGGAAGAAGGCATAAAATGGAGTAAATATAGACTTTTCAACAAATGCTATTGGGATATCTGGACACCTCTAGACAGCTACATACAAAAATAAAATAAAATTCAATCACCAACTTACAACATACATAAAAATAAATTGAAAGTGGATAAAAGACTTAAATATTAGTTGTGACACCATGAAAGTCCTTCAGGATAACATTGGCAGGGAAGTCTCAGATATTCTACAGAACATTATTTTCACAGGTATGTCCTCTAAAGCAAGGGATATAAAGGAAAGAGTAAATAAATGGGATCTCATCAAAGTAAAAAGCTTCTGCATGTCTAAAGGAAACAGCATTAAAATGAAAGGAGAAACTACTGTATGGGAAAGCATATTTGCCAATGGTACCTTGTAAAAGGGTTTGATCTCCAAAATATATAAAGAACTCAAATGACTGAATGATTGAATTCTAGGAAGACAAAGAATCTAGTTATATAATGGGCAAAAGACTTGAACAGACACTTCTCCAAGGAGGACATACAGAAGGTCCAGTGACATATGAAAAGATGGTCAGCATCATTAGCCATCAGAAAGATGCAGATTAAAACCACAATGAGATACCACCTTACACTAGTCAGAAGGGCCATTGTAAACAAAGTGACAAACAAGTGTTGGAGAGGTTGTGGAAAATAAGGAACCCTAGTACACTGTTGGGATTGCAGACTAGTGCAATCACTACAGAAAACAGTATGAAATTTCCTTAGAAAACTAAAAATGAAACTGCCTTTTGATCTGACAATCCCACTGCTAGAATTATAACCTAAAAAACCATGAAGCACAAATCCAAAAGAACCTATGCACCTTAATGTTCATAGCAGCACAATTTACAATAGCCAAGTGCTAGAAGTAACCTAAGTGCCCATCAATAAATGAATGGATCAAAATCTAGGGTGTGTTTACAGAATGGAATACTATGCTGCAGAAAGAAAGAAAAAGATCCTACTTTTTGTGACAGCATGGATGGTACTGGAGAACATTATGCTAAGTGAAATTACCCACATGATAAAAGAGAAATACCATATGATCTCTCCTTTATATGGAACCTGATCAACAGAACAAACAGGCAAGCAAAATGTAATAAGAGAAATTGAAATTAAGAACAAATGGAAAGTAACCAGAGGAGAAATAGGAGGGGGTAATGCTGGAGGGGGGGGGGGCATTGTGAAGAGTTTTTAAGAACAACTATGGAAACATGGACAAAAACAAAAGTGGGTGTCAATCAGGGAGGGATTTTGGGATGGCTGTGGTGGGTGAGAAAAGGTGGGAAAATAAGTCAGAAAACTGTACCTGAACAACAATAAATTTAAAAGTATTTTAAAAGAAGAAAAATCATAGCAAATGTTTTTATTATTTTATAAAATGAATTAATTTTTAAAGCTTTTAAATAAATTATAATAAGTTTCCATTTGTTTGTGTCTTCCTTGACTTCTTTCTCCAGTGTTGTGTAGTTTTCTGCATACAGGTCTTTCACTTCCTTGGTTAGGTTTATTCCCAGATACGTTATTTTTCTTTTTTGCTATATCGAATGGAATTTTTTCTTGATTTCTGCTTCTGCTGTTTCATTGTTAGTACATAAAAATGCCTTTGATTTCTGGATACTGACTTTGTACATCGCTGTTTTGCCAAATTTATTTATTAGATTGAGCAGTTTGGGGCTAGAGTCTATAGGATTTTCCATGTACACTATCATGTTATCTGCAAATCATGACAGTTTTATTTCCTCCTTTCCTATTTGGATGCCTGTTATTTCTTTTGTTGTCTGATTACTGAGGCTGAAACTTCCAATACTATATTAAATGTTGAATTCTATGCAGCAGAAAGAAAGAAGGAGCTCCTACCCTCTACAACAGCATAAATGGAACTGGAAAGCATTATGCTGAGTGAAATAATCCAGGTCGTGAAAGACAAATACCATATGATCTCACCTTTAACAGGAACCTAAACAACAAAACAAGCAAACAAACAAAATATAACCAAAGAGGCTGGCATAGAGAACAGGCAGACAGTTACCAGAGGGGAGAGGGGAGGGAATTTCAGGGGAAAAGGGGAAGGATTCACAGGAACAAGTATAAAGGACACATGGACAAAAACTAACAGGGGTGGCCCTGGCTGGTGTAGCTCAGTGGATTGAGCGCGGTCCTGTGAACCAGGCGATCACGGTTTAATTCCCAGTCAGGGCACATGCCTGGGTTGCAGGCCAGTTCCCGGCAGGGGCCAGTTCCCAGCAGGGGACGCATGAGAAGCAACCATACATTGATGTTTCTCTTCCTCCCTCTTTCCCGTCCCCTCTAAAGACAAATAAATAAAATATTTAAAAAAAAACTAACAGAGGTGGAAAAGGGAGGGAGGTGGAAAGTGCTGGAGGGGGGTAGGCTGGGATGGGAGTAAAATACAAAAAACTGTACTTGAACAATAATTAAATTTAAAAATATTTAAAAACAGAAATTATAATAAGATAGCATCAAATTCAAAAAAGGGGATTAGTGATTCATTGTTCCTTTTACCTCATCTGTTTTAGACACAATGCTGTAATCATAAACACTGCCTTTCAGGTCTCTTTATCATCTCATTAATTACGATGATCATAATGATGATAGTAATAAAAACAAGGTTTGCTATTGTCATACTTTTTAAAAAAAATCTTACTTGGCCTGTACCCTTATAAAAGGCTTATGATCATTCCTGGTTGGAGACATTTTAATTCCTTCCTGTTTGCTGATCCTTGCTCCTCAAGGCCCCTTACAGCAGATATGTACCCCTGCACAGGTAAGGTAACCAAGGAGTATTTGAACCTGTCTCGCCTCTGACACATTATCTTTACAGCCAGAATAGGTTGGGTGTGGACACCTAGACCTCACATGGCTTCTAGCAACACTTCAAAAGAGGAGACTCATCTCTCCTCGCCCTACTCCACCTCTACCCACCAGAGGAGGTGTCTTCCTGACTATTGATCATTTGATTTTACAGCTCCCATTTTTTCATTTCTCATTGGCTACCTCTTTTTCATACTTTATATTTATAGTGAGTTTATAATAATTATTATTTAAGAATTTTGCAATGTACTTTGCCATTTATGGAGACCATTATGGGTGTCAAAAATTATTACTGGCTGTTGGAAGCAACTGATTTGGGCTTCAGCCATCAGTTATTTTTTCATAGTTGGTCATCTTGATAGTCTCGGAAAATAAGGCGATAAGATATATCTCTGCTGGTCTCATAAAAGGTTTCCTGCAACTGGTATAATGGACACATGGACAAAAACTAAGGGGGGGTGGAAACGGAAATGAGGTGGGGAGCACTGGGGGGGATGGGCTGGGATGGGAGTAAAAGACAGAAAAATTGTACTTGAAAAACAATCACATAAATAAACTAACAAAAAATAAAACCACAATGAGATACAACCTCACATCCATCAGAATGGCCATTATGAACAAATCAACAAATAAGTGTTGGAGAGGATGTGAAGAAAAGGGATCCCTAGTGCACTGTTGGTGGGATTGAAGACTGGTGCAGGCGCTGTGGAAAACAGTATGAAATTTCCTCAGAAAACCAAAATGGACCAGCAATTTCACTGCTGGGATTATATTCTAAGACCCCTGAAACACCAATTCAAAAGAACGTATGCACCACAATGTTCATACCAGCACTATTTATTTATGTATTTGTTTATTTGTTTATTTACTTATTTAAATTGTTTACTATTTTTTATTTTTAAATTTTATTTAACTGTTGTTCAAGTACAGTTTTCTGTCTTTTACGCCTATCCCAGCCCACCCCCTAGTGCTCCCCACCTCCTTCTTATTTCCACCCCCCTTAGTTCTTGTCCATGTGTCCTATATACTAGTTCCTGTAAATCCTTCCCCTATTTCCCCTGAAACTGCCTCTCCTCTCCCCTCTGGTAACTCTCTGCCTGTTCTCTATTTCAGTGTCTTTGGTTATATTTTGCTTGATTGTCTTTTTTTGTGTGTGTCCTGTTAAAGGTGTGATCCTATGATATTTATCTTTCACCACCTGGCTTATTTCACTCAGCATAATGTTTTCCAGATCCATCCATGATGTTGCAAAGTGTAGGAGCTCCTTTTTTTCTGCTGCATAGAATTCCATTGTGTATATGTACCATAATTTTTTGATCCATTCATTTACTGACAGGCACCTAGGTTGCTTCCAACTCTTGGCTATTGTAAATTGTGCTGCTATGAACATCGGGGTCCATGGGTTCTTTTGGATTGGTATTTTACGGTTCTTAGAATATAATCCTATCAGTGGAATTGCTAGGTCAAAAGGAAGGTCTACTTTTAGTTTTCTGAAAAAAATTTATACTGTTTTCCATAGTGATTGTACCAGTCTGCAATCCCAACAACAGTGAACTAAGATCTCCTTTTCTCCACAATCTCTCCAGCACTTGTTGTTTGTTGCTTTGTTTATGATCGTCATTCTGACCAGTGTAAAGTGGTATCTCATTGTGGTTTTGATTTGCATCTCTCTGATAGCTAGTGATATTGAGAGTATTTTCACATCTTTGGATCTTCTGTAAGTTCTTCTTAAGAAGTGTCTGGTCAAGTCCTTTGCTCACTTTTTAATTGAGTTGCTTGTCTTGTTAGAGTGGAGTCGTGTAAGTTCTTTGTATATTTTGCAGATTAAACCCTTGTCTGAGGTAGCATTGGCAAATATGTTTTCCCATATAGTTGGTTCTCTTTTTATTTTAATATCATTTTCTTTAGATGTGCAAAAGCTTTTAATTTTGATGAGATCCCGTTTGTTTATTCTTTCCTTTATGTCCCTTGCTCTAAGGAACACATCAGTAAAAATGTTGCTGACATCCATAAATTCTTAAATATTTGCGTGAAATATCTGTGATTTTCCAGCTAATGGTCTCCTCTAGGACTTTAATGATGTCATAGCTTGTATTTAAGTCCTTTATCCGCCTTGAATTTATTTTGCTGTATGGTGTAAGTTGGTGCTAGAGTTTCATTTTTTTTCCCACATAGCTGTCCAGTTCTCCCAACACCAATTGCTAAACAGGCTATTATTAGTCCATTTTATGTTGTGGCCCCCTTCATTGAATATTAATTTTCTGTAGCAACTTGGGTTTACTTTGTGGCTTCCTGTTATGTTTCATTGGTCTATGTGCCTGTTTTTATGCCAGTAGCAGGCGGTTTTGACTAAAATGGCCTTGTAATACAGTTTGGTATCAGGTATTGTGGTTACTCCTACTTTGTTCTTCTTTCTCAAAATTACAGCTGCTGTTTGGAGTCATTTATGGTACCATATAATTTTTTTCCAATTTTTAAAATTGAATTATTTTTCAAGTACAGTTTTCTGTCTATTACTCCCATCTCATCCCAACCCTCACCCTCCCCCCTCCCTCCCATTTCCACCCTTCTCAGTTTTTGTCCATGTATCCTTTATATATGTTCCTCTAAATCCCTTCTCTGTTTCCCCTGATATTCCCTCCCCTCTCCCTTCTGGTCACTGTCAGCCTGTTCTCTATTTCAGTGTCTTTGGACATATTTTGCTTGCTTGTTTGTTTTGTTGTTTAGCTTCCCGTTGAAGTTGAGATCATATGATATTTGTCCTTCAATGCCTGGCTTATTTCACTCAGCATAATGCTTTCCAGTTTCATCCATGATGTTGCAAAAGGTAGGAGCTCCTTCCTTCTTTCTGTAGCATAAAATTCCATTGTGTAAATGTACCATAGTTTTTTGATCCATTCTTTTACTGACGGTCACCTAGGTTGCTTCCAACCCTTGGCTATTGTAAATTGTGCTGCTATGAACATTGGGATGCATATGTTCTTTGGGATTGGTGTTTTAGGGTTCTTAGGATACAGTCCTAGCAGTGGAATTGCTGGGTCCAAAGGCAAGTCCAATTTTAGTTTTCTGAGAAAATTCCATACTGTTTTCCATAATGGTTGTACCAGTCTGCAATCCCACCAACAGTGGACCAGAGTCCCCTTTTCCCCACACCCTCTCCAACATTTGTTGTTTATTGCTTTGTTTATGATAGCCATTTTCACCGGTGTAAAGTGGTATCTCATTGTGGTTTTAATTTACATCTCTCTGATAGCAAGCGATATTGAGCATCTTTTCATGTGTCTCTGGATCCTCTGTATGTCCTCCTTGGAGAATTGTCTATTCAAGTCCTTTCCCCATTTTTTAATTGGGTAGTTGTCTTCTTAGAGTGAAGTCGTGTGAGTTCTTTGTATATTTTGGAGATTAAACCTTTGTCTGAGGTATCATTGGCAAATATGTTTTCCCATACAGTTGGTTGTCTTTTTATTTTAATGCTGTTTTCTTTAGCTATGCAGAAGCTTTTTATTTTGATGAGATCCCATTTGTTTATTCTTTCCTTTATATTGCTTGCTCTAGGGGACATATCAGTCAAAATGTTGCTGTGTGAAATATCTGATATTTTCCTGCCAATGTTCTCCTCTAGGACTTTAATGGTGTCACAGCTTATATTTAAGTCTTTTATCCACCTTGAATTTATTTTGGTGTATGGCATAAGTTGGTGCTCGAGTTTCATTTTTTTGCATGTAGCTGTCCAGTTCTCCCAACACCATTTGTTGAAGAGTCTATCTTTACCCCATTTTATGTTACTGCCCTCTTTGTCAAATATTAATTGACTGTAGAGATTTGGGTTTATTTCTGGGCTCTCTGTTCTATTCCATTGGTCTATGTGTCTGTTTTTCTGCCAGTACCAGGCTGTTTTGATTACGGTGGCCTTGTAATACAGTTTGATATCAGGTATTGTGATTCTCCTACTTTGTTCTTCTTTCTTAACATTGCAGCTGCTATTTTGGGTCTTTATGGTTCCATATAAATATTTGAAGTGTTTTTCTATGTTTTTGAACTATGCCATTGGTATTTTAATATGTGTTGCATTGAATCTGTAAATTGCTTTGGGTAGTATGGATATTTTGATGATGCTAATTCTTCCAATCCATGAACATGGTATATGTTTCCATTTGTTTTTATCTGCCCTGATTTCTTTCTTCAGTGTTGTGTAGTTTCCTGAGTACAGGTCATTTACCTCCTTGGTTAGGTTTATTCCCAGGTGGGTTTTTTTTTTTTTTTTTTTGCTATATCAAATGTTTTTGTTTTATTTCTGTTTCTGCTTTTTCATTGTTTCATTGTTGTGCATAAAAATGCCTTTGATTTATGGATATTGACTTTGTATCCTGCTGTTTTGCCAAATTTATTTATTAAGTCGAGCAGTTTTTGTTTAGAATCTATAGGATATTCCTTGTGCACTACCATGTCATCTGCAAACAGTGACATTTTTGTTACCTCCTTACTGATTTGAATGCCTTTTATTTTCTTGTTTTATCGCTGTAGCTAAAACTTCCAATACTATATTGAATAG
Source organism: Sturnira hondurensis (assembly GCF_014824575.4). Taxonomy (NCBI): domain Eukaryota; kingdom Metazoa; phylum Chordata; class Mammalia; order Chiroptera; family Phyllostomidae; genus Sturnira; species Sturnira hondurensis. The sequence goes on from NW_028081875.1 coordinate 1,370,779, forward strand.
AAGTGGTGAAAGTAGACAACCTTGTCTTGTTCCTGATGTTAATGAAAAAGCTTTCAGATTTTTCCCATTGAGTATGATGTTGGCTGTAGGTCTCTCATATATGGCTATTATAGTGAGAAATGCTGCCTCTGTTCCCATTTTTCTGAGTGTTTTTTTTTTTATCATAAATGAGTGTTGTACCTTATCAAAAGCTTTTTCAGAATCTATTGATATGATCATGTGATTTTTGCCTTTGATTTTGTTTATATGATGTATTACATTTACTGATTTGTGAATATTGAACCATCCTTGCATCCCTGGGATGAATGCCACTTAGTCATGGTGAATGATGGTTTTAATGTATTGTTGGATGTGGTTTGCTGATATTTTTATTGAGGAATTTAGCGTCTCTGTTCATCAGCGATATTGGCTTGAAGTTTTCCTTCTTTTTTTGTATCTTTATCTGGTTTTAGGATTAGGATGATGCTGGATTCATAAAAAGAGTTCAGGAGCCATTTTGGATTTTTTTGGAATAGTCTGTGAAGTACATGGATTAGATTTTTCTTAAATGTTTTGCAGAATTCTCCTGTGAAACCCTCTGGTCCATGGCTTTTGTGCTTTGGGAGATTTTTTATTACTGCTTTAATTTAATTTGCTGTTATTGGTCTATTCAGGCTTTCTGCTTCTTCTTCATTGAGTTTTGGAAGATTGTATTTTTTCTAGAAATGTGTCCGTTTCACCTAAGTTTTCAAATTTCTTGACATACAGTACTTTATAGTAATTTCTTACGATCCTTTGTATTTCTGTGGTGTCGGTTGTAGTCTCTCCTCTCTCACTTCTGGTTGTGTTTGTTTGGGTTTTCTCTCTTCTTTTCTTGATAAGCCTGCTTAAAGGCTTTTTCATTTTTTTTTTTAATCTTTTAAAAACCAGCTCCTGGATTCATTGATCCTTAGAACTGTGCTATTAGTCTCTATGTCATTTAATTCTGCTCTGATCTTGGTTATTTCATTTCTTCTACTTGCTCTGGGCTGTCTTCATTGTTGTTCTTGATTTTCTGTAGGCATAGGGTGAGGTTGTTTGTTTGAAATGTTTCTATTATTTTTAGGTAGGCCTGTATTGCTATGAACTTTCCTCTCATGGCTGCTTTGTCTGTGTCCCATAAGTTCTGGGTTGTTGTGAGTTTATTTTCATCTGTTTCCAGAAACTTTTTGATTTTTCCCTAATTTCATTCTTGCCCCATTCATTGTTTAATAGCATGCTATTCAATCTCCATGATTTTGAATGTTTTGGCTTTTTTCCCCCGCCTGGTTTCCAGTTTCAGTCCCTTGTGATCAGATAAAATGCTTGGGATGATTTCAATTTTCTTGAATTTGTTGAGGCTTGTTTTGTGTCCTGTCATGTGGTCTATCTTTGAAAATGTTCCATATGCATTTGAAAAAATCTTTATTTAGCTTCTTAGGGATGAAGGGCTCTCTCTCTCTCTCTCTCTCTCTCTCTCTATATATATATATATATATATATATATATATATCAGCTAGGTGCATTTCATCTAGGATGTTGTTCAATGCCACAATATCTTTGTTGATATTTTGTTTGGAAGATCTTTCCATTTTAGACAGTGGGTTGTTAAAAACCCCTTTTATAATTGTGTTACTGTCAATATCTTTTTTTAAGTCCTCCAAGATTTTCTTTATATATTTGGGTACTCCTATTTTAGGTTCATACATATTTACAATGTTTATTTCTTCTTGGTGGATTCTTCCCTTGAGTATTGTCAAGTGACCTTCTGGGTCTCTTTTTATGGTCCATTTATTTGAAATCTATTTTTTCTGATATGAGCATTGCTACCCTGGCTTCCTTTTTAGGGCCATTCATAGCAGCACAATTTATAATAGCGAAGTGCTGGAAGGAACCTAAGTGCCCATCAGCTAATGAGTTGATAAAAAAAAAAAAAAAAAACTATGGTACATTTACACAATGGAATTTTATGCAACCAAGAGAAAGAAGGAGTTCCTACCCTTTGCAACAGCATGGATCAAACGTGAGAGCATTATGTTAAGTGAAATAAGCCAGGCAGTGAGGGACAAATAGCATATGATCTCACCTTTAACTAGAACATAATCAACAAAAGAAAAAAAACAAACTAAATATAACTAGAATCATTGAATATAAGAATAATCTAATAGACAGAAGGGAGGGGGGAGGACAGAGGGGAGAAGGGTTTTCAGGAACTGCTATAAAAAACACATGGACAAAACCAAGGGGAGGGTGAAAGCAAGAAAGGGAGGTGGGTTTTGAGGGGGTGGGGAGAAAATACAGACAATTGTAAATGAAGAACAATAAAATCATTATTTTAAAAAAAGAAAGAATGTTTCATGCATTTTGAAAAATATAGTGACAATTCAAGTTTGGAACTTTCTATTATAAAAATGTCCCAGCAGAATGAAATTTCTTCTGTACCTATGGTGTCCTGTGATGTTGTTCATTCCTTTCCCATGAGGCAAGGGTGTCAAATTTATCTGGGATGTGGTTACAGAGGGATTTCCCAGGGAATGGCCAGATCCGTAAATATCCCATTTTTCAACTCCCTTACATTATGCCCTTGATTTATACATCTGAACTGTAGACATCTACCTCCCAACTTGTGAAGATTAACCAAGACATATACTGGCATTATTGGTGGCCATTATGATTATGCCTATTATTTTCAAGGAGTGAAAGAGAAAAGGTTAGTGACTTTCCTAGACACTGGTTAGTGGCAAAGCTGGAACTCAAACTCGTGCGTCTTGATTCAAGGTCCAGTGTATTGTCCTTTCACCTGGTGTAGGGTAAGGGGAGGCAGTCTGGCTTCATCACCCAAGTGTCTGGGTATCTAAGGGAAGCAGTGTTCCCATACTCTTTGAGGGGCCTGAAAACTAGTGTTTTCACAGCCTTGAGACTAGGTCCGGTAAACTGTTCCCATAACATGAAGTGGGCTCACATGCGCAGAATTGTGTTATGTTATATAATTTCTGGCATCTTGCCAGCTTTGTTCACCTCTAGTACTTAAACAGGTAGGGACTCCCTGCTGGGGGGGGGCGGCAATGATGATGAGAGACATGCAAGGGGACAGGTGCCATGATGGGTGCCACAATGGGGAGCAAGGGCTATGGCATGAGACATGCACAGCTTGCAGCATGCATAGCTCTCCCACCTGTGAATAATGGCATGTGAGACATCTCAATGGCTCTGTGAATATTTTTCCATCTGCACAAATACCATGAACCTGCCTAGCTCTGAAGGATGGCAACATGCCTGGTAAAAGGAAACAACAATTGTTTTGATCTGTCTTTTGTATCCTAAATCAAAAATGTTGTCACTCCATTTGTAGAGCATTATTTTGGAATTGGTTTTCTGGTGTTGAGAATGGATTATTATGATCTTGTTCATATTTTTCAGTAATGTTTTTGCAAATTTGTCCATGTTACCACCCATGCAAATGAAAGTGAAAGAAAGCTTTTTTGGGCTAAGTGAGCTGTCAAACCCAAGCCTATATCCCAGCCCCCTGGGCTGATTAACCCTAAGAAGAGAGTGTTAAGGCCCAGGGTCAATGTACAGTGATAGACAGAAGCAATACAACTTCAAATAGGGCATGGAAAGGAAGGATTGTATAAAAAGAGTTATGGGTTGGGACCTCTCAACATTATGCCTATATACCTTCTCAGCCTCTTTACATACCTACTTTTCTGAAGTATTCTCTATCTGGGGGATATCTTGTGCCCTCTTGCTTTACTGACCACACTGATAAGATAGGAAATACTTTCATGTCTGTCTTAGAGAAGGACAGTTTTGTTTTTTTTTTGGTAGAAAAGGCAGCTATAGGTATAGAACAAAGATGTTATACTGAGGCAATTTGACTTTTCTACAATTTCTCTCACTTTCCTTCACTGTCAAGGATGACCCTTTCAGACACCAGGACTACCATGTGGAGGAGAAGGTAGCGGGTTTCCATGGGAGTTAGCTGAGGCTTCTCGAAGGCTACTGTTGAACTGCAGAAGGCTACAGATCTCGGTAAAAAATACATCTTCAGCTTTATTCTCTCTGCTATCTTTACAGGGGATCTTTGACAAGGGATGAAGCTGGGATGAGCACTGAGGGAGAGGACTAGGTCTGAGGGCTTTTTCAGATGAAAGTTGTTGTTTACAGAGGAAATATGTTCTTAGAAGCAAGTAGTGCAATAGACAGTTCTTGGGGAATTATTGATGTGAAAAAAGGGAAAGAAAAAAAAAACTTTGCCTCTGGAAAAAAGCATTGGAAAAACATCTGGTGATCATGCAAAAGGCCTCTGATCCCTGGTAGAGAAGGAAGACAAGAAGGTCAGTAAACAAGATCTGAAGCAGGTGTGTTCCAAGCACCCCATGTTTTATCTTGTCTCTACTTACACCACCCATGGTCTAGATGAAGACAAGAAGGCCACGTGGGAAGGGCAGCTGCTGCATTCAAGAGGTGCACATCGGATTACCCAAGCACAATACCTGTGACCTCATTTTAAAGAAGAACAAGGTGATAAACCAACAAATATGACAAGATGAGTGGCTGGCAGCCCCTATTTGCAGGCAGGTGTTTTGTTTTGTTTTGTTTTTGAAATTCTCTCAGCATTTAATTATCAGAACCATCTGCCTATGAAATCATTACTCATGCCAAGGGGAGTGTCTGAGGCTTTAAGTCTACTTGTGTGACCAACAGCCATCTATTCCCCTTTTGGAATATTGGACTTGTAATGTGTCATGCCTGAGGCACTCAGTCAATGAAAGAATAACCTTTCTTCTATAGAACAATTGAAAAAAATAACAAAAACTCTTTCTGATGATTATAGAAGGGTTTTCATTTTCTAAAACCCAGTCATATCCATTAATCCATTTTACAGTACCCCTATTAAATTGCCATCATTACCATCATTGAACAGTTGAGAAGCCGAAGTTCAGAGATGTACATTGAGCTCATGTGTGGAGTGATTGAGAGGACTGGCCCCAGACTCAGAGCTCCACTCAGCTCACATTGTGGCCAAGTAATGTTGAGCAGCTCTCATCTCTGTGAGTAGGTTTCCTTGTCTGACAAGTGGAGGTGAGAATTACACCTATTTTATAGACTTTTTATGAGCTTTAAGAATTAAGTGTAATGTTTGTAGAGTAGTATTTGGAACCAATAAGAGCTCAATAAATATTAGCATTAAAAAATTCTCAGTATCCCCTTCATGCTTCTCAATCCAGTTTTTCAAGGTTATTGACATCCCCATTGTACCACCTCCACCACTTCTCATTTGTATGAACCTATGTCTGAGGCAGTCTTAGTTCTATTTTTTCTCCATAATCAATTGCTGCAGCCTGTAGCATTTGGAAGTTACTCCCATAGCCTGTCTAATCAACTAGCATCACCTCTATAATATTGGACCTGGGTCCTTTTGCCCCTTCCATCCCTTTGCTCCTGGGCCCTGCCCTGTGTAGGGTAGATTACACCTTGGGATGTATGTTCACCCCACCACCTTCTAAAACTGGAGAATTAAGATGTTGTGTAACTTACGAATGGAGCTGAACATTGAAAAATTAGGGCCTTTTAGTGATGTTTGGTCTTTAGAATGGACTGGACTCTTGGCAATTCATTCAGAATAATGTTGTCTTAGTTGACTGGGCTGCTATAGCAAAATACCATAAACTAGGTGGCTTAAATAACAGATGTATATATCTCACAGTTCTGGAGGATAAAAAGTCTAAGATCAAAGTATTCAGAGATTCTATGTATGGTGAGAGCTCTCTTCCATACTTTTAGTATCTTTACATGGCAGACAGGCACAGAGACAGAAGGAGAGAGAGAGTGAGCAAATTCTCTGATTTCTTCTTATGTGGACAATAATTGATATTCAGGACCCCACCCTCATAACTGTATCTAAGCCTAATTCTTTGCCAAAGACCACACTTTTAAATATCATCACTTTGAGGCTTAGGGCTTAATATATTAGTTTTAGAGGGACAGAAATAAATATTTAGTCCACAGCAAATGAGGATTTTTGTTTGTTTGTTTTAGTTCAAGATATGGAGCAGAGTCCATGAGATTGTTCTATTAAGTGTTTTCTTTACTGGCAGCTGAGAGAGGCACATTCTGTCCATGTTCCAAGATAATGGAAGAACTTATCTATCTGTTCTGGACTCACAATGACTGAGCTTGAGGAAGTAACCCAGCATATTCTAAACTTGGTTCTGGCACAAACCAAACAGTGTCATTTATGTGTGTTCTTCCAATGTAATCATGAAGTTCTTCCTCACTCATGTAAAAGGTTCCCAAAAGTCTGTGTAGAAGTAGAGGGTTTTTGTCATTATGGCCCAAGGATTGTGATCACTAATTTAGGAGGTAGGTTCATGAAAGGGAGAGGGGTAAACTTATTTTTAATGGCTCTTCCCTAGGATTACATAATGAAAAAATTTAAATGCAAAGAAAAGTTGAATGACTTATTCAGTGAACACCCACATGTGTACCAGCTAGACTCTGTAGTTGTTAACGTTTTCCTTTAGTTACTTTCTCACATATCCTTCTACCTGTCTGTCATTGTTTGAGATTTATTTCAGTTTTACACATCCAGGCACTTCACCCTTAGCCACATCAGCATGCATTTTATTATGACTAAAGTTCAATATTTGTTTGCAGTTTTTTAAGGTAAAAATCGACATACAATGGATTGTACTATCTTGCATTTACTAGACACTGAATTTTGATAAGTATGGAGATCTGTGTACACCAAGTCCCTGTCAAGATTGAGCATTACTATCATCCCAGGAAGTTTTCTCCTGCTCCTTTCCAGTCTATCACGTTTTTCTTTTCTTCCTGAGGCTACTGCTGTTTTTTAAAATTTTACCACAGGTTATTTTTTCCTATTTTAGAATTCTATAAACACAGTATGTCTGGAAAAATTCCAACCATTATTAATATAACAGGAATAGTTTGCATGACCTCAGTGTAACCTGTTAGCCAAAGAGAGTGGACTGGACTGTGCATGTGTGAACAATGACAACTTCACTGTGCTAGTCAGTGGATGTGGTACACACTGTTGAATGAAGATGTGTACAGTGTGGCCATCATATTCAAAGAGACTAAGTGAGAGGAGCAATGAAATCTGCATCAAATTTTGTGTTAAGCTAGAACAATCCTCTACAGAAACTATTCAGATGATTCAGAAGCCATGATTCAGTTAGCCATGATTCACCTATGGCTAACAGCAACTGGTGATTGTCAGCTTCATCATAACAATGAACTTACTCCTGTGTTATGTCTCATGCAGAGTTTTTTGGAAAAACTTCAAATCACTCAGATGACTCATCCTCCCTAAGGCCAGATATGGTACCCTGCAACTTCTGGCTTTTCTTCAAACTATAATCACCTTTGAAAGGGAAGAGATTTCAGACTGTCAATGAACTCAGGAAAATATGACAGGGCAGCTTATGATGATTGGGAGAGCTGTGTGAGCTCCTCAGTTGCCTACTTTGAAGGGGACCAAGGCATCATTGTCATATGTACAATATTTCTTGTATTTTCTTCAACAAACGTCTCTATTTTTCATATTACATGGCTGAGTACTTTCTGGACAGATTTGGTGAATAGAATCATGCAGTATATAGGGTTTTGAGCCTAATTTCTCTCACCCAGCATGTGTTTGAGATTCATCTATGTTGCTACATGTATCAGCAGTTCATTGTTTTTGTTTATTGCTGGGTAGTATTTTATCATATGGATATACCACAGTTTCTCTCTTCATCTATTGATAAATACTTGGACTATTTCCACTTTGATGTTATAAATAGGTTGGTAGTTTTAGATTTATCCTAAGAGCTTATCATAGATAAATTGTCAAATTTGGGTGTGGCATGAAATTATCCAGAATATATGTTTTATATTTGAAACATTACTCTAGGGCTGAAGAGCTGCTTGGCCCAAGGCTGTGCTCCTTTGCAGCGATATCACTTATCCTGTGCCTGATTAACATAGAGGTAAAGACCCAGCTGCCTTGCCCCAACTAAGTGGAGAACACCATGAAGGCCAGCCCTGCTCCAGAATTCACCGTGGGGACAGCTAAGGCTTTTTATTGGATTCTCTCTGCCCAATCTGCTTCCTTTTACTCCCTCTCAAAGGTTTGGATCTCACTCCCTAATAAATATCCTGTTAGTTTCTATTTCAGTGTCTGCTTCCTGCAGAACCAAACCTGCAACATCTGTGTGGTCATTTTATCCTTTAAAATGCTGTCAGAAAGGGTCACACTGGAGAATGACACTATTTTTTTCAGGGGGTCCAAGGCACCAGCATTCTTTTCAATCAGACTAGATAACAGGGTGTTTAGTTGAACTGGAGCACTGGTTGCATTTAAGGGCTATTGTGTAGAAAAACGCACCTTCTTAAATCCCAGTGGTGAGATACTTATACCCTGAGAGGCATACAGACTTAGGCAGAATAATCAGGGAAACATAGGTCCACACATCTCTCATTGGGGGTTGTGGTGCATGAGAGAGAATGGCAAGGTCAGTACCTGAAATTTTGACATTATTTTTCTCCTTACTGTACTGAGCACATCACTGAATTTACAGGAATTCTAAGCCACATCACATGACGAATAACTTTTATTTCTTCTTCTCTTGTGCTCTAGGTTGGCCCAGAGAGGACACAGGGAAGAAAATAACATTCTGTGAAAACTTAGATTGTTAGAGTCAAATATGCGGCATCCCAAATGCTTGAGTTTTCATGTTTCCCAGATGGGTATATTTCATACTTTCATGTGTGTTTTTTTTTAAAATTGGTATGTGTACTATACAGTCAGGATAATCTCCTCTCTTTCTGGAAAGTTGTTATTAAATTGTTCTTGTATCTTTGAGTATTACTTAAAGCTGAGGAATACAGTGGGGAAAATATATAAAACAGAGAATAATGGGGGGAAGGAAGTGGAGGCAGAGATCCTCAAAATAGAGTCCCCTAGAGCAATCCTACCAGTGGTTCTTATACTTTGGCTTGCCTCAGGATTTCCCAGTGGGCTTGTTAAGACACAGATTCCTGGGCCCGCTGCAAGAGTTTCTGAAAGAGTAGGTCTTGAGCAGAATCTGAAAAAAAATTGCATTTCTAATAGGTTCCTAGGTGATGTTGATGCTGCTGGCCCAGGGTTAGCACTTTGAGAATCACTTACATAAGGATAAGTTGCTGCAAGGGGCATGAATTTATTGAATGAAATGTATAAAAATGACTTTGAAAACAGAGACATCAAGACTTTAAATGTGCTAAGACCACGAATATATAAACGCGCTTATTCCACTTTCTAGTTCATCATTCCAATATAAACACAGTCAACCCAAATGAGCCCCCACACTACCGAGAAGATCAGCTCCAACAAGGAGCCATGTGGCTCACATGGGCACATGCAAACCTTTTACAGTGGGACCTCCCAGAGCTGATGATTGCTTTCTTACACCTGTCAAGTAAATACTGCCGCCTCAAGATCTTTTGAAGCCTGTCTCTCCATGCCAGAATATGCTTGTTTTACAAATAGAAGGAAAAAAACTGTGATTGATATAGGATCAATCTTATCATCTTATATTATCCAGTGTTTCCATGTTTCATGTCTAGGGCTCTACTTAAAAACTCTGTTGACCTGAGTTGGGCCCAAGCGTGAACCTCCACCTGTACCTAGTGAAATCTGTTGTGGCTAATGCTGTACATGCTCTGACCATATCTTCTTGGCCCATCAGAGGTCACTTGGAGATAGTTTTCCTACATATCAGATGCTTTCTCTGTGCAAGAGTATTCTTGGAACTAAAAAATGTGTTCCTCAATGGGTGGGGTGGTCAGAATGGTAGAGAGTTTACACCCACAGGAAGCACTCTCAGTGAAGGACAGGAGTGGGTGGTCAAATAACTCAGGTTCCTTTCCCCTTAGTGGGACAATTCTGGATTGGGTTCTGTGCAGTTCTTCAGAGGTTGCCCTATAGGGCTAAGCTTCAGTCATCAACAGTGGTGTGTGATCATTAACACATCTTTTATTGTCTGTCCTCCCTTCCCTGTCTCACTTCCCTTTTCCCTCACCCTGTTTCCTGGGGTCACATTCCAGAAAACAACCTTTATTCACATTCTTGACTTAGGGGCTGTAGGTGGGGTGTTCTAGACAAAGACTTCTGCTGTCCTGGCAGGAAATAATACTAAGAAACACAGATCCAAGCTATCGCTCTTGATTCAATCCACTTAAAAAATTCCAGAAGACTCTCAATATTATTTAAAATCAATATGTCATTTTAGTACATCAACTTTACCTCCATTATCTGTCCCAAATGGCCATTTACTTTCTGGTTAAATCTTAAGAAGTAATTCAAGCAATTTTGCCCCCCCCTAAATAACAGAATAGTGTTCACTTATGTCCTTTGGGTGCACTGAAATATATTTGAATGTATGGTTACCCAACAGTTTTGCCCCTTTCAAAGCTAAAGATTGTATTCTAAAGCAAATGCACATGTTAGAGGAACAAAGATTTTTTTCTTAGCAGAGTCAACTCTAATCTTATACACAAATCTGTGGTTGATGAACTTGTGATAGGATGGGCAATGTAGGGTATACACTTTTGTTATGCTCCCTGAATGAAGAACATTTTAAAAAGTAAAGCCTGATCATGCCACAGACTCTCCTCATTATGTTAAAACAGATAACATTATTTGAATTGGATGCCTTCCACATTGTAACACCCAGGCATTCTGAAATCACTAGCTTTTTCTTCCTAGGGAGATTTTTCAGATCTGGGACAATGCTCTACCAGAATGTAAGGACTTACTTGCTTCATCCTGTGGCACCTAAATGCCACACACATTTTCTTCTGATGCTGTATTTATTTGTGGTGTGAGTCTTGTCTCCTAAGCTGTTTCTCCATAGCAGGGACCATAAAGTCTCCATTATTATTACCCCCAGAGCTAAGTTCACTGTAGTATATAGTAGTCAACTAGTAAACTTGAGTAGTTAAGCAATTTCTTTAAGAATAAAACTAGGCTTCAGAGCACAGAATGCAATAACAAATTAGGGGTTTATGCTGATACACTGGTTGCACAATCTCATACTTCTGGGCTTCTAATCATCTGTCTATTGTTATAGTTCCAAGACATGAAGCAAGTCAGACAACTCTTGACTCTGGCCAAGGGGAGATATATGAACACATGGTAGTGCCTCATTTTGAATATAATGTCTTCACTGATAATGTCCTCATATACAATCAACAGTTAGCAAAATTTTCATGTGCTTTCTAGAAAAAAAGCTCTGGTCTTTAATGGCTGAAAAGTTTAAAATTCTGATCCTTTGAAAGCCAGGCTTCAAAGATATACTTTTTATTTGCTTGCTTTCAATTATTGTTAAAGAACAATAGGACATTCATGGTTTATATCTTAACAGTAGCTTATGTTTTCAAGGGACTGATAGGAAGTTGACTGCATAAAACCAGAGAACATTTTCAGCAAGTTGAAGGCAAAAGCACCAATTTGGGAGGTTTGGATATCTTATTATTGGCAGCAAGGCAGCCAGTAATCAGAGGAATGGACAAGTAGCAAGAAGGTTTTCATGTGGGTCCCACTTACCCTAACTCCAGTCTGTTAACATACAAGCTACTTATTATGAAGGCTGTTAAGGTAGGGTTTCCATTAAAAAAAATAGCTGTCAGGGACACCTGCATTTTACTTTCTGAGATGAAAACATCAGAATATACCCACAGATGATTCTTCAAGCTAAGTATTGATGTTATACCGAAGCAGTCTTTTCCCAGCCCACATTAAAACAAACAAAAATCAGATTCAGTTTAGCTTTTTGTTTTCCTGGTTGGGACAAAGATAACATGGGAAAGGGAGGGTTAAGGTTTTCCTAATTACACGTATTTTAGCCTTGCTGTACTGGACTCCAAGCAGAAAATATGCAGAAACACACAGGACTCCAGCCTGGTAGGTGTTAGTTAAATAGCAAGACCCAGACAGCGTGGGGCACAACCTGGAGCAAGGGTTTGTGTTCAGGGGACAGGATCCAGGTGGAGGGCAGTGACCAGGTCCAGATCAGGTTCTGTGGACACTATCACTGTGAAGGAGCCAGGGGTTTATTGGTACCTGGCCATGTCTGCAGCCACCCAATGGCAAATATGGGCTATCAAAGCCCTGTCAGTGCTCTTGAATGGGACAAAGAAAAGGCGCATTAATGATTAACTCTGTTAAAAGCTTCGGCTTTTGTATTCCCATGGTGCCTGGCCTATCTGCCTGACATGTGACCAGCTCAGGCCATTTTCTCGCAGATTGGGGAAAGCTAGTGAGCAAACACAGGTGGTTCCTAGTCAGCTCTGCTGTCAGGGACAACCGTGGCCAGCAACAGCTATGCCTGGCAAAATTAGCTGCTCTTGTTTGTTTACAGTTTTGCTTCCTGGTGCTCTTACTTTCTAAACTGCATGTCACTTTGCGCTCATTTTTAATTATTTAGAAGAGATGCAAAAGGGTGGGAGGAAACCCACACACAAAAGAGGAAAAGGGAGACAGGGCATCATGTTCTTTGAACCCTGCAGTAACAAGTGGCAACCAAATGCAAAGCTTAGATAAACTGATTACAACCTCTCAGGTCGTTAACTCCCAGTAAGAGCAAATTTATTCTTCTCAGAGGGATGATTTTAGTGATCCAGACAGCAAGCTGCAATAATGATGTTACAGTCTTCCAGGGTGGACTCCACTAGGCACTGCATATCCTGAGGCCTGGAACGACCCTGCAATCAGCTATAGTACTTGGACCCACCTTCCAAGTAGTTCAATGAGAGGTTGACCTTGCCTAGTCCTGGTTTAGAGTCAAGATTCCTGTAGTTGCACTATTGGTTTAAATGCATTTTTTCTTGGCCTACATCAAACAGACTTTCATTTAAATATATGTGTGTATTACTGTATGCTGCTTCAATTGCTCCCAATCACACCAGCAGCCATAAGGCACAGATTATCAGTGTGAGGTGATAAAAGCCTTCTGAGTCAATACCAAAAATGAACAGAAAATGAAACACAGTCATTTGAAAAGGACAGCAAAAATTTCTACATAGACTATGTTAATTTGTATTTATTCAAGTAATTATCTACAGTAAGTAAGACATTTTATCCAAAGAAACAAGTGACCTGATTACCAATGTTTGATATTTAAATATAGCATTCTGCTGGATTCCTAGTTAAGGGAAACAAAGAAACAAACCAACAATCCTGTGTGGTCTCTCTACTCCAATGCAGTTCAGAGTTGGCAAATGTCAATTCAAACACAGCTGCAGTGTGTGGCGTGCTGCTTTCCTCATCCAGTTTATGCTGATGACATAATAAATGTTAGCATTATCAGTTTCCAGCCCCAAACTCCCTGATCAAGCTACTGTAATCTATTACTGGTGTTTGCTGGGGAATCGTGGTAGTGTTATTCTGCATACTTCCCTATTGTTCCTAAGCTTTGAATTTTTTTAGGTGAAGATGGTGCAGTTATAGGCCTCAGTTGCAGGAAATACTTGGTTACCTCTGAGTACTGGCACCCAGTGTGAATTTCAATGACACCAAACAAGTTTAGTGGACAATTAATTATTTTTAGCTGATAAATAATTGGTTTTCTCTTATAAATACTCACAGACAAGTGGCACTGCTATAGCCTGCACTATTTAGAACATAAGAATCATTGTTAAGTAAAAACACTTTAGTAGCCAAATAAATAAATTATTATGAGGAGCATGATTGTGAGACTGGCATAGAGGAACACTAACAAGGGGGATGAACTGAAAAATCAGCTATAGGTATATTTCCAAAGGCTTTTCTTCCCCTTTATGTTACTTAACAATATAAAAAGATATAATTGTGTTCCTTAAATTCTTTAAAGTTACCAACACAAATGAATTATACTACCCACTGAAAAAATGCAATTGTGGCTTAAATAGCAATTACCAATTGGTTTTTGTCAGAAAACTGTTCTCACTTGCCTATTGAAATTTTCAAGTTTTTAAAAAATTCAATACATACATATGGCACAGATTTCAAAATAAAAAGAAACACAATACATATATAAATAATAACTCCTAGCCTTTAAATGATGCTTACTATGTGCCAGATACTGTTCTAAGCATTTTTCATATACTTACTAGTATGATCTTCACAAATCATAGATACATGCTGTCATTATCCCCTCTTTACAGAGAAGTTAAGTAACTTGCCCAAGGTTCACACAGCCGGTTTCAGGGCTTGGATTGAAATCCAGGCAATCTAGTTCCCAGAAATAAGAAATAATCTCCCTCTCCCTTCTATGCCTAATCTCAAACTATTTATTCACCGGGATATTTTTTCTAGTTAGTAATATATGCATGTATACATATATATTATTTTAATACATAAAAGTATGGGCAATTAGGGTTAAAATCAACTAGAAAGCTTCTAAGAAACTGTAGAATATGTCTCAGAATCATACTACCAAGGATGAGAAGCTGGATATTGATCTACTAACTCCATGATTAGCTTGATTAGTGGCAACTTTCATAATATTAGCAACTGAGAGATTTCAACCCGTTCCACATGCACCTAAGCACACTCCTGTACTGAAGAATTCCTTCAGGCAAAGAGAGGGTGAAAGCCTCATGCATATTTGGATCCTTTGTCATGAGACCCCTGGAGTGGGTCAAAGGGATGTGGAAAAGGCATTGACAGGGTGTGCTACAAGTTCCTAAACCATTTGAATACCAATAGAAGAGCTTAGTCTTTCAAAGTGACTCTTCTGAAGGATTCTACAACTACTTAAAGAGATGTGTTCTGGTTAGTTTCTTAAAAGTAACAGACTCTCTTTTATTATTATTCCCTATAGTCCAGGCTAACTTGAGTCAAATATGGTATCCGTGGACAAGGGATAAGTAACACATGAATGGCAAGATGCTCCTGGGATTTGTTTCTGACCAGTGGACAGAAACATACTCATGGACAGTAAGCTTTTCAAGGGTAAGTTTTAGGTTATTTCATTTGTCTTCACATACCAGTACCTGCTTGCAGTAGAAACATTGTAAGTTTGTTCAGGGAATGGGCCAGTGAATTTATAAATCAACACAGTTTTAAATTAACAAATAACTAACAGATGTGTTGTCAGTATTGGAAAGGACAAGAGAAATATGTGGAGTATGGAAGAGCATGGACAACCAAGACTGAGTAAGATGACACCTTCACCTAGTACTTTACTAGAGATTTCACCATTTTGAGAGCAGCCATATTGAGAAGCTAGAGCTCAGTGGCATATAACAGAAATGGAACTTCCCTTTCTTTCAATTCTAACTATATTCAAATATATAACAACTTAGGAAAAATACAGACATTATTCACTGATTGCTTCAGCAATTAAAATAAATGATTGTTTTCCATAATTTGAGAAAATAGCACTGTAAGGGAGGTATAAAATTTCAGGTCACAGGCTGAAAGCTATTTGTACAAAAACCTTTCTTTTTACTTTAAATTTTAAATAATTTGGCCAAAAAATTAAAAATTGTTAGTTTTTGTTTGTACTTAAAAGGAAGAAAGATGTCAAATCTAAAGAATAACTCTAAAGCAATAAGAATGAAGAGAAAAAAACTGGAATTACAGGGGAGATAAATGAAATAGAGAATCAACAATAGAAAAAAAGAAACAAAATCCAAAGTTGGTTCTATGAAAAGGTCAACAGAATAGATAAACTTTTAGCTAGAGTGACCAACAAAAGAGAGAACTGAAGAGCACCATCAATCCACAAGATCCCTTTAACATCTATAGAATGCTCTATCCAAGAATGGTAGAATGCACATTATTTTCAACTGATAATGGAACATAAATCAATTTTGTCCATCTCTGGGCCATAAAACAAATATAAAAATCTGTGTAAGAATTGACATTATATAGAGTGTGGTTTTGGACACAATGGAATCAAAGTTCAAGTCAGTAACAAAAAAAATAACAGGAAAGATTCCAAATGCTTGGAAACTAAACAACACACTGTCAAATAATACAGGAATAAATAGCAAGCCTCTAGTAAGAAACAAAATTGACCTGAATAAACCATTTGTGGTAGAGAGTTAAAAGTGTTGAGAGGAAAATTTATAGCATTAAACATTCATATTATCAAAGAGTTGGTGTCAAATAATAATATAAGCCCCCCACCTTAAAAATCCAGAAAAAAAAGAGAAAAGAAGTCCAAAGCAAGCAGATGGAAGAAACTAATAAAAATAATATCAATGAAATTTAAAACAAAAAGCAATAAGAAAAAATTAATAAAACAAAGAGTGGGTTCCTGAAAAGATGAATAAAACCGATAAATCTGACAATAAAAAAGGAGTGGCTCAAATTGCTAATATCAAGAATGAAACAGGTGATAGCACTGTAGACCAGGGGCCCCTGACCCCTGGGCCTCAGACTAGTGCCAGTCCATGACCTGCTAGGAGCAGGGCTGCACAGCAGGCATTGAGCAGCTGGTGAGCAAGCAAATCTTTGCTCACATTATAGCCCGAGGTCCATGTTCCATCTCCCCACCACACACTTTCCGTCTGTGAAAAAACATTTTTTTTTCACAAAACTGGTCCCTGGTGCCAAAAAGTTTGGGAACTGCTGCTATAGACCATATAAACAATAAAAGAATGATAAAGAAATAACTACAATGCAAGACGACAGGAGAGTAAGTAAAAGCTACACTAACCACCTCCCAGGACCAATCTGGAATTACAACTAAATTGTAGAGAAATTATCCCGAGTAACCAACTGAACACTGGCCAGAGAAAAGCCTTATAACCAAAGATAGACAGAAGAAAACACCTTACTACAACAAGACTGATAGGAATTGTGAAGGAGGTGCGAGAGGGCTGGCTGGGCTTCAGTGGGTGGCAGCTGAAGTTCCAGAGGGATATTTCAGTGGCCAGGGGGTTCCCCATGAGAAGCGTGGTATCTAAACCCCAACCTGAGCTCCCCAGCATACAGTACCACAGTTGGAGAGGAACCTACAAAACATCCAGCTGGGAAAAGCAACAGAGTTTCTGTCCACTGGGGAGAGATATCTGAAGATGCAGAGAGCCTCTTAAAGAGCCAACACGCAAAATTTTGTTTGCAGCCATTTACCCTGGGCTCTGGCAGAGGGAAGGCGGAGTAGACTAGAGATGCTTGAGGAAAGTCTGGGGTTGGTGGCTCTGAGGAGAGGACTGAAGAAACAGCCACTTGGATCACTGTGCTGAGTCATTCCCCATACTACAGGAACCATCTTTCTCAGGCAGAGCACTCCTTTCCAAATGTTGCTTCCAACCAGAGGGGAAGCAACAGCCTTGCCCACGGGAATTACTCTGCCCTGCCCACTGCAGTTTAAGCCAGGCTGCTGATCACAGCTTGATTAAATTAATAACAGAGCCATTTGGTGATTGATTAGTTTCACAGTTAAGGCAGGGAAGTACAAAGAAGCAGCCAAAATGGGAAGACAAAAGAATAGACTCCAAAAAGGAACAAGATTATTCTTCAGAAGAACTAGATGAAATGGAGGCACATTTTATTAGATAGAGAGTTAAGAATAATGATTATGAGGATACTAAACAGCACAAAAAGAAACATAGGAACCATGAAAAAGGTCAGTCAGAAATAAAGAATGCACTATCTGAAGTAAATAATACACTGGAAGGAATAAACAATAGGTCAGATGAAGCAGAAGATTGGTTTCAAATCAATAATTTGAAAGACAAAGTAGAAAAAAACACCCAGACAGAGCAGCAAAAAGAAAAAAAAGAATTAAAAAGTGAAGAGAGCTTAAGAAACATTTTAGACAACATGAAGTATAATAACATCTGTGTCATGGGAACACCAGAAGGAGAAGAAGGTGTGCAAGGGATCAAGAACCTATTTGAAGAAATAATGATTGACTATTTACCTAATCTGGTGAAAGAAAAGGACACACAAATCTAGGAAACTCAGAAAATCCCACATGATTTTAACCCAAAAAAGTCTCTACTAAGACACATAACTAAAATGACAAGGCTAAAGACAAGGAGGGAATCCTGAAAGACAAAAAGAGAAAACCACCACAAGAGAAAAGCAGGTAGTTACCTACAAGAAAGTACCTGTTAGACTGGCATGTGATTAGTCAACAGAAATATTTCAGGCCAGAAGGGAGTGGCATGAAATATTCAAAGTGATGAAAAGCAAGGACCTATAACCAATGCTACTTTACCCAGCATTACTATGATTTAAAATCAAAGGAGAAATAAGGAGCTTTCCAGACAAGAAAATGCTAAAGGAGTTTGTTAACACCAAACTGGTACTGAAACAAATATTAAAGGACTTGCTTTAAGAAGAAGAAAAAGAGAAAGAAAAAAAAAACACAGGAAAACAGTCGAATAATACAAGGGCACTACATATGTATCTATCAATAATCATCTTAAATGTAAATGGCTTAAATGCTCCAACCAAATGACAGCATAGCTGAAATAAGAAAAAATACCCACACATATGCTGTCTCCAAGAGACTCATCTCAGACTGAAAGATACATACAGACTAAAAGTAAGGGGATGGAAATGATATTTAATGCAAATGGAAAGGGAAAAAAGCTGGGGTAGTGGTAATTGTATCCAATAAAATAGACTAAAATGAAGGCTACAGTAAGAGACAAAGAAAGATACTGCATAAGGATAAACAGAACAATCCAAGAAGAGAATATAACCTTAGTAAACATTACACATCGAACACAGGAGCACCTAACTAAATATGTGAAGCAAGTCCTGATGGATATAAAGGGAGATATCGACAAAAATAAGTCATAGTCAGGAATTTAAACACACCATTGATTTAGTGGATAGATCTTTAGAGAGGAAGTCGAAAAGGAGACAGTGGCCTTAAATGACACATGAGGTCAAGTGTATTTAATTGATATCTTTAGAACATTTCACCCCAAAGCAAAATATACATACTTTTAAGTGCATATGGAATGTTTTCTAGGAAAGATCTCATGTGAGCACATGATCAAGTCTCAATAAATTTAAGAAGACTGAAATCATATCAAGTATCTTCTCTGACCACATGCTATGAAACTAGCAATCAATCACAAGAACACTGAAAAACACACAAAGAGATATGAGTCTGGCCAAGATGGAGGTGTAGGTCGAATTCTTCACTTCCTTGCACAACCAAAAAAAGGATAACAACCAATCTAAAATTAACAATCAGAAGTGCCAGAAAACCAAACTGCATGGAACTCTGACAACCATGACGTTAAAGAAAGAGTCAAACAGTGAAACCAGGCAGTGAAGAACAAATACCATATGATCTCACATTTAACTGGAACATAATCAACAAAAGAAAAAAAAAACAAGCAAAATATAACCAGAAACACTGAAATTAAGAACAATCTAAAAATAAGCAGAGGGCAGGGTGAAGGGGACAATGGTGGAAGGGTTTTCAGGAACCATTATAAAAGACACATGGTAAAAAACAAGGGGGAGGGTGAAAGCAAGGGAGGGAGGTGAATTTGGCTGGGGTGGGGTGAGGGTGTGGTGGGAGGAAAATGGAGACAACTGTAATTGAACAATAATAAAATAATTAGGGAAAAAAGAAACAAACAGAACAACCAGACCAGTAAGGTGGTGGACAGAGAAAAGCCTCAGTGAGGTAGCAGACCTTGCTCTCAGGGTTGGCTGTGGTGAGGTGGCAGGATGCACAGGAGGGGATGATTTAAGTGGAAACTGAGACTCAAAGTTGGCTGTGGACTATGGCGGTTTCCAGGGTGGAAGAAACTCCCAGTCTCACACAAGAGTTTGTTGAAAAGTGGGATAAAGCCAAGTAGGAGAGCTGCATTGTTCCTTCTTCAGCCCATCCCCCACAAGCAGGGCCACAGCACAACAAGGAGGGTTGCCTTGCTGTGGTGAATAACTAAGGCCCCACTCCCTTACGACTTATCAGGGGCCCTGAACAAAGAACTACAGCCAAAATGAAAGAACAGAGCAAAACCTCAGAAAAAGAGCTAAGCAATGAGACAACCAACCTATCTCATTGCAAATTTAAAACCCTGCCAATCAAAATGCTCACAGAACTTACTGAACCTCATTGAAAAATGAAAGAACAAATGAAAGATACCCAAAATTTTCAGAGAACCAACAGTGACAGGAAGAAAGACAGGACTCAAATCAAAAATTTGGAACAAAAGGAAGAAATAATCATCCAACTGAAACAAAATGAGGAAACAAAAATTTGAAAAAATGAAGAGAAATTTTGAACTTCTGCGATAAATTGAAATGTTCCAATATCTGAATTATAGGGGTACCAGAAGAACAACAATGGCAAGAAATTGAAAACTTACTTGAATAAATAGTGAAAGAAAAACTTCCCCAATTTGGCAAAGGAAATAGACTTTCAGGAACTCCAGGAAGCCCTGAGAGTCCCAAGGAAGTTGGACCCAAGGAAGAACACAACAAGGCACATCATAATTAAGATACCCAAGATTAAACACAAAGAATCTTAAAAGTAGCAAGAGGAACAGAGTTACCTACAAAGGAGTGTCTGAAAGACTGTCAGCTGATTTCTCAAAAGAAACCTTACAGGAAAGAAGTGGCTAGATTGAAGTCATGAAAGTCAAGGACCTACATCCAAGATTACTCTATCCAGCAAAGCTTTCATTTAGAATGGAAGGGCAGATAAAGTGCTTCCCAGATAAGGTCAAGTTAGAGGAGTTCATCATCACCAATCTCTTATTATATGAAATGTTAAAGGGACTTATTTAAGAAAAAGAAGATAAAAATACGAACACTAACTCATAGTTGTTAACAACCACACCTAAAACAAAAACAAAGACAAAGACAAAGACAAATAAGCAAACAAGTAGAATAGGAACAGAATCACAGAAATGGAGATCACATGGAGGGTTATCAGCCGGAGAGAGGGAGTGAGAGAGAGGGGGAAAGGCACAGAGAATAAGTAGAATAAATGGTAGGTAGAAAATGGACGGGGTGGGGGGCGGGTAAGAATAATATAGGAAATTTAGAAGCCAAAGAACTTACACATTTGACAAATGGACATGAACTAAATGTGGGAAACACGAATGGGAGAAGGTGTGCAGGGGCAGAAGGTAATAAAGGATAGGAAATGAGACAACTGTAATGGCATAATTAATAAAATATATTAAAATAATTATATAGCATGATAAAATAGGGTTTAATTCAGAGATGTAAGACTGGGTCAAGATTTTTAAATCAACCAATGTAATTCATCACATTAATGGCCAGCAGAAGAAAAATCACATGATTATATCAGTCTACACAGAAAATGTACTGGACAAAATTCAATATGCATATTGATTAAAACTCTCAGGAAAATAAGAATAGTGGTATACATCTCAACCTCACAAAGACCATTTATAGAAATCTACATCTAAAACTGTACTTAATGATTTTAAGCTGGATGTTTTTACCTAATACTAGAAGTTAGATAAAAATGTTCATTTTTCTACTTTGCTTTTACTCAGAAGAGTGGTAAAACTTTTAAGTTTTTTCAATAAGACAAGAAAAGTAAATAAAATGTGTATAGATAAAATATATACTAGTTCCTGTAAATCCTTCCCCTTTTTCCCGTGAAAATCCCTCCCCTCTCCTCTCTGGTCACTGTCCCCCTGTTCCCTATTTCAGTGTCTTTATTTTTATTTTCCTTGCTTGTTTTTTTTTTTTTTTGTTCTTTAGCTTCCTGTTAAATGTGAGGTCATATGGTATTTGTCTTTCAATGCCTGGCTTACTTCACTCAGCATAATGCTTTCCAGTTCCATCCATGCTGTTGCAAAGGACAGGAGCTCCTTCTTTCTTTCTGCCGCATAGAATTCCATTGTGTAAATGTACCATAGTTTTTTGATCCATTAATTTACTGATGGGGGTCTAGGTTGCCTCCAGCTCTTGGCTATTGAAAATTGTGCTGCTATGAACATTGGGGTGCATAGGTTATTTTGGATCAGTGTTTTAGGGTTCTTAGGATATAATCCCAGCAGTAGAATTGCTGGGTCAAAAGGCAGGTCTATTTTTAGTTTTCTGAGAAAATTGAATACTGTTTTCCATAGTGCTTGTACCAATCTGCAATCCCACCAACAGTGAACTAAGGTCTCCTTTTCTCCACAATCTCTCCAACATTTGTTGTTTGTTGCTTTGTTTATGATGGTCATACTGACCGGTGTAAAGTGCTATTGCATTGTGGTTTTAATTTGCATCTCTCTGATAGCTAGCAATATTGAGCATCTTTTTATGTGTCTCTGGATCCTCTGTATGTCCTCCTTGGAGAAGTGTCTGTTCAAGTCCTTTCCCCATTTTTTAATTGGGTTAGTTGTCTTCTTAGAGTGAAGTTGTATAAGTTCTTTGCATATTTTGGGGATTAAACTTTTGTCTGAGGTATCATTGGCAAATATGTTTGCCCATACAGTTGGTTGTCTTTTCATTTTAATGCTGTTTTCTTTAGCCACACAGAAGCCTTTTATTTTTATGACATTCCATTTTTTTATCCTTTTCTTTATATTCCTTGCTCTAGGGGTATATCAGTAAAAATGTTGCTGAGTGAAATATCTGATATTTTCCTGCCAATGTTTTCCTCTAGGACATTAATGTCACAGATTACAGTTAAGTCTTTTATCCACCTTGATTTTATTTTGGTGTATGGTGTAAGTTGGTGCTCAAGTTTCACCTTTTTTTGCATGTAGCTGTCCAGTTCTCCCAACACTTGTTGAAGGAGCTATTTTTACTCCATTGTATGTTGCTGCCCCCTCTGTCAAATATTAATTAGCCATAGAGATTTGGGCTTATTTCTGGGCTCTCTGTTCTGTTCCATTGGTCTATGTGACTGTTTTTATGCCAGTACCAGGCTGTTTTGATTACGGTGGCCTTGTAATACAGTTTGGTATCAGGTAATGTGATCTCTCCTACTTTGTTCTTCTTTCTCAAAATTGCAGCTGCTATTTGGGGTCATTTATGGTTCAATATAAATTTTTGAAGTGTTGGTTCTATGTCTGTAAAGTATGCCATTTGTACTTTAATAAATATTTTGTTGAATCTGTAAATCACTTTGGGTAGTATGGACATTTTGTTGATGTTAATTCTTCCAATCCATGAACACAGTATATGTTTCCATTTGTTTGTGTCTTCCTTGATTTCTTTCTTCAGTGTTGTGTAGTTTTCTGAGTACAGGTGTTTTACATCTGGTTTACTGGTTAAGTTATCCTTAGGCATTTTATTTTTCTTTTTGCTATATGGAATGGGATTTTTTTCTTGATTTCTGTTTCTGCTTTTTCATTGTTAGTATACAATAATGCCTTTGAATCCTTAATGTTGACTTTTTATCCTGCTGTTTTGCCCAATTCATTTATTAGGTTGAGCAGTTTGGGGGTAGAGTGTATAGGATTTTCCAGGTACACTATCATGTCATTTGCAAACAGTGACAGTTTTGTTTCTTCCTTTTTGATTTAGATGCCTTTTATTTCATTTTCTTGTCTGATCACTGTGGCTAAAATTTCCAATACTATATTGAATGGAAGTGGTGAAAGTGGACAACCTTGTCTTGTTCCTGATCTTAGTGGAAATGTTTTAGTTTTTGCCCATTGAGTATGATGTTGGCTTTAGGTCTCTCATATATGACCTTTATTATCTTGAGGAATGCTCCCTCTATTCCCACTTTTCTGAGTGTTTTTATCTTAAATGAGTGTTGTTCCTTATCAAAAGCTTTTTCTGCATCTATTGATATGATCATGTGATTTTTTACTTTGCTTTTGTTTATGTGTTGTAGTATATTTACTGATTTGTGAATATTAAACCATGCTTGCAGCCCTGGAATGAATCCCACTTGGTCATGGTGAATGATGGTTTTAATGTATTATTGCATACTGTTTTCCAATATTTTGTTGAGGATTTTAACATCTATGTTCAACAACAATATTGGCCTGAAGTTTTCTTTCTTTGTTGTATCTTTATCTGGTTTTGGGTTTAGGATGATGCTGGCTTCATAAAACAAGTTTGGGAGTTTTCCATCATTTTTGAGTTTTTGGAATAGTCTGTAAATAATAGGGGTTAGCTCTTCCTTAAATGTTTTGTAGACTTCCCCTGTTAAACCATCTGGTCAGGGCTTTTGTGCTTTTGGAGATTTTTAATTACTGCTTGAATTTCATTTGCTGTTATTGGTGTATTTAGGCTTTGGGCTTCTTCTTCATTGCGTTATAGAAGATTATATTTTTCTAGAAATTTGTTCATTTCACCTAATTTTTCAAATTTCTTGGCATACAGCTCTTCATATTAATGTCTTACAATCCAGTGCATTTCTCTGGTGTCAGTTGTAGTCTCTCCTCTTTCATTTCTCATTGTTTTTATATGGGTTCTCTCTCTTCTTTTCTTGATGAGCCTGCTTAAAGTCTTGTTAATTTTATCCTTTCAAAAAACCAGCTCCTGGATTCACTGATTCTTAGAATTGTGCTTTTAGTCTCTATGTCATCTAATTCTGCTCTGATCTTGATTATTTTCTCCCTTCTTCTTGATTTGGGCTGTCATTGTTGTTGTTCCTCAAGGTCTTGAAGGTGAAGGGTTAGCATGTTTGTTTGAAATGTTTCTGTCTTGTTTGGGTAGGCCTGTATTGCTATGAACTTCCCTCTCAGGACTGCCTTCACTGTGTCCCATAAGTTTTGGGTTATTGTGAGTTTATTTTCATTTGTTTCCAGACACTTTTTGATTTATTTTCTAACTTCATTCTTGGCCCACTTGTTGTTTAAAACGATGCTATTCAATCTCCATGATTTTGAATGTTTTGGGTCTTTTCTCTTTTGGTTGGTTTCCAGTTTTAGTCCCTTGTGATTGGAGAAAATGCTTGGGATGATTTCAACGTTATTAAATTTTTGAGGTTTGTTTTGTGTCCTATCATGTGGTCTATCTTTGAAAATGTTCCATATGCATTTGAAAAGAATGCATATATAACCCTTCTTTGGGATGAAGGGATATATATATATATATATATATATATATATATATATATATATACAGTTAAGTCTGTTTCATCTAGGATGTTTTTTCACAGTGGGGTGTTAAAATTTCCTACCATAATTGTGCTGCTGTCAATATTTTTCTTGAAGTCCTCTAAGATTTTCTTGATATATGTGGGTGCTCCTATGTTGGGTTCATATATATTTACAATGTTTATGTTTTCTTGGTGGATTCTTGAGTATTGTGAAGTGACCTTCTGGGTGTCTCTTTATGGCCCTTTTTTTGAAGTCTATTTTGTCTGATATGTGTATTGCTACCCTGGCTTTTTTATCTTGTCCGTTTGCTTGGAAAATTTGTTTCCAGCCCCTCACTTTTAGTCTGTATGGTTCTTTTGTCCTGAGGTGGGTCTCTTGTAGGCAGCAAATGTGTGGGCCATGCTTTCTTATCCATTCAGCTATTCTATGTCTCTTCATTGGAGCATTTATTTCATTTACATTTAAGGTTATTATTGATAGGCACTTATTCATTGTCATTTTTATACCTGTGCTTCTCATTGTCTTTCTCTTTTCCTTCCTTTCCTTAAAGAAGACCTTTTAGTATTTCTTGCAGAGCTGGTTTGGTGGAGGTGTATTATTTTAGACTTCTTTTGTCTTGGAAGCTCTTTATTTGGCCTTCTGTCTTGATGGAGACCCTTCCTGAATAAAATAATCTTGGTTGAAGGCCTCTGGTCCTCCTTACTTGGAATATTTCTTGCCATTCTCTTCTCGCTTGGAGTGTTTTCTTGGAGAAGTCAGCAGTTAACCCAGTTGGGGCTCCCTTGTATATTATTTCCTTTTTCTCCCTTGCTGCCTTTAAGATTCTCTTCTTGTCTTGAAATTTTGCCACTTTAATGATGATGTGTCTTGAAGTGGGCCCCGTTGGGTTCCTCTTCATTGGGACTCTCTGTGTTTCCTGGATTTGTGTGACTTTTTCTTTCAACAAATTAGAGAAATTTTCCCTCATTACTCTTTCAAATAGATTTTCTATCCCTTGCTCTTCTTCTCCTTCAGGTATCCTTATTATTTGGATATTATTATGTTTCATATTGTCTTGCATTTCTCTTAATTCCTCTTCATTTTTTCTGTGCCTCTTTTCCTTTTCTTGCTCTGACTGGGAGTTTTTTTCTAGTTTGTCATTCAACTCGCTGATTCAATGTTTTGCTTCATCGATCCTGCTTTTGTTTCCTTCCATTGTGTTCTTCATCTCCAAACTTGTATTCTTCATTTCCTTTTCACCCTTGGTGATAATTTCTATTTCCTTTTTAGTGTTGGTATAGTTTGTGGTGAGTTCATTGTAGCTCCCCTGTAGTTTCTGGTAGCTCATTGTGAGCTCTTTCAACTTCTTGATAACCAGTTCTTTGAATTCAATATCTCATAGTTGACTCACCTCTATTTCATCTAACATTCTTTCTGAGGCTTCCTCTTCTCCTGTTATTGGGGGTTGTTTCTTTGTCTTCCCATTGTTTGTGAGACTCTTCTTGTTAGCTTCAGCTTCTTAAATTGATTTGTTCTGACTCCCTTGGTATGTGGTGTATACTTCTGTGGTATAATATCTGTGAGATTCAGTGGTGTAGTCTTCTTGAATTACCTGCTTACTAGTCCTGGGCTGTCTTTTACGTTGGCTCTGTGTTTGTCATTGTGTTTTTGTTGGTTTGAGGTCTTTCTGTTGTGGGTCCTCACCACCAGCTGTTGAACTGATGGTCCCTTTGTCCAATACCCATTTTAATTTGCTGTTCTGGTGAGGGCAATTTGCATTGAAGCTAGTTTTTCTGCATGTACAGGGTTTTGAGAGTTCTCTTTTGGTCTGCTCAGTTGATTTCCCTGAGTAGTTTCTCCACTCTTTAGTTGTATTTCCAGATAGGTCTTGGGTTGAGGTTTGTGTGGTTTCTATGCTTTCTTTCACCCTTTTCTGTTGTTATCTGTTGGTGGTTCCTTTGTTGTTGGGTTTCCTCTTTCTTTGGATATCCTGGTGTTCACTGCTTCAACCTACTCTTTTTTTGTGTGATCAGTTGGAGGGGAAGGCAAACTGGTTCATGAAATCAGGAGAGTATTCTATGATATTTACAGTAGCAGCTGGTAGAGAAGAGATAGGAGATTCCCTGACTATGTATTGCAATAATGGTGATCTTCAGCCCAAGTAGCCACATTTTAGAAAGGATGGAAGAAGATAAGGCTCTTGTTGTGGAGGGAAGGTTTGTGATTTGGATCTAGAAAGAAGTGAGGTTGAGGGAAGTCAGATTCTGAGGTAAGGTGAGAATAAAGGATGGTAAGTAGGTGTAGTGTGAGAGATAACAGAGTTAACCACTACAGTATTATAGTTCAAGCAACAATTAAGTGGGCTAAGATCTGGAGGGGGGTGTTGTGTAGTATTTATAATAGTATGTAACAACTATTATTTACAATAATTGTAGAGCAACAATCACATGACAGAATCTATGATATACCAAGATTAGGGAGTATTGGACCTTCAATAGTGTGCTAACTGGGCAAGGGGAAGTAAAGGGCAGTAAATTGGCAATACACTATGATTGAGGGACAGGGGAAACCTGTCAAGTGATACAGTATATCCAGCCAAGGTAAAGAAGACTATACAGAAAGAGGAGGGATACAGAGATACTATTAAAATAAAAGATGTAAGAAAATGAAAAAAGTACAAATATGCAGTAACTTGTAGTTTTTGTGTTATAGCAAAGTGAATTTTGTCTCTCTGTCTCTGCTGTTGGGGTGCCCCCTCTTTGAGTCCAACTCTAGTCTTTTTGCAGTTCCAAGTCTTTTGTCTCACTTTGGGGGGTAGGGGAGTGAAAAGAAAGAAAAAAAAGGCAGCAGAAGAGAGGAAAAAGTGGTATGTTTTGAAAGAAAGGAAGCAGAAATAAAACAAGAAAGAAGAGAGAGGGTAAAAGTATTGATAGATAAAACAATAATAGAGTTAAAAAATAAAAGATTATTTTTAAAAAGCAAAAAAAAAAAAACCTCTTGTTTGTTTCCAGCTGGTTAAACCTTTCCTTCTGGTCACACTAGCTGCAGCAGTCTAAGGGGCGGTTGGTGTGGCCTTTCTGCCTTATCAGTGAACTTAGCAGGTCTCACGAGTGCTCTCCCTAGATCTGAACCTGTACCTCTCCCCAGCACCCCACTGAGAGTACATTTTCCCCAGGATTCACAGTCCTGGCATGGGGTGTGGGCGTTCACTCCTGGCCAGGCTTCCCTGGTCCTACAGGCTTGGGCTGGAATCTTTACCAGTTGTATGGGGGAATGCAGGGGCAACTTTCAATTCTTCCAAGCTAGTGATCACAGAATCACAGAATCCACGGGTGATTAAAGTTCTCTGGTTTGCTTCCTCATGCCCACTTGTCTCTCTAACACTCAAGTAAACAGATCTCTTCCAGTGTTTTTCAAACTGTGTCCTGCCAGGTAGGGGGAGAGCTGATGACTGGCTCTCTCCCAAGAACCTTGCTTCCTGCTCTTGGCTCCCAGAGATAGAGGCAGACTGGCCTGGGCCCTGGCACAGCCTGGTGGAGGGCCTGCAGTCTCTGCACTGTTCCCTCGGACCTTATTGACCTGCAGCCACCTCATCTCCTCACTGTCTGGTCATTCAGAGTCTGCTCCAATTTCTGGAGTCCTACCTTCTTATATGCTGGGTCCCTGTTGGCTATCTTCTGCGCTCCCCCACAGATCAGTCCGGTTTTTCTCTGGTGTGTGGGGAGAAGCGAAATCCATCATCCTACTCTACTGCCATCTTCCCCCATATAGATAAAATATAAATAAATAAATTGTCTCTAATCACAGGTCATATAATTATCTACATTGCAAAGCCCAAGGAATCTACAAAAAATTTCCCCAAACAAGTTTTCTGGACACAAGATAAGCACATCAAAATTAATTTTTATTTTTATATACTAGCAATGAACATATGGGGAGCAAAATTAAAATATATCATTTAAAATTATTTAAAAAGAGAAATGCTTAGGTATAAATCTAATAAAACATATATAAAACTTTTATGCTGACAAATATGTAATGCTGATGAAAGAAACCAATGAAGATCTAAGTAAATGGAGAATACATGCTGTGTTCATGGATTGGAAGTTCCAGCATGATAAAAATGTTAATTCTTGTCCCCAAATTCACAGACAGATTTAATACATTTTTTAAGCAAAATTCTGTTGCAGATATAAGCAAGATTATTCTAAAATTTATATGGAAAGGCAAAGGGACTAAAATAGTTTAAACAATTTAGAAAAAGCAAAATAAAGTGGGAGGAATCATTTTATTGGATTTAAAGACTTATTTGCAGCTATAGTAATCAAGACTGTGTGGAAATGGCAGAGGGATAAAACATATAAGCCAATGGAAAGGAACAAAGAACCTAAACACAGAATCACACAAATATACCCAAAAGATTTCTGATGAAGTTACAAATCATTCAAGAAAATGTAGCTTTTACAGCAAACATTACGGAAGTAAGTGGACACCCATGGTCAAAATATGAACCTTACACAAAAATTTATTCAAAAATAGATTGTGTGTGGGCTTACATGTCAATGTAAAACTATAAAAATTGTATAAAAAATACAAGATACAATTTTAGGGATGTAGAATGAGGCAAAGGCTTCATTTTTTAAAGAGATTTTACTTATCTTTACTTATTACTTATCTTTATTACTTTATTACTTATCTTTTATTTATTTTTAGGGAAAGGGAGAGAAACATCAATGTAAGACATCAACTGGTTACCTCTGATGCATGCACCAACCAGGGACAAACCTGCAACCCAGGCATGTGCCCTGACTGGAAATAAAACTGGCAACCTTTAGCTTTGCAGGATAACACCCAATGCACTGAGTCACACAGATCAGTGTGAGGAAAAGACTTCTTAGACTTGACACAAAAAAACATGATCCATTAGAGAAAAACTTATAAATTGGACACTGTCAAAATTAAAAACTTTATTTTTTCTCTATTTTTATTTTTTTATCATTGTTTATGTACAGTTGTCTCCATTTTCCTGCCACCACGTTCCCCACCCCTAGTTCCCACCCTCAATGCTTCCCCACTTTGACTTTGTCCATGGGTCCTTCATACATGTTTATTGACAACTCTTTTCCTTCTTTCTCCAGTTATCTACTTCCCTCCTCTCTGATTACTGTCAGTTTGTCCTTTATTTCAATGTCTCTGGTTATATTTTGCTTGTTTGTTTGTTTTGTTGATTAGGTTCCACTTATAGGTGAGATCATATCGTCAATTAATATTTGACAAAAGGGGAAAAAGCATAAAATAGCCTCTTCAACAAATGGTGTTGGGACATCTGGACAGCTAAAAAATGAAACTCAACCACCACTTTCACAATACATAAAAATAAACTCAAGAAATGAAAGATTTAAATATAAGTCATGATACTGTAAAAGTCCTAGAGGAGACCATAGGCAGGAATATCTCAGATATTACACCCAGCACTATTTCCCCTGATATGTCCCCTGGACCAAGGGGCATAAGGAAAAAAATAAACAAGTGGTATTTCTTCAAAATAATTTTTTAAAAAACTTTATTTTGGTGAAATACTCCATTAAGAGGATGAGACAACACGCTATGGATTGGCAGAAATAATTGCAAATCACTTATCCAAAGACTACTATATAAAATATGTAAAGAATTTTCTAAACTCAACATTAAAAAAACAACCTTACTTAAAAATGTGCATGAAGAATCAGTTTATGAAGGATATACAGATTGCAAATAAAGATATGAAAATAAATTTAGAATTAGGGAAATCATTAGTCATTAGAAAAATGCAAATTTAAACCACAGTGAGGAATAGTGACAATGTCAAATGCTGGCCAATATGCAGAGAACCAGAATCATTTTTAAATTAACGGTAGGAACATAAAATGTTCCAGTCACTCTGGAAAACAATTCAGAAATTTCTTTAAAAATGAAACATGCTACTACCATATGACCCAGCAATTACACTCTTGGACATTCATTCTAGAAAAATGAAAACTTCTGTTCACACAAATATTGATGCAGATATTGATAGCAGCTTTATTCATGACATCCAAACCTGAAACAATCCTGATGTCTTTAGTGAGTGAATTGTTAAGTAAAATGTGCTATATCCATACATTGGAACACTACTCAGCAATAAAAAGGAGCAAAATATTGATACAGGTAATAATCTGGATGAATTTCAGAGAATTACATTGAAGGGAAAATTTACTTTCCTAAGATTTTTTTTTTTTATGTTTTATTTTATTTTATTTTTTTTAATTTTTTATTTTTTTGTTTTTTAATATAATTTTTATTTAATTCTTGTTCAAGTACAGGTTTCTGTCTGTAATTCCATTTATAAAATATTCTTGAAATTACAAAATTATAGAAATGGAGAACAAATTTGTCATTTCTTGCCATGAGTTAAAAAGAGGGTGAGATGGGAAAGACATTGGTTTTGCTATAAATGGACAACATGAGAAATCATTGTGGTGATGGAAATGTTTTATATTTTGACTATACAAATGTTAATATCTTTGTTGTGGTGTTTTACAGTAATTTTACAAGGTGTTACCATTGGCTAAAGAGAGCTTGGAATTGTTTTACAATTTCTTACAGTTGCATGTGAATCTATAATTATCTCATTCCCTAAAAATAAAGGCTAAAAAACCTTTACCAAGTTTTTTAAAAGGATGACAGCTAAACTTTTTAGTTAAAAAAGTTTTAAGATGTTATGTTTTTATTTGTAAAAAAAAGAAACCATGAAGAAACAATAGCAGCCAATGATCCTAATGTCATCTATTAGTTCTACACAGATGTATACATGCAGCCCAGTGCCTTTCAACATTAGCTCCCTTAAAAAACAGATTCCAAGGTTCTTTCCAAAACCAAGATAGCAAAATAAGAAACAAATTTTCTGTCAGAATAATTTGTTTAAAAATGATAGGTTAGTGTAGTCAAAGTACTTAACCATGAATTGACTACTTTTACTATATTTAATAAAAATACCCTTCTCAGTATGCATAATTACGATTTTAAAATATAATTTAATTAATCAGTTGTATAGACACAAAACCTACTTTATTAGCTACAAGAATAGTTGTTAACAAAAACAAAAAAATCAGAAAGAGTTGGTGGTGAATCAATCCATTTGTTTATAATTTGTATTCAACCCACTTCTGGATAAGAACTGAGGCAGCCTCAAATACTAAAATATTCATAAATCATAGTTATTCATTAATGTCATTTGTAAATTGTAATCAAGCCAATATTGCTGATGCCTCTCTAGCCCCACTTTCCAATCATTAGCAAAAGTAAAAAAAAAAACAAAGCCAAAAAATATTCATGAAATACAAGGTTTATTTGTAGTTTATTTTCCATGAGTAGTGTAGACATTTTTAGCAGGTATTCTGCACTTCAGCAATTTCACTTTATAAAGTCCTATGCATCCTAGGACTTTGGACTCCGCTGTGGACTCCACATCTCACTGGGCCACAACCATTTTGCTCCCTGACTGGCTCCCACTGGAAAAGCATCACTAACACTCAAATCAGCTCTGGAGTGATGACTGGGCTCTTCCTGAGCCCAGAGAGAATCCTATACCTTCCTGAAGCTCACAGAGATTCATAGCTATAGGAGCATTTGGCATCTCTTGAGTCCCCCAAAGTTTTGAATACCCAAGGGAGCCTGTTTCCTTTGTGAAAGTGTGAGGAGGGAAGGTATATGTTGTTAATCAATACTCCCAGTGATAAATGTTTGTCTTGAGCAGAAAGCAAATAAAGGCATGTCAGCTAGCCCTTTATTGCCTGCAGTGTGGTCAGATCCACTGTCAGCAGCTGGAGTAATTTCTAGGTCATGTGGCTTAAACGTTTAACCTTTTTTTCCCCTGGAATGCTGAGGGCAGTTTAAAAAATTGCCATGTTGAGTATTTATTTATTTTAACATTTTCACAAGAATGTAATTTTCTTTTTTCAAAGCCATAGGATCAATATTTAAAAAAATGTTTTTGTTAAGGTAAGCCCCCAAACACTCATTTGCATATGGGTGGGGGGATTTAATGTCAGTGCAAGACTCTCAAGGAAAGCACTCTTGTTTATATCCTTTAGGACACCCCTTCTAGCAGTGAACTCTCAAAATTTACAGGATTTCCCTTGAGGACTGGTTAAAATATAAATTTTTGAGTCTGGCTCTCAGAGTTTCTGATTTTAAAGTCCAGGCTGAGGCCCCAGAATTTACATTTGTAGCAAGTTTCAGCTGATGTTAGTGCTTCTGGTGGAGGAACCCTACTTTGAGGACTTACTGCTTTAACTCGCTATTCTGTTTTTCCAATTGAGCAGGGTTTACATCAGCGGTTTGGATGATGTTCTTGAAATGAACACATTAAATCTCCATGTTTCTCTGAGCTGAGAATTTCTGGTACTAGAGGTAGTGAAAGGTGGGAGAATAATCCAGCACTTGGCAACAACTAGAGTAGCCACACAAGGTCAAAAACTAAACTATAATAGATATACATTGTGGTAGAGTGGCCATGAAGCAGAGGAAAAGGCTGGCCACCAACAGAAAAATACGAGGTCTCAATGCAGTGAGGCTGTTTTCAATATTTCTTTTGAAGATACTCTGAACTTTGCAGGGTTCAATTAGAAAGTCAAAATATTTCCTTGACCTTTTGGGTAAGTAAATTCTACATTAGCCTGGGGTATATGAAACTGGCAGGAAATTATTGAAAACCTGGTAGTTTAAATTAGCTTATTTATTTCAATAACCTTGTGAAACAGAGGTTGTTATCCTCATATTGAGAGGAGAACATTGATTCAACCAGCATCACACTGCCTAGATATGGCAGAACAGAGATGGAACTCAGGTAGCCAGAGTCCCACTCTCCTTGTTATAGCACATTCTTTTTAAAGATTATAATGAACCATTGAGTATCTGCTCCCACAAAGAGGGTTCCTGGAGTATCCGGAAGCATTTTCAAGATGGAGGAGGACAGCTCTGTCATAAGTAGAGAGATATTTACTGATTGGCCAAGGACCTCATTATAAAGAGAGCTGACGAGTGCAAGAAATATGACCAGAGAGTGACCTAATATGGATTTCAGCTGGTTTGATTCATTCCCATCCCAGGAAGCAGCTACCGAGATGGAGACTGAGGTACACAGGTTTATTGGGAAATGTTTTTGAAGGGGTAGCCTTGGTGATAGAGCAGGGTGGGCTGCGGAGGGGAGCCTAACTGTGATGTAGACCCAAGGGAGCTTCAGATAACCTATGGGAGTTCTGAAGGTGGGATGACTTTTCAGCACTGACCCAGTATGGCAGGAGAAAGCAGGGCTTGTATGCCTCCACATGGATAAATCATTGGATATGAGGAAGCTTTTTGCCTGAGCAATGAAATTATTCATTACAGAATCCAGTCCTGCTAGAGAGGCCTACTTTTGCCATAGATTGAGTTCACATGTTCAAAAGAACTTTGCTCAACATTACAATGAGTTATCCTCAGATTTAATTCTCATCCAGGAACAAACAAGGTGAGGGGTAAAGGAAACAGGAATTAGCATTATGACAGCTTTATAAATTAATGTAAATACTTGTGGCAGATGTTGCTTTTATTTTCTAAGATTCCTTCACTCCTTGTTCACAGTAATATATCCTCAGTTTTTATCAGGATCCCTGGCTGTTCATTGAAAAGACTTCATTTCCCATCCTCTCCTGGGGCTGGGTTTGGCCATGTGGCCAAGGTCAGGCCAATAAGATACAAGCAGAAATCAGGCCAATAAGATACAAGATACAATAAGATACATGATTGCTCACCTTCCTTTAAAAACAGTTGATCTAGCCTCCTGCCCGAAAAGAAAATATATCTTACCATCTTGGATCATGAAGACCAGGACCATAGATTAGAGATAGAGCTGATTAGTGAGCTGCAAGAAATTTCTGGAACAGCATAGGGACTTTTATGTCTCAGAGAAATAAACTTCTGTCTTGTTTCAGTCACCCACTGTGGATCTTTATTTATTGCAACCAAACCTAGTCCTAAGTAATACAAATACATAAATGTTTGACAGGTTTGAACAGTAATCTTTGGGCTTGAGAATGACTTATTTCAAACATACATAGAACACACATAAATACAATTACAAAAGAGGTTGGTTATTCTTAATCACCATATGGATGACCCACTTTTTCCTTCAGATTTTTGGGTGACTAAATTAAGCTTTTTTTCTTTTTTGATATGTCTAGAACA
Source organism: Sturnira hondurensis (assembly GCF_014824575.4). NCBI lineage: Eukaryota > Metazoa > Chordata > Mammalia > Chiroptera > Phyllostomidae > Sturnira > Sturnira hondurensis. The sequence continues at coordinate 1,405,993 of NW_028081875.1, forward strand.
AAATAGAGACACAGCAGTCTATCACCATTTATATATGTTGATTTCATTTAAGTAAATGACATTATCAGCAAGGTACATCTCTGTAGTTCGAGGAAAACATAGGGGTGGTGGTCCACAAGGGGTTATTAACTTTGCACTTTCCATCTGGAGTCCATAAATGATCTGTTATTTCAGATAGTAAAGAGCCAAGGTGACACTAAAATATCACATTTTCAGTGAATAAAAGAACCTTCTGGTGTTTGAAATTAGGAGTTACCACACCTATGATAATTCTGAAAAGACACAATACTGCCTCCTAGTCTCCCAAAGACATTGGGGGACTTGGAGGCAGTATTTACACAAAGACATTGACATAACTACAATCTATATGTGTATGAACATTCTAAGATAGATTACAAAGCCTAAAAGCCATTTGAAACATCACTGGGATTGAGATAGTTGTATTTATTTTTTATAATCTCCTCAGTGACATGCTAATTAGTTTCGTTGTTAGCAAATCAAGTGTCAGAAGGAAATAAGAATAATGTTCCTACAAACCACAATACTCACTGGTTGATGATTCTGAATGGCGACACACATTGATTTTTAATATTTGTGTCAATAGTCCTGGTGGATAGAAAGTCTTTTTGCAAAAGAAAAATTCTGAAAAAAATTCATAAATCTTAGGTTTTAAAAAATGTGTAACAATATGAACATAGATGGAATGGAAGAGAATATTAGCTACCTTACTTTGGAACTTGCTAGGTTGGGTTCACAGTCTATCTTACCTCTTACTAGCTGATGTGAAAGCTGCTCATACTCTACATAGACTACCTATTATGCCTTCTTTTTCTCAGCCTCAGTGTCTCTGCTTCTATACCACATCTGTGATTATTTTTTAAGAGCCAATTATCGAGCAGCAAGCATTTTGCCCATTCATAAGACAGAGACAGAACTGTCTGGAGTTTTACATAGCCTCAGTGGCCCATAGCCATCCAACTAAATGTGTGGGAGAACAAGTTTTACTTCCTGTCAGGGGAAACTGAGGGTTGACTTATATCCTGGAGTTCTCCTGATGAAGTAGGATGAAGGTGACCTCTCTGGAACTTTTCCTGAAATCTCATCCTTGCTGTCTTCTTCTCCCTTTCTTATCCTGCATCCTAAACCCTCTTACAGTCTTCTTCTGGGAGCATTTCCTTAATAAACTGCTTGCTCATGATCCCTTATGTCTTTTTCTAAGGCAGCAATTGTGTAATATTAGTCTAGTTATTTCTCTTTCTCTATTTCCTCCTCTGAAAACTTCAGGCAATGATTGTTTTTCCTTCATAGCCCTATTCTGTGGCTTAAACAACATCATGTGCATGGCACTGAGCCAGTGTCTGGCGTGCATTTAGAGCTCAGTCAATATTATCCCAAAAGGGTGCTGACAGAGGAAGGTATACCACTCATTCTCTACATGTCTGTCTGAGCCCCCTTTCTCTTCCCTCTGAAGTACATATGACAATGTATGAAGTCCATTTGACTACATTTTTTTCATATACCCCACTGGGTTGTAATCTCCTCACAGCAGAGACCACACCCAGAATGACCAATGGTTCTAGTTTAAACCTAGACTGTCCCAGATTTAATACTGAAAACCCGGCATCTCAGAAAAGCCCCGTCTTGGGTAAATCAGGATAATTGTTACCTTATACCTCTTTTGTTTATAATTGTATCTTACCATCTAAGTACACTGGTATAGATGAGTGTGCTTAATACATTGATGTATTAAATACTTGATAAATAATACATTGATGACATATTGGGGAATGAGTACACATGATATTTATTGCACTCTCTTTGGTCTTTTTTTTTTGGGGGGGGAAGTATTCTGGAAACCCAATGAGATCACAAGGATCCTTACAACTGGAAGAGGGAGGCAGAAAAGGAGAGTTCAGAAAAAAAATTAACTACAGAAGATGGATATAGAGAAAGGACTCACTCCACTCTCACCCCTCCCTTGTGGGCTTTGATGCTAGATGAACAGCACCATGAGCCAAAAAACACAGACTGTCTCTAGAAGCTGGAATGGAGAACAACTCTACCACATCTTCTTGTTAGTCCCATGAGACCAATGCTGGACCTTAGAGAAATGTCAGAAAGGAAAGTTGTGTTTTAACCCTATAATTTGTTATAGTAGCACTAGAAAATGCATACAGACCCCTTTCAGAATCTACTGAATATCACACATATTTCTTGAAAAAAAAGTCCATTCAATTTTAGAATTTCCCAGATGATGGGCTCCAGGTGAAGAATCTCAGCTCTGATATAGAGAGCCATGCTTGAGATGAAAAACAAGACACAGAAAACTTCAAGAAAGATTAAAAATTGCTGGCTTCAGAACATGTGATTACTGTACATGCACTGCAGTTTTAAAAATACAAGAGTCTGGAGTGAATGCTACATGACATGTGTTCAGGTCCCATGGTTCAGCATCAGAGTACCGCCTGGCAGGAAGGGACAAGTTGTATAATCTCTAGTTTCTGTCATGTGAAAATATGGGAGCAGGTCGTTTCAGCTGAGTTTCAACTTTCAACTCTGAGAAAAACACTGTGCAACACTGTGGGCCTAATAAAGATAAATAAGTAGTTTTTTTTTGTTGTTGTTCTTTGTGTGTGTGTGTGTGTGTGTGTGTGTGTGTGTGTGTGTGGTCTAACATTCCAACAGTAACTGGAGCAGCAGGGGAACTGCATTCTCTCCAGATGGGCAAGTGGAAGACTGATTCAGGCAGAGGGTTCTAAGAAGTATTGAATGGGGTGTTGCAGACTAAGACCACAGTTGGAGCAGAGGTCCAGTGTAGGGAAAAAATGAAAATTATATCCTGTGAATGAGAACACTGTTTAATAAACAAATGCAACAAAATTCAAGTATAAATCCAAGTAGATAACAACCTTTCAATGGTGATGTTTTGCTGAATGTTCACTTACTCTGGTGTGTGGTCCTCCCAGGAAACACAAATTCCCTCCCTGCACCAGCTTCAAAACATCAGATCCTGCTGCCTCCTTGTCACATTGTAATTTTGACTGTTGATGTATTTCTCTCATCTATGTTTTCTGGTTGACTTTAACCATGTTCTAAACAAATGAAGAACCCCATAATTTGGGATCTTTTGAAGAAGTATCATAGGCTCTAGGGTAAATTTTACAATTGGCCTATTTTGAATGCAACATAGTGCCCTCAGATTACTGATTTGAAGGAGCTAATACTGATCTTAGTGTAAAAGTTCTCCCTTTACTTAAAACCAGAACAAATTATTGTATCAGTGAAATACAATAAATAAAATAATTAAAACTCTTTTGTAAATTACTTAGTAGCTTCACAAACTCTAACTGTGATTAGCATTTAAGGTTGAATGAAGCCGATTACAAAAGAGTCTACTGTCATTCTTAAAGTTAAATTTGTTTTAATATTTTACCTTCTTCAGAAAAATATTTTTATATACCTAAAACTTTTTCCAAAAATTCCTACTAGAGACAGATGGTCCCCTATAATTTCTACTTATTCTTACTCCTGGAAATATTTTGAATAATATTTCATGGTTTTGTGTCAGTTGATGTGGTGACATTTTTCTTAGGGCTCCCAGGTACACACTTTGCATGGAGCTCCTTGATGGTTAGGCAGATAATGTGTGTCCTCACAAAGGGAGGACAGTTGTACAGTCCATCAGATCTGCCCCAGCTGTTCCAGCCCCTTCTTCTTTAGGATATAAACTTAGCAGTCATACCATGGGAGAAAGGGTCAAGTAGAGTCCCATGAGCAGGCCTGGTGAACCTGTGAAGAAACACAGATGAAGTCTGCCTTATGCCTGTAGGAGCTTATTGTCTACAGTTCTTTCTGTGACCAAGATAAAAATTCATGTGCAAGTGACAATGCATTAAGGAAGTATTCCTAGTGATGGTCAGGAAATGAAAGAAACAGAACAGGAGGGGGAAAGACAAGCAACTGTGATCTCAAAGTTGTGGAGAAGGTACCATTGGCATGACCTTTGGGGACACGGGAGCCTAACATGTGCCTCAGAGTTTTCCCACCCCAAGACAAGGTGGCTGTGATTAACACTGCCAACCCATGGCTAAGGCTTGCCCTGGGGAATATAAATCCCCAGGTCCTTATGCTGTATGCATGAAGTGGGGAAAGGGTTTCTGGGAGCTGAAGGCAAAACCCCAAAACACAGCCTTGATGCTTCTATTCTTCCTTGAAACTGAACATACTGATTCTCTTTAATTCTGTGCACCTTTTATGTAGACATTGTCCTGGGGCCTGTGTGTACTTATCATAGTGTCAATTCTTATGACTTCAAACCAATGCAGAGCTCTGAGTATCTTATTTCCTTAACTTGAATGTAAACACAAATACATAGTTAAATAACAAATAAGGCAATGTTCAACTAAGATAGTGTGCTCATCTCATCTTGGCCAATCACCCTTTTTGTAATAGTGCAGTATCATGGACTCCAAATAAGGATACATGAACCCTTCACAAATAGAAACATCAGTAAATTTCAATTGCAACTTAAATTGCTTGACTAAGTTTCTTTATTGCCAAGAATGCTGAGGTGTGGTATGAATTCAACTGGCAAGACTGGTGTGATTGCTTAGCAGTGTCTGTCAGATATGAATCAAAGAGCAGGATGAGTGTTCTCAATTAGTGATGCCTGCCAGTTGTAAATCTTGAGAGTAATATGTGTGTGATGGATTAGTGATGTCTGCCAAGAGCCTGGGAACAGGGAGAGTGGACCTTTAGACCTTGTGGGTTTCTTCCCTGCTTTCCTGTATGTGGTCACAGCTCCTAGGGGGACAAGTTTACCTTACAGTACACAACTTTAGCTCAACTTTTTGATCACAAAGACATTTTTTAAGTCTCACTTTGCCTTTTTCTCCACCTCCCCCCGCCCCACTGTTTTATCTCACTTTGGTGCTATAGGTTTTTATTCTATAAACACTTTGAGTCTTTTGACATGGACTCATTCAGGACATGTTTACAGTACTTAATGACATCTCCCTGAGAAATAATGAGAATGCCTTTAAAGGTTGTCTTCTTCCTGAATATGCAGGGGACTGCTCACCAAGTTTATGAGATGAAAGCCAAGGGTCTGGTGGGAAAAAATTGACTTAATTTCTTTTCACCACATGAAATGGACTGTCTGGGTGATGTGACCTAAATGCATGGCCTACAAACCAATTAATTCTGAATTGTGAATTTGTGAGCACATCAAAGTGTGTGTGGAATTCCTGATGATGCAGACAATGCATACCTGGCTGATTTGCAAAAGGTGAAGATATTTCCACATAAATATACCTAATGGTCCATTATTAAAGGGTAGCCTCAATTATACTGTACCTTGGCTCCAAGATCCGTAGTGGCCTCCATGATTTCCAATCGAAGCCCTCGGCCTGGCTTGTCTAGTCCTCAGCCTCCCACCTGTGATTGAATTCCCTTTCCAAGTTCTTTAATGCTCTCATCAAAGTGGACCTTTGAGTGACTGGACCCAGCACAAATATTTGTTTCCTACAGGTTGAGATCTATGTCACAGTTGGTGTGCAGTCAGTTAGACAATGAGTCTTTGCTGTAATAGTTAGGAAAATGCCCAGTTCTCCTTCCCTAATGGCCTGTGAAATTTCTACTGCTGTGCATTTATTTATTCTATATCCTCCACCTGCTAAATTAACTATAATTTTATTGTGTTAAATTTAGTTCATCCAATGTTTACTGAGGCCACTCTACATTTTTTTGCATTTTATTTTCTTTTTTTAAATTTTAATTGTTTTATTTAATTCTTATTCAAGTACAGTTTTCTGTTTTATATTCCCTGCTCTGCTCTCCCCCAGAGCCACTCTACATTTGACAGCAGTTTTTCATGGGAAACAAAAATTAACCAGACATAGAAACTGCTTAAGCACCAAATATGGAAAAGTTGGGAGGAAATAGAAATAACTATAACACAAAGCTGTGTGTGGTGACTACCAATAGAACTATCGCTAAAACACCCAGAACACTCAGGAGGAACCTGTAGGTTTGAGGGCATGGGGGTAGTGAGCATGTGTATATGTATGTGTGTGGTGAGTGATGTGTATTTTGTGTGAAGGTGTCTGAGGTAGAGGTGTTGTGGTGCATAAGGTGTGTATATGTGGGTGTGTCTTGGTGTGTGGTATGTTGGTATGTGTATATCAATGTGTGTGATATGTGTGTGCACAGGTTGTGATAGTGATGTGGTGGTAGTACCTGTGGTATATGTTATATATGTGATAAATGGGGTATATAGTGTATGTATTATGTGTGTGTGGTATATGTGGGGAGTTATGTGGTTTATATACATAGGATGGTGTATGTCCTGGATGTGTGTATGTATGTGGGAGAGTGTGAGGTGTGGTATATGTGCGTGTACATAGGATATTATAGTGATGGTGATGGTAGTACATGTGGTATCATAGATATACGGTAGGTGGTATGTATGTTATGTGTGTTATATGTATATGTGTGTATGCTGTATGGGATGTGTATATTTTAGGTGTATTGTGTAAATGCATATTAGGTGTATGTGGTGTCTGTGAAATCTTTTCATGGAGCTGGAATTACAGATGTAGAAGATGGACTGGGAGGAGGAAAGATAAAGAGGGAATGAACTGAAACCAGAAGCAGCTGTCTCTGCTTCTAAACACTCTCTTCCATCCAGCTCATGAAGCACTTCTTGCTTGTTCTCTACAGCCCATGAATAAGAGGAAAGTTGGCTCCCAGTCCAAGCTATGACCTGACCTAAATAAAGGTATTGTAGAAAGGGTAAAAAAGAAAGGAGAACCAGAGAAAGAGGTCAGAATATGGCTATGAGGCTTACCTGTGATGTGGCAGGTTTGTTTGTTTGGTTGCTGCTGTTGAAATTCCAGGAAAGAACTTTAATTCTCAACTGATCAGTTCAACTACAGTTCCTTTGCTCCTGCCTGAGCCAAGGTACATTCACCAGGCCCCACAGGTCATCTGGCCAAAGGTTGTCTGGACCCTTAACTACTCTCTTGTGTCAGAAAAACACTTTTTTTGTGGGGCGGGGGGTCCTTCTGGTATAAGCTTCTGACGCTTCTCTTCATCCTCCTCTATCTATTTATTTTTGTTGGAGACAAAAACATTTCAGAATGTTGCCAAATTTACCCATTAACACTCAACTGACAAATTCCTAACTTGGGGGATTAAAGGCATTTATGTATAATGTACAAAAAGAAAAGTCTGTCTTACATCAGATTCCTGGTGTTTATATAGCTTAACTAAACAAGAGAACAGTGTTTGAAAGACGAGGACTGACACAGAAATTTCTTGTTTTCCAAACTAGGTTTAATTACTCAAAAATTTTTGCCTGCTTTTGTTTTTAAATGTTTTTATCTTTTAGTGATTAATGGCAATTCTCTGTACAGAAATAAATCTCTTCTTAACCATCTTATGCAGGTGCATCCCTTTAAGTACAGTCCCCAGGAGCTGGGAATTATCTGTCAGCTGCACTCACTTGGAGAGAGAATTGTTCATCATCTTTATTCTCTGTGACTGAGTCAGCAGATCTATTTCTTTTTTTAATATTTATTTTATTTTTAAATAGTTATTTTTATTGTTGTTCAATTACAGCTTTCTGCAGCTCTATTTCTTCAAAAAACAAAACAAAACAAAACAAAAACAAAAACATCTCAATTCCATGTGACAACCAAGGAGAGAATGAAATAGAAATTGGAGGAAAATGACTAGGATCTGAATTCAGAAAAAAAGGGGAAGAAACTAATATTTATGAAACACTGTATCTAGTTGGGTATTGGCAGTGGAGGAGAACTATTTCTATTTTTTTATTATTGGAAATATTAAGTGTGGTATTGGGCAAGTTACTGAATCTTTTATGAAATTATCTGTAAGAGGCAGTGCATTAAAAATAGCTACCTCACATAGCATTAATTTATATTTTTAATTGATTATGACTTTTTTCTACCACATTTCCCACTACTTGCATTTTGAAATATTTCATATTTTCAAATCCCATTATTTAGAAGATGCTTTGAATTTTACTGAATGAACAAATGAATGTATGTCTAATTTTTAAAAGAAAAAGTGTATGATTGATGAAGCATTGTGGTATGAGGAATAGAAATGGCCTTTTTTTAGTTTTGTTATCTTCCCTTAAAATCAGCAAATTATCTGTATCATTTTACCTATAACTTAAATGTTTTGTAACCGGCAAACCTGAAATATAAGAAAAGATCATGTAGATAGTAATATGCACTTTGATTGGGAATCAAAGCAGCAAATTACTCTCAAAATGTTTTTTTTTAATATGTTATGGATTTATTTTTAGAAAGAGGGGAAAGGAGGAGGGAGGCAGAGAGACAGTTATGTGAGAGAGATACATCAATTGCCTCTAGCATGCCCCCAACTTGGGACTTGGCCTGCAACGTAGGCATATGCCCTGACTGGGAATTGAACCAGCAACCTTCTGGTTCACAGAACAGCACTCAATCCACTGAGCCACACTAGCCAGGGTTCAAGGTGTTTTTCACCTGATACAAAATAGGCTTTGAAGGTCCCTGACTGCTGTGGCTAAGTTGGTTGGAGCACTTACAAGTAATGGAAAGGTTGAGTGTTTCATTCTCGGGCTGACACAAGCCTAGGATATCGGGTTTGGCTCTCAGTCTGGTATAGTCTCTTTTGACCATTTTCCAGGTGAGTATTTTGAAGTGAGACTCACTAAAGAATGTAGGCTGTTGGCATTACCAAGAGGGAGGAATAGAGTACTTGGTCTTGGCAAAGTTGATTAACTCCAGAAGCCAAGACTTCATCTCCACTGTTGACAAGGCTGTATTTTCAGCTTATAATTTTTAACTGCTCTGGAATTTGTAAGTTTGAGCTGGAATCTCTCCTGCAGTTGGAGACCTCTCAAGTACCTCTACACTTTGTCCACATTAGTTATGGAAAACACTGTATATGAAACTTTTGCTTGCTTCAGGAAACAGTGGCAGCAATTTGAGAAAATTAAAGATAGATCAAGAGCACTAATCTCTTAATAATTTGCAAGGTAGTGGGAAAATAAGTGGTGCAATCACTCTAGTACTTGTAGATGAGCAAACAGGTGTATTCCACCCTGTAGGGAATCACAGTGGGGTACTTAGAACATCCTGCTAGCATATCCTGCAGGTCCAATTCACCTGCCTCAAGAAATATGAAGAAATGCAAGTAGTATCTAAGAGGCAAATTCTGCCATGATTTTATTTCCTCATTAGTTCCTGCAGAGTAGGACTGGGGACTGTGACTTACTTTGCATCTATTCCTTTGGGCAGTCCTTAGCTCTATGAGGTGTTAGGGAAATACTGTGTGAGGACACAGGCCACACAGGAAGCATGCTCTTGGGACCCGACATATGCCTGCCCCTCCCTTATATCGTCATCTAATAATAGAAGCCCCTTCCATAAAAGGGGAGGGACTGAGTGGAAGAAGGATTACTGAGATTTAAGTCTTTGCTTTACTATACAGTCTTGAACGAATAGAAGAGCTTTCTGTCAAAAGACTAAGCTTGGAGCTCAGCTAAAAGACTGGAGTATAAAATCCTCAAAGTTTCCTTCAAGATCTTGACTTTTCTCTGGTTGAAACTGACAAAACTTGGTAAACCAAAGGCTCTACCTTTCACTATAAAGCTAAATTGGGTGACAATTTAGATATCAATAGTTCTCAAAATCTTTGGTCTTTGATCCTTTTTACAATCTTAAAATTATTGAAGGCTCCCAGAAGCTTTTATTTATGTGGGCTAAATCTACTGATGGTGATATTTAGCATATTAGAACTTGAAACTAAGAAGATATAAATAATACAATTATTTATTAATTTACCTTGACATTAATTATAATTTGTCCAGGAAATGTTAACATGAATAACATTAAAAATACTATATATTTCTAAACAAAAAAAAATTAGGGAGAAGAGTGGTATTTTCCACTTTTTTGTAGAGCTCCTTAATGTCTGTCTTAATAAAGACAGCTGGATTCTTGTATCTGCTTGTGCATTCAATCTGTTGTGTTATATTATTTGGGGTTAAGTATTGTGCTAAAGTTATATTATTGGGTTGTTGCTGTAAAAGTCAGAGGTATTTTAATAATGTTTATATATAACTGTGGGTATTTTTTAATGCCATACTAAAGTCTAACAAGTGGTAGTTTCTTTGAGGTTAGTTTTGATGTGATCTCCAGAAAAGTTGTCATAATTTTATAATTATGAAGTTTACTTATTAAATAAAGGAGGGCTTATTCCATTGTCATTATTTTTAAGTGAGAGGGGCTAGTAAATCTAGTGCTATGTAACATGAAGAAGCCCTTGTAACATTAAGAAGAACCACTGCCCTGCTCAATCTCTCCCTCTGCCATACCAAACTTGAGTTTGGTTCAGTGTTTTATTGGCTAAAATGACACATGGAATCAGGTGGGAAAGCTTCCAAGTTTTGTTAGCCTTCTTATAAACTGTCAGGGAAAAGTCTTTCAGACTTGGACTCAGTATCTGTGCCAGTTTCCCTAATTCTGAAAGAGTACCGATGCTTGGTAGGAACAGAATGAAGAATCAACCCCTTGTTATGTAAAATAAAATGTTTGCTGGGCAATAGTGAAGCATGTGAATAATGTCCAGGATGCATTAAAAGTAAATATAATTGTAGAGTAAACACAGTGGCTTTAATATGAGCTTTATTTGTGTGCAAAACAGCTATTCTCTGAGTACCTGCCCAGAAATTTCATTTGCAGCAGTCTACAGCTTTTTCTTGGACCCTGTGTCACACAATGGGGGCTACTACTATGTTTCCATTCCCTTTCTTTATGGCCTTTCTCCCTCCTGTCTTTGGACTGTTGTTTCCCAACCTTCATGACAGTGTAGATATGTGCACTCACCAGTGTTGTGAGTTCAGTCACCAACTACACTATTGAAATTTGTCTGCAGTAGCATGATGAAGTTAAAGAAAAAAAATTAAAAGCCCATTCTGTCTGCCTCAGAATACTGGTGTCTCATTTCATGCATCCCTATGTCATAGAAAAGAAGCAAACCTGGGTACACTTATCACCTGTTGTCTCGATTTCACCTTTTCATCTAAATGGGAAGCTCAGTGTAGAGTTCCACAATTCATTTAGAGGATTTGAAAAATGACTTTTCCAGCTTTTTTTTTTACCCCACATAGAGTGTTACAAATTCCCTTCAACATTTAGCAGATGCCTAACAGTACCAGTACTTTTCCAATGGTCTTGAGAAATATGGCCGTCAGAGCATTTTTCTTTTTCTAAAGATCCCAGAAGTTATGCCTCAAATTTTTATTGCAGAAACTTTTCTCCTGTTCTGGTTTGTTTGAAGGAAAAAGACCTGTGTTTGTATGGTTTTAGTTCCTGGGAAACATGCTTGCGCTACTTAGTAGGTAGACCTCTTGGTAGAGATCTCTTCTGAAAATAACTAATGAATCTCTAAATGCCTTATCAGCTCTTTGCTAACATTGAACTAGTACATATTTTTGAGAGACACATTTACCTTACAATATGATGAACATAAGTTCATTTACTTTGGTTCAGGCCAAGAAATTAATCTGCTTTGTTCCCAGGTAAAATAATTTCAAGTTATTGCAATGAAGGTCAATTTTAAGTACTTTTGTTCTTTAGATTGTAGAAATGTGACTTAGTGCTCAATTGCTTGGGTAATTTAAACTTGGGGAGGCCTCTTTGCCAGTAGCAGTCCATGGGGGTGGGGAGTGGGGTGGGAATATCTTCATCATAAACAAAGCCAAATCCTGAAACACAAGACTTAACAATTAAAAGTTGGAGTTCACTGTCAATTGTGTGCTTGGGTCCATGTGTCTAGTGTTGTTTGAAAAATGATCCCTATTAGTGGCATTTTAGGCCAACATTCCTTCCCAACAGATACTTACAGGTAAAACAGCTAGTATTGAGCAATACGGGTTGGCCTAAATCTGAAACTTTGCTTTGCTGTGCTTTTTTGAGAAGAGCCAAATTGTCAATAAGACTATTTTCAGACAGCAGTAATCAATATGTCCTCTAGAGGAAGGATCCCAGTCAAACGGTGAGGCCAGGGCAGCTGGAGATGGAGAGAAGCTTCTGCAGGAGACCTGGGAGTGGTCTTAGGTCTCACTTTTTCTATTTGCTAGTTATCTAGAGATTTACCACTTTAATTTGTTAAAGAACAACATTGAGCATCTTCTATATGTTGAGCAAACCAGTTGAAAAAGTTCCTGAGCAAGACCTGGTACGAGGTCAAGGAAAGATCCCAGGAAGACATAACTCCTAAGTTTCAGAGTCATAAAGAATGAATGTTAGTTAGTACTTTAGGAATGCCTGATATTGAGTTTCTCTAAAAGCAGACTCTGAAACAATATAAGGACAAAGCATTTATTAGGGAGGTGATGCTAAGAGCCCCAAGAGGGAGAGAAGGAAATGAAAAAGAGAAGGGAAGGAGGCCAACAGAAGATTTGGCATTCTTAGGTATGATAGCTGTTAATAACCGGGGTTCTATCCCGCCAAGGGTCTCAGAGTTGTCCCACATGGGGACACAAAAGTGGGGTATCTGCACAAACAATTTTCTGGAACTCAGACCTGCTCTGAAGGTTGGAATAATCTTCAGAAATCTAAGCATTGCAGGTTGTTGAAACTGAAAGATGTCAAAAGACCACACACAGAAATGGCTACTTTCCAGCCCAGGACACATGGGAGTCTCCTGGAGGGATTCAGGAGACACATACCACAAACCATTCTTGGTAGAGGAAGAAGCCCAGGGGCCATGGGCTTGAGAAACTTTACCTAAGATGGCAACAACCAAGTTAGGTAAAACCTGAATTGGAGAGTGGAGCACTGCCCTATAGTCCTTCTGAAGATAATTTTCCTGCTGACAGCTCTCCTAGGCCCCTGGGGAAAGCTCTGTGATTGCTTTCAGGAAAGAACTTAGTCCAATATTTCTTTAGCATCTCCTTGTCAGTGGACTTACATCTGCCTCTGGGTTTGTGTAGATAACTTCATACCAGTCAGAATGACTATCATAAACAAATCAACAAACAGGTGCTGGTGTGGTTGAGGAGAAAGAGAACCCTAGTACACTGTTGTGGGAATGAAGACTGGTGCAGTCACTGTGGAAAACAATATGAAATTTTGCCAAAAAAACTAAAAATGGAACTACCTTTTCACCCAGGAAATACACTGCTGGGATTATATACCCTAAGAATCCTGAGACACTAATTCAAAGAACTTATGAACCCAAATATAATGGAATACTATGCAGCAGAAAGAAAGAAGGGGTTCCTATCTTTTTTGCAACAGCATGGGTGGAACTGGAGAGCGTTATGCTAAGTGAAATAAGCCAGGAGGTGAAAGAAAAATACCATATGATCTTGCCTATGATTGGAACATAATCAGCAAAACAAACAAGTGAGCAAAACAGAACCAGAGACATGGAAATAAAGAACAAACTGGCAGTAACCAGAGGGGAGCAGGGGGGAATAATGGAGAAAAGAAGGGGAAGCATTGTCAAGGAATGTATAAAGGACACATGGACAAAGACAATGGAGTAGGGGAGAGGATTGAATGTGGGAAGTGGGAGTGGGTAGGGCAGGGGAGAATAATGCGGGGAAATGGGGTCAACTGTAATTGAATATATATATATATATATATATATATATTCTGTAATGGGGTCAATTGTAATTATATATATATATATAATATATATATATATATATAATCTGTGAGAAACTTGAGATTTTTCGGAGCCCCAAAACAGCTGTCTTTGGCTCTATAGGAAAACAATAATCTAGTTTCAGATGAAGGGTTGACATTCATGACCACTAGGTGATCCCATTCACTGTATTTTCATTGGTAGTACTCCATGTTCAGGTCAGTCCACTGACCTCCTGTTTGCCTCTCAAATTGCACCAGATGGAGGTTCCTCACAGTCCTATGCAACTACTGTTCTTTCCTCTGGAACATAGTGTCTAGGATCATTCCATGATAGCACTTACTTTCAGGTCTCAATTCTAGGGCCTCCTGATCAAACAGGCCTTCTCTGACCAGTTGACTTCAAAGAGCCTTTAAACTTTTACTGGATGTATTTTCTTCATAGGTTATATCACTCAACTTGATATACTCATGTATTCACTTTTTTTCTTTTGTCTTCTTCCTTTAGCAGGGGTTTTGCCTTGTTCACCATTGTATCTCTAGTGTATGGAATATATATTTGAATAAATGAGTAGATAAGTGAAGGTGTGAATAAATGTATAAATGAATAAATGAAATGTTCAAGGCAATATTTGCCACAGAAAGGGATCACTACAGTGAAAAAGTTTATTTCCCCAAGAAAACCTCTTGTCTGATTTTAGATTTATCTTTCAGTTGATAGCTGTTTCCCTTGATTTAATTTTCTTCCTGAGCTTACAATGTAATAATTTGCTTTTCTGTTGCCATTTTCTTTTCTTTTTCACCCTCTTTTGTTTCCAACTGCTCAGAATTTTCTCCCCAAAATAAACTGTCAGGATATGAAACACTGGGGCAGCAACGATTGATGCCAAGTAACTCCCAATTATTTTTTTTGTGCCTGTGTTTATTTAGCAGGTTTAAGTTTCATTTAATCCCAAGAAAAGGTTCTTGATGCAGACTGAGATTCACAGCCTTGAAAAGGGCCTGGAGGCCTGGCTTGCTTTTGGTAAGCCTCGAGACTTTAGATTCTTATTTAAATGGGTCAAGTTTGGCCCACCCACAAGGCCTACTCCTTTTTTCCTCTAAGAGATCTGGTAGCAATACTCTTACCAACCATTCAAATCTTGCTGGTCCAGTGAGCCCCTCACTTCACAAAGCTTCCTGCCCACTGGGAAATGCAACAGGTCTGCTAGCTATGAACTTTTCCCCACACCTCCCACTAGGGTTGTCTGTGGGAAGCCTGACATGGCCCAGAGACTCACTCCCTCTGGGCTCTAGCACTGAGGCAGCAGCTGGAAGGGCACCAGTGCTATGCAGGGAGAAACGGAAGGGTCTGGCATGAAGGCAAGAGCTGAGGGACTGCTCCTTCTGGAAAAAACTCTAGAGGCCAGGCAGTGGCATTGTCCCTTTTCTGAGCCCTCCCCCACACAGAGCCATAAAGGGGTGACATCATATCGAAGACTGCATCAACCTGGTTTGAATGGGTTGCCCTGCCGTGGTGATTAATTACCACTAATGCTATGCCCCATCTAACTTACAGGTTTGGTTTTCTACAATAGGCCATACTACTAACACAGGGAGTCAAAGTAAGTCTACCTAATACTTAGATACAAACACAGGGAGGTTGACAAAATGAGGAGACAAAGAAATATGGCCAAAATGAAATAATAAAACAAAATGGAGATAAGCAATCTCGGATGCAGAATTCAAAACACTGGTTATTAGGATGCTCAAGGAACTCATTGGGTACTTCAACAGAATAAAAACGGCCCAGGCATTAATGAAGGTTACATTAAATGCAGTAAAATTGTACAGGGAACCAGCAGTGGAGTGGATGAGGCCACTAATCAAATCAATGATTTGGAAGACACAGAAGAAAAAAATTAAATTGGTACAGCAAGGAAAAAGGAGTGAAAAAAAAAAACACAAACAAACCAACAAGGATAAGGTAAGGAGCCTCTGGGGCAACTTCAAACGCACCAACATCCCAGTCATAGGGGTGCTGGAAGGAGAAGAGAAAGAGCAAGAAATTGAAAACCTATTTGAAAAATAAATAAAAGAAAACTTTCCTAATTTAATGAAGGAAATACACAAATAAGTCCAAGAAGCTCCGAGAGTCCCAAACAAGTTGGACCCAATAAGGTCAAAACCAAGACAAATCATAGTTAAAATGCCAAAGGTTAAAGATAAAGAGAGAATCTTGAAAGCAGCAAGAGAAAAGTAGATACTTACCTACAAAGGAGATCCCATAAGATTGTCAAGTGATTTCTCAAAAGAACCTTTGAAGGCTAGAAGGGATTGGAAAGAAGTATTCAGAGAAGAGTAAGGACTTAGAACCTAGATTATTCTGTACAACAAAGCTATCACTTAGAATGGAAAGATAAAGTACTTTCCAGACAAGGTAAAGCTAAAAGAGTTCATCATCACCAAGCCATTATATGAAATGTTAAAGGACCTTATTTTAAAAAAGAATATCAAAAGTATAAACATTAAAATGGCAATGCATTCACAGTTATCAACAATTGAATCTAAAAAACAAACTAAGAAAACAGGAAGAACAGAAACAGAATCAAGGTTGTTTAGAGGGTTGGGAGTGGGGAGAGGGAGGGTGGGGGAAAAGATGCAGGGATGAAGAAGTACAAATTGGTAGGCACAGAATAGACAGGGAGTTGTTACAAACATATAGGAAATAGGCCTGGCTGGTGTAGCTCAGTGGACTGAGCGTGGGCCTGCGAACCACACGATCGAGGTTCAATTCCCAGTCAGGCCACATGCCTGGGTTGCAGGCCAGTTCCCAGCAGGGGGCTCACAGGAAGCAACCATACATTGATATTTCTCTCCTTCTCTCCTTCCCTTCCTCTCTAAAGACAAATAAATAAAATCTTAAAAAAAACATATAGGAAATAGAGTAGCCAAAGAATGTATATGTCATGCAAATGAATTAAGTAAGGGGATTGCAGAGGGAATGGGTGTTTTGGGTGGAGGGAAGCAAAGGGGGAAAATTGAGATAACTGTAATAACATAATCAATTAAATGTATTTTAACAAAAGAAGATAAAATACTTTGTTAATACCAGGAAAAAGGTAATGGATGTATAAATAACATAGGAAAAAATGAGCCCTCTCTAAAGTAGCTTAGAGTTGGAATAGAAAAGTCAATCCATTTTAGCCTCAAGAAGTCAACATTAGACACCCTTCTATTAAGGACCTATAAACAAGCAAGAGCCATTCTGTACACAAATTAATAAATGACATTCCACATGGTGTTTCACTTCACAGGGCTCTGGGTTCATATATGCCTTTGCACAGGATCAGCAAATTTCAGAATTCAGTGGCTTTGTCTCTTGAGAGTTTTCAGTTTTAAACCATTTGCACCTGAATTCTCTGTGACAGAGGAGAGCAGGGAGAAACTACAGTTCAGACTGTGTTTGGGATGCACTTAAACCTAACACTAGACCATTCCCAAGTATGTGCACCATTTGTCTTCCTCACACTTCACTGAGACAGTGTTGTAGATGGATGCACCTGTGCCTAGACATCCCACATTCCACATAATTAAAAAACAGAGGGTTACTCTTTTAAAAAGTAAATATTTAATAATAGAAGAAGAATTTATCATTTCACTTCCTACTCACAAAGCCAGTTATTTGCCTTCCTTCTAAGTATTGAATAATATGAGTAAGAAAATAAATTTTTAGTTTCATTTTTTTCTATTTTGTGAGAGAGGTAGACACCTGCTATTTAAAGATTGTCCTATTTTAGTAAGACAAGTCTTTGCTTATTATAAATGAGGCTACTTGGTTCCTTAGACATCCAGCTAAAAGCAAGAGATTGAGTGATTTCATCAGGCATTCCGTTTTCCACCTATTAGGAGTAGTCTACACACACATGTTTAGTGCTTATTGTTTTTTTTAATTTCTTCCAAACAGAATGTAACAAGGGCTGCACACATGAAAAATTACTAAACAGGCATGTTTGAAACAATTATACTCTCTCTCGTATTTCTAATATACCATATAAACTCTAAAAGATTGTTAACTCTGAATTTTCACATTTGAAAATGTAGTTACCCTTTGCCATAACATAACAAGAAGTAGAACAATAAATAGAAAACATTCTTTGAAAGTACTTTTTTTTCAAAGGACTTGGGCAAAGGGCTCTTTTTAGTCCACTCCTTTAGGTGTAATTATGCAAAAAAAGAAAATTTAATATTACCACATAATCAATAGCATATCACCCTTCTATAAAGCTGGCTCTTAGCTCCCATTGATTTGTATGGCTAGCAGCTCAAACTTAGTTGTGCTCATAAGAGTTTTATGTCACAAAGAAGAGAAAATGACCTCCTTCCTGCAATGAACAATGAGAGTGTAATTATCAGCTCATGAAATGAAAGGCTCTTGCCCATCCTTTAGAAACTACACAGAGGAATGCAGTGTATGTCTTCAGATTATTTTAACAGGTTCAAAAACAGAGACAACTTGTAGAATGTGGAGAGATAAACAAATATTCATTTTCTGCAGTGACAATATGGCATGATCAATGTCACTGTAAGATTGCTTTTCCAAGATGATCTTACTCTTGTACGTATTTCCGAAGGAAATTCTGGGGAAAGAAATGCCTCAAAAATTTTTAAAAATAGCCTCCTAATTGTCCTTGGCTTAATGCCTCTGCAAGCAAGTCAATAGCATGCCTAGAGCAGGTAGTTTTGGGCTGCTCCCCTCCCAGTATCTGATAAAACTAGACTCTTTCATGGATCAAGGTATTAAGGATTGGGTTATTTGTATTGATTTTATGTGCTGCCATACTGCACCAGTCATGCTCATATCTGTGGCTCACAAATTCCTATTTAAAATGTCACTGCAGCTTTATTTCCTCTGCCATCCATCAATACTGTGGCTAGAGGAACTAGTTGTTAAGTCTGAGAACTGTGATCCTATTTCATGCACCCCGGGGCCCTACAGAGTTCCCGTTTTCACAGATATCAACAATGGAGAGGCAGTGGCTTCAGGGTATAGTCAGTAAAGTTCTTTACCAATGGGAAAAAAAAGGTGGCTGTTTCAAAATTTTCCTCTGATATTCAGAAGGAATTTTCCTCCTTGTACAGAAAACACTTGGAAATAGATAGGCCCTCTAGTGGTTCCCAAGTGTGCTCAGAAATAACAGGAGGCCTCATCAGACAATATTTGACATCATTTGAAAGCATAACCACACCCACAAACAGGTGTATGCAAGGATATTTCTATACCTGAACACAACTATCACTGCCCAAATTTACACCTTGAATTCTACTTACTGTAAATCTTGAAGAAATTTTATCTTAGATGCTGATAATTCGGGGACAATAAAGATGTTCCCTGGAAGTTCTACAGTTTCTTTCAACAAAATACATCTAAGAAATTTAAATAGATACTTCTCCTTCTTTGAGTGGAATATAAATAACTAGCTTTTTTTCAGAAGCCAAACAGAAATCTAAACACAGGCACAGTCACCACTTTATCACTTTATGATGATCCTTTAACAAACATGCAGTGGGGTAAAAATAAAACACATGTTTTCCCCTATTTCTCTGCAAGCACTTACTTAACATTTTATTATATTTGGCCATGAGACATTCAGTAAACTTACTGATGATATCAAAGAATGATTTTACAAACAGTAAAAGTTACACTATTGACACCTCTAAATTCTGGAGTATTTACATTGTTTTAGGTGCACACTTGCCCAGAGAGATTAACAAACATTACTAGAAAGGCTATGGCCAAATCCACCCTGGTTGTTTATAAAATCTTTACAACTCATCAGCTTCCACTAACACACTGGCACTGTTCAATTACCATCAGTTTTAGAGAGCCTTAGCAAAACATCCAGTGCCCATGTAAATAGACAAATCTGAAAACTAGCTGGTCTGTTGGCTTACATACTGTAGGTAATGTTTTCTTTTGCTCAAATTTGTTCTGGAAACTAATCACACTCTGATAAAGCCATCTGCAAATATGAGAAAGATTGACACCCACATGTCAAAGTTTACACAGCCTGACCAAGTGTACATACATTACATGTAGGGGCTCTGCTTTACACAGCTTCCCTGGGGCCATGTTGGAATGGAGCATGAGGGATAAGAATGTAGGATCCATTGTCCATTTAAAGCAAAACTGGCCAATTTTCCAGACAAGCTAGAACTCTTGCAAAAGGATGTTTTCTTTCCTCTCAATGTTCATCATAGAACTTCTTTATTCACTTGACTTATCAGTCTAGGAAAATACAATGATTTTCACAGCTAATTCCAAACACAGCTTTTTTACAAGTTACTACAGCTTTCTCTTCATCTCAAGAAAATTATAGTAATGTTAATATGTTAGAAAAGATAGCATTACATATTAGTAAGAGTAATGAGAGGAAATGGCATTTGTCTTACATTTCACAAGTCAGCAACTCTAATTATCTAATTAGCGTGTAGAACTTACAAGTATATTTGTCCACTCACACTCAAATGAAACCCGGAATAAAAATCTGAACCCAAACCAGATGGAGTGCCTGAAATGTAATTAAATGCAGTACAGAGTTCATTTTTATTTTCCATCTTCAGTGAACCTTTCCATTTAGCAGTACTGGGAACAATATTCTTCTAATAGGTTATTGTTCCTGTCTACAGGCAGTAAACCCAAGTGGCTCTATTGTGTGATTGTGATCTCTCTCTTTGATAATGCATTGAGAATCAAGAGCCATGGAGAAGGATATTTTTTCAGTTTGCTTTTCAGAAGCAAAAGTGTATTTGCAGAATTTTAAAGTACATTTTACTGATATTGTAGTTGTCCCAATTTTCTCCCTTGTGCCACCCTCTGCCTAGCACCCCACTTCCTTACAGCAATTCCCCCCTTACTTCAAGTCCATGGGTTGTGCAGGTAAGTTCTTTGGCTTCTCCATTCCCTATACTGTTCTTCTCCCTGTCTATTTTGTTCCTACCGATTATGCTTCTTAATCCCCATACCTTTACTCCCAATCTCTTCCTCCCCCCTCACAGCTGATACCCTTCAAATGATTTCCACACCTATGATTCTGTTCTTGTTCTGATAGTTTGCTTAGCTTTTAAAAAAAGATTCAGTTGTTGATAGCTGTGAATTTGTTGCCGTTATAGTGTTCATGGTTTTGATATTTTTCTTAAACAAGACCTTTTAACATTTAATGTACTAATGGCTGGGTGATGATGAACTTCTTTAGCTTTGCCTTGTTTGGGAAGCATTTTACCTACCCTTCCATTCTAAATTACAGCTTTGCTGAATAGAATAATCTAAATTGTAGGTCCTTGCTTTTCATCATTTTGAACACTTCTTGCCAGTCCCTTTTAACCCACAAAGTTTCTTTTGGGGAATCAGCTGACAGTCCTATGGAAATTCCTTTGTAGGTAACTCCCTGCTTTCATGTTGCTGCTTTCAAGAGTTTCTTTTTATCTTTAGCCTTTGGCATTTTAATTATGACATATCTTGTTGTGGTCCTCCTTGTGTCCAACTTATTTGAGAATCTGCGCTTCCTGGAATTGTATGTGTATTTCCTCCACCAAATTGGGGAAGTTTCTTTTTTCATTATTTTTTCAAATAGGTTTTCAATTTCTTCCTCTTCTTCTTCTTCTTCTGACACCCTTATAATTTGGAGGTTGGTGCCTTTGGAGTAACCCTAAAGGTTCCTAATCCTATCCTTGTTTGTTTGAACTATTTTTTCTCTTGATGTTCTTACTCAATGTTTTTTATTTCCTTTCTTGTGTTCCAAATCATTGATTTGATTCTTGAATTCATCCTCTCCACTGTTGGTTCCCTGTAGATTTTTCTTTATCTCACTTAGTGTAACCTTCATTTCTTTCCTTATTTATTTATTTATTTATTTATTTACCATACTCAGTGAGTTCTTTGAGCATCCTGATCACCCGTATTTTGAACTCTGCATCTGATAGGTTGGTTATCCCCATTTCATTTAGTTCTTTTTCTGTAGTTTTGGTTCTATCCCTTCATTTGGGCAATATATTTTTGTCTCCTCAATATGGCAACTTCCCTGTGTTTGTTTCTATGTATTAGGTAGAGCTGTTTTTACTCCCTCTCTTAGTAGTGTGACCTATGTAGAAGAGGCACCTATAAATTGTGTGGGGTGGAGCCTTAAATAATTGCCAGGGTTGGGCAACTTAATTCACCACTTTGTGGTTCTGTGTTGGTGGAGGGCTCAGAGAGAGGATGATGCTGCTCTCTGGCTTCTGGAGTTTTACTTAGTAATCACCCCATTTTCAGTTCCTTTTTCTTGCATGGGAGTGGCTGCCCTAGTGGTGAAACCCAGATTAGGTGAGTTTGTGTAGGTTCTAAGTCCATAAGGATCATTTAAGTGGTGAAAATCTGGCATTTTATTGCACCTCTCAACCCCTATTAGTTTTTACAGCCACAGGAAATGGGGCTTTGTCTTCCCAGTACTGGACTCTGGGCTTTGAGGTCAGGCCTGGGCCTAGGATTCCTTGCTCCCAAAGTATTCCTCCCAATTTTTATGCACCAACCATACATAAATGTGGAACCATCTGCTCTGCCACTGCCACTACCACCTTTCTGTGCCACACTGCCTCCCATCCATCCCATTACTCTGGCCCTCCTACCCATCTGGATGAATGTTGTGCTTCCATACAGCTCAATTTTCTGATGTTTCTGGGTGTTATGTGTTTTGAGATCTGATTGGAATACTTTCTATGGTTGCAAAAGGAGGCAAAGCATGTCTACCTTTGCCTCCATCTTGATTGGAAGTCCCTCAGCACTTGTTTTCAGTGAATATTTTGGCTCCTGATACCTCTTTTTTAAACTTTGTTCTTCTTTTGAGATCTGAAATTTTAAAACGTATTTAATTGATTATGCTATTACAGTTGTCCCATTTTCCCCTTCACCACCCCAAACAGCCCCTCCCACCCACATTCCTCCTCTTTGGTTCATGTCCTTGTGTCACACATGGATATTATTCTACATCACACATAGAAGTTCTTTAGCTTCTACATTTCCCATAGTATTCTTAATGTCTCCATCTCTATTTTTTACCTACCATCTATGCTAGTTAATCTCCGGACCTTTCCCCCTCTCTCCTCCTCCTACTCCCCTGTTTCTAACCCTCCACATGATCTTCATTTCTGTGGTTCTGTTCCTGTTCTAGTTGTTTGCTTAGTTTGTTTTTGTTTTTGTTTTAGGTGTGATTGTTAGGTTTGCTCTCATTTTACTGTACATGTTTTTTATCTTCTTTTTCTTAGATAAGTTCCTTTAACATTTCATATAATAATGGCTTGGTGATAATGAATTTCTTTAACTTGGCCTTATCTAAGAAGCATTTTATCTGCCCCTCCATTCTAAAGGAAAGCTTTGCTTGATAGAGCAATTTTGGATACAGGTTCTTGCTTTTCATGATTTGGAATACTTCTTTCCAGCCCTTTCTTGACTGTGAGGTCTCTTTTGAGAAGTCAGCTGACAGTCTTATGGGCACTCCTTTGTAGGTAACACTCTCATTTTGTCTTGCTGCTGTTAAGATCCTCTTCTTATCTTTAATCTTGGCTAAGGTAACTATGATGTGCCTTGGTGTGTTCTTCCTTGGGTCCAAATTCTTTGGGACTCTCTGAGCTTCCTGGACTTCCCAGAAGTCTATTTTCTTTGCCAGAATGAGAAAGTTCCCTTTATTATTTGTTCAAATAAATTTTCCACTTGTTGTTCGTCCTCTTTCCTTCTGGTACTCCTATAATTCAGATGTTGGAACATTTAAAGATGTCCTGGAGGTTCCTGAGCCTCTCCTCATTTTTTTGAATTCTTGTTTCTTCATTCTTTTCTGATTGAATGTTTATTTCTTCCTTTGGTCTACTCCATTGATCTGAGTCCCAGTTTCCTTCCCATCATTGCTGGTGCCCTGGTACATTTTTCTTTATTTCACTTAGTGTAGTGTTCATTTTTTCATCTAATTTGCGACCCTACTCAACCAATTCTGTGAGCATCCTGATAACCAATGTTTTGAATTATGCATGTAATAGGTTGGCTACCTCTTCGTTGCTTAGTTGTATTTTTTCTGGAGCTTTGATCTGTTCTTTCATTTGGGCCTTTTTTTTTTTATTTTTGTCTTGATGTGTCTGTTATATATGAGGGACAGAGCCTTAGTTGTTTACCAGGGCAGGACAACCCAGTGGCTGGGTTTTGTGTTGTATGTGGGGCAGGGGTCTTAGAGGGAATGATGGTACTTGCTTTACACTCTGAAGATTCAGTCCCTTCCCCCACTTCCTCCAAGCAAATTGGGCCCTTCTGGTTCTGATGCCCATGTGGGTGGGTTTGTGTACATCCTGGAACCCTGTGGGTCTATCTAATGCATTCTCCGGTGAGGCTGGGAGTTTCTCCCAGCACCCAACCCCCACAGGTGTTTTCAATAGATGTTTTGAAGTTTCGTTTCCCCATGCTGGGCCCCTGGGTTGTGTGGTATGTCTCACTCCCCAGTTTTGCCTAGTTTATCTGCATGTGAATGTGGGACATCCCCATCAGCCAGCCACCTTATGAGCTACACCCTTCCACAATCCACCACCGTGCTGGGTCTACCAGCCACCATGTTGGGTGCCTAGGGTCAGCCAGCTGCTGCCTTGCATGCCAGGGGTCCACCAGCCACTGCTTTGTGGCAACCTTTCCCCTCCCAACCACCTGACTCTGCTCCTCCTTCTGGCCTGGGTGAATGTGTCTACTTTAACTCCTTGGTTGTCAGACTTACATACAGTTCAATTTTCTGTCAGTACTGATTGTTTTTTGTTTCTAAATTATTGTTGTTGTTATTTTGGATGTGCGAGGAAGCACAGTGTGTCTACCTACACCTTCATGTTGGCCAGAAGTCTCTCACCTCTTATTAAAAGCTCAGGAAAACATGTTTAAACTTCCATTCTAGAATATTTTTTCTAGGTATCAACCACAATTTTTTTTATTTATTACTTCTAAAATACAGCCTAATAATTTTTTAAATAGTGGCAACATTTGCTTCTCTCTAGACTTCTGACAGTTCTCATGATTGGTGTTTTTTTAATTTTTTTATTTATTTTTATATATTTATTTATTTTTATTTTTTAAAGATTTTATTTATTTATCTTTAGAGTGTAAGGGAAGGAGAAATGGAGAGAAACATCAATATATGGTTGCCTCTCATGCGTCCCCTGCTGGGAACTGGCCTGCAACCCAGGCATGTGCCCTGACTGGGAATTGAACAGTGATTGTTTGGTTTGCAGGCCCATGCTTAATCCACTGAGCTACATCAGCCAGGGCTCATGATTGCTGTTTTTGTTTGTTTGTTTGTTTTGTTTTTGTTACCAAAAATAGCTCTGCAAATTCTTTTAGTTTTCATTCCAAATTCTGGATACTTTCTTAAAGTTCTATCAATTCTGTATGTTGATTTTCTTTCATATTTCCAATTATAACATTATTCTTCTAGACAGACTATTAGATTTATACACACTAATGGGCTCATTACTTCCTTGTTTTTCTTAATCTAAATACAGCAAAATAAAGCTTTTAGTGAGTCCTTAGAACTTTTTTCTTTGAAAGGATCAATATTATTTAGTCTCCTTGTGTCCTTGAAACTCTTTGTTAGTGACACACTTCTGTGTTTTTCTCTCTCCATCTTTTGTGTATTTTGATGATATGTATTCAACAAAAAATATCTTTGTTCAGTCATATTCAATTGTTTAAATACCTTTATATATACAGATCTATATATTTATATATTTTCACAGTTCTCTTATAATTAAAAACTATATTTTAACTAAATATAAATTTTAACAAACAATACCTATACCCAAATTAACTGCCTTTATTATTTTGGATACTTATTATTCAATTTATGAAAAATGGATTCAATAATTTCCCAAGGACTTTCCAAGGATGCACACCTTATATTTATGAAGGCATATTTTTCACATTTGCTCAACCATTGATCTGTCTTTTACTATACAATATGACTTCTAAATCTCCTAATGTCTTTTGTATTTCACTATGTGAATTTATATGAAATGTGTAATATTTTTTTTTAAAGATTTTATTTATTTATCTTTAGAGGGGAAGGGAAGGAGAGAGGGAGAGAAATATCAATGTATGGTTGCCTCTCATGCATCCGCTGCCAGGAACCGGGAACTGGGAACTGACCTGCAACCCAGGCATGTACCCTGACTGTTAATCGAACCGCGATCGTGTGGTTTGCAGGCCCGCGCTCAATCCACTGAGCTACACCAGCCAGGGCTGAAATGTGTAATAATTTTATGATGATTCTTGTCAAACAAAAGCCTTTTCTATGTTAGCCCATAAAATTTGACTCCCAATTTCCTCCTGTCAAAAACAAATGATCTTTGCCGCCAGTAGATAATTGGATCACAGCACTGGGTGACAGCTTAATAGTTACCAGGTAATTTTGCCTTAGACAAAGTGGTTAAGGGCAGGGTGATAACTCTTGCTTCTGAGGGGAAGTAGGTAAAGCGGAGTGGCAAAAACTTATTTTGTTGAATCCTATCCGGTGTCACACTGATCCAGGTGCCTCATGTCATTATCTCTTCTCTCATCCATTCTCTTCTTGCTCCCAAATTTACTCTCATGACTTTTTAAATAGCCTTTAATTGTTTCTGAAAGCTCTTTCTACAAAAATTATCCCAAGCTTTCAGGCCTGGTGTGATTTGGCACATACCAAGATTATCAGCTTCATTTTCTCTCTGTGTTTTTGTTTTCACTGCTTCATTGCCAGTCACCTTATATTTATTGGCCATAATGGTTTGGTTCATCTTTATTTTCCCAAGTGTAGTCAAATTTTGAAACCCCTTGGACATAAGCAATTTTAAAATTGCAACTATAGCTCCACATGACAATGAGTGTGTATTTTCCAGCTGTCTTCATACAAACAAGTGAGAAACACCTAGATTCCAGAGTACATGTTCACATGTTCAATAAGTATCTCTTGGATAAATTATCAAATAATAACTTAATTCTTTTAGCAATCCAAAAATGATAAAATAGAGGATCAGATAAATTCACTAGCATTCCCAATTCTCAGCTAATATCAAGTAGAAGTTAATAATGTCTTAGTCATGAAGTGTAGGTTTCTTGAAGATTCTGTGTAAAAACCAAGTTAAAGCCTCTTAATAGGTGAAGAAGCATGTATTGAGGCACTGTGCTGCTCAAACATAGAGGTAAGAGGAAAATATGCTTGACAATTGCATCCTCAAGCAACCTTCCTCTCCCCTCAGATGTGTTTACTGTCTTGGTGTTCCTTCAGAGGTTTTACTTATCTGTGGGGTTTTTTTTTTTTTTGAAGGAAGGCAGTGAGAGGATGATTTTTAGAAGCCAAAGTGAGAATTAGTAAGATGCTTTGACATGGCCGCTCTCATAACATTGAAAAATGATCATTAGACTCACTCTTAAGAATAAGGGATTTACATTTCACTTGCATTGTGCAAACAGGGCTTTTGTTGATTTATCAACAGGACTTTGCTTGTGGTTTTGGGTTGGATTTCAGAGGTTGGCACCTACACTTTCAAAAATCTAAACATAAGGAGACAATAAATCATCAGTTGGCACTTAAATGCAAAGCTTTTCCCAAAATTTAATGAACTTCCTGTCTTGCTGAGCATGAGGAAAATGTCATGTTTACCCGTATGCTCTCTGCTCCTGGCAGTGTATGTGTCAAGTTGGAAGAAATGCAAAAGTGAATTCCACTTACCCAACTGGAACTCAGAAAACTCATAGCCAGAGAGCACTCTACAAGAAATTCAGCTTTCATGGTGCCCAGCCCTTGCTACTAACCTTACTCAGTACAAATCTAAGGAGACATGTAGGTCAAGTCCTCTTGTCCGACTTGTGTTCCCCAAGAATCAGATCAAAATCAAGTGTTTGTGTGCAAATAGTTTATGTAGGGAATGGTCTCAGGAGACATCACTCAGGGAATGGGGAAAGTGAGACAGGAAGGCAGTTTGTAAAGAGTGAGTTATCAAGCCAGTCTCCCATGTAGGCAAAGGAGATTAATCATTCTTGGGACTTCTCAGAATCTCCTTAAGACCTGTCTCAGAGTCAACCCAACCAAGGGCTAGAGAGCTGTGGTGTTTATCACTCTCTCTCTCTGTTTGATCTTGGACTGCTCCCAGGAATATTAATTCCTTAGCTACTCCAGCCAGTTGCAACTTTAGGAAAAACTGACTCCAGCAGCCAAAATCCTCAAGCAAAGGAATTCAGGGATTGGCAGTTGGGGGTGCAGGGCTTTTCACTGAACTGCTCTGAGTCTAGGTGGTTGGGGAAGCAGCAGCAGTATCTTTGATATACACAAATCAAGCTACCTGCCTCAGTTACATCCTTTTCTTTCATTCATTCCATTCCTCTGGCCTTGAGGCTCTCTTTGAAGTCAGGTTCACTGCTTTATCTTGATATCAAAGCCTTTCTTTTTGAACCAGGGCCAATATTACTCAAAGAACAGAGGAGGAAGAGTCATTGCATGGGAAGAACATTGGGCTAGTAATTAAGACACTTGGGTTTCATTTCCAGGAATGCCACTTGTTAGTTTTGTTTGCCCTTAGCCTCAGTTCCATCACCTTCAAAGTGAGTGTTAGATGAGATTACAAAAAAATTATTATTCTGGATAATTTATTATTAGTATGTTTATTTCTGTTAACTTGCCCTTTCTAATACTTTAATACTGTGACAGACAGGCAGCTTTGGTCATACTGGAGTGTTCATGTACACTTACTTCCTTTCTCTAGAAAATAATCAGTTTTTACTTTAGAAAGGACTGATTTAGAAAGAACAATTTAGAAAGTAAAATAAGTAAAATCATGAACTTTTCTTTGGGTCAGTCATGCTTACTAAAGATATGGCCATTCTTTATCTATACACATTCATTTTGGTAAATGTGTGCTTCACAGAATGCAAAGGATGTGTAAGTTACTAGAGAAAAAATAAGATATTTATTTTTATCTTATTAAGGATCATATGGTATAGTATTGATTATGTAAAAAAAGATTTTTGAGATTCATATTAAGTATTTAGAAGTGAAATATACGTGGTTTTCCTTAAAGTAGTCTCTTTACCCAAATAAAAGAGATATGTGTTGGTGTTTGGAGCTGATGAATGAAGAACTGTAAAATGCTGATGGCACTAATCAGGGTTGCTCAAGGAAGTGATAGCAACACTTTTAGGTTTGAAGGGGAAAAACGAAGGGCTGTGTTTGGGTCCAGAAGTGGAGAGTTCTGTGGGAAGGTAGCTTGACAGGAGTTGCCAGTTAGATGTAGGGGAAAGACTCTTACATTCCCATCTTTTCCCAGTGGCCTGATACTGGGTCTCCTCACGGGCAAATGAATCCAGAAGCTAGAAATCAGGGAACACTGGTATATAAAGATCCACCTCACAGAGTACAAAGAGAAAGACAAACATGGGAAGAATGGGTAGATCAAGTGGGCCTGGAGCATTGTAATTTTGCATGTTTAGAGACTTCCATAATTTATAATATTTAAGAAGAAAATGTGCATTTTCTGCCTTTCTGTGAGAAAGATTAATATACTTTTGAGGCAAAGTATATTAACTTCATTACTCAAAACTCCTTTATTTAATTATATCTGTCTATTTGTTATGTTAAATTCCAAGGAGAATGTGTTAACATATCTTATTTATATTTTTAGAGTTATAAATTTCTTTTACTTTTCATAAGTTTTTTACATTATTTGAATACATACACTTTCATAAATTATATATATATATATATATATATATATATATATATATATATAATTTGTTTACTTAATTGTTCAAGCACACTTTTCTGCCTTTTACTCCCATTCCAGCCCACCCCCCCACCCAGTGTTCACCACCTCCCTCCCATTTCCACCCCCCTTAGTTTTTGTCCATGTGTCCTTTATACTTGTTCCTGTAAACACTTCCCCTTTTCCCCTGAAATTCTCTTCCCTCTGGTCACTGTCAGCCTGTTATCTGTTTCAGTGTCTTTGGTTATATTTTGCTTGCTTCTTTGTTTTGTTGTTTAAGGTTCTTGATAAAGGTGAGATCATATGTTATCTGTCTTTCAACACCTGGCTTATTTCACTAAGCATACTGCTATCCAGTTCCATCTATCATGTGGCAAAGGGTAGGAGCTCCTTCTTTCTTTCTGCTGCATAGAATTATATCCATTGTGTAAATGTACCATAGTTTTTGGATCCGTTAGTTTACTGATGGGCACCTAGGTTGCTTCCAACACTTGGCTATTGTAAATTGTGCTGCTGTTAACATTGGGGTGCACAGGTTCTTCTGGATTGGTGTTTCAGGGTTCTTAGAATATAAACCTAGCAGTGAAATTGCTGGGTCAAAAGGCAGATCCATTTTTAGCTTTCTTAGAAAATTCCATACTCTTTTCCACAGTGGTTGTACCAGTCTTCAAACCACCAACAGTGAACTAGGGTCCACTTTTCTCCACAACCTCTCGAACACTTGTTGTTTGTTTCTTTGTTTAAGATGGCCACCTTGACTGATGCAAAGTGGTATCTCATTGTGATACCACTTTGCATCTCTCTGATAGCTAGTCATATTGAACATCTTTTCATGTGTCTCTGGATCCTCTCCTTGGAGAAGTGTCTGTTCAAGTCCTTTGCCTACTTTTTAATTTGGTTGCTTCTCTTCTTGGTTGGAGTCATGCAAGTTATTTGTATATTTTGGAGATTAAACCCTTGTCTCAGGTATCATTGTCAAATATGTATTCCCATACATTTGGTTCTATTTTAATTTTAATACTGTTTTCTTTAGCTGTGCAGAAGCTTTTAATTTAGATGAGATCCCATTTGTTTTTTTCTTTTTTCTGTGTCCCTTGCTCTAGGGGACATTTCTGTAGAAATGTTGCTGAGTGAAATATCTGAGATATTCTTGCCAACATTCTCCTCTAGGACTTTAATGGAGTCATGGCTTCTATTTAAGTCTTTTGTCCACCTTGAATATATTTTTGCATATGGTGAGAGTTGGTGCTCAAATTTTTTTCTTTTACTTTTTATTTTTCTTCTTCTTTTTTTTTTTTGCACGTAGCTGTCCAGTTATCCCAACACCATTTGTTGAACTGGCTATTTTACTCCATTTTATGTTTCTGCCCCCTTTCTCAAATATTAATTGACCATAGAGACTTGGGTTTATTTCTGTTCTGTTCCATTGGTCTATGTGCCTACTTTTATACAAGCACCACTGTTTTGAGTACAGTAGCCTTGTAATACAATTTAGTATCAGGTATTGTGATCCCTCCTACTTCCCTCCTCGTTCTTCAAATTGCAGCTGCTATTCAGGGTCTTTTATGGTTCCATATATTTAATTTCTTTGGGTTGTATGGACATTTTAATGATGCTAATTCTTCCAATTCATGAATACGGTATATGTTTCCATTCGTTTGTGTCTTCCTTAATTTCCTTCTTCAGTGTTATGTAATTTACTGCATATAGGTCTTTTACCTCCTTTGTAACATTTATTCCTAGGTATTTTATCGTTCTTTTTGCTATATCAAATGGGATTTTTTTCTTGATTTCCGCTTCTGCTGTTTATTGTTGGTATACAAAAACAACTTTAATTTCTGGATATTGATTTTATCCCACTGTTTTGCCAAATTCGTTTATTAATTCCAGCAGTTTTGGGGTGGAGTCCATAGAATTTTCTATGTAGACTATCATGTCCTCTGAAAACAGTGACAGTTTTGTTCCCTCTTTTCTGATTTGGATGCCTTTTATTTTCTTTTCTTGTTTGATCACTGTGGCTAAAACTTCCAAAACTATATTGAATAGAAGTAGTGATATCGGACAACCTTGTCTTGTTCCTTATCTTAGTGAAAAAGATTTTAGTTTTTTGCCATTGAGTATAATATTGGCTGTAGTTTTCTCATATACGGTTTTTATTTTGTTGAGGAATGCTCCCTCTATTTCCATCTTGCTGAGTATTTTTATCATAAAAGTGTGCAGTATTTTATCAAATACTTGTTCTGCATCTATTGATATGATCATGTAATTTTTGCCTTTGCTTTTGTTTATGTGATGTATTACATCACTGATTTGTTAAAACTGAACCATCCTTGCATCCCTGGGATGAATCCCACTTGGTCACGGTGTATGATCTTTTTAATATATTGTTGGATGCAGTTTGCCAATATTTTTGTTGATTTTAGTGTCTATGTTCATCAGTGATACTGGCCTGAAGTTGTATTTCTTTGTTGTTTCTTTATCTTGTTTTGGAACTAGGATGATGCTGGCTTTCTAAAAAGAGTTTGGGAGTCTTCCATCATTTTGGATTTTTTGAAATAGTCTATGAAAGATAGGGGTTAGCTCTTCCTTAAATGCTCTGTAGAATTCTTCTGTGAAACCATCTGGTCCAGTGTTTTTGTGTATTGGGAGTTTTTGATTACTGCTTTAGTTTCATCTGATGTTATTGATCTGTTCATGCTTTCTGCCTTTTCTTCATTCAGTTTGGAAGATTGTGTTTTTCTAGAAATTTGTCCATTTCACCTAAGTTTTCAAAATTTTTGGCATACAGCTCTTCATAGTAATTTCTTACAATCCTTTGTATTTCTGTGGTGTCAAATGTAATATCTCCTCTTTCATTTCTGGTTATGTTTATTTGGGTCCTCTCTCTTATTTTCTTGATGAGCCTGCTTAAGGGCTTGTCAACTTTGTTTATCTTAAAAAAAAACAATTCCTGGATTCATTGATCCTTAGAATTGTGCTTTTAGTCTCTATGTCACTTAATTCTGCTCTAATCTTGGTTATTTTCTTCCTTCTACTAGCTCTGCGTTGTCAGTGTTTTTGTTCCTAGAGTTCTTGTAGGCATAGGGTTAGGTCGTTTGTTTGAAATGTTTCTATCTTTTTTAGGTAGGCTTGCATTGCTATGAACTGCCCTCTCAGGACTGCGTTTGCTGTGTCCCATAAGTTTTGGGTCATCATGAGTTAATTTTCTTTTGTTTCCAGAAACTTTTTTATTTCTTCCCTAACTTCATTCTTTACCCATTCATTGTTCATTAGTATGCTATTCAATCTCCATGATTTTGAGTGTTTTGGGTTTTTTTCTTTGGGGTTGGTTTCCAGTTTCATTTCCTTGTAGTCAGAGAAAATGTTTTGTATGATTCAATTTTCTTGAATTTGTTCAGGCTCGTTTTGTGTCCTATCATATGGTCTATCTTTGGAAATGTTCAATGTGCATTTGAAAAGAATGTGTATTTAGCTTCTTTGGGATGAAAGTCTCTCTCTCTCTCTCTGTCTCTCTCTGTCTCTCTGTCTCTCTGTCTCTCTCTCTCTCTGTCTCTCTCTGTCTCTCTGTCTCTCTCTCTCTGTCTCTCTGTCTCTCTCTCTGTCTCTCTGTCTCTCTCTGTCTCTCTCTCTGTCTCTCTCTCTGTCTCTCTCTCTCTCTCTCTCTCTCTCTCTCTATATATATATATATATATATATATATATATATATATTAAGACCATTTCATCTAGGGCATTTTTCAATGCCACAATATCGTTGTTGATATTTTATTTGTAAGATCTTTCCATTTTCGACAGTGAGGTGTTAAAAAAAATCTCCTACTATAATTGTGTTGCTGTCAATATCTTTCTTGAAGTCCTCTAAGGTTTTCTTTATATATTTGGGTTCTCCTACATTGGGTGCATATATATTTACAATGTTTACATCATCTTGGTGGATTCTTCCCTGAGAATTATGAAGTGACTTTCTGGGTTTCTCTTCATGACCCTTTTTTTGAAGTCTATATTTTCTGATATGGGTATTTGTAGCCCAGCCTTTTGTTTTTCTGTTTGTTTGCTTGGAATATTTGTTTCCAGCCCTCAGTGTTAGTCTGTGTAGGTCTTTTGTCCTGGGATGGGTCCCTTGTAGACAGCATATGTGTGGGTCATGCTTTCTTATCCATTCAGCTATTATATGTCTTTTGATTGGAGCATTTAATCCATTTACATTTCAGATGATTATTGATAGGTACCTCTTTATTTTCATTTTCATACCGGTGTTACTCTCTGTTTCTTTATTTTCCTTCTTTTCCTTAAAGCAGTCCCTTTAGCATATCTTGTAGAGCTAGTTTGGTGGAGGTGTTCTTTTAGACTTTTCTTTGTCTTGGAAGATCTTTGTTTGGACTTCTATCTTGAGAGCCTTGTGGGTGAAGTAGCCTTATTTGCAGGCCTCCAGTTCTCATTACTTGGAATATTTCTTGCCATTCTCTTCTTGCTTGAAGTGTTTCCATTGAGAAGTCAGCAGTTAAACTTATGAGGCTCCCTTATATGTTACTTCCTATTTCTTCCTTGTCACCTTTAAGATTCTTTGTTTGTCTTGGACTTTTGACATTTTAATTATGATGTGTCTTAAAGTGGGCCCCTTTGGGTTCCTTTTGATTTGGCTTCTCTGTGTTTCCTTGATCTGTGTAACTCTATCTCTTATCAAATTAGGAAAGTTTTCTATCATTTTTTAAAGATTTTATTTATTTATCTTTAGAGAAGAAAGGGAAGAGAGATGGAGATAAATATCAATGTGTGGTTGTCTCTTGTGCATCCCTGGTTGGAAACTGGCCTGCAACCCAGGCATGTGCCGTCACTGGGAAGTGAACCATGATCTCTATTTCACAGGCCTGCACTCAATCTGCTGAGCTACACCAGCCAGGACCATTAATTTTTCAAATAAGTTTTCTATCCCTTGCTCTTTTTCTTCTCCATCTGGTATCCCTATTATTTGGATAGTATTATGTTTAATATTGTCTTGCATTTATCTTAATCCTTCTTTATTCTTTCTGAGCCTCTTTTTCTTTTTTTGCTCTTGCTGTGTTTTTTTCTTTTCTACTTTGTCCTCCAACTCGCTGATATGATCTTCTGCTTCATCAATCCTGTTTTGGATTCCTTCCATTGTGTTCTTCAGTTCAGAAATTGTATTCTTCATTTCCTCTTGACCCTTGTTGATAGTTGCTATTTTTTTCATGTTGATATAGTTTGTAGTGAGTTCATTGAAGTTTCCCTGAAGTCCAGTATTTCGCTGTGAGGTCATCGAGCTTCCTGATAACCATTGCTTTGAACTCAATATCTGATAGCTGAGTTGCCTCTATTTCACTTAGCATTCTTTCTGAGGCTTCTTCCTTTCTCTTCATTTGGGGATTTTTTCTTTGTCTTCCTATTCTTTGTGAGATTCTTCTTGTTAGCCTTGGCTTCTTAAATTGATCTGTTTTACTTTCGTGGGTTTAGCATGTGAACTTCTGTGGTAGAATACCTGTGAAATTTAGTGGTGTGGTCTCCTTGATCTCCCAATCTCACTGGCTTTGGGCTGCCCTTTAAGTTGGTCCTGGGTTTGTCTTTGGATTTTGATTGTTTTGGGGTATTTCTATGTTGGGTCTTCTCCACCAGTTGGCTAACTGATGTTTCTCTCTGTCCACTACGTCTTGTAATTTGTTGTGCTGGTGAGGGCAGGTCCTGTTGAAGCCCTGCTCAAGGGCTGTTCAAGTTTTTCCATGTTTACAAGATTTTGAGGATTGTATTTTGCTCTTGTTCAGTGTTTTGCACTGGGTAGTTTCTCCACTATTTAGTTGTATTCCCAGATGAGTCCTGGATTGAGGTTTCTGTGGTTTCCACTCCCTCCTTCACCTTCTTCTGTTGTTATCCGTTGGTGGTTCCTTTGTTGTTGGGTTTCCTCTCTTAGTGGGTATCCTGGTGTTCACTGCTTCCACCTACTCTTTTTTGTGATCAGTTGGAGGGGAAGGCAAAATGGTTTATGATAGCACAAGAGCATTCTATGATATTTATAGTAGCATCTGGTAGAGAAGAGATAGGAGATCCTTTGTCTATGTATAGTGTTAACCGTGGTCTTCAACCCAACTAGCCACTTTTAAGAAAGGATGGAAAGAAGACAAGACTCTTGTTGTGGAGGAAAGGATTGTCAGATGAATCTAGAAAGTAGTGAGGTTGTGGGATGTCAGATTCTGAGGTAAGGTGAGAGTAAAGGATAGGAAATAGGTGTAGTGTGTGAGAGAATAGAGTTAAACTCTACAGTAATAGAGTTCAGAAAACTGTGGAGTGGGCTAAGATCCATGAGGGGTGTTGTGAAGTATTTACAATTGTATGGAACAGTTAGTATTTATAATAATATTAGACCAACAATCATATGACAGAATTTATGTGATCTGGAGAACATGGATAGGGTGTATAGAACTTCAAGTAGTGTGCTAAAAGAACACAAGTGACATGAAGGATAGTACATTAGCAATACACTGTGGAAGAGTGAATAGGGGAAACCTATGAAATAATACAATATAATTACAAATATGCAGTAACTTGTAGTTTCTCTGCAATAGCAAAGTGAAATTTGTCTCACTGTCTCAACTGTTGGGATGCCCCCTTTTTGGGTCCAACATTTTTCTTTCACATTTCCAAGTTTTTTGTCTCACTTGTGGGTATAAAAAAAAAGGCAAGAGATAGGAGGAAGAAGAGATAAAACTGTAAAGGAAGGAAGGAGGAATAAAACAAGAAAGAAGGAAAGACAAAACATACTGAAAGATAAGACAATAATAAAGATTAAAAAAATAAAAGATTACTTAACCCCCCCCCCACGTCTTGTTGGTTTCAAACTGGTCAAACTGGTTTTTCTGGTCTTTTTGGCTGCAGCAGGCTGAGAAGTGATTGGTGTGGCCTTTCTCCCTTCCTGATATATAGTCAGCCAGCCTTGCAAGCACTCTCCCAAGAGCTAGTCTGGCACCTGTTCTGGGCACCTTACATGGGACATCCAGGTCTTCTTCAGAGTGCTGTTTCCCAGGGGGTTATTGCTGTGGGCTGGGGTGCAGGCGGCTGCACCTGCTTGGCCAGGCTACCTGGGTCTCATGGATTTGGTCATGAACCCTTCCCAGTCCTATGGGAGATTTCAGGGCCTTCTGCACAACCTCAGGATTGCTACCGGACTGGGTGGGGAATAAACAGAGTGGCTGTAGCAAGAGAATCCCCCAAATAGATTTGTTTTTTTGAGAAATTCCTCCTACTCAAGCCTGCTGTTCAGTACAGCTCAATTATCCAGCTAGATCGGTGACTATCAGGGTCAGTGCGGGGCACTGCTGGACCGTCAACTCTCCCAAGCCAGTGACCAGACTCCACAGGTGATCACAGCCCTTGTGTGTTTTCCTCTTTGTCCTTATTCCTTTCTCTGAACTTCAAGTAACCAGGTCACTCCCAGTGCTGCTCAAAC
Organism: Sturnira hondurensis; assembly: GCF_014824575.4. Classification (NCBI taxonomy): domain Eukaryota; kingdom Metazoa; phylum Chordata; class Mammalia; order Chiroptera; family Phyllostomidae; genus Sturnira; species Sturnira hondurensis. The sequence continues at coordinate 1,442,889 of NW_028081875.1, forward strand.
CCTGCTTGGCCTGGGAGGGAGGGAGCAGTTGACTCTACTCTCTCCTAAGGACTCTGTGACACGCCCAAGGCTCCCAAAGAGTCTGGGGCTACAGCCAGTTCTAGGAATGGTCCCTAGGAACTTAGTGTCCTGCAGCAGTCTCCTTACCTTCTGGTTTTTCAGTGTCCACTACAATTTTGGTGTCTTGTTTTCATATATGCTGGGGTACTGTTGGCTGTTTGCTCTGTTTCTCCGTAGATCAGCCAGGTTTTTTTCTTGTGTGTAGGGGAAAGTGGAATCTGCTCCCTCATACTCTATTGCCATCTTCCAAGTCCTTAAATAATATATTTTATTAATATGATGTATTATTATTTTTAAGTTTTTCATGTGAATTCTATTTTCAGGACATTTTATATATATATATATATATATATATATATATATATANATATATATATATATATATATTAGCATTTATTTTGCATTTTTTACTGTTTATTTTCAACATTTCTCCTTGTTTTGTTTCAAATATATGTGTTTGTCTTAAACAGAACATAGCTAGGTATTTGTTGTTTTAAAATCCAATCTGAGAATATGTTGTCTTTTAACAAATGAATTCTATCCCTTCACATTAGGTGTGATTACTGATTCACTTGGACATATTTATATCATCTAACTTTTAAATTTCTTTTTTCCAATGCTCGCTGTGGTACAGGAAGGCTCTTACTGGTTTATCAACTTTTTTGTTTTAGAATTTTTTGCAACATTTTAGAAATTATACATTTTATTTTTACCCTTTACTCATTATTTTAATAAGTGTTTCTATTATTAAATGCATTACAATTTTATTTTTATAATGCCTAGAGTTAATTTCCCTCCCCCAAACAAGACTTCATTTCTTTCCTCCTCTTTCCCATGCCTTGAACCATGATGAAGTAATCTAGAACTACTTACCAGTAAAGTAGTCACTGGCAAACTGTGGCTAGTGAGCACTATATGCCTTGTCTAAATAAAGAAGTGCTATAAATGTAAAATGCATGCCATATTTCAAAGACTTAGACAAAGTTATTAAATATTTCATCAATATATTTTAATATTGGTTACATGTTCAAAAGAAAGTATTTTAGATACATTGCTTTAAATAAAATGTATTGTTAAAATTTTCCTTTATTATATTATTATCCTCACCTGAAAACATGTTCATTGATTCTAGAGAGAGATAAAGAGAGAGAGAAAAACATCAATATGAGAAACATTGATAAGTTGCTTCTCCAACACTTCCTGTGAATGTGCCCTGACATGGTACTGAACTGCATTCTAGGCATGTGCCATGAGTGAGACTCAAACCCATGACCTTTTGGTTGGTTTACAAATAAAGCTCCAATCCATTGAGCCACACTGGCAAGGCTTTTTTTTTTAACATGGTTAAATAGAAAATTTACAATTCCACATATGGATCACCTTATATTTTCATTATATTTCTTTTTTTATTTTTTTAAATATTTTATTTATTTATCTTTAGAGAGGAAGGGAAGGAGAGAGGGAGAGAAATATCAATGTATGGTTGCCTCTGCCAAGGACACACAATATATCGTGTGTCCCCTGCCGGGAACTGGCCTGCAACCCAGGCGTGTGCCCTGACTGGGAATCGAACTGCGATCCTCTGGTTTGCAGGCCTGTGCTCAATCCACTGAGCCACACCAGCCAGGGCCTATTTTCATTATATTTCTATGGGAAAAAGCTACTGTAGAAGTTTAGTTCTGGATTAAATTTTTAATCCAGGTTTTTCTGTTATTTCTCTTTCTCTCAGATCTTTTGACTCCCTGCCTAATCCTTGAATTACAGCCTACATGGTCATTTTCTTGCTCTTTCTACAGGTAATTCATTATTCTTTCTAGAAGATTTTACAAATTATTCTCCACTTTTACTTTCTACCAGTTTCACCCATAACTGGTAGGTATTTCTTTATTTTCTCCTTCTGTTTTAAGCTCATGAAACAAAAGCTTTTTTTTTTTTTTGTCTTTTTAGTTCTGGAAAAACTTATTACACTATACCTTTGCCTACCTTGTGCCTTCCACAACATCTGTTTTTTTTTTTTTTTTAAATTCTGCTTTAAACTCATTAATGTGTGTGTGTGTGTGTGTGTGTGTGTGTGTGTGTGTGTGCCTCTATTCCTTGATTCAGCTCACCCATTCTGTCAAAGAACTGGATTCTCAGTTCAAAAGTTTCTGTTTGGTTCTTTTCTGTCACAGTCCACTCTGTGTCACAGAAATGATCTTCTCTCTTGTCCTGTAAGGATTTTAATCTTGCTTCTTGGAAGTGAACCAGCTTTCAGATACATGTTTCCTCTGCTGAGTATGGTGTCTTGCTTCTGAAAAATAAGACTGAAACCACAATGATTCTCAAAATGAAAAAAAATGTGCCATGTCATCCTGCAACACAAAACTGTTTTTTTAGATGTTATTTATATATATTTTTAGGAAGAGGAAAGAGAGGGGAAGAAACTTTTATATGAGTGAGAAACATTGATCTATCTGTTGACTTTCACACACCCCCAACCTGGCCTGCAACCCAGGCATGAGCCCTGACTGGGAATTGAACTGGCAACTCTTTGATCCACGGGCCAGTACTCAATCCACTGAGACACACCAGCCAGGACCTACAACACAAACTCTTCAATTGTTTAACTTCAGCTTCTTCAGGTGCATATACTAATAACAAGACCAGAGGTAAGTCATTTTTACCTCTAGCACCACTGGGACCATTTCATCCTATCCTTTGTTTGACATGTTTATTTCTTTTTATTTTTTAAGTATAATATATTGATTATGCTATTACACTTTTCCCAATTTTCCCCTCTTACCCACATTCATTCTGCACCCCCAAACCCTCCAGCATTCCCATGTTTACTTCATGTCCATGGGTTGTACTTATAAGTTCTTTGAGTTCTCTGTTTTTTACAGCATTTTGACCTCTCCCCATCTATTTTATGCCTACCAATTATGCTTCTTCTTCCCTGTACCTTTACCTTCATTCCTCCCTTCCCCCTCCCCACTGAAAACCCTCTATGTTATGTCCATTTCTCTGATTCTGTTCCTGTTCTAGTTGTTTGTTTGGTTTTTGTTTTCATTGTTTGTCCTTCCTTTTAGGTTCAGTTGTTGATAGTTTTGAGTTTGTTGTCATTTTACTGTTCATATTTTTGATCAACTTCTTTTTCTCAGATAAATCCCTTTAACATTTTATATGATAAGGGTTTGGTGATAATGAACTCCTTTAACTTAGCCTTCTCTGGGAAGCACTTTATCTGCTCTTTCATTCTAAATGATAGCTTTGCTGGATAGAGTATTCTTGGATGTAGGTTCTTGCCTTTCATGACTTCAAATACTTCTTTCCAACCCCTTCTTGCCTGATAAGTTTCTTTTGAGAAATCAGTTGATAGTCTAATGGAAAGTTCTTTGTAGGTAACTGTCTCCTTTCCTCTTGCTGCTTTTAAGATTCTCTCTTATGGTACATATACACAATGGAATTTTATGCTGCAGAAAGAAAGAAGGAGCTCCTACCTTTTGCAACAACATGGATGGAACTGGAAAGCATTATGCTGAGTGAAATAAGCCAGGTGTTGAAGGACAAATACCATATGATCTCACCTTTAACAGGAAGCTAAACAACAAAACAAACAAGCAAGCAAAATATAACCAAAGACACTGAAATAGAGAACAGGCTGACAGTGACCAGAGGGGAGAGGGGAGGGAATTTCAGGGGAAATAAGGGAGGGATTTAGAGGAACCAATATAAAGGATACATGGACAACTGAGAAGGGTGGAAATGGGAGGGAGGGGGGAGGATGGGGAGTGGGGTGGAATGGGAGTAATAGAAAACTACTTGAAAAATAATTAAATAAAAAATTGGAAAAAAAAGATTCTCTCTTTATCTTTAATGTTGTGTAACTTAATGGTGATATGCCTTGGAGTGTAATTCCTTGGGTCCAACTTCTTTGGGACTCCGCGGGCTTCACAGACTTCCTGGAAGACTATTTCTTTTGCCAGATTGGGGAAGCATTCCTTCATTATTTGTTCAAATCAGTTTTCAATTTCTTACTGTTGTTCTTCTTCTTCTGGCATCCCTATGATTTGGATATTGGAACATTTCATGTTGCCCCAGAGGCTCAAAAGTTTCTTTTCATTTTTTAAATTCTTATTTCTTCATTCTGTTCCAGCTGGATGTTTATTTCTTCCTTTTGTTCCAAATAATTTATTTGAGTCCTGTCTCTGCTAGTTCCATGAATATTTTGCTTTATTTCATTTTGGGTATCTTTTACTTGTTTTTTTTTTTCTTTCATTTTTCAACTGAGCTCAATCAGTTCTCTGAGCATTTTGATTAGCAGGGCTTTAAATTTGCCATCAGATATGTTGGCTCTCTCCTCATTGCTTAGCTCTCTTTCTGAAGTTTTGCTCTGTTCTTTCATTTTGGCCCTATTTCTTTGTCTTGGGGTTCTGTTAAATTGTAAGAGGGCAGGGCCTCATGTTTTCACTAGGGCAAGGCAACCCAACCCTCCTTGTTGCAGTGAATGCTGCCTCTTGGGGAGGGACCAGAGAGGGAACAATGCAACTGGCCTACTCTGCTCCAGCCCACTTTCTAAGGATCCCTCATGTGAGACTGGGAGTTTCTCTCACAATGGCAACCCCTACCATAGTCCACAGTCCCAGTCTGAGTCCCAGTTTTCCTGTTCAGCCAACTCTACCCTTGAAATCTGCCACCTCACTTTGATTTCTCTCCATCTGGGGTCTTACCAGTATGTTTGGGCTGGTTGACTCTTTCTTTAATTCCTTGGTCATCGGAGTTACATGCCGTTTGATTTTCTGACACTTCTGGTTGTTTATTGATTTTAGATTGGTTGTTTTCCTCCTTTTGGTTGTGTGAGGAAATGAAGGTTTCTACCTATGCCTTTATCTTCATCAGAACCAATTCTATTCCATCCTGTCTAACATATTCATTTGCACATTAGTTTGACTTTTTTTTTCACTAAAGATAAGACAACTTACTCTTGGCAACTCATCTAGTCTACAAATTCTGACAAATCTGTTTAGTCCACACCATGATTAATACCAGTCTCTGGATACCCACTAAGTCTCTTCTCTTAACTCCTCCCTTTTAAACCACACAGAAAAATTTTAGGCAGTACAAAGTGCTGTTGAGTCAACACATTTGCTTGGAAGTTTTCTTCATGGAGTCTACATTTACACCACTATTTAATCATAAAGGTTAGATGATTCTTAGTTGTATGCTTTTCTCATATTTTCTATTTCTTATTAGCCCACGTTTGAATCAGCCTAACTACCCCATCTGCTTCCACTGTTGGTGAAGGGTGGGTGGGACATTCTACTGACTGACATGTGGGCCAGAGTTTCCATGAGGCTGAGCATATTGGGCTCTTTATGTGCATCAGCAGTTCCACAGGCCTTACCCATATTTTGAGCAGGGGCTGTACTCTAACGGCTTCCAGCTCTGAGTGCTTGTTGCTGTGCAACATAAGTCAGGCCTCTAGGGGTGGGGCTGTTCTTAGTCTCCCAAACTGCCACTTTGGGTGGCCCTGGACTTGTTTGATCCCTTCTGTCAGCTGCCTCAGAGGTTGGAATCCTAAAAAAGATCTAGTCGCTGCTTTACAAAAGACCCTTTCTGCCTTTTCAACAGATTTTATTGCTATTCCCTCTTACTAAGATTCCTTAACATTTCAGATCCACTGAGATTTTACCTCTTATTTTTAATTTAATTTTATTTTTTAAATTACTTCATTGTTGTTCAATTATAGTTGTCTGCATTTTCTCCCCCCCCACTCCCCCAAGATTTTACCTCTTATTTCCCAGCACTGTTACAGATTTTCTAAAACACTATTTATGCCACCATTTTTAAAATTGGAGGTAGGGCTTGTATGCTGTCATTATTGTTTATCAGCAGTCTTGATATAGTACCTACATTGCACTGCTCTTTGGTACATGTTGCTCCCTCAGGTGAAAATGCTCTTCCCCATCTTCTTCACTTTGCCAACTTCTTTCATCCTCTAAAACCTATCCCAAGAGAGACTGTCTAGAAAAACTTACCTAATCTTTCCAGTTGTATTAAACTTCTCAACTTTGCTATCTTGCTTAAATATATATATATATCTTGCTACTGTGCTTATATACATACACATGCAATGAAATATATGCATATATCTTTATTTTAAAATGTTCTAGTATTTGCATTTAATTTGCATATATTTTATTTATGCAAAAATGTACTTGAACAAAATAAGAAAAATAAATATATAAAAGTGTTAAAAAAGAAAATGAGGAGCATTATTTAAAATGCAAGGAGGACATGAATGAATACTGATCAATAAGTGCTTTCCACTCTGCCTAAGCCTAGCCCGAGTGACTTTCTCTTTGCTATTGCCACCATTTTTAGTGTGTTTCACAATCTCTATGGAATTGTGTAATTCTTGAATAAAAATATTGTTGTTCTATTTATATTCACAGAGTATCTAGATCAGAGGGACATATTCATTATATATTTATTGAATCTAAATCTGAAGGATTTGACACTTTCTATTCCTGTTGCCCAGTCTGGAATAAGAGATCAGCAGTTTTTGCCTGGTGGCACTAGTGGCTCCATCTTGGAGACTGCTTTATAATCTGACATCATAGGAATTTATCATTTTATTTTGAGTGTACAGTTCAACCCTATATCTTTTATCTTCTCTTCCATTCCATTATTGTTATTTGAAAAAGAGGCAGGGATTCTTCACTCCTTTTAAAGAAGACAAATCACATTATTCTTTTCATATAGTAGCTTCCTTATAAAGGTAATTATATCTGCTTTCAAAAATGTTAGTGACATATTCCCCCTACTTTGTCTCTCCTCTCTGTTTCCCACCAGTTGTGAAAATATTAAGAAATAGGAAAGCAAAAAAAGAGAAAGCATTGTGAGTAGCATCCAGATTTGTCCTTATCTCCAACATAAATGCAAGCCAGACTGAGTTAATAAATACAGATAGTCTACCTGACCTAAAAAAAAAAACAAACAAATAAATATACAGAGAGACACTGATTTTACTGTGAAAAATTTATAGAGCAGTGAAATTATGGAGTGTACACAGACCTGAAATTGTTATGCACATTGCATCGGCAGGGATTTCTGTGTCCATACCTAGGTTGGGTAAACGTGTTCTAATAAGGACACCCTGGAATTTTGACTGGCTATTTGAATGAAAACATCTGGAAAGTTTGAGATAGACATGGTCTGCCTTCATTGTTTCTGTATGAAGTTTCCATTTTGTACAATTTTATTTTAAACAAGAGAAATTTATAAGCACTATGAAAATAATTGGTAAGAGTGTCAGAGTCTGATGGAGGAGAGAATGTACTAAGATCAGAATTCTAGGTAAGAAAATGGTGGCAGAGTAGGACAGAGCTACTCCAGTTCTCCTACCCCTGGGAGAAAATCCTGGCAGATTTACTGAAGAACAGTGCAATCAATTCCCCAACCAAAAATTCCCCAGCATTTATGAAAATAAGAGACCAGAGATAGGGACAAACCAGACAGCTACAGGTCATTGGGGTCTCAGGGACGCGAGTAAGGATGGAGGTAGCCAGGCTGGCGGCAGCCCTTAGCTGGCACACAACGGCCCTGGAGCCATGGCTGCAGCAGCAGTTGAGGCCCAGAGGTTTCTGTCTGTGCCCAGCAACAGGGGCATCTGCCATGGAGAACTCGTGGGGAGCCCAGCAACCCTGAGTAAAATTAAGGGAGGTGGCGGCGGCTGCAGGGGCAGCGGCAGCCGGGCGGCAGCCACTGGCCTGTGGGTAAAGACCTCAGAGCAGCAGCTGTCGCAGAGACAAGGGCGTCTGTCACAGAAGACTCATCAGGAGCCTGGCACCTGAGAGTAAAGACAAAAGCAGCAGCGGCAGGGCTGGCTGCCCTCGGCCAGCGCGTAATGCCTCAGAGCCGCCTCTGCTTCACGTTATGGGTGTAGAGGCTTTCATCTGTGGCCAGTGCCATGGAGGACTGATAGGGAGCCCAGCACCCAGTGGAGTATAGGGCCAGCTAAGGGGTCCTTGGAAGAGCTGGCTTCCTCCCTCACTATCTAGGCGGGGTTGGGTGGCAGAGACCTGTCTGCCTAGGTGTGCAGGGAGGGTGGCAAGGACAGGGGGCCATGTTCAGATGTGATCTCTGCGGTCACCAGCCCACCAGCCTGCTAGTCCAGGAAATTTGAGAGGAGCATTGTCCTAACCAGTCAGGTTGGGGATTGGGCTGGGCTGAGAGGCATGCGTTCTGGAGAAGTTTTTATTGGAAAATGGACTGAGGTGTTCTCCTCTGAAGGCAGCTTGACTTGCTTCTCACCCAGCCACAGGACTGGGAAGGACCAGTACGAGATCCCATGGGACCCAGGCAGCCTGTTGGGTGGGCGGGCGCCCCCAACCCCATCTGACAGCCTGGCTGGTGGGCGGGTGTGCATCTGGGCCAACAACCCAGCCCACAGAGGGGTTCTGCCTAAATCACAAAAACTGGATTGGACAGTTTGAAACCAAAAAGGGAGCAGTTTTTGTTGCTTTTTTCAACTTTAAATTTTTTTTTCGATATTTGTAGGACTTCTGCCAAGATGGAGGCATAGATGGAAACACTATGCCTTCTCCCACAACCAAGTTTGAACACAACAAAGGTTTGGAGAACTAGGGCACACCCAAAGACCAGAAAACGGAATTATACGGAAGTCCGAGAACTAGGAATCATTCAACGGGGAGGGAAAGAGAGGTGGAGCCAGCAGTAGAGCTGGGTCGGCAGGACAGATCCCCCGACCTAGGTGCACAGGCAGCCCGGAACCAGGCGGGGTGTGGGGCAGACTGACCACGGTCACACATTCGCGCACAGTGAGATGGACCACAGAGACCCCAGGGGGCGAACCCAGTGGTGGAGGGCTGACGGCAGTGGCACACTCACGTGCAGTGGAATGAAACACGTGGGCCTGGTGAGGGTGGTGGCTGTGGAGCCTGAGCCGTGGCAGCAGGCGGCAGATGGGAAGCCATTGTCCCTCTTTAACCCTGCCCCTACATACAATGTCACAACCCAGTGACTTAGTTGCCCTGTTCTAGTGAACACTTGAGGGCTCTGATCCTGCTACGGAACAGGCACGAACAGCCCAAAAGATGGTGCAAGGAGAACTCAAAGTCCCAGAGCCAATAACTCTAAGTGACCGAGAAATGGCCAGCCTCTCAGAAGCACAATTCAAGACACTATTTATCAGGATGCTCACAGAACTGGTAGATTATAGTCACAAATTAGAGGAACATAGTCACAAATTAGAGGAACATATGAAGGCTAAACTAATTGAAATGAAGGGAGATGCACAGGAAACCAATAGTGATGGAAAGGAAAATGGGACTCAAATCAATGAAATGGACCAGAAGGAAGAACAAAACATCCAACCAGAAAGGAATGAAGAAATGAGAATTCAAAAAAATGAGGAGAGGCTTAGGAACCTCCAGGACATCTTTAAATGTTCCAACATCCGGATTATAGGGGTACCAGAAGGGGGAAAGAAACAGCCACAAGTGGAAAACATATTTGAACAAATAATAAAGGAGAACTTCCCCAGTCTGGCAAAGGAAATAGACTTCCAGGAAATCCAGGAAGCTCAGAGAGTGCCAAAGAAGTTGGACCCAAGAAGGAACACACCAAGGCACATCATAATTACATTAGCCAAGACCAAAATGAAGGAGAGAATCCTAGAAGCATCAAGGGATAAGGGGACAGTCACCTACAAAGGAGTACCCATCAGACTGTCAGCGGATTTCTCAAAAGAGACCTTACAGGCAAGAAGGGGCTGGAAAGAAGTATTCCAAGTCATGAAATCCAAAGACCTACAGCCAAGATTGCTTTATCCAGCAAAACTTTCATTTAGAATGGAAGGACAGATAAAGTGCTTCTCAGATAAGGTCAAGTTCAAGGAGTTCATCATCACCAAGCCCTTATTATATGAAATGCTAAAGGGACTTATATAAGAAAAAGAAGATGAAAAATATGAACAGTGAAAGGACAGCAAACACACAGTTATTAACAACCACACCTAAAACAAAAGCAAACCAAGAGGACAGCTAGATCAGGAGTGGAACCATAGAAATGAAGAACACATGGAGGGTTAGAAACAGGGGAGTGGGAGGGGGAGAAGGGGGGAGAAGGCACAGAAAATAGCATAGATGGTAGGTAGAAAATAGGGGGGAGGGCGAGAATAGTGGGGGAATATAGAATCCAAAGAACTTGAGACACGTGGTTATAAACTAAGAGGGGGGAGAAGGGTGGGGGAGGGAGTGTGCAGGTGGAGGGGAATGAAGGGGGGAATAGAACAACTGTAATGGTATAATCAATAAAATATATTAAAAAATAAAATAATTTTTTCTTACTTTTTTTAAAACTTTTTTTCAGTAATCATATATTTTTTAATTTTATTGTTGCTGTATCTTTCATTACTCTGTTGTCTCCTTTCTCTTTTCCTGTTTTAGTCCTTCTTCCTTTCACCCCAAACTTATTTCTTTTTCCTCACTTCTTTTGCCCTTTTTTTGTGTGTTTGATTGCTTGTTGCTTTCTATACCACTGTAAATACTTCACAACACATCTCTTGGGTCTTAGCCCACTTTACAGGTTCCTGAATTCTATTACTGTAGTGATTAACTCTACTTGCTCACACGCTATGCCTATTTACTAGTCTTTACTCTCACCTTACCTAAAAATCTGACCACCTGAAACCTCACTGCTTTCTAGATACAACTCACAAGCCTTCACTCCCCAACAACAGACTTATCTTTGGTCTATCCTTTCTGAAAAGTAGAAAATTGGGTTGAAGATTACAGTTAACACTATATATAGCCTAAGGATCTTCTATCCCTTCTCTACCGGCTGTGACTGTAGATATCATAAAGTACTCTCCTGCTGTCATAAACCATTTTGCCTCCCCCTCCAACTGATCAAACACACACAAAGAAAGAAGTAGGTGGAAGCTCAGAACATCAAAGTGCCTGCAGGAGACTGCACCACTGAATTTCACAGGTATTCTAACACAGAAGATCACACCGTTAACCCAGGGAGTCAGAGCAGATCAATTTAAGAAGCTGAGGCTAACAAGAAGAGTCTAATAAGCAATGGGAAGACAAAGAAACAATGGCCAAATGAAACAAAAGGTGGAAGTATCAGAAATAATGTCAGATGAAAGAGAGGCAAGTCAGCTACCAGATATTGAATTCAAAGCACTAGTTATCAGGAAATTCAAAGGGTTCACAATGAGCTACCAGAAACTAGAGGGGAGCTACCAGGAACTAGAGGGGAGCTACAATGAGTTCTCCAAAAACTATATCAACATGAAAAAGGAAATAGAAACTATCAGCAAAGTCCAAGAGGAAATGAAGAATACAATTTGGGAACTGAAGAACACGGTAGAAGGAATGAGGCAGATTAAGGAGAAGATCGGAGCAGCAAGTTGGAGGACACAGTAGAAAGAATCACCCAGAAAGAGCAAGAAAGGGAAAAGAGGCTCAAAAAGAATGAAGAGTGACTAAGAGAAATGCAAGATAATATGAAACATAATAATATCCTAATAATAGGAATACCAGAAAAGAAGAAGGGATACCAAACCTATTTGAAAGAGTAATGATGGAAAATTTTCCTAATTTGATTAGAGAAAAAGTTACATGAATCCAGGAATCACAGAGAGTCCCATTCAAGAGGAACCCAAAGAGGCCCACTTCAAGACACATCATCATTAAAATGGCAAAATTCCAAGACAAAGACAGAATCCTAAAGGCAGCAAAGGAGAAAAAGGAAGTAACATACAAGGGAGCTCCAATAAGGATAGCTACTGACTTCTCAATGGAAACACTCCAAGCAAGAAGAGAATGGCAAGAAATATTTCAAGTAATGGGAACCAGAGGCCTACAACCAAGGTTACTTTACCCAGCAAGGCTCCCAGTCAAGACAGAAGGGCAAATAAAGAGCTTCCAAGACAAAAGACGTCTAAAAGAATATGCCTCTACCAAATCAGCTCTACAAGAAATACTAAAATGACTGCTCTAAGGAAACGAAGGAAAAGAGAGAGAGAGAAACTGGAGAGAAACTCTGGTACAAAAATGGCAATGAATAAGTACCTTTCAATAATAACCTTAAATGTAAATGGATTAAATGATCCAATCAAAAGATATAGAATAGCTGAATGGATAAGAAAGCATGACCCACACATATGCTGCCTACAGGAGACCCACCTCAGGACGAAAGAGCATCACAGAATAAAAGCGAAAGGCTGGAAACAAATTTTCCAAGCAAATGGTCAAGAAAAAAAAAATCTGGGGTAGCAATTCTAATATCAGACAAAATAGCATTAAAAAAAAGGGCCATAAAGACAGACCTAGAAGGTCACTTCATAATACTCAAGGGAAGAATCCACCAAGAATACATTAACATCATAAATTTATATGGACCCAACATAGGAGTACCCAAATATATAAGAAAAATCCTAGAAGACTTCAAGAAACATATTGACAGCAACACAATTATACCAGGGGATTTTAAAACCCCATTGTCAAAAATAGACAAATCTTCCAAAAAATATCAACAAACATATAGCTGAACTAAATAACACCCTAGATGAAATAGACTTGAGTGATATATATAGAGTCCTTCATCCCAAAGAAGCTAAATAGACATTCTTTTCAAATGCACATGGAAGAGTTTCAAAGATAGACCACATGATAGGACAAAAAACAAGCCTCCACAAATTCAAGAAAATTGAAATCATACCAAGCATTTTCTCTGACCACAAGGGACTGGAATTAGAAACCAACCCCACATGAAAAAACTCAAAACACCAAAAATCATGCAGACTGAATGGTATGCTATTAAACAATGAATGGGTCAAGATTGAAATTAGGGAAGAAATCAAAAAGTTTCTGGAAACAAATGAAAATGAACTCACAACAACCCAAAACTTATGGGATATGGCGAAGGCAGTCCTGAGAGGGAAGTTCATAGCAATACAGGCTTACCTAAAGAAAATAGAAACATTTCAAACAAACAACCTAACCTGACACCTGCAAGAACTTGAAGAACAACAACAAAGACAGCCCAGAGCAAGTAGAAGGAAGGAAATAACTAAGATGAGATCAGAATTAAATGACATAGAGACTAAAAGCACAATTCCAAGGATCAATGAGTCAAAGAGTTGGTTTTTTGAAAAGATAAACAAAATAGACAAGCCTTTAAGTAGGGTCATTAAGAAAAGAAGAGAGAGGACACAAATATACACTATAAGAAATGAAAGAGGGGAAATTATAACTGATACCACAGAAATAAAAGGAATTGCAAGTAATTACTATGCAGAACTGTATGCCAAGAAATTTGAAAACCTAGGTGAAAGGGACAAATTTCTAGGACAGTTTAATCTTCCATAACTCAATGAAGAAGAAGTAAAAAGCCTGAACAGACCAATAACAGCAGATGAAATTGAAGCACTAATCAAAAAACTCCCATCACACAAAATCCCTGGACCAGATGGTTTCACAGGAGAATTCTGCAAAGCATTTAAGGAAGAGTTAACCCCGATTCTTCACAGACTATTCCAAAAAATCCTAAAGGATGGGAAACTCCCAAACTCTTTTTATGAAGCCAGCATCATCCTACTTTCAAAACCAGATAGAGACACAACAAAGAAAGAAAACTTCAGGCCAATATCGCTGATGAACATAGATGCTAAATTCCTCAATAAAATATTGGCAAATATCATCCAACAATACATCAAAGAGACCATACAACATGACCAAGTGGGATTCATCCCAGGAAGGCAAGAATGGTTCAATATTCACAAATCAGTAAATGTAATATACCACATAAATATAAACAAAGACAAAAAGCACATGGTCATATCAATAGATGCAGAAAAACCTTTTGATGAGGTACAACACCCATTTATGATAAAGGTACTAAGCAAAGTAGGAATAGAAGTAGCATTCCTCAATATAATAAAGGCCATATATGAAAGAGCTACAGCCAACATCATACTCAATGGGCAAAAACTAAAAGCTTTTCCCCTAAGATCAGGAACAAGACAAGGTTGTCCACTTTCATCACTTCTATTTAATATAATAATGGAAGATTTAGCCTCAGTGATCAGGCAAAAAAAGTAAATAAAAGGCATTCAAATTGGAAAGGAGGAAAGAAAACTCTCATCGTTTGCAGATGGCATGATAGTGTATATGCAAAATCCTATAGTTTCTACCAAAAAACTGCTCGAACTAATAAATGAATTTGGCAAAACAGTGGTTACAAAGTCAATATCCGGAAATTAAAGGCATTTTTGTATACTAACAATGAATCAGCAGAAGCAGAAATCAATAAAAAAATCCCATTCAATATAGCAAAAACAAAAATAAAATACCTAGGAATACACCTAACCAATTAGGTAAAAGACCTGTACTCAGAAAACTACACAACACTGAAGAAAGAAATCAAGGAAGACACAAACAAATAGAAACATATACCGTGTTCATGGATTGGAAGAATCAACATCATCAAAATGTCCATACTACCCAAAGCAATTTACAGATTCAATGCAATACCTATTAAAGTACCAATGGCATATTTCACAGACATAGAACAAATACTTCAAAAATGTATATGGAACCATAAAAGACCCCAAATAGCAGCAGCAATATTGAGAAAGAAGAACAAAGTAGGAGGGATCACAATACCTGATATCAAACTGTATTACAAGGCCACTGTAATCAAAACAACCTGGTAGTGACATAAAAACAGGCACATAGACCAATGGAACAGAACAGAGAACCCAGAAATAAACCCAACTCTCTATACTCAATTAATATTCGACAAGGGGGGAAGTAACATAAAATGGGTTAAAGATAGCCTCTTCATTAAATGGTGTTGGGAGTACTGGAGAGCTTCATGGAAAAAAAATGAAACTGAAGCACCGACTTACACCATACACCAAAATAAATTCAAGGTGGATAAATAAATGCCGTGACACCATTAAAGTCCTAGAGCAGAACATTGGCAGGAAAACATCAGATATTTCACGCAGCAACATTTTTACTGATGTGTCCCCTAGAGCAAGGAATATAAAGGAAAGAACAAACAAATGGGATCTCATCAAAATAAAAAGCTTCTGCACAGCTAAAGGAAACAGTATTACAATAAATGACAACCAACTGTATGGGAAAACATATTTGCCAATGATACCTCGGACAAAGTTTTAATCTCCAAAATATACAAAGAACTCACACGACTTCACTGTAAGAAGACAACTAACCCAATTAAAAAATGGGGAAAGGACTTGAACAGACCCTTCTCCAAGGAGGACATACAGAGGATCCAGAAACACATGAAGAGATGCTCAATATCACTTGCTATCAGAGAGATGCAAATCAAAACCACAATGAGATACCACTTTACACCAATCAGAATGGCTATCATAAACAAAGCAATAAACAACAAATGTCAGCGAGGGTGTGGGGAAAGGGAGACTCTAGTCCACTGTTGGTGGGATTGCAGACTGGCACAACCATTATGAAAAACAGTATGGAATTTTCTAAGAAAACTGAAATTGGACCTGCCCTTTGACCCAGCAATTCCACTGCTAGGATTGTATCCTAAGAACCCTAGAACACCAATCCCAAAGAACATATGCACCCCAATGTTCACAGCAGCACAATTTACAATAGCCAAGGGTTGGAAGCAACCTACGTGCCCATCAGTAAAAGAATGGATCAAAAAACTATGGTACATATACGTAATGGAATTCTATGCAGCAGAAAGAAAGAAGGAGCTCCTACCTTTTGCAACATCATGGATGGAACTGGAAAGCATTATGTTGAGTGAAATAAACCAGGTGTTGGAGGACAAATATCATATTATCTCACCTTTAACAGGAAGCTAAACAACAAAACAAACAAGCAAGCAAAATATAACCAAAGACACTGAAATAGAGAACAGGGGGATAGTGACCAGAGGGGAGAGGGGAGGGAATTTCCGGGGAAATAGGAGAGGGATTTAGAGGAACATGTATAAAGGATACATGGACAACAACTGAGAAGGGTGGAAATGGGAGGGAGGGGGGAGCATGGGGGGTGGGATGGGATGGGAGTAATAGACAGACAACTGTACTTGAAAAATAATTTAAAACAAAAGAAAAAAAAAGAATTCTAGGTAAGTCATTCATTTGGCAGATTGCTCCAGGAGACTCGGGCAGCTGAGAGGGACTAAATGTAACCAATGCCGGGAGTCTTCAAATGCAAAATACCACCACAGCCACTGAAGCCTGAAGCCACTGGGAACCTCTGGGGACAGCATGGAATATATGTCTCTGGTTATTCCAACTGAGTAGTGACAGAGTTGAGGTATTTACCACCAACTTCTTCAGTTATTGGCTGAGAGCTGTTGGAAGTAGCTGCTAAACCATGGATTCTGGTCTGCTATGCTAAGATGACCAAAACGACTATATTGCCAAGAAAAGACCTCACCGGAAATGATGCGGGAGCACCCATGAAGTCAGGCCAATATAAAAACCAAGGGTTGTGGGACTGTGTATAATAACATAGGCCTTTTTCTCATTCAGAGTAGTTTTCATCATTTGGAAAATCCTAGAAAAATAATTGTTGCTTATAGATTTTTCATCCTAAAATTTTTATGCCCAAACTTGTAAGAGTCACCTGTTTCAGCTAATCAATTTAAATAATTCATCTCATTTAATTAACCCTCTGACCATTTAGAAAACTTTTAGAAATAAGCTCCTTTAGGCAGAGAGAACAATAAAGATATCTGATATGTGGAGCAGGGTGAGAAACTGGGAAAGTGCTGGAAATAAGGTAGAAGGAATTTCACTGGACAGTGAGTAAAGAACCAGGTGAGCCACTAACCACCTTCATACCCATAAGTGGAAGAAGGTTGCACTGCAGGCTTTGACACTCTCTTAACTTTCTTCTGGCTCAGACTTTGTGTAAGTTCCACACCAAAAATGGTGGCAATGGCAAAGAGAAAGTCACTCAGGCTAGGCTGAGGCAGAGTGGAAAGCGCTTATTGATCAGTATTCATTCATGTCCTCCTTGCATTTAAAATAACGTTCCTCATTTTCTTTTTTAACACTTTTATATATTTATTTTTGACTTTTCTTATTTTAATTGTTGTTCAAGTACAGTTTTCTGTCTTTTATTACCATTCCAGCCCAACCCCCAGCCCTCCAATTTCTACCTCCCCCTAGTTTTTGTCCATGTGTCCTTCATACTTGTTCCTGTAAACCCTTCCCTTTTTCCCCTGAGACTTCCTCCGCTCTACCCTCTGGTTACAGTGTCCTTTGTTACATTTTGCTTCTATGTTTGTTTTGTTGTTTATTATCCTGTCAAAGTTGAGATCATAGGGTATTTGTCTTTCACCACATGGGTTACTTCACTTAGCATAATGCTTCAAGCTCCATCCACGCTGTCAAAAAGGGTAGAAGCTCCTTCTTTCTTTCTGCTGCATAGAATTCCATTGTGTAAATGTACCATAGTTTTTTGATCCATTCCCTTACTGATGGGCACCTAGGTTGCTTCCGACACTTGGTTATTGTAAATTACACTGCTATGGACATTGGGGTTCATAGGTTTTTTGGACTAGTGTTTCAGGGTTCTTAGGATATAATCCTAGCAGTGGAATTGCTGGGTCAATAGGCGGACCCACTTTTAGTTTTTTAGAAAATTCCATACTGTTTTTCACAGTGGTTGTACTCATTCTCAATCCCACCAACAGTGCACTAGGGTCCACTTTTCTCCACTACCTCTCCAATACTTGTATTTTTTTCAGCTTTGTTTATGATGGCCATTCTCCCCCATGTGAAGTGGTAACTCATTGTGTTTTTAATTTGCATCTTTTTGATAAATAGTGATATTGAACATCTTTTCATGTGTTTCTGGATCCTCTGTATGTCCTCCTTGGAGAAGACTCTGTTCAAGTCCATTGCCCATTTCAAGAATTGGGTTGCTTGTCTTCTTAGAATGGAGTCATGTGAGTTCTTTATATATTTTGGAGATTAAACCCTTGTCTAATATACCACTGGGAAATATGTTTTCCCATAGTTGGTTCTCTTTTAATTTTAATACTGCTTTCTTTAGCTGTGAAGAAGCTTTTTATTTTGATGAGATCTCATTTGTTAATTCTGTCCTTTATGTCCTTTGCTCTAGGGCAAAGTGTTGCTATCAGTAAAAGTGTTGCTGCGTGAAATATCTGAGATTTCTCTGCCTGTGTTCTCCTCTAGGATTTAATGGTGTCATGGCTTATAATTAAAGCTTTTCCTCACATAAAATTTATTTTTTGTGTATGATGTAAGTTTGAACTTGGCTTTTTTTTTTTTTGCATGTAGCTGTCCAGTTTTCCCAACACCATTTTTAGAGGAGGCTATTCTTACTCCATTTTATGTTGCTGTCCCCTTTGTCAAATATTAAGTGACCATAGAGATTTGGAGTTATTTCTGGGCTCTCTATTTTATTCCACTGATGCATGTGCCAGTTTTTATGCCAGTACCAGGCTCTTTTGATTACAGTGGCTTTGTAATACAGTTTGGTATTAGGTAATGTGATCCCTCCTACTTCGTTCTTCTTTCTTAAGATTTCAGTTGCTGTTTGAGGTTCTTTATAGTTCCATATAAATTTTTGAATTGTTTGTTCTATGTCTGTGAAATATGCCATTGGTACTTTGATAGGTATTGCATTGATCTATAGATTGCTTCGCATAGTATGGACATTTCGATGATGTTCATTCTTCCAATCTATGAACATGGTATATGTTTTCATTCATTTGTGTCTTCCTTGATTTCCTTCTTCAGTGTTGTGTAGTTTTCTGAGTACAGGTCTTTTCCCTCCTTGGTTAGGTTTATTCCTAGCTATTTTATTTTTGTTTTTTCTATATCTAATGAGATTTTTCTTAATTTCTTTTTATGCTCTTTCACTGTTAGTATTCAAAAATACATTTGATTTCTGGGTGTTTACTTTGTACCCCACTTTTTTGCCAAATTCAATTATTAGGTCGAGCAGACTTTTGGCAGAGACTATATGATTTTCTATGAATGCTGTCATGTCATCTGCAAACAATGATAGTTTTTTTCCACCTTATTGATTTGGATGCCTTTTATTTCCATTTTTGCCTTTTCATTGTGGCTAGAATTTCTAATACTATGTTGAAATGAAGTGGTGAAAGTGGACAACATTGTCTTGTTCCTGATCTTAGTGGAAAAGATTTTCATTTTTGCCCATTGAGTATGATATTGGCTGTAGGTCTCTCATATATGGCCTTTATTATGTTGAGGAATGCTCCCTCTATTTCCACTTTGCTGAGTGTTTTTATCCTAAATGTGTGCAGTGCATTGCCAGTTTTTTTCTGCATCTATTGTTATGATCATGTAATCTTTGTCTTTGCTTTTGTTTATGTGATGTATTACATTTACTGATTTGTGAATATTGTATCATTCTTGTATCCCTGGGATGAATCCCACTTGGTCATGATAGATGATCTTTTGAATGTATTGTTGGAGGTAGTTTGCCAAGATTTTGTTGAGGCTTTTAGTGTTTGTGTTCATCAGCAATATTGGCCTGAAGTTTACTTTCTTTGTTGTATCTTTATCTGGTTTGGGGATTACGATGATGCTAGCTTCATAAAAAGAGTTGGGGAGTCTTCCATCATTTTGGATTTTTTTGAATAATTTAAGCTATTCCTTAAATGCTTTGTAGAATTCTCCTTTGAAACCATCCTGTCCAGGGCTTTTGTGTGTCAGGAGGTTTTTGATTACTGCTTCAATTTCACCTGCTCTTATTGGTAAGTTCAGGCTTTCTGCTTCTTCTTCATTGAGTTTTGAATAATTATATTTTTCTAGAAATTTGTCCCTTTCACCTAGATTTTCAAATTTCTTGGCATAAAGTTCTTCATAGTAAGTTCTTACAATATTCTTTTTGTTTCTGTTGTATTAGTTGTAATCTTGCTTCTTTCATTTCTGATGGTGTTTATTTTGGTTCTTTCTCTCTTTTTCTTGATGAGCCTGCTGAAAGGTTTGTCTCTTTTGTTTATCTTTACAAAGAACAAATTTCTGGACTCATTGATCCTTAAAATTGTGGTTTTAATCCTTATATCACTTAATTCTGTTTTGATCTTGATTATTCTCTTGCTTCTACTTGCTCTGGGCTCTCTTTGTTGATGTTCTTCTAGTTCTTGTCCATGTAGGTTTAGGTTGTTTGTTTGAAACATTTCTATCTTTTTTTATGGAGGGCTGTATTGCTATGAGTTTCTCTGTCAGGACTGCCTTTGCTCTGTTTCATAAGTTTTGGGTTGTCATGAATTCACTTTCATTTGTTTCTAGAAACTTTTTGATATCTTCCCTTATTTTGTTCTTGACTCGTTTATTGTTTAATAGCATGCTATCAATCTCCATGATTTTGAGTGATTGGGCTTTTTTTTTGGGGGGGGGGGTTGGTTTCTAGTTTCAGTCTCTTATGGTCAGGAAAAATGCTTGGTATGATTTTTATTTTGTTTAATTTGTTGAGGCTTATTTTGTGTCCTATCACGTGGTCTATGTTTGAAAATGTTTGATGTGTATTTGAAAAGAATGTGTATTTAGCTCCTTTGGGATGAAGGACTCTACATATATCTGTTAAGTCAGTTTCATCTAGGGCATTGTTCAATGCCACTATATGTTTGTTGACATTTTGTTTGGAACATCTGTTCATTTTTGGTAGTGGGGTGTTAAAATTCCCTACTATAAATGTATTACTGCCAATATTTTTCTTGAAGTCCTCTACAGTTTTCTTTATGTATTTGGGTGAACTTATGTTGGGTACATATATCTTTACAATGTTTATGTGTTCTTGGTGGATTCTTCCCTTGAGTATTATGAAGTGACCTTCTGGGTCTCAGTTTATGGCCCTTCTTTTTGCAGTCTATTTTGTCTGATATGAGTATTGTTTCTCCTGCTTTGTTTTTCTGTTGAGTTTCTTGCAATATTTGTTTCCAGCCTTTCACATTTAGCCTGTGTAGGTCTTTTGCCCTAAGGTGGGTCTCTTGTAGGCAGCATACATGTGGATCATGCTTTCTTATCTATTCAGCTATTCTATGTCTTTTGATTGGAGCATTTTATTCATTTACATTTAATGTTATTGTTGATAGGTGCTTATCCATTGCCATTTTCATACAGGTGTTCCTTTCGGTCTCTCTCTTTTCCTTCTTTTTTTTTTTTTTTGAAGCAGTTTCTTTAGCATCTCCTGCAGAGCTGATTTGTTGGAGGTGAATTCTTTTAGACTTCTTTTGTCTGGGAAGCTCCTTATTTGGCCTTCTATCTTGATTGGAAGCTTTGTTGGGTAAAGAAGCCTTGATTGCAGGCTTCTTATTCTCATTACTTGGAATATTTCTTGCCATTCTCTTCAGGCTTGAAGTGCTTCCATTGAGTACTCAGCAGCTAACCTTATTTTGGCTCCCATATTTGTTACTTTCTGTTTCTATGTTGTTGCCCTTAAGATTCTGTCTTTGCCTTGGAATTTTGCCATTTTAATTATAATTTTGTGTGTGTGTATTGGGGCTCTTTGGGTTCTTCTCAATTGGGCCTCTCTGTGTTTCTTGTATTCGTGTGACTTTTTCTTCCACCAATTTAGGGAAGTTTTCCATCATTAATTTTTCAAGTAAATTTTCTATCCTTTGCTCCTCTTATTCTCCTTTTGGTATCCCTATTATATGGATATTGTTACATTTTATACTGTCTCACATTTTTTTTAGTTTCTCTTCATTCTTCCTGAGCCTCTTTTCCTTTTATTCCTTCTTCTGGGTGTGTTTTTTTTTCTACTTTGTCCTCCAGCTCACTGATTCGATCTTCTGCTTCATCGATCCTGCTTTTGATCCCTTCTACTGTGTTCTTCAGTTCAGAAATTCTTTATGTCCTTTTAGCCCTTTTTTATAGTTTCTATTTTCTTTTTCATGTTGATATAATTTGCAACGAGTTCATTGTAGTTTCCCTGTAGTTTTTGGTAATTCACTGTGAGCTCATTGAGCTTCCTGATAACCATTACTTTGAAGTCAATATCTGATAGTTGAATTGATTATATTTCATTTAGCATTCTTTCTGAGGATCCTCATTTTCTTTCATTTGGGGATTGTATATTTGTCTTCCCATTGCTTTTGAGACTCTTCTTTTTAACCTCAGCTTCTTAAATTTTTCTCTTCTTGTTTCCTGGCTTTATGTTGTGAAATTCGGTGGTAGAATACCTGTGAGATTCAGTGGTGCAGTCTCCTGGATTTCCTGAGCTCACTAGTCTTGGGTTATCCCTTAAGTTGTTTCTCTATTTGCCTTTGGGTTTTGATTGTTTTTGTGTCTTACTTTGGTGAGTACTTGCCACCAGCTGTTTAACTGAGGATCACTCTATCCACCATCTCTTGTATTTTGTTGTGCTAGTGAGGGCAGGTTGCTTTAATGCTGGTTCTTCTGTGTATGCAATGTTTTGAGGTTTCTCTCTTGCTCTTGTTCAGTCGTTTGTTCTGGGTAATTTCTCCACTATTTAGTTGTATTTCCAGACAGGTCCTGGATTGTGGTTAGTGTGGATTCCACTCCCTCCTTTACCTTCTTCTATTGTTACCTGTTGGTGTTCCCTTGTTTTGTGTTTCCTCTTCCAGTGGGTATCCTGGTTTTCACAGCTTTCACCTACTCTTTTTTTTTTTTGTGATCACTTGGGAGGGGGGAGGCAAAATGGCTTCAGACAGCAAGAAAGTATTCTATGGTTTCTACAGTAGCAGCTGGTTGAAAAGAGATAGGAAATCCTTTGGCTATGCGCAGTGTTAACTGTGATATTCCACCCAACTAGCCACTTTTTAGAAAGGATGGAAAGAAGATAAGATTCTTATTAGGGGAGGGAAGGCTGTTGAGTTGGATCTAGAAAGCAGTGAAGTCATGGGAGGTCAGCTTCTGATGTAAGCTGAGAGTAAAGGATAGTAAATAGGTGTAGTGTGTGAGGGATAGAGTTAACCTCTACAGTAATAGAGTTCAGGAAACTGTGCAGAGGGCTAAGATCTGGGAGAAGAGTTGTGTAGTATTTACAATTGTATGGAACTGATATTTTTTACAATCATAGTAGAGCAACAATAATATGCCAGAATCTATGTGATGTAGATANTTTTGTGATCCCCTGGGAGGGGGTAGGCAAAATGGCTTCAGACAGCAAGAAAGTATTCTATGGTTTCTACAGTAACAGCTGGTTGAAAAGAGATAGGAAATCCTTTGGCTATGCGCAGTGTTAACCGTGATATTCCACCCAACTAGCCACTTTTTAGAAAGGATGGAAAGAAGATAAGATTCTTATTAGGGGAGGGAAGGCTGTTGAGTTGGATCTAGAAAGCAGTGAAGTCATGGGAGGTCAGCTTCTGATGTAAGCTGAGAGTAAAGGATAGTAAATAGGTGTAGTGTGTGAGGGATAGAGTTAACCTCTACAGTAATAGAGTTCAGGAAACTGTGCAGAGGGCTAAGATCTGGGAGAAGAGTTGTGTAGTATTTACAATTGTATGGAACTGATATTTTTTACAATCATAGTAGAGCAACAATAATATGCCAGAATCTATGTGATGTAGATAACAAGAATGGATTATAAGACCTTGAGTAGTGTGCTAATGGAATATAAGTGAAGTGAAGGACAGTAAATTAGCAATACACTGAGGAAGAGAGAATAGGAGAAACCTGTCAAATGATACAATATAACCAGCAAGCAAAGAAGACTAAGCAGAAATACTATTAAAATTAATGATGTAAGAATAATGAAAAAATAACAATACAAATATGCAATAACTTGCAGGTTCTCTGTAATAGAAAAGTGAAATTTGTCTCACTGTCTCTACTGTTGGGATGCTGCTTTTTGGTTCCAATTCTAGTCTTTTGATAGTCGCAGTTTTTTTGTTTTTTTTTTGTCTCACTTGTGGGTATTTTTAAAAAAGGAAAAGCAGAAGAGAGAAGGAAGAAGTGATAAAACTGTAAAGAAAGAAAGAAGTTATAAAACAAGAAAGAAGGAAAGTCAGGAAAAAGGAAATCAGAGATTAAAACATAATAAAAATTAAAAGAATTAAAAATTACTTTAAAAAAAAAAGCCTCTTGCTGGTTTCAAAGTGGCCAGACTCGTTTTTCTGGTCCTGCTGTCTGCAGCAGGCTGAGGGGATTTTTCTCCCTTTTGGATCACCATTCAGTCGGGCTTGCACACAAGCTCCCCAGAGTTAGCCTGGATCCTCTCCCTGGCACCTTGGGTGTAAGATCCAGACCTTCCTCCGAGTGCACTCTTCCCTTGGTTACTGCTGTGGGCTGGGGCCTTCCACATAGCGCACTCTGCCTGGTTTTGGGTGCACACCCCAAGGTTTAGAGTTTGCACCCTTCCCAATGTTATGGGAGCGTGCAGGGCTTCCTGGGTTACCTTGGGAGTGCTTCCAGGCTGGGTGGGGAGGAGGCTGCAGCGATTGCTGCAGGAGAATTCCCCAAACAGTGTCTCATTTTTTACTTTTTCTTTTTGAGATATTTTCTTCTACTCAAGCCCGCTGCTCTGTACAGTGGCCTGGCCTCTCGCACAGCCCAATTCTCCAGCCACACCAGGGACTATTGGGGTCAGAAACTGTCATGGCCTGACTCTCAGTTCTCCCCAGCTGGTGTCCACAGACTCTGTGGGTGCTCACAGACCCTGTATGCTTACCACAAATTCCTTATTTTCCTCTCTGCCACTTCAAGCAACCAGATCTCTCCTGGTGCTGCTCAAACCTTGTTTGGTCAGGGAGGGAGCAGTTGATTCAGCTTTCTCCCAAGAACCTTGTAGCAGACCCAGCAGGCTTCAGGCCTATGGTTACAGTTGCCTTAGTTCCCACGCTGGTCCCTGAGACCTTATTGTCCTGAAGCATTCTCCTTACCATCTGGTTTTTCAATGTCTGCTACAATTTTTGGTCTCCTATTTTCATATATGCTAGGGTACTGTTCGCTGTTTCTCTGTAGATTGGCTAGGTTTTTCTCCCATGTGTAGGGGAAAGTGGAATCCGCTCCCTCCTGCCTGGAGGCCATCTTCCTCACTCCACCCTCTTAATTTCAAAGCTCTTCCTTGGTACTGTCATTAGAGCAGTTATCATTGTTCTTTCATAATGACTGCTTCTTCACATGTCAGTCTTGCCCACCTGACAGTAGTCCCTGTCCTTGATGACTAAAATATAGTAGGTACTCAGTAAGTATTTGTATTTTTTTTACTTTTTTAAAAACATAAAAATTATTTTTTAATATTTAATCCCTGCTTCCAACTGTGCTCCGTTTGATCGTCCTTCCCATATTCTTAATAACATCCTGCGAAGATTCCATAAATTTCTTTTTTTTTCTATTTAACTCTTGTTCAAGTACAGTTTTCTTTCTTGTATTCCCAGCCCTGTCCCACCCCCCAGTGATCCCCACCTCCCTCCCATCTCTGTCCCCCACCTTAGTTATTGTCCATGAGTCCTTCATACTTGTTCATGTGAGGCCTTCCCCTTTTCCCCTGTGATTCTCTCCCCTCTCCCCACTGGACCCTGTCAGCACGTTCTGTATTTCGGTGTCTTTGGTTACATTTTGCTTGCTTGATTGTTTTGTTGTTTAGATTCCTGTTAAAGGTGATATCATATGGTAATTGTCTTTCACCGCCTGGCTTATTTCGTTCAGCATAATGCTTTCCAGTTCCATCCATGATGTCGCAAAGGCTAGGAGCTCCTTCTTCCTTTCTGCAGCATAGAATTTCATTGTGTAAATGTACCATAGATTTTTGATCCAGTCATTGACCCATGGTCATCTAGGTTGCTTCCAACTCTTGGCTATCCTAAATTGTGCTGCTATGAACATTGGGGTGCATAGGTTCTTTTGGATTGGTCTTTCAGGATTCTTAGGATATACTCCTAACAGTGGAATTGCTGAGTCAAAGGGCACGTCCATTTTTAGTTTTCTTAGAAAATTCCATACTGCTTTCCATAGTGGTTGTATCAGTCTGCAATCCCACCAACAGTGAACTAGACCTTATTGTCCTTATTGTCCTTAACCACTAGACCTTATTGTGGTTAAATTCCCATTTAACCACAACCACACCAACACTTGTTGTTTGTTTCTTTGTTTATGGTAGCCATTCTGACTGGTGCTAAGTGGTATCTCATTGTAGTTTTGATTTGCATCTCTCTGATAGCTAGTGATATCCAACATCTTTTCATGTGTCTCTGGATCCTCTGTATGTCCTCCTTGGTAGAGTGTCTGTTCAAGTCCTTTGCCCATTTTTGAATTGGGTTGCTTGTCTTCTTTGAGTGGAGCCGTGTGAGTTCTTTGTATATTTTGGAGATTAAACCTTTGTCTGAGGTGTCATTGGCAAATATGTTTTCCCAAACTGTTGCTTCTCTTTTTATCTTGATACTGTATTCCTTAGCCATGCAGAAGCTTTTAAGTTTGATGACATCCCATTTGGTTATTCTTTCCTTTATGTCCCTTGTTCTAGGGGACGTATCAGTAAAAATATTGCTGCATGGAATATCTGAGATTTTCCTGCCAATGCTCTCCTCTAGGGCTTTAATGGTTTCCTGGCTTATATGTAAGTCTTTTATCCACCTTGAATTTATTTTGGTGCATGGTGGAAGTTGGTGCTTGAGTTCCATTTTTTTGGCATGTGGCTGTCCAGTTCTACCAACACCATTTGTTGAAGAGGCTATCTTTACTCCATTTTATGTTACTGCCCCCTTTGTCAAATATTAATTGACTGTAGAGAGTTGGGTTTATTTGTGGGCTCTCTATTCTCTTCCATTGGTCTATGTGCCTGTTTTTATGCCACTACCAGACTGTTTTGATTACAGTGGCCTTGTAATACAGTTTGATATCAGGTATTGTAATCCCTACTTTTTCTTCTTTCTAAAAATTGTAGCTGCTATTCACAGTCTTTTGTGGTTCCATATAAATTTTTGAAGTGTTTGTTCTATGTCTGTGAAATATGCCATTTCCCTTTAATAGCCATTGCATTAAATCTGTAAATTGTTTTGGGTAGTATGGACATTTTGATGATGTTAATTCTTCCAATCCATGAACATGGTATGTTTCCATTTTTTTGTGTCTTCCTTGATTTCTGTCTTCAGTGTTGTGTAGTTTTCTGCATACAGGTCTTTAACCTCCTTGGTTAGGTTTATTCTCAGATTTTATTTTTGTTTTTGCTATATTGAATGGGATTTTTTTCTTGATTTCTGCCGCTGCTCTTTCATTGTTAGTATACAAAATGCCTTTGATTTCTGGATATTGACTTTGTCACCTGGTGTTTTGCCAAATTCATTTATTAGTTCGCGCAGTTTTTTGGTAGAGTCTATAGGATTTTCCATGTACACTATCATGTCATCTGCAAACAATGACAGTTTTGTTTCCTCCTTTCTGATTTTGATGCTTTTTATTTCCTTTTGTTGCCTGATTGCTGTGGCTAAAACTTCCAATACTATATTGAATAGAAGTGGTGAAAGTGGACAACCTTGTCTTGTTCCTGATCTTAGTGGAAAAGCTTTTAGTTTTTGCCCTTTGAGTATGATGTTGGCTGTAGCTCTTTCATATATGGCCTTTATTATATTGAGGAATGCTCCCTCTTTTCCCACTTTGCTTAGTATCTTTATCATAAATGGGTGTTATACAGGCCCTGGCTGGCATAGCTCAGTGGATTGAGCGCGGGCCTGCGAACCAGACGATCGCGGTTCGATTCCCAGTCAGGGCACATGCCTGGGTTGCAGCTGGTTCCTTGCAGGCTAACTACCAGCAGGGGATGCACAAAAGGCAACCATACATTGATATTTCTCTCCCTCACTCCTTCCCCTCTAAAAATAAATAAATAAATAAATGAAATCTTAAAAAAAATAAATGGGTGTTATACATTGTCAAAAGCTTCTTCCGTGTCTATTGATATGATCATGTGGGTTTTGTGCTTGCTTTTGTTTATGTGGTGTATTACATTTACTGATTTACGAATATTGAACCATTCTTGCATCCCTGGGATGAATCCCACTTAGTCATGGTGTATGATCTCTTTGATATATTGTTGGATGCGATTTGCCAATATTTTATTGAGGATTTTAGCATCTATGTTCATCAGCGATATTGGCCTGAAGTTTTCTTTCTTTATTGTGTCTCTATCTGGTTTTTGAATTTGGATGATGCTGGCTTCATAAAAAAAGTTGGGGAGTTTTCCCTCCTTTTGGATTTTTGGGAATAGTCTGTGAAGAATTGGGGTTAATTCTTCCTTAAAAGCTTTGCAGAATTCTCCTGTGAAACCATCTGGTCCAGGGCTTTTGTGCGATGGGAATTTTTTGATTACTTCTTTAATTTCATCTGCTGTTATTGCCTTGTTCAGGATTTCTTCTTCTTTTTCATTGAGTTTTAGAAGATTATTTTGTTCTAGAAATTTGTCCCTTTCACCTAGGTTTTCAAATTTCTTGGCATACAGTTCTGCATAGTAATTACTTGCAATCCCTTTTATTTCTGTGGTATCAGTTGTAATCTCTCCTCTTTAATTTCTGATTGTGTTTATTTGGGTCCTCTCTCTTCTTTTCTTAATGAGCCTACTTAAAGGCTTGTCTATTTTGTTTATCTTTAAAAAAAAACAACTCTTGGATTCATTGATCCTTAGAATTGTGCTTTTAGTCTCTATGTCATTTAATTATGGTCTTATCTTAGTTAATTCCTTCCTTCTACTTGCTCTGGGTTGTCTTTGTTGTTCTTTAAGTTCTTGGAGGCATCGGGTTAGGTTGTTTGTTTCAAATGTTTCTATTTTCTTTAGGTAAGCCTGTATTGCTATGAACTCCCCTCTCAGGACTGCCTTCACTGTGTCCCTTAGGTTTTGGGTTGTTGTGAGTTCATTTTCATTGGTTTCCAGAAGCTTTCTGATTTCTTCCCCAATTTCAATCTTGACCCATTCATTGTTTAATACCATACCATTCAGTCTCCAGGATTTGCGGTGTTTCTCTTTTTTCCTGTGGGGTTAGTTTCCAATTTCAGTCTCTTGTGATCCGAAAAAATGCTTGGTATGATTTCTATTTTCCTAAATTTGTTGAGTCTTGTTTTGTGTCCTATCATGTGATCTATCTTCGAAAAAATTCCATGTCTATTTGAAAAGAATGTTTATTTAGCCTTTTTAGGATGAATGGCTCTATATATATATCAATTAGGTCCATTTCATCTGGAGCGTCCTTTTATGCTGTAATATCTTTGTTGATATTTTGTTTAGAAGATCTGTCCATTTTTGACAGTGGGGTGTTAAAATCCCCTACTATAATTGTGTTGCTGTCAATATCTTTCTTGAGGTCCTCCAGAATTTTCTTTATATATTTTGGTGCTTCTGAGTTGGGTGCATATATATTTTCAATGTTAATGTCTTCTTGGTGGATTCTTCCCTTGAGCAATATGAAGTGATCTTCTGGGTCTCCCTTTATGGCCTGTTTTTTAAGTCTATTTTGTCTAATATGAGAATTGCTACCCCGGCGTTTTTTTCTTGACCATTTGATTGGAAAATTTGTTTCCATCCTTTCACTTTTAGTCTGTGGTGGTCTTTTGACCTGAGGTGGGTCTCATGTAGGCAGCATATTTGTGGGTCATGCTTTCTTATCCATTCAGATATTCTGTGTCTTTTTATTGGTGCATTTAATCCATTTACATTTAAGGTTATTATTGAAAGGTACTTATTCATTGCCATTTGTGTACCTGTGTTCCTCCCCATCTCTCTCTTTTCCTTCCTTTCCTTAAAGTGTCCCTTTTAGTAATTCTTCTAGAGCTGGTTTGATGGAAGCGTTTTCTTTTAGGCTTCTTTTGTCTTGGAAGCTCCTTATTTGGCCTTCTATCTTGAATGAGAGCTTTACTGGGTACAGTAGCCTTGTTTGTAGGCCTCTGTTTCTCATTACTTGGAATATTTCTTGCCATTCTCTTCTTGCTTGGAATGTTTCCTTTGGGAAGTCAGTAGCCAGCCTTTTTGGCACCCCCTTGTATGTTACTTCCTTTTTCTCCCGTGCAGCCTTTAGGATTTTCTCTTTGTCTTGGAGGTTTGCCATTTTAATGATGATGTGTCTTGCAGTAGGCCTCTTTGGGTTCCACCTGATTGGCACTCTCTGCGATTCCTGGATCTGTGTGACTTCATCTCTCCTCAACTTACAAAATTTTCCGTTATTACTCTTTCAAGTAGGTTTTCTATCCCTTGTTCTTCTTCCTCTCTTTCTGGTATTCCTATTATTCGGATATTATTATGTTTCATGTAGTCTTGCATTTCTCTTAAATTCTCCTCATTTTTTCTCATTCTCTTTTCCATGATTTGGTCCGTCTGGGAGATTCTTTCTATCCCGTCTTCAATCTCACTTATGCGATCTTCCGCCATATCGATTCTATTCTTCATACCTTCTACTGTGTTCTTCAGTTTAGAAATTGTATTCTTCATTTCGTCTTGGCCTTTGGTGATAGTTTCTATTTCCTTTTTCATGTTGGTATAGTTTGAAGAGAGCTCATTGTAGCTCCCCTCTAGTTTCTGGTAGCTTGTTGTAAGCTCTTTGAATTTCCTGATAACCATTGCTTTGCACTCCACATCTGATAGTTGACTGGCCTCTATTTCATCTAACATTCATTCTGAGGTTTCCTCCTTTTCTTTCATTTGGGGATTGTTTATTTGTCTTCCCATTGTTTGTGAGAGTCTTCTTGTTGTCCTCAGCTTCTTAAATTGATCTGTTCTGGTTCCCTGGGTTTATGGTGTGAACTTCTGTGGTAGGATACCTGTGAAATTCAGTGGTGCAGTCTCCTGCAGGTATCTTGGTGTTCTCCGTTTCCACCTACTCCTTTCTTTATTGTGCGTGTGTGATCAGTTGGAGGGGGAGGCAAAATGGTTTATGATAGTAGAAGATTATTTTATGTTATTTACAGACACAGTGGGCAGAGAAGAAATAGACAATCTTTAGGCTATGTATAGAGTCAACCGTGTTCTTCGACCCAGCTTGCCACTTTTAGGAAAGGGTGGACATAAGTTAAGTGTCTTGTTGAGAAGGGGGAGCTTTTGCGTTGTATCTGGAAAGCAGTGTATTTGCGGGTGGTCAAATTTGAGGTAAGGTGACAGTACAGGTTAGTAACTGGGTGTAGCACGTGAGTAAATAGAGTAATAGAATTCAGGCACCTGTAAGGTGGTCTAAGTTCCGAGAGATGTGTTATGAAGTATTACTGTTGTATAGAACAGCTCTCACTTACAATAATATTAGAGCAACACTCACGTGATAGATTCTATGTGATCTGTCTAAATGGGGGTTATAGAGCTTGGGTAGTATGGCAAAGGAAGGCAAGCGAAGTATAGAAAATTAGCAATACACTGTGGAGGAAAGAGCAGTGGGAACCTGTCAGGTAGTACAATATACCCAGCCAGGACTAAGAAACCTGTACAGAAAGAGGAGGGATACAAAGATATTCATAAAATAATAAGAGGATTAAGAATAATGCAACAAAATAATAATACACCTAAAAGAAAACTAAGCAACACACAAACAAACAATGCAACACACACACACACACCCACACACACACACACACACACAAGTCAGGAGACAAGGGGAATTAGCGGAAAATTTGGGAAGAACAGAAGGACTAAAACCAGACAAAAAAGAGAAAGAAATGAAGGACAAAGTATTGAAAGATAGAGCAACAATACAGTTTACGAGATATAAGATTAATTACAAAAGAAGTTGAGAGAGAAAAAAAGGGGGGAAGGGACACACACACACACACACACACTAGAGAAGGAGAAAAAAAAAAACAAGCACCCTTCCTTTGTTGTTTTCAAACTGTCCAAACTGGTTTTTCTGGTTGCTGCATCCAGTCTCTGAGGGCAGGTATGCAGGCCCTTGTGAGCAGGCTGCCGATTGGGCTTTGGGCACGCACACTCCCGAGAGGGTGCCTATGTCCTGCGTTATCTGGCACCGTCCTCCCTCAGTTCCGTGGTGGGACCCAGGTGTTCCCACCCCTCCCCTGGATGGCTGCCGGGTGGTTGGGCCGTGAGGCAAGGTGCGGTCTTAGAGCCCCTCAGTTCACTTTCCAATAGAGACTTCTCCACAAAGGCTGCCTCTCAGCCCAGCCCAATCCCAAAAGACTGACATCAACAGTGTCCTTCTTAAATCCGCTGGGCTGGTGGGCTGGTGGCCTGGTGACCACAGAGTCCACAACTGACACCCTTTACATTAACTTAAGCCCACAGGTCTCTGCCCGGTATTAACCTGCCTGCCTAGATGGGGAGGGGGGTAGTCAGTTCTCTTCCACAGAGTCTGTTGCCAGAGTCTGTTGCCTGCCCACCGGGTGCTGGGCCTCTGGAGTTCCCTCCACCACAGGCAACCTGGCCCTGGATTCAGACGGGGCTTCTATTTCCACTGATGGTGCCAGCCCAGATTGGCCGCCACCTCTGGACCTTACTCACACTCCACCGGAGGTCTCCTGCCTTGGGCGCACTGAGGGCGCAGCCCGCAGCCTAGGAGGCCGCAGCCGCTTTTATTCTCACTCGCCTTCTGGAGTCCTTGCCGACCCGCAGGTGTCTGGTTCCTCTGTCACACTCTGTGGTCTCCTATTTTCATAAATGTTGGGGAACTGTTGGTTGATTATGCTGTTCTTCAGTAGATCCACCTGGATTTTCCACCAGATGCACAGGAGCTCAGTTCCCTCTGTGCTTCTCTGTCGCCATCTTAACCCACATCCCAGATTCCATAACTTTCTGATTGCTTTTTAACAACTTTTAACTGTGGTAAAATACTGATAATACAAAATTTATCATCTTAACAGTTTTTAAGTCCACAGTTCAGCAATGTTTAATAAATTCACCTTGTTGTGTAAGGACTCCAGAAATTTTTCATCTGGCAAAAGTGAACCTCTTTTCCCAACAAACAACTCCTCTTTTCCCTTCCCCCAGCATCTGGCAATCACTATTCTACTTTCTTTCTCTGACTTTAACTACTCTAGGTGCCTCATACTAGTGAAATCATACAGTATTTGTCCTTTATAAAATTTTTATTTTATTATTATTTTAATCTTTACCTGAGAATGTATTGATTCAAGAGAGTGAGTAATGGAGAGAAAAAAAGAGAGAAACATTGATGAGGGAGAGAAATATTGATCTATTGCCTTTCATAGGAGCCCTAACTAGAAACTGAACTCACAACTTAGCTATGTGTCCTCATTGGGAATCAAACCCATGACTTTTTGGTGCACAAGATGACACTCCAACCAACTGAGCCATGCCAGGCAGGACAGTATATGATCTTTTTTGTTTGGCTTCTTTCACTCAGCATACTGTCTTCAAGATTCTTATATATTGTAGCATGTGTCAGAAATTCCTTCCTTTTTAAGGTTGAATAATGTTTCATTGTATGTACACATTGAATGTGTATCACATTTTATTTATTCACTCATCCATCAATGGATGCTAAAGTTGCAAGTGCTTATGTTTTCAAGTTATTTAAAAAATGAATAAAAATCAAATTTTATTAATTAAAAAACCACTTATTTTCTACCCACATATTAGGGTATAGCAAGCAAATATATTTGTGTATATAAAGAAATTCTATTTAAAATGTTTACAATTTTGCAAATTTAGAAGGGGAATTTTCATCTTAAATGAAAAGTCCAAGAAACTAACCTTTATTGAATAATTACTCCAGGCCACACAGTCTGGCAAATGTTGTCCCATTCTGTAGGTGGAAAAAGAGCACTATCATAATTTGATAATTGATGGTATTAGTACTATTGAGGAGCTGTCGTGTCCCAGGCATCATGTAAAACTGTGACACAGACAAAATAACCCATCCATGGGATACCACTTCATATTACTGACATCTTTTCATCTTCATATTTTTCCTATTTTTATCATAACATTGTTGACTTTCAGGGCAGGAGAGCGATTTGTTTGTAATGAAAAATTTCCAGAAGCTGGCAATAGGATGTCATGGTTTAATTAAGTAATTCTCCTTTTTAACTTAAGGAATTAGCACAATAATCAAATCATTGTGTTCATCTAACATGTGAAATAATCCATATTCCTAAGTTAAGATTCTGAAGAAAACAATCTCATTCAAAATTTCTTCAAAAAGAGTAAAATACTTAGTAAAGAATTTAACCAAGAATGTAAAAATTCTGTACTTGGAAAATTATAAGAAATTGAAGAAGATACAAATAAGTGGAAGCATATATCATGTTCATGAATAGAAAGAATTAACATAATTAAAATGCCAGTACTAATCAAATCAATCTACAGATTCAATGTAATTTTTATCAAGAGATCAATGGCATATTTTACAGAACTTGAACAAATATCCCAAAAGTTTATATGGAACCACAAAGACCTCAAATAGCTATAGCAATCTTGAGAAAGAAGAACACTAGGAAGAATCACCTGACCTGATATCACACTATACTACAAGGCCATAGTAATAAAAACAACATGATACTGGCATAAAAACAAACATATAAGTCAATGAAACTAAATAAGGATTCTGCAAGTAATGAACTCATGGGTAAGGACCTTTAAATGTAAAAAAAAAATTAAAACCTTGCTATTAATGGCATAGGGCTAACATTTAATATTCTGTTGACATTCATATCACTTGTTTTTTAAGGTACAGGGATGAAATTGGTGTCTCCAGTTTAAATTGAGAATGACCATCATTGCAATATAAATAATTATATAATAACAAATATCTGCTTATCACTAATAATTTATGAAATAAGAGTTATATAAATGTATGACAGTTTAAATGCTGTTATGGAAAATTCATGCAGTAGACAAATGCTTGATATTAAAATTTTATGAAATGTAAATTTAGAAATTAGTTTTAAATGCTAAAAACATCAAAAAAAAATGTTAAGCTACTATAAAAATTACCACAAAGTGCTCTCCTGGCTGATGAAGCTCAGTGGATTGAGTGTGGGCCTGTGAACCACACAATCGCGGTTCAATTCCCAGTCAGAGCACATGCCTGGTTGCAGGCCAGTTCCCAGCAGGGGACTCATGAGAAGCAACCATACATTGATATTTCTCTCCTTCTCTCCTTCCCTTCCTCTCTAAAGATAAATAAATAAAATCTTTAAAAAATACCACAAAGTATAAAAAATAATTATTAGAGTCAGAAAAAGCAAATGAAAGAAAATTATTTGATTGTAAAATCAAGTTTGAAGAAAATAGGCAAACAGCATCAAAGCTACAGTTTGGGGACAATTCTAGCCCAGGTCTTTTACCTGTATAACAGGGTGTACATTTTTCTTCTATATCCTTGTCATCCAAGCTGGTGAATTTCAGTGAAAATCAGAAGAGAAAGACCTAAGGAATTAATTAAACCAAATGTACTTTGTGCCAAATCAGGTGGTGGTTGTGTGATCTAAATATCCAACAAAGGAACATTCTATTCTTGAGATACTCTACCTCAGGAAGACATTGGCTTTCTAAACACAGTGCAGAGAGAAAGACACTGCCAGAAATTCATTGCATAAAACTTGTTTTGAGATGTAAAAAAAATTATTACAATTCATGTTCTTCATTATTCTCAAATGATTTAAGTAATATATCTATTCTGCAAAAAAAGGGGAAGAAAAATAACTGATGAATATGAATTCAGCCAAGGACTTACACAAGTCAAGTGCAGCATTGGAGCTGGGCAAAACTTTTAGGGTCACTTTGAGTCCCCAAGATGGTCAGACTCACAATTACCAGTCACTGGATAGCACATGGCCTGAATTCTAGTGCTTCTGGGCAGCTGCAGCATCTTGGAAGACAGCAAATCACAATAGCCCAGAGGCTGACACCACATCACATGATCTGATGGAGCCTAAAATGAAGCCAGAGTGGTAATTAACAGATTTGATTTTTAGAAAAAGAGGTTGATTTTCATTAGAAGTAGTAAAGACTCCAGAGAAAAGAAAAATGAAGCCAATGGGGGTCATTGACAATCCATAAAACATTGTATGTAGAAGGCTATTCAAGTTTTTAATCAAATATAATAACTATAATTTACATTTTCAATTAGTAAGAGTTTTATTTCCATTTTAGGGCAATTAGTTAAGATGAAGCTATTTGGTTTCAAATATATAAATGATAGCAATCTTATGTAAAGTTACACAAGTTGCATCTAAATTTATATATATATACTTCTATACTGTAGGAGATGAAAACAAACTGATGTTACATTAGGGTGTGAGAAGCATGGGAAATGTAGTATACAACTTAGCAAACTCTAACACCTTAACAGTAATTCTAGGGTTTTCCTAGTGAACCAGGTACTAGATAGCTCTTGGTACTATTGGAAAACAACTTGACACCATTTTATTTTATTTTTTTTTCATTAACATCAAATGTGTTGAACTGGGGATGAGGAGACAAATTGCCAAGGCCACAATGCCTATGGTTTGGCCAGAGAGATGTCTCAATTATTTAAGTGGAGTTTGTCAAATGACTAAAACCAATTTTACCCTCCCCCTTAACACTTATGAACCTCCTAAAAGGCTTGATATGTGGAGGTTAGCCACCAAGTTATACTGAAGTCTTAGAGCAAGTTCTCTAACTCAGACATTTACAACATTTTTTTTCTGTGATCAATGAGCAACCAAAAGGCAATGCCTTCTTCCTCCCTTGTAGACACTCTGTAATGTTGTTGTTCATTGCCTTTCTAGGTGCTTCCATCTCTGTGATGCATCTGGAGAGGGAACAGCATTCAAGAAAGACTTGACAATGACCAGGAGGCTTTGGTTACCTCCATAGTTATCTCAGACATCTTGAATCCTCCCTTTAATTCCTGGAAACCAGCTCAATTTGGGCACCACTCCTTAGAAGAGCATGCAAGTGGTTTTGGCTAGATTGTGGACCTGCCCATGACAGGTGTGGTAGAACTCTAAATTCCAATCTTGAGTATCCCTGATATCATCAATAGTATGCCACCTCAGCAAAGCCTCAATTGTTGACTTAGGTGCAGATAACAAGAGAGCTCTCAGAAACCTCCTCCGACCAGCTTGTTGCCTTGGTGTTAAAGTCCTAGCTCTGCATCCCTAGAGTATGTTTTTTAGATAAGGGCAGCAGGCTGTGTAGGGATAGGATGGGCATTCCAAAGACTATTCATGGGATTACACTGTTCAAACTGAAGTTGAGTTGATTCTCAGTTACTTCAATAAAGTTTCTGCAAACACTGAGTGAGAAAATAATGAACCATTGCTCTTTGGGGGGAAACAAAAGGTTGGGGGATACTTTGGTGGTCATAATATTTTCAATATTATAACTTCATTTTACAAGTGTTTCTATTTAATTCAATAAGGAAACAGTGTTTTTATATTGTTCATTTATTAACATTACAGACAACAGCACTATAACTCAGAATGAGCTTATGTAACACATATTTTCTTCATAAGTCACATTCCAGCCTTCTTAAGCTGAGATACAAGATAGCACTTCAGCACTATACTTGGGGATCATTTGAAACAGATACCCACCAGAAGAAATCACAAGAATGCCCCCACACAGCACTAAATGGACTGTAAATTGACAGTGGTTTGTGATGTGAGAAAAGAAACAAGAAGGTAAATTGTCCCCTTCTTCATTCTTAGGTGGTAATGTGCACAATGGGCAACTCAAGTTTTTTGCTACATGATGCACATCTGCAAATGGTTGTGATAAGCTCTGTAAGTATTAATATCATCTCTGATCTTAAACACAGAAGTAACTGCTCCCTATTGAAATATTTTAGAATTTTTTTACAGAATTGCCTGTGATTATTATTTCATAAAACAATTATTTATAAAAAGTGGATGTTTCTCCTTATGTAGTTTTTCTCACTTAAAATATCTCAAATATTTTTTATTTAGGTTGTATAGATGCATCTTATTGCTTTTAGCATGTCTAGTATATAAAATATAGTTTCAACAGTCCCTTTGGAAGGACATTTCTGGTGTTTGGAATTTTGCTATTTCAGAAAAAGTCAATGACCATTTTTAAATGAAATCTCTGTGGTTTTTTAAAAATAGAACAAATACACATATAAGCAGAATTATTAAGTAACAAGTATATGTTCACTTAAATTTTAATAGTTAATGTTTCAAAAATGTTGTACCAACTTATATCATGATAGTTAACTGTGCTTGAAGCTGCCTGAAAAGCAATTGCTTGAGAAGCCAATAATGTTCTTACTATCATGAAATGTAAAATGGTGACGTGTAATTTGAAGACCTGAATCTTGTCTTTGTTACATTTTGCCTAGAACTCTTGGAAAACAGGAAGCCTTCTGTACAATCTCAGTGTGTCTCATAATCTGCTTATTTAGATTCTTCTCCTTATTAAACACACTTCCTTGAGTATACAGGTTTGAAAGCTAAATATTCTCAGATACTCCAAATACCCACTGCAGAGATTGGGGTGCAGAATGTCTCTATTAAGGTTGACTCCGTAGGACCTTGAGGGCAGACCTTGGTTAGCCTACCTGGTATTGATTGAATCTTTCTGTGCCTCAGCTGCCTCGTCTCTAAAATGGGGATGATAACATCATCTGCCTCCTAGAATATTGAGAGTATTGCAATGAACTTGGAATATTGGAAGTACTCAGTGCACAGCACATGGGAAAGCATAATAGGTTAAAGTGCCATTACTTCTCCAGAGTCTCAAGTAACTAATGGTGGTTGACTTTTATAAAAATAGAATATCTTATTTTTGTCTAGGTTTCACCCACCAGACTGTAAGTTGTCAAGAGAAGCCCTGCCTTTGCTCACAACTTTGTAGTAAGTAGGCAACCCAGACTACTCAATGGGAATTGTGCGGTGGTGGGATTGTAGCTTTGATGTTCATTCTCCCTTCTCTTTCTGTTATGCTCCCCTGTTCTTTTGGAAATCTCTGTTATCTTTTTTGTAGCTCTTCCTTATGCACTGATTATTTTCTCCTTAAATATCTCTTTGAGCCTCATTTCAATGCAGTGGAGGATTTTTGGTGTGTGGAGGACATCTAGATTCAAAGTGTGAAGTTTTTATACAACAGTGTTAGGGCAGTGAAGACAGTGCAGAGTGGTCCCACTCAAAACCCCTCAATCGTGAGGCATAATTGCCTCCATGCATCTGAGCCAAAGGGAGTGCAGTTACTTGGGTTTGCTATATGGGTTTGGATACAGTTTTGAGACCAGAGAGGTATTTTGTAGTCTTTCTAGAAATTAAATAGGTTTCTGCTTTTATCTCATAATGAATTCTGCTGCTACATACCAAAGGAAAGAGCCTACCTTCTGTGCAAGGATTTGAAATATTTATTTTCTAAATACAAATTGAAAGAATAAATGCTTTGCCTTACCCTTGCCCTTCCCTCAATTGTGCCACAGTTGAACCAGTTCTGTTTTCCTTTGTTTGGTATTTAAAGCATAAGAACAGTGACCATGAATATCAGCTATAAAAGAGTGAAGGGATTCTAGATGGAATGACTTAATACCAGTAGTGCAGCTCCCTCTAGAGTAGTCATCTTGTTTGTTTACTAGGTTGAGATGGGGATTGGAAACCCAGGACTAAAACAGGCTGGATATCATGGTTTGAAAATACTTTTTATTTGGTATAGGCACAGGAAAATGATCCTTTTCCTTAAATATCTTCTTTTCCATTTGTTAAAGTGGGGTTGAGAAGCAAAATATACTGAAAAGATGACTGTTTTTCTGCATAGATTAAGAATTACTGACAGTAGCCTGGTTCCATAAAATGGCATCCTGCACTTTACTGCTGCCTGGGGTAGAGACTGCTGCCCTAGCACACCAACTTTCCCTCCAGGATTTAATTGATCACTTAATTAATATAAGAAAATACATAAGCAAAATAGAAACATTTTATTTTTTTAATTTACAACTTCATATTATTTTTGAAAGATTTATTTATTTATATTTAGAGAGAGGGGAAAGGAGAGAGAAAGGGGGAAGCATTAATGCGTAGTGGTTTCTGGCATACCCCCTGTTAGGGACCTGGCCTGCAACCCAGGCCTGTACTCTGACTGGGAATTCACCCAGCATCCCTTTTGTTCCCAGGATGCCACTCAATCCACTGAGCCACACCAGCCAGGGCACAAAATAGAAACATTTTAGAAGTTTTGAAAAATCTTATTTATAAGAATAAGATATATTTTATTTCTGTAAAGCCAAAATATTAGAGGTTATTAATTTTTTAATGGGAAGTGGAGCCGAGAAACATGTTCAGAGAATAACTGTTGGTACTGACACCTATGGCTAGTCTTAAAGCATAGTGAGCTGATGAGAATTAATAAAAATGTTTGGGGGGAATTTAAAATTTTGAGATTCTAGAAACCAAGAGGTGCCTTTAAAATGCCAAGTTCCAACCAGTACCTGTGACCAAGAATAGCCAAGATGGTATGCACAACTCTCATCAAAAGGTGTCAATCTGGCTGAGGCTTTACCCAACTAAATCCAACTGAGATGGAAACCAGCAAACCTGTAATTGGAGGACTTCCACTGTCTGCTGACCACCAGAGAGATGGGTGGGTAGCTTCCCTGCCCACAGTTCCCCAGGGGTCACTTTCTTACTGTGAAAACAAAGTCTGACTGAGCCAAGGTCCCAGTTGCACGGTTCTGCTGTGTACATAGCACAGACAACCAGGATGGCCAAATGTTAAGGTTCCTGTACAATCTGTTGTTATAATATAAACATAGACTCTGTTTTCAACTGCTTTTTACAGCTCTCTCCCTCTCTCTTGTCTTCTTTCTCCCTTTCTACTTTGTGTGTTAACATCAAAACATCCTCTTAGATAAATATCTGTCTATTCATCATTTTAGTCTGATAAGGAGAGGCTCCCACTGCACCTTAAACAACCCAGATACCTTTAATGGTCATGGCCTGGGCAGGGCAGCCCCACTGTGGCATACATGGTCATTGGGCTGACATTTCCTCATTCATCCCCAGGACCAAGGCTCTCAAAATCAGGGAAGAAATGGGAAATTGGGGAGCTGTCTGTCTCCTTCTCCCTTTTCATCACCAAACCCATTTTCAACTCCTGACATTCACCTCCTCTTTGGAAGACCCTGGCTAATAAAAACGCAAATTCAGTTTAATACCTCTGTTGTTAGGTGCTCAAGGATGATCTCTGGGAAGCAGCATGGCATCAATCAGTGTCCATAGCTTGAGAAGCCACAGTGATGGGCTAGCCAGGCAAAGCCCCCTCACTGCTGCCTGCGTGCTACAATTCAATTTGCCATGGTCAGAGGGAGGCATTATTATTCATACATCACTGATAGTTCCCAAAGTAAACAGAGCTGGGATGAGGTCTCTCATCAACCCAGTGCCTATAGCTGGGACACAAAAGAAAAAAATCCTAGACGCAAGAGTGCAACATTTGGTCTGAATTCTGATCTCCTTTCCCTCTCTTTTTTCCCCTCCACAACTCTAACAGATAAGTGTCCTGTGTATGCACACACAAACCTAGCAGGGCTATTTTATTCTTGTATTTCCAAAAATATTATAAAGTCTCTTTCCACTCTGGGCATTCCCTGTCTCCTGCCTTTATCATGGTTAGTGCCTCTCAAAAAATGGGAAGTGGGTTCTTTAAATTGTGTGAACAATCCTGTTAGAATATAACAGACTGATAACTTCCCAGTTAGCAGTAAATAATCCCTGAAGAAATGTAGGGTGACATTTGTATTTTATAAGGTGCTAACCAAATTAACTGGGGCCTGGCAAACACCCATCTGTTTATCAGTTTTTCTGGGGGAAGTGAACCCAAGATAAATACCAGTTTTCCTTGGATAAATTTTATAGCCATACTGAAACTGCCAAAGCACACAAGAGAAGTGTAATCAGAGCTATATTCTCATTGACAGAAAAAGTCAATTTTGCAGGCCGGACTTAGGCAAGAGGCTTTAACTCCTCCTCCTGACCCCAGCTCGAGTTCTGAATGTTTATAATTGGGCTGTTTTCTCCAGCTGGGAAACGAGCCAATTCAGTGAGCTGAAAGTTCAATTCAGCAGGCTCTCAAGGGGAACCTGCTGTCAGAAATGGCAAGGCGGTCCAGAGTGTGCCAGCTTAAGAGGTGATAACTGGGACCCTCTGCCAACTCTGCTTTGTGGGAGTGACACAACTCTGGCTCAGACAATTTACTAAACGCAGGAGAATCTGCACAATCAAGGCCTTATGTTGACTTTGCTATGTGAGACTTTTGGATGCTCATTACATTCTAACCCTCAGCCCAGGAGGCACTTCAGAAGACTTCAGAACCACAGGGCCATGGGGTATATAGGAAAGGTGGCTGTGAATAAAAATCACAAGGAAGCCCTTTGGAAACATGACTGTGGCACCCCAGACCTACTGGGTCAGAATCTATGGTATTTTATTTGTGATTCACAACAATTTGCTGTACTAGATGGTATGCTAAGTGGACCCAGTTAAGGAAGAACTCCAGCTGCTGAGAGGGTCAACAGACCATCTTCCTTGAGTATTCAGCCAGGAGCCCAGCTCATGCCCATTTTAGGCATGGCATGCAATGACCATCGGCCACACCTACAAAAGGCTTATTGTCTGGGCTCTTTTCAGTACCACTCTGAAGGGGCACTCCATTTCAGAATGCCTTGTGGGTTTCACTGTGGCTTTCCTCCATACATTCTGTTTCCAAAGCCTCTTCTTAATAAAC
Organism: Sturnira hondurensis; assembly: GCF_014824575.4. Lineage (NCBI taxonomy): Eukaryota > Metazoa > Chordata > Mammalia > Chiroptera > Phyllostomidae > Sturnira > Sturnira hondurensis. The sequence continues at coordinate 1,485,572 of NW_028081875.1, forward strand.
ATCCTTCACATTGAGCTTCATCTCAGGGGAGCACCCTATCCATATTAGCCGGGCTTGGGGAATGACCATCTGGAAACCACTGTTTCTCCAATGCTCAGCGCATCTGTAAGTACTCATTACTATAATGAGTAGGTGGTAATTTAGCCTCAGTGTGACCACTGCAGAGCTGGGAACCCACCAACTCTCACTCAGTCCCTCTGAACAACTCTGGGAATACCAGTTTGTGTCATTTAATTTTCCTGTTTTTCATAGAAAATTGAAGAGTTCTGGGGTTCTGCTGCTTGCTGCTCCGGTATTAAAGATGGACTGAGTTGTTGAGGTTACCTGGCCTATGTTTTCCACTATAATAATGAATGCAGTAGCATGGATGAAAGAACAATGAACCACTAGCCTTTATCTGTTTCTACCCTCAGTGAGCCATGGAAAGAAAAAAGGGAGGGCCAGAAAGAAGGAATGAATCAGAGACTAGGTCAAAGGCCCAGTATTGACTTGTGTGGTAGTTTAAACACAATACCAATTTCTTTAAAACTCCTCTCATCAAGAAATGGTATGAAAAGCTTCCCCCTGTAAATGGGACTTGCCTTAATGACTCACTTCTACTGTGTGGGATGTGGTAGACTGATGCTGTGTATCATCTAGAGCTAGTTGAAAAAGTGGTACAGCTTCCACCTGGTGCTCTTTCTCAGGGCACACTCAGAAGCCCTAACTGCATCCCCTATGAAAACCACAGGAGTGACCACATGAAGATAGAGATGGACAAAGCTGTTTGAGTCTTCTCATGCTTTGACTCCAGCCCTAGTCACTGTTTGATTATTACTATTAATACACGAGAGATTTCAAAGTAAGAAATACCCAGCTGAGCTCAATCAATGTGCAACCATTTGATGTAATTAAATAAATGATTCATATATTTACACTTTCACACTAAGTTTGGGGTGATTGTTACACATAAATGGAGAATTTGGGGTGAACAACAGGTCTTAAAACAGAGATTAGTCCTCATTCATGACACTGAATTTAAATTCTGATGAATATAAATCCTTACAGGGGTGTCCAACCCCAGCCCATGATGGCTATAAACATGGTCCAACATAAAATTGTACATTTACTTAAAACTTTCCTTTTGCTCATCAGTTTTTGATAGTGTTTGTGTATTTATTGTATGGCCCAAGACAATTTGTCTTCTTCCATTGTGATCCAGAGATGTCAAGAGCTTGGACAGCCCTGTCGAGTGAAATGAGTTCTAAATCCACTCAAACAGTGTAGCACAGTGTTCATGAGATTTTTCCTCCAGGTCCCAATGAGGGCCAACAAACATCTCAGAACCAGGGACCAGGCCTTTTAATCTGCCTTGTCTCCCAAAGGAAATTCAAGAGCTGCAACAACATGCAGGAGGCTCCTTGGTGGCCAAGACAATGGCACATCCACATGCTCAGCACACACATCTATTCAGAGGGGATACCAACAGGCATTTGCTGACAGCAGCTTTCAATATTTTACACATAGTAGTCTGAATTTAGATTGCTTATTTCTTAGGCTTCACTGGAAATAGCAATTTCCAAATGTAGGCAGAGGCTACTACATGTAAGAACTGAAAAATGTTTACTAACACACTGTCTTAATTCATTCAGGCTGCTCTAACAGTGCCATAAACTGGGCAGCTTAAAGAACAGACATTTATATCTCATGGTTCTTAACCTCCTCCTGTCTATTTTCTACCTACCATTTATGCTACTTATTTCCCTGTCCCTTCTCCCCCCACTTCCTTACTGAGAAGTCTCCAAGTGATCTCCATTTCTGTGATTCTGTTCTTGTTCTACTTGTTTGCTTAGTTCATTTTAATTTTTGTTTTAGGTTTGGTTTTTGGTTGTTGAGTTTCTTGTCATTTTAATGTTCATATTTTTTATCTTCCTTTTCTTAGATCAGTCCTTTTAACATTTTGTATAATAAGAGATTGGTGAAGATGAACTCCTTTAACTTGACCTTATCTGGAAAGCACTTTATCTGCCTTTCCATTCTAAATGAAAGCTTTGCTGGATAGAGTAATCTTGGAAATAGGTACTTGCCTATCATGACTTCAAGTACTTCTTTCCAGTCTCTTCTTGCCTGCAAGGTTTCTTTTGAGAAATCAACTGATAGTCTAATGGGAACTCTTTTGTAGGTAACTCTTCCCTTCTCTCTCGGTGCTTTTAAGATTCTCTCCTTGTGTTTAATCTTGGGTAACTTAACTACAGTGTGCCTTGGTGTGTTCCTCTTTGGGTCCAACTTCTTTGGGACAATCTGGGCTTCCTATACTTCCTGGAGGTCTATTTCCTTCACCAGATTGGGAAAGTTTTTCTTCATTATTTCTTCAAATAAGTTTTAAGTTTCTTGGTCTTCTTATCCTTCTGGCACCCCTATAATTCAGTTATTGGAATGTTTCAGGTTGTCCCAGATGTTTGTAAGACTCTTCACTTTTTTGAATTCTTGTTTCTTCCTTTTGATCTGGACAGATGTTTATTTTTTCCTTTTGTTCCAAATTATTGCTTTGAGTCCTGGTTTCCTTTTTGTTACTGTTAGTTCCCTGAACATTCTGCTTTATTTCACTTTGGGTATCCTTTATTATTATTATTTTTTATCGAGCTCAATCAGTTCTGTGAGCGTTTTGATTACCAGGGTTTTAAATTCCCCATCATATCGGTTTGCTATCTCCTCCTTGCTTAGCTCTATTCTTTCATTTGGGCCATATTTCTTTGTCTTGGGGCAGCTGATAGGTTGTAAGAGGGCTGGGCCTTAGGTATTCACACATGCAGGGCAACCCTCTTTTCTGAGCTGCGATTCTACCTGTGCAGGGATTGGTCGGGGGGCAGAGAGGGAATGATGCAGCTTGCCTTCTCATCTCTAGAGCACTTTCCAAAGTACTCTTAAACTCTCATGTGAGACTGGGAGCTTCTGCTACTACAACAACCCCAGCTGTAGCCCACAGTCACCTCTAAGTCCCCTTAAGTCAGCCCCTCCCCTGTATCCCCCAGAGCTGGACACCTAGCTCCACCCCCAAGGTCTACCGCCTCACAGTTTTTCTGAGTAGGCCCTCCTGATATGCTGCCTTACTGGTTTGGTTGTTCTGGTTGATTTTTTCTTTAATTCCTTTGTTGTCGTAGTTCCATGCAGTTTGATTTTCTGGCACTTTTGGTTGTTTACTGATTTCAGATCGGCTGTTATCCTCCTTTAGTTGTGTGAAGAAGCAAAGGGTCTCTACCTATGCCTCCATCTTAGCCAGAACTCCCTTGAATACTTCTTTCCAGCCCCTTCTTCTCTGTAAGGTTTCTTTTGGAAAAGTAGTTGATAATTTTATAGAAACTCTCTCCTTTTTTCTTGCTGCTTATAAGATTCTTTCTGTATCTTTAATATTGGGTAATGTAATTATGATGTGCCTTGGTGTGTGCTTCCTTGGGTCCTACTCCTTTGGGACTCTGAGCTTCCTGGACTTCCAGAAAGTCTATTTTCTTTGCCAAATTGGGGAAGTTTTCCTTCACTATTTTTTTCAAATAAGTTTTCAATTTCTTGCTTTTCCTCTTTTCCTTCCGGCATCCCTATGATTTGGATGTTGGAATGTTTAAGGTTGTCCTGGAGGTTCCTAAGCCTCTCCTCTTTTTTTTTCCAATTCTTGTTTCTTAATTTTGTTCTGGTTGAATATTTATTACTTCCTTCTACTCCAAATGGTTGACTTGGGTCCTGGTTTTCTTCCCATCACTGTTGGCTCCTTGTACATTTTCTTTTATTTCAATTTGCATAGCCTCCACTTTTTCCTCTAGTTTAGAACTATACTGAACCAGTTCTGGGAGCATCCTGATTACCGGTGTTTCAAACTGTGCATCTGATAGGTTGGCTATTTCTTCGTTGCTTAGTTGTATTGTTTCTGGGGCTTTGATCTGTTCTTTCATTCGCCCCCCCCCCCTTTTTTTTGGTCTCAGCATGCCTGTTACATAGTAAGGAGTGGAGTCTTAGATGTTCACCAGGGCAGGGCAATCCACCTCCCTGTGTTGTTGTGTTGTATGTGGGGGAGGGGTCAGAGAGGGAACAATGGGACTTGTTCAGCTCTCTGTAGGCTTTCAGTCACTTCCACCATTATCCACAAGCACACTTGGCCCTTCTGGTGCTGATTCCTGGGTGGGTAGATTTGTGTACCTTCTAGGACCCTGTGGGTCTCTGTAACAAACTCTCCTGTTATGCTGGGAGTTTTTCCTGCTGGTAGTCAGAGGCTTTGAGGTTTTATTTCCCTGCACTGGAACCCTGGATTGCATGGTCAGTCTTGCTCCCTGTTACTTCTTCCAGTTAATCCCTATACAATTGTGGGACCACCTGCTCAACCAGCCAACTGACTGCTTGGTCCCCCAGTGGCATCCTTGCTGGGACTCCTCTCTTCTCAGCTTCCTGTCTCTGCCCCTCTTCCTGGTCTGGATGAATGTTTTTTCTTTAACTCCTTGGTTGTCAGACTTCCATACAGTTAGATTTTCTGGCAATTCTGGTTGTTGTTTTGTTTTATTTGTTATTGTCCTTTCTTTGGGTTGTGCGAGGAGGCAGTGTATTTATCTATGGCTCCATCTTGACCAAAAGTCCAATTATAAAGTTTTTATAAAATGGTCCTGAAAAATTATTAAAACTTAATACAGGTTTGAGATATTATGTTTTAAAAGGCAGAGTTGTGATTAAGCCTTTAAAATGATTCCCAACCAAAACTATCGTAATTTTTTAACATCCTATAGCCTGAAAAGAGATTACTGTTCAATTGTCTTGAAATGAGCTTTCCAGGCTGATATCTCCCAAAACTCCTTGAGAGACAGTGACCACAGTTTCCATGACCATGTTCATTACACTCTAACAGGCATTTAGTACTTTCTTTTTGGTGATGCTGCTCCTAGGTTCAAAATGGAAAGATATGCAAACTTAAGAGCCCAAGAAACATTAGAGGTTTTTTTGTTTGTTTGTTTGTGCTCTTATATCAGTAATGTATGAACTTATTTTTGTTGGAAGGGATACATAGTTATCTAGAATAAATTGTAAAAGTTCCCCCCTTACTTCCTCTCCACTTCACCTTTCTTCCCGGATTGAGGTATTTATTGAGTCTCTTTTTTGTGTGTATTTTTTTTTTACATATTGAAGTACATATGCACATTATCACAAATACTTCTATTATAAGAAATATTAGCCTTTGTCTTTTCTTATGTACCATTGTGGGAAGAAGCGGAGGTGATTATAGAGTAAAAAATTTAAATCAGATAGGGGCTTAAGTATTATTTAATCATCTAATCCATACTACAACAAAGGAAAATTGAGACATATGGAAATTAGTGGAAGTTCACAAAGCTAATTCCTTCCAGGTCACCATTGAAACCCTGGACTCGTGGATCCCAGTCTACTGCTCTTCCTATTTTATGAGACATAGGGCAGCAGCAGTGGCAGAAATGAAATGTTTTCTCTAAATATTTATAGCAGATTGGACTAAGAACAAAAACTTGAAATAATAGGGGTAAAGGAAAGTATTAACTAGATCTTCCTTTGTTGAAGAGTGTTATTTATCTGCCTTGTACAGTCTAATCATTTTTCACCTGAGTAGCTCACACATCCCCAGCCCACTCTTTTATCACTAGTGGTGGACATTCAGGATGGGCCACAGTGGCTGTTCTCTGTGTCATAGAGGAAGGGGTGCACAGGTAATTCACAAAAGCTTCCTGAGTATCTCAGCTTCTGTCAGTGATTAACTCATGAATGTGCCTTTTAGATCAATAGTCAACTTAAACCCATTTTCTAAATTCTTCAAACAGCATGATATTCCCAAATCTCAAAGTTGACTTTGGATTTATGTCCAAGGCCCAATTTTTTGTTTTGCTTTATGTAGCATTATTTATGTATTTTAGAGGCAGAGAAATGCATCCAGAATTTCTTATTTCATATTTGCAGGAGGGTTTTATGGAGTGTCCTCATTATACTTATGGGCACTTTTGTAACATTAACAAAAATTTAGACTACTTCTACTGTTGTCCGAGTGAATTAGTAAAGTAGTTTAGTTGATTTGTGCTTCTGATTGGCTTTAGGTGAAAATGGTTTGTGATCATCAGAGAAGGAACTAGCATCTGATATAAAAGGAGAAAAGGTCATTTTTAGATCTGTTAGAAAATAGGACAATTTTTCTTGTAAAGCATAATTTGGGGATGAATGTTTGAGGACTTATAAGGAGAAATATCTGTGTGGGTGTATGTTTAGTTTTTGAAAAATGATTATATATATATATATGTGTATATATATATGTATGAAACATAAACATATTAAATAAATGTACATTGTTTTCTCAGCTAATTATAAGGTTTATTTACAAATAAATTTCAGGTCTACTAAATATTAGCACTTTCCATTCCTAATGCTCAAAGATTAAACTAACATTTGATATAGTAATAAACTGATGTCAACTGATAAAGTGCACATTTACAGTCTCCCTTTAAGTGTCCAACCGTCCTGCTCCAATAGCCAGAATTCTGTTTGAATGGATTGTCATCACTTTTCCTGTTCTTTTAGGACCGTCTTACTCAAAAACAAACCCGTTGTCAGAAACATAAATCACTAAGAAGTTAACTTGCAGAAGAGAGAGGCTGTGAAGGGACAGGGAGTACAAAATAGAAAGCAGGCGACTGGAGAAAGAACGTTTCAACATTATCATTTAAGAAACCCATACCCTGTGATGGCTCTTTGCCTGTGGGCAAGCTATTAAACAACTTTAAACCTCAGCTTACCTACAATACACATATATATTTTAAATAAAGCCTATCTCAAAGGTTACTGTAATATTTAATTTCACAATGTATGTGAAATTGTTAGCTTAGCACCTAAACTAAGCACTCCAGAGTGTGTGTGTCCAGAAGCCCTTCTTCAGCCTTTCCACATATGCATATATGCATGCATGAAAGTACACTTGGTTGTCAGTATGCATGCACATGCACAAGCATGTATACAAAGTGTGCAAGCATGTGCACACATATCCATACATGCATGTATGCCTAGTTATATGCATAGGTTAAGACAATGCTGAAGCTACCAGGGATTTGAGTTTGAAGTCCAGTAGAACTGATCTTTCATCACTTCTTTTTTTTAAAGCATATATTTTATTGATTATGTTATTACATACCATAAATTTCCCCCTTTGTCCTCCTGCACCTGGTTCCCCCATTCCATCTAACAATTCCCTCATCCTTAGTTCATGTCCATGGGTCATGCATATAAGTTATTTGGCTATTCCATTTCTTATACTGTTATTAACACCCCCTGTCTACTCTGTACCTAAAAATTTACACTTCTTAATCCCTGAAACTTCCCCCATTTTTCTTCCTCCCCCTACAATTGATAACTCTCCAATGATCTCCATATCTATGATACTATTACTATGTTCTGCTTGTGTGATGGTTTCTTTTTTAGATTCAGTTGTTTATAGTTGTGAATGTATTGCCATTTTAATATTCATAGTCTTGATCTTCTTTTTGTTTTAAATAAGTCCCTTTAACATTTCATATAATAATGGCTTGGTGATGATGGACTCCTTTAGCTTTACTTTGTCTGGTAAGTACATTCTGTCCTTCCATTCTAAATGATAGCTTTGCTGGATAGAATAATCTAGGTTGTAAGTCTTTGCTTTTCATCACTTTGAATACTTCTTTCCAGTACCTTCTAGACTGCAAAATTTCTTTTGAGAAGTCAGCTGACAGTCTTATGGAAATCTTTGTAGGTAACTATCTGCTTTTTCTCTTGCTGTTTTTAAGATTCTCTGTACTTAACTTTTGGCATTTTAATTATGTTGTGTCTTGGTGTGGTCCTCTTTGCACATCTTGTTTGGGACTCTCTGTGCTTGCTGGATAGCATGTGTATTTCCTTCACCAAATTAGGAAAGTGTTCTCTTATTATTTTTTTCAAACAGGTTTTCAATTTCTTGATCTTTATCTTTTATGATTTGAATGTTGGTATGTTGGAAGTTGTCCCTTAGCCTACCCTCATTGTTTTTATTCTTTTTCCTCTTTGTTGTTCTCATTGAACTTTTTTTCTTCTTTATGTTTCAAATCAATGATTTTATTTTCAGTTTCATCCACTCCACTGTGGATTCCCCATAAAATTTTCTTTGCTTCACTTAGTGTTAACTTAATTTATGCCTGCATCTTTTTTATGCTGTTGAAATACCCAGTGAGCCCTGGCTGGTGTGGCTTAGTGGATTGAGTGCCAGCCTGTGAATCAAAGAGTAGCTCATTCAATTCAAAGTTGGGGCACTTGCCTGTGTTGCAAGCCAGGTCCCCAATAGGAGGTACACAAGAGGCAACCACACATTTATGTTTCTCTCCCTCTCTCTCTTCCTCTTTTCCCCTCTCTAAAAATTAATAAATAAAATCTTTAAAACTAAAAAGAAATATCAATGAGCCATGGCTGGTGTAGCTCAGTGGACTGAGCACTCGCCTATGAACCAAAGAGTTGCTGGTTCAATCCCAAGTTGAGATACATGACTGGATTGCAGGTCAGGTCCCCAACAGGTGGTGTGTGACAGGCAACCACACGTTGATATTTCTTTCCCTGTCTTTATCCTCCCCCCTATAAATAAATAAATAAAGTCTAAAATAGAAATAAAATAAAATTTATTTAAAAAAAGAAATACCCAGTGAGTTCCTTGAGCATCCTAATAGCTAGTGTCTCAAACTCTACATCTGAGATTGCTTATCTCCACTTTGTTTTGTTTTGTTTTTCTGGAGTTCTGTTTTTCATTTTGGGACATATTTATTTGTCTCCTCATTTTGGCACCCTCCTTGCATTTTTATCTAAGTGTTAGGTAGATGTACTTTGGTAGTCTACCATAGGTGACTCCCTCTGTTAGTGTCACCTATGGTAGAAAAGTGCACCTGTAAGTTGGATGGGGTGAAGCTTTAGTTAATCATCAGGGCAGGGCACCCTAGGTGGAATCTCAGATATGGTATCATTGCTCTGTATATGTGTGTGTGGTGGGGAGGGCTCAGAAAAGAGACAAAGTCACTTTAACAGCATAGACAGCTATATGGCCAGGTGTACCCCAGAGAACCTGGCCTCTGGAGTTTGGTCCAGGAGGAAGCTCTCCCCTAGTAGCCACCTTGATGCCAGACACTTCATCACTGGGGCCTGTATGCCACTGGCCCAAGTGCTGCAGCCAAGGAGAGTGAGTCTGCACAAGTCTTAAGTCTGTTGTGGGATGCCTGAGAATCCCAAAATTTCTTGCATCTCTCCAACCCCCACTAGCACTTGTTTTTACAGCCAGGAGTTATGGGGACTGTCTTTCTGTCTCTGGAACACTGGGCTGGGTGGTCTGGTATGGAACTGGGACCCCTCATTCCTGAGGTATCCCTCTTGATATTTATCCATCACATGCGTGTGTAGTACCACATGTTCTGTGTCTCTGCCTCTCCATCCCTCCTACCCATCTGGTTGAATGTGACTTCTTTAATTCCTTGGTTGTTGTACTTCCATCCAGCTTGATTTTCTGACAATTCTTGGTGATAGTTGTTTTGTAGTTTAATTGTAATTTTTGTTGTGGTTGTGCAAGAAGGTGAGCCATGTTTACCTATACCTCCATGTTGACCGAAAGTTCATTTTCATCACTTCTTAATTTACCCTGGCTGGTCGTGTCATCAGAAAATGTGTAAACTAATTAAAAAAGATGTTAAAGAAATACAAAAGGTAATTGAATAAGATAACATGGTATTTTGTTTCAATTTGCATATAAGAATAATTGAGCCACTACTTTTCTTAAGAAGGAGATACAGAAACTCATTCACTTATTCAATCGGTAAATATATTCTGGGTACCTAGCACATGCCAGGCACTAGGAAAACATAGTCAAATCAGTTCAATTCTTACCCCACATCAGGGAGCACACCTTATCCTGTGGAAGCAGAGAGGCATAAAGAACTAACCTACCTTTAATATATGCTGTTATATGGCCAGACATGCCATGCCCTTAGAGCAGGAAGGAGAGAGTGATTGGTTGGCCAGATGTAGTCAGTAAGGGCCTCAGAAGATGTTGTATTTAAGCTGAAACTTGAGGCATGAGAAGGCACCATCCATACAAATGGAAGTCAAGGTATAAGATAGAAGCACATGTGGACTTAAAAAATCATGTGGTGTTAAGAAATTACAGATATTTAGCGCTCTTAGTGTGTTTAGAGGAGGTAAGCAGATCAGAGGAGCTGAGGTGATTGGAGACCAGATCATGAAAGGCTCGCTCACACCTAAGTTAGATATTACTCCTGGAAGAGATAAATAAAGGGTTTTCTAATATCTTAAGCAGAATTAGCTAATGGTTGGATCAGCTGTGCATTTCAGAAAGTTAATTAGTGGTGGTGTGAGGATGAAATTGAATTGGGAATAAGAAAATGGAATCTTTTTTACAGTATGGGGGAGGGGCTGAACAATGATCTGAATGGCAGAGGAAGAAAGAGAACATTGAGAATCTTTTGGGACATACTTTGTATTTGCTGATGAGGTAGAGAATTCATCAAAGTCACTCATGTTTTCTACCTAGGCAATTTGTCAATGGTGGTACCAAAACTGAGAAAGCTAACACTGAATTGAGATGTGGACAAGGATGAAAATCATGGATGTAATTTAAACATTTGACTTAGAGGCACATGACACATTCTGGTAGGAATGGTCAAATTTATTGTCATCATGTCTATGAAATGTAAGCATTGGAATAATTCAAGAATCCATTGGAAAACCTGAATTTTACTGATTGTATGCCTAAGGAGTAAGAATAGAATTTTGAAACATTCATTTTAAAAATGGCATTATGCTAAGTGAAATAAGCCAGGCAGTGAGAGACAAATACCATGTGATCTCACATTTAACTGGAACCTAATCAACAAAACAAACAAGCAAGCAAAATATAACCAGAGACATTGAAATTAAGAACAATTTGAGCCCTACCCGGTGTGGCTCAGCTGGTTGGAGTATTGTTCTGTAAACTGAAAAGTTAAGGGTTTGATTCCCAGTCAGGGCACCTGCCTCGGTTGCAGGTTTAATCCTGGTCACAGGCGCATATTGAAGGCAAGGTAACTGATTGATGTTCCTCTCTGTCTTCAAATCAGTAAAAATATCCTCGGGTGAAGATAAAAACAAAAAAACAAACAAAAAAGAAAGAACAATTTGACAGTTAGCAGAGGGGAGGTGGGAAGGGACACTTGGGTATGCGCACATGTGGGTGCACACACACTCAGATCTATCTCTATTTAAATATGTCTCTTGTTTTCTGTTACCAATCTTCAGGTGTCAAAGTTCTCCTTTCTAATATTAAATTCTGGGATTTGTATGTGCACATATGTGTGTAGGGAGCAGCGTGCTTGTGTGTGATGGTGTTTATACCAGTTTCTGTCCACTGAATTAACTTTTCTAAAGTTATGGTTTTTTCTTATGTATTTGTGGTTCAGAAATTACTAATTTGTGGTCCAAATACTATGGGACAGAAGCTTTTCCAACTTTTTCTGACATTGTAGACATTTTGATGCCATATTTTGTGAGCATGAATGTATTAATATCATCACTGAGAAGATTCAAAGCTTTTTAATTTCTCAAAGAAACTATGAAAAAACAAAGAATGAGAGTTTTAGAAACACTCTCTTAAATCACTTTCTTCAATTTACCCTTCAATGTATTGGACAAATCAAAGTCCCATTTGACGTGGAGATATTTGTTCAAAGAAAGAAAACAGGTATATGAGCCAGAAGGATCCTACCCCAATCCTTAAAATCTTTACATTCAGACTGGACTTTTTGTTTCGTGTCTTATGCTGAACTTTAATAAACTCAAATATGACCGATTATTGCTTCTGACAGGTTCTGTGTTATTTATTATGATAAATCATGGAAATGATTTTATAATAAAGTTTAAATAACTTTAACTTTATTTCAATTTTTCTCAACACATTCATAGATTCTGCTTTTATTATGTTTTTCTTAGTGTTTGAAAAATAGTGGGATCTTCCAACACAATGATTTAAAATTTAACTGACAAAACTAATGACTTCATGCCAAGTTAATAAAGTTGTGTTTGGTCTCTATTTTTACTCAGTCCTGACAGGCATACCCAGCTATGTAGGAAGTGTGGGGAGGGTGTTGGAAATCCACAGGCTGGTGCAATACTTTAGGGCCAGCCACAGGGGGCGCTGTTACAACTCCTGCGCCTAAGGAGGCAAGGGGAAGAAGCAGTTACCTGAACCCTGAGAGGTGCCACCCAGTGATAAGTGCTGAGGCCTTCAGTAGAATGACACAACCAATGCAATCTGGAGAAAACTGGGAGATTCTACCTACCCATTCTCTCATTCTGTCCTACTCTCCAAACTTTTGGTGGTGATTTCTTTGGACTGAGCCCATCTAGAGGCCAGAAGAGAAAATAATAGATGATGCAGTCTGTTAGCAATGTAGGGAGAAGAAAGGTGGGTACTAATATAGGTGGGTATTTCCTTTTGCCTGGCAGGCAAAAGGAAAATATCCAGCATAGCATTTTTTTGTTAAGAAGGCTAATGGTACATACTTGGGTACTAATATAATGTGAAAATACAAAGATTTTTTATGTTCTCTTTCATAAGTTGTGTTCACTTTCAACATTGTTGAGTTATCCAGGAAGCATATGCTAAGAAACAGTTTAAAAAGCAAGAGATTAATTGTGTTTGTCTGTGAATGACAAAAAGGAGAATAAGCAGGCACTGACAGCAAGAGACTTCAGACCTGGTGCATGTCTGAATCCTCTGAAATGAGAGGTGTGGAAAGGAGACTGAGAGAAGTTTCTCTTAGACCAAGAAAAAGTTTGGCACAAAGATTGCCCATAGAGTGTTCCCTTGTCAGGAGGAAATGGCCCTGCCCTGGTACCACTGAGCAATCATTGTCTGGAGGCCTCCCCAAGGAGAACATCATGGCACATCTGAAAGCTGTCAGCTAACCATATTCTTTATGGCTGGGTAATTAGTCCCTCCTTGAAGGGGTTCTGAGGGATGCACACATGTCCCTGTTTGCTACAGATACCAGGAATGTCACCATGTCATGTCAGGAGGAAGTCGTGATACAGGGGAAGTTCCTTGATAGACAGGGATGGGAAGTAGTTCTCTTTCTTAGAGGGAAGGTCAATGTGAAGAGAAGTGTCAAAGCAGGAGGAAGTGAGTGGTCAGTGACCTCTGATGTTATCTCCCTTGTTTGAACAGAAATATTAGGTGGGGCAAAATGTTAAGTAGAGAAAACCAAAAGCTAAAACCCCTGGCTGTAGATTGCTCAGAAGTTGGCCACAGTTGAGTAACAGTGGCACAATGACCTAATTAGGAAGAAAGGAGGCCTAAATTAGCCTGCAGAGCCTAATGGAAGGCCACTATCTGTGCTGGTTCCCAGACCCTGTGGCGCAGGACCACTGTGGTAGAGACAAAACACCCAGTAGCCTAGGTTAATGTCTTCACTGAAGATCAAATTGTCAATTAAAGCCAATTAAAGGGAAATCTGTGGGGCTACAGCAGGAGAACCACTCAGCCTACCACAGGGGGCCTACCACAGGAGCCTACCACAGCCTCTTTAGCAGGAGGGCAGGCACATGTCTATGAGCAGCAACTGTGGTCAGTGACACAAGCTTGGGGCTAGCAAAGATCTGAAGCATCAAAGCTCCTTTTCCCTCTTCCAGACACCCAAAGCCAAAACCACTCACAGTCACTATCTCGGGCAGAAGAAGTAGGAAGATTAGAAACTGCCTTGATGGGAGCTGAACTTTTTGGTTCAAATGAATATTTACGTGAAATGTAATTGTGTTGAAGTGGAAGATACTAAAACACATCTAAGTTAAGATTAAGTTCTCTTGACTTTACCTAACTGCTGTTGACCATCAGCTTTGCAGAAGACCCCAGAGATACACATGTTGATGAAACAAAATTAAGTTTATTAGATCTGCTGCATGAGAACACTACCCTGATGGACTTAGTAGTATCTCAGAATGCAGAGATCAGGATCTGCTCTGGTTGATTTTTTTAAAACAAAATGTTTATTTAAACTGAAGGATGCTTGATTGAAGAGTAATTTATCCTTATTTAAAGACAGATTTTCGTCCTGGCTGGTGTAGCTCAGTGGATTGAGCGCGGGCCTGCGAACCACACAATTGCGGTTTGATTCCCAGTCAGGGCACACACCTGGGTTGCAGACCAGTTCCCAGCTAGGGGACTCATGAGAGGCAACCATACATTGATATTTCTCTCCCTCTCTCCTTCCCTTTCCCTCTAAAGATAAATAAATAAAATCTTAAAAAAATAAAGACAGATTTTCCTATGTGTAACAGCTGCATACAAAAAAGTTTTAAAATTGTCTTTGCATTTGTAATGATGAACAAAAAAGATTGAAATTGTTCAATCAAACAATGTATACAAGGATTTTTGTGTTGTTCTTTTTTTCTTAAACAGTAAGAGAAAAATAACTTACTGGAATGTAAGAATAAAAGCTGAGTGAACATGCCACTGATGGGGAAAGGTTATTTTCATAGAACCACTATTTTCCCCATCCCATCTCCATTTGATGTCAATCAAAACATCCCATTGACCATTAAGTTAAAAATGCAAATGCTTGTTTACATATATCAGTTACTTTATGTACAATAAAAGGAATGGGGAAGGGAAAATGGAAGCATAGGCAAAACTATACTGTAGTAATGAGAATATGGTGAAACCAAATTGCAGTTTTCTAAATGAGAATGTCTTCTTGGTCTAGAAGAACATAGTTCTGGAGTAAAGTAGAAGGTTCTGTTTTTGGTAGACACCTCCTGTCTGCTGCTGGAACACATCAATTGTATCTTCATCCTCCATTTCCAACTGTGCAGGTGTGTTTGTTTCAATAACTGGTCACCTGTCAAATCAGAATCTGATCTGCCTCATCAACAAACCCTGTTCACAATAGGCTTCCATCAATTTACTAAGTGGTGTACACCTCTTAATCTTAAACTACACCACAGAACCATCCTGCTCCACCTCCTTCACATGAATATGGTCATTTTCAGTCTCGCCCCCTTTCTTGGAATTTTTGATGGCCATAGCATGTGCCAGAATCTCCTCAGCATCTACTTCACAAAAGTAGTGCCAGGTCTGCACCAAATGAGCATATAAACAGCATCAGAAGCAGCAGGTGAAGCTGCTCTGGGAGATTTTTACAGTAGGTTTTCTTTAAAAGGTTAGGGGCAATTTGGGACTGGGCAGAGCTTATGACCTAACAGCTTTGAATTGGTGAGCCTACAAGATGAAGGACTTGAAGTAAGTGTTGATGAGTAAGTTGTCAGTTTAGATTCATAAACTATTTTAGCTGATTCAGTGTTTTCCCCAATTTTTGCTTGATTTGAATAGATTAGGGAAAGAATGACCAGTGCCGTTTGAAAGTCCAGAGTAGACAGTGTGCTGGAGATCCTGTAAGTTAAAAAAATAAAGACAGCATTTCTTTTATCTTTCTAAGAATTTTAAAGTAATTGATACATTATTATTAACTAAAGCCCATACTTTATTGAGGTTTCCTTGTTTTTTTTTTTTTTTTAAATGCCTAATGTCCTTTTCTGTTTTAGGATCTCATTCAGGATACCACATTACATTTAATTGTCTCCTATTGCTCTTCTTGGCTGTAACAGTTTCTCAGGCTTCCCTTATTTTTGACGATCTTGACAATTTAGAGGATAATTTGTCAGACATTTTGTAAAATGTCCCTCATTTGAGATTTATCTAATATTTTGTTTACAATTTGGCTGGAGTAATGAGTTTTGGGGAATAAAACCACAAATGTCAAGTGCCATTTTCATCTTATCATAGTAATGGTTCATACTAGCAAAATGGCATCACTTTTAATGTTAACCTCGATCAGCTGGAGTTTGTCAGGTTCATCTACTGTAAAGCAGTTATTTTCTCCCTATTCCATATAGTGATCTTTGGAAGGCAGACACTTTGTGCAGCTCACATGAAAGAAGTCAGGGAGGGGTGTTATGCCACATAAGGGTAGAGAATCTACATTAAATATTTGGAATTTTTCTCTATAAAAGATTTGTCAGTTCTATCACACTTATTAGTTTATTAGAATCATGAATATTTAATTCTTTGTCTTACATTCTTATATTGTTTTACTTACTTTGCGACTCAAATTTTTCTAGCTTTGGCCAATGGCAGCTCTCTCGGTTGTATCCTGTGTCATTTGATATTCCTCTGTTATTGTGTGCTTCTGTTTATAAAGCATTTCTAGGCACTATAAGTCATACTAGGATTATCTTGTACATTCTCTGTCCCAGTCTTAGAATTAGACACTTTTCCACATAGTGCTGGCTCCTTTGACTTCAGAATGGTATTACAAACAAATATCTGGGTGCTAGGTACCGTCATTGTTACTGGGATACCATTGCTTCTAGAGGCATTTCTTCTTTACATCTGATCACTACACTTGTGATTCTTTTCCTAGTGACTCTGCTTCTATCCTTCCCATAAGAGTGTCATTTGGAAAGTCATAGAATTAAGCCACATAGAGTGTGACCTGAAAACTAGGATGGGAATGGTTTAACAGGAAGAAGACTTCTGTGCACTGTACCCCCCCCTCAAAAAAAAAGTTAAACATGACCTCTGTGTGTTTTATATGGGAAAAAAACAGAGAGTTTTCACTTTTTTGGTGCTAATTCTAAGACTTAAACAAGGTAAATTAGAAACACGGGGATGAAGATGTCTACTTGATGTGTCAGATGATTGCTCACAATACTGTGATGAATGAGTCTGTAAACCAAACACATCAATACCTCATGGTGTGAGAAGGACAAGCTCATTACCTTCAAAGAGCTTAAATCCTTTTCTCTCAGGCATCATGTTACACCAGGCTCCATAGTTACAGTTTGATCCCAAGACAAGAAAATAAAGGTTAATGATTGAAGGTGATTCTTTACCATCAAATTAAGATGTGACAAATTTGTCTCTTCTTTACTGACAACATTTTGCTTCTTCTATAAAACCAAGATGAATGTGAAAGTACAAGAAAGACTAAGCTTTTAATAATTTCTTATTTCAATTATCTGGTTGTTTCTATCTGTTCACTGGGATGTTTTCCATAATTATTTTGAATATAATAAGGTACCGTGCCATAAAAAAATTTAAAAGAAAACAAACCAAAACAACAAAATGACTTTAATAAAGGCAACTAAGTTTGACCCTAGTGAAGGATTAGGTTTCAACTAAAAGAAGTGGGGAATGAAAAGACATTATATATAAAGAAAAAAATGCATGTAATTGAAATCCCTTTTGGTGTCAAGTTCTGATATTTTATGACTCTACCAATGAGAGTATATTGACCCTGGGTATCAGAAGGCCCACAATGCTAGGGGCTTTAAGAACAAAAGGTGATTTCTTTTATATATTGCTGTATAACCTGTTTCATGGGCCACAATTGACTGGGCCAGGGCTCAGCCATGATCTAGTGACACACGACTTAGCACTCATCTGGGGATACTTGTGTCAGTGAGCTGGTAGATTTGTTGACCTGGTACGAAAATCTGGACAAATAGTGGTGCTCTATTCTATATTGTTACTAATCACCTAATCAATCCTCTCTTTCAGGAAATGAGATAGGACTTCCCAGAGTGGCTGTGGGATCACCAGAGCTCCTATAATAGCCTGAACTGTGGTCAACATTGTTTCTGGTCTGCATGAGGCCTGATTTGTGGTTGCTAAGATAATTTCTTGTGTTTTCTAATTTCCTGGAAAGCTCTTACGATAAAAATGCTCATCTGTGGTTAACTGAGTGTGGTTTGGCTCCTTGCAACTTAGAAAAGTTCAACTGAATGTAACACAATAAAAGGACCTAAAATTATATAGCAATTCTTTGAGGTCAGGTATCAAGTCTTACTTTGATATCTAAAGTAGATTCATTCAGCTAAAACTCAACATATAATTAGTAAAAGGGTGAATGAATGAATGAATGAATGAACAAGGCACAAAAAGATTAAGAATGTTACTAAGGACAGAAACTACTATAATTACTAGACTCTGTATTAAACAATATTAAAACTAGTCATTGTTTTCTGTCTGTATGTTAATACTGAGATCAAGCAAAAGTAGCTTAGCTGCTTGCTTCAAGAATTTCTGTTTCTGGATGAGACCATAAACCAACTAAATAATTTAATTGTCAGGACTAAGAGCTTCCTTAGCAAGGCTCTTCAAAATCCTTTCCTTGCTGTGTCCAATAATATAAGACAACATTATCATGTATTCTCTCCAGTCCAAGCCAATTCTCCACCTGACGAGAACCACCTTAAAAAGCATCAGTTTAGGTCCTAAAAGTGCTATTAATTAACGAAACCCTAATTTTTGTTTTAAGTCCCTAAGACCCACAAGGTAATATTTCTTCTTACTAGGATGTGACAAATTTGTCTACTCTTCAAACAGTATATTTTACTTCTTCTGTAAAACCAAGTACAGAGAAGTATAGATGTCAGTGATTTCCTCAGAGACCTTGAAAAAGCTATTGCTAATTTGCCTAATGGATAAACTAATTGGACTTGAAGTTACTTCAAAAAATCATTTCAACACTAGGACTCAGGTCAGTAAATCTATGGAAGTGCTCACTAAACTCCACTTTGAATAAATGTCTTAATTGTTTGCTACTCTGCTGAATGCAGAAGGAATCTAATATTCTCTGGACTCTGAAAGAGAAAGTGGCATAAGGTACATAGCAAAGTGTTAAGGCCCTATGGCCCATTAAATGCTTAGCTTAATTTTCCAAAATACACAAAAATGTGCAACTCTGGACTTCCAATAAAGTATCTGTCATGAGGGTCATTTTAACTCAAATGACTCTAAAAATGGCTGTTAATTCCAGACATTTTCAACTGCATGGGACAACAGCCACCACATGTCACACAATACATTGCACACAATGTAAACATACCATTCATGTCCACAACTGAAATATTTATGGCATTTTCCCTCATTGCCATGTCAACCCGTGAAGCAACCAGGCCATTAAATCATGCTGTCAGCAGGCCAAGACAGTTAGAGTGAAAAAAATTCCAGTTGCTGACATGAAATTTTACATTCATCATTTCAATGTTTTTTTTTTTTTCCATCTGCTTCTTGCTTTATGCTCTTCATGGCTTTTGAGCTGGTCTTTTATGGTACAAATAGAATATGAATGAGTCGTTTAAAATACACTATAAATTCCAGCCATAAGACTTATTTTTTTCAGGTGATAATCTTGAGGTCACATTCCAAGAGAGGAAGAGACATGGTGAGAGCTGACATATCATTGATATAACTAGCCAATTTTAAACTTTCTAACTTGGATTTATTGTTTCATTTTTCTTGTCTAGATGGAATTGTTTTCAGTAAACATATGGATTTTATTCACTTTCATTTCTTCTGAACTACTTAGATTTCTAGGATACAAAGTATAATCAGTGGACTTGGAATGGGCTATCCACGCTAACAACACAACCAAGAATACATTATTCTGGCCAATCTTGACTTTACATGATCACATTAATTTTGGAAATTGCTTCTTTTAATGTATAACTACATATAATTTATCTTTTTTTTACCACTAGAAGACATTTCACATTAATTCACACATCAGAAAAAGATTTTCTGTGACACTAAGAATGTTAGATTAAAAAATAAGGTAACTGATATTCCATGTAAATGTTGATGCTAGTCTCCAACCAAGGACTATTTTGCATAAATAGAACAACTATTCCAAGATTGCACTGCTTTACTTCATACTCCATCCTCTTCTATACATGTTCTGTCTGTGCACTTCCTGTTTGCCACCTCTAAGCACATTAAACCTGCAGGATTTTGATAGAACTTCTGGCATTTTAGCTGCTCTATGCACAGTGTTCTGCTCTTTAGGCTGCTTGTACAACAGTCCCAAGAAAGTGTACTCAATTAGAGTTTTCAAGGAAACACAAGCCCAGACATGAATCTTCTCTGTCACCAGAATAGCTCTCCACTCTTCACTCACCTCTGTAAGACCCACAAACCTTTGAAAGGGATGCTAGCCCATAGGTATTGTTATGGAAAAGAAACAGGGAGGGTAATCAGGGAGTGTGGAAAAAAGCCAAGATGCTATCAAACAGATATCTGAACAAAGGCAAGAGCCTAATGTGAATCTAAGGATCTCAGCCTCTTGGAAGTTCACAGTGGATTAGGAGAGGCAGATCCTTACAGAATGGCAATCAGTGCTGGGGATAATATGAGCTGGGTCTTCAAGAGTGGCAAATTGTGACAGTTATATATGGGGAAGAAGTGACTTCCATGTTGAAGAAATCCTTGAACAAGTGCCCAGAGGCAGGAAAATGCTGGTAAGAGTTCCAGGGATAGAAAGTATGCCCTGTGCCTTTAAAGTAGGGTAAATAAATGTTAATAAAGGGCCAAGCTGTGGAGGGCTATGGAAATAGAGATGAGGAGATTGCAGTGAGAAAGGTTTTGAATAGAGAGAGATATGGTTAGATCTGTGCTCTTAAGTGATATTTATAAGGTGAATCTGATGGGGAGGATAATAGAGGTACAAAATTATTAGAAGTTTATTAGAATAATTGGATCAAAGAGATGACAATAATAAAAAGAGGACTCAAAAACAGTGCTTGAAAATCTGAACATGTTAGGGTGTGATGAAAATTTATTTTCCAAATATTTTGAAGGTAAAAATTTACACATTTAGAATGAGCAGATATTCACACAAAGAAATAATATACAGCAATAAGTTAAAGTACGATATACAGAAGCACAAAAATATGTTTGACATAACAATAAGGTTGAGTAAACAGAGCCAGTCATAAAAAAGTAAATATTGTGTTATTTAATTTATTTAGAGTTCAAAAACTAATCTATGCTACTGGATAGACAGTGGGGATCCTTGGAAGGGTGAATGGACTGGATAGATGCTCAGCTGGGCCTTCCAAGGGCTGGAGGAATTTTGATTTTTAATATGGGTGCTAGTTACAGGTTATTATTGGTTTTTGAAAATTCACAGGGTGGTATACTTATCATATTTTTACTTTTATTTATGTTAAACTGTGGTAAAAGTTTAATATAAGTAAATGGTACACCATGTTTTGGACATCTCAATTTAAGGAGAGAAATAATCTAGCAGGTTGTCTTTTAAAAGTTTAGCTCTTGAATCAAGAGTAATCAAGGTCATGTTTCCTAGATTCCATGAAAATTAGGATCTGTGATGCAGCAAATTGAGTCATTGCATTGTGTAGTAAAACCTGACATGTCCTGATCTCTGTCCAGCTAAATCCTCAGCTAAAGACTGAGGTGGTCAGATGAAAACTCACAGGACTGGAAATAGTCAGCGGCCACTAGTGACACTGAGAATAAAAAATCCATCATTATCTCATTAATTTAAAGTAGACAGAAGAATAAAAAGTGACAAGGGAAGGATGACTATCTCTTTCGCAGCTTCACAATATAACCAGTAAGGCTCATTTGCTGACAGGACTTAGATAGAAATCCATCATTCCTCCCCTGCCCTGGTGGTCAGCTCCTTGCAGTGATTAGCAGAGAAACCTGTAATGTTTAACCAGCCTTGTACTTACAATGCTAAACCATAGACAGACTTCTTATCATCCAGGAGCTCAGTATTTTATTTATTTTTATTTTTTAAAATATTTTATTTATTTATCTTTAGAGGGAAAGGGAAGGAGAGAAATATCAATGTATGGTTGCCTCTCATGCGTCCCCTGCTGGGAACTGGCCCACAACCCAGGCATGTGCCCTGACTGGGAATCGAACCACAGTACTCTGGTTTGTGCAGACCCACACTCAATCCACTGAGCTACACCAGCCAGGGCTTAGGAGTTCAGTATTTTACAGTGTTAGAGTCATGCTCCATGTTCATACAAGGAAGTGTACGGTTATTACTATGCTTTAAAATCTGGATTCACTGTTAATTTTTCTACATCACTATAACTTTTCCCAAATTCTCCCCACCTGCAGAAAGAAGAAGCCTTGACTTGTGTTTTTTTTTAAAGGTTCCAAATTACTCCCAGATGGATTTCTAAGTAGGGTTTCTTAAGTAGGAGTTTTTACACATGCATTTAATTACACTGTTTGCAGATTATTAACTCCTTGAAAAGGGAGCAGTAACAAAGAATGAAAGTAGTGTTGAAATGATAACATAAAACATTAGATGACCCCAAAAAGTGATTCTGATTCAGGAATACTCTTCTTATTCACATTACTTCAAACACATATATTATATGGTTCCTACAAAAAATGTGGATTTTAATTAGTACTTTCAACTCCTCATCAGAACTGGACTAAACAGTTTTCTCACAGCCCAGCCCAGCCTGGTTCAATCAGTGCATGCCACAACCACATCCACCCCCACCATCCACCACCCACCATCCACACAAATTCAGAGTGAAGTAAGAGGGTGAGTACTGATGACCCTTAGAGTAACACCAAATAATCAATGTGCGGGACTGGAAACATCATAGCAATTGTATGCAGGAATCTCTGTGGTACTGAGAACTTCAGCTGGAACCCTCAGAGCTGTAAGTGTACTTCTTTTGGATGAGCTTTTCAGAAGGAACAAAAAAGCATCAGAGGGACATACAAAGGGCCAACATAAACAAGACCCCCAAACCAGCAAGCTCAGGAGATCAAGGAGATTGCACTACTGAACCTCACAGGTCTTCTACCATAGAAGTTCACACCAGAAGCCCAGGGAGTCAGAAAAAAAATCAATTTAAAAAGCAGAAGTTAACAAGAAGAGTCTCACAAAAAAATGGGAAGACAAAGAAATAATCCCCAAATGAAAGGAAAGGGGGAAGCCTCAGAAAGAATGCTAAATGAAATAGAGGAAACTCAACTATCAGATATTGAGTTCAAAGCAATGGGTATAAGGAAGTTCAGTGACCTCACAGTGAATTACCAAAAACTACAGGGAAACTACAATGAGCTAACTGCAAATCATTTCAAATTGAAAAAGGAAATAGAAACTATCAACAAGGGTCAAGAGGAAATTAAGAATACAATTTCTGAATTGGAGAACACAGTAGAAGAAATCAAAAGAAGGCGAGATGAAGCAGAAGATCGAATCAGTGAGCTGGAGGACAAGGTAGAAAAACACCCATAAAGAGCAAGAAAAGAAAAAGAGGCTCAGAAAGAATGAAAAGGGGTTAAGGGAAATAGAGGAAAACGTGAAACTTAATAATATTTGTATAACAGGGATACCAGAAGGAGAGGTACCAAATGATAGAAAACCTGTTGACAAAGTAATGATGGAAAAATTTCCTAATTTGATGTGAGAAAAAGTCACATAAATCCAGGAAACACAGAGGGTCCCAAACAAGAAGAACCCAAAGAGGCCAACTTGAAGACATATCATAATGATAATTTCAAAATTTCAAGGCAAAGAGAGAATCTTAAAGGCAGCAAGGGAGAAATAGGAAATAACATACAAATGAGTCCCAGTAAGACTCGCAGCTGACTTCTCAATAGAAAGACTCCAAGACAGAAGGGAATAGTGAGATATATTCCAAGTAATGCAAACCAAGAGCCTGCAACCCATATTACTCTATACAGCAAGGCTATCAATTAAAATGGAAGATCAAATAAGGGGCTTCCCAGACAAAATAGGCCTCAACGAATATACCTCTTCCAAATTATCTCTGCAAGAAATGCTAAAGGGTCTGATTTAAGAACAGGAAGAAAAGTAGTGGGAAAGAGAGGAACACAGGTATGAAAAAGGGCAATGAATAAGTACCTAGCAATAATAACCTTAAACATAAATGGGTTAAATGTTCCAATCAAAAGACATAGAATAACTGAATGGATAAGAAATCATGACCCATATCAGCAATATGCAATATGCATATAGGACAAAATAGACTTCAAAACAAGAGCCATAAAAAGAGACCCAGATAGTCACTTCACAAGATTAATGGAAGAATCCACCAAGAATATATAAAAATTGTAAATGTATATGCACCCAATGTAGGAGCACCCAAATACATAAAGAAAATCTTGGAGGACTTCAAAAAAGATATTGACAACAATGCAATTAAAGTAGGGGATTTTAACACCCCACTGTCAAAAATAAACAGATCTCCCAATCCAAATAACAGCAAAGGTATTGTGGCATTGAACAATGCCCTAGATCAAATGGATTTAACTGATATACATAGAGAACCTTTCATCCCAAAGAAGCAAAGTACACATTCTTTTCAAATGTACATGAAACATTTTCAAAGATGGACTACTACATTTTCATGATAGACAAAAAACAAGCCTGAACAAATGCAAAAAAAAATTGAAATCATATTAAGCACTTTCACTGACCACAAGGGGCTGAAACAAGAACCCAAACTCAAGGAAAAAAAACTAAAAAACACTCCAATGCATGGAGATTGAATAGTATGCTATAAAACAATGAATGGGTCAAGAATGACATCAAGGAAGAAATCAAAAAGTTTCTGAAAACAAATGAAAATGAATTTGCAAGAATAAAAAACTTATGGGACACAGCAAAGGCAGTCTTGAGAGGGAAAATCATAGCAACATAGGCCTACCTAAAAAAAATAGAAACATTTCAAATAAACAACCTAATTATACACCTACAAGAACTTGAGCAACTACAACAAAGACAGCCTAGAGCAAGGAGAAGGAAGGAAATACTCAAGATAAGAGCAGAATTAAATGACCTAGAGAATGAAAGGAAATTATAATGATCAATACACCCAGGATCTGGTTCTTTGAAACAATAAACAAAATCAGCAAGCCGTTAAGTAGAGTCATCAAGAAAAAAAGACAAAATCCAAATAAACACAATCATAAATGAAAAAGGAGATTACAACTCATACTACAGAAATAGAAAGGATTGTAACAAATTATTATGAAGAAGTATATGCCAAGAAATTTGAAAAACTAGATGAAATGGAAAAAATTTATATAAAAATATAACCTTCCAAAGCTCAATGAAGAAGAAGCAGAAAGCCTGACCTAACCAATAACAGCAGATGAAATTGAAGCAGTAATCAAAATGCTTATGAAACACAAGAGCCCTGAACTAGATGGTTTAACAAGAGAAATTTTGCAAAGCATTTAAAGAAGAGCTAACCTATCCTTTATAGGGTATTCAAAAACATTCAAGAAGATGGAAGACTTCCAAATTCTTTTTATGAAGCCATCATCATCCTAACCCAAAAACCAGGTAAAGACATAAAAAGAAAGAAAACATCAGGGCAATATCACTTATGACCATAGACACTAAAATCCACGAGAAGATTTTGTCAAACTGCATCCAGTTTGACAAATATGTTAAGAAGCAATATGTTAAGAAGATTAAGTGGGATTCTTCCCAGAGATGCAAGGATGGCACAATATTCACAAATCAATAAAGGTAATTCATCTTTATTGAATTAAAGATAAACAAAAGCAAAAAGAAAAATCACATGATCATATAAAAATTACATGATCATATCAATAGAAGCATTTGATAAGGTACAAGACCTATTTATTATTAAAACACTCAGCAAAGTGGGACTAGAGGAGCACTCCTCACCATAATAAATGCCATATATGACAGACCTACAGCCAACATCATACTTAATGAGCAAAAACTTAGGGTTTTCCCACTAAGATCAGGAACAAGACAAGGATGCCTGCTTTCACCACTACTGTTCAACATAGTATTGGACGTCCTAGCCACAGCAATCAGACAAGAAAAAAAAGGCATCCAAATTTGAAAGGAGGAAGCAAAACTGTCCTTGTTTGCAGGTGACCTGATAGTATACATAGAAAATCCTATGGACTCCACCAAATAACTGTTTGACCTAATAGGTGAATTTGGCAAAACAGCAGGATACAAAGTCAATATTCACAAATGAAATGCATTTTTGTACACCATCAATTAAATATCAGAAACAGAAATCCAGGAAAAAAATCTCATTTGGTACAGCAACTAGAAAAATAAAGAACCTATGAATAAACTTAACCATGGAAGTAAATGGCCTGCACTCAGAAAACTATAAAACACTGAAGAAAGAAATTAAGGAAGATACAATCAAACGGAAGCATGTACCATGCTCTTGGATTGGAAGAATTAACATAATCAAAACGTCCATACTACCCAAAGCCATTTATAGATTCAATACAATCTCTATTAAAGTACCAATGACATATTTCAGATATAGAACAAACATTTCAGAAATGTATATATAAACATAAATCACCCTGAACAGCTGCAACAATTTGCAGAAAGAGAAACAAAGTAGAAGGGATCACAAAGCCTGATATAAACTGTTTTACAAGGCCACTGTAATCAAAACAGCCTGATACTGGCATAAGAACAGACACACAGACTAATGGAACAGAATAAAGACCTCAGAAAGAAAATCAATACTTTATGGTCAATTAACATTTGATACAGGGGAAGAAGCATAAAATGGAGTAAAAATAGGCTCTGTGACAAAGAGGGTTGGGGGATCGGGGTAGTTACATGAATAAAAATGAGACTTTATTCCCAACTTACAGCATACAAAAAAAAATAAATAAATTCAAGGTAAATAACAGACTTCAAAACAAGTTCTGACAGTATAGAACTCCTAGAGGAGAACATTGGCAAGAAAATCTCAGACATCCTACATAGCAACATCTTCACTGATATGTCCCCTAAAAGCAAGGGACATAAGGGAAATAATAAACAAATGCTACCTCATCAAATTAAAAAGCTTCTGCATGTCTAAAGAAAAGAGCAGTAAAGTAAAAAGAGAACCAACTGTATGGGAAAACATGTTTGCCAATGATACCTCTAACAAGGGTTTGATCTCTAAAATAAATAAATAAATAAATAAATAAATAAATAAATAAATAAATAATCTTTGGAAAAAAATAAAGAACTGACACAACTTCATGCCCAGAGGAACAAACAACAACAACAAAAAATTAAAAATGGGCAAAAGTCTTGAACGGATGCTTCTCCAAGGAACAAATACAGAGGGCCCAGAGAAATATGAAAAGATGCTCAGCATCTCTAACCATCAGAGAGATGCAAATTAAAACCATAACGAGATACCACTTCACCTGGGTGAGAATGGCCATAATAAACAAAGCAACAAACAAAAAGTTTTGGAGAGGTTGTGGAGAAAAGGGAACCCTAGTACACTGTTGGTGGGTACAACCACTATGGAAAACAGTATGAAATTTTCTAAGAAAACTAAAAATGGATCTGCCTTTTGACCCAGCAATTTCACTGCTAGGATTATATCCTTAGAATCCTGAAACACCAATCCAGAAGAAGCTACACACCCCAATGTTAACAGCAGCACAATTTACAATAGCCAAGTGCTGGAAGCAACCTAGGTGCCCATCAGTAAATGGATGGATCAAAAAACAGTGGTATATTTACACAATGGAATACTATGCAGCAGAGGGAAAGAAGGATCTCTTATCCTTTTTGACAGCATGGATGGATCTGGAGAGCTTCATTCTAAGTGAAATAAGCCAGGCAGGGAGAGACAAATACCATGTAATCACACTTTTAACTGGAACATACTCAATAACAACAAAAAAGTAAACAAAATATTACCAGAGATGTTGAAATTAAGAACAATCTGACAGTAACCGGAGGGAGGAGGGTGGGGATAATGTGGGGAAGGGTTTTTTAGGACTACTATAAAGGACACATGGACAAAATCAAGTGTCGGGGTGGAAGCAAGGGTAGGAAGTGGGTTTGGCTGGGGTGGGGGAAGTGGTGAGGGGAAAATACAGAGAACTGTAATTGAACAAAAATAAAATAATTAACAAGAAAAAGAATATAAATAAATAAAATAAAAGGATGAAATTTTAAAAAAGAACTGGTTTAAGCAGATTATATCTTTTCTTGCCTACCCTGATAAATAATGTTTGTACGTATTTAATGTTTGACGTCACTTGAAGCTTTTTCACAGATGTGAACATATTTTAGATTACTCTCCCTTTCCCCTGCTTTCCATTTTGGCTGTTCATTCATGAGCTAATGGCACTTTCTAGGTGCCAGAACAGGGTGTTGGGGACATGGATGATAATATGTCAGGTATGCTCCTGGCCCACTTAAAGCTCACATTCTTGTTACTGTAAGCTGGTACAGCATTTCCTTTCCTCTAAATTCATCCTAACTCTCCCACGCCATGTCAACCATCTCCCAACCCTTTAGAACTCTGTCTATTATGGTGATGGCCTTAAAGATCAGATGTTATTATTTTATAGTATCCCCTTTGTTTCATCTGGCCTCCCTGTTTCAATCCACAAAATGATAAACCAAAACAATGCAAACATGCAAATGTCTCCCCATGACACAAAAACTAATATAAAGGATAAGGAAGGCACCCAGAGTCCTTCCAAGTCTGTCTCCGGAACTTCTTTCCATAATTCCACCTAGTTTTACTGTCCTCTCTAGACACTTTATTGCTTGTCTAGGTCAAAATGGTTTCCTAATTTTGCTTTTATTTAAGGTGTAGCTTTTGCTTGTGACGCCCCTTTCTCCATTTCTGCCCACAAAAATTTTAACTGTTTCTTTAACCCTTAACTTCAAAGGTTACCTTCTTTTTAAATATATTTTATTTATTTATATTTAGAGGCGAAGGGAAGGAGAGGGGAAGAGAAACATCAATGTATGGTTGCTTCTCGTGCATCCCCTGCTGGGAACTGGCCCCTGCTGGGAACTGGCCTGCAACCCAGGCATGTGCCCTGACTGGGAATCAAACTGGGATTGTCTGGTTCTCATGCCTGTGCTCAATCCACTGAGCTACACCAGCCAGGGCTCAAATGTTACCTTCTTCATGAAATCCATAGATAAGGTGTACTACTGGCATTTCCTCCCAAAGCCATGTTCAGTGAAATCATGTTGGTAGCTTGATATCAGCCCTGATGAGAGTATTTACACCATGGAAATTGGCAAGTGCTATAAATAAAAGTGAGGTTTACTGTTTATTTGTCTTAACTCTCTAAAGTTAAGAAAGTGGTTGGGAAAATGTTAAAATAGCAAATTAAACTTAAAATTATATTGTGTTGAGATACCACTTAACACCGGTGAGAATGGCTATCATAAACAAAGCAATAAACAATAAATGTTGGAGAGGGTGTGGGGAAAAGGGGACTCTGGTTCACTGTTGGTGGGATTGCAGACTGGTACAACCATTATGAAAAACAGTATGGATACAATAGGCAAGAGTTGGAAGCAACCTAGGTGCCCATCAGTAAATGAATGAATCAAAAAGCTATGGCACATATACACAATGGAATTCTATGCTGCAGAAAGAAAGAAGGAGCTCCTACCTTTTGCAACAACATGGATGGAACTGGAAAGCATTATGCTGAGTGAAATAAGCCAGGTGTTGAAGGACAAATACCGTATGATCTCACCTTTAATAGGAAGCTAAACAACAAAACAAACAAGCAAGCAAAATATAACTAAAGACACTGAAATATAGAATGGGCTGACAATGACCAGAGGGAAGAGGGGAGGGAATTTCAGGGGAAATGGGGGGGGGGATTTAGAGGAACATAGGTAAAGGATACATGGAGAACAACTGAGAAGGGTGGAAATGGGACGGAGGGGGAGCACGGGGCGTGGGATGGGATGGGAGTAATAGACAGAAAACTGTACTTGAAAAATAATTAAATAAAAAATGAACAAAAATTATATTGTGTTTCCTGCCACTATAAAAAGTCATGAATTTTAGAAAATATTCTTCTAGTATTTATTTATTTATTAATTTTTAAAAGATTTTATTCATTTTTCTTTAGAGGGGAAAGGAAGGAGAGAAATATCAATG
This sequence comes from Sturnira hondurensis, assembly GCF_014824575.4. Taxonomy (NCBI): domain Eukaryota; kingdom Metazoa; phylum Chordata; class Mammalia; order Chiroptera; family Phyllostomidae; genus Sturnira; species Sturnira hondurensis. Next base: position 1,515,392 of record NW_028081875.1, read on the forward strand.
TATGATTGCTTCTCATGAGTCCCCTGCTGGGAACTGGCCTGCAACCCAGGCATGTGCCCTGACTGGGAATCAAACTGTGATCGTCTGGTTCGCAGGCCCACCCTCAATCCACTGAGCTACATCAGCCAGGGAAAGTATTTAAAAAATATTCTCCAATTCAGTAAGGAAGCCACTGAAATTATTGATGAATAAGAAAAGTTCCAACACATGTTTTCATTGTTTCTGTTTCATTTGACTAGTTAACACCAACAAAAATATCAAGCAACATTTATGTTGGAACTACACCCAATGGTCAGTGAGGTGAGCAACTTCTATGCTGACTCTGATGGAATCAATAATTGATGTGTAGTCCAATTTTCAAAAATCATAATTGAATCACAATCACAAGTTGGCTGTGAATATAAAAGCTCAGCAAAAATTAAGAAAAGCATTCTGTTTGAGTCAATTCACTATATATAATTTAAAATGAGTATTTTAAATTTTATTATTGTTTGTAAATTGTATACTACCCATTCAGTAAACTCTATAAGATAATAAATTCACACACACACACACACACACACACACACACTTTTTCACAGAGAGCCAGTAGTTAGACATTTACCATGACACCACTATCTGAGGGCAAATGTCCCAGAGATGTAAGAGGAGGAAGGAGGGACTGACAAGCTGATAAGTTTGTGGTTTCACCTGATTTATGGGTTCACCTGCCCATAAATGTGTCTTCCTTTAGGGCTATTGCAGGGAGAAAAATGGGTTAAAGCATGTGAACCTCTTCATGCACCATCCCTCTCTGGAACATAGAAATAATAACAGCAATAAGCATCCCAAGAATAAAGATGGCAAATGTCTCTATTTGTTTGTTCTTCATGGCAATCTTGTTTAGTAGGTTCTGTAATACTCCAATTTTATAGATGAAGAGACTGAGTCATAACAGAAGAGACAATCTGGTGAGGGATCCACAGCTGTGAGTATTCAGTAAACTGCTAACAAAGACTTAGATAACATGAAAATATGGTTTTCAGATGTGACTCTCCTCTCTTTTTTCCTCCACTTATCTGTCCTTCTTTGTTATTCCATACTCTCTTATTTCTCTTCTTGTTGTGTTTCTGTTCTCTCACATAAACTTCAGCCACCTGAAAGAAAAGGGAGAGGATACATCAAACGAGATTCTTCTTTTCTTTCTTTGCTGCACCCTTTGAAGTTTTATTAACTACTAAAAATTATTTTGATTTAACTTCGAGTGTATAGAAGTGTTGCAATAATAGTACAAAGAAATAGCATACACCCTTTATTCAGATTACACATTTATTTCTACTTTGTCTTATTTGCTTTAGCATCCTTTCTTCTTTCTACCTAGTATGTACCTTCAAGTCTTAAAGGTAATAAGCAAAGACTAATGATTTCTTTTCAACAAGAAGTGCTTCTTTGAAATCATGTGGATTGAGGACTCATTCGCAGTGAGAATAGTGGCCTTCTACATGCAAGCCAATCATTGGAAGAATAGACTGGTTCACTTAACAATAAATAATGTGATCTATTTTATACTATTACACTGGTTATCACTCAAAATTATCAGCTTTCTAAATGAATTGTTATTTTTGTATTTACTAAGTAGATAAAATGAATAGTGCCCATTAAGCAGCCTCTACTGAGAACCCTTTTCTCTGAAACTTTAGCTTTATTGCATTTTCTATTTGATTTTATCCAACATGAAATTGGACTCTATCTCCAACTCTTGTCAAATTACCTTCTATGTGTTATTTATTTGGTGTAACTAGTATAATTTTGTTTCTTAAGCTAAGAGTTTGTACTAAACAAATACAAAGTTTGGCAGAAGTAAGGCCTGCTTGAGTGCGGTCCGTAGAATAATAATATGGCTATAATAATTTATAGTTCTAATTTGAACATTTCACCTAAAATGTCATATGGTGTGCTTGAGTGTGATATTTTCATGTTGCAGAATTACATGCTTATGATTTTGGAATAAAAAATGTGTGTCATTTGTGCCAGACCCTATATTTGAAGCTGCTTGCAGTTGATTTAAAGGAAAAGTTGCAAATTTGAGTTGGGATGGATCTTAATAAGTTCTTAGAGATGTAAGAGTTTTTTATTAATTTCTGGTTACATAGAATGTATTCTTAATATCCATTTATTGGCATTGATTAACATTGTGCTCATTTTAAGGACTGAGAAAATGTGAGTTTTAAAAAATTGTCATTGTCATGAATCAAATGAAAGTACATCAGCCAATAGATACCATGTTCTAAAGGTTCCAACTTAAGTAATAAATTGCACAATACGTGTCAGATAGTAATTGCAATAACTCACTGGACAGAGACCAGGAACCACAGGTTTTTTGAAAGATCACTCTTGCCCCAACAAAGACAGCAACCCTGTTCTCATGGAAAAGATGACTCTGGGTTAATGACACCCTTGAAGCATGAGGCTAAATCTCAGAGTTAAGTGCGTCTTGGAATCAGAAACTTTTGAATCTCAGTTGTCTGTACCAGATGCAGGGGATAGGTGATCATGCTGTTTCCTTGCATTTTTGTTTTGTTTTTTAGTATGTGTTGTACTCTGCTAAAAAAGTGGCAACAGTGGCGGCTGCTTACCTACCACCAGATAGACTGATGTGAATTACCAACAAAAAGTACTGTGAGGTCCACTAACAACAGAGGAGGCTTCTGAAATTGAGGGTGATGCCTGGCAGGCAGACACCAAGTCCAGGCTACATAGAGAAGAGGTGAGATTGAGGGGTGTCAGCAGCAGATGTGCTGTAGTGATCGAGAAGCCCAAAGGACAAATGCCAATATGTGTCCCAAAGCCAGCACATTCCAAGGACTAAACCAGTAGAGGAAAGGCCAAGTGTTGGTGTAATATAGCTGCAAACTGGAATAATTATATTTTAAAGCACTGCTTTACATCTCAGAAATAAAATTATATTTAAATTTCTTCCCAACTGTGCAATAAAAAGAAGCCAACTCAAAGAAATGTGCACTTTAAGGATATAAATCTGAAACTTCCTAATCCCCCAAAGTCCACACTAAACTTCTTGCCTCCATGGAAACAACAAAGCATTCAGCCAACTGATTGGCCTCCAATGAATTTTAGATAAGACAGCTTGGAAGGGAATGGATGTGATTTTAATGCAGAAGAAAGTGCTGGAAGGGAGGTCCACTTGGTTCATATTTGAATAAAGCAAACAAGGCAGACGAAAGGCTGACAGCTGTAAATGACATTGTCAGTACAAAAATTATCAGCCAGTTTACAATCTGTTTGCTTATGTTGAACAAACAGACTGTGTGTGGCATCCTTCAGCCTCATGAATGGCAGAAATACTTGCGGCTTCAGAAAAGCTATCTGCTCTCCTGCAGCCTAGCCACAATTAGATCGCCATTTGACAGTCACACTGAAAAGAAAACTGTGTCCCCCTCCGTTGCCCTCCCACTCCGCCTTTCCTCTTTGCTTTCTCTTTTCTTTCTTTCTTTTTCTTCGTCTCCTTCTTCATAAGACAAGCACTGAATTTAGCCATAGACCCTTGTGTTGTATTGATGGTGTGAATTATGTTAGTTCTGTTGTTGGATCAAGCAGTTTACTATGTGTCTGACATTCCAAGTGGGACATCTTAGGTAACCTAGCAAAGCTTAGTGCCAGCGGTCTTCATTTTTCATTCCTTACAGGAAGCAGAAGTTGTGAGCTCCCCCACCTCTAAAGAAACTTTTTTTTCTTCTTTGTGCAGGCAGTCTCAGAGACCCTTTGCTCTGAACTTGCTAACATTAAATTTGGAGCCAAACAAAACAAAACACAGCACAGGAAGAGCTATGAAGCAGGCACCCAATCCCTATTTCCTCTCTGAGCAAGGCCCAAACTGCCCAAGTTTCAGAAGGGACTAACAACCTAGTGGGCACTAACTGCTTAACCCAGCCCCCAGCATGAAAGCAATGCGTTGTGTGGTCCTATCCCTTAATCCACCGTGTTTTACAAACTCGTAACACAGAAATAGCTCCTTTTGTTCAGAAAGAATGGAGAGCAAACACAGGTACTAATTTTACCCCTCATGTTCTCAGAGGCTCACCCTTGTTTAACTGCACCAGAGAGATGTAAGCTTCTGGTAGTGGCTTTTCAGATGTGCCTGGAGGTTATTTGGATACTTTTGGCTTCTTACCTGTGAGGTTCCTGCTCGCCTTAGACTAAGTAACACACCCTCTTGCTCTGGGGGCACATTCGCCTTTGTAGAATTACTCACTGGAAACAGAATAGTCTCAAAGGAAAGCAACACTTGACTGTAAAAACGAGGGTTTTGTTTTTTGTGTTCTACTTTGTATGTTTTCATTATTTACTATGTCTCTTTCTTGTTAGAGTCAGCCAAGAAGTATTCAATTTGCAGAGATGAGCAAGTCTTCCCTTTATGCCCTCCTTTTTTTCTTTTTTAATATAAAGAGTTGTTTGGAGGTACTTGATTTATTTGACATTTGATGGGAAGAAAATACTGATAGGTGAGTGTGATGTGTTTGTAGCAGATAACAAGGGGAGGAACAAGCATACACAAATCCAGAAGACTGGTAATTACTGCTAAGCAGTGAAGCATCAAAACACCTCTTATATGGAAAGTTCATCCAATTAGCACTAACCTAGAGAGGAGAGTTATGATCCAGCTGTGCCTTTCATTTGAATCTAAATAGCTGTTTCTTTTTTCTGATATGGCCATTGGTCATAAAGAGTTGACCATCATTAAAACTGTTTGATTTGGAACCCTTTAGTGTTTGGCTAAGAGAATAAATGCAAATTTGATGAAAGAATGAGGATAAATTTACATATCAGTCTCAGCTCACATGGAAAGAGTAAACATTCTGTTTATCTCAAGTGTCACTTTATGATTGCAGTAGAATATAAAACTGACCTTGGCCCAGTCATTGCAAAAGGTCTAAATGAAATGTGCAGTTGTCTAAATGTGACTTACTGAAGTAGAATTTGTAGGTAAGCCCTGAGGAACTAGCAAATAGGGCTGCAGAGAGCAGTGCTGGGAAATCATTTTGTTTTGCTAAACTTCAAAATAAAATTTTGGAATATTAGGTTAGTGAACAAAAAAGGATAAAAAACAATTCTACTTCACAAGTCTTATTCAATTATCATGAATTAAGATTCTAGCCTACTCAGCTAGTAGTTTTAGTCTTTACTTATCTAAAAATTAGAAAGCAAAAAAAAAAAAAAACCTAAAAACCAGCATTCACACTTTAATGTGGAGTGTGCTTTCACCAACCTTTTGTTTTAGCATTAGGGGACAAGAGTACAATAATCATTTGTTTGGTTTCTAGAAACTATAATTGATTTGAGGAACTTCAACACTCCATAGGTAGTTTACACTGCAGAAATATAAATCCTTTTGGCTGTTTGAATCAGCCCCGTTTGCATTTTCCACAATATTTTTAATTAGATTTTTTCAAGCTAAGTCAATATTCATCAGTGTGTGAAAGAACAGAAGACTTTTGCTCATAATGAAGGTTTTTGAGTGTGCAGGAAACTATTTGAAGATGATTGCAGGCATTCATATTGATATTTTACCTCCACTTTCTTGTACCCAAAAGTTCACTGTAGAAAATGAAGTAGCAAATGGAGATGATCTCTTATAAATGGAAGAAAGTTGATGGTATAATATATAGTAATTTGAGTTATTCTGGAAATTTTGCCCACTGTAGAGTAGAAACATATCCTGATTAAAATAAAAGAGAGGGGAGAAGTATTTGGCAGTTATAGTTTTAATTAGAAAATAAAAATATTATTATAGGATCATATTTATTCATTTACTTTTGTAGCCTACAAAATAATTATTTTCAAATGAATAATATTTCCATATAGAATAACACAAAGCTTTAATGAGAAACCTCATAGGAACTCCATATCTAAGTTCAGTTTGCATCCTAATTACAAGTAACTAACCATATTTAGCAACTTCTTCACTCATAGTTAAGTTGATGTTTGTTTTTGAGGCTAAAGGAATGGGGATTTTCAGTATGCACAGCTGAAAGCACATTATTATTACCAAAACTGTGGCCAGGTTTTTAAAATCATGTTTGGAGGAAGACTACCCTGTTGTCTACACTGAAGGAGAATATTTTTAAAGTACATGTTTGTGTATGTTTGTTTTTTGGGGGGTGGGGTGATATATACATTTGAGAAAACAAGGTAATTGAGAATGTCTCATGAGATGTCCTGTATTCACATATATGGGTACCTAGACTACTGCATACAGCATTGCTTCTGATCTGAAATGGTTGTAAAACACTACCCTACCAAATATAGGCTCATGGATGAGTTAACGATTCCATAAATTCAATAGGTCCATTATTTCTCACATTCCAAGATATTTGAATCTAAGTAACAGAGCTTCCAGAAAATGAAGTGTATCAGTACAAAGAGTATTGCTACTTAATGATCTTTAAAAAAAGCTAAGAAAGGAATAAATAATCACCAAAGTGCAGGGATCTGAGTACCCAGGTAAGGAAGGGTATGGTCATGGCATATGGTAGTGGGGCATGTGTGCCAGCTATGGCCCATCTCTGACCTAGGATGTATTCCAAAGTGCATATTTACTCTAAGATGAAAATCACCCTGTACCTGTCTTTCTGTGAACCTCATTAGATGATTCACACAGCACTAAAAGTGATAGCTAGAAAAGCGGAAACTACCCAAATGTTTACTAACTAATTAATGTATAAGCATATGTGGCATATTCATACAAGGAGTTATTACTTGGCAGGAAATAAAAATATAATTAGTATCTAATTCATGCTTGTTGTAATAAATATTTGATACATGATAATTTTTTAAAAATAGTATTACATGAAAGAATCCCATCACAAAAGGCCATGTACTATATGATTCCACTTCTCTGAAATGTCCAGAAAAAGCAAATCTAGTGACTACCTGGGATTTGGGTTAAAGGTGAGAATGAGAAATGACTACCATTGGGTACAGGGTTTTTTTCTGAGGATGCTTATAATGTTCTAAAGTTAGATTTGTGGTGATGGTTGCACAAGTTTTTAAATATACTAAAACTATCATTTCTGATGTGGTGACTAAGGGATGGATGAACAGAACCAAAGTCGCTGCATATGGTTGCACAGGTCAAGTACTGCACAGCTTCAGGGGTGGGGGAAATGTTTTGCATTCAAACACACCATGGACTTGAATATTTATTTTTATTATTTTTTATTATTTTTATTATTATATTTTATTTTTTTATTTAATTCTTATTCAAGTACAGTTTTCTGTTTTACATTCCCTGGACTTGAATATTTATTATAGCAGTTTTCCTGAGATGTTAGTACATAGTTTTAGCTGTTTTATATATGCCCCAAGCTTCCATCTAGGTTTTTAGGGGTGCTGACCATATCTTATTCAGAAAGGTAATTGTAAATGACAGGGGTGGAGGGCATATAGTCAGAAAGAAGGGTGGAAGTTAAGTTATTGTAACTGCTTCAGTGATAGAAGGTGAGGAACTGCTGATGGAAATTAGGAAATGGTGGGGTTTAGGAAGTTACTTCAAATTTGTATTCATTCAGGAGAGAGGGAGCTAGGTACCCAAATTTAGGGGCCACATAATTAGATAGTAAAAGAGATAGTATACTAGTATTATGAGCTAGTATAAATTTATAGGAGAAAGGCTAAGGAACAAGAAAAAGCAAGTATTGCAACAGAACCCTGAGCAGTATACAAATTTCAATAGCTGGTAAGGGAACCAAGAGGATTTTCTGCAGGCAATTGGCAGTAGATGAGTTTCACAGAAAAAGTGTATGTAGAGGATGAAGGAAAAGTTTGTGGAAGAATTATGAGAGGAACTTCACAATTGTTGATGATTGTTGATGTTCAGGAGAGCACTTTCCTTCCTTTTATTATTGATGGGGAATGGGACAGAAGCGAGACTGGTAGGTAATGGAGTAATGGCTGGTCAGAAAGTAAATAGTTTGTATAGAAGAGTTGTATTCAGAAAGAAACATGTGGATCTATAGTTTGAGAAGGAAGGAGAACAAAGAAAGTGTTTAGGGGTAGAGGATTGGGAATACATAATAACACATTAAGTGATAAATCTTTGATATACAAGAACCATATACCTAACATATTCCTAATGTGAATTTTGTGCTGGCTGTTGGTTGAGTGATCATGTCACATAATTTCTAATACAGGCACATAATATGATGAGATATTTATTTTGGAAAAAAATATGTTTCTGGTCTTGAGTGACTTGGAAGGATGATCTTGCTTTTGCAGTATTGAAAACGCACACTGGAGCATGTCCATGTAAGAGAAAGACATGCAATTTGGAAAGAAAGCAATTTGGATGCATGGAACCAGCTAGTTTTATGGTCCAGCTTTGTTCCCAGTAAGTCCCTTTTTAAAAGAAGATGTTTATTATTTATTTTTAGAGAGGGAGAAGAAAGGGAGATTAGCATTAATGTGAGAAACATCAATCAGTTGCCTCTCATACACTCCCCAATGAGGGACAGACCCCGTGACCCAAACAGGTGCCCGGAATGGGAATCAAACTTGTGAGCTTTGGCTTTGCAGGGTGAAGTCCAACTAACTGAGCCATACCAGTCAGGGTCCAGTAAGTCTCATTTATAAACCTCTCTCAAATGCACCATGTGGCAGAGAAACATGACAGATTTTGGGTGTAGAGGGCTTGTAGACCAGGAGGCCAAGGCAGCTTCTGGATCCACCTTCTGGATCTCAAACTCTTCCTCCTTTTTCTGAAGCATCCAGTAAACTACAGCTGAAATCCCTTATCATACATCAAAGCTCAGGATAATTAGTCAAACAATTTAAAAATACAAACTGGAACTATTTTATCATTTAATTGTATCATTATTACTAAACTCTAAAAAGAATATTGCAAAAAAATGAAAAGCACAAACACAGAATGTTATAACAGAAAAAAATGACTTTTAGAAAAAGCATGACAAATTAAAAGCATGGTATTTCTTAACTTAGTTATTACTATTCAATTTTGGAAGCACCACATGTTTATTAAAGTGAACAATGGTAGGATTATAAATGATTTTCCTAATTTTCATAACAATGTTCAACACTTAAATGTAACCAGTTATTACCCTTATGTCTTTTCTGTATTTTCTTCACATATAGATGTCATTATTATTTATATAATTAGTCCATCACTCAATGTGTTGGATAAATTAATGAATGCATATAGTTTTTGGTAATATTTCCCTTAATAATATGTTACAAATTCTTTCTATAGTTAAATATGTTTAGGTGCTACATGTCTTTTTTCTTGCCGTTTTTATTTTTATTATTTTATTTATATTAATTTTTAAAATATTTTATTTTATTTTACTTATTTATCTTTAGAGGGGTACAGAAGGAGAGAAGGAGAAAAGTATCAATGTATGGTTGCCTCTCATGGGTCCCCTGCTGAGAACAGGTTTGCAATCCAGGCATGTGCCCTGATGGGAATCAAACCATGATCCTTTGGTTCACAGGCCCGCACTCAACCCACTGAGCTACACCAGCCAGAACTGATATTTTTATTTTAGTTGTTGTTCATGTACAGTTTTCTGTCTTTTATTCCCATCCCAGCCCATTCCCCCTACCTCCCTTACACTCCCCTTAGTTTTTGTCCATGTGTACTTTATACTTGTTGCTGTAAACCCTCCCCCCTTTCCCCTGAAATCTTCCCTTTTCCCTCTGGTCACTGTCAGCCTGTTCTCAATTTCAGTGTTTTTGGTTATATTTTCCTTGTTTGTTTGTTTGTTTTCTTGTTTAGGTTCCTGTTAAAGGTGAGGTCATATGGTATTTGTCTTTCACCACCTGGCTTATTTTGCTTAGAGTAATGCTTTCCAGTTCCATCCATAGTGTCCCAAAGCATAGAAGCTTCATCTTTCTGCTGCATAGCAGTCCATTGTATAAATGTACCATGGTTTTTGGATCTGTTCATTTACTGATGGGCACCTAGGTTGCTTCCAACACTTGGCTATTGTAAATTGTGCTGCTATGAACATTGGGGTGCACATGTTCTTTTGGATTAGAGTTTCAGGGTTCTTAGTATATAATCCTACCAATGGAATTGCTGGGTCAAAGGCAGAACCATTTTACTTTTCTTAGAGAATTCCATACTGTTTTCATAGTAGTTGTGCCAGTCTGCAATCCCACCAACAGTGCACTAGGGTCCCCTTTCCTCCACAGCCTCTAAACACTTGTTGTTCATTGCTTTGTTTATGATGGCCATTCTCACCCATGTGAAGTGGTATTTCATTGTAGTTTTTATTTGCATCTTTCTGATAGCCAGTGAGATTGAGAGTATTTTCATATGTCTCTGGATCCTCTGCATGTCCTCCTTGGAGAATTGTCTGTTCAAATCCTTTGCCCATTTTTTAATTGGGTTGCTTGTCTTCTTAGAGTGAAGTTATTTAAGTTCTTTATATATTTTGGAGATTAAACCCTTGTCTCAGGTACCATTGGCAAATATGTTTTCCCATACAGTTGGTTCTCTTTTTATTTTAATGCTGTTTTCTTTTTTAATATTTTATTTATTTATCTTTAGAGGGGAAGGAAAGGAGAGAGGGAGAGAAACATCAATGTATGGTTGCTTCTCTTATGGCCCCTGCTGGGAACTGGCCTGCAACCCAGGCATGTGCCCTGACTGGGAACCACAATAAATACTGTTTTCTTCAGCTGTGCAGAAGCATTTTATTTTGATGAGATCTCATTTATTTATTCTTTCCTTTATGGCTCTTGCTCTAGGGGACATATCAGTAAAAATGTTGGTGTGTGAAATACCTGAGATTTTCCTGCCTGTGTTCTCCTCTAGGACTTTGATGGTGTCACAGCTTATATTTAAATGTTTTCTCCACTTTGAATTTATTTTTGTGTATGGTGTAAGTTGGTGAGTCAGTTTCATTTTTTTTTTTTGCATGTAGCTCTCCAGTTCTCACAACACCATTTGTTGAAGAGGCTATTATTACTCCATCTTATGTTTCTGCCCCCTTTGTCAAATATAAATTGACCATAGAAATTTAGGTTTATTTCTGAGCTCTCTGTTCTCTTCCACTGGTCCATGTGCCTGATTTTGTGCTGATACCAGGCTGTTTTGAACACAGTGGACTTGTAACACAGTGTGGTATCAGGAATTGTGATCCCTCCTACTTTACTCTTCTTTCTCAAAATTGCAGCAGCTATTGAGGTTCATTTATAGTTTCATATACATTTTTGAAGTGTTTGTTCTATGTCTGTGAAATATGCCACTGGTACTTTAATAGGTATTGCATTGTATCTGTAAATTGCTTTGCGTAGTATGGACATTTTGATAATGTTAATTCTTCCAATCCATGAACATGGTAAATGTTTCTATTTGTTTGTGTCTCCCTTAATTTCTTTCTTCAGTCTCGTGTAGTTTTTTGCATACAGGTTTTTTACCTCCTTGGATAGGTTTATTCCTAAGTATTTTATTTTTCTTTTTGCTATATCAAATGGGATTTTTTTTCTTTATTTCTGCTCCTTCTGTTTCATTGTTGGCATATAAAAATGCCTTTGATTTCTGAATATTGACTTTGTATCCCACTGTTTTGCCAAATTAATTTATTAGATCAAAGAGTTTTTTTTGGCAGAGCTATAGGATTTTCTTGGTACACTATCATGTAATCTGCAAACTGTGACTTTTTTTTCCTCCTTTTTGATTTGGATGCCCTTTATTTCCTTTTCTTGTCTAATCACTGTGGCTAAAGCTTTCAGTATTATGTCGAATAGAAGTGGTGAAAGTGGATAACCTTGTCTTGGTCATAATCTTAGTGGACAAGCTTTTAGTTTTTGCCCATTGAGTATGATGTTGGCTGCAGGTCTTTCATATGTGGCCTTTATTATGTTGAGGAATGCTCCCTCTATTCCCACTTTGCTGAGTGTTTCTATCATTAATTAGTGCTGTACCTTATCAAATGCCTTTTCCAAAGCTATTAATGTAATCATGTGATTTTTGTCTTTGCTTTTGCTTATGTGATATATTACACTTACTGATTTGCAAATATTGTATTATCCTTGCATCTCTGGGATGAATCCCACTTGGTCATGGTGTATGATTTTTTAATGTATTGTTGTGTGCAGTTTGCCAATATTTCATTGAAGGTTTTATGGTCTATGTTAATCAGCAATATTGGCCTGAAATTTTTATTATTTGCTGTGTCTTTATTTGGTTTTGGAATTAGGATGATGCTGGCTTCATAAAAAAGACTTTGGGAGTCTTCCATCATTTTGGATTTTTTGGAATAGTCTGTGAATGATAGGGGTTATCTCTTCCTTAAAAGCTTTGTAGAATTCTTCTGTGAAACCAGCCTGTCTAGGGCTTTTGTGCATTGGGAGTTTTTTGGTTACTGCCCCAATTTCATCTGCTGTTCTTGATCTGTTCAGGCTTTCTGGTTTGACTTCATTGAGATTTGGAAGATTATATTTTTTGAGACATTTGTCCATTTCACCTAGGTGTTCAAATTTCTTGGCATATAGTTCTGCATAGTAATTTGTTAACAAGCCTTTGTTTTTCTGTAGTGCCAATTGTAATCTATCCTCTTTGACTTCTGATTGTGTTTATTTGGGTCCTCTCTCTCTCTCTCGTTTTTTGTTGTTGTTGTTGTTTTGATGAGCCTGCTTAAAGGCTTGTAGATTTTTTTTTATCATTTCAAAGAACCAACTTGTGGATTCATTGATCCTTAGAGTTGTGGTTTTAGTTTTATATCATTTAATTCTGCTTTGATCTTAGTTATTTCTTTTGTTCTACTTGCTCTGAGCTGTCTTTTTTGTTTGTTCCTTGGCTTCTTGTATGTGTACGGTTAGGTAGTTTATTTGAAATGTTTCTATCATCTTCAGGTAGGCCTGTATTGCTGTGAACTTCACTCTCAGGACTGCTTTAGCTGTGTCCCATAAGTTTTAGGTTGTTGTGAGTTCATTTTCATTTGTTTCCAGAAATTTTTTGATTTCTTCCCTAATTTCATTCTTGATCCATTCATTATTTAATAGCATTGTATTCGATCTCCATGATTTTGAGTGTTTTGTTTTTTTTTCCCTCAGGATTGGTTTCTACTTTCAGTCCCTTGTGGTCAGATAAATTGCTTGGTATGATTTCAATTTTTAAAAAATTTGTTGAAGCTTGTTTTGTGTCCTATCATGGGGTCTATCTTTAAAAATATTCCATGTGCATTTGAAAAGAATGCATATTTAGCTTCTTTGGAATGAAGTGTTATATATATCAGTTAAGTCCATTTCATCTAGGGCATTGTTCAATGCCACAATATATTTGTTGGTGTTTTGTTTGGAATATATGTCCATTTTTAACAGTGGTGTGTTAGAATGCCCTACTATAATTGTGCTACTGTCAGTCAATACCTTTCTTGAAGTCCTCTAAGATTTTTTTTAATGTTTTTTGGTGCTGCTATGTTTGGTGCATATATATTTACAATGTTTATGTCTTCTTGGAGGATTCTGACCTTGAGTATTATGATGTGACTTTCTGGGTCTCTCTTTATTGCCCCCTTTTTGAAGTCTATTTTGTCTGATATTAGTATTGCTACCCCAGCCTTTTTACCTGTCCATTTGCTCTGAAAATTTGTTTCTAGCCTGTGTAGGGCTCTTGCCCTGAATTGGGTCTCTTGGTGGCAGTATATGTGTGGGTCTTGCTTTGTTATCTAGTCAGCTATTCTATGTCTTTTGATTGGAGCATTTAATCCATTTACATTTTAGATTATTATTGATAGGTACCTATTCATTGCCATTTTTCATACCTGTGTTCCTCTCTCTCTCTCCCCCTCTTTTTTCCTTCCTTTCCTTAAAGCATTCCCTTTAGCAACCCTCAAGATTCCCTCTTGCAGTGCTGGTTTGGTGGATGTATATGCTTTTAGAATTATTTTGTCTGGGAAGCTCCTTATTTGGCCTTCTATCTTGTTTGAGAGTCTTGCTGGGTAAAGTAGCCTTGGTTGCAGGCCTCTGATTCTCCTTACTTGGAATATTTCTTGCCATTCCCAGAAGGGCTTGGAACGTTTCCTTTGAGAATTCAGCTGATAACCTTACTGGGACTCCCTTGCATGTTACCTCCTGTTTCTCCCTTGCTGCCTTTAAGATTCTGTGTTTGTCTTGGAATTTTTGCCATTTTAATTGTGATGTGTCTTAAAGTGGGCCTCTTTGGGTTCCTTTTGATTGGGCCTCTCTGTGTTTCCTGGATTTGTGTGACTTTTTCTCTCATCAAATTTGGGAAGTTTTCCATCATTACTTTTGCAAATACATTTTTTATTTCTTGCTTTTCTCCTTTTTCTGATATTCTTATTATATGAATATTATTGCATTTCATATTTTCTTGCATTTGTTTTAATCCCTCTTCATTCTTTCTGAGCCTTGCTTCCTACCCTTGCTCTTTTTGGGTGTGTTTTTCTACTTTGTACTCCAACTCACTGATTCGATCTTTGATCCTGCTTTTGATTCCTTCTAATGTGTTCTTCAATTCAGAAACTGGATTTTTTATTTCCTCTGGCCCTTCTTGACAGTTTTCATTTTTCTTTTCATGTTGATATAGTTTTCAGTGAGTTCATTGTAGTTTCCCTGTAATTTCTGGTAATTCACTGTGAGCTCATTAAGCTTCTTGATTACCATTGCTTTGAACTCAATATCTGGTAGTTGAGTTTCCTCTATTTCATTTAGCATCCTCTCTGAGGCTTCCTCCTTTTCTTTCATTTGGATATTGTATCTTTGTCTTCCCATTGTTTGTGAAATTCTTCTTGTTATCCTCAGCTTCTTAAATTTATCTGTCCTGGCTCTCTGGGTTTATGGTGTGAAGTCCTGTTTTAGAATACCTGTGAGATTCAGTGGCGCAGTTTTTTTCATTTCCCAAGCTTATTCTTCTTGGGCTGTCATTTAAGTTGGCTCTACATTTGTCTTTGGGGTTTGATTATTGTTGGGTCTTTCTTTGGTGGCTAGTTTCCACCAGGTGGATAACTGAGAGTTATTCTGTCCACCATCTCTTGTACTTTGTTGTCCTGGTGAGGGCAGGTTGTTTTGAAGCTGATTCTTCCATGTGTACAAGGTTTTGAGGATTGTCTTTTGCTCTTGTTCAGTTCTTTGTACTGGGTTGTTTCTCCACTACTTAGCTGTACTTCAGATAGGTCCTGGATTGAGGTTGGTGTGGTTTCCACTACCTCCTTCACCTTCTTCTGTTGTTATGTGTTGGTGGTTCCTTTGTTGTTGGGTTTACTCTTCCAGTTAGTATCCTGGTGTTCATTGCTTCCGCCTACTCTTTTTGTGTCAGTTGGAGGGGAAGGCAAAATGGTTTAAGACAGCAGGAGAGCATTCTATTATATTGACAGTAGCAGCTGGTAGAGAAGACATAGGAGGTCCTTTGGCCATGTAGTGTGTCAACCATGATATTCCACCCAAGTAGCCACTTTTTAGAAAGGATGGAAAGAAGATAAGACTCTTGTTGGGGAGGAAAGGATTATGAGTTGGATCTAAAAAGCAGTGAGGATGTGGGAGGTCAGATTCTGAGGTAAGGTGAGAGTAAAGGATAGTAAATAGGTGTAGTGTGTGAGGGAATATAGTTAGCCCCTATAGTAATGGAGTTCAGGAAACAGTGAAGTGGGCTAAGATCTGGGAATGGTGTTGTGAAGTGTTTACAATTGAATGGGATAGCTAGTATTTACAATAATATTAGACCAACAACCATATGACAGAATCTATGTGATCTGGATAACAAGAACAAGAATTATAGGACCTTGAGTAGTGTGCCAATGGAACATAAGTAAAGTGAAGAACAGTAAATTAGCAATACACTATGAAAGAGAGAACGGGGAAACCTGTCAAATGATACAGTATAATCACCCAAGCAAAGAAGAATATACAGAAATAATAAGAATACATAAATATTATTTAAATAAAAGATGTAAGAATAATAAAAATAATAATACAAATATGTAATTACTTTCAGGTTCTGTGTAATAGCAAAATGAAATTTGTCTCACTGTATCAGCTTTTCGGATTCTCCCTCTTTGGGTCCAACTCTGGTCTTTTCACAGTTCCAAGTTTTTTTGTCTCATTTATGGATAGTTTAAAAAATTAAAGCAGAAGAAGGATGGAAGAAGATATAAAATTGTAAGGAACGGAAGAATGAATAAAACAAGAAAGGAGGAAGGAGAGGAAAATGGAATTGAAAAATAAAAAGTAATAAAAATAAAAAATAAAAATTACTTTAAAAAAGCCTCTTCTTGGTTTCAAACTTACCAAACTAGTTTTTTGTTTGTTTGTTTTTTTTCCTGGACTAGCTGCCTGCAGCAGGCTGAAGGGAGAAAAACAATTGGTATGGCTTTTCTCCCTTTCTGATCTGCACTGAGTCAGCTTCAAGCACTCTCCCCAGAGCCTCTCCCTGGAGTCTTGGGTGTGGGATCCAGGTTTTCCTCAGAATGCACTTTCCCTGGGGTTACACTGTGGGCTGGAGTGCAGGCACATATGCTTGGACATGCTGTCTTGGTCCGGTGGGTTCGGGCGAGCACACTTGCCAGTGGTATGGGGGTGTGCAGGGTCTTCCATGCATCCTGGGGATAACTGCTGGGCTGGGTTGGGAGGTGGCTGGAGTGACTGCTGCAGGAGAATTCCCCAGTGTCTTTTTTTCACTTTTTCTTTTTGAGATATTTTTTCCTACTCTAGCCTGCCACTCCATACAATCGCCTGGCCTCTCACAAAGCCCGATTCTCCAGCCAGACCAGGGACTATGGGGGTCAGAAACTGTCATGGCCCTACTCTCATTTCACCCCAGCTGGTGTCCACAGACTCTGTGGGTGCTCACAGCCCCTGTATGTTTGCCACTTATTCCTTATTTCCCTATCTGCCACTTCAAGCAACCAGATCTCTCCCGGTGCTGCTCAAACCTTGTTTGGTCAGAGACGCAGCAACTGATTCAGCTTTCTCCCAAGAACACTGTGGCAGACCCAGCAGGCTCTGGGCCTATGGCTACATTTGCCCTGGTCCCCATGCTAGTCCCAGAGACCTTATTGTCCTGAAGCACTCTCCTTACCATTTGGTTTTTCAATGTCCGCTATAATTTTTGATCTCTTATTTTTATATATGCTAGGGTACTGCTGGCTGTTTGCTGTGTTTCTCTGTAGATTGACTAGGTTTTTCTTCCGTGAGTAAGGGGAAGTGGAATCTGCTCCCTCCTACCTCACAGCTATCTTCTTCCTCTCAGCTACATGTTGTTGTTGTTTTTTTTTTTATCTTCATGTTATTCTAGTCTTGTGCACAGGTGCCATGATTTTGGGGGGGCATTTTTATTATTGGATACTTAGTTTATTTATTTATTTTTTTAACAATTATAACTAATGCTACAGTGACCATTACTTCTACAACCTCTTATTACAATCCTTAGGATAATTTGGCATGTTAACATTGTATAGTCTACTTTATAGAAAAAGCATTTTTTAGTGTGAAAACAACACAGATTTATTATTTTAAAGTTTTAGGAGGTCAGGATCCTAAAATCAATGTGTCAGCAGGGCTGAATTCTCTCTGGAGGCTATAAAAATGACATGTTTCCACGTATTTTCCATATCTAGGGGCTCTTGCATGCTGTGGCTTGTGCCCCTTTCTCTATCTTCAAGTCTCTCTTTTCCATCCTCACATCTCTGACTCCAACTGTCCTGCCTCCCCCTCTCTTGTAAGGACCCCAGTGATTACATTGTGCCCAGCTGACTGATCCAGAAAAGTAGAAAATACATTTTTAAGATTATTGTATTTATCATAAAATTACCCCTTAGAATGGTTGTTCCTTTACATTTTCATGAGCTGACATGAATGTTCTTTTTTTTTTTAGCACTGCCACTAATTGCAGGTCATATTCATTAGAAAGAAAAACAATGGCAAATTTAATAACATGAATGTTGAATATATGTATATACTATATGCATAAATGTGTTGGAGTTATTGAAATTTAATTACAAATGAGGTAAAAAAATCGTATATTTACTACTCAGTTCTCTTTATTATTTAGTGAGTTACCTATTTATTTATATCTTTTGGTGGGTTTATCTTCTTTATTTTCTTCTTTATTTATAAAGATCTCTTTACATAGTAAAGTTATCAATCTTTTGTCTTCCATTTATGTGTTGTATGTGTGTATAGGTATGTAAATTTTATATTATATGTAATTAAATGTAGCTTGCTGTCATGCCTACACAATACTTTCTATCCTGAAATTATCTACTGTATTTGGCCATGTATAATACACACTTTTTTGCCAAAAGTTTTGAGAGAAAAATAAGAATGTGCATTATGAATGGGTAGTACTAATTCCATACCTATAAAAATGCTTTTAATTCTTTTCTTTATGCTTATGTGTTAAAAGTGTAACTCTAGAAAACAATAATGATATCCTTATGCAAAATAATACCCTGAGATAAGATAATTAATGTTGTTTCTAAATGTAAATAAATAAAAAATTGAATTAAAAAATTAAAACAAAAGATTATTTTTCCGAAAGTTTGGGACAAAACGTGTGTGCATTATAAATGACAAAATACAGTATTTCTCTCTCTCCTTGTTTTTTATTCTAATTATGTTACATGTTAATATTTATCTTTTAACTTTAAAAAAAGTTGCAGTTCATCAGGAATGGCTGTGGATCTATGTGTGACATTATGTATGGCTACGATTTTCATCCCCTCCCAGGGATTTACTTAATTGCCTCAGTAGCTTTTATTATTTGCCTTTCCTATTATTTTAGAAGCTACACTTATCACATCCTAAATTTTTATGCATGCTGGACTTTCTGAGGTTTTTATTCTGTTGTATTAACTTGTCTATCCTTATATAGATATCGTAATATTATAGTGATCTATCAATTTTATCCAGCAGTAAATTTTAGAGGAGAGAATGGCAAAACTATAGCAATATATTTAATGTGGCCTGGAAAAAAAGCCTCAGACCTAAGCATCAAATGACCCACATCCTGATACAGATACTGTCACCAGTTTTCTGTATACTGTCACCAGTTTTCTGGGTGATATAAAGTCCACTAAAAGTTTAAATATATTTTCTTATTTTAAAATGTATATTTTGGAGATTAAACCCTTGTCTGAGGTATCATTGGCAAACATTTTCCCATACAATTGTTCTCTTTCTATTTTAATACTGCTTTTTTTAGCCGTACAGAAGCTTTTTTATTTTGATGAGACCCCATTTGTTTATTCTTTCCTTTATGTCCCTTATCAGTAAAAATGTTGCTGTGTGAAATATCTGATATTTTTCTGCCTGTGTTCTCCTTTAGGACTTTAATGGTGTCACAGCTTATATTTAAGTATTTTATCCACCTTGAATTTATTTTGGTGTTGGTGTAAGTTGGTGCTTGAATTTCTTTTTTTCTTTTTTTTTTTGCATGTAGCTGGCCAGTTCTCCCAACACCATTTGTTGAAGAGGATACTTTTACTCCATTTTATATTTCTGCTTGCTTGTCAAATATTAATTGACTCTATAGACTTGGGTTTATTTCGGGGCTCTATGTTGTTCCATTGGTTTATGTGCCCGCTCTTATGCCAGTACCAGGCTGTTTTTATTACAGTGGCCTTGTAATACAGTTTGGTATCAGGTATTGTGATCCCTCCTACTTTGTTCTTCTTTCTCAACATTGCAGCTTCTATTCAGGGTTGTTTATGGTTCCATATAAATTTTTGAAGTGTTTGTTCTATGTCTGTGAAATATGCCATTGGTACTTTAATAGGTATTGCATTGAATCTGTAAATTGCTTTGGGTAGGTAGCATGAACATTTTGATGATATTAGTTCTTCCAATCCATGAACATGGCATATATTTCCATTTGTTTGTGTCTTCCTTGATTTCTTTCTTCAGTGTTGTGTAATTTTCTGCATATAGGTCTTTTACCTCCCTTGTTAGATTTATTCCTAGGCATTTTATTTTTATTTTTGCTGTATGAAATGGGATTTTTTTCTTGATTTCTGCTTCTTCTGTTTCATTGTTGGTATACAAAGATGCCTTTGATTTCTAAATATTAACTTTGTGTCCGATGTTTTGCCAAATTCATTTACTAGGGTTTAATCTCCAAAATATACAAGGAACTTACACAACTCCAGTCTAAGAAGACAAGCAATCCAATTAAAAATTGGGCAAAGGACTTGAACAGACACTTCTCCAAGAAGGGCATACAGAGGATCCAGAGTCACATGAAAAGATGCTCAATATCACTAGCTATCAGAGAGATGCAAATTAAAACCACAATGAGATATCACTTCACATGGGTGAGAATGGCCATCATAAACAAAGCAACAAACAACAAGTGTTGGAGAGGTTGTGGAAAAAGGGGACCCTAGTGCACTCTTGGTGGGATTGCAGACTTATACAACCACTATGGATCTACTGGGTAAAAATGGATCTGCCTTTTGGCCCAGTATTTCCATGGCTAGGATTATATGCTAAGAACACTTAAACACCAGTCCAAAAGAACTTATGCACTCTAATGCTCACAGCAGCACAATTTACAATAGCCAAGTGCTGCCAGCAACCTAGGTGCCCATCAATAAAAAAATGGATCCAAAAACTATGGTACATTTACACAATGGAATTCTATGCATCAGAAAGAAAGAAGGAGCTCCTACCTGTTGCAACAGCATGGATTGAACTGCAAAGCATTATGATGATTGAAATAAGCCAGGTGGTGAAAGACAAATATCATATGATCTCACCTTTAACTGGAGCCTAAACAACAAAACAAACAAGGAAGCAAAATATAACCAAACACACTGAAATAGAGAACAGGCTGACAGGGATCAGAGAGGAGAGGGGGGAAATTTCAGGGGAAAAGGGGAAGAAGGGTTTACAGGAACAAGTATAAAGGACACATGGACAATTAAGGGGGGTGGAAATGGGAGGGAGGTGGGGAGTTCCGAGGGAGGTGACCTGGGTTGGGAGTAAAAGACAGAAAACTGTACTTGAACAACAATTAAAAGAAATAAATTTAAAAATAATTTTAAAAAACCATACATTTTCCATTCCTGAAATTAGGATTGTAACACTTTTTGCCAATCTCATAACTTTACTAGGGTCAAATGAGTGAGATTATATCAAGGCACTTAAAGTTGTACCACAAATGTTGTTAATAAAATAATTTTCCTACCTATGGGAGAGTAAGAAAACCAGATTTTGTAACACTATTTTTAAAAATCAGAACTGCTGGCTAGAACCAGTGGAGATGAATTATATACAGATTTAGTTTTCAACTCAAATAATTTTAAAGATCAATCATTAGTACTAATGTTCTTAAAGAGGTTTCAGAAAAAAAAACAAACTCCAGTTATATTTAGTTATATTTTTGTCTCAGGAGAAAAAGACTATTTCAAGACAAACCTTGATACTGAAAGTGTGCAAGACATTTGATGTCATCATAAAGGAGATTCAGCTGCTAATGATTTAGTGGATGAACCAGTTTCTGGGCTATTTAAGGAGAAATACGGTGTCTTCCAAGGCTACTTTTTGGGTAGTAGTTGCAATAAAAAATTCTGTCTAGTGAGCTTTTCCCCTAAATTCACACTTGGATGAAAATTTTCAGCCACACTGGGCAGGAGAGGGATGGCTCCCAGGGGTGGATTGTGCCACCACAGGGCCAGGACTGGGCTGAGATCAGGGTGCTGTGAGAGCTGATTTCATTCAGACATGAACTTCTTGAGGGCCTTGGTTTCAGTCTTCCCATGTGAAAACAAGAGTGTTGGCTAGATTATCTCTCAGATCTTTCCAATCCCACCTTCCTATGACTTGGTAACAGTCAGTGTCCAATTCCTCATTGTCAGGTGGAAACAATGATCACTGTGTCATCTCTCCTCGAGGTTGGGAATCACTCCACATGAGAAGAAAATCAGGTCAAGGGGATGCAATGTGTTGAGTTTTGGAAGTTTGGTGAGAACTCTGCATGAGCAGAGGCCATGAGGTGTTTTTTCTTTCTTCAGCATCTAGCCCTATTTATCAAGCACCCAGTGAATGTTGATTGAAAGAATGAATGGATGGAACTGAATAGATGGGAAAGTACACAGGTGGTCTACTATCCAGAGAGGAACCTGAAAGTTGTTTACTTTCCAAGAAATATCCGAATCTTCTTTCATGTTTTCACCTACTCAGCTGCAGTTTGAAGTCTTACATCCCACCAGGATAAAAAGGGACAGGGCTCCTCCCCCATGTAGGCCACCAGCTGGGCTATATTTGTCCACAAAAATACCCCTCCTTGTTTACTCTGCTAGCAGGCTATGTACCCATCAGGGAGGCAGCATTACAAGGCCAACAGTTTTTCTGTAGGGGCAGTCCAAAGCTGAGGTATTGCCCCTCCTACACCCAACACCCTGAACCCTTTCCCCCGAACCAGGATGGGGTTCCTTCCCTAGGAACTGAAGGCATTGTCTCTCCACTTCAGTTTGACAGAGAGAGTCAGTTTACACAGGTGGCCTAGCTTTCTACCCACTGACACAGGTTTGTTTGTTTGTTTGTTTTTTTCTCCAGCTCTATCATCCCTGCAGCTGGGTTCTGGCCAGGAAGGGCGTGGAGCATCAGAGAGTGACACAGCATGAGCAGAGCCCATTCATTAGAGTTGCCTTTTGCTAAGAGAGGATTATCTTGCCTTCTCTTGTCAAAAAAATAAGAGACAGATGTTGGTGACAGATGTGCTGATCAAAAGTTCCCAAGATGGGCCTAGATCTGTAGCAGCAAATCCAGAATTTCCTTTAGCTAGGGAAATCCAGAGCCTGTAAGAACCCTGGATGGAATGACCATGTTGCTGGCTTCTAACAACACAGCCGGTTACATACTATGACTGCCCTGTACATCCCTTGTTAAAGAGACCTGCGTTCAACCTTATCTGTAAGGCTTAGCATTCGAGGTATACATATTATGCAGGTGGAGCTAGAAGTCAGGTTCACCATTGCATCCAAATGCATGAGTTCTGCAGATGAACAGCCTGTGTTTGCTGAAGTCTTAGACACTAACAAAAGAAGGGATCACTACATGTAGGTGCAGTTCTTTTCTTCAAATTAAAACATTGCATAAGTTACAGTTTCTGGGAAACAGTGCATTTATTTCCTATCCCAATAATAGTTATTTATCATGGGCTCCTAACATCTGATAGAGATATGTCCTGAGGTGCTCTGACATCTCTAAACTTGAAAATTCCACTATATCAAATGATGTCCACAATTTATCATAATTAAATACCATGTAAGTCAAAATGTAAGGAAATTTCCTTCAATTCTTTAATAATTCTGGAGCCAGAGATCTCTGTGTCTTTGTCTGGCCTCATGAAGTCGACACCCCTTCAGGGTACGTTCAGAATCAGCACCCAAAAGATTATACTAACGGCCAGACAGGCAAGGGTATTAGGTGTATGGCTGACTTGATTCAGTAGTTTAGGTGTTTAATTACACACTAGTCTCTTAATTTTCCCATTCAAATTTGTTGCCCTGCAAAATGAACAATTAATGAATGAATACTTGTAAATGTTAAATTTGCAAATACTAGGCCGTCTATTTAAAATGTTTCCTTATATCATAGGCCTCTTGCTGTGTTATCCTGATTTTTCATGGGGAGGAGAGAAGATCAGGATCACTGCTTTGCATACACGGAAGTAAAGACACAAGGAACTCAGCCATACACATGAGTATGAGTTCATTTGATAAAATCAATGACGGAAGCATATTACAAATCCTCGAGGGAGTAAAAGGAGGAAAATATATCATGAACTTATTCAGCCATAAATAAATTCTTATGCAAATATATTTCAAAATATGAGTGAGAGTGTGCACCCATTTGGATGAGGTTTTATTCACCAATGGGAAGGTCACATTTTCATACATAAGACTCAGTGGCAGAGGAAGATGAAATTATCTTCTATAGAAATGGGGTCAGGTAGGTTATGGCTCCTGGAAGATTTATTAAAAAAGAAATTATTCCTACTTCTCCTTCTTGGACTACTTCTTCTTGAAGTACTCTAAGAAAAAAATTCATATTTTAAATATCATAGCGTGATTTATTTTATAGATTTGTGGTTTTATAGAAATGGCAAACATTTGATCTAAAAAAGATATTGAATAACAAGTTGAATTTTTTATGTTGGTGTTTTTCTTTCTTCATAAACCAGGCAGTTTCTTATTCACAGATGTTTTTTGAAATTTCTCATTCTGAATGAAGTTTAGGGAAAGACAATGTTGAATATTCTTTGTATTTTACTTTTGTATTTTTATGCAGGTGATTCCATCTTACATCTGGATGTGTTGAAACATTTTTTTTTATGTTACACACCAGCAGAATTTCAATAGACTTTGTAAATCATATATTCATATTGGGTCATTGTTATGCAATGAACCATTAGCCTCCTTTAATATAACGAGAGCTTCAGAAAGTTCTATGTTGTATTTTTCTCTGTAGCTTCTTAAAATCAAGGAACATTATGTTTTTCATGGTAATTTTCTGTTTACACAGGTAATGTGATAATTTGCATATATAGGTTAGATGTTACCACTGTTAGTATTTTGATATATAAGTATAAATAAACACATACATTTTTATAAATTAGGGTGTATTGCATGTAAATATTTTGTTTTCTCCTTTTGTGCCCCTAATAATACATTATGAGGGCTATAAATATTCTTGAAAACATACTCTTTAATACTTTAAAAGTATAAACTGAGTAGATTGCCACATGTATGATATCCTAATATGTTTACAACACACAACAGTATCTAATCAATTTTTGAAAAAGTGAATTTTATAATATCAATCAAGTTCATGGAAAAGTAACAATTTAGTATGGTATTGAATTAACAACTGTATCATTTGATCAACAGTTTGGCTTTTCAATAGCTGCTGTAATATTTACTTGAAGCACATTTTGTTGTCATCAAGGTCCCTTCTCTTCTATGTGTCAATCGGTTGCCACACTTCATTTAAGCATAATTTCCATACAAAGAGGTAAGGACTGAGAAAAGGATAAGTCGATTATTCTTTGGAGCATTCTGGTAACTGAATTTTTCATGAGATTCATGCATATTGTGAAATTTTATGGTATGAGGAGAAGTAAGACCCAAGATGAAAAGCAAATAGTTCTTTAGTGGGCAGATGGATAAAGATATTTTCCTGTATAAAACTGTTGTTTTATAGTTTTCTTTAAATATTTTATTTATTTATCTTTAGAGGGAAAGGGAAGGAGAGGAATATCAATGTATGGTTGCTTCTCATGAGTCCCCTGCTTGGAACTGGCCTGCAACCCAGGCATGTGCCCTGACTGGGAATCGAACCGTGATCGTGTGGTTTGCAGGCCCGAGCTCAATTCACTGAGCTACACCAGCCAGGTTATTTTATAGTTTTTAACTAGTTGTATTTTTCTAAGTAATTTAGTTCCAACCTGGTCAACCTTTTCCAGATTTAATTCTACCACCAATGTTTTAGTGAAGTCCTTTGTGCTTTTTTTGCCCTTGATTTGGCCACTGGTTATTCCAAATTTAAAACATCTCTTACCAAAATGATTCTTGCAAATTTTAGGATGCAGGAATGTAAAATTTAAATGAGGGCTTATGCATTATTTTGCCGGTGGAGTTTCAGTCTTAGGCCCAGAATCGTGTTGCTTCTTACTCTGTTTTGCAGCATCATAGAAGATTTTCATGGATATTTTAGGAAAAGAATCAAGAGATAGTATAAAACAGAATCTGGATTTGTATTTAAACTTTAACCATGAAAGTTTAGCCTTGCCAGTACCCCAACTTATTTTCTTTGTGATACTGAATTTTTTTGAGATTCATTAAAACTAGCTCATGATTTACTATTTGCCACACATTGACCTGTAGCTTTGTTTTAAAAGTAGAGTGTTACAAAGTTCCCTCTCATTTAGAAGATATGGCATTGCATTTACTTTCTACTCCTAAGCAAGCCAGTAGTGCCAATACAGGAAGAACTAAAAAGGAGTTTTATATGATAACATGTAGAAGCATAAAGGATTGTGGGAGAACATGTGTCAAAAATAAATGAAGTAAAAGTTTGACTGACTCTTTCTGACCTGAGAATTCATCATTTCTTTGGAAACAGCTTGTGTGAAAGTACATTCTCAGTTAGTCAAGCCTCACATTTCCCTGTTTCTTCTCTGAATCTTAGATTGGGCAGTTCAGGCATGTTCCAGGTATCTACTCCAGCCCAAGCCTCTTACATTTTGACAGAAAAGTCCTTTGTAATCCAACAGAAGCTCATGATTCAGCGGGTGCTTGACGTGCGGTATCCTAGGAAATGCCTACCAGGCATCTGAACAATTCACTGCTGACTGACCGCATTTCCAGCCACCGAATGTTTCCTATAAATGAGCGGTCATCTTACTCTAAAAGTAGGAGGGTGAGCCTGAGTCCTGGGACTAATAATGGAATGACATCCTCAAATAGGTCGATCTGTCCTAAAGAGGTTTAGGCATTCATTACGGAACGTTCTGGGCATTCTCTTCTATCTAGACTACTCTGTGGAAACAAGCCAAGGGTTTGTAGAAGCCATAATGAAAACTTCCTGCCTTTTTGCCATTGGTGGTTGCTTCACAACTCACTCAGGTGTAAAGAACTAACCATTAAGCAAGACTTGTTCAGCATCCATGCAGGCATTCATCTGCTAGACAACACTTATGTTATGTTATTGAGTTTTATATATAAGGCTTATATCAAGCACCAAGGATACAAAGATGAATAAGATCTGATCCTAAAGAACTCAGCCTAGCAGAAAAAAATGGCTTTCTAATCTGATGTGTCCTAGAGTAGTAAATTTCACATAGAAATAGTATGAACAGACGGCTGTAGAAGAAGATATATGAGGTATGAGGAGAAAATGAATGAACTTTCCCAGAGGGGTTGGGAAATGTGGAGCTGAGTCTTGAAGAATAAATAGGAGTTTGACTGGTAGAGAAGAGAGTCTAGTTAATTTTTGGCTTAGTGGACTACATGCTCTTTTGTTACTCCTTTTAGGACTACTTATCCATGGTGAATAAATTTTAATCTGGGACTTTTGATCCCTAAGCAATTTAAGGGTACATTTATTTGTAGGTGGTTTGTTAAAAAATCTCCTGGTTACAGTTTTTAACAGTGGCTCCATTTTTTAATGTTTATGTTTCCAGGTGGAAATGGTCCATTCTGTAGCTACTTACACTCTTAAATGTTAATATGTCTCCTATCTTATGCTCTGATTTCTTGTTTCATTGAATAACAGGAGTTTACTCCTTACTAATGTGTATTTTTCTCTTTCAGGACTTGTTAACTGACATGTCAGTGACCTGTCATGTTCTTCTTAGCCATTCACTGCAGTGCAGTGACCTAGGTATAAATACACTTTATTATATACCTAAACAACCCCCATTTTCTCTGGACAGTTTCTGTCACTACACCCCTGCTCCTACTTTGTTGCCACAACTGTTTAAGCAAGTCTTACCTAGCTGAAACTTCCTGGTCATCCATCTTCAATTAGAATTAAATTACCATTTCAAAAATAGCCTCTTCAACAAGTGGTGTTGGGAGAATTGGACAGCTACGTGCAAAAAAATGAAACTTAAGCACCAACTTACACCATACACCAAAATAAATTCAAAGTGGACAAAAGACTTAAATATAAGCCGGGAAACCATAAACGCCCTAGAGGAGAGAATTGGCAGGAGAATCTCAGATATTCCACGCAGCAATATTTTTACTGATACATCCCCTTGAGCAAGGAATATAAAGGAAAGAATAAACAAATGGGATCTCATCAAAATAAAAAGCTTCTGTGCAGCTAAAGAAAACAGCATTAAGATAAAAAGACAACCAACTGTATGGGGAAACATATTTTCCAATGATACCTCAGACAAAGGTTTAATCTCCAAAATATACAAAGAACTCATGCAACTTCACTCTAAGAAGACGACTAACCCAATTACAAATTGGGGAAAGGAACTTGAACAGGAACTTCTCCAAGGAGGACTTCTCCTGTTCAAGGAACTTGAACAGGACTTGAACAGGAACTTCTCCAAGGAGGACATACAGAGGATCCAGAGACACATGAAAAGATGCTCAATATCGCTTGCTATCAGAGAGATGCAAATTAAAACCACAATGAGATACCACTTTACACCAGTCAGAATGGCTATCATAAACAAAGCAATAAACAACAAATGTTGGAGACGGTATGGGGAGAGGGTATGGGGAGACTCTAGTCCACTGTTGGTGGCATTGCAGACTGGTACAATCATTATGAAAAACAGTATGGAATATTCTAAGAAAACTAAAATTGGACCTGTCTTTTGACCCAGCAATCCCACTGCTAGGATTTTATCCTAAGAACCCTGAAACACCAACCCCAAAGAATGTATGCACCCCAATGTTCATAGCAGCACAATTTACAATAGCCAAGAGTTGGAAGCAACCTAGGTGCCCGTCAGTAAATGAATGGATCAAAAAACTATGGTACATATACACAATGGAATTCTATGCTGCAGAAAGAAAGAAGGAGCTCCTACCTTTTGCAAGAGCATGGATGAAACTGGAAAGCATTATGCTGAGAGAAATAAGCCAGGTGTTGAAGGACATATATGATCTCACCTTTAACAGGTAGCTAAACAACAAAACAAACAAGCAAGCAAAATATAACCAAAGACACTGAAATAGAGAACAGGGGGCAGCCACCAGAGGGGAGAGGGGAGGGAATTTCAGGGGAAATAGGAGTGGGATTTAGATGAACAAATATAAAGGATACATGGACAACAACTAAGAAGGGTGGAAATGGGAGGGAGGGGGGAGCACGGTGGGGTGGGATGGGATGGGAGTAATAGACAGAAAACTGTACTTGAAAAATAATTAAATAAATTTAAAATAAAAAGAATTAAATTACCATTTCAAATCAAGCTTTGTTTTTATGTTGGGAAATTGGGTGTGGCCTGAACTCCACACTAGAAGGAGAAGGGAATTGTTTTTCATATTTGTATCAGTTACATAAAATTAATTCTACTCCCATTCTTATGACTCTTCTGTGAACTTTTAAAAAAGATATCCATATAATTACATAGAGTAACAAAGATGACAAATCACAAGTGGACTTTTTTCTTCCTCCCTTTTACCTCTTTTTTCATCCTTGGCTCTGCTCATTTGTGCACCTACCAGAGGTTGCCCACAAAGAAAGAGCAATTGATGCACTCTGGCTTGCAATGTGGACTGATGCTAGAAGAAGATTCAAGTTCAAATCATTTGTACTCTCTGGGAGGTGGAGTCACTGATTGATTCTTGTTTCTGATCGTCATGGGAAACTGAGTCAACTGGACACATTATTGGGCTGAGAATTGGGGTTATGGTGGGAAATGACTGTTTCCCACAACAACCTGTGGACTATACATGCCATATATAATTAAGAAGAAGACAGACCCTCAAAAAGCTAAATGTCTTGTTTATTTTCAAATGACCTAGGATTAAGACTTCACCAGCAATCTTTTATTGCTGAGCTACAACCCTATGTGAAAAATGGGGTTTGTGATGGAAATACTGAGGCACCATTTTAATTATCAGATGCCACTGGGCACCAGCATAATGAGGGGATTTTCTTATTTTTGCACAGTGAATAGTAATTGAAGTGGGAGAACCAGGAACCTGTTTGGCTGCACTGCAGTAAAATGGTGCCATCTAAAGGAAATTATAGCAGAACAACATGGATAGCATTTTTTTTTTTTTTTTTTTTTTTTAGGAAACAAGAAGATTGGCCTCTTCTAGTCCCTGGACAGCTGGATTTATGCATTTGGATTTTTTAACTCAAAAAACAAAATTGCATTTTCCTGTGTTACTAGAATAGCTGCTTATCAGGTGGAGTTCAGAATGGAGCAGTTACTACCAGTTTCTTTGAAACCCCCTTTTGTATCTGAAACTCCTTTTTGTGTCAGACTTCTCTTCTGACAGGTTACAAAGAAGTAATATTGACTTTGCACACCAGGGCAAGGAAGAAAGCAGGGACGAAGGGAGCTAGAAGGGAAAGAAGAAGGAAGGGAAAATAAGGGTCATTGAGTGACAGGAGATGAAGAGAGCAATAGGGTGATAGAGATGAAAAGAGGAAAGAAAAGGTTATCTGTGCAAGATATTTTGCCTTTGATATACAATATAAAATTTAACATTTAATCTTCACAAGCAGTCTCATTTGTAGATATAAGGTAAGTGAAACAAGCAGATAAAATAAATTACCCAAAACTGGTACAGTTGGCAGTGACAAAGCAACTCTATCTACTTCAAAAAAGGACTGTGGTATCTTTATAAGTGTGAAGTCATAAATGGAATAGTATGTGGTGGCTATTTTCAGAAAGAGGAGAATGTATGCATTTATGTGATGATTCTCATACAAAAGATTGGAATCCATTGGAAGAGTTATTAGCATCTTTCTTCTTCCCGACTAAACCTGCTCCTTTAACAGACTTGGAGAAATAAAACACCCACACACATGGTACATTTGGCTAAAATTTTAGTTTTATTGACTTGCTTGCCTCTATAATGTGATTTACTGGTCCATCAAAAACTCACATAAGGATTAGCAAAACTGAGAAAACCCCACTGGATTTTTAACTTAACTTTGACAAACTATCTCAATTAAATAAAGCCCTTTGTTCTGTTTCATGGAAATACGAGATTTATCTAGAAAAATTTCAGCTATTGTTATAATAACAAGAATGGTTTGTGTGACACCAGTATAACCTGGCAGTCAAGGAGAGTGGACTGGAATGTGCATGCATAAACAATGACAACTTCATTGTAATAAACAGTGGGGGCAGTAGACACCACTTGAGTGAGCATGTGTACTGTGTGGCTGTCACATTCAAAATGATTGAGCAAGTAGAGCAATGAATCTCCATCAGATTTTGTGTTAAGCTTCAACATTCCTCTAGAGAAACTATTCAGATGATTCAGAAGGCTGCAGCTATGGGCAACTGATGATTGGCAGCTTCATCATGTCATATTGTGTATGCTCATGAATTATGTCTAATGCACAGTTTTTTGTTGTTGTTGTTGGTTTTTTTGTTTTTTTGGTTTTTTTTTCTAAACATCAAATCACCCAGGTGGCTCAAGCCCCCTACAGCCCAGATTTGGAATCCTGCAACTTCTTTTTTTTTTTTAATATAATTTTTATTTAATTCTTGTTCAAGAAACCTGTACTTGAATGGAATCCTGCAACTTCTGCCTTTCCTCCTAAACTAAAATCATCTTTGAAAGGGAAGATTTCATACCATCCATGAGATTCATGAAAAGATGATGGGGTAGCTGGTAGCGATTAGGAGAACTATACGAGGCCCCAAGGTGCTTACTTTGAAGGGGACAAAAACCTTATTGTCCTATGTACAATGTTTCTTGTATCTTTCATCTTGTTGACTAAGTGTCTCTATAGTTTTTATATTTCATGACTGGATACCTTCTCAACAGGCCCTGTATATGGGAAACAAATGCCTGAATTGAACTGCCATTTGCACCCTGGATATCCAGCTAACAGCACTGGAAGGAGGTGGCGTAAAAGCTAAATAGAGCATTTCCAGTTTTGATGAACATCCTACATGTAGCAGACCATACAGAACATTCCTGAATGGAGGGCATTTCTATTTAACCAAAACAGGGTCCACTGGATAATTATAGTCATTTAAGCAACCAGATTGAGGCATCACCAAAGCCCAGATGCAGGAACGCACTATTTTTTTGTTAAATGGCCTGGAATGCTGACTTTTTCATTCCCTACCAGACTCAGATGCATTGTCTAGAGCCGAGGGTGTCAAACTCATTTTCACTGGGGGCCACATCAGCTTTGTGGTTCCCTTCAAAGGGCAAAAGGTAATTTTAAGACTGTATAAATGCAACTGCTGCTTAATAGTTAAGAGAGCTTGGTGCTGCCTCTGGATAGAAACAAGGTGCCAGGCTGGATGAAACAAGGTAGAGTGCCGGATTCAGCCCACAGGCCTCATGTTTGCCACCTGTGGCCTAGATACAACCAGCCCACAGGGAACTGGTACCTTCACCACAATCTGCTACAACTGGGACAGGCAGCAGTGACTGGGGCAGGACTACTTGCTCTTCACAGAGCTTAGGACAAGTGGGCCCAGCTGGAATGTCTCCTGATGGTTTTTTAAAATACAAAAAGTAATTTTCTGCATACAGGTCTTTAATCTCCTTGGTTAGATTTATTCCCAGATATTTTATTTTTGTTTTTGCTATATTGAATGGGATTGTTTTCTTGATTTCTGCTTCTGCTGATTCATTGTTAGTATACAGAAATGCCTTTGATTTCTGGATATTAACTTTGTATCCCGCTGTTTTGCCAAATTCATTTATTAGTTCGAGCAGTTTTTTGGTAGAGTCTATAGGATTTTCCATGTACACTATGATGTCATCTGCAAACAATGACAGTTTTCTTTCCTCCTTTCCGATTTGGATGCCTTTTATTTCCTTTTCTTGTCTGATTGCTGTGGCTAGAACTTCCAATACTATATTAAATAGAAGTGGTGAAAGTGGACAACCTTGTCTTGTTCCTGATCTTAGTGGAAAAGCTTTCAGTTTTTGCCCATTCAGTATGATGTTGGCTGTAGGTCTTTCGCTTGCCTTTTGACCCAGCAATTCCACGGCTAGGATTGTATCCTAAGAACCCTAAAACACCAATCCCAAAGAACCTATGCACCCCAATGTTCATAGCAGCACAATTTACAATAGCCAAGAGTTGGAAGCAACCTAGGTGCCCGTCAGTTAATGAATGGATCAAAAAACTATGGCACATATACACAGTGGAATTTTATTCTGCAGAAAGAAAGGAGCTCCTACATTTTGCAACAACATGGATGGAACTGGAAAGCATTATGCTGAGTGAAATAAGCCAGGTGTTGAAGGACAAATACCATATGATCTCACCTTTAACAGGAAGCTAAACAACAAAACAAACAAGCAAGCAAAATATAACCAAAGACACTGAAATAGAGAACAGGCTGACAGTGACCAGAGGGAAGAGGGGAGGGAATTTCAGGGGAAATAATGGAGGGATTTAGAGGAACCTATATAAAGGATACATGGACAACTGAGAAGGGTGGAAATGGGAGGGAGGGGGGAGGATGAGGGGTGGGATGGGATGGGAGTAATAGACAGAAAACTGTACTTGAAAAATAATTAAATTAAAAAATTGGAAAAAAAATAAATGAAAGACAAAAAGTATATAGCTTTTCAGGTCTTTTACAGATTCGAGATGGAAGTGATTCAAATCAAAGCATAGAGGTCTTTTGAAAATGTGTATTGACATGTCATGGACTCTTAACAAAACCTGAGCTTTTAAAAATGTGTTTAAAGAGAAAAAGCAGTTTGAAACCTTTCCCTTTAAATTATAGGCAACTAGGGAGAGATTTCAATTTCTTCCACGGCCTTTTTATTTAAGAGGATGCTTTGAATTCGAAAGTTCATCTCTATTTCCTCAAAAAAAAAAAAAAAAGAAAATGGAACTGCCTTATGACCCAGCAATTCCACTTATGGATATTTATCCAGGAAAACTCAAACCACACATTTAAAAATGTAATATTGCATATGTTGTTGCAGCATTATTTACAATAGCCAAGATATGTAAACAACCCAAGTATGCATCAATAGATGAGTGGATAAGAAAGTTGTAGTACATATATACAATGGAATATTACTCTGCCATGAAAAGAATGAAATCTTACCAGTTGACAGCATGAATACACCTAGAAGGTATTATGTTAAGTGATATAGTCAGACAGATAAAGACAAATTCCATTTGATTGCATTTATCTGCAGAATCTAAAGAACAAAAATAAACAAACAAATAGACTCATAGATACAGAGAAGAAAATGATGAAAAGTGAAGGTATTAATAACTGCAAATTGGTAGTTACAATATAGTCAAGAAGATGCAAAATATAGCATGAGAAATATAGTCAGTAATATTGTGGAAATTTGCCCTGGCTGGGGTAGCTCAGCGGATTGAATGCAGGCCTGTGAACCAAAGGGTTGCCAGTTCAACTTGAAACTAATATAAAATAATATTGAATGTTAACTGTAATAAAAAATTAAAAAGAAGAAATGCGACCTTTATTAATATTGTCCAGTAACTTTACATTATACAAATAAGAGAGAAATAAGAAAAGAGGAAAATCTACAAAGTTAAGAATACATTTTTTTTATTGCAGAGAAAGCAGAAGACCCTGGGATTTGAAAAAACATGAGGTAAGGAGCCCCTAGCTTGTCTGCTTTACAGAGGTTGACATTATTCAGAATTTTTCTTTGAAAAAGTCATTAGTGGTAAGTGAGTTTGGGAGATTCTGGTGTAAACAAAGCTAAAGGCTACTTTATTACAGGACTTTTCAGTGTCTTTAATCTGTTAAAGTGCTTGTGACATAATAGATGGGGTTGTAAAGGCTGACTTTATAACATTTAGCACACAGCACTGCAGGGTATGAGTCCTAGAAAGACATAATAAGGCAAAAGTACTGTCATGGCCACATAGGGGCCCAAGGAGCTGCTTATGGGAGTATATTTCTCCCAAACATTAAACTACAAAATGCTCTTTTGTAGCACTAATAATATAAGAGAACATGGGAGACACACTGACACAAGTGAAGAATGAGAAGCATCATTTTCACAAAAGGACAAGAAGGAGACCAACCTGCCATTCCCCATGCAAGGGTGGGAAACCAAAATTTTAAGCTATTTTTAAGCATCACAGTAGCTTCTTTACAATTATTATGAGGTTTAGGCATTGGAGATTTTTAACACAAAGTTGCCCCACACTTCGCTTTGTGGAGAAGAGAGTAATTAAAAAATGTCAGGTGACTTGTGTACACAGGAGAATAAACTTTCCCTGGGGAATAGCATGAGAATGAGGAATTAGAAGGGGTCCATATGTGCTCATCTATAGCCTGGGTAAGTAGTATATGTCTTGCCCTAATGTGCACTACTGTGTTTCAAATGTATAAATGCTGCTATGATTGATAAAGTACAGTTAATGTAAACATTTTGCTGGATTCACACTGCTTCACTTTAGGTATTTTCTCAACAGATGGATAAGAATAAAACTATTGTTATGTGTAGGTTCTCAAGCACTTAAAATCTTTGAATGAGCAATAAATTCCCAGAAAATGGGATTTCTGGGTTTTACACCCAGAAAATGTCAATATAAATAAGTAAAACCTTAGGGCAAAATCACCTTCCTCCATCCCTGCTCAACAATCTGCCAAGACCTCTGATTGGATAATCTTTGTTTCTACTTTCTTACATCAACTCCCAGGTTTGTTTTAAGCACACAAAACAGAACATTTAAATGTATAGTTTCATTTGCTCCTTTCTTACAGAATTTTACATGCTATCCTTATTTTAAGTCTGGTACAACTGTCCTGCTAACTGGCTCTTTGTTGAAAACATCTTCTTCACTATTATACAGCCCCTAAAGCTAAAATCTCCCTGAACCTTACACCATTAATGGAGTGATTGCTTCTATGTCCCACATACCCTTTATTTCACTTCCTATCCTTCATCAATGCCCTCAGAATGCTCTAGTGATATGTGGAACCAAGACACCATCAGGCTTTTCTACATTTCACTTCCATATACCTTCTGTCTCTTATAGAATGACAAGATATTACACCATCCTGAATCTCAGTACCTACAGAAAAAGCCCACTCCTTATTTTTAAATCCAGCAGGACAGAGGATCACCAGTAGAAGTAGAACTATTGTTCTAAACTTGTCCAGATCAGTTGGACTAAAAATGACAATACATGATGTGGAAACTTAGTCAATATGCTTGATGTTTTAGGCTTGTCAGGACACTGTCTGGATATCATTGTATGGCTGATTTTTAATAAACAAGGAACCATTTCACCTACCTAATACTTAAGTTAGTGCTTGTTGATGGAGAATTGAAGCATCACTGGTTCCAAATTCTGCTGGTCGTCTAAATTACAGGGACTGCTGAGCTTTTAAAAAATACAGATTCTTGGATTCTACTTAGACTCATGTGATTTTGCTCCTCAAAAAACTTTGATAAGTCATGAGAAGGATGCTTATTTTTAAGCTCCCCTAGTTATTCCAATGATACTTCAAGAAGGAAAATGTTCAGATGGGTCTCATTGCCTTTATGGATGCTGTGATCAAAAGAAAGGCTGTGGAATGGATCCCTTCTCGAAATGTGTGTAAAGTTTAGTTGTACCCTTTTTTAATACTTTGAATAAAAATGCTTCATTTCTAATTTTATTTGGTTCAAATGTGGATCTGTTACAAGCAAGGCATAACTCAGAAATGGAGCAGAATGAAATTACAATAATAGAGGGGGAAAGGGTTACTTAACCAAAAGAAAAACACCCAGATTTTCCCCTAAGAATTAATAAATGTGCCAGAGAAAGTGATTGACTTGAGCTGGGTGATGTGGGGTGAAATTAGGAGGAAAATTAAAATCTAGATGAAGCTGAACTCTGTGATCAATCACACTGCTCTACTGAATTCCTACAAGGTGTCCCTCTATTTGAGTTTGCTCTTTACATTATTTGATAACCTTAGAATTTGGTATAATGCAGGACTGGAAAATTGGGAATCAAGGGAGGTCAGAATCTGGGGAAATTATTAGAGAGGGGTGTAAAGGAAACCAAGGTCTTTATCAGAAGGACACAAGAGTGGAATAAGTCCCATAAAGAACACTCTATGTTCTCACTTATTTGTGGGATATTAAAAAAAAAAAAACCTAAACACCATACAGAGAACAGATTGGTGGTTGGAGAGTCAAGGGATGGGAGAGTTGGGGAAATGGTAGTGGTCAAAAGGTAAACATTTTCAGTTGTAAAATTGATACGTTCTGGTGCGCCAGCCCTCAGCTTGGGGAACTGTGAGTTGCCCGGGCCTTCCCAGTGGTGTGGGGCCTGGGCTGGCTCTTGGCTGGAGGGACTGAGAGCCGCTCGTGCTTTCCTGGTGGCATGGAGCCTGCACTGGATTTCCAAAAGTCTCAGGGAGTCTCAGGCTGCTGGAAGGGCCCCTGGAAGAAAGCCTGTCTCCAGCTCCATCCCTACTCAGCCATCGCAGACTGGGAAACACTGGGAGTCAGGCTGTGGCTGTTGGCTTGGGAGAATTGTTAGTTGCCCTGTGTGTTCAGCCACAGCACAGGAAAAGGTCTGCGCCCAAGCCTGCGAGACCAGGAAAGACTGGCTGGGAGCTGGCGCCCTCAGGGCTGGAAAGCCTGGGGAAAAATCCACTCCCAGTGGGGGCGGGAGAGCGGTGCAAGTCTGGATCTTGGGAGGGCACTGGCGAGAGCAGTTCAGCTCACTGAGGTGCAAGGAAGGCCACACTAACAGCCACTCAGGCTACTGCAGCTAGTGAGACCAGAAGAAAAGGTATGACCAGGTGGAAACCAACCAGAGGAGTAGGTGGAAGCTGAGAACACCAAGATACTTGCAGGAAACTGCACCACTGAATTTCACAGGTATCCTACCTCAGAAGTTCACACCATAAACCCAGGGAACCAGAACAGATCAATTTAAGAAGCTGAGACTAACAAGAAGAGCATCACAAACAATGGGAAGAAAAAGAAACAATCCCCAAATGAAAGAAAAGGAGGAAGTCTCAGAAAAAAAATGTTAGATGAAACAGAGGCAAGTCAATTATCAGATATTGAATTCAAAGCAAAGCACTGGTTATCAGGAAATTCAAAGAGCTTACAACGAGCTACCAGAAACTACAGGGGAGCTACAATGAACTCTCTGCAAACTATACCAACATGAAAAGGAAATAGAAACCATCAGCAAAGGACAAGAGGAAATGAGGAATACAATTTCTGAACTGAAGAACACAGTAGAAGGTATGAAGAGTAGGATTGATGAGGAAGAAGACCGCATAAGCCAGTTCAAAGACAGGGTAGAAAGAATCTCCCAGATGGACCAAATCATGGAAAAGAGACTCAGAAAAAATGAGGAGAGCTTAAGAGAAATGAAAGACAATATGAAACTTAATAATATCTGAATAATACGAATACCAGAAGGAGAAGGAGAAGAACAAGTGATAGAAAACCTACATGAAAGAGTAATACTGGAAAATTTTCCTAAGTTGAGGAGAGATAAAGTTACATGAATCCAGGAATTGCGGAGAGTCCAAATGAGGTGAAAAACCCAAAGAGGACTACTGCAAGACATATCATCATTAAAATGGCAAAACTCCAAGACAAAGAGAGAATCCTAAAGGCAGCGAGGCAGAAAAAGGAAGTAACATACAAGAGGATCCCAATAAGGTTGACTACGGACTTCTCAATGAAAAAACTCCAAGCAAGAAGAGAATGGCAGGAAATATTCCAAGTAATGAGAAACAGAGGCCTACAACCAAGGCTACTGTACCCAGCAAGGCTCTCAATCAAGATAGAAGGCCAAATAAAGAGCTTCCAAGACAAAAGAAGTCTAAAAGAATACGCCTCCACCAAACCAGCTCTACAAGAATTACTAAAAGGGCTGCTTTAAGGAGAGGAAGGAAAAGAGAGAGATGGAAGGGAACACAGATACACAAATGGCAATGAATAAGTACCTTTCAACAATAAACTTAAATGTAAGTGGATTAAATGCACCAAAAAAAAAAAGACACAGAATAGCTGAATGGATAAGAAAGCATGACCCACACATATGCTGCCTACAGGAGACCCACCTCAGGTCAAAAGACCACCACAGACTAAAAGTGAAAAGATGGAAACAAATTTTCCAAGCAAATGGTCAAGAAAAAAAAACGCCGGGGTAGCAATTCTCATATCAGACAAAATAGACTTCAAAAACAGGGCCATAAAGGGAGACCCAGAAGGTCACTTCATAATACTCGAGGGAAAAATCCACCAAGAAGACATTAACATTATAAATATATATGCACCCAACTCAGGAGTACCCGAATATATAAAGAAAATCCTAGAGGACCTCAAGAAAGATATTGACAGCAACACAATTATAGTAGGAGATTTTAAAACCCCACTGTCAAAAGTGGACAGATCTTCCAAACAAAATATCAACAAATATATTGCAGCATTAAATGACACTCTAGATGAAATGGACCTAATTAATATATATAGAGCCCTCCATCCCAAAGAAGCTAAATACACTTTCTTTTCAAATGCACATGGAACATTTTCAAAGATAGACCACATGATAGGACACAAAACGAGTCTCAAAAATTTCAGGAAAATAGAAATCATACCAAGCATTTTCTCTGATCACCAGGGACTGAAATTGGAAACCAACCCCACAGGAAAAAAAACCAAAACACCCAAAAGCATGGAGACTGAATGGTATGCTATTAAACAATGAATGGGTCAAGATTAAAATTAGGGAAGAAATCAGAAAGCTTCTGGAAATCAATGAAAATGAACTCACAACAACCCAAAACCCATGGGACACAGTGAAGGCAGTCCTGAGAGGGAAGTTCATAGCAATACAGGCCTACCTAAAAAAGATAGAAATATTTCAAACAAACAACCTAACCTGACACCTCCAAGAACTCGAGCTACAACAACAAAGACAGCCCAGAGCAAGTAGAAGGAAGGAAATAACCAAGATCAGAGCAGAATTAAATGACATAGAGACTAAAAGCACAATTCTAAGGATCAATGTATCTAGGAGTTGGTTTTTTGAAAAGATAAACAACATGGACAAACCTTTAAGTAGGCTCATCAAGAAAACAAGAGAGAGGACCCAAATAAACACAATCAGAAATGAAAGAGGAGAGATTACAACTGATACCACAGAAATAGAAGGGATTGTAAGGAATTACTATGTGGAACTGTATGCCAAGAAATTTGAAAATCTAGGTGTAATGGACAAATTTCTAGAAAAATATAATCTTCCAAAACTCAATGAAAAAAAGCAGAAAGACCAAACATGCCAATAACAGCAGATGAAATGGAAGAAATAATAATAATAAAAAGAAAATTCCCATCACACAAAAGCCCTGGACCAGATGGTTTCACAGGAGAACTCTACAAAGCTTTTAAGGAAGAACTAACCCCGATTCTTCACAAACTATTCCCCAAAATCCAAAAGGTGGGAAAACTCCCCAACTCTTTTTATTAAGCCAGCATCACACTAATTCCCAAGCCAGATAGAGAAACAACAAAGAAAGAAAATTACAGGCCAATATCGCTGATGAACATAGACGCTAAAATCCTCAATAAAATATTAGCAAATCGCATCCGACACTACATCAAAAAGATCATACACCATGACCAAGTGGGATTCAGCCCAGGGATGCAAGGATGGTTCAATATACGCAAATCAATAAATGTAATACACCATATAAACAAAAGCAAAGACAAAAACCACATGGTCATATCAATAGATGCAGAAAAAGCTTTTGATAAGGTTCAACACCCATTTATGATAAAGGTACTCAGCAAAGTGGGAATAGAGGGAGCATTCCTCAACATAATAAAGGCCATATATGAAAGACCTACAGCCAACATTATACTCAATGGACAAAAACTAAAATCTTTTCCACTAAGATCTGGAACAAGACAAGGTTGCCCACTTTCACCACTTTTATTCTATATAGTATTGGAAGTTCTAGCCACAGTGATCAGACAAGAAAAGAAAATAAAAAGCATCAAAATCAGAAAGGAGGAAAGAAAACTGTCATTGTTTGCAGATGACATGATAGTGTACATGGAAAACCCTATAGCCTCTACCAAAAAACTGCTAGAACTAATAAATGAATTTGGCAAAACAGTGGCATACAAAGTCAATATCCAGAAATTAAAAGCATTTTTGTATACCAACAATGAAACAGAAGAAGCAGAAATCAGGAAAAAAATCCCATTCAATATAGCAAAAACAAAAATAAAATATCTGAGAATAAACCTAATCAAGGAGGTGAAAGACCTGTATGCAGAAAACTACACAACACTGAAGAAAAAATCAAGGAAGATACAAACAAATTGAAACATATGGCATGTTCATGGATTGGAAGAATTAACATCATCAAAATGCCCATACTACCCAAAGCAATTTACACATTCAATGCATTACCGATTAAAGTGCCAATGACATGTTTCACAGACATAGAACAAACACTTAAAAAATTTATATGGAACCGTACAAGACCCCGAATAGCAGCTGCAATGTTGAGAAAGAAGAACAAAGTAGGAGGGATCACAATACCTGATACCAAACTGTATTACAAGGCCACTGTAATCAAAACAGCCTGGTAGTGGCATAAAAACAGGCACATAGACCAATGGAATAGAACAGAGAACCCAGAAATAAACCCAACTCTCTACAGTCAATTAATATTTGACAAAGGGGGCAGTAACATAAAATGGAGTAAAGGTTGCTTCTTCAACAAATGGTGTTGGGAGAACTGGACAGCTACATGCAAAAAAAATGAAACTGGAGCACCATCTTACGTCATACACCAAAATAAATTCAAGGTTGGTAAAAGACTTAAATATAAGCTGCGAAACCATTAAAGCCCTAGAGGAGAACACTGGCAAGAAAATCTTAGCAAGATTTTTACTGATAAGTCCCCTAGAGCAATGTACATAAAGGGAAGAATAAACAAATGGGATCTCATCAAAATTAAAAGCTTCTGCATGACCAAGGAAAACAGTATCAAGATAAAAAGAGAAGTAACAGGTTGGAAAAACATATTTGCCAATGATACCTCACACAAGGGTTTAATCTCCAAAATATACAAACAACTTACAGGACTCCACTCCAAGAAGACAAGCAACCCAATTAAAAAGTGGGCAATGGAGTTGAACAGACATTTATCCAAGGAGGACATATAGAAAATTCAGAGACAAATGTAAAGATGCTCGATATCACTACCCATCAGAGAAATGGAAATTAAAACCAAAATGAGATACCACTCTACACTGATCAGAATTGCCATCATAAACAAAGCAACAAACAACAAGTGCTGGGGAGGGTGTGGATAATAGGGGTCCCTAGCTCCCTGTTGGTGGGACTGCAGACTGGTACAACCATTATGGAAAACAGTATGGAATTTTCTCAGCAAAGTAGAAGTGGACCTGCCTTTTGACCCAGCAATCCCACTGTTGAGATTATATCCTAAGAACCCTAAAACTCCAATTCAGAGGAACCTATGCACCCCTATGTTATAGCAGCACAATTTACAATAGCCAAGAGCTGGAAGCAACCTAGGTGCCTGTCAGTAAATGAATGGATCAAAAACTATGGTACATGTACACAATGAAATTCTATGCAGCAGAAAGAAAGAAGGAGCTCCTACACTTTGCAACAGCATGAATGGAACTGGAAAGCCTTATGCTGAATGAAATAACCCAGGCGTTGAAAGACAAATACTATCTGATCTCACCTTTAACAGGACGAACAAACAAGCAAGCAAAATAAAAAACAACAGAACAAACAAGCAAGCAAAATAAAAACAAAGACACTGAAATAGAGAACAGTGCTGCAGCGACCAGAGGGGAGAGAATTTCAGGGGGGAAA
This sequence comes from Sturnira hondurensis, assembly GCF_014824575.4. Taxonomy (NCBI): domain Eukaryota; kingdom Metazoa; phylum Chordata; class Mammalia; order Chiroptera; family Phyllostomidae; genus Sturnira; species Sturnira hondurensis. Next base: position 1,557,890 of record NW_028081875.1, read on the forward strand.
GGGGAAGGATTTACAGGAACTAGTATAAAGGACACATGGACAACAACTAAGGGGGGTGGAAATAGGAGGGAGGTGGGGAGCACTGGGAGGGTGGGCTGGAATGGGAGTAAAAGACAGAAAACTGTACTTGACAATAATTAAATAAAAAAACTATTACAAAAAAGAACAATATGGGGGCAATTTGTAATATGACTAAGGCCTCTAAAATGGATAATAACACTTTTAATTTCATGATATTAATAATTACAGTATAATTTTGTAAGAGAATACCCTTCATCACAAAAAAATGCATTCTCAAGAATTTAGGGGTGATGACACACTGTTTATATATTCTCTGTGTGTCTACAAATATGGCAGAATTCTAAGAAATTTCCAAGATTTACACACCCTTGTTTACATAGCCCATATAATCACCTCCTATTACGTATGGGCAGGACATACGACTATGATGGGATATCTCTTCTGTGATCATACTACCATCAGTTGGCTTTTGAGTTAGTCAGGAGATCATCCTGGGTTGGGGGAGCATCTAACATAATCAGATGAACCCCTTAACTAAGAAGAGTCAGAGAGATGCCTTCCTACTTAACAGCAAAAGTGACATACTGTGGGGAATGCCACATGGCAGGACATGCAGAAAATCTGTAGGCTCTAAGCATGATTCCTGGCTGATATCTAGCAGAAAACAAGAACCTCGGTACTACAACCACAAGGAACTACAGTCTTCCCACAACCACAGGATTAGAAAAAGATCCTGAACATAAGATGAGATCCAAAACAAAGGGAGACAGCTTGATTTCAGTTTGGCAGGACCTTGAGCAGAGACCCTGTAGACCCGTTCCTGAACTCTTGACCACTGGAAACTGTGTGGTAATAACTCTATCTTGTTTTAAGTTGCTAAGATTATAGTGGTTTGTTACATAAGAATAGAAAACTAATATATCTGATGCAAATATGTAAAAATATTAAAAAGTAGTGAACATTGGAGAACAACTTACAGAAGTACTCTATATTTTTGCACTTTAATGTGAATAAATTTATTTCAAAATAAAGTGTTATCTTAGATATAACACTTTAAGGGCTTGTTATGTTCCAGGTAACATTTAAAGTATTTTAAGATAGGTTAATACATTAATTCTCATTAAAGAGCAAGTAATCTCTTTCTCTATGACTTAGGTATTATTATGACCTTGTTTTTCTTTGATAAGGAAACTGAAGCACAGAGAGTTTATATGACATGGATCAGGTCACTCAGCTTGTAAATGGTATTGCTGACATTTGTATCCAGCTTCAAAGTTCCTAAGCACCATGCCATAGGTATTCAGTCACACTGAAGAAGTAAAATACCAAATAAATCTCCAGGTGACGAGGTGAATGTGATTGAGCATAATCCTTTAGTGTCTTGCAATCCATGGGGAATGATTTTGCTTTATCCTCTGGTTGTTATTTACCATGCAAGTGCTTATAGCCAGGATATGAATGGCACATTAGAACAACTCACAACATTGGAATTTAAACAGTAATAAGTTTGGCTTGTCTTGATGACTTTACATATTATCAAATGTATTTATATACCAAAACTTGCCTTATCATCCCAAATACCTCAAATTTTTTAGTATATGAAACTGAAAAATTGTGGGTAGTGGAGAAATGTGACTAGAAGAGAGAACAAATCTGTCATGTATAAAGGAACTGGGAGTGAAGGAAGAACACAAAAATGAAAGTATAAAGTTCAGTACACTTAACAAAAGCCAGTCGAAATGTATTTTGAACCTTCTACAATATTGATTTTTATACATTTCCTTTATTTTAGGACTTGGAATAAAATGAAGTCAACCAAACCCCACCATGAAAGCTAGTCTCCTGGAAATCCATCTGACCTTAGAAAAGAAAACAGTGAGTAAATCAAGATATTTTTGAGTGAAAATATTTATTTAAGATCCATAGCATAAAACATATCTACAAAGCCTATTTGCAAGGTAAATTTACTCAGGGTTCTTGATACCTATGAAAGTTTTCTTTCTATTCTATTCACTTAGAATTACAACAGTTTATATTATAAATAAGCTCAAACAATTAAGGTAAAAGATAAATAGCTACATACAGTTTAATTTTACACAATGCAAACACACACCATTGTTTCATTACCTAAGTATTAAGGGCCACATAATTGTGCAAGGCATTTTAAAGTGTCTTAAATGCTCTAAAATTATAGAATTGACTTTCATGAGATAGTCTTTATTTTCCTCCATTATTATACAAATAATTGATGACATAGATTAAATTTAAACCAGAATTGTTTATGTCCCTTGAAGAGTTCATTTCTCATTTCCAGCTAAAGGCTGGGAACTTATGATAGCTCATAGAGCTTAATCAGACCATTGTGGGGTACATAATAAGGGTTCACATTTCTATAATTTAGGTTTTTTTAGTTGTGAGAGACCTCAGGTTCCCTTCGGACCACAGTGACATTGCAGGGAGGGTTACCCAAGACAATCCACTTCTAACAAGAGAAGGGAAGATGTAGAGGAGTGAGTGTAAGTTAAACTAACCTTTTCCCAGGGCCAATCTGGAATTATAATGCAGTTGTGGAGGAATAATCTAGAATAAACAACTGAGCAATAGCCAGAGAGAAGCTATATAACTTCAGAGAGACAGAGGAATCAGCTTTGGCCCAACCTGCCTTGTAAGGAGTGCAGTGGAGACTCAATAGGTCTGGCTGGGTGCACACAGGTAACTGCTCTGGAGGGATAATTAAGTGGCCAGTTGAATCCCCCAGAGAATAATTGGGTCTCAACCAATTTCCAGCCTAGAGCACCAGAGCCCAAAAAGTACACAGATGACAACTGGTGGTGAAAATTGGCAGAGTTGCTCTCTGCCAAAGGCAGGCAGTTGGAGATGCAAGGGCCATTTAAAGGGTCAACACACAAATTTTCATTTGCAGCCACTTTCCCTGGTCTCTAGCAAAGGCAGGGGAAGAGTAGGCTGGAGACAACTGAGGACAGACTGGGGATGGGTGTCTTAGGGAGAAAACTGAGAGAGTAGCTTCCAGGACCCTGGTGCTGAGCCATCCTCTAGGCAGCAGCAGCCTTTCTGCTCAGACAGACCATGCCCCTCTGAGTGTCAGTAGCCTGAGGGGAAACAGTAGCCCTGTCCACCGGAGAGTCTCTGCCCTGGCCCTGTGGTGCTTACACCTGACTGCTGAGTCCCAGTGACCAGAGAAGCAACCAAAGGAGATAGCCAAAGACAGTAGATCCCTGGCAAAGGTGGGGCAGAGTGGACTACAGAAACTTAAGGAGAGACTGGGGATAGAGGCTTTGGGGAGAGAACTGAAAGAGTAGCCACTGGGATCCTGGGGCTGAGCAAACCCCCGTAGGCAATAACCATCCTGCTCAGTCAGACTATTCCCCTTCAGCAGAAGTAGCCCGAGGGGAAAATAACCCCCACACCAGGGCTTCGGCCCTGCCCTACAGTGTTTAAAGCTAACTGCTGAGTGAAGAATGACCAGATTAACAATTGTAGGAGACAGCTAGGGAGAGCAGATCCCTGGAAGTTCTGAACAGGCTGCCTAAAGTCAGACAGGGTCAATATCTGGTATCACCAGAGGCATATCCAGAAAGAAAACAACAGTGGTAAATATAAGAGGCTACTGAAATAAAAGCCACTGTGGTCTTAATGATTTGCGATATTTTCTTTTCTGCATAGCTTTTTAACATTAATTTCTTGTCCAGCAAGTTTGTACATATTTAGTCACTAGATATTTTTTTTTATTTTAATCTTGTTCAAGTACAGTTGTCTGCATTTTCCTCCACTACTCCCCCTCCACACCAACCACCTACACCTGCCTCCCCTGCTTCCACTCTCCCTTGGTTTGTCTATGCGTCCTTTATAATTCCTGAAAACCCACCCACCTTTCTGCTCCATTATCCCCTCCCATCTCCCCTCTAGTTACTGTCAGCTTGTTTTTAATTTCAATGCCTCTGGTTATATTTTGCTTGTGTATTTATTTTTGTTGACTAAGTTCCAAGTAAAGGTGAGAGTATAAGGTATTGGTTCTTCACCTTTGGTATTGGCTTTTTTTTCACTTGGCATAATGCTCTCCAGTTCCATTATGCTGTTGCAAAGAATAGGAGCTCCTTTTTTCTTTCTGCTTCCTAGTATTCCATTGTGCAAGTGTACTATAGTTTTGTGATCCATTCATTTACTGATGGGCACTTAGGTTGCTTCAAGCACGTGGCTATTGCAAATTGTGCTGCTGTGAACATCGGGGCGTCCATAGGTAGTTTTGAATTAGTGTTTCAGGATTCCTAGTGTATAATCCCAGCAGCGATATTGCTGGGTCAAAAGAAATCTCTATTTTTAGTTTTCTGAGGAAATTCCATACTGCTTTTCATAGTAGTTGCACCAGTCTGCATTCCAACCAACAGTGTACTAGGGTTCCCTTTTCTTCACAACCTCTTCTGGACTTGTTTGTTTATTTGTTTTTGATGGCCATTCTGAGGGTTGTGAAGTGGTATCTCATTGTGGTTTTAATTTGCATCTCTCTGATGGCTAGTGATGCTGAGCATCTTTTCACATATCTCTGGGCCCTCTGGGTCCTTGGAGAAATATCTGTTCAAGCCATGTGCCCATGTTTTAATTGGGTTGTTTGTCTTCCTGGAGTGGAGTCATGTGAGTTCTTTATGTATTTTGGAGATCAAACTATTGTCCCAGGTGTCATCGACAAATACATTTTTCCATAGGGTTGGTTCTCTTTTCATTTTAATGCTGTTTTCTTTAGCCATGCAGATACTCATTAATTTGATGAGATCCCATTTGTTTATTCTTTCCTTTATGTTCCTTGCTCTAGGGCACTTATTGGTGAAAATATTGCTGCATGAAATATGTGATATTTCCCTGCATATATTCTCCTCTAAGACTTTAATGGTATCACAACTTACATTTAAGTCTTTTCTCCACCTTGAATTGATTTTTGTGTATGGTGTAAGTTGGTGGTCGAGTTACATTTTTTTTGCATGTAGCTGTCCAGATCTCACAAAACTATTTATTGAGGAGGCTATTTTTAGTCCATTTCATGCTTCTGTCCATTTTGTCAAATATTAGTTGAGCATAGAACCCTGGGCTTAGTTTTGGTCTGTGTATTCTGTTGCATTGATCCATGTGTTTGTTCTTATGCCAGTATCAGACTGTTTAGATTATAGTGGCCTTATAATACAGTTTGATATCAGGTATTCTATTCCCTCCTATTTTGTTCTTTTTTTCTTAAAATTGCTTCAGCTATTCAGGATCATTTATGGTTCCACAAACATTTTTCAAATGTTTGTGCTATATCTTTGAAATATGCTTAATACTTTAATAGGGATTTCTCTGAATCTATAAATTGCTTTGGGTAGTATGGACATTTTGATGAGTTAATTCTTCCAATCCATGCAAGTGGTACATTCTTCTATTTGTTTGTGTCTTCCTTAGTTTCTTTCTTCTTGTTGTAAAATTTTATGAGTATAGGTCTTTTACCTCCTTGGTTTGGTTTATTCCTAGGTACTTTAATTTTTCTTGTTGTTACATGAAATGAGATAGTTTTCTGATCTCTGTATCTGATATTTCATTGTTTGTGTACAAAAATGCCTTTGAATTCTGAATATTGACTTTGTATCCCCCTATTTTGCCAAATGCATTTATTAGGTCAGGTAGCTTTTTGGTGAAGTCTATCCTGTTTTCTATGTACATTCTCACGTCATCTGTAAACAATGGCAGTTTTGCTTCTTCCTTTCCAATTTGGATGCCTTTACTTTTTTCCTTGTCTGATTACTGTGACTAGGACTTCTGATAATATGTTAAAGAGACATTGTCAAAGCAGACATCCTTTTTTTTGTTTCTGATGTTAGTGGGAAAGCTGTAAGTTTTTGCCCATTGAGTGTGATGTTGGCTGTATGTCTCTCATATATGGCCTTTGTTATGCTGAGGAATGCTCCCTCTATTCCCATTTTGCTGAGAGTTTTTATCATAAATGGGTGCTGTACCTTATCAAATGCTTTTTCTGCATTTATTGTTTTGATCATGTTATTTTTACCTTTTCTTTTGCTTATGTGATATATTACATTTATTGATTTGGGAATCTTGAACCATCCTTACATCTTTGGGATGAATCCCACTTGTGGTGTATGATCTTTTTAATGTATTTCTCGGTGCAGCTTGCCAATACTTCATTGACAATTTTAGTGTCTGTGTTCATCAGCCATAGTGGCCTGAAGTTGTCTTTCTCTGTTATGTCTTTATCTGGTTTGGGGATTAGGATGATGCTGGCTTCATAAAAAGAGTTTTGGAATCTTCTGTCCTTTTGGATATTTTGGAATAATCTGTGAAAGTTATAGGATATGTCTTCCTTAATTATTTTTATAAAATTCTCTGGTGCAACTGTCCAGTCTAGGGCTTTTGTGTGATGGTAGTTTTTTGATAACTGCTTCCATTTTGTCAGTTGTTATTGGACTGTTCAGAGTCTCTGCTTCTTCCTCATTCAGTTTTGTAAGATTGTATTTTTCTAGAATTTTGTCTATTTCACCTAGGTTTTCAAATTTCTTGGCATGCAGTTCTTCATAGTAATTTCTTACAATTCCTTCTATTTCTGTGGTATCAGTTGTAATCTCTCCTCTTTCATTTCTGACTGTGTTTATTTGGGTCCTCTCTGTTTTTTGTTTGTTTGTTTGTTTGTTTTTGATGAGTCTGCCCAAAGGCTTGTTGATCTTGTTGATCTTTTCAAAGAACCAGCTCCTGGATTTATTGTTTCTTTGATTTTTTTGTCTTTATATCTTTTAATTTTGCTCAATCTTGGTTATTTTATTTTGTATACTTGCTGTGGGTTGTCTTTGTTGTTGTTCCTTCAGTTCTTGTAGGTAGGTGTAGGGTTAGGTTGTTTATTTGAAATGTTTCTATTTTTTTTTAGGTAGGCCTATATTGCTATGACCTTCCCTCTCAGGATGGCCTTTGCTGTGCTCCATAAATTTTGGACTGTTGTGAGTTCATTTTCATTTGCTCCCAGAAATGTTTTGATTTCTTCCTTGATATCATTATTAACCCATTCATTGTTTATTAGCATACTATTCAATCTCCATGATTTCTGTGCATCTGAAATTTTTCCTTCAGTTTAGTTTCTAGTTTCATCCCCTTGTGGTTGAAGAAAATGCTTGATGTGATTTCATTTTTCATGTATTTGTTGAGGCTTAGTTGTATTCTTTCTTGTCATGTATATTTGAATATGTTCCATGTGTATTTGAAGAGAATGTGTATTTTAAAATAAATAAAGTAAATTAAGTGTTCAGAGAAGGTAGTTCTTTCCATTTTAACCTAGTGACTTTGAGGATTAATCAAATGATTATTTCTGTAGGCATTTGGACATACAAGGAGACTCTCAGGGGAGACATCACAGCTAAAGGCAGAAAGTCAGAAGTCATGTTTGAATGAAATGGTCTTATGCAATGTGGTGAAGAAAAAAAGACTTCAAGTTAAACTGTGTCTAATAGAATACATAATGTGGATTGATAAGCTTCTGTTGTGTCATTTCTCACACTTGGTAATGTACATTTTGTGTACTAAACCAGTGGTCAAGAAACTTCTTCCATACAAAGACAAGTAGTAAAGATTTTTGGAGATCATACAGTCTCTGTCACAACAAGTCAACTCTGCCATTGTAATTCAGCCACAGGAAAAAAAGCAATCAAATGTGTGTTGCTGAAATAAATTTTATATGACTATAAATTTTATTTATAGTCATTAAAATTTGTTTTTTATAATTTTTACATGTTACAAAGTATTTTTTCTTTGATTTCTTTGATTTTTTCTTTAATTTTTTCATTAAAAATTAAAAGAAAATTTCAAAAAAACCAGAAATTTTGTGTATTTTGCTTTTTTTTTAAAGGTTTTATTTATTTGTCTTTAGAGAGGAAGGAAAGGAGAGAAGGAGAGAAATATCAATGCATGGCTGCTTCCTGTGAGTCCCCTGATGGGAACTGGCCTGCAACCCAGGTATGTGGCCTGACTGGGAATTGAACCGCGATAGTGTGGTTTGCAGGCCCACACTCAATCCACTGAGCTACACCAGCCAGGCCTATTTTGCTTTTTTCTGATGAAATGTTCTATATATATCAGTTAAGTTCATTTAATGTAGGGCGTAGTTCAATGCCACAACATCTTTGTTGATTTTTCTTGAAAGATATATCCATTTCTGATACCGGGGGGGTCAAAGTCCCCTACTATAGTTGTGTTGCTGTCAATATCTTTCTTGAAGGTCACTAAGATTTCTCATATATTTGGGTGCTGCTATGTTGGGTGCATATATGTTTATAATGTTTATGTCTTCTTGATGGATTCTTCCCTTGAATATCATGAAGTGTCATCTTGAGTCTCTTTTTATGGCCCTTTTTTGAAGTCTATTTTGTCTAAGTATTGCTACATTGGCTCCCCACCCCCACCTGTCCATTATCTTGGAATGTTTTTTTTCTAACAATTTACTTTCAGTCTGTGTAGGTCTTTTGTTCTGAAGTGGGTCTCTTTTAGGCAGCATATGTGTGGGTCATGATTCCTGACCCATTTGGCTATTCAATTGGAGCATTTATTTCATCTATATTGAATGCTATTATTGATAGGTACTTATTCATTGTCATTTTACTCCCTTTGTACCTTAGTTCTTTTCCCTCTCACTGTTTTTCTTCCTCTCCTTAAAGCAGTCCCTTTAACATATCTTGCAGTGTTGGTTTGGTGGATATGTATTCTTTGAGCCTTACTCTGCTTTGAAAAATTCTGATTTAGCCTTCTATTTCACTTGAGATCCTTGCTGGATAGAGTAGTCTTGGTTACAGGGTTTGTTTTTCATTACTTGAAATATTTATTGTCATTTCCTTCTGTTTTGTAGTGTTTCCATTGAGAAGTTAGCTGCTAGTTTGTCCAGGCTCCTTGTATGTCATTTCTGGCTTCTTCCTTGCTGCCTTTAAGATTCTATCTTTGTCTGGAAATTTTGCCATTTTAATTATGAACTGTCTTGGAGTAGGTCTGTTTGTGTTCCTCTTCATTGGGACCCTCTGTGGTTTCTGGGTTTGTATAATTTTGTCTTTCTTCAAATTAGGGAAGTTTTCCATCACGGCTCTTTCAAACAGGTTTTCTATTCATTGCCCTTCTTCTTCTCCTTCTGTATCACTATTATGTAGATATTATCACATTTCATGTTGTCCTGTACTTCTGTTAACATCTCTTCATTTTTTCTGAGTCTTTTTTCCTTTTCTTGCTCTTCCTGGGAGTTTTTTATTCTACCTTGTTTTCTATCTTGCAGATTAGATGCTCTACTTCAGTGAGCCTGTTTTTAATTCCTTCTACTTCGTTCTTTGACTCAAAAATTGTATTCTTCAGCTTTTATTGGCCCTTGTTGATAGTTTATATTCCCCTTTTCATGTTGATATATTTTGTAGTGAGTTCACTGTAGTTTCCCTGTAGTTTCTGATGATTTTAAGTGAGCTCATTCAGCTTATAACCATTGCTTTGAATGCAACATTTGATGGTTGACTTGTTCTTATTTAATTTAGCATTGTTTCTAGGCTTCCTCTTTTCCTTGTATTTGGGGTTTGTTTCTTTGTCTTCCCATTATCTGTGAGACTCTTCTTGTTAGCCTCTGCTTTTTTAATTGATCTATTTTGACTCCCTGAGTTTGTGGTGTGAACTTCTATGGTAGGAGACACGTGAGGTTCAGTGGTGCAGTCTCCTTGATCTCCCAAACTTGCTGCTCTGGGGATGCCATTTATGTTGGCTCTCTGTATGTAATTACATTTTGTTTGTCATTAGGTCATTCTTTGGTTGGTCCTTCCCTCCAGCTGGTTGGCTGAAGTTTACTATGCACACCACATCTTTATGCTATTGTGGAGGTGCTGCTGGAAGAAAATCACAAAGCCCAGGGAATAAACCCACATCCACAAAAATATCTCCTCCCTGCAATCTCAGTATCAATAGTAAATGAACAAGTAGTAATAAGGGTGTAAAAAGATTGAAACAATTGTGAGAAGTGAGAGAAGTAAACTATAGTACAAATTCTAGTGACTTAATATGCACAAACTTGCTGGACAAGAAATGAATGTTAAAAAGCTATGCAGGAAAGAAAATATTGCCAATCACTGAGAAGACCACAGTGGATTTCATCTTGGTAGTTTCTGGTATTCACCACTGTTTTTTTTTCCCCTTTCTGAATCTGTGTCTGGTGATGTCAGATGTTGGCCCTGTCTCACCTTAGGCAGCCTGCTCTTAAACTTCCAGACATCTTCTATTATGGTTGTCTCCTTCAGTTATTAATCCACTCACTGTGTACTCAGCAGTCAGGCTTAAGCACCATGGAGCTGAGGGGTAGTCTCTTTCAGGGGTGTGAGTGTTATTTCCCCTGAGGCTATTGCTGCGGGGGTGTGAGTGGTCTGCCTGAGCAGGATGGTTGCTGCTATTTGGTGGATGACTCAGCACTGGGATCTCTGTGGCTACTCTATTTTCTCTCTCCTCAGAGCTTCTGTCCCCAGTCTTTCCTCAGGCATCTCTAGCCCACTCTGCCCCTGCATTTGCTGTAACCCCCATAAGTAACAGCAAATGAAAAATTGCTTGTTGGCCCTTTAAATAGCTCTTTGCATCTCCAGCTGTCCATTTCTGGCAGAGAACAAGGCTGCCACTTTTTGCTGCCAGTTGTTATCTCTGTACTTTTTGGGATCTGGTGTCCTAGGCTGGGGTCAGAGCTTAGGGTTAAGACCCCAATTCTTCTCCAGGGAATCAAAATGGCCACTTAATTATCCCTCGGGCACTTCCCCCTGTGGGCACCCAGCCAGCACCCTGGAATATCCACTGCACTCCTTACCAAACAAGTTGTGCTCAAGGAGATTCTTCTGTCTGTCCAAGGTTATAAGGCTTCTCTCCCACTACTGTTCAGTTGTTTGTTCTGGGTAATTTCTCTACGGTTTAGTTGTGGTTCCAGATTGGTCCTGGGGGTAGTTTAGTGTGGCTTTCACTCACTCCTCTGTCATCTTGCTAAGGAGCAGATTAAATATTTTAATGAAAAGTACCTGGAACACTGCCTGGCAGATTGTGAATTCTTCAACGAGTGGTGACTACTATTATTATTTAACCACTATGCAAACTGGACAGATGAAACTTGCTGAGTCAAATTATATAACTCAAAAATGTCTATAATTATGCAATGATTCATAATGGTTTTTATGCTGCAAGTATTTTTATTATTGATATGAGTCTATGAGGCATGAGTTCTCATAATGGGCCCATTTGAAATGTTAAGTTGGAGCGCCCACTCATATATTCAGACTCCTAGACTCCATACATGAGGTGAAAGCTCTGAGTATGGACACAGAACTACTGGGCTGACATCTGTAGTGAATGGTCAGTAATGGCACCTATCCAGAGCCACTTGGGTCCTTTTTACCAACTAAATACACACATTCCAAAGCTGTTGCTTCCTTGATTATAAAGATTTATGTGCAATATTCAGAGATTGGCCATTGGCACCAGGACAATATAGAAATAAATAAATACCACCCATATCATCTTTGCAAAAAAAAATCTCTGAATTGTAATTTATAACCCAGAGCTCCCAGGGGGGTCAGATAGACCTGGGATTTCTCCTAAAAGCCACCCCAGGTTGGCTCCCAACATTTTCCTGTTCTGCTTCCTCACCCAAACCCTTTCTGGTTTCTCCTGGGAGTACATCTTTCATGAATACACCTGCTGGACACTTGCTTAAGGTCTGCTGCTGAGAGAACCTGAACTAAGACTGCAGCTCTTTGCCCTGCTTGGTGTGGCTCAGTGGGCTGGTTCTTGTGCTGAAAACTGAAAGGTCAAAAGTTTAATTCTCAGTATGGGCACATGCCCACGTGTCTGGGTTGCCACACTGGTAACTGGTCTATGTTTCTCTCAACCATCAATGTTCTTTTCCCTCCCTCCCTCTCTCCCCCCCCCTCTAAAAAAAAGAGGGGATATATATATATATATATATATATATATGAAAACAATAGTGAAGAAAGGAAACCTGGACTCAAATTAACCATTTGGAGCAGAAATAAACATTCAGTGAGAACAGAATGAAGAAGTAAGAATTCAAAAAAAAATGAGGAGAGTGTTAGGAAACTCTAGGACAACTTTAAACATTCAAACATCCAAATAATAGGGGTGCCAGAAGGAGAAGAGGAAGAGCAACAGCAAGAAATAGAAAACATATCTGAAAAAAATAACGAAGGAAAACTTCTCCAATCTGGCAAAGAAAATAATCTTCCAGGCAGTCTAGGAAGCTCAGAGTCCCAAAGAAGTTGGACCCAAGGAAGCACACACCAAGGCACATTATAATTACATTACCCAATATTAAAGATAAAGAGAGAAAAAAAGCAGGATTTTAAAAGCAGCAGGGGAAAAGAAGAGAATTATCTACAAGGGACTTCCGACAGGACTATCAGCTGATTTCTAAAAAAGAAACTTCACGGACAAGAAGAGGGTAGAAAGAAGTTTTCAAAGTCATGAAAGGCAAGGACCTACACCCATGATTACTCTATCCAGCAAAGTTATCATTTAGAATGGAAGGGCAGATAAAGTTCTTTCTTATTTTTAAATATTTTTTATTTAATTCTTGTTCAAGTACAGTTTTCTGTCTTATATTCACAACCCTGCCCACCCCCCACCTCATGCTCCCCAACTCCCTCCCATTTCCACCCTGCCATCCTTAGTTATTGTCCATGTGTCCTTTATACTTGTTCATGTGAGTCCATCCGCTTTTACCCTATGGATCTCATCCCTCTCCCCTCTGGACCCTGTCAGCCTGTTCTGTAATTGAGTGTCATTGGTCATATTTTGCTTGCTTGTTTGTTTTGTTTACATCCCTGTTAACGGTGATATCATATGGTATTTGTCTTTCACCACCTGGCTTATTTCGCTCAGCATAATACTTTCCAGTTCCATCCATGATGTTGCAAAAGGTAGTAGTTCCTTCTTCCTTTCTGCAGCATAGACTTCCATTGTGTAAATGTACCACAGTTTTTTAATCCAGTCACTGACTGATGGGCATCTGGGTTGCTTCCAAATCTTGGCTATTGTGAATTGTGCTGCTATGAACATCAGGGTGCATAGGTTATTTTGGATTGGTGTTTCAGGGTTCTTAGGATATACTCCTAAGAGTGGAATTGCTGGATCAAAAGGCACGTTCATTTTTAGTTTTCTAAGAAAATTCCATACTATTTTCCATAGTGGTTGTACGAGTCTGCAATCCCACCAACAGTGAACTAGGGTCCCCTTTCCCCCACAGCCTCTCTAGCACTTGTTGTTTGTTTCTTTGTTTATGATAGCCATTCTGACTGGTGTTAAGTGGTATCTCATTGTGGTTTTAATTTGCATCTCTCTTATAGCTAGCAATATCGAGCATCATTTCAGGTGTCTCTGGATCCTCTGTATGTCCTCCTTGGAGAAATGTCTGTTCAAGTACTCTGCCCATATTTTAATCGGGTTGCTTGTCTTCTTTGAGTGGAGTCGAGTGAGTTCTTTGTATATTTTGGAGATTAAACCTTTGTCTGAGGTTTCATTGGCAAATATGTTTTCCCAAGCTGTTGATTCTCTTTATATCTTGAAACTGTTTTCCTTGGCCATGCAGAAGCTTTTAATTTTGATGAGATTCCATTTGTTTATTCTTTCCCTTATATCCCTTGCTCCATGGAACATATCAGTAAAAATATTGCTGCATGGAATATCTGAGATTTTCTTGACAATGCTCTCCTCTAGGGCTTTAATGGTTTCATGGCTTATATTTAAGTCTTTTATCCACCTTGAATTTATTTTGGTGTATGCTGTAAGTTGGTGCTCAAGTTTCATTTTTTTTGCATGTAGCTGTCCAGTTCTCCCAACACCATTTGTTGAAGAGGCTGTCTTTACTCCATTTTATGTTATTGCCCCCTTTGTCGAATATTAATTGACTGTAGAGATTTGGGTTTATTTCTGGGCTCTCTGTTCTATTCCATTGATCTGTGTGCCTGTTTGTGTGCCAGTACCAGGCTGTTTCGATTACAGTGGCCTTGTAATACAGTTTGATATCAGGTATTGTGATCCCTCCTACTTTGTTCCTCTTTCTCAAAATTGCAGCTGCTATTCTGGATCTTTTACAGTTCCATATACATTTTTGAAGTGTTTGTTCTATGTCTGTGAAATATGCCATTGGCACTTTGATAGGTATTGCATTGAATCTGTAAATTGCTTTGGGTAGTATGGGCATTTTGATGATGTTAATTCTTCCAGTCCATGAACACGGTATATGTTTCCATTTATTTGTGTCTTCCTTGACTTCTTTCTTCAGTGTTGTGTAGTTTTCTGCATACAGGTCTTTTACCTCCTTGATTAGGTTTATTCCCAGATATTTTATTTTTGTTTTTTGCTATATTGAATGGGAATTTTTTCTTGATTTCTGCTCCTGCTGCTTTGTTGTTGGTATCCAAAAATGCCTTTGATTTCTGGATATTGACTTTGTATTCCGCTGTTTTGCCAAATTCATTTATTAGTTCTAGCAGTTTTTTGGTAGAGGCTATAGGGTTTTCCATGTACACTATCATGTCATCTGCAAACAATGACAGTTTTTTTTTCCTCCTTTCCGATTTGGATCCCTTTTATGTCATTTTCTTGACTGATCTCTGTGGCTAGAACTTCCAATACTATATTGAATAGAAGTGGTGAAAGTGGGCAACTTTGTCTTGTTCCTGATCTTAGTGGAAAAGCTTTTAGTTTTTGCACATTGAGTATGATGTTGACTGTAGGTCTTTCATATATGGCCTTAATTATGTTGAGGAATGCTCCCTCTATTCCCACTTTGCTGAGTACCTTTATCATAAATGGGTGTTGAACCTTATCAAAAGCTTTTTCTGCATCTATTGATATGACCATGTGGTTTTTGTCTTTGCTTTTGTTTATATGGTGTATTACATTTATTGATTTGCGTATATTGAACCATCCTTGCATCCCTGGGCTGAATCCCACTTGGTCATGGTGTATGATCTTTTTGATGTAGTGTCGGATGCGATTTGCTAATATTTTATTGAGGATTTTAGCGTCTATGTTCATCAGCGATATTGGCCTCTAATTTTCTTTCTTTGTTGTTTCTCTATCTGGCTTGGGAATTAGTGTGATGCTGGCTTAATAAAAAGAGTTGGGGAGTTTTCCCACCTTTTGGATTTTGGGGAATAGTTTGTGAAGAATCGGGGTTAGTTCTTCCTTAAAAGCTTTGTAGAGTTCTCCTGTGAAACCATCTGGTCCAGGGCTTTTGTGTGATGGGAGTTTTCTTTTTATTATTATTATTTCTTCCATTTCATCTGCTGTTATTGGCATGTTTGGTCTTTCTGCTTTTTTTCATTGAGTTTTGGAAGATTATATTTTTCTAGAAATTTGTCCATTACACCTAGATTTTCAAATTTCTTGGCATACAGTTCCACATAGTAATTCCTTACAATCCCTTCTATTTCTGTGGTATCAGTTGTAATCTCTCCTCTTTCATTTCTGATTGTGTTTATTTGGGTCCTCTCTCTTGTTTTCTTGATGAGCCTACTTAAAGGTTTGTCCATGTTGTTTATCTTTTCAAAAAACCAACTCCTAGATACATTGATCCTTAGAATTGTGCTTTTAGTCTCTATGTCATTTAATTCTGCTCTGATCTTGGTTATTTCCTTCCTTCTACTTGCTCTGGGCTGTCTTTGTTGTTGTAGCTCAAGTTCTTGGAGGTGTCAGGTTAGGTTGTTTGTTTGAAATATTTCTATCTTTTTTAGGTAGGCCTGTATTGCTATGAACTTCCCTCTCAGGACTGCCTTCACTGTGTGCCATGGGTTTTGGGTTGTTGTGAGTTCATTTTCATTGATTTCCAGAAGCTTTCTGATTTCTTCCCTAATTTTAATCTTGACCCATTCATTGTTTAATAGCATACCATTCAGTCTCCATGCTTTTGGGTGTTTTGGTTTTTTTTCCTGTGGGGTTGGTTTCCAATTTCAGTCCCTGGTGATCAGAGAAAATGCTTGGTATGATTTCTATTTTCCTGAAATTTTTGAGACTCGTTTTGTGTCCTATCATGTGATCTATCTTTGAAAATATTCCATGTGCATTTGAAAAGAAAGTGTATTAGCTTCTTTTGGATGGAGGACCCTATATATATCAATTAGGTCCATTTTGTTTAGGGTGTCATTTAATGCTTCAATATCTTTGTTGATATTTTGTTTGGAAGATTTGTCCATTTTAGACAGTGGGGTGTTAAAATCCCCTACTATAATTGTGTTGCTGTCAATATCTTTCTTGAGGTCCTCCAGAATTTTCTTTATATATTTGGGTGCTCCTATGTTGGGTGCATATATATTTACGATGTGAATGTCTTCTTGGTGGATTTTTCCCTTGAGTATTATGAAGTGACCTTCTAGGTCTCTCTTTATGGCCCTTTTTTTGAAGTCTATTTTGTCTCATATGAGAATTGCTACCCCGGCTATTTTTCTTGTCCATTTGCTTGGAAAATTTGTTTCCATCTTTTCACTTTTAGTCTGTGGTGGTCTTTTGACCTGAGGTGGGTCTCTTGTAGGCAGCATATGTGTGGGTTATGCTTTCCTATCCATTCAGCTATTCTGTGTCTCTTAATTTGTGCATTTAATCCATTTATGCTTAAGGTTATTATTGAAAGGTACTTATTCATTGCCCTTTATGTACGTACCTGTGTTCCTCTCCGTCTCTCTCTTTTCCTTCCTTTCCTTAAAGCAGCCCTTTTAGTAATTCTTGTAGAGCTGGTTTGGTGGAAGCGTATTCTTTTAGACTTCTTTTGTCTTGGAAGCTCTTTATTTGGCCTTCTATCTTGATTGAGAGCCTTGCTGGGTACAGTAGCCTTGGTTGTAGGCCTCTGTTTCTCATTACTTGGAATATTTCCTGCCATTCTCTTCTTGCTTGGAATGTTTCCATTGAGAAGTCAGTAGTCAACCTTATTGGGACCCTCTTGTATGTTACTTCCTTTTTCTCCCTTGCTGCCTTTAGGATTTTCTCTTTGTCTTGGAGGTTTGCCATTTTAATGATGATGTGTCTTGCAGTAGGCCTCTTTGGATTCCACCTGATTGGGACTCTCTGCGATTCCTGAATCCATGTGACTTTCTCTCTCCTCAACTTAGGAAAATTTTCCCTTATTACTCTTTCAAGTAGGTTTTCTATCCCTTGTTCTTCTTCCTCTTCTTCCGGTATTCCTATTATTCGGATATTATTACGTTTCATGTTGTCTTGCATTTCTCTTAAATTCTCCTCATTTTTTCTGATTCTCTTTTCCATGATTTGGTCCCTCTGGGAGATTCTTTCTATCCTGTCTTCTATCTCACTTATGCAATCTTCCACCATACTGATTCTATATCTCCTACCTTCTACTGTGTTCTTCAGTTCAGAAATTGTATTCTTCATTTCCTCTGGGCCTGTATTAATGGTTTCTATTTCCTTTTTCATGTTGGTGTAGTTTGCACAGAGTTCACTGTAGCTCCCCTGTAGTTTCTGGTAGCTCATTGTAAGCTCTTTGAATTTCCTGATAACCAATGCTTTGAATTCAATATCTGATAATTGACTTGCCTCTATTTCATCTAACATTTTTTTCTGAGACTTCCTCCTTTTCTTTCATTTGGGGATTGTTTCTTTGTCTTCCCATTGTTTGTGTTGCTCTTCTTGTTGGCTTCAGCTTCTTAAATTGGTCTGTTCTGGGTTCCTGGGTTTACGGTGTGAACTTCTGTGGTAAGATGCCTGTGAGATTCAGTGGTGCAGTCTCCTGCAGGTATCTTGGTGTTCTCAGCTTCCACCTACTCCTCTTGGTTTCCAGCTGGTCAAACCTTTTCTTCTGGTCTCCCTAGCTGCAGCAGCCTGAGGGGTTATTAGTGTGGCCTTTCTCTCCTCTTGGTGAACTTAGCTGGTCTCACCAGTGCCCTCCCAAGATACAGAATGGTGCAGTTCTCATGTGCCCCACTGAGAGCAGGTTTTTCCCCAGGCTTCCCAGCTCTGGCCTGGCGTGAGGGTGCGCACTCCCAGCCAGGCTTTCCTGGTCTCGCAGGCTTGGGCTTGGACCTTTCCCAGTGCTGTGGCTGCACACACGGGACAACTCACAATTCTTCTAATCCTGCAGCCACAGCCTGACTCCTGGTGCTTCTCAGTCTGAGCCCAGCTGGGCAGGGATGGAGCTTGTGACTGACGCTCTTCCAGGGGCCCTGCCAGCAACCCGCAGCTCCCCGAGACTGCGGGAGCATCTGCCCAAGTCCCGAGCTCTCAGTTCCCCACTGGCGCTCTGTCTGGGGCCCTGCCAGTAGCCCAAAGCTCCCCGAGGCTGTGTGCTCACTGGCTGGAGTCCCCCACTATCAGGAATGCACACCACCGGGAATGCTTGCTATCGGGAATGCATGGGGACTCCTAGACTTCCAAGCCCGCAACCACAACCGGACTCCCGCTGCTTCTCAGTCTGCGCCCGGCTGGGTAGGGAGGGAGCTGGTGACTGGTGCTCTTCCAGGGGCAGTGCCAGTATTCTGAAGCTCCCCGAGACTGTGGGAGCGCTGGCTCAGGCTACTGGGAATACCGGGGCTGTTCAGTTCCCCAAACTGGCAACCATAGCCTGACTCCGTGGGTTATCAGCACTCCCTGGTTTGCTTCCCAATGCCCACTCCTCTCTCTGCCACTACAGGCAAACCAATCTCTCCTGGTGTTCTCCAATCTGCGCCCTGCTGGTTAGAGAGGGTGCCGGTGACTAGTTCTTTCCCAGGGTTGTTGTTGTTGCCCTCCCTGGGCTCTCAGAGATCAAGGCGGCCCTGCCAGGGCCCTGGCACTGCCTGGCGGAGGGCCTGCAGCCTCTGCGCTGTTCCCTCCTACCTTATTGATCTGCAGTCCGTCTCCTCTCTTCAACCTCTGGTCATTCAGTGTCCGCTATACTTTCTGGGGTCCTGCCATCCCATATGCTAGGTCCCTGTTGGGTGTTCGCTGTGCTCCTCTGCAGAGCAGCCTGGTTTTTCTCTGGTGTGTGAAGGGAAGTGAAATCCTTTGCCCTACTCTGCCGCCATCTTCTCTCTCTCTAAAGTTCTTTCAAGATAAGGTAATTTCAAAGGATTTCATCATCACATGTCCTTATTATATGAAATGTTAAATGGACTTATCTAAGAGAAAGCATATCAAAACTATGAATAGTAAAATTACAGGAAACATAAGTATCAACAACTGAACCTAAAACAAAAGAAAAACAATCTAAGTGACAGTAGAATGGGAACAGAATCACAGAAGTGGAGATTACCTAGAGAGTTATCAGTGGAGAGGGGGAGAAGGGAGAATGGGGAAAAGTACAGGGCATAAGAAACATAATTGGTAGATACAAAATAGACAACAGGGCATTAAGAATAATATAGGAAATGAAGAAGCTGGAGAACTTATATGTACGATCCATTGTGGGGGGGGGGATGCTGGTGGGAGGGGTGGTACAAGGCAGAGGATAATAAAGAAAGAACGATATGGAACAACTGTAAAATATTAATGCATAAGATATACTTTAAAAAATAAGAAAAGTTCCAAAAGGTAGTCATAGAATAACCATGGGGATGTAAAGTACAGTATAGGAAATTAGGTTGCCAAACAACTCATAACACGACCCATGGACATGAACAATGGTGGGGGGAATGCCTGTGGGAGCTGTGGGTGCTGGGTGGAGGGAGGCAAAAATGGAAAAATCATGACAGCACAATACCATAATCAATGAAATGTAATTTAAGAAAAAGAAAACAATAAAAGCACATATGTAAGTTGTGCTGCTATAAACATTGGGGTGCAGGGAACGGTGAGAGGTAAATGCAGACCACTGTACTTGGACAACAATACAATAAATAAAAAAGCCACCTATTTTTTCTTTTCTTTTTTTCTCTTTTGCTTTTATGAATCACTTGTTTTTTACTGAGATGGTCCTTCACAATAGATAAGGCTGCCTGCTGACCTACAGCCATGTGGGAAAAAAGATGGCCTGCTATCGTCTCCTCGGGAGAGTATCTGCAAAACCTGTTCACCAAGCAAAGCTAAGTCAATCGACTCTTACTGAGAACAGGGCTTTGAGAGTTTGGGCAATGTCTCAAAATTGGAAAGTCATTGGAGAGTATCTGTAGTTTTTAGGGTCTGGGTGGCTTATGACTTCACAGGTGTGAATTCATGGCGCAGCAAGACAAGGGTTATTGAAGTGAGTCTTGATGAGCAAATTTTAGTCTTAATTAATCAATTGTTCAGTTGGTTCAGGGGTCGATCTTCAAGGAAAATAAAATTCCTAGAACAAGGAGATAGTTTTGGCTGCTGCTTAAGTTTTTCCAGAGGCACAGGAAAGCTTACCAGGTCATTATTGTTGAATAGATAACAAGAAAACATCTTAATTTTGGTTCTCAAGAGAGATAAATCATATGCAGTGGGATAAAAACAAAAACGGTAACCAGTGAGAGTGACTTTCAGTGAAATGTGTCAGTAGTCGCCAACTGTAAATTCCAATGCACCCACCTTCACAAAACCCCAGATACCTATTGCTGTTAATCTCCACACAGATGGTATGGGAGCACTAGAGTGTACTCCAGAAGCCTAAGAGCTGTACAGATATGGCATGCCTATACCATAGACATGAGGACCAGGTGATGTCACCAATTGATAAACCCCTGGAAAGCCAGTGGAGGATGGAAGCTTCAGCACATAGCTTAAATTACAGCACTGAACAGTACCCCTCAGACCCTCCTATTGACACAGTGCTAGAAGCTCCTAAACTATAAATAACCCTAGGGGGCATGGATCAAGATAGTGAAAAAACTTCAATTTCTTCTAGATAGCAAATGGAATGAGAACTGAAATTATCATTATTAGTTCATTTAAAAGTATATAGTTTTTCTGCAAATCTTCTCTTGTGCCCTGGGTTTGTTCAAACCTGTTTGAGAGCTTGTATGTTTGTGTGTTATGTGTATGTGCACATATCTTAGCTTGAGCTCCCTAAGAATTAGACCTGTAATGACGATTTGAGTACAGGCAGTTCATCAGGGAGCTGATTCCTGGAAGCACTATGGACAATGGAACAGTGAGGGCTAGAGAGAATTCAGGCTGCAGCATCATGCCTGGAGAGAGGAATCAAAGGAAGCCCTTGTTATAGGTGGTTTGCACTCACATGCAAATTAAAAAAAATGAAGAGTGCACTTCAAATAGAGTAACTTGAAACAAGTTGGATATTTTGTGGTAAAGAAAAATGCAACTAAATACCACACCTTCTCTTTCTTCTCAGCTGAGCCTTGGAAACTGTTTGCAAAGGTTCAGTTCTAGGTCACATTGTTAACTTTCGAGCTCTCCACTCAGATGTCAAACCTTGAATGAGATTGTCTAGTTTCTTATATATTTAGCAAAAATGACATTTAAAGTTCAGGTCCCACGGACTATTTCTTTTTTTTCCTTGTAACAAGAATTATGCTCCACCAGATTGCCAATGATACCTTTTGCATTACCTTTACTTCATCTTCATGAAGGAGCCAAAAACAGTGGCAGTCTCTGGACACATCACATCACTATGGCTGGAGAGGGAGTGAAAATGTCATTAGGAAAAACAGTGGCTCAGATCCACTCAATCCTGTTTCTCTTCTACCTGGACTTCAAAAAAAGATGTGGGTAGGAGCTCCCTCTTTCTTTCTTTCTGCTGCATAGAATTCCATTGTGTAAATGTATCATAGTTTTTTGATCCATTCACTTACTGATGGGCACCTAGGTTTCTTCCAACCCTTGGCTATTGTAAATTGTGCTGCTATAAACATTGGGGTGCACAGGCTCTTTTGAATTGGTGTTTTGGGGTTCTTAGGATATAATCCCAGCAGTGGAATTGCTGGGTCAAAAGGCAGATTCATTTTTAATTTTCTGAGAGAATTTCATACTGTTTTTCATAGTGGTTGCACCAGTCTGCAATGTCACCAAGAGTGCACTAGGGTTCCCTTTTCTCCACAACCTCTCCAAAACTCCTTGTTTGTTGCTTTGTTTATGATGGCCATTGTCACCCATGTGAAGTGGTATCTCATTGTGATTTTAATTTGTATCTCTCTGATAGCTAACCATACTGAGCATCTTTTTATGTAACTCTTCACATATCTCCTCAGTGTGTCCTCCTTGGAGAAGGGTCTTCCCTTTGCAACAGCATCAATGGAACTGAAAAGCATTATGCTAAGTGAAATAAATCAGGTGGTGAAAGACAAATACCATAGGATCTCACCTTTAACAGAAACCTAATCAACAAAACAAACAAATAAGTAAAATATAACAAAAGACACTGAAATTGAGAACAGGCTGACTGTGACAAGAGGGAAGGGAAGAAATTTCATGGGAAAAGGGGAAGGGTTTGCATGAATACGTGTAAAAGACACAAGGACAATAAGGTGGAGTGAAAATAAGAGGGAGGTGGGAAGGGCTGCAGGGGTGAGCTAGGATGGGGGTAAAAGGCAGAAACTTCACTTGAACAACAATTAAAATTAAAAAAAATAAAAATAAACAAATAAAATGATATTGATCACTGTAAAAAATGTGAGTAATTCTTTGTTGTCCAAAGACCTGGTGTTAAAAATTGACAAATTTATATAAATTGATGTCTTTGTTGTCAAGAAATTGCTAATAACAAAGGAAAGATTTTTCATATTTATAAAAAAGACCAATTTCCACTTCCCTCTTCTGTGATTAGTAGAAGATCTTCACCCTAGTCTAGGTATACTATACTTCCTTTCCTCAGAAAAAAAAAGTATTGTTAAGCAAACTGTTGTGGGATAAAAGCGGGTTTTTTAAAACATGTTTATTTTTTAATGAGTGATGGATTTGGACTTCTATTGTCTATCAGAATGAGGACTTGAATTTCTGGATATTGGCATTGTATCCTGCTGTTTTGCCAAATTCATTTATTATGTAGAGCAGTTTTGGGGTAGAGTTTATAGGATTTTCCATGTACACTATCATGTCATCTGCAAACAGTGACAGTTGTGTTTTCTCCTTTCTGATTTAAATTCCTTTTATTTCCTTTTCTTATCTAATCTCTGTGGCTAAAACTTCCAATACTATATTGAATAGAAGTGGGGAAAGTGGACAACCATGTCTTGTTCCAGATCTTAGTGGAAAGATTTTAGTTTGTGCCCATTGAGTATAATGCTGCATGTAGTTCTCTCATATATTACCTTTATTATATTGAGGAACGCTCCCTTTATTCCCATTTTGCTGAGTACCTTTATCATAAATGGGTGCTGTCCCTTATCAAAGGCTTTTTCCACATCTATTGATATGATCATGTGCTTTTTGTCTTTGCTTTTGTTTATGTGATGTATTGCATTTACTGATTTGAAAATATTGAACCATCTTTGCACTCCTGGGATGAATCCCACTTGGTCATGGTGTATGAACTTTTTAATGTATTGTTGGATGGAATTTGCCAATATTTTGTGAAGGATTTTGTATACTAACAATGAAACTGCAGAAGTAGGGATCAAGAAAAAAATCCCACTTGATATAGCAAAAAATAAAATAAAATACCTAGGTATAAACCTAACCAAGGGGGTAAAAGACCTGTATTCAGAAACTGACATAACACTGAAGAAATCAAGAAAAACACAAACAAATAAAAACATGTACCGTGTTCATGGATTAAAATAATTAACATCATCAAAATGTCCATACTACCCAAAGCAACTTACAGATTCAATGCAATACCAATTAAAGTACCAATGGCATATTTCACACATACAGAACAAACACTTCAAAAATTTAAATTTAAACCATAAAGGGCCCTGAATAGCAGCTGCAATTTTGAGAAAGAAGAACAAAGTAGGAGGAATCACAATACTGGATACCAAACTGTATTACATGGCCACTGTAATCAAAACAGCCTGGTACTGCCATAAAAACAGGCACATAAACCAATGGAACAGAACAGAGAGCCCAGAGATAAACCCAAGTCTCTACCATCAATTAATATTCAACTAAGGGGGCAGCAACATAAAACAGAGTAACAATAGCCTCTTCAACAAATGTTTTTGAGAGAACTGGACAGCTACGTGCAAAAAAATTAAATTCGAGCACCAACTTACACCACACACAAAGATAAATTCAAGATGGATAAAAGATTTAAATATAAGCCATGACACCATCGAAGTCCGGGAGGAGAACATAGGCAGAAAAATATGAGATATTTCACACACAAACATTTTTACCCATATGTCCCCTAGAGCAAGGGACATGAAGGAAAGAATAAACAAATGGGATATCATCAAAATAAAAAGCTTCTGCATGACCAAAGAAAACAGTATTAAAATAGAAAGAGAACCGATTGTATGGGAAAACATATTTGCCAGTGATACCTCAGACAAGGGTTTAATCTCCAAAATATACAAAGAACTTCCATGACTCCACCCTAAGAAGACAAGCAACCCAATTAAAAAATGGGCAAAGGACTTGAACAGACACTTCTCCAAGGAGGACATAGGGAGGATCCAGAGACACATGAAAAGATGCTCAATATCACTATCAGAGATATGCAAATTAAAACCGCAATGAGTTACCACCTAACAGTGGTCATAATGGCCATCATAAACAAAGCAACAAACAACAAATGTTGGAGAGGTTGTGGGGGAAAAGGGAACCCTAGTTCATTGTTGGTGAGATTGTTGACTGGTACAACCATTATGGAAAACAGTATGGAAATTTTCTCAGAAAACTAAAAATGGATCTGCCTCTGACCCAGCAATTCCAGTGCCAAGATTATATCCTAAGAACCCTGAAACACCAATCCAAAAGAACCTATGCAGCCCAATTTTCATAGTAACACAATTTCCAATAGCCAAGTGTTGGAAGCAACCTAGGTGCCCATCAGTAAATGAATGAATCAAAAACCTATGGTACATTTACACAATGGAATTCTATGCAGCAGAAAGAAAGGAGCTCCTACCCTTTGCAACAGCATGGTTGGAACTGAAAAGCATTATGCTTAGTGAAGTAAGCCAGGTGGTGAAAGACAAATACCATACGATCTCACCTTTAACAGGAAACTAAATAACAAAACAAAAAAAGCAAGCAAAATATAACCAAAGACAGTGAAATAGAGAAAAGGCTGACAGTGACCAGAGGGAAGAGGGGAGAGAATTTCAGGGGCAAAGGGGGAGGGTTTACAGGAAGTAGTACAAAGGACACATGGACAAAATGTAAGGGGGTTTGGAAATGGGAGGGAGGTGGGGAGCTTTGGGGGGGGTGGAATGGAATGGGAGTAAAATACAGAAAACTGTAGTTGAACAACAATTAAATAAATAAATTACAAAAATAAAAAGAATGAGGACTTGGAGACACTGATACTCTCCAATATCAAAGAAATTATCCAGGGAAGTCAGTGAACAAAAGTACTAGGGCAGGAATAAAAACAAAGTTATATAACACAATTTCGCATTAAAAAGTAACTTCTGCTTAAAAGCTAATTAATAAGAAAAATAAAGTATTTGGAAAACCGTGTGCAAAGTGCAAGCTTGCAGGTACTTGGCATAACTTGGCATCTCTTTTTTTGGTCAATGTTGATGGTTCTTTCCTGCAAACTCCTGGACCATATACAGTCAAAGGCAAGAACAGAATCAGCATTTTCCTGAATTATTACTTACACTCACTTCTTTTTAGCTTTTCATTCCAAGGCAAAGCAGCAGTCCTTAATATTTTCATAATGCCTTGAGATCATGAACAGCTGTTGGAAGAGTTGGAACAGAGCACAGAATCCAGGAGAAGCAAAGAAGGTCAGCTCCTACTAGGCACGTGCATTTGTGGAGAGGTAGTGTAAGCTACTGTAACAAGGAGATGTATAAGAGGGGAGCTTATTTTTTTCTCAATGATCCAGAAGATATGTAATCCAGATGGCTATTTTCCATTCGCAAAGTCTGGCCACTGTCTCAAGGTGCACAGTGATGCTTTAGTCCTCTTTACCTCTCAACCAGTGAGAAGGAAGAAACAGGTTCCTTCCTGTTCCTCCAGGAATACAATTACATTTTTTCTGCTCCCAACCCATTGCACAGATATTAGTTAGGTGGCCAAAAGAACCTGTGAGGGAGGCTGAAGTCATAGCTGCACATTTGACTAAAGATGGTGCAAATATATAAGGACAAGCACCCTTTGCTGGTAATTTTAACAAACTATGAAGAGGGTAGGGATTGCAAAGAGGTTCTACCTCTTGTGCAACTCTGATCTCTAGGAAGCAACTATCTATGGCCACTGCATTATGAGGCCAGTTCTGTCATAGTAACAGAGTTGGAGTGAATATTAGTGTCTGTCTTGAGCTGAGAATGGTGAGGGGTATGCTTAGATGCACTAGATCAGCTTACTTCACAAGGAATATGATAAATGTGGTCACTTCTGTAGATAAACACTCCTATTTTTGTATCCTCAGGTTGCTTTCCTTAGTATAATTCGCCAATATTTTAAAAATACAAAAGTCCTTGAAAAATCAAGTTTATTATCACACCCTGAACACACTGAACAATTAATTAATTAAGATGCACTGTTAGTCTCAGGTAAAATATTCATTAGCAAGTCAGTAAAAATCCAAAGCACTCTCAAAATATAATTCATTAAGTCAGCAATTTTCAACCTTTTCCATCTCATGGCACATGTAAACTAATTACTAAAATTCTGTGCCACAGAAAAAATATATATTTTTGCTAATCTGACAAAAATAGGTGTAATTTTAATTCATTCACAGTGGGCAACTAGAGTTGTGTTCACCGTTGCCATTTATTGTATCATTTAAGGTTAAAGAGGTCAGTGCCACTAACCAAATAGTCAAATACTGCATGTTTTAGAAATTCTTGGTGGTACACCAGTTGAAACTCACTGCTTTATCTCCATAAAAAATAAAAGCAGACTTCTGGCCAAGATGGAGGCATAGGTGGAAATACTGTACCTCCTCACACAACCAAATTTAAGGACAATGAAGATTTAGAAACAAAAACACACCCAAAACAGACAGAAAATTGAACTGTATGGAAGTCTGACAACAACGAATAATTCATCCAGACCAGTAGGAGGGGCGTAGTTGGTGGTTGGTGAAGAGGGGTCATGGCAGGAAGAGGCAGTGGCTGCCAGACCAACCCAGGCATGCAGGTGGCAACAGGCCAACCCAGAGAAGGCGCAAAGCAGCTGGCTGCCTGGAGTCACACATTCATGTGCAGATAAACTGGGCAAAAAAATGGGCAGTGAGACAGACTACACAACCCAGGGCCCCAGGGCCTCAGCATGGGGAAATAAAGCCTAAAAGCACTGACTGAAAAAACTTTTGGGGGTTGAGGTGACAGGAGAGGCTCCCAGCCTCACAGGAGAGTTTGCTGGAGAGACCCACAGGATCCTAGAATATACACAAGCCCGCCCACCTGGGAATCAGCACCAGAAGGGCCCAATTTGCGTGTGGGAAGCGACAGAGGGGACCAAAATCCAAGAGAGAGGGGAACAAAAACCATTTCTCCCTCTCTGACTTAACCCCCAGTAACAGCCCAGCCACTGGCTTGACGTGCCCCAGTGAACACCTAAGCTTTCACCCCTCATAAGTAATGGCTGCGAACAGACCAAAACATTATGGCTCAAGCAGAAGAACAACTCAAAGCCCTAGAGCCAATACTTCTAAGTGACCCAGAGATAGCCAACCTATCCGATACACAGCTCAAAATGCTGGTGATAAGGATGCTCACAGAGCCGGTTGATTTTGGTCGCAAATTAGATGAACAAATGAAGGCTACACTAAGTGAAATGAAGGGAAATGCATGGGAAACCAATAGTGATGGAAAGGAAACTGGGACTCAAATCAATGGAGTGGATCAGAAGGAAGAAATTTGAAACAACCAAACAGAAAAATGTGAAGTAACAAGAATTCAAAAAAATGAGGAGAGGCTTAGGAACCTTTAGGACATCTTTAAACGTTCCAACATCCGAATAATAGGGGTACCAGAAGGGGAAAAGAAACAGTCATGAGTGGAAAACGTATTTGAACAAATAATAAAGAACTTCCCCAGTCTGGCAAAGGGAATAGACTTCCAGGAAATCCAGGAATCTCAGAGAGCCCCAAAGAAATTGGACCCAAGAAGGAACACACCAAAGCACATCATAATTACATTTGCCAAGATTAAAATGAAGGAGAGAATTCTAAAAGCAGCAAGAGATAAGGGGACAGTCACCTACAAAGGAGTTCCCATCAGACTGTTAGCTGATTTCTCAAAAGAGACCTTACAGGCAATAAGGGGCTGGAAAGAAGTATTCCAAGTCATGAAATGCAAAGACCTACATTCAAGATTGCTCTATCCAGCAAAGCTTTCATTTAGAATGGAAGGACAGATAAAGTGCTTCTCAACTAAGTTCAAGTTCAAGGAGTTTATCATCACCAAGCCCTTATTATATGGAATGTTAAAGGGACTTACCTAAGAAAAAGAAAATAAAACAATACGAGCAATGAAAGAACAGCAAAGTCACAGTTATTGATAACCTCACCTAAATCAAAAGCAAACTAAGAGGACAGGTAGATCAGGAGCAGAACCATAGAAATGGAGATCAAATGGAGGGTTAGCAACAAGGGAGTGGGAGGAGGAGAAGTGGGGGAGAAGGTACAGAGAACAAGTAGCATAAATGGTAGGTAAAAAATAGACAAGGGAAGGGCAAGAATAGTATGGGATATGTAGAAGGTAAAGAACTTCTGACACATGAACATGAACTAAAGGGGGTGAATGGGGGAAGAGGGTGCCCAGGGTAGAGGGGAATGAAAGTGGGGGGGGGGGATGGGACAACTGTCATGGCATAGTCAATAAAATATATATTTTTAAAAAAGTAAATTGGCCAAACTTTCATCCGTAGCCACAGAAGGTAGTATACTCTCAAAGATCTGTGTTTGGATGTCATCCTATATGGATCTGCCTATTTTTCTATAGTGGCTCTTGGAGATTTTTCTGCAAGTGGTAAGGAGCAGAGAAAGGTTGTCTCATGTCAGCTTTCCAGCACCTTTTGTATAACACCCTCTCTGGCAACATATGTATTATTCCATCGTATTTTTTCCAGTTAAAGAGATGTCACAGTGCATACTTCAGAAGCCTTTTTGTCTTTCTCTTTTTAAATTTACAATAGCTGTATCCCGTTCTGAATATGAAAATACTACAAATTACTACTGAGATACATAAAAAAGGAAGCGTTTTATACAAACAGCTGGATTTAAAAAGAAATCCAGGTGGTATGTTTTTATTCAGGAGAATTTCTTAGTCCATGCTAATTCTAAAAAATATCAGCCCATGCTTTGCACTAACTAGAAGAGCCTGGTCTGAGAAAAATGGCATCTGAATGTTGACTTGGAAAAACATTTTGTTTATAAAATTGTCCTTTCTCTGGTTTCCTGTTGTTTAGTCTTGAGTGACTTTAATTTTTAAAGGTTGCATTCTCCTTTATAAGAGTGATTCGTGCTCATTGTAGAATAAGCTACCACATAAAAGTAGAGCAAAGAAAATAGTCCCTCATACATTTATAAAAAATCACTCCAAAATTTATTGTTTTAAGTTGCAATGAATGTGCAATTTATGTTAGTTTTAGGTTTACAACCCCATGATTATACATTCATGTAAGAAATGATAACCCTGATAAATCTAGTACATATCTGACACAATATGTAGTAATTACAATATGTTTGACTTTACATCCCCATTACTATGCTGTAAGTACAAATTTGTACTTCTGAATCCCTTTACATTTTTCACTCATCCCCACCCATTCTCCTCACCTTTGGTAACCATCAAAATGTTCTTTGTATCTATGACTCTGTTTCTGTTCAGCTTCTGTGTTCATTTTGCTTATAGATTTCATATATATGTGTAATCACATGGCATTTGTCTTTCTCTTTCTGATTTATTTCACTCGGTGGAATCTAGATAGATCCATCCATGTTGATGCAGATGGCAAGATTTTATTATTTTTATGGTTGAATTATTTTCTATTGTGTGTGTGTGTGTGTGTGTATATATATATATATATATATATATATATATATATATATTTCTAGACATCACTGAGCATGTAGTGAGTATCTAATAAATACGTCTCCAGACTTAAATATGTATCCCTTCACCCCATCTCAAGCCCCATATCTATGTTCTAAGAAATAAAGCACAATAAAAAGAGAATACACTACTTGGTAAAGACACAGGAAGTTAGGTGGAAAGGCAATGTGACAGACTTCATGAAAGTAAATAATATGTATTATTTTAAATCTGTATCTACTCATATTCATTGTGTGGAAGAAAATACCAGGTCACAGAAGAAGGCAATAATAATAATAATAATAATAATAATAATAATAATTCAATAGGTAGTCTTTCTGTCTCAAAAAGATGTGTTATGGAAGAAGATGAGTGACTTGCCCGCAATAGCAACACACAAGTGAGAAGGGCAGAGGTTCAAAGTCATTTGTATTAGTCAGTATGCTTTTGGGAACCATACATACTGGCCTGAAACAAAACTTTAAAGGTCAGTTTTGTCTGTTTCCTTGTTCCCTGCTTGCAGCTGCCTTTAATACCCTCTACAGACAAAGAAGGGGCCAGAGGCCTTTGGGAAAAAACAACCAAACAGGCTGTTTCCTGCTGTAAAATGAGGGTTGACTTTTTGTTTAGTTCATTTCAAAGAAGAGACATTTTAATAGATCTGGTTCTAAAACATGATCTTTTTTCTGGAAAGTTTCCAGCAGGTGACTTTTCCTGGAAGCTCATATCTTTAAAAAAAAAAAAACACATTATTTGCAATGGTAGTTTGAATGGAGACTAAAGTCCAAGGATTTTCTTCCTATGCAAGAAGTCTAAGCAATTCCACCAGTAGATACCAAAAGGAAAAACAACAAACAAAATAAAACAAAATCTGGAAAACTGTAGAGTGAAAACCTTCACTCTACACAGAGTGAAAGACTATGTGTCTCAATACAGGATTTTGTTCTTTGGGACTTAGTGGAACTTCTTTGGAATGGAGTCATCAAGGAGTCAGATCATGGCCAGTGGAAGAAGCAGGTTTGACCATTGCTTCGCCATTCAGAGCTATTCACCTGAAAAATGAAGATGACAATACAGCGTTATTAGTTGGATATAATCCAACAACTCAGCAAAGTGCATATCGGTGTGATTTGCCCAGAGTTGTCTTCAAGGAGATGTAACTTCCTTCTTTCTCTGTAGATCACACATATGTGTGCAAATAAGAGTATAGAAATGTGACTATATGAAATAGAAGTACGCTGTGTATTATGATGGTATTGCATTGATTTTTAAAAATGGTTTGAGGAAGTAGTTTTATTACTTCCCAGTGGTGCACTTAGATATCTAATACCATCTAGTTTTGTACCATTGGGGTTTACATACATGAGATTACTTGATTCTAGTCACTGGAGGAAATCCCTGACAAGGACACAGAAGGAGGCAAAAGGCAAATGAAGAAGAGAAGCAACTTGATACAAGTAAATACTTATACTATGTAAATTCTGGATCTACTCAATATGCTTATTGATTGGAAAAATAACAGGAAGGTGACACATTCAAAACTTTCTATAACTTTCAAATCTTTTATGTAAGTGTGATTTCTCTAATCCTTTTATCTCAAACTTACTCCCTAAAATGTAACAAGCCCGAGAATCATATAAAACCTACAATAGGGGAAAAAATAGTTGAAACTTGATAGAGCATGTCTGAGTGGTTTTTTTTTTTTTTTTTTGATGTATCAAAACAGCACAAGGTTTTTTTTTTTAATTTATTTAACTTTTGTTCAAGTACAGTTTTCTTTCTTGTATTCCCAGCCCTGCACCCCCCCAGTGCTCCCCACCCCCCTCCCCTCTCCACCCCCCATCTTAGTTATTGTCCATGTGTCTTTCATACTTATTCATGTGAGTCCACCACCTTTTACTCTGTGCTTCTCTCCCCTCTACCCTCTGGACCCTGTCAGCACGTTCTGTATTTCACTGTCTTTGGTTACATTTTGCTTGCTTGTTTGTTTTGTTGTTTACATTCCTATTAAAGGTGATATCATATGGTATTTGTCTTTCACTGCCTGGCTTATTTCGCTCAGCATAATGCTTTCCAGTTCCATCCATGATGTTGCAAAGGGTAGGAGCTCCTTCTTCCTTTCTGCAGCATAGAATTCCATTGTGTAAATGTACCATAGTTTTTTGATCCAGTCATTTACCGATGGGCATCTAGGTTGCTTCCAACTCTTGGCTATCGTAAATTGTGCTGCTATGAACATCGGGGTGCATAGGTTCTTTTGGATTGGTGTTTCAGGGTTCTTAGGATATACTCCTAAGAGTGGAATTGCTGGGTCAAAAGGCACGTTCATTTTTAGTTTTCTTAGAAAATTCCATACTGTTTTCCATAGTGGTTGTACCAGTCTGCAATCCCACCAACAGTGAACTAGAGTCCCCTTTTCCCCACAACCTCTCCAGCACTTGTTGTTTGTTTCTTTGTTTATGATAGCCAATCTGACTGGTGTTAAGTGGTATCTCATTGTGGTTTTAATTTGCATCTCTCTGATAGCTAGTGATATCGAGCATCTTTTCATGTGTCTCTGGATCCTCTGTATGTCCTCCTTGCAGAAGTGTCTGTTCAAGTCCTTTCCCCATTTTTTAATTGGGTTAGTTGTCTTCTTAGAGTGTTTTAACATCACATCCCTGACGTGAAATTCAAACTAAATGCTATTTTGCAAAAGATTATACTCATATTTTCCTTGAAGGAAAAGATAAGAGTGAGTGTTCCTAGCTTTTAAGACCAAAGGATGCTTGCAGAGCAGCCTGTCCTGCATGAAAGATTGAGTTTGTTCAGAGGAGGAAAAGTAGGAGGTGGCAACTTTTGCTTCAGGAAGTCTGGTGAGCAACCATGGTTTCATCACCACATGACAAAAGCAGCAGCCTGCCAGGACTGTGAATGACAAAAGGAGAATAAAAAGAGAATTTGAAGGATCAGTCATCAATTTGACACTCTTCTATGATATTTTTCCTTAGAAGAAAATATGACCATTTCCAATATAGCATTTAGTTTGATATTCTTAGGTCACAAGTGTGATGTTTGGAAGATACCAAATATGCAAAAATAGATTTCCTATTTATTCTTGCCATAGAGTAATTAATTATCAATTCACCACATAATTATGACTCTAAAAAATGGAAATGCTGCATATAATAAATTCTATTTATATAGGGCAGAGGTTTTAAACTGGGAAATGAGGACTATATTGAGGCAAATTTTTTTTTTTACTTTTCCCAGCATCCTTAAAATAAAATTAATTCCCTGCATACAAAATATGAATATTTTACATAATTATTTGTTTTCTGTTTTTTAAATATATTATATTATTTATTTTTATTTTGCATTGTTGGTACTGATGTCCCCCCCTTTACTCACCTCCACTCTGCCCCTGTTACCTCTGCTCCTGGACTTCATCACATTGTTATCTGTGTCTATGGCTATTCATACATGTTCTTTGGCAAATATCTTTCAGTTCCCTCTCTGTCCTCCTCTGAGATCTGACAGTCTGTTCCATGTATCCATTTTATGACTTATTTTGAAAAATGAAATGAAGACAGACTAAACTTAATCTCTTCAGGGCTGCACCCTTGATATGAAGGGACACACACTGCAGGTCTCCATCTATGAGCTCCACTCTTGCAAAATATTTTGAGTTTGCAAGACTTGGTTCTAATCTACCTCCACATATATTATTTCTGTAAGTCTACACAGCAGAGTATCTATCTGAGGTACATGTTCATCTGAAATTCACTTTGCATGAGAGGACAAAAGACTAAGATCTTGTGAAGTTTATTTGATGCAGAGGTGATGGAATTACAGCTCTGCCTGACCCATGCTCACTCTTCCACATTGAGTTCAAATAATACATAATACATTGAAAAGGAAGCACAAGGGGAACAAATAAAGTGGAAGTATACTTGTAAGATAGGGAGTCCTATTTCCTTTGTGAATAACATATAAGATAGACTAACTTGTTTTTTCTTTACATGCCTGGCCTTGGGAAGAGAGACTTAAATCGTGAAGACAAGACTTTTAACTCAAGAGGGTTTATTTTTTCTTTTTCTTTTTTACTTAGCAAAAATATACATTACAAAATTTGCCATAAAGAAGACCCAAAAAGTCATGTCGTAATACTCAAGGGAAGAATCTGTCAAGAGGATATAAACATTGTAAATATATATGCACCAAATGTAGCAGCACCCAAATACATAAAGAAAATCTTGGAGGACTTCAAGAAAGATATTGACAAAAATACAGTTATAGTAGAGGATTTTCACACCATACCGTCAAGAATGATTAGATCTTTCAAACACAATATCAACAGAAATATTGTGGCACTGAACAATGTCCTAGATCAAGTGGACTTAAATGAATATATATATATATATATATATATATATATATATATATATATATATTCAGGATATATATATCCTGCCATCCCAAAGAAGCTAAATACACATTGTTTTCAAAAGCACATAGAACATTTTCCAAGATAGGACCACATGATAGGACACAAAACAAGACTCAACAAATTCAAGAAAATTAAAGTCATATTAGCATTTTTGCTGACAACAAGGGACTGAAAGTGAAAGCAAGGAAAAAACTAAAAAAACATTCAAACTCAAGGACATTGAATAGCATGCTTTAAACAGTGAATGGGCCAAGAATAAGATTAATGGTGAAATCATAAATTTCTGGAAACAAAGGAGAATGAACTCACAACCACCCAAAACTTATGGAACACAGTGAAGGTACTCCTGAGAGGGAAGCTCATGGTAATACAGGCCTACCTAACAAAGACAGAAACATTTCAAACAAACAAACTAACCTTATACCTACAATAACTTGAGGAACAACAAAAGAGACAGCCCGAAGCAAGTAGAAGGAAGGAAATAACCAAGGACACAGAAGAATTAAATGACATAGAGACTAAAAGCACAATTCTAAGGATCAAAGAATCCAGTAGCTGGTTCTATGAAAAGATAAACAAAACTGACAACCCTTTAAGTAGGCCTATCAAGAAAAAAATAGAGAGAACCCAAATAAACACATTCTGGGAAAAAAAAGAGGAGCAATTACAACTGATACCTCAGAAATACAAAGGATTATAAAAAATTGCTATGAAGAACTGTATGCCAAAAAATTTGAAAGACTAGGTGAAATTGACAAATTTCTAGAAAAGTATAATCTTCCAAAATGCAATGAAGAAAAATCAGAAAACCTGAACAAACCAATAACAGCAGACAAAATTGAAGCAGGAAAAAAAAAAAAAAAAAAAAAAAAAACCTCCCAGCATACAAAGGCCCTGGACAGGATGGTTCCACAGGAAAATTCTACAAAGCATTTAAGAAAGAGCTAACCCCTATCCTTCAAAAACTATTCCAAAAAATCCAAAATGATGGAAGACTCCCAAATTCTTTATATGAAGCCAGCATCATCCTAATTCCAAAACCAGATAAACACACAACAAAGAAAGAAAACTCCAGGCCAATATCGTTGATTAACATAGATGCTAAAATTCTCAACAAAGTATTCACAAACTGCATCCAACAGTATCTTAAAAAATAATACACCATGACCAAGTGGGATTCATCCCAAGGATGCACTGATGGTAAAATATGTGCGAATAAATAAATGTATCAAATCACACAAACAAAAGAATAAACAAAAATCACAAAATCATATCAATAGATGTGGGAAAAGCGTTTGATAAAGTACAGCACTCATTTATGATATAAAAAAAAAAACACCCAGTAAAGTGGAAATAGAGGAACCATTTCTCAACATAATGAAGGGCATATGTGATAGACCTACAGTCAGCATCATACTCAAAAGGCAAAAACTTAGAGGTTTTTCACTAAGGTTGTCCACTTTCACTACTTCTATTCACCAGAACATTGGAAGTTTTAGCCACAGCAATAAGACAGGAAAAAGAATTAAAAACATCCAAATCAAAAAGGAGGAAACAAAACTGTCATTGTTTGCAGATGACATGGTAGTGTACATAAAAAATCCTATAGACTCTGCCAAAAATGTGTTCAACCTAATAAATGAATTATGCAAAACAGCGGGGTACAAAGTCAATATCCAGATATGCAAGGGAGTTTTGCATACCAACAATGAAACATCAGAAGCAGAAATCAAGAACAAAATCCTATTCAATATAGCAACATGAAAAATAAGATACCTAGGAATAAACTGAAACAAGTAGGTAAATGACCCATACTGGGAAAACTACAACACAAAGAAAGAAATTAAGAAAGACTCAAACAAATGGAAGCATGTACCATATTCGTGGATTGGAAAAATTAACATCATTGAAATGATCATACTATCCAAAGCAATTTATAGATTGACCACAATCCGTATTAAACTACCAATGACATATTTTACAGATATATAACAAACATTTCAAAAAGTTATATGCAACAATTAACAACCCCAAATAGCTTCTGCAATTTTGAGAAAGAAGAGCAAAGTAAGAGAGATCACAAGACCTGATACTAAACTGTATTACAAGGCCACCATAATCAAAACAACCTGGTACTGGCATGAAAACAGATACGTAAATCAATGCAACAGAACAGAGAGCCCGGAGATAAACCCAAGTCTCTATGGTCAATTAACATTCGACAAAGGGGACAGCAACATAAAATGGAGTAAAAATAGCCTCTTCAGCAAATGGTGTTGAGAGAGCTGGACAGCTACATGTAAAAAAATAATGTAACCAGAGCATCAACTTAAACCATACACAAAATAAATTCAAGGTGGGTAGAAGATTTAAATATAAGCCATGACACCATTAAAGTCCTAGAGGAGAACATAGGCAGAAAATTCTCAGATATCCCATTCAGCAATATTATCCCTGATATGTCCCCTAGAGCAAGGGACATAAAGGAAAAAATAAACAAATGGGATCTCATTAAAATTAAAAGCTTTTGCATGACTAAAGGAAACAGTATTAAAATAAAAAAAGAACCAACTGTATGGGAAAACATATTTGCCAATGATACCTCAGACAAGGGTTTAATCTCCAAAATATATTAAAAAACTCATATGACTCCACTCTAAGGAAACAAACAGCCCAATTAAAAAGTGGGGAAAGTATTTGAACAGACACTTCTCAAGGAGGACATACAGAGGATTCAGAGACACATGAAAAGATGCTTAGTATTGCTAACTATCAGAGAAATGCAATTTAAAACCACAGTAAGATTCCACTTCACACCGGTTAGAATGGGCATGATAAACAAAGCAACAAACAACAAGTGTTGGAGAAATTGTGGAGAAAAGGGAACCCTAGTGCCCTGTTGTTAAGATTACAGGCTGTGCAACCAGTATATAAAACGGTATGGAATTTCCTCAAAAAACCACAAATGGAACTGCATTTGATCGAGAAATTCCACTGCTAATATTATATCCTAAGAACCCTGAAACACCAATTCAAAAGAACCTATGCACCCCAATGTTCAGGGCAGCACAATTTACAATGTCCAAGTGCTGGAAACAACCTGGGTGCACATCAGTAAATGAATGGATAAAAATTATTTTTACATATACACAATGAAATTCTATGCTGCAGAAAGAAAGAAGGAGCTCCTACCCTTTGCAACAGCATGGATGGAACCGGAAAACATTATGCTGAGTAAAATAAGCCAGGTTTTGAAAGACAAATACCATATGATCCCACCTTTAACAGGAACCTTAACAACAAAACAAACAAGCAAGCAAAATATAACCAAAGGCACTGGAATAGAGAACAGGGGGAGAGTGACCAGAAGGGAGAGGGGAGGGAATTTCAGGGGAAAAGTGGAACGATTTAAAGGACACATGGACAACAACTAAGGGGAGTGTAAATGGGAGGGAGGTGTGGAGCACTGGGGGAGTGGGCTGGGATGGGAGTAAAAGACAGAAAACTGTACTTGAACAATAATTAAATTTAAAAAATTATAAAAACATTTTATAGATGTATATATAAAATTTGGCTGGGAAACCATAATTAATATGTTGAAATCATTGTTAGCAGTATTTATTGCAAACAATATTTTTTCAGTATCTCAAAGGCCCTGTTCAGAAATCTGGAACATCAAAGTCAACAAGATTATTTTGTAGGCTTCCTATACCAATAAACACTAGAATTTAATAAAAAAACTATGGTACATTTACAGAATGGAATTCTATGCAGCAGAAAGAAAGGAGCTTCAACCTTTTGGGACAGCATAGATAAATCTGACAAACATTATGCTAAGTGAAATGAACCAGGAGATGAAAGAAAGATAGCATATGATCTCATCTTTAACAAGTACCTAATCAACAAAACAGGCAAATTATAACCAAAGTCTTGATATTGAGAACAGGCTGACAGTTATCAGAGAAGAGATGTGAGGGAATTTCAGAGGAAAAGGGTGAATTTTTTGTAGGAACAAGTATGAAGTACACATGGACAATAACAAGGGCAGGTAGAAATGGAAGGGAGGTGGGAAGAGCTGTGAGTAAAGGGCAGAAAACTGTATGTGAAGCACAATTAAAATAAGAAATAAGAATAGAAGAAGAATCTGACAGTAACTAAAGTGGAATTGGGAGGGGATAATGCGGTAAGAAGGGAAGGGTTTTCAGTAACAACTATAAAGGACACATGGATAATAACAAAGGGGTGGAAACAGGAGGGAGGCGGGGTGGCTTGGATGGGGGGATATGTGGGCGGTAAATACGGACAATTCTAATTGAACAACAATAAAATAATTTTTTAAAAATTGATGGTACATTTACACAATTGAATACTATACCGCAGAAAGAAAGGACCTCCTACCCTTCAGAACAATATAGATGTAACTGGAGAACATTACGCTAGTGAAACAAGTCTGGGTGTGAAAGACAAATACCATATTATCTCAGCTATAATTGAGTCTAATATACAAAACAAACAAGCAAGCAAAATAAAAGCACAGACATTGAAGTAAAGAACTGACAGTAACCAGGGGAGAAGGAGGAGGAGATAACAGGGGGAAATGGGAATCATTGTCAAGGAACATTTATAAAGGACATATGGACAAAGCTAAAGGTAGGTAAGATTGAGTATGGGTGGTGAAGATGAGTAGGGTAATGTATACTGGTGGGGGGAAAACGGAGACAACTGTGCTTGAAGAATGATAGATTAAAAAAAAAGAACTGGAAAAGGAATGTGAGATGACTATTGACAAGAAAAACAGTTCTGAGATGCTGGAGTGGGGAGACATAATAAGAGTGTGGAATAGGAACAAGTCGTAGCAAGAGAAAAACGTACAATTTAAAACAAAATAATAAAAAGAAGGAGGTAAAATTGAATAAGAAAAGGAGAAAAACATGAGATTTGAATAAACTATCATAAAAACTAGTGAATTAACAGGCATAAACTTGAAGGAAAATAAATGATTGTTAAAAAACTATGCATGAAAGAAAATCATGTGTCAAAAATAAAGCAAATGATAAAGAAAACCATTTTTGAATTAATCTCATTACACTCCAATGTGTACCACTGTCTTCTCTTTCTGTATCCACCTCTAGTAATATCAGATCATCTCCTGCTGTGACCCTAGGTAGCCTGTCAAGACTATACGCAATCCACAGTCTATGGCTGTTTTCTTCAGATTTGGCTGGTCCCCAATGTTCTGCCCTGTCAGCTTTCTATTAGTCCAGGGCCCAAGAGTGTTCATTTTCCACCTGCCCTCAGAGGGGGCTGTTGGTGTGATCGGGAGGGTGGGAGCCCTGGGTCATTCCAATGTGGGTGCTGTTCAGTCTTCAGGGTAGATGACGGGAGTGTTTCCTGAACCCCTCACCATATATCTTGGTCTGTCCCGGATTCTTTCCAATCATGCATGGGTTTGGGTGAATTAAGCTGTCCATGTCCTATGGGGGGGGGTCAATTTGTGTAAAAAGCTTTTTCCTTCCTGGCATAGACAGCAGGTCTGTCTAGGTGCTGAGGCTGGGCAGCTCCCTGAATATCCCTTGTTGTGCCTGTCTCTAATCTCTCTACTCTGCTGGTTTCAATTGATCAGAACTGATGAAACAGTGTAGCTCCCTAGTGTCTGGTAGAAAGGACCCTTTCAGAATTTTGCCTTCTTTCCCCTGCAGGTATGAGCTCAGCAGGGGCCTCCTGAGCCTGGCCTTTCTGATCTATTTGCAGAGTTTATAATCCTTCAGGTGGGGTTTGGGCACACCTGCCTGTGTGGGAACCTGTCTGGCTGCAGCAAATCTCAGGTGCTCAGCTCCTGGCCATCCAATACCCAGCCTGACACTCCCAGAGGAGATGCAAGCCTGAACTCTCCACTGTTCCCCCTCTGTGCTATTTCTGCCTCTGACACCACTCCATCCATCTCTCTCTGCCCTTGGAGCTCACAGCTCTTAAGCAGATCCACAGCCTCCTCTGTCAGATTCTTTCCCATTCATAGTTCCCATAGCATCCTTGATCAGGGATGCAATGGCCCCTTGAATACTATATCGCAGAAAGAAAGAAGGACCGCCTACCCTTCAGAACAATATGGATGTAACTGGAGAACATTACGCTAGTGAAACAAGTCTGGGTGTGAGAGACAAATACCATATTATCTCAGCTATAATGGAGTCTAATATACAAAACACACAAGCAAGCGAAATAAAAGCACAGACATTGAAGTAAAGAACTGACAGTAACCAGGGGAGAGGGAGGAGGAGATAACAGGGGGGAAATGGGAATCATTGTCAAGGAGCATTTATAAAGGACATATGGACAAAGTCCTGGCTCTTGGCTTCTGGTGGCACAAGGGTACATAGCCCTGCCCAGAGCAGAGGGTATGGAGACACCTCTGGGCACCAAGGTTTGAGTCCCCTAGAGGCTTCTTCCTGAGAAGAATATTTTAAATTCTTCAAAATGGCTCCTGCCCTAAATCTGTGCAGCCAGAAATGCTGGGTTGGACAGCAGTAGTGGCTGTTGCTCTGGTAGGAAAACCTAGGCCACCTGTCCCTGAGTGCCCTGTAGGTGGGCAGGCTCTTGCCCACTCATGCACACACCCCACTCACTTGTCCAAGGTGTACACAGTGACCCATGCTCTCACTCACTCTCAGCTGGATTTTTGAGTTGATTGCTGTGTAGTTTAGCTTCAAGACTGGTCCAGGTTTGGGAGCAAGTGGATGGAGCTTCCAGCTGCTCTGAAGCCATCTTGGATCTCTCCCTCTAATCTTTAAGAATTTTTTTTGACAGAGGCACTCTTTTTTTGTTTTTGTCCATCCACCAACTTACTCCCCTCTGGCAGACATAAAGTTGTCCTCTGTATCTATGATCTGTATCTATGGTGTACTTTGTTTTATTTGTTCATTTTCTTAATATTCCACATATAAGTGATATCATATGGTATGTATTTTGCTCTGACATTTCATTTAAAATAGTCCCTTCTAGATCCAACCACATTGTCACAAATGGCAAGATTTCATTCTTTTTTAATGCTGATAATTTTCTTTGATATTTGTTACATATTCTTTATGCTTCCATGTATTATTGATA
The DNA here is from genome assembly GCF_014824575.4 of Sturnira hondurensis. Taxonomy (NCBI): domain Eukaryota; kingdom Metazoa; phylum Chordata; class Mammalia; order Chiroptera; family Phyllostomidae; genus Sturnira; species Sturnira hondurensis. The sequence goes on from NW_028081875.1 coordinate 1,599,497, forward strand.
AACATCTAGGTTGCTTTAACATTTTTCATATTGTAAGTAATACAGCAAAAAATGTAGCAGTGCATGCACAATTTTCTATTAGTTTTTTTATGTTTTCTTCAAATAAATACCCATAATGGAATTGTCAGTCAGTCTGGCAGCTCTATTTTTAATTTTTTGAGAAATCTTCATACTGTTTTTCATTGTGGTTACACCAATATACAGCCCCACTGAGAATATCTGTTGGGAACTGCCCTACCTGGTTTGAAAAGCTGTAATCCCCTCTAGCTAAGGCTGAATAAAAGACCTAGGGACCATAAGCTACTTAGGAGACAAAGCTTATCTTCCTTGTAGGGGCACCACCTCTGTCCCCTTTCTCTTCACCCTGCTTGGCTCCGGGTGGATGACTGGATAGCCAATGACAGATAAGATTCCTCAAAAGAGGGATGACATAAGGTAGGCATGGTCTTGAAGGAGCCCTTAGGGAATGACTTTGGGGGCTATAGAAAAAGGGGGTGATGGACCCTCACCCTTGGGCTTTGACAAAGCCTGAGTCCTCATTTTGTTTGCAAGAATTCTCCTAATCTCTTGGCTGCCTTACTTCCCCTGCCTGATTTAAGCCTAAAACAATGTGTTAAGCCTGAAACAATGCTGGAGGTGGGTGCAGCCCTGTGCTGGAAAGGGCAGGTTCCCTAGGGTGATCAAACCTAAGAAAGAATGCATAACATCTTATTAAACCTACCTTGCTAATACCCTCAGTTTAAATGATAAAGGTCCCAGCAGAAAGTGAGTTTGTTCCCCCAAATTTTATGACCCTTTAACTATCTAACCCTGACTCAGAATAAGCCCTCATAGTTCTTTGAATGGTATCTATTGCTTAATCATTTCTGCCTGACAATGATTGATGAGCTTTATGTACACACCCTGTGTTCCTGTGCAAATTGAACAGGAACAATTGAACCCGATAAAGCTTGTCAAGAGAAGGTTTGAGACACTCTCCTCTTGAGAGAGTGGTTGAGGTGCTCTGAGGTGCTCTCCCCTTGAGAGATAAGCCATGCATCCCTTTTCCTCCACAGGACTCAGTAGTCCATGTGAATTTGTCTCATCTCATCCATAACACCTCGGACCCCAGGAGCTGGCATCTGCATCAAATATCTCCACATCCTCACCAACACTTACTTGTTCATTTATTAAATAATAGCCATTCTGTTAGATGTGAGGTGATATCTCATTATGCTTTTGATTCACATTTTCCTAATAATTAGTGATGTTAAGCATCTTTTCATGTGACTATTGGCTATTTTTTTGTCCTCCTTGGAGAGACGTCTACTTCTATCCTTTCCCATTTTAATTGGGTTTTATTTATTAAGCTGCCTATTTTAATTTTTTCTATTTTTGTAATTGTTTGTGTACAGTTGTCTCCATTTCCCCACCATCACTCCCCTCCCACCCTCAATCTTTCCCCACTTTGGCTTGAACTTTGGCTTTGTCATAGGTCCTTTCTGCATGTTTCTTTTTTTTCTTTTTTTAAAAATATTTTATTTATTTATTTTCAGAAAGAGGGGAAGGGAAGGAGAGAGGGAGAGAAATATCAATGTGTGGTTGCCTCTTAGGTGTGCCCTGCTGGGAACTCAGGCATGTGCCCTAACTGGGAATCGAACCGTGATCCTTTGCTTCACAGGCCCGTGCTCAATCCACTGAACTACACCAGCCAGGACCCTTTCTGCATGTTTCTTGATTAACCTTTCTCTTCTTCCTTCTCCTAGTTTTGGTTTTGCTTTGTTTTCTTTCCCTTGTTCCATAAGGTGTAGAGTTATATTGTTGATCTGAGATTTATTTATTTTTATTGTGAATATTTACAGCCATACGTTTTTCTTTTAGCATTGTTTTTTCAGCATCCAAAATTTTGATAGGTTGTATTTTTTTATTTACCAAGAAATATTTTCTGATCTCCTTTTTTATTTCTTCTTTGAAACATTGGAAATCGAAAAGTTTATTTTTCACACTGTTATGAATCTTTCTATTTTTTTATTTTATTGATTTCCACTTTCATTCTACTGTTATCAAAAATATATATTTTTCATTTCTAATTTTTAGAGAAAATTCCACACTGTTTTCCACAGTGGCTGCACCAATCTGCATTCCTATCAACAGTGCACTAGGGTTCCTTTATTTCCACTTGTTGTTTGTTTATTTGTTTTTGATGGCCATTCTGACCTGTGTGAAGTAGTATCTTATTGTGGTTTTAATTTGCATCTCTCTGATGGCTAGTGATGCTGAGTATCTTTTCCTATGTCTTTGGGCCCTCTGTACATTCTCTTGGAGAAGTGTCTGTTCAGTCCTTTGATCACTTTTCAATTGAGTTGTTTGCTCTCCTAGAGTGGAGTTGTGTGAATTCTTTATATATTTTGGAGATCAAACCCTTGTCTGAGGTATCATTGGCAAATATGGTTTCCCATATGGCTGAATCTCTTTTTATTTTAATGTTGTTTTCTTTAGCTGTGCAGAAGCTTTTTAATTGATGAGGCCCCATTTGTTTATTCCTTTATTTATGTCCCTGGATGTAGGGGACAAATCTGTAAAATATTGCTGTATGGAATGTAAGAGATTTTTCTGCTTATGTTTTCCTGTAGGATTTTAATGGTGCATGACTTATATTTAAGTCTTTTATCCACCTTGAGTTTATTTTTGTGTGTGGTGTAAGTTGGTGGTCAAGTTTCATTTTTTTGCATGTAGTTGTACAGCTCTCCCAACAACATTTGTTGAAGAGGCGATTTTTACTCAATTTAATGCTTCTGCCCACTCTGTTGAATATTAATTGACCATAAAACTTGCATTTATTTCTGGGCTCTCTATTATATTCCAATGGTCTATGTGTCTGCTTTTAGGCCAGTGCCAGGCTATTTTGATTACAATGGCCTTAGAGTACAGTTTGATATCAGGCAGTTTGATCCCTCCTACTTTGTTCTTCTTTTTCAAAATTGCTGCAGCTATTTGGGCTCATTTAATGTTCCATATAAATTTTTGAAATGTTTATTCTACATCTGTCCCATATGTCATTGGTACTTTAATACGAATTGCACTGAATATATAAATTGCTTTGGGTAGTATGGACATTTTGATGATGTTAATTCTTCCAATCCATGAACATGGTGCATACTTCCATTTGTTTGTGTCTTCCTTAATTTCTTTCTTCAGTGTTTTGTCATTTTCTGAGTACAGGTCTTTTACCTCCTTCATCAGGTTTCTTCCTAGGTACTTTATTTCCTTGTTGCTATATCCAGTGGGATTTTTTTCCTAATCTTTGTTTCTGATATTTCAGTGTTGGTGTACAGAAATGCCTTTGATTTCTGTATATTGACTTTATAACAAACTGTTTTGCCAAATTCACTTATTAGGTTGAGTAGTTTTTTTGGAGTCTTTAGGATTTTCTATGTACATTATCATGTCATCTGCAGACAATTACAGTTTTGCTTTCTCCTTTCCAATTTGTATGCTTTGTATTTCTTTTTCTTGTTTGATCACTGTGGCTAGGACTTCCACTACTACGTTGAATAGGTGTGGTGTAAGCGAACATCCTTGTCTTGTTCCTGATCTTAGTTGGAAAGCTGTAAGTTTTTGCCCCTTGTGTATGATGTTGGCTGTAGGTTTCTTACATATGGCCTCTATTATGTTAAGATAGTCTCCTTCTACTTCCACTTTACTGAGTGTTTCTATCAAAACGGGTGCTGTACCTTATCAAATGCTTTTTCTGCATTTCCTGATATGATAATGTGAGTTTTATCTTTCTCTTTGTTTACATGATGTATTATGTTTATTGATTTGCAAATATTACATCATCCTTGCATCCCTGGGATGAATCCCACTTGTTCATGGTGTATGATCTTTCTAATGTATTGCTGAATGTGGTTGTCAATGTTTTGTTAAGGATGTTAGCATCTATGTTCATCAGCAATATTAGCCTGAAGATTTCTTTGTTGTGTCTTTATCTGGATTTGGGATTAGGTATACGCTGTCTTCATAAAAACAGTTTTGGAGTCTTCTTTGTTCTTAGATTTTTTTAAATAGTCTGTGAAGGATGGGGGTTAGCTCATGCTTAAAGCTTTTTAAAAATGTCCTTTGAAACCATCCAATCCAGGCCTTTTGTGTGCTGGAATTTTTTTTATTACTGCTTCAATTTCATTTGCTGTTATTGGTCTGTTTAAGCTTTCTGTTTCTTCTTTATTCAGTTTTGGAAGATTATATTTTTATAGAAATTTGTACATTTCACCTAGGATTTCAAATTTCATAGCATATAGTTCTTCAAAGTAGTTTCTTACATTCTTTTGTATTTCTGTGGTATCATTTGTTATCTCTCCTTTCTCATTTCTGATTTTGTTTATTTGGCTCCTGTCTCTTTTTCTCTTAATTAGTCTCTGAAGGGTTTGTCAATTTTGCTTATCTTTTCAAAGAACTAGCTTTTAGATTTATTGATCCTTAGAATTGTGCTTTTAATGTCTATGTCATTTCATTTTGTTCTGATCTTGGTTATTTCCTTCCTTCTACGAACTCTGGGCTGTCTTTTTTGTCGTTCCTCAAGTTCTTGTAGGTGTAGAGTTAGGTTGTTTGAAATGTTTCTATCTTTTGTAGGTAGGCCTGTATCACTATGAACTTCCATCTCAGGAGTGCCTTCACTGTGTCCCATAAGTTTTGGTTTGTTGAGAATTCATCTTTATTTTTTTCAGAAACTTTTTGATTTCTTCCTTGATCCCATTCTTAACCAATTCATTCTTTAATAGCATGCTATTCAATCTCTTGAGTTTGAGTGATTTTGAGGTTTTTTTTTTTCTTGTTGTCAGTTTTTGGTTTCAGTCCCATGTGGTTGAGGATCCTTTTTTTTCAATTAATTATTTTAATTTATGTTTTTGATTTGTTAGTTGAATCCATTTACATTTCTAGTGAATACTAATGGAAAACTGCTTTTTGCCACATTATTTTTATGTATGTCATCACTTTTTCCCCCTCATTTACTGCATTAATGTCTTCCTTTGTGTTTAGCTAATATATTTGTAGTGGCATATTTTGATACCCTTCTTATTTATTCTTGTGTATAATGTATCTCTTGTTATAACTATCAAGATTACACATAATATATTAAAGTAATAACAATCTATTTTAAATTTATAGCAACTTAATTATAACTAATACAAAAACTTTCTTATAGATCTGCACTTTATATTATTGATGTCACAGATTGTGTTTTTATATATTGTGTATCCATTAACATAGATTTATGATATTTTGTGCATTTGTGTTTATTTCTGATAAGAAGGAAAAAATAAAGTTATAAACCAAAAATCTGAATAATGTTGTTGTTTGTATTTGTCTATATTTTTCTTTACTGTAGCTCTTTATACATTCATATGGCTTTGAGCTATTTTGTATTGTCCATTCATTTTATTTATTTATTTATTTTTCAAGTATATTTTATTGATTATGCTATTCCCGTTGTGCCATTTTTCTCCCCTATATCTGTCTCCACCCTGTACCTCTATTCCCTCCACCATCCCCTTCTTAATTCATATTAGAAGGGGATGGGTCAGACAAAGAAGGGGGTCAAACAAAGAAGGGGTCAAACAAAGAAGTACTTTGACTTCTGCATTTCCTATATAATTTTTAAACTTTCCATGTCTATTTTATACCTACCAATTATCTTTCTTATTTTCTTTACCTTTTCCCCCATTCTCCCCCTGACCTCTCCTCAATGATAAGCCTCCATGTATTCTCCATTCTGTGATTCTATTCCTGTTCTATTTGTTTCTTAATATTTTATTTGTTTTTTTAATAGGGTCAGTTGTTGATAGTTGTGAATTTGATGTCATTTTACTGTTTATAGTTTTGATCCTCTTTTTCTGAGATAAGTCCCTTTAACATCTTTAACATTTCATATAAGGGCTTGGAGATGATGAACTCCTTAAACTTGACCTTATCTGGGAAGCACTTTAACTGCCCTCCCATTTTAAATGATAGCTCTCCTGGATATAGTAATGTTGAATGTAGGTCCTTGCCTTTCATAACTTTGAATATTTTTTTCCAGTCCTTTCTTGCCTGTAAGGTTTCTTTTGAGAAATCAGCTGATAGTCTTGTGGGAACTCCTTTGTAGGTAACTTTCTCATTTCCTGCTTTTAAGTTATTTTATCATTAATCTTGGGTAACATAATTATGATATGTCTTGGTGTGTGCTTCCTTGGGTCCAACTTTTTTGGTACTCTGAGCTTCCTGCACTTGTATGTTTATTTACTTTGCCAGATTGAAGACGTTCTCCTTCACTCTTTTTCAAATAAATTTTCACTTCCTCTTCTCTTTTTGGCACTCCTATAATTCAGATGTTGGAACATTTAAAATTGTCCCAGAAGTTTCTAAGCCTCTCCTCATTTTTTAAAAATTTTTGTTTCTTCATTGTGTTCTAGTTGACAGTTTATTTCTTCCTTTTGTTCCAAATTATTGATTTGAGTCCTGGTTTCTTTCCTTTCAGTTTTGGTTCTCTGTATGTTTTCTCTTTTTATTTCACTTTGTATAGCTTCCATTTCTTTCTTTATTTTGTGGTCATACATAATCATTTCTGTGAGCATGATGATTCAGTGTCTTGAACCTTGCATCTAATATGTTGCTTATCTCCTTGTTGCTTAGTTATTTCCCTAGAGTTTCAATCTTTTCTTTCATTTGAGCCATATTGCTTAGTCTTGGTGCACCTGTTTTGTTGTAAGGGAGAATAGCCTTTAGGTGCTTGCCAGAGTGGAGCAACCTACTCTGTTGCTTTGTGGAACTATATGGGGAGTGGTCAGAAAAGGTACAATGACATTTGCTCAGCTTTCACCTCACCTTCAGTAAAGGACTTGTTTTAGCATTTTCTGTAGGAAAGTTCTAGTGGTAATGAATTCCATCATCTTTATCTTTGAAATCTTGATTTCACTGTCATTTTTCGAAGAACAGCTTTGTCAGAGATGTTTATTTAACACACCTTTTCATAACTTTCAGTATACTATTCCACTGTTTCCTAACTTTGAGGGTTTTGTCTGTAAAGTTTGCAATAATTTTTTAAATTCCCTGTACATGACAAGTTTCTTTTTCCTTGCTACTTTCAAGATTCTCTCTATGCCTTTGGTTTTTGACAGCTTGAATATAGCATGTCTAAGTGTGTGTCTCTTTGGGTTTATCCTACCTGAATTTTGCTAAGCTTCTTGGATTTCTAGATTCATGTCTGTCAAATTTCAAATTCATAGTGTTTTGTTTGTTCCCTTAATCAGAATATAAGTGTACAAAATATGACGGCAAGGTAGATGAGAGGGGAACCCAAATCCCCCTGCCCCCAGCTGGAACACCTAGGTCTTAGCTGATCTTCTGAGAATCAGAGTGAATAGCCAATGGGATTCCAGCTTATATGAAGTTTAGAGGGCAAAAATTAGGCAGGGCATTGAAAAACAGATGGTAAGGAGATAGAATTTGGACCATAATGTCCCTGGAATATGCGTGGGAACCAAGGCTGCTGCAGCCCCCAGCCCAACACACGCTGCAGGATTCTTGGAGAAGAGTCAAATCAACAGCTTCCTCTCCTACCAAAGCAAGAAAAGCAACATGGCACCAAGAGGAACCTAAATGCCTGAAGTCACTGTGGGGCATAAAAATGAAGCGGGAAACACACAAAGGTGGTGTTTACCTGCTGGGACTTTGGATGCTGGTTAGGTCATTACCAGAAAAATTGGGGAGCCAAGTGATACCTAGAGAAGGGAGAAGAGTTGGATTGTTTTGTACCCTTACCCAGATAGTCTCCAGTCTAATTAGATAGCTGGGCTGTATTTAAAGCTGGGCACTTGTTAGGAATGGTGGACTTAAACAAGAGGCTTTTACTGAAAAAAAAAAAAAAAAAGGCTATCAACCACTGTTTAAGGAACTCTCAGCCACTTTAACTTGCTCACGCTGCTTGTCTGACAGCTGATTCACACCACTAGTCCAACAGCGAATTCAAGTTATTCATTTAGAGGCTTAGTGGCACTGCTTGCCCAGAAGCTGACTCTAACCACTTGTCCCACTGCCATTGCCACTTCTCCATTGGTGGGCTCTGGCTGCTGTGGGCTCACAAAGTGCAAGGAGGTGGCACACCACATGGACCATGGCACAACTGGTGGCTAAAGGTTGCCAGCCTGGCTCAGATGGGCAGTGCGTAAACAGTAGCTCCTGGAGGACTTGGGTTAGAGGCTGGGAAACTGTGAATATCGTGGCCCAAATTTGACCCCCATCCTTACAAAACCATATGAAAGGAGAAAAGTGAAGCCCAGTCCTCTTTGCCTGTGGCATCCAGTAAGGCCAACAGAACTCACTAGGGGAGTGGGGTGGGTTAAAGTCAGCAGGAAGTTTTTTTCCTCTTTATCTTCTTTTTTTTCTTCCAAGTGAGACAATAAGACGTGGAGCTGTGAAAGGTCCGGGGTCAGATACAAAGAGGGAGCACATGGCTAACCCCAACAACAGAAACTGAAACACATTTCACTTTGCTATCCTATATCCTTTGCTATCCTTACATTTTATTGACATTTGTATTATTATGTTTTTCATCATTTTATTCTTTTATGTTATAAAAAAAGCAAATCACTTTTGAATGGAGACCTTTCTTAGCCCAGTGCTGTTTTGTTCAACACTGTACAGTAAGGTGAAGGAGTTCCTGTTCCCTTGCATTTTAGTATTGTGACCATGAGTTAGCTTGCTTTTCAAATATAGTCTAACTTCTTTTATATAGAATTTCTTTCAAGTCCTTAAACACTAAAATAGATATAAGAAAGCAGAACATAAGGAATATATAGAGTTAAAACAGTCAGTTGAAGTCCATCTTTTTCTTAGCTTAATTATTTAACATCTACAAGCTCCAGTTTCTTCATCTGTGAAATTGGGGCACAGTTAACTAATCATCAGAGTCATTATGAGGCCAAAAGAAGATCAGGTATTTTTTTTTTACATTTTTATTATTATTAAATATATAGCAAGAGCAATCAATGTTCCACCAAATTCTGTTTGGATCACAGTATATGCCATCCTCAATATGCAGCTTCCATCTTGCAGAAATTTTCTCCTAACTATCCAAATTCCAGTCAGCATCAAAGAGAGGAACTCAAATGGAGAGTGATCATCTTTACTGCAAAGTCACTACCTGGAAGTTGTATTATCTTTGCACTCTCATCACATTGACTAGGAGACAGTTGTATGCCAAGCCTTACTATATGGGAAGTTGGGGAACAGATGCCAATGAAGACACAGTGATTCTTTTACCACAGTGATTCTTATAGCCAGGAAATGAGTAAGTGGAAAGGATACTGGTAGATAACTGGTTGTTATATAGCACACATTGTTGAATATTTTGGTGTCTTAACCACTGAGTGGAGTGAGTTAATGTTTTTTTTAGCATTTTGTAAACTCTCAATAAACTAAAGCTAATGTAATTATTAGATACCAATAATAATAGGCATATCTCACTAAGGAGGCCTCCTCTTCACATCTTTGCATGTTGTACAAGAATCCTACATTCTGTGGCTAAACACAATATTCCAAAGAGTGAGGTCTCAGGTCAGATGGGAGAAGAATCTGACACTAGGGCTCTTCAGATGCCTATACTCCAGTTAAACAATGCAACAAGATGTTAACTTGAACAGCACTTATTTCACCAGTAAATATTATTTATGGTCTCGCTATGATAAGCAACACACCTGCAGGCTGTAACTCAAAGTGTGATCCTCACACGTTTTGAGATCTGAAGCATCACAATTCACCTGAAACTTGTTAGAAATGCAAAATTTAAGACCTTATCCCAGACAAATGGAGTCATAATGCATATTTTAGCAAGATCTGCAGGCAATTCATCTGCATATTCATTTCTGAGAAGCACTGGCTTTAGTGCTAAATGAGAGAATCAAGGTTACCCTAGCCAGAGTGTGGACTTACAATTAAAGCCTTTTTAAATTTAACTAACAATGCCTGCAGTGTGCATCCAAATCTGGGCACTTACATGTTTACAACTTGACACAGGGTGAAGCTTGATAATATCTACATTCACCTAGATATCATAGAGTTACCTATCGCTCATATATTTCAATGCAGCAGGTGATAAAGTATTTATCCCCAGGTTTAATCTGTAGTGATAGGATCACTGGGGGCCTGAAATCTTAAGGAGACCTACATCACACTTCCAAACTTTGCTGAGAAGTTTTCTAAAGTATTTATGAAGAAACAGAAAATGAGAGAAGAGAAGCTTGATGAGAAATTATATTCTAGAATATGACTTTTGACTCTTTAATTACTCTTCTAAATTTGCCACCTATGAAGATATGCTTTGGGAAGTTAAGACGACTGGTTCTGGTAGTCTGGGCCAGGTATAAATTTCTTTCACTGGCAGCAGACTGTGACTTCAAGCAAGGCACTTAACTCTTGTGAACCTTTATTGTTAAATGGTGACCAATCTATTAAATGGAGATAATAATCACTCTCACACCTACCTCACAGTGTGGTCTCCTTCTGTAAACTGAAATAAGTCCAGTTTCTAAACTTGTAAATGTATTCTATAAATACATTTAAAATGGCTTTCTGCTGCCTCATGTCCAACAAAAATGCAGAAGGAAAATTGAAGCCTGGGCCCAGAGCTGTAGAGTCATTATATGAATAAAAACAGGCATTTATGAGTGGCATCTAATATGTTTAAGCTGTATACATGCATTATACATGCATTTGTTTATTTAATATTCCCAAGTCATGAAGAAAGGATTATTATTTTCCTAGTAGAGACACAAATACTATTCATAGATGCATATATTCATCAATCATCATTTTCCATTTTGCTCTTCCAACCTAACTTTGAAACAGAGATTTTTTTTTATATGCCATAGATATCATTCTGAAAACAACTATCTCAAATGTGACATCAGATATTTGCAAATTGTACAGATATGCTTTGAACACATTGGATAGTCAATCTACTTCTGAGAAGTGTGACTCTCAGTGAGACTGTTGTTTAGATAAAATGATTCGAAATATCAGAGAAATTTCTCTCATATTATAGGGCACACATTATACCTTTAGCTTTCCAAGAGAAAAAATATTTTGGTGGGAAGAGCTATTTCAAGTTAAAAATATAGCTATCAAAGCATGTGATAGAAGAATTGAATAAGAATCATACATAAGGCAAACTTCACCACATCCACAAAGAAATTAACTTAATTTGTTGAATTTGACAGAACTCCAGAATAACAACTTTCATCTGTATATTAATTAGGAATAATGTTTAGAATTATACAATTTTGTGCTAGCAGTAACCTAAGAGATGTTAAACACTCATGTGACAGAGGAGGAATCTGTGTTTCATGGAGCTCAAGTAACTTGCCCAGGTTTATAAAGTTTGGTGTGGTAGATGTGGGATCAGAAGCTCTGACTCCCAATGTAATGATTTTCCTACTGATATGATTGGAACTCATTCTTGGGAGTTTGTTTCACTAGGTCCTAAATGTGTTGTATCATGAGTTAGTTGATTTCTGGCCATGAGCCCCATCAGCCTTATAAAGTAGTTCTAGATAATCATCAGCTCATTCCTCTTGTTTTCAAAAGTTTCCTACAATTCCATAGTTATTAATTTGTGAATTTGATATCAACATGAACAAGGAAGCACAAATTAATCAGTTAAAGAATGGACCAAATTCTGTAGATAAAGGTAGACAAAAGAAAAGAAGGGGAAGAGCTGAAAGAATGGTTTATTTTAACTTTTATTCAGTTCACATTAAAAACAAGGGGACAGAGGGGAAAAGGGCTTTCAGGAACTACTATAAAGGACACATATACAAAACCAAGGGGGAGGGTGGCAGCAAGGGGGGGGGAGGTGGGTTTGGTGGAGGTGAGGATAAAATACAGACAACTGTAATTGACCAACAATAAAATAATTTTAAAAATAAATAAATAAAATCCTCAAAGGTAAAATAAATAAATAAATAAAAGGTCATTTCTTCTTTTTTCCACTATTAACAACCTCTGGTCACTATTAGTTTGTTGTTTATTCCATGTCTCTGGTTTTATTTTGCTCACTTGTTTGTTTAATTGATTAGGTTTCACTGATAGGTGACATCATTTGGTATTTGTCTTTCACCATCGACTTATTTCACTTAGCATAATGCTCTCCAGTTCCACCCATGGTGTTGTGACTGGATATTTTAAAAAATGACCAAATCAACTCAATTAAAAAGGGAAAGAAAAGAAAAAGGTCAAACTGCCATGATCAAAGAAACTACTCTTTCATCAACATATTGGAGACAGTTTTTCTTCAATTAAATATTGATTATTCTTTGTTCTCCAGGTCTGTAAGTAGAAAGAATTGGAACCATTATTTCCCCACTTTGTTGTGTGCCATCACTGGTGGACAATATGTTGAGTTCTCTTTTAAATTGTCATTGGGTTCCACCTGGCCCAGATGTCTCTTTCAAGAGTTGATAGTTGAAAGAATCAGGTCAGTTGTAATAGGTGGCCACTATTTTAATAAATATTTTCCTACTCATAGAAATATTCATCAATGCTTCTCTAACACTGAAAAGAGAAATTTACATTTTTAAACGTTGCATTTTGAACTGGTTTATAGAAGTAATTCATTGACCATTTTCTACTTGCTGTTGGTTATTTGACTACTAATTTGATTGTAGAATTGTCTTATGTTGCAGTTTTTATTTAGGCTAAACTAGGAATTCAAGTAAATTTTAAATTGCTGCTTTCCAATTGGCTCATAATAAAAATGCTTAGAAAATACATTATATACATACAAGTCAGGTTCAGTAGTAGATTTTTAAATCCTTCAATTATCTTTAAAAAATAAGATAACTGTGAACGTAGAATAAAATATCTTATATTTGTTTCAAATAATAAATGTAAAAGTTAGCACTGGATGGTGTAGCTCAGTGGACTGAGCACAAGCCTGTAAACCAAACATGCATGGTTTGATTACCAGTCAGGGCACATGCCTGGGTTGCAGGCCAGTCCCCAGTGGGGGATGCACGAGAGGCAACCATACACTGATATTTCTCTCCTTTCCTCCCCTTCCCCTCTAAAAAAAAAAAAAAAATCTTTACAAAAAGAAGAAAATAGGAAAAGTCAAATGACATAGAAAAATGTACTGTAAAAAAGAAATAGGGCCCTGGCTGGTGTAGCTCAGTGGATTGAGTGCAGTCCTACAAACCGGAGTATGGAGGTTCAACTCCCAGTCGGGGCACATGCCTGGGCTGCAGGCCAGTGCCCAGCAGGGGAGGCACAAGAAGCAGCCATACATTGATATTTCTCTCCCTCTCTCCTTCCCTTCCCCTCTAAAGATAAATAAATAAAAATAAAAAAAGAAATAGAAAATACTTTGCCTTTATAATTTCTCCCTTATGGAATACGGATCTAGTGAAACACAAGGGATCATTCAGTGAAGAAATACAAATTTATAACATTTACATTAGAATTAAGAAATACCTTGATCACTTCATAATACTCAAAGGAAGAATCCACCCAGAAGATATTAACATCGCAAATATATATGCACCCAACATAGGAGCACCCAAATATATAAAGGAAATGTTAGAAGACTTCAAGAAAGATATCGACAGCAACACAATTATAGTAGAGGATTTTAATACCCCACTGTCAAAAATGAACAGATCTTCTGAACAAAATATCAACAAAGATATTGTGGCATTGAACAACACCCTAGATAAAATGGATTTAATGGATATATATAGAGCCCCTCATCCCAAAGAAGCTAAATACACATTCTTTTCAAATGCACATGGAACATTTCCAAAGATACAACACATGATAGGACACAAAATGAGCCTCAACAAATTAAAGAAAATTGAAATCATACTAAGCATTTCCTCCAAACACAAGAAACTGAAACTGACGCCCCCCACCCCTGGAAAAAAATGAAAAACCCAAAAAACTCAAAATCATGAAGATTGAATGGTATGCTATTAAACAATGAATGGGTCAAGAATGAAATTAGGGAAGAAATAAAAAAGTTTCTGAAAAAAATGAAAATGAACTCACAACAACTCAAAATTTACGGGACAAAGGGAAGGCAGTCCAGAGAGGGAAGTTCATAGCAATATAGGATTACCTAAAGAAGATAGAAACATTTCAAACAAACAAACTAACCCTTCACCTAAAAGAACTAGAGGAACAACAACAAAGACAGCCCAGAGCAACTAGAAGGAGGGTAATAAACAAGAACACAGCAGAATTAACAGACATACAGACTAAAAGCACAATTCTAAGGATCAATGAATCCAGGAGATGGTTTCTTGAAAAGATAAAAAAAAAATCAACAAGTCATTAAGTAGGCTCATCAACAAAAGAAGACGGATGACCCAAATAAACACAATCAGAAATGAGGAAGGAGGGATTACAACTGATACCACAGAAATAGAAGGGATTCTTGAAATTACTATGAAGAACTGCATGCAAAGAAATTCGAAAACCTAGGTGAAATGGAAAAATTTCTAGAAAAATATAATCTGCCAGAACTCAATGAAGAAGCAGAAAACCTGAACAGACCAATAACAGCAGATGAAATAGGAGCAGTAATAAAAAAAACTCCCATTACACAAAAGCCCGAGACCAGATGGTTTCACAGAAGAATTCTAACAAGAATTTAAGGAAGAGCTAACCCCTACTCTTTACAGACTCTTCCAAAATATCCAAAATGTTGGAAGACTCCCAAACTCTTTTTATGAAGCCATCATCATCCTAATCCCAAAACCAGATAAAGATACAATAAAGAAAGAAAACTTCAGGACAATATCACTGATGAACATAGACTCTAAAATCCTGAAGAAGATGTTGGCAAACCGCATCCAACAATACAGTAAAAAAATCATACACTATGACCAAGTGGGATTCATCCCAGGGATGCAAGGATGGTTTAATATTGGCAAATAAGTAAATGTAATACATCACATAAACAAAAGAGAAAACAAAAATTACATGACTATGTCAATAAACCCTGGAAAAGTTTTGATAAGGTACAACACCCATTTATGATAAAGGCACTCAGCAAAGTGGGAATAGAGGCAGCATTCCTCAATATAATAAAGGCCATATATGAGAGACCTACAGCCAACATCATAAAAAGGGCCAAAAACTAAAACCTTTTCCACTAAGATCTGGAACAAGACAAGGTTGTCCAATTTCACAACTTCTATTCAATATAGTATTGGAAGTTTTAGCCACAGTGATTGACAAAAAAAGAAAATAAAAGGCATCAAAATCAAGAAGGAGGAAACAAAACTGTCATTGTTTGCAGATGAAATGATAGTGTACATAAAAAATCCTATAGACTCTATCCAAAAACTGCTTGACATTATAAATAAATTTGGCAAAACATCAGGTTACAAAGTCAATATTCAGAAATCAAAGGCATTTTTATGTATTAACAATGAATCAGCAGAAGCAGGAATCAAGAAAAAATCCCATTCATTATAGCAAAAACAAAAATAAAATATCTGAGAATAAACCTAACCAAGGAGGTAAAACCCTGTGTGCAGAAAACTACACAACACTGAAGAAAGAAATCAAGGAAGACACAAACAAATGGAAACACATACCGTGTTCATGGACTGGAAGAATTAACATCATCAAAATGTCCATACTACTTTACACCGGTGAGAATGGCTATCATAAACAAAGCAATAAACAACATGTTGGAGAGGGTGTGGGGAAATGGGGACTCTGATCCACTGTTGGTGGGATTGCAGACTGGTACAACCATTATGGAAAACAGTATGGAATTTTCTCAGAAAACTAAAATTGGACTTGCCTTTTGACCCAGTAATTCCACTGCTAGGATTGTATCCTAAGAACCCTAAAACACCAATCCCAAAGAACATATGCACCCCAATGTTCATAGCAGCACAATTTACAATAGCCAAGAGTTGGAAGCAACCTAGGTGCCTGTCAGTAAATGAATGGATCAGAAAACTATGGTACATATACACAATGGAATTTTATGCTGCAGAAAGAAAGAAGGAGCTCCTACCTTTTGCAACAACATGGATGGAACTGGAAAGCATTATGCTGAGAGAAATAAGCCAGGTGTTGAAGGACAAATACCATATGATCTCACCTCTAACAGGAAGCTAAACAACAAAGCAAACAAGCAAGCAAAATATAACCAAAGACACTGAAATAGAGAACAGGCTGACAGTGACCAGAGGGGAGAGGGGAGGGAATTTCAGGGGAAATAAGGGAGGGATTTAGAGGAACCTATATAAAGGATACATGGACAACAACTGAGAAGGGTGGAAATGGGAGGGAGGGGGGAGGATGGGGGGTGGGATGGGATGGGAGTAATAGACAGAAAACTATACTTGAAAAATAATTAAATAAAAAATTGGGGGAAAAAATAAAATGTTTAAAGAAGAAATTAAAAAAAAATGTCCATACTACCCAAAGCAATTTACAGATTCAATGCTCTACCTATAAAAGTACCAATAGCATATTTCACAGACACAGAACAAACACTTCAAAAATTTATATGGAACCATAAATGACTGCAAACAGCAGCTGCAATTTTTAGAAAAGAGTACAAAGTAAGAGGAATCACAGTACCTGATACCAAACTGTATTACAAGGCCACTGTAATCAAAACAGCCTGGTACTGGCATAAAAACAGGCACATAGACCAATGAAACAGAAAAGAGAGCCCAGGAGTAAACTCAAGTCTCTACAGTCAATTAATATTTGATAAAGTGGGCAGTAGCATAAAATGGAGTAAAAATAGCCTTTTCAACAAATGGTGTTGGGGGAACTGGACAGCTACATGCAAAAAAAGAAAGAAAGAAAAGAGAGAGAGAGAGAAAGAAAGAAAGAAAGAAACTTGAGCACCAATGTACAACATACACAAAAATAAATTTAAGGTGGATAAAATACCTAAATATAAGCTGTGACACCATTAAAGTCCTAGAGGAGAACATTGGCAGGAAAATATCAGATATTTCCCGCAGCAACTTTCTTACTGATATGTTCCCTACAGCAAGAGATATAAATGAAAGAATAAACAAATGTGATCTTACCAAAATAAAAAGCTTTTCATGGCTAAAGAAAATAGCATTAAAATAAAAAGACAAGTAACTGTATGGGAAAACATATTTGTCAATGATACCTCACACGAAGGTTTAATCTCCAAAACATACAAAAACTTACATGACTTCACTCTAAGAAGGCAAGCAACCCAACTGAAAAGTGGGCAAAGGACTTGAAGAGACACTTCTCCAAGGAGGATATACAGAGGATCCAGAGACACATGAAAAGATGCTCAATATTGCTAGCTATCAGAGACATGCAAATTAAAACCACAGTGAGATGCCACTTTACACCCGTCAGAATGGCCACCATAAACAAAGAAACAAAACACAAATGTTGGCGAGGTTGTGGGGAAAAGGGGACCCTAGTTCAGTGTTACTGGGGTTGCAGACTCGTACAACCATTATGAAAAACAGTATGGAAATTTCTAAGAAAACTAAAAGTGAATATGCCTTTTGACCCAGCAATTCCAATGTCAGGAGTATATCCTAAGAACACTGAAACAATCCCAAATAACCTATGCACCCCGATGTTCATAGCAGCACAATTTATGATAGGCAAGAGTTGGAAGCAACCTAGATGCCCATTGGTAAATGACTGGATAAAAAACCTATGGTACATTTACACAATGGAATTCTATGCTGCAGAAAGGAAGAAGGAGCTCCTACCTTTTGCAACATCATGGATGGAACTGGAAAGCATTACGCTGAGTGAAATAAGCCAGGTGGTGAAAGACAAATACCATATGATATCACCATTAACAGGAATCTAAACAACAAAACAAACAAGCAAGCAAAATATGGCCAAAGACACTGAAATACGGAACGGCTGACAGGGACCAGAGGGGAGAGGGGAGAGAATCACAGGGGGAAAAGGGATGGGGTCACATGAACAAGTATAAAGGACACATGGACAATAACTAATGTGGGGGGCAGAAATGGGAGGAAGGTGGGGAGCACTTGGGGGACAGAGCTGGGAATATAAGACAGAAAACTGTACTTGAACAAGAATTAAAAAAAGAAAAACCTTGAATCTATGATGCAACCATTGCATTATATGTTTGTGGGATGCAAACATTTAAATAGAGATCAAAAGTTCAAAGTTTAGATATCTTTAATTTTTTAATATCCAAAGCATATCTAGACTTCAGTTTTAAAAAGTTGTAGAAAAACTATTTTGAAAGAAAAATAGTAAAGAGAAAACAAGAGCTAGCTCTGAACTCTGGAAACTGAAGTATTTTTTTTCCAACTAAAGTATAGGATCCTCTGTTTATCTTTCAAAGTTGGCAAAATAATGTGTGGGTCAACCAGCTCTTACATATTTTATTTCAGCAACTTAATAGATTTCTGGGCAGATTCAAGGTTATCCACCCTTTTCTGACAGAGCAAAATTTTGTGGGAAGTTTTTAAACTGTAGGAGGCTTCCAAGTGTAGAATGAGTTGAACCGCTTGCTCCTCTTCCTTTGGTGGCTAGTTAACTCTAGCACTAATCAGTCACAGTGCATTTTCCCTCAGGATGCAGAGAGAAAAAATGTTAGAATTTGCAATGCTCATCTATTCTTTCAATCAACAACTCAGCCATTTTGCCTGCTTTGCATAGAATGGGAAGTATTACTGAATGGTGAAAAACAACTTTTCCATGCAGCAATCATTACTAAGTGAGCATCTACTGTTTTTGTCCCTGAGCCTATAATGGAGATGCTGAGGTGGCTGAGGAAGTCCTTGACCCTCCCCTCATGAATCTTATAGAAAAACAAAAACAAAAACCTGTTTTCCCAGATCACGGTTTGGTTTGCTAATAATAATCATGGGGTCTTCTGAAAACTAAATCACCTTCTCCTTTTGACCTTTAGATAGATGTCCTGCCAACAAATCCCTTAGAATTTCTTAAGAGAATCTCTCTGTGTACAAGTCATCCAATAAATTCTCAATAAGCTAGTCATTGGATACTGGCATGGCTCTGGCATCCAGCATCCTCCTTTACAGAAGAAAAGAAGGTCTCCTTGTGCTTGTCTTGCTTTTCAAAGCCCAGTTTATTGCAATTGGGCAATTCATTGCTAGCCCAAGCTGACACACAGGCATGGCATGACTTTCACTCCCTTGAACATAAACTTCTCTGTTCAGCAAGCAGCAGCTTCTGGCTCCTGAGACTTATTTCCCCAAACTGCCTATGGGTGGATGAAATAGCATATTGACACATTTGAATGTTCTGCATGAGGTATATTTTTAGACACAGAGTAGAGAAAACATCCCACCCCACCCCACCCCAGCCCTCGCCCAGGATATTTTCCTAGGAGTCATTCCTAAGATAGGAAGATAGTTTATTTTTTTCCTGGCAAAAAATCATGCTTTCCTATAACTTTTTTTGGGCTGGATTTCAAGCTTTTAATAGCTTTCTTTGGATCTTTTGTATTTAGAAGTTTCCTAATGGTGAGATTCCAAATTATTTTTAAATCTATCAGGTATGGCCGGAGTTGGATAACTATGACCCTTGGGCCAAAAACTTTCTACCACCTTGTTTTTGTAAGTTTTTTTAAATACTGTCATACCCATTCAATTATAGATTGTCTATGGCTGTTTTCTTGCTGCAACAGCACAGTTGAATAATCAGGACAGAGACTATATGGCACACAAACCATAATAAATTTACAATTGGGCCCTTTACAGAAAATGTTTGCCAACCCCTGTTATATAGCATAAAAACCAACTTCCCATTACCTATCAATGGACTGCTGTTATTCTCAGTCTAAATTCAATACACATATTTACTGTTCTTTCTAGCTCTTGTCTCTTATTTATCCTTGAGCTTTGGCCCATGATACTCTAAACACAGAGCACCTGCCTCTTCCAAATGATTAATGGCATTCAGCCCAGACTTCAAATTCAACTTCTTAATGGATTTGTATTAAATAAAATTGTATGAGTCACCTGAAATTCCAACCCTATTCCTCACACTTGTCATATTTTCTTGCCCAAGGGCTACAGAAATATCTTTTTGTGTCTATTTATGTCTTTTCCCAAGTAATATATTCTTTCATTCTTATTGCATAAATTTAATTTCTTTTCCTGTTAAGCACTATTTGCTTTATTGGGTACTTTATGATCTAGACACAATTTACTATTCATTGACTTCAAAAGCACTCTGAAATTGGTATTACCAGGCCCTCTCTAAAGACAACAGATTGAAGTTCAGAGAGTTAGATTCTTTGCTTAAGTTTACAAAGCTAGTAAGTATCAGAGCCAGAATTTAAAGCCACCCAGTTGCCTGCCAAAATACTCCATTTACAGTGCAATCACTGTGGGATAATAAATAAAAAACTCATTTTAACCATTCTAAAAGAAATATTTTTTAGAGAAATGTGTCATTAAATTATTTTGTTGTTGTGTAAACATTACAAAGTGCACTTAAACAAACTTACAAGGAACAGCCTACTACACATCTAGGCAAATATGGTATTGCCTACTGCTCCTAGGCTATAAGCCTGTAAAACCTGCTACTGTATAAAGCACTGTAGGTACCTGTAACACAATATTAAGTATTTGGGTATTTGTACATATCTAAACATATACAAGGTACAGTAAAAATACAGTATAAAGATAAAAAAATGGTACATCTCTATAGAGCACTTATCACAAAGGGAGCTTTCAGGACTGGAAGTTACTTTGGATGAGTTAGTTAAAGAGTGGTAATTATATGTGAAGGTCTAAGACATTACATCATACTACTGTATTAGAGACACTATATATTTAGGTTACACTAACTTTATAACACAACACAAGATTATATCAAACACAGAGAATATAATTCAATCAAGAGACACAGTAAGCACAAGATGTATTATGTTGCTTTCAGAGTAACATAGCTTACTTTTTTACAACAAACATAAATATATATGTATATATATTATACTCTAAAATCACTATTAAATGTATAGTATAGGAAATATATAAAACAATAACATAGTTGATTATTATTTTGTCATTACCAAGTTTTACTCTATATAATTGTATGTGCTACATTTTTATAAGACTGACAGTTCAGTAGGTTTGTTTATACCATCATCACCACAAATAAGTGAGTAATGCATTGTGCACTAGGCCATAGGAACTTTTCATTTTCATTATGGGACCATCATGGTATATGTGGTTAATTGTTGACCAAAATATCTCTATGCAGTGCATAACTTTACTTTTAAGTTCTTCATTATTGCTCAAACACACAGATTTAATGCAATCTCCATCAGAATACTAATGGCATTTTTTAAAGAAATAGGACAAAAAATCAATAAATAACTTATACAACTCAACAAGAAAAAGTAAACAATTCAATTAAAAATGGGCAGAGGGCCAGAATAGATGCCTCTCTCAAGAAGACATAAAAATGGTCAAGAGATATATAAAAGATGCTTAATTTAACTAACTATTAGGGAAATACAAATCAAAACTATAACAACATACCACTTCACATTTGTTAGAATAGTTATTATAAATAAGACAAATAATAACAAGTCTTGGAGAGGTAGTGGAGAAAAAAGAAGTCTTCATTTACTGTTTGCTGGTGAAAATGTAAACTGGTACAGTCACGATGAAAAGCAGTATGGAGGTTTCACAAAAAAATTAAGAGTACAGTTACCATATGACTTAGCAACTTCTCTTCTGGGTATCTATCCAAAAAATGTGAGAACATTTATTTGTAAAGATATATGTATCTCTGTGTTCATTGTAGCATTATTCACAGTGGCCAAGGCATGGAAACAACCAAAGTGTCCTTTGGTAGAAGATTGGTTAAAGAAGATGTGTTGCATATATACAATGGAATGCCACTCAGCCACGAGATGAAATATTGCCATTTGTAACAACATAAATTGATCTTGAAAATGTCATACTAAATGAAATAAGCCAGATGAAAAAAGCCAAGGATGTTATGATTTCACTTACATGTTAGATATAAAACTGAAAACATCAGTCCTGGCTTGTGTGGCTCAGAGGATTGAGCCCAGGCCTGCAAACTAGAGGGTGACTGGCTTGATTTCCAGTTAGGGAACATGCCTGTGTTGCAGGTTGGGTCTCCAGTAGGGGTGCATGGAGGCAACCACATACTGATGTTTCTCTCCCTCTCTTTCTCCCTTCCTTTCAACACTGTCTAAAATAAATAAATAAATATTTAAATAAATAAATGAAAACATCCATTCTTTAAAAAAAGCTGAAAACATCAAATGAAGAAACAAATGCAAACTCATAGACACAAACAATATTATTGCAGTTATTAGAAGCAAAACAAAGTTGAGGGGAGATAGTAAAGGGTAAAAAAGGTAGAAAATATGGTGACAGAAGGGGACTGACTTTGGATGGTAAACATATAATGCAATATGCAGATGATGTGTTAGAGACTTTTACATTTGAAATCTATATAATTTTGTTAACCAGTGTCACTCCAATAAATTGATTTTTAAGTTATTATTGTTCCATTACCATTTATCACTCTTATACTCTCCTACTCCTGCAGTCACCACATTCTTTTCCATGTCCATGAGTCTTTTTCCTTTTTGCTCAAGTCCTCTACCCCTTAACTCCATATAGCTGTCAACCTGTTCTCTAGGAATCTGTCTATTTTGCTTGTTAGTTCAGTATTTTCATTAGATTCCACATATGAGTGAAATTATATGGTGTTTGTCTTTCTCTGACCAGTTTATTTCACTTTGCATAACCTTTTCCAGATCCATCTATGCTAATGCAAATGGTACAATTTTCTTCACACTGGTCAGAATGGCTATCATCAATAAATCAATAAAAACAAGTACTGACAAGGATGCGGAAAAATAGGAACCCTTTTGCACAGTTAGTGGGAATTCAGATTGGTGCAGTCACTGTAGAAAACAGTATGGAGATACTTAAAAAATGAAAACATTAAAATGGGTACATTCAAAATGAAACTGCATTTTTACCCAGCAATGCCACTTCTGAGACTATATCAAAGAAACCCAAAACACTAATTTGAAGGAGCATAAGCACCACTATGTTCATTGCAGTGTTATTTATAGTCACCAAGAATTTGAAGAAGCCAAAGTGTCCATCAGTAGATGAGCGGATAAAACAACTATGGGACATTCACACAATGCAATACTACTCGGCCATAAAAACAATACATTCGATTTTTGAAAAGATTTTATTTATTTATTTTTACAGAGAGGGGAACAGAGGGAGAAAGAGAAGGAGAGAAATATCAATGTGTGGTTGCCTCTCATTTGGCCTCCACTGAGGACCTGGCCTGAAACCCAGGCATATGCTCTGACTGGGAATTGAACCACAGACCTTTTGGATCACTCAATCCACTGGGCTACACCAGCCACGTATATTTAGTTACAAAAAAATTAAAGTATTGCCAAGAACACTAGCAAATTTAAGTGGTATACTGATATTTACATACTTATGGTTTATCTTCCAGATTGATTGTACCTTATTGGAAGCCATTGCTTATGATCTATGCATTTTATGCTATAGCCAGTAACCCTAGTATCAGGTATTATTTTATTAAGGTTTATTGATGCTGTTAATTGAGACTCAAACCCTTGTCGTTAGCCCTGCTTGTTACATCAATGCTTATCTTCAAGATGTTGCTGACAATAGACAAAAATAACCACTGCTCCCAGGAAAAAGCTGGCCACAGCTCTCGGCTGCCTGGGAAACAAGTAGAAAAACTAATTTAATAACTCACTAGCACATCATTAAAACATGAATGACATGACCCACATGTCATTCTGCTGATTGACTTTGTGTAGATCTGCCACCACAAAGCACCAAGGGATACTATTTCCTCAGGGCGGAGTTCTGAACCTACCAGAGTTCTTCAGGTAGGAACTGGATCTGGGATAAAACATGGGAACTCTCCTAGTGCTCCAAAAATTCTTCACCTGAGCAGAGACATAATCTTTTCTCTCAGTGCTTCTATAATGTAAATAATGAACCAGTAAGTAGTAGTTCTAGGGAAGCAAGTTTCAACTTGTCCAAGGAAGTACTTTGAAAACTTCTTTCTATGGGGTAGCACTCCACAGCACACAATGGGGCTCTCTAGGTGGGGCCACTCAGAGGAAATCTATGCTCTAACTACAGTGGAGGGAATGTGGTTTCAACTCTGAAATCCTCTTATCCTGAAGCTTTAGAACAAAGTTACCCTGTAACTTCCAATAAACCCGATAAAGTCTTGAAGCCTACATGAACAGGGATGCGGCAAGGTTTTCCAAGGCACTGGGAGTAAACACAGGGATCACCTTGGGATCACATTTCCATTGAAATGAAGGTTTCTGTTCAGCATGTTTAGGGGGATGGTCTGAGAGCCTGCTTTTGTTACAAACTACCAGGTGACCTGGTGCTGCTGCTCCAGAACTACACCCTAAGTAGCAAAGTTTTAAAAAGAATGTGGATTAGAAAAGGCTGATGAGTAATTCTCTTTTTTCCCCCTGTGTGGAAGTCAAAATTCTGTACTCCATCTTACTCTTCCTGGTTTTACCTCAACCACACCTAAGTTAAGTGTTTTGCTTGTAAGTTAAATTCCTACATAATGTCTCATCCAATCCAGGACAATTTTGGAGTTATAGGTGTATTATGCAGTGGCAGAAATTGGAACTGAGATTTTTTTCCCTCCATAAAATTCATGGTCTTACATCTTTCTTTATTGTTTATTTCTATCACTGTTTCTTGTTTTGCTTTCACTTTAATAAATAAAGAAGGCATCCTGAGTAACCTGTTCAAAAAGAAATGGGACAAGAAGCAAAAAACTGTTCAAAATGTAAATTACTCTGTTTAGGATTTGAGGTGTATTCATGAGTCACAAGATTAGGAAGAGGACTTTAACTGAAGCAGGTTGGTAATCCACAAACCTTCTGCATCAATAGTATTTAGTTTACTGTTCTAATAATGGCAAGCACCAAGGTATATGGGAGTTGGCATGAGGGGTGTTCTTTCTTTTTTTCCAGTTATACCATGTTTGAGCTAGTGTTAAATTCACTCAGAGGAAGTAGGAAGATATTCTGCTTCACTGTCAGGGAAGAGAGTGAAACTGTGGGAGCAGTGACAGACAGAATCTCATCATCTGGTGGATGCTGCTGTTCCTTCTGTTAGATCCTAACAGAGTAGTTAGGTGGGCTCTGTAATTCATTTAATCCTCACAAAGACCTATTGTGCTGGCAGTACTCTCCACTCTAACCAAATAGAAACCAGAGCTTCCAAATTGGTGAACTAACCCAGATGAAGCTGGGGCTTCAATTTGTACCTTCCAGACTCTAAAGCTATTGTTCAGGTTTGTCAAAAAACTGTTGGCCAGTCCCAGGAGGCTACAATTATCTTCTACACCATCATTTTGCATGTGAGGAAACTTGGTCCAGAGAATTAAGGATTTTGCAATGAATGTAACACACCAAAAAGCAATGCAGTGGAATAAGTAAGTTTTTGATTTCTGGATTCATGTTATTTCTATCCCACAGAACTGTCTAAGGTATTCATGCATGCACTGTAGCATATGAGGCTACTACCCTCATTTTTCTTCACCCTGACATATACAAGTAGGCATACATGTGAGAACAGTTAAGTATGTGACAGTGTGTATGTGCACATATGCCTGTGCAAGGATGTTTTTGCATGTGAGTATGTATGTATACATGATTGTGCATATGCATAAGTATGTATGTTTTTGGTATGCAAAAAACAAGAGAAAAAAATAGAAGTTATTGATGCCAATAATTGTCTAGCACTGAGCCAAAAACTTCTCTTAAATTATTGCCCTTAATTAGCATACAGTCTAGGTAGATATTACCATCATTTACACTTTTTTAGATGGTAAAATCTAAAGAAAGCAAAAAAAAAATCCACTGATCTGGCATTACAGAATGGGATGGTCTTTTTAATTCAATATTTGAGTTAGATAGTATAGATCACCAATTTGCAATATAATGCATTGATTTCAAGAGTCATAAGGATTGTAACCCATATTTTCCTTAATGATTCAGAAAGCACTCCAAGGATCCTGCAATGAATCGCAGAAACAAAGAGTAATATTATATTATGGTAAGAAGATGTAATAGGTAATGGACACTGCTGGTTAACCCAGTGTGTGGCCATCATGGTCCAAGGGCACAGACGTGGAAATCTTAGACCTGGTTTGCATACTGTTTAGGCAGGTCCCAGAAATAAGACCCCAAACCAAGGGCTACCATCCATTTAAAGAAATCTTCCCATTGTCAGAATAATACTTTTGGTCAGCTCTTTGGTATATTACTCAGGTACAAAACACATTTATTCCTTGCCTTGGTTTAATAAGAAATTATTTTATTAATTTACCTACTATGGAAATTGCCAATACCCAACTATGTTTTTCAATCTGCAAAAATAATTGAATGACTTTTATATGACTCAACCTAGTTGATCTGAAGGTTGTGAGTTATTGCTAGGCTGATTATATGACTCAATCTGACCTCTTATACAACTAAGAGAGAAATTGATCTAATGGTTTGGCAAATGTCTTAGGAAAATTAATCTAGGTGATAAGAGAAGGAGAGTTATCCACTTTTCAAAGAAGATCCTAATGATGTTTTATTTTCAAAGAAACCCTCCTTATACTTTCTCATGAATTCAGCTTTTACTTGTAAAAAGGATAAGATGTTCAGGATGAGACTTGGGATCAGGGATTCAGTGTTTTATGCTAAATAAACCTCTGGTTGTTAAGCGATGAGCAAGGGAAACGGAGTCGCAGGAGATTGAAAATATGGAGATAGGGTATTTATGGATCTGGCCTGCTTGGATGTTAAAGATCCACTCAAGCTCAACCTTCTATAAATAATTATTTTTAAATCCTCCTCTCAACCTTATTGCTGCTATCTTTTAAGCCTACTCTCTCTCTACCTTTCTCTATTAGAGCCTAGATCCTGAGATTGTGTGTAAAGGGATCCAGGATCCCTTTACATTTCTAAAAAACGTTGAGGATTTCAAGAGTTTTGATTTGCGTGGGTTATTGAAAGAACAAATGAAAACAGAGTGAATGAATAAATGAATGAATGAATGTCACATGGTCATAGCCACAATTGTGCTAAGTCTACCACCAAATGTCTATATATATTTAATGCATAAAAATTATAACTGAGACATTTAAAATATTTTGAATTCAGTTGAAAAAAACAAAATATTTTATATACCATGTTATGTTTTTCAAAACAATCACACTGTTTAACAGAAGATAACTGGATTCCCATGTCTGCTTCTGCATTCAATTTGTTTTAACAACATATGTCACATAACCTATGGAAAATTCTACTGTACACTCCAGAGAGAAGAATAAGAATGAAAAAAATAAAATGTCTTAGGAACAGAGGATCATGAAAATAGTTTTGATCTCATGGATCTCCAGAAACAACTTTTACAATATAAAAGGTCTCTGGACCATGTTTTCAAAACAATTGACCTAGATTAATTATCTTATAATTAATAGACACTTTTTAGATTGCTTTTAGGTTTGCAAAAAAAATTGTGCAGAAAGTACATATACTCCTTCACTGCTCCATACACTCATTCAATGTCCCAATTCCACTGTGCCAGAGTTTAAATTATTTCTTGCTATTGTACTGTTGTCTGAAACATACTGAGTCTCCTAATTAATAGCCCTAACTCCTTAGCAGGTGTACAGAGTCCTTGAAGCTCTTCTAATAGGTTATTTTTTAAAAATAATTTTTAAAGATTTCACTTATTTATCTTTAGGTGGGAAGGGAAGGAGGGAGATAGAGAAATATCAATGTATGGTTGCCTCTCATGCATCCCCTGCCGGGAACTGGCCTGCAACCCAAGCACGTGCCCTGACTGGGAATCATACAACAATCCTTGGGTTTACAGGCCTGCGCTCAATCCACTGAGCTATACCAGTCAGGGCTCTTCCAGTCGGTTCTTAACTGCCATTCTCCCCTAGGCCTCCTGATTTTTAGCTCTGCTGAATTCTGGACAAACTGCCTTCTACTCAGGGTAGTCCATATCACCCCAAACCACTTCATACTAAGGACAAGACAGTATCCTAAAAAATCTCTCTGGCTACCTCCTATGTGCAAAACTTTCCAACCCTCTGCAAAGTTTCCTGTATGTCTACCTAGTTGCCCATTAGATATTAGCAGGTGATATCTAATACTCCCTGCTAACTATTCTCTCTGAATAGATTTCAAGTTTCATGAGGGAAATACTGCATTCTTTTTTTTAAAAGATTTTATTTATTTATCTTTAGAGTGGAAGGGAACGAGAGAAGGAGAGAAATATCAATGTGCAGTTGCCTCTCGTGAGTCCCCTCCTGGGAACTGGCCTGCAACCCAGGCATGTGCCCTGACTGGGAATCGAACCGTGATACTCTGGTTCGCAGGCCTGCGCTCAATCCACTGAGCTACACCAGCCAGGGCAAAACTGCATTCTTTTCATGGGAATATTGTTGGCACTTTAAAATTATTATTTATTTATTTACCCTTTTTCAAGTGTATTTTTTCCTTTACCATTTAGTTCCCTTATACCTTCCTTCCTACCACAATCACCACATTGCAATATGGTGTACATGTTCATGTCTACGGGTCCTCTTTCCTTTTTGCTCAATCCCTTCTGTCCCAGTCCCTTAGTTGTCACCCTGATCTCTATCTATGAGTCTGCCTCTATTTTGCTTGTTAGTTCAGTTTGTTCATTAGATTCCACATATGAGTGAAAGAATATGGTATTTGTCTTTCTCTGACTTATTTCACTTAGCATAATGTCTAGATCCATCTATACTGTCATAATGGGAAAAACTTTCTTCTTTTTTTACAGCCAAGTGGTATTACATCGTGTAAATGTCCATAGTTGTTTTATCCACTCATCTACTGATGGACACTTGGGAACTGGAAGATAGTGGGGATGGTGGGGAGGAGAAGCTGGGGAAAGTGACCCACACAGTTGATGTTGGTCTCATGTGGTAAACACACCAAGATCCTAAGAATCAGCATGGGTAGAACATATATGTGGTGGAGTTAATAGCACCAATAAAGATTTTGTATTTTTTTTAATTTTGAGTTTTTAAATCATAGACTTAAATTTTTAGAGCAGTTTTAATTTAAAGAATATTGAGAAGACCCTGGCTGGTGTAGCTCAGTGAATTGAGGGCCAGCCTGAGAACCACACGATCGTGGTTTGATTCCCAGTCAGGGCACATGCCTGGGTTGCAGGCCAGTTCCCGGTTCCCGGCAGGGGACGCACGAGAGGCAACCATACATTGATATTTCTCTCTCTCTCGCCTTCCCTTCCCCTCTAAGATAAATAAATAAAATCTTTTAAAAAAGAATATTGAGAAGATAGTACAGCATTCCATATGACCCCTTTCTTTCTCTACCCCATATTCCCCCTGACATCAACATCTTTCAATGAAGTGGTACATTGGTTACAAAGAATGAGTTGATTGTTATACATTATTATTGACTAAAATCTGTAGTTTGCATTGGGGTTCACTCTTGGTGTGGTACATTCTATGGCTTTGGGCAAATATACAATGACATGTGTTTACCACTAGAGTGTCATACAGAGTACTTTCACTGCCCTAAAAATCACCACTGCTCCCTTCATCTTCCTTCACATCTGGCAACCACTAATGTTTTAACTGTTTCCACAGTTTTACCTTTTCCAAAATGTCATATGGTTGGAATCATATAGCATTATAGACTTTTTCAGATTGGTTTCTTTTACTTGCCATGCATTTAAGGTTCTTCCATGTCATTTTGTGGCTTGACATCTAATTTCTTCTTCTTTTATTTAGGAACAGCAAAGGCCTTTATTACATGCCCTATGATAGAAGAGAGGGGGGCTTATTTACACTTCCAGGCCTGGATTCCCTCAGCTAGAACCCTACCTCCTTGCACTCTAGCACTTGGCCATCTGAATGGCTATGTTGGCCTGGTCTTGAAGTAAGACATGGGAGAAGCTTGCCTGCTGGGATTACTCCTCCAGAAGACAGCTGATTGTGGCAGTTTTTCGCTTTCGACATACTTTTTCTGAATTTCTTTTGATTGTTTTTTGCTTAAAATCTCTTCCTCCTTAGGAATCAACTTGGCTCCCTGTCTAGTGGGACTCACACCACTGTGAGTACAGTGTGCTGTCAATGAGCATGATGCAATTCTTTGCTAGGGTCTGGTGTGGACAGTTTGTTGTTGAATGCATTGTAAACAATGCCAATAATCCTTGCTTTGTGCATACAACACTAGAAGCTCCAGGAAAAGATACCATGTTCAGTCTCAAGGCTCAGTACTCCTTGTTGCCTTCCTGCATGCAGACTGTGTATATGCAGTGTGGGCAAATCTCATATTTGTGATCGTTGGCAGTGGGGTATCCAACTCATATTTTTGTTTGCTATGCTGGGGCTTTCTCTTATTCCCAGTGTGGAAGAGCTTGTGCCAGTTGTCCTAGGATATGCCATGGTTTCATGCTGGCTGAGAAACATCTTATTACTCTTTATCACTAAATAATACCCCATTGTATGGCTTTACTACCTTTTGTTGATTTGTTTACTGTTTGAAGGACTCGATATTCAGTTCCAAATATTGCCAGTTATGAATACAAATTCTATAAACATTTTTGTACGATATATGTTTTTGACTCATTTGATTGAATGCCAAGGAGCACAATTGCTGGGTGTCTGAATCATTTCACATTCCCACCAGTAATTATGAGAATTCTTGTTTCTCTATATCCTTGCCAGCATTTGGTGCTGCCAGTGTTTTGGATTTCAGCTGTGGACATAATTTTTAAAACGTAAAATTTCCCATGATGTATTTAAGCTTTATCAGCTATTTATATTTAGTGTGAATATGACCCATACGCCTTTTCTCCAAAGCTCTCTTAGGGCAAGAGAACAGGTTAATATGAAGGAGGGAAAGGTCCAGAAAAGAAAAGCTGTGGCTGTGAGAATCATCACCCTCCACCAGGCTAGGGGAAGGAGGCAAGTTTATGTTTGGTGGGCCAGTCCTAATCTGTCAAAAGTGACCTCTGGTCCTCAAGTTGTTTGCCCTTCTACCCTTACTCTAAAATGAATGCTAACTTAATAGAATCCTGCCACCTCAGTTCCAGTCATGGTGTTGCTTTTTTTTTTACATTTATTACACTTCATATTTTACACCCAAATTATCTGTGATATTGACATCTGTCAGGATATGGGTAGAACATGTATCAGTCAGAGAGAGAAAGCACTGCAGTTATTGTAACACAAAAAATTTAATATAAGGAATTGTTGCTATTAGCAAAGAACTCAAAGAGCAAAATGGGGACACTACAATGTCACAAAAGCAGGAATAGCAGAAGCAGCTGCTCTCCCCTTGGGGAGTTCAGAAGAAGAGCTCCACAGTCCTGGGACTAGAGCATGAGGAGGGAAAGTGGCTCGTGCTGGAGTCTCTGAGTGTGTGTGATGGACCTGATTTGGGAGTGCTAGAAGACAGCAAATGGGATTCAGCTGCTGTTGCAGGAGGGACCTACCACTTTTGGGGAAATAGTGGCTGCAAGCGGAAGTCTCTCTCTGGTGACTCCTCTTGACAGAGCCCAACAGGGAGCAGCTGGCCAAGCTGCACAGTAGTTTGCAGGGTCCCAATACAGGATCACAAGGCTGGGTATAAGTCATAGGATCATACCTAGCCCCTATTATAGCAAGTCCTAATGTACCTAAATACACAGCCATACTGAAGGGCACAGCTCTAGACTCAGCTCCCTGCCTCTGGGTGTTGGTGTTTCTATGGGGCAGTCACTTCTCTGATCTAAGATAGCCTCCCTACTGGACTCAGAAAGCAGGCAACAAAAATGAGGACCTATCTATCTTGTCCCCCACTCTAATCTTCCTTGAATTACCATGAAGAGGATGAGCATTAAGGAAGCTGGAGTCCTAGAAGTAGTCAGCTATAAGCCTTGAGTAGCTCAGCACAAACCATAGCTTCATGAAATTTTCATTTAAAATTATTGCCTCACCTCTTTTGTAGTTGAAGGAAAGAGATAACCAAGGTTTCCTTCTAAAGTTTCAGGATAATGTCCACTTCTCAGCCTCTGCCACCAAACTCATCAGTAGGTGATGTTTGGTTAAGAAAGGTACAGCCTGTTCAGGGTTGGACTGAACAAAAAGGACCTCAGGGTTCCCTTTATAAATTATCCTCTTCCTTCTATATCACATCTACTGAAACTCAATCCATATTTATTTAACCCTCAATCCACCTTTAATTTTTTTTTCATTTATAGATTTTTAAGACCAAGAAGCTGGGAGAAAGAGAAAGAGAGAAGAATCCAGGTGCTGCTCCACCCATCCCTGTATTCAGTTGATTACCACATATACCTCCATAGGGAGCGGAACCCCCAACCACAGGGATCCTCAATGTATGGAGAGGATGTTTCAAGTAACTGAGTTACCCAGCCAGGTAAACCCCTAATCCATCTGAAAAGCACCTTCTGCTCTTTATTGACTTCCCAATCCACTCAACCCATTTTGATAGTGTCAATTTGCTGGTCTAATACACCCCCTGGTGGCCAAAACCATTTAATATCTTCTAGGTATTTGACAACTGCTGCCTTATGGACTGAGAGGGAGAGAAAGAGGATGGGGAAAAAAGGAAGAGAGGGAGGGAAAAGTCAAATATTTTTAAATGACTAAAAATTAGAAACAATGGCACTTCTAGAGATAAAAACTATCTTTGTTTAACAAAAACATACCACAAATCTTATTACTCCAATTTAAGTTACATTTTCACATATTTCTGGTTGTTTTTATTAATATCTTAACTCCCAGGCTTCATTTTGTAACATTTGGCTACTATATATAGTTTCAGTTGTTGAGACAAATCAGAAGGAAGACCACTGAGGACTCACTTCTGAGTTTTGAAGGTAAAACAATGGATGCTTAATAACCTATAGTTTGATATAAAACAAATACTCTTTATTGTACAATTATCCTCACTAATCCCACCTTTAACCAGGATATTTCATAGATACTTAAAAATTAAAATTGAGTAATCTTTATTTAAATAGGTCCATTAACTCCTACAGTTTTAAAGAACTTGAGAGATAAGCCAGGTGACTGATATCCACAGGTTATTATATAACATAGTGATTTTCTGGAATTCTTTTTGAGTAAATACCCTAAAAGGTATTTAAATAAACTCAGCTTTGCTGGGTCAATAGGGTTTTCCTGATGATGCTTCTGGGCACTCAACAGTGAATGTACCTGATAGGCAGAGAGCACTGGTTGCCTTACTTCCCTGACCATTCTTGTGAAATGTGTGTCCTTCACCTAGCAGAGCATTAGACAAAGCTTCTTGTGGAACATACTTCTGTAATTTGCCAGATCTGTGATCTTGGAAAATTTACCTAACCCCTAACAGAGTTTATCCTCTTTTGTAAAGTAGGATCAATACTAATTTTTGACTTCTATATTTACTATGAGGATTAAAGGCACAAAATCACATAGTACATTCTTAGTTATGATTGTTACTCATCAAAATTAATTTTATGTGTGTCTATACATTAAGCTACATAGGAAATATAGCCACTTCAGCAACCTTTGGCATTCTTAGTTAGCCCTGAAATTTTATTAAAAAGAGACTTTCAAAAACCCAAATCTAATTCCAGGTTAATTTTTGGCCAAAATGAGGACAAATGAACACCCGAGCCTTCATTTTGCCCAGGTAGTGAGCAGGCAGATACAAACAAATTGAAATAAGTGGAAACACTGTGAGGCCTAAAGAAGAAAGGGGACAGTTAGGAATCTGAATTTCCACAGGAAAATGAAGCCTACAGAGTAAGTTTATAAGGTGTGGTCAACAGAGTCTTTGGCAATAGCATTTAATTTTTCTACAAAATGGAGGTGTGAGAAGTATTCCAGATTGTGAAACCTTCTGTGTCCAGGAGATTTGCTGACAGAAGAGCTGGGTTTGCTGTCTTAAAGGAGCATGTGGTCCCAGGAGAGGCTGTCTTCTTCACAGGAGCCTTGTATGTTGGAGTTCTGGCCCCTCCTCCCTTATTCCTGAAAGCAAAGTTTATGGGCAACTGGTCATCAAGTTCTGGCCATGAGCATTCTTTGTTTGAGGTTATGAGGTCTTAGATTAATGCAAATTCTTAGTTAGAATCAACTATCAAGTGGCAAATTTAAGAATTAAACTAAACTGGTAGAGTGTCTAGGGATTTTACCTGACCTTCAGCAGTAAACAAACAGCAGGACCAACATAATCCTGACATTCTGTCTAGGCACAGAGAAGCCAAGCTCAAGGATATTCACTGCCACCCAAATTTACTGCAAATCCTCCAGGCAATACAGAGTCAACTCTGACAGACATTTTTCAGGGGTTTTGCCAGAAACCTGTTAAACAATTTTAAAAAGCAGAGAGAAAGGAAGGAGAGATAGAACGAGAGAGAGAAGTGAGCAGGAAGGGATGGAGGGAAGGATGAAGGAAGCTGGTGATTCATTGAAGAATATTTTAAAGTCCTGGCTAGGTGGCTTAGTTTGTTGAAGCATTGTCCCAAACACCAAAAGGTTGCAGGTTTGATTCCTGTGCGAGGCACATGCCTAGATTGTGGGGTCAATCCCTCGTCTGGGAGCACACATAAAAGCAGCCAACTGATGTTCCTCTCTCACACAGATGTTTCTCTCTCTCTAAAAGCTGAAAAAAATGTACTCAGATGAGGATTTAAAGAAAATAAAACAAAGAATATCTTAGAGTTTCTTAACAGCTGTTTATGATTTTTATAGGTGTAGGAAGTTGGTAGTCACCACAGTAAATGGTACTTTTGTGACAGAACCACTACTAAAAACTGGTTTGGTAATAAGGGTAAAAAGTCCCTCAAAGCCCCTTTCTAGTAGAACCATTCAGTATATCCAGCATTGAAAATTTCAGATTCCCAATGAAACCCAAAAGCAATTATCTTGGATTAGCAGGAGATCAGAAACAGCTTACCTAGAGTATTTTTTCTAAATCCACTGGGATTGTGAAATTATTATCTGGTAATAATTCCAAAAGCCCTGAAACTGGTAACATTTTTTCAAAGTGGAGAGAAAAAATATAAGACCATATCTACTTTTAATGACAGGATGTAGTTTATTTGGAGTTTGAAATACTTGTTTTTATCTCAGAAAAATGCATGAGGAACCCAAAGAGAAGACTCCACCTTAGCTTTTGGATAACTTCTCAGAACCAGGTGCATCAGGGAAAGGTTTCTACAAACTTAGGCACCAAATGATTGATGGCTTGAAATAGTGTAGATATATCTATTTATATCACATGGTTATGCTTCACGTATTTCAGAAAGACTCTGTTGTTGAAAGAAGGACATGCAGATGTGTAAAGCAAACTAACTCAATCCACAGGAAGATAGCCAAGGAACTGCAAATATTGAGCCAGATATTATAAAAGTTATTTAATTTTACCTCAATCAAATACTAATCATGTATATTTTATGAGATATGCAAGAGAAAATTCATAAAGTGATAAAGAGCTGGAACAATTTAAGGTCATATCATTACTAAATGTTTTCCAGGCCATAAAGAGGTGCAGATGACACAAATAGTTTTCTTATCAAAAGGGTACAGTTGTGGGTGAGTTCCAGTGAAATTAAGGCCATTTGAAATGTTTTTTTTCCTTCAGACTAGGTACTAATGTTGTTTAGAAATTTAACTTTTGAGAGCCCTAAATTATTATGAAATGCCTGGTGCCTGGTGCTAGTGTCAGAGTGTTCCTTTCAGAATGGTGGCCCCCCAACACCCATCTGATTCTTCAGGTCAGGTGGCCATCAGTTCCTTTACTAGACTGAGGAAAATGTTTAAACCTAACTCCTGAATTGGCTTCTCTGACTAGAAAAATTTCACCTCAAATCACTTTATTTCAATAACAACATTATCAAATTATTTTTATTATCATATTTGTAAAAGTTACAAATTTGAGCAGATGATGCAGATATGGGCTACATTTGGCCTGAACTATAAATGAGATTTTTTTTAAGTACAGTGGAACACAGACATTGTTCTATGGTGCCCCCAAGTGGACATGCATAGGTATGTCACCGCATAAACACCACCCCGCCCGCTCTGCTAAGAAGGAAAAGTTGAGTCTTCAGTCAGCCTCTGAGGAAAGGTTTATGTAACCATTAAAGGGAAACCTGCATCATGCACTGATGGAAAGGATTATAATATTGATATCATACTTAAAACAAGGCCTGAAGATATCAGTGTTAATGCTGATGGGTGAAAATGGGCTGAAACATGGTCAAGTTGGCATTTTCACCCAGTAATTCATAGAACCGACTATATTCTAAAGTAGCAGATTCTTTATATGGCCCCTCATTCCTCACTCGTTGTTCTGATTGGGGAACTTGCTTTCTGATCATGACCAGCATGTTCATGTCACACAGTAGACAGTCTCTTCCTTAACCAGACTCTTTCCTATAGTGTTAATAATCTGTCTACTGGCAAAAGTATGTTATAAACATGTTCACTTCATCCTGTACACTTTTAATTCTCTGAACAACAGCATAAATCAGGGGTATGAAAACTTTAATTAAAGAGCCTGAGAGCAAATATTTTAGGCCTGCAAGTCAAGACAAGAAATTCAAGAATTAAAATTCCATATAGCCATTTAAAATGTTACCATTTGGATTTGGCCCAAAGGTTATAGTTTTCTGATTCCTCTTCTTGTTTGTGATTTATTTTGCAGATTAACGTATAAAATTTTGTAACAATGTTATTGTAAGCACCACAGCTCTCTTGTTTTCAAAATAGTCCATTCTCACACTGGATAAAAAGTTAGGTTTTTCTTCACCCCTTAAACCACAGAGCTTGGCCTCCTGGACCAGGAAGGAATTCCCATATCAGCCTCACCTATTACCTGATCACTTGCTGACTCATGAAGTCAGATCCCTGAGGCCCATCTCTGAGAGCACTTATCATCCATTTGGTGAAAAGAAGGACTCCGCTGAGGAGGCAACAGACAGATGTAAGCCTAGGTATTGAACAGAGGATGAACCTGATTGAACTACAAGCTCAGGGTGCTGTGACCTGGAGAAAAGAAAGTGTATCTGACACACTGGCCAAAAATAACTGCATTCATGTGTTAGTTCATTGAACTAATATTCACTGACACTCTGTTGTGTGCTTGTACTGTTTTAGGGATTGGGAAGATAGCCATGAAAAAAAGATCCCTAGGGCACACAAGTAAACAAAAAAATCAAGATGATTTTAAATGTCAATGTGCACTGGAAGAAAGTAAAACAGGATGATGAGATAGTGTCACTGGCTGAAGGGGTGAGACTTTAGAAGGAGAAGGATTTTCAGGAACATCTATAAAAGACACATGGAAGGGGAGTAGGATCAATGGTGAGAAGTGGAGATGGCTAGGGTGGGGGGAAGTGGAGGAAGAAATGGAGACAACTGCACTTGAACAACAATAAAAATAGAATTTTAAAAGGAAGAAGCTGGTTAGGAAAAAAGCTATTAAGATAGAACAACAAAGCAAATGTAAAGGACTTGGCAAAAGGAACAGACTACTAATAATATCATAATTTGGATTAGGAAGAACTATCAAGAACAGGATGTTTGATGGAGACAGTGCCCTTTCATAGGGACATTGAAAGGAGGGCTCAAAATGCTAACTGAAGACTTAAGTTTTCTAAACCCTAAGAAACTGTGTGAAAAAAGGCATAGAATCCTGGGAAACTAATTGTTTGGTAAATAAATAACAGACAAGTTTGATGGGCATCAAAAGTTTGTGATGTGCCATTAAACAGAGAATCAGGAAGGGCCCTGTGTATATCATTTCTTTTCTAACACATGCCCCCTGTAGCCTGTGTCCAAGTCTAGTAACATCTAGACCACGCAGAGGATGGGGCATCTGGCCTGGCAGTCCTGTGCTCATTGTGTTCTCAAAAGACTGGGCCTAGCCATGGCAGAGGTTAACTTTCTCATAAACATAAGCCCTTTACAATGCAGTAGCTACAGTCCTGGCAAATCCATTGTCATACAAAAAAGTGAATGGGGGTTTCATAAGCCATTCAGAAGCGCTGGGATTCATGAGTTGTTAGGGATGGGTACGTCAGATTTTTCTGTTCCATAGCCTGATGTCTTCCTCTTTCTACATTGTTTCATGCCCCTAACACACACATCGATGTTTGTCCGTCCTGTCTGTTTCCTGGCTGAATGCATTGCTTCCCACTGTTTCTGGGTTCTTATGTTTTGCTTATTTTCTGTCCTTCTGCTGCTCCTCTGAAATAAGATTGGGAGGCTAGTTCAATATAAAGGAATGAGAAAGAAGAGTCTCCACTGACTGGAGCATTTCCTGAGTATGATGGGATCTGAGGCCACACACAAGTGAAATATCCTTAACTGTTCATCTTCAATTCACATTTAGGAACATCTTATTTTTGTTGGAGTTCCTTTCCTTGCTAGTTCAAACTTAAAGGTGAACGGGTGCAGATGCTGGGTGGCAAGTTAAAACAGTCCTGAGTCTGGTGGCAACAACCAAACAGAGATCCAAATAACTTGGAGGAGGGTAATCCAAAAGTGGTGATGTTACCTAACAAGGGTCCGAGGGGGGGCAATACTTTGCCCACCCAGGGATGCCAAAAACTGCTTCAGAAAACAGAGGCCCCTCCCAAGGACAGTATACTAATATCTACTGGGCTCTTCTGTCCGTGGCCAATTGGAAAGACATCTCTCAATGCCAGAGATTTGTGAAAAGGAAACAAAATGTTTATTTAATGCTATTCAGGCCTAATGCCTTCATTAAAATATCAAAGTCTTTAAGGGTATACACCTACACACACCCACACACAGCACTCCCTTCTCCCACTGTCCCAACTCCAGGTACCGTAAATCAGGAAAAGATCACATGTCCGTTTTTCAGGTCGCTGGCACTGTGAGCTGTGTAACCTGTCCAGGCAGGATCTCCAACTAATCCAAAGTCATGCGGCACCTTCCACTGGCAAAGGTTCTCTGTACCAAGCTCCAGTCAAAGTCTCTCCTGCTTTCCAGGCCACTCGGCCAAAAGGAGCGCCCCAAAGCCGCATGGACCTCTTCTACCAAAGCCACACTCCACCCAAAGCGCGTCTTTCATCTTCATCTGGCCGCAGGGATCTCCATTCTAGCAAAGCTGCGTGGTCTTCCCTTTCACGTGGCCGAGTGCTTCTCCCTCTTAATGGCTACAGGGGTCTACATCTTTCCAAAACAGCGTGGCTATCCCTCTCACCTGGCCAAGAGGGGGTCCTAACTCTGCTAAAGCCACATGCCTCTACAGGCACTCTCTCTGAGCATCAGCCACCCCCCCACACCCCAACCACATCCTGGGTAGAAGCCACTCACTTCTCCCTGGCCCAAAACTTGGCCACAGCTATTTAACATATCTATAAAACCAGTTAAAGGTTATAGATATGTTAAATGACCATTCCAGAAGTTAGCTGCAAAACTCTTGCTATGCAAAACAACTCTCAATGACCCTGCTCCATTTGTCCCTTCCCCCAACTGACACTTGCGGGGGGGGGGGGGGGCATCTTAANACTTTGGGGGGGGGGGGGGGGGACATCTTAATATTTCCCCCAATATTTCTGTACACTTTGAGTTCTGGACACCATTCCAAATCTTTTCTGGGGCCCCCCTTGGCTGCACCCTGTATCAGTGAGAGGTTGTCCACAAAGTGGACCCTGAGAAAGACATAATATAACAGGGTGAAGCCAATGTAACAGGGTGCAACCCCTTCCCCCTTTGGGGGAGCCCAAAAAGGGATTTGGAATAAGGTCCAGAACTCAGGGTTCTGGAAATATTAGAAAGACATATAAGGTGTCCTCATTCATTCCCTCCAACAAGTGTGAGTTGGGGGAAGGGACACATGAGGAAGGAACATGCAGGGCTGTTTTGTATAGCCACAGCTTTGTAGCCAATTCATGGCATGGTCATTTAACACATCTATAACCTTTAACTGGCTGCATAAATATGTTCGATAGCTGTGGCCATGCTCTGGAGCCAGGGGAATGGAAAGGGACATCCCCCACATGATGTAACTGGGAGGCAGGTCCCCCAAGTGACAGCGCCTGTGTGAGAGCTTGGAGAAGATTGGCTCCATGACATGGGGCCACACCTGCCCAGACTCACGATGGCAGCCCAGTAAACTTGGAATAATACAGGAATGCTGGCAGGTGTAACTGATTGTAGGAGGAGTTGGAAATGGGGATACAGAGGAATATGATGTGGGTATTTAAACCCAGACACTGCAGCCATTGAAGAGGGGTGCCATGTGGATTTGGCAGAGTGGAGATCCCCACCCCTCCCCGCAGCTTTGGAGGAGAGGAGAGATCCACAGGGTTTTGCCAGAGTGCAGACCCCTGCAGCTTTAGCAGAAGAGGACCATATGGCTTTGGGGTGCTCCCTTTGGCTGTGTGGCCTGGGAATCAGGAGATACTTTGCCTGGGTGGAAGGGTGAAAGAACTCTTGCCAGTAGGCCATGAGAAGGTGCCACATGGCTTTGGATTAATCAGAGATCCTGCCTGGATGGCGATAGAGCTGATGGTGCTAATACCTGGAACACGGACATGTGCTTTTTTTTGCCCTGAGTTACAATATAGTACCCTGAATTAGGTGCAGGGGGGAAGGAAGCACTGTGGGTGTCTGTGGGTATCCAAAACAACTTTGATATTTTAATGGGGGGCATTAGGTCACTAATTTAAGCTTGTATAGCATTAAATAAACATTTCCTTTCCTTTTCACAAATCTCTGGCATTGAGAGACATCTTTCCTATCTGGTGGCAAAGATAACAAACCTGGGGGCCCTTTTGGTAGTAGTATAATGACTCTCCTTGGTGCTTCAGCTCTGTAGCAGGTTTTGGCATCACTGAGTGGACCAAATATTGCTCCCCCTTGGCCCTGTGTGTGTGGCTCTGTTCTGTAACAAGAAGATGGCACCTTGACTATAGGTCCACCCTCGTGTCCATAACACATCAGCAGCTATTTTTCACACAGAGCATAGAAAGCAGTTAATGCCCTGGCCAGTGTGGCTCAGTGGACTGAGCTCTGGCCTGCAAACCAAAGGGGCACTTGTTCAATTCCCAGTCAGGGAACACGCCTGGGTGGTGGGAAAGATCTCCTGTAGGTGGCACATGAGAGGCAACCACATATCTCTCCCTCTTTTTCTCTTTCCCTTCCTCTCTATATAAAAGCAAATAAATAAAATCTTTAAAAAAAAACAGTAAAAATACCAGAATGAGTAGATTTCCCAGATTAGCTTTAGTAACCATGATTCAAATAATAATAAAGCGATAAAAGGATGGGTTTCAGAGCAAATGGGTTGGGTTTAGGCTGACAAAACATGAAGGAGTTGTATGGAGAAAATGTCAACATATGTTGGGTCCCCCCCTCAGCTTTATACATCCATTTTCAACTTCCAACACCATAGATCCACTGCTTTATTCAGGACTCCAGGGAAGCACCTTCTGCCTTCCTGACCTGCTTCAATCCATTCAATGTACTAAAGTCAGACCACATCCTTATATACCCCTTCGTCAGAGTCACAACACTATGGTATTTTAGCTTAGATCTCAGAGTGCTTCAAAGCTTTTACAGTTCAATCACACAAATGTAGCTTTTCTCTCTTTTTTCTAATTTTATGTTCTTTATATTTTTTAATTTATTTATTTTAATGGTTGTTCAAGTACAGATTTTTTGTCTTTTACTCCCACCCCAGCTCACCCCCCAGTGCTCCCCACCTCCCTCCCATTTCCACCCCCCCTTAATTTTTGTCCATGTGTCCTTTATACTTGTTTCTGTAAACCCTTCTTCCCCCTTTCCCCTGAAACTTCCTTCCCTCTCCCCTCTGGTCCCTGTCAGCCTGTTCTCTAATTTGGTGTCTTTGGTTATATTTTGCTTGATTGTTTGTTTTGATGTCTAAGTTCCTGTTAAGAGTGAGATCATATGGTATTTGTCTTTCACCACCTGGCTTATTTCACTCAGCATAATGCTTTGTAGTTCCATCCATGTTGTTGCAAAGGGTAGGAGCTCCTTC
Source organism: Sturnira hondurensis (assembly GCF_014824575.4). NCBI lineage: Eukaryota > Metazoa > Chordata > Mammalia > Chiroptera > Phyllostomidae > Sturnira > Sturnira hondurensis. The sequence goes on from NW_028081875.1 coordinate 1,641,621, forward strand.
TTTCTTTCTGCAGCATAGAATTCCATTGTGCAAATGTACTATGGTTTTTTGATTCATTCATTTACTGCTGAGCACCTAGGTTGCTTCCAGCTGTTTGCTATTGTAAATTGCGCTGCTATGAACATTGGGGTGCATAGGTTCTTTTGGATTAGTGTTTCAGGGTTCTTAGGATATAATCCTAGCAGTGGAATTGCTGAGTCAAAAGGCATGTCCATTTTTAGTTTTCTTAGAAAATTCCATACTGTTTTCCATAGTGGTTGTACCAGTCTGCAATCCCACCAAGAGTAAACTAGGATCCCATTTTCTCCACAACCTCTCCAACACTTGTCGGTTGTTGCTTTCTTTACGGTGGCCATTCTGACCAGGGTAAAGTGGTATCTCATTGTGGTTTTTATTTGCATCTCTCTGATAGCTAGCAATATTGAGCATCTTTTCATGTGACTCTGGACACTCTGTATGTCCTCCTTGGAGAAATGTCTGTTCAAATCCTTTGCCCACTTTTTCATTGGGGTGCTTGTCTTCTTAGAGTGGAGTTGTGTAAGTTATTTGTATATTTTGGAGATTAAATCCTTCCCTGAGGTATCACTGGCAAATATGTTTTCCCATAAGCTTGGTTCTCTTTTTATTTTAACAATGTGGTTTCTTTTTTCAAGCCATGTAGAAGCCTTTTAATTTTATGAGATCCCATTTGTTTACTCTTTCCTTTATGTCCATTGTTTTGGGGACATATCAGTAAAAATGTTGCTGGATGAAATATCTAAGATATTCCCACCTAAGTTCTCCTCTATGACTTTAATGGTGTCACAGCTTATATTTAAGTCTTTTATCCACCTTGAATTTATTTTGGTGTATGGTGTAAGTTGGTGGTCAAATTTCATTTTCTTTGCAAGTAGCTGTCCAATTCTCCAAACACCATTTGTTAAAGAGGCTATTCTTACTCAATTTCATGTTGCTGCCCGCCTTTGTCAAATATTATTTGACCATAAAGACTTGGGTTCATTTCTGTTCTGTTTCATTGGTCTATGTGCCTGTTTTTATGCCAGTACCAAGCTGTTTTGATTACAGTGGCCTTGTAACACAGTTTGGTATCAGGTATTTCGATCCCTCTTACTTTGCTTTTCTTTCTCAAATTGTAGCTGCTATTTGGGGTTGTTTATGGTTTCTTATAAAAGTTTGAGTGTTTGTTTCATGTCTGTAAAATATGCCATTGGTACTTTGATAGGTATAGCATTGAATCTGTAAATTGCTTTGGGTAGTATGGACATTTTGATGATGTTAATTCTTCTGATCCATGAACACAGTACATGTTTCCATTTGTCTGTCGCTTCCTTAATTTCTTTCTTCAGTGTTGTGTAGTTTTCTGCATATAGGTCTTTTACCTCCTTGGTTAGGTTTATTCCTAGGTATTTTATTGTTCTTTCAGCTATAATGAGTGGGATTTTTTTCTTGATTTCTGCTTTTGTTGTGTCATTATTGGTATACAAAAAGGCCTTTGATTTGGGGTATTGACTTTGTATCCCATGGTTTTGCCAAATTCACTTATTACATTGCGAAGTTTTTGGGTGGAGTCTATAGGATTTTTCATGTACACTATCATGTCATCTGCAAACACAGTTTTGTTCCCTCCTTTCCTATTTAGATGCCTTTTATTTCTTTTTCTTGTCTGATCACTGTGGCTGAAACTTCCAATGCTATATTGAATAGAAGCAGTGAAAATGGACAGACTTGTCTTGTTCCTGATCTTAGTGGAAAAGCTTTCAGTTTTTTACCCCTTGAGTATGATGTTGGCTGTAGGTCTCTCATATATGGCCTTTATTATATTGAGGAATCCTTTCTGTATTCCCATTTTGCTGGGTGTTTTTATCATAAATGGGTGTTGTATCTAATCAAATACTTTTTCTGTATCTATTGATATGATCATATGATTTTTGTCTTTGCTTTTTTATATATAATGTATTACAGTTACTAATTTGCGAATATTGAACCATCCCTGCAACCCTAGGATAAAACCCATTTGATCATGGTGTATGATCTTTCTAATGTATTGTTGGATGCAGTTTGTCAATATTTTGTTAAGAATTTTAGCATCCAAGTTCATCAGCAATATTAGCCTGAAAATGTCTTTCTTTGTTGTGTCTTTATTGAGTTTTGGGATTAGGATGATGCTGGCTTCCTAATAAGAGTTTGGGAGTCTTCCAACATTTTGGCTTTTTTGGAATAGTCTTTGAAGGATAGGGGTTAGCTCTTCTTTAAATGCTTTATAGAAGAGCAGCTGCAATGTTGAGAAAGAAGAACAAAGTAGGAAGGATCACAATACCTGATACCAAACTGTATTGCAAGGCCACTGTAATCAAAACAGCCTGGTACTGGCATAAAAACAGGCACATAGACCAATGGAACAGAACAGAGAACCCAGAAATAAATCCAAATCTCTATAGTCAGTTAATATTCAACAAAGCGGGCAGTAATGTAAAATAGAGTAAAAATAGCCTTTTCAACAAATGGTGTTGGGAAAACTGGACAGCTACATGCAAAAAAATGAAACTCGAGCACCAAATTACACCATTTGCCAAAATAAATTCAAGGTGGATAAAAGACCTAAATATAAGCTGTGACACTATTCAAGTCCCAGAGGAGAACATTGACAGGAAAATATCAGATATTTCACGGAGCAAAATTTTTCATGATATGTCCCCTAGAGCAAGGAATGTAAAGGAAAGAATAAACTAATGGCATCTCATCAAAATAAAAAAGCTTCTGCAAGGCTAAGGAAAACAGCATTAAAATAAACAGACAACCAACAGTTTGGGAAAACATATTTGCCAATGATACCTCAGACAAAGTTTTAATCTCCAAAATATACAAAGAACTCACATGACTTCATTCTAAGAAGACAACTAACCCAATTAAAAAATGGGGAAAGTCCCTGGCTGGTGTAGCTCAGTGGATTGAGTACAGGCCTGCGAACCAGAGGACCTTGGCTCAATTCCCAGTCAGGGCACATGCCTGGGTTGCAGGCCAGTTCCCTGCAGGCCAACTCCCAGCAGGGGACGCACAAAAGGCAACCATACATTGATGTTTCTCTCCCTCTCTCCTTCCCCTCTAAAGATAAATAAATAAATACATAAAATCTTTTAAAAAATGGGGAAAGGACTTCAACAGACACTTCTCCAAGGAGGACATACAGAGGATCCAGAGACACATGAAGAGATGCTCAATATCGCTTGCTATCAGAGAGATGCAAATTAAAACCACAATGAGATACCACTTTACACCAGTGAGAATGGCCATCATAAACAAAGCAATAAACAACAAATGTTGGAAAGCCTGTGAGGAAAAGGGGACTCTGGTTCACTGTTGGTGGGATTGCAGACTGGTACAACCATTATGGAAAACAGTATGGAATTTTCTCAGAAACCTAAAAATGGACCTGCCTTTTGACCCAGCAATTCCACTGCTAGAATTGTATCCTAAGAACCCTAAAACACCAATCCCAAAGAATCTATGCACCCTAATGTTCATAGCAGCACAATTTACCATAGCCAAGAGTTGGAAGCAACCTAGGTGCCTGTCAGTAAATGAATGGATCAAAAACTATGGTGCATATACACAATGGAATTCTATGCCCCAGAAAGAAAGAAGGAGATCCTACCCTTTGCAACATCATGGATGGAACTGGAAAGCATTATGGTGTTGAAGGACAAATACCATATGATCTCACCTTTAACAGGAAGCTAAACAACAAAACAAACAAGCAAGCAAAATATAAACAAAGACACTGAAATAGAGAACAGGCTGACAGTGACCAGAGGGGACAGGGGAGGGAATTTCAGAGGAAATAGGGGAGGGATTTAGAGGAACATATATAAAGGATACATGGACAACAAGTTAGAAGGGTGGAAATGGGAGGGAGAGGGGAGCACGGGGGGTTGGATTGGATGGGAGTAATAGACAGAAAATTGTACTTGAAAAATAAATAAATTTTTAAAAAATAAATAAAAAACATGAGATAAAAATAAATAAAAATAAATAATAAAAATAAAAATAAATAAAAAATAAACAAATAAAAAATAAACAATAAAAAATAAATAAACAAAAAAATTCTCCTGTGAAACTATCTCATCCAGGGCTTTTGTGTGATGGAATTTTTTTGATTACTGCTTCAATTTCATCTGCCATTATTGGTCTGTTCAGGCTTTCTTCTTCTTCTTCATTCGGTGTTGGAAGATTATGCTTTTCTAGAAATGTGTCTATTTCACCTAGGTTTCCAAATTCTTGGCTTACAGTTCATAGTAATTTCTTAAAATTCTTTGTAATTATGTGGTGTCAGTTGTAATCTCTCCTCTTTCATTTCTGATTGTGTTTATTTGGGTTCTCTCTCTCTCCTTCCTTTTTTGATGAGCCCACTTAAAGGCTTGTTGATTTTGCTTATCTTTTCCAAAAAAATCAGCTCCTTGATTCATTGATCTTTATAATTGCACCTTTAGTCTCTATGTTATTTAATTATGCTCTGGTATTGGTTATGTCCTTCCTTCTACTTGCTCTGGGCTGTATTTGTTGTTGTTCCTGGAGTTATTGTAAGTGTAGGGTTAGGTTTTTTGGTTAAAGTGTTTTTTTTGTTGTTGTTGTTGTTTTCGTTGCTATGAACTTCCCTCTCAGGATGGCCTTGGGTGTGTTTCATAACTTTCGAGTTGCTGTGAATTCATTTACATTTGTTTCCAGAAACTTTTTTATTTCCTTTCTAATTTCATTCTTGACCCATTCATTGTTTACTAACATGCTATTCAATCTCCATGATTTTTAGTGTTTTGGATTTTTTCTCTTGAGCATAGTTTCTAGTTTCAGTCACTTGTGGTCAGAGAAATTGCTTGGTATAATTTAAATTTTCTTGAATTTTTGAGGCCTGTGTTGTGTCCTATCATATGATCTATCTTTGAGAATGTTCCATGTGCATTTGAAAAGAATGTGTATTTAACTTCTTTGACATGAAGGGCTCTGTACATTTCAGATAAGTCCGTTTCATGTAGGACGTTGTTCAATGCCACAATATCTCTGTTGATATTTTGTTTTGAAGATCTGTCCATTTTCGACAGTGGGGTGTTAAAATCCCGTACTATAGTTGTATCCCTGTCAGTAGCTTTTTTGAGGTCCTCTAAGATTTTTTAAAATATATTTGGGTGCTCCTATGTTGGGTGCACATATATTTCCAATGTTTATGTCTTCTTGGTGGATTATTCCCTTGAGTATTATGAAGCGACCTTCTGGGTCTCTATGGCCCTTTTTCTGAGGTCTACTTTGTCTGATATGAGTATTGCTGCCCTGGCTTTTTTTTTTTCCTGGCCATTTGCTTGGAAAATTTGTTTCCAACCCTTCACTTTTAGTCTGTGGAGGTCTTTCATCCTGATTTGGGTCTCTTGTAAGAAACATGTGTGTGGGTCATGGTTTCTTATCCATGCAGCCATTCTATGTCTTTTGATTGGAGCATTTAATTCATTTCCATTTAATGTTATTATTGATAGGTACTTATTCATTGCCATTTTTGTACCTGTGCTCCTCTCTGTTTCTCTCTCTTTTTTTCTTTCCTTAAATAAGTCCTTTTAGCATATCTTGTAGAGCTGTTTTGGTGGAGATGTATTCTTTTAGACTTCTTTTGTCTTGGAAGCTTTTTATTTGGCCTTCTCTCTTGATTGGGAGCCTTGCTCTGTAAAGTAGCCTTGGTTGCAGTCCTCTGGTTCCCATTACATAAAATATGTCTTGCTATTCTCTTCTTGTTTGGAATATTTCCATTAAGTAGTCAGCAGCTACCCTTATTGGATCTCCCTTGTATGTTACTTCCTGTTTCTCTCTTGCTGCCTTTAAGATTCTTTACATGTCTTGGAATTTTGCCATTTTAATGATGATGTGTCTTGAAGTCAGCCTCTTTGTGTTCCTCTTGATTGAGACACTCTGTGTTTCCTGGATTTTTGTTTCCTCTCATCAAATTAGGGAAGTTTTCCATCATTACTTTTTCAAATAGATTTTCTATCCCTTGCTCTTTTTTTCTCCTGGTATTTCTATTATTCAGATATTATTGCATTTCATATTGCTTTGCATTTCTCTTAATTCTTCTTCATTCTTTCTAAGCCTCTTTTCCTTTCCTTGTTCCTTTTGGGTGTTTTTTCTACTCTGTCCTCTAACTCGCTGATCTGATCTTCTGCTTTATCGATCCTGCTTTTGACTTTCTACTGTGTTCTTTACTTCAGAAATTGTATTCTGCATTTCCTTCTTGCCCTAGTTTATAGTTTCTATTTTCTTTTTCATGTTGACATAGTTTGCAGTGAGTTCATTGTAGTTCCACTGTAGTTTCTGCTAGCTCATTGTGAGCTCTTTGAACTTATTGATAACCAGTTCTTTGAATTCAATATCTGATAGCTGACTTCCCTGTGCTCCATCTAGCATTTATTCTGAGGCTTCCTTCTTTTCTTTCATTTGGGGCTTGTTTCTTTGTCTTCCCATTGTTTGTTAGACTCTTTTTGTTAGCTTCAGCTTCTTAAATTTGTTCATTCTGGCCCCCTGGGTTTATTTTGTGAACTTCTGTTGTAGAATACCTGTGAAATTTAGTGGTGTGTTCTCTTTAGTCTCCCAAGCTCACTGGTCTTGGGCTGTCCTTTAAGTTGGCTTTGTGTTTGCCTTTGGGGTTTGATCATTTTTGTATCTTTTCGGGGGGGGGGGCGTTCCCACCAGTGGGTTAATTGATGATCAGTCTGTGCACCATCTCTCGTAGTTTGTTGTGCTGGTGAGGCCAAGTTGTCCTGAAGCTAGTTCTTCTGTGTGTACAGGCTTTTGAGTCTTCTCTTTTGCTGTTGTTTAGTTGTTTGTACTGAGTAGTTTCTCCACTATTTAGTTGTATTTCCAGATAGGTCTTGGATTGAGGTTTGTGTGGTTTCCCTCCTTCACCTTCTTCTGTTGTTATTTGTTGGCGGTTCCTTTGTTGTTGGGTTTCCTCTTCCAGTGGATATCCTGGTGTTCACTGATTTCATTTACTCTTTTTTGTGATCAGTTGGAGGGAAAGACAAAATGGTTCATGACAGCAGGAGAGTATTCTGTGATATTTACAGTAACAGCTGGTAGAGAAGAGATAGGAGATACTTTGGCTATGTATAGTGTTAACCATGATCTTCAACCCAACAAGCCACTTTTAAGAAAGAATAGAGAAAAGATAAGACTCTTGTTGTGGGGGAAAGAATTGTCAGATGAATCTAGAAAGTAGTGGGGTTGTGGGATGTCAGATTCTGAGGTAAGGTGAGAGTAAAGGATACTAAGTAGGTATAGTGTGTGAGATAATAGAGTTAACCACTATAGTAATAGAGTTCAGAAAACTGTGGAGTGGGCTAAGATCCATGAAGGGTGATGTGAAGTACTTACAATTGTATGGAACAGCTATTATTTACAATAACATTAGAGCAACAATCATGACACAATCTATGTGATCTGGATAACATAAATAGGGGTTATAGAACTTTGAGTAGTGTGCTAAAGGAGCACAAATGACGTGAAGGATAGTAAATTAGCAATACATTGTGGAAGAGAAAACAGAGGAAGCCTGTCAAATAATACAATATAATGAGACAAGCTGGGTGCTGAGCACCAGGCATGGGGCCCAGGGCTATAGCTAAATTTCTGTGCTAGTCCCTCAGACCTTATTGTCCTGGAGTAGCCTCCTTACCTTCTGTTTTTTTTTTTTTTTTTTTTTTTTTTTTTTTAGTCTCTGCTCTAACTGCTGGTCTCTTATTTTCATACATGCTATGGTACTATTGGCTGTTTGCTCTGTTCCTCCATAGATCAGCCAGGTTTTTCTCCTGTGTGTAGGGGGAAGTGGAATCTGCTCCCTCCTACTCCATTGCCATCTTCCAACTCCAGAACTTTTCTCTTTAACTGTTTTGCCTAACTTCTAAAAATTGCCTATTTGTTATATATAACTTAGTGATGGCAGGCACACTGGAAACAAAATGTGTGTGTTCTCACTTTTTCAATAAACTACACTGAGGCATAATTCACATGCAACAAGCTACACTCAATGTAACTGAGTAATTTGACCAGTTTTGACAAATGTATACAGCCTGAAACCATGACCCTAATCAATATATAGAATATTTCCATCACCCTAAGTAAAGAATGTGCTTTACCTTGGTCAATGTTACTACATGTGAACCCATTTTATAACCAGTATTTTGGAGTGTTGCCAGTGCCCACCACTGTTCTGACTATGGGTATTCAACCCAGAAGAGAATAACATTCACCATGCCCTCCACACCTCACTGACAAAGACACTGGCCTGCAGAGTCCGCGGCATTTTGGACGAGACAAGATACATTCACATGGAATACTGAGTCCTGTGGAGGAAAAGGAACAGCATGACTTTTCTCTCAAGGGGAGGAAAAGCTGCAGCTTTCATCATGACAGGCCTTTATTGGGTTTCTTGGCACATTACATTATAGTCCTCATTTACTATGCACAGGTTTGCTTTAGGAGGTTACCTTATAGAAAACAAAAGAGTTACTTTTGTAACTCTTTAGGAGGTTACTTTTATAGAAAACAAAGGAGTCGATGCTGCTAATAACATCACAGAAGAAGAATATTTGCAAATGAAAAGGGAAAAGTGGTTGAACTGGTTACACTTCATACTTGGAAGTTTTGGCATAGATTTTAGAAAGTTACAGTAAGCACTTTCTGTCTCAACTCAGGATGAGGGAGTTTTAGCAAAAGCAAGTCTCAAAGTGGCCTAGGTACAAAGCAGGCCTGATTCCTCATGGGAGAACCTATCCATGGGTGTGGGTCTTGTGCATCAGACCTTTCTTTCCACTGACAGCTGGATCCACACCATGCAGAATGGGCCCTCATGGTGAGTGCAATGGTAAGAAATGTAAATTAAAATAAATTTCTGCCTATTAAAAATCTGTTGACTTTTTAAAATCAGTTTAATTCAACCCATTCACAAAGTTCATCCTAATCCTCATCTTTTTTCTAAATTTATGAAGCTCTTAGATAAATGTGATTTTAAATCCTACAGTTCAGTTGGACCCCACCCAAACACAGTAAAACTAAATTATTCATATTATAGCCTACATATTGTTAAATTGATTAGTTTATCCTTATGACCCATCCCCTTTTCCCAACAATTTTTTTTTCAGTTGGCTTATCAAATATTACCAGTTCCAAATCTAAAAATAATGGAAGAATTTGGGGCGAGAGATTGAATGAGCCTATGTAGAAAGCAACTGAAGGTAGAAATATGTGGTATAAAATGTTCCTCTTAACCTTTCTGGAGAATTATAAAATTTCTTAGCATAAGCTCCTAGATCAAGGTAGCCTCCCTATTATGTCCTTGACTCCCAAAAACACTCTATTCCAAAAACCAAGGAATTTGCTCGTCAACCCTTGAACTCCATTCTTTGAAACTTCAATTTCCCATAGTTGCACATGGCCTACTTTCCTTATTACCCACTAAAGATTCTCACCCCATTTCTATCTACTCTTGCCTATATTATAAGACTCAGTTTAAGTCAATCTCATCTACAAAGCTTACCCTGATCTTCACCTTCCTCTTAAATTTCTTGAGCTCTTAGTTGCAAGAGTCCTCTAATAACATCCAGTTCAGCCATACCCTTGCAGACCTACTGAATTCAATCTCCTGGGGCAGGCCCTTGGGTGTGCAATGTAATTTATTCCCAAGTTATTATTCTGATAATTACCCAGGTTTGAAAACCTCAGGGTGAGTAAATGACCTCATTTTATGTAGGAATCACAACTATTTTTGGAAGCAGAGATGGTGGACACTACCTTTGCTGAGTGCGTAGTGTCCCTTTTAACTTGCTAGTCATGACAACATCAATGCCAAGTCAGTAACTGCAGTCATAAAACTCATTAAAATTACCCCCAAAGCTTACAGAGGTATAGAACATTGAATGTACTTATGAAAGTTACAAAATTTTAATAAAACCCAAAATAATAATGGCAAACCTACGGTCCAATGTGTCCTAACATTGGAGATGATGTAATACAGAATATGATCTGAAAAATCTAAGAATGAACTGGAACAACCACAAAAAAAAAGGATATAGTCATGGAGCATCTTCAACACAGCCATGATTATTCACTAGCCAGTCTTCATCTTCAATAAGGAGTGGGGACACAATTAAATGACAGCAGAAGGATTTTTGGTCATCTGCTGGTGGAATTGGGGAGAATAGGCTTTTCTTAAAGTGATGTAATTCAAGTAATTTAGTATATCTACCATGATTTAAGTGAAGTTCTATGGCAGGGGCCGAGGGCTTGCTATCTGGGTTGCATTGTGACTTTGGGGACTGTGTAATCTACCAAATGATTTTAGTCACTCATCTTTGATCAAGATTTATGATGAGGAGGGAAGAAGGAAAAGGAGTGAATGGAAGTTACACTGACCTCTTCCCAGGACCAATCTGGAATTACAACTCAATTGTGGAGAAACCACCCAGAACAAACAACTGAGTAACAGCAAGAGAGAAGCACATAACTTCGGACGTACAGAACCAACTTTGGCACAACCAGTCTGGTAAGGAGTGCATCAGAGACCTGAGAGGGCTGGCTGGGTGCCAGCAGGTGGCAGCACCAGCAGGATAATTAAGTGGCCAATTGGATCCCCTGAAGAAGATTGGGGTCTAAACTCTAAGCTAGGATTCCAAAACAGCAGAACCCAAAGAGTATACAGATAACAACCAGTGGAAAAAGCATCAGGGTTGCTCTCTGCCAGAGACAGATGGTTGAAGAAGCAAGGGCCATTTAAAGGGCCAACACACAATTTTTCATTTGCAGCCACTTATCCAGGGCTTAGGCAAAGGTAGGGACAAAGTGGACTAGAGATGTTTAAGGAGAGACCTGGTACAGAGTCTTTGGGGAGACAACTGAGAGAGTAGCTACTGGGATCCTTATACTGAGTGATCTACCAGGCAGCAACAGCCTTTTTGCCTAAGAAGCCCACTCCCCTTTGAGCAGGATTGGACTGAGGGGAAACAATAGCCCTGACAACAAGAGGGTCTGTCCCCTGGCCCTTTGGTGCTTAAGCCTGGCTGCTGAGTCCTAGTGACCAGATAAACGACCGAAGAAGACAACCAGAGACAGTAGATTACTGGCAAAGGAGGGGCAGAGTAGACTAGAGAGACTTGAAGAGAGACTAGGGATGGAAGCTGTAGGGAGAGAACTGAACAAGTAGCTCCCCGCCTCCGACCCTTGCCCCAATCCAGTGCTGAGCCAACCCCCATATGCAGCAATCATCTGGCTTAGGCAGACTACTCCTCTCCCAGAAGCTACCTGAGGGGAAATAATAGCCTCCACCACCTTATCCTACAGTTCTCAAACCTGACTGCTGAGTCCAGAGAGACCATATTAACAATTGAAGGAAACAGCCAATGACAGCAGATCACTGGAAGTGTGGAACAGGCTGCCTAAGGTCAGATGGGGTCAACATCTGACTTCACCAGAGGCAGATCCAAAAAGAAAAAGAAAAAAAAAACAGTGGTAAACACAAGAGGGTACCAGTATGAAAACCATTGTGGTCTTCTTCATGATTTGCAATATTGTCTTTCCTGCATAGCTTTATAACACTCATTTCTTGTCCAGTGGATTTGTATATATTAAGGCGCTAGATTTTATATTATACCATATTCCAGTTCATATATTTGCCCTGCCCTTCTTTTAGCCCATCTTACCTTCCTCTTTCCTTGCAATATCCTCACTTAAAATTTGGTTTTCTCTATAGCTACAATTTGTTTCCATTCCATACTCTTACTATTTTTCCCCTGTCCAGACACTCAAAACCAATTATCTTCTCAAGGGTCATTTCACATACTTTTGCCCAGCCATTAAAATACCTGTGTTCTGTCTACACCTGTAACAAACTTTGCTAGTTGGTTGTAGGTAGGGTAGTTGTTGTTCCATTGTTTTTTCAAGGTAATCTCTAGAGCTCCACTAATTTTGTATTTTAAATAACAAATTTTACCGGAACCCTCCTACTTTTTTTTACTCAAATTTTAATAATGCCATCTTAGTCTTTTTTTCCTATCTTTGTCTTTATTATCTTTCTCTTTCATCATGCCCTTTTATTTTCTTTATTCTCCTTTTTTCTCTTTTCCTTTACATACCAGATTTTAATTTTTCTCTCAGTTTAGTTTCTGTTCCTCACTCTTAGTATTCACTCTCTTTCTATCATCACAAAATCACTTCTTATTCCTCTAAATATCTCTTAAACTTTTCTTTGTTCCTTTTTACCTCTTATTCCCATACCATACATATTAATTTTAGCTCATTTGTTGTTGATAATACTTTGGTGGATCTTTCTATCCAATTTGGTTCTTATCTTTCTGTCAGTTATTTAATTTTTCTTCCCTTTTACTTCTCTCTCTCTCTCACTTTATTTTATTTTGTAGTATTTTAATGTCTGTTTAAACCTGGTATTATACACTTCCCTTCATAATCCATTCCACACTCTTCATTTCCTTTCTTTATTCATGAGGTAGACTTTACCTTCTCTCCTTCCATTGCTGCAACTCCCAACTTTTATTAAAGCTCCTCCCTTTACCCTCTAAAAATAATTTTTCTTTAGTAGGTCATTTCATATTCACTCTCTTTTCTTATAATAGTATTAATCTCATTACTGGTTCATTTGCTAATGATAGTGGGATTGTGGGAGGAGTTATATTTGTGGGTGTGGGTTTGTTTCTTGGGCTCTGTGGTTTTGTTCAGTCAGTAACTGAACAACACCACACAAGAGGTGATAGGAAAGGAGACCTTCAATCAACCAGCATCAGGGAAGGACCCATGGAAGAATGACCAAACAAAAATTAAAACCCAATTACATCCAGAGCACCAGCATAAAAGGCATAAAGGAAACCCCCAAAACATCAAGTTCAGATGTTCAAGGAGACTGCTCCACTGTATCTCACAAGCCTCCCACCATAGAATTTCACACCACAAAATCAGAAAGTCAAAAAAATCAATTTTAGAAACAGAAGGAAACAAGAAGACTCCCACAAACAATGGGAAAACAAAGAAATAACCCCCAATCTAAAATAAAGGAGGAATCCTCAAAAAGAATGCTAAATGAAACAGAGGCAAGTCAACTATCAGATATTGAGTTAAAAAATGGTTATAAAAAGCTCAATGAACTCAGGGAGAACTACCAAAAACTACAGGAAAATTATGAGGAACTTACTGGAAACTGTATCAGCATTAAAAAGGACATAGAAATAATCAATAAGAGCCAAGAAGAAATGAGGAATACAATTTCTGAATTAAAGAACATAGTAGAAGGAATCAAAAGCAGGCTCCATGAACCAGAGGATCAAATCAGTGAGCTGTAAAGCCTAGCAGGAAAAAACTCCCAAAAAAGAGCAAGAAAAAAAAAAAAAAACAGACTGAATAAGAATGAAGAGGCATCAAGGGAAACGCAGGGTAACATGAAACAGAATAAGATTTGTGTAGTAAGTATACCAGAAAGAGAAGAAAAGGTGTGAAATACTAATGATGGAAAACTTTCCTAATTTGATGAGAGAAGTAGCTACACAAGTCCAGAAAGCAGAGAGGGTCCCAATCAAGAGGGATCCAAAGAGGCCCACTGCAAGATAAATTGGAATAAAGATGGCAAAATTTAAAGACAAAGCAAGAATCTTAAAGGCAACAAATAGGAAGTAATCTACAAGGGAGCCAATGATGAAATATCACAAACAGAAATCAGGCAAAAAACACATTGATATAGCAACAAGAAAAATAAAAGACCTGCAAATAAACCTAATCAAGGAGGTAGAAGACCTGCCTGTACTCAGAAAATGACACAACACTAAAGAAAGAAATTAAGTAAAATACAAATAAATGGAAGCATATACCGTGTTCATGGAATGGAATAATTAACATCATCAAAATGTCTATATTTACCAAAGCAATTTATAGATTAAATGCAACCCCTATTTAAAAAGCAGTGCTATATTTTACAGATGTAGAAAAAAACACTTTAAATATTTATTTGGAACAATAAACAACCCCAAATAGCTGCAGCAATTTTGAGAAAGAAGAACAAAATAGGTGGGATCTTGACATCAAGCTATATTATAAAATTATGGTAATCAGAACAGTCTGGTACTGGTATAAGAACAGACAAATAAATGGAAGGAACAGGATAGAGAGCCCAGAAATAAACCCAAGTCTCTATGGTCAAATAATATTTGACAAAGGGGAAAAACATAAAATGGAATCAAAATAGCCTCTTCAGCAAATGGTGCTGGGGGATCTGGATAGCTATATGGAAAAAGAAAGAAAGAAAGAAAGAAAGAAAGAAAGAAAGAAAGAAAGAAAGAAAGAAAGAAAGAAAGAAAGAAAGAAAGAAAGAAAGGAAGGAAGGAAGGAAGGAAGGAAGGAAGGAAGGAAGGAAGGAAGGAAGGAAGAAAGAAAGAAACTCAACTACCAATTTACACCACTCACAAAAATAAACTTAAATGGATAAAAGACTTAAATATAAGTTGTGATGCCATGAAAGTCCTAGAGAAGAATATAGGCAGGAAAACCTCAGATATTCCAAGAAGTAATATTTTCACTGATATGTCCCTAAAGCAAGGGACATAAAGGAAAGAATAAACAAATGGAACTTCATCAAAATAAAATCTACCTGGCCAAAGAAAACAGCAAAATGAAAAGGGAACCAACCGTATGGGAAAATATATTTGCCAATGATGTCTCAGACACGGGTGTGATCTTTAAAATATATAAATAACTCATATGACTCCATTCTAGGAAGACAAACAACCCAATTAAAAGATGTGCAAAGGATCTGAACAGACACTCTTCGAAGGAGGACATACAGAGGGTCCAGAGTCATATGAAAGGATGCTCAGCATCACTATCCATCAGAGAGATGCAAATTAAAACCACGATGAGATACTACTTCACACTGGTAAGAATGGCCATCATAAACAAATCAACAAACAATTAGTGTTGGCAGGGCTGTGGAGAAAAGAGAAACCCAGTGCACTGTTGGTGGGAATACAAACTGGCACAGACTCTTTGGAAAACAGTATGGAGTTTCCTTGAGAAACTAAAAATGGACCTGTCTTTTGATCCAGCAATTCCACTGCTGAGTTTATACCCTAAGAATGCTGAAACACTAATTCAAAAGAACATATACACCCCAATGTTCACAGCAGCACAATTTACAATAACTAAGGCTAGAAGCAGCCTAAGTGCCCATTGGTAAATGAGTGGATCAATAAACTATGGTACATTTACACAATGGATACTACACAGTAGAAGGAGATCCTACCCTTCATGACAACATAAATGGACCTGGAAAGTTTTATGCTAAGTGAAGTAAGTCAGGCAGTGAAAGAAAAATACCATATAATCTCACCTGTAAGTTGAACCTAAGTAACAAAACATACTGGCAAGAAAAATATAACCAGAGACATTGAAATCAAAAACAAACTGACAGTATCCTGGAGTGAGGGGAGAGTGAATAATGTGGGATAGAAGGGAAAGGGACTAAATGAACATATATGAGGAACACATGGACAGAGACAAGGTGGGGTTGGATTGTGGGTGGGAGGTGTGTGTGGGTAGGGCAAAGTAAAGTGGTGGTGTGAAAATGGAGACACCTGTTTTTGAACATCAGTTAAAAAAAGTTTAAAAATCATTTCTACCATAATAAAAATGTATTTTAGAACATTTTAAGATCCTCTTGCCTTGAGATGCAGTCTTTTCATAGAAAAGTACAGAATGTTCCGTTCTGCTGATAAGAAATTTCAGCTTTGCAAAATGCCTCTTATCTGTATCATTCTCTAAAAGGAAACTTCCAAAAGGTGATCTGGAGACCTTATTCTCAGTTTTAATCCAGAGTAAAATCTCAGGGACTGACCTAGTGGTAGCCCATTATTGTCACTCAGTTCATACACAAACTTTCCTCTGAGTTGCACTGAGTAGCATTCACTACACATGGTCAAATGTGCGCTTTCTTTTTTTGTGATCTGGGTGGAGGCATCCCCACTGCAGGGCAGCATCTTGCCTTTGAGCATGAGCTAACTGATATCAGGGGGGTAAAACTGTGGTTCATCATGTAAATAACTGAGGGAAAACTATTGTAAGAACTTCTGTGAGCTCCAGTGGGCAGCACTGTGGCCATGTGGCTTTTCGTGTTCACTGTTCCCAACCAAAACTGGTTCTAACACATGTGCAAAGTTTATATGCTCCCACTCTGTGGTGTATGAAGAACAATGAAAATATACATTTACTTAGCTCTTATATATCACATATTTGCACATATAGAAACTTTTATTCACATACTCTTTTATTTATTTATTTATTCATCATTGCTTTGTTAAACACAAGTTTATTGGAAATCTATGACATACAGTTATTGTGTCATGAATAGGCAAGACCCCCATCCCCATGCAGCTTACTCTATTTCTTACGGTTGTGTTAAGTATCACCTAAGAAAGTGCAAAGTGCCATGGGGGACACAGCTTAGTGTAAAGTCTGGGAAGCTTTCTGAAAGAGGGGAGTCTGCTGAAGACTGAAGGGTGAATAGAATTAAATGTGTGGAATTTGGCTGGCTGAGAGCACAGCCACAAATAGGCAGTGGGTCTGTGGGATATGATGTTTGGAGAAAGCTGAATCTTCTCACAGAGCTTCTCAAACTTTTATCCATAAACCTGTCTCCCCAGGTCCAGTTAAAATGCAGGCTCTAGTTCAGGAGGCCTGGAGTGGGGCTGGTATTGTGCATTTCCAATAATACCCCAGGAGCTGGTTATATTTCTGGTTTGGAGAACACACTGAGCAGTGACGGACATGTGCACTTTATTGTGCAGTTAAACATGTGAGGAGAGACAAGAACTCTGGCCTTGGAGGTGAGTTCCATCTTAATTCCAAAATCAGGAGAAAGCAGGGAGCTCTTCATATTAGCAGCTTGAAAACCTTATTCAAAGCAAAAGGCAAAAAGTGAATTGGACGGGCCAAAAGCTGATGAGGGATACAGTTTTAATCCCCATTGAAAAGCCTTTGAGGAAGGTATTCTCTCCATTTTATGGGCAGAAAAACTGAGGCTAAGCAACTTTATACAGGAGACAGGATTGTGAATCAAAGTTCTGATGCTAAATCCAGTGTCCTCTGTTGGATCTGTGAATCCTAAGTACTTGAGAGGAGCTTGGGGACAGGAAGTTCAAAGAAGGGAGGAGAGGAAAGGGGTGAGATAAGAGGAAAGGAAAAGAGATAAGGGTGGAAAGAGTGATGGGGAGGAGTAGGAGAAACAGGATAAAAGGAGGAGAGGAAGTAGGAAAGGGAAAGAGAAGAAGTGAGGGAAGGAAAGAACAGAAGGAGGGAGTAGAGGAAGAGTTTAGTTTTCCAATTTTATCAAGAAGAAAACTGAGGCTCAGAGAATGTGGATAATTTTGGGAGGGTCCCATCTTTAGTGAATGGCATTCCCGGTCTTGGTGGCTGTCCTGCCTTTTTCCAAAGGCTTCTTGGCTTTGACAATTCTGTGTACTCTGATAGGCCTTGCCTTACTTTCCTTTCTGCTACAGCTTTGGCAATACCTTCCTTTCATGTTCTCTGTCACACAACTGAGCCCTGAACTGTAAATGATGTGAGGTCCCCACTATTTCTTATGGGCTCTGTACAAAGCCTTGCCTCCAGAAGAAGGCTAGGAGCCTCATCAAAGCCTAGAGTGTTTTACCATCTACTTGGCTAAGGAGTATAAGAGGCATTGGACTAGGAATGTGAGCCCCCGTGTTTCACTTGCCAGATGTGTGACATTGGACAAATTACTGAATCTCTCCACCTGGACTCTTAGAAAGCCCATCAAAGGGTTGTCAATAATAAAAGTGGTCACTTTAAGATAATGTAAATGAAGTGATTCTTGCACAAATACTTCTAGACTATGTGTGCAATACATAATAGAGGTTTAATGAATGGATGACAGATTATGTACAAATTAAGACTCTATTTTCAGTTGGAAGGGAAAGAAACTCACTTTAAATTAGCAAAATGGGGGATTTATTGTCTCACTTAAATGGGGAACTTGGCACAGAAGAATCCAGCCACTCAGTAATACCTTTCTCTTTCTCCACTGGTCACCTCTGCTTTACTCTGTTGAATTCAGTGCACAGGTTCTTCCATACTACAGAAAAGATAACTACAAGTATCTGCAGGTTTGATTTTTCTGCTCAGCTATTTAGGAGACTGAACCTCTTTCTAGCAAATGGCTCTGACCATGACCAGAACTGGGTGAAGTGCTAACCTCTGAAAGATGAGCCAACCCCAGTTATACCATAAGCCCTTCCCTAAAGGACAAAGGAATTTTTGTTATGAAAGAAAAAAGTTCTTCTTTGTTAAGAAGAAAAGCAGATTATGCAAGACAATGCTATGTATTTCAATATATGAGAATTTTAATTTCAATAAAATTAAGGACCATAAATCCTAATATATATTAATTATCAGAATACAAGCTCAATAAATGCTCACACATTTTAGCAAAAACTATCTCACTATCTGTTCTGTAGGCACTGAGAAATACTGAGGGAAATTATGCCTGGCTGTGCAGAGACAGACAGAAAGACAGATGCTGGCTGTGGGTTGGAGAATAAAACTCAGCTCTGTGTTGGCAGAAATAAAAATGAGAAGTAAGAGGAATTACCTTTGGAGACAGGGGTATGGAGATGGGTGGACCTTAAAAAGAAGACAAATACCAAATAGCAAAAACAGGGGTCAAAAAAGGCAAAAATAACATACTTTACTTTTAATGATATACCCCTCTGAGAAAAAGTTCAAAAAGGTAAAGGTATATATATTAAAATAGAAAAAGAACAATAAAAAAGTAATGGTGATTGGGAATTTCACTGTCTTGAAAAAATTATTTTTAGTGTTTTTAGTTTGGTTCAGAGCACATGTTGGTATTTTTATTTGACACAGAACAAACTGAAGACAATATTGAAGATGATTTAAAATATGAGATATTCAATTCTATTTCCCTATTGTCCTAATATAAGAATTTTTTAACTTCATTCCTCACCCTGTAATTAAGTTCATGACCTTCCTTGGTCTCTATCACACTATTCTCTCATTGTTATACAGGTATTTTGTTTTTTTTTTTTGCTTTTTGGGGGCTGGGGGGGGGGCTGTGGATCAATCTGAGTCCCAGTTGCAGAAGATGACATGATTAATCACTAATGACTTTAGCCAACATATATGTTCTTGGAAGTGAATTTCGTAATGAAATTTAAGCCTGATATTTAAAGGGGTTGTGATAACAAAGATACTCCCAGGAAACCCGTACTTCTATCACCATGTCAGCCATTGAGTGACAATCTTGGGGATTCAAGGTGCCAGAAAGGAACTTATCTCCATTATGTACCTTCTGTTTCCTGTTCACACGCCTGCTCTCTCAGATAAGCACACCAGGTAAGACTTCCAGGTACTTGGGTAGGACACCCCAAATTGGCTTAAGACTATAGTTCCTATCTTGTTTGCTTTTAAAAGGCATGTAGAAACTACTTAATGTTTCTGAACTGAGAAAGTATCTGTTCTCTTGTTCCAGTCTATATTTACATATTGTGTAAATGCAGCACAAAATGACCTGCTTTTATAATTTAATGGAGGAGAGCACAAGTGTGGGTATGAGAGTTAACACCTCCCTGATTGTTGATAAGTTATAATATCAGCCAGCTCTTAGATTTCACTGAACATGAAGATTTCTGACTCACTTGGCATTGACCAAATCTCCCAGGACAACTTTGTAACATTTAGTCGTGGATAATTGGGTTTAAGAACACTGATTACAGGTAGGCCTATGTGGAATGTGACTTGGTGTGATATTGTAAAGTCTCCAGCTAAGCCTCTGTCATTTGGATGAAATAAAAATTATAGAACCAATAAAACTAAATTTTGCAGGTTTTCTAATCTGCTTAATTTTTCCACCCAGTTCTCCTTGTTGGTTGAGTCCCTCACACTATGTTTGTACTGTCTCAACTGATCTGTTAACTCTCAAATTCATACTTGGGTCTCGGTAGATGTCGATAACCTTGGGGTTTATGTGTTGATAAGCTTGATAAATGCAGGGAGGCAGGAACAAGGCACTGTACAAAGAGGCCACATTACTATTCCTAAAGGGAGCTCTTGCAAACCAATACCACCCATTCAACAGAACCACTAAGGTTACACTTGAGAAACACTGGCTCGTTAAGATGTCAGAGCCCAGTGAAAGATTTCAAATTTCCATTTTTTAAACAATATTTTAAAGATTTTATTTGTTTACCTTTAGAGGGGCAGGGAAGAAGAGAAGGAGAGAAATATTAATGTATGGTTGCCTCTCGTGGGTCCCCTACTGGGAACTGGCCTGCACCCAGGCATGTGCCCTGACTGGTAATCAAACCTCGATCTTCTGGTTTGCAGGCCCACGCTCAATCCACTGAGCCACACCAGCCAGGGCTCAAATTTCCATTCTTTAAATGCATCTGGTTTAGCTTCAAGAGAAGTACATTTCCCAGTTGGTTAACTTGAGGCAGAAACACTGTTATTCTAATTTCATCCAAATGCTCTGAACACAGAAATCTTCCTTTCTGTTTTCTGAATCATGGATATGATCTACACCCCAATCTCTTATAGGAATTCCATGACTTTGCAACTACCCATGTCATAATCTGGTACTGAAACCATAGCTGCTTTTGATTTTGGCAAGACTGAGGTTGGTATTAGCACATGTAGGCATGGCTGGTTTCTACATTCGTTTGCTTCTCTTTGAAGATGTTTACCTGATGGCAATTCCCACCCCAAGATCAAAATTGGAAGTATAATAGAAAACTATTTTGCCCCCTCACCTACAGGACAGATAAAAAAATCCAAAATTAGTCATAGAAAATGAGCACTTTTTATACATTTCATCATCATTATTAATGCACTTAAAAAACTGTCCTAATGTTAAAAGTCTTACCATTTATTTTAGGCCCAGTGATAAATAAATACATTCCTAAAAAAGAAAAAGGGGTTTCTTATAGAAAAGCCAAACATTTAAATAAGAATTTATTACACATAATACCAATTGTGTGAATGTTGAGTTTCATGCTGAGGATGCCATGATAAGACACACAGAATTTGAATCAGTTGGTTGAAATGGTATTTTGTTATTCAGAATGATTCTGTAATATAGTAATAAAAATATCATGATATTGAAAGTCTCCCTATAATTTTGCAACATCTCTACTAATATTACATAGATTTGTATAATTTTTAAAACAGTCATCAAAAATACAACTCAACATTTACTCATTTTTCTTACAAATATATTCCTTTAAAATTTTTAGTTTTGATTGTACACAGTGTCCCTGAACCTTGTAGATGAAGGTTTCTTGCCACATATTTAGTTCACTGTTACTTTCAACAGTATGGAGATTGCTTTGAGTTTAAATTAAAAAAAAATCTAAACTTTGTCATTGATGTTTTGTTTTCTCTTGGGGGAAAATGCAGTAGGCCTATCTCATTCCTGACAAGGTAATGAAAGTCATTCTAATTTTTATTGAAGAAACAGCAATTTTCATAAATGCTGTATCACTAATGGATCATGATCATCAATAAACCCCACAGCAAATTACTCTTAATCCAGTTTGCTGTGTTGCCTTACCTGAGGGAAATAATTTCCACCCTTCCTCAGAGCTGCCATGCTGTTCACAGAGACTTCTTCAATATATATTAATCCCATCATTTATCTTTGTCAACTGAGAACAAAAATAATTTGCAGAAGAGTAAACAGAAGCACAGAGAAGAAGAGACCTCAGCATTATTAAATGGCAGAAAGCAGGTGTTTGCAAAGCCAAGCTTATTTTTATTGCAAAACTTGAGTGATTCTCCTTCAGCATCTGTGCATAGTAAATACAACTAGAAGAAAAATCTAATATTTTAGAGGACACTGAAATCATTTCTGCTGAAGAATGAGGGCAGGCATAGTGTTATGGCCTGCTCGTTTTAATCAATCCAAAAATAGGAGTTAAATGATCTCCAAATGGCAGAAAAGAGAACAGAAGAGATGAGAGTACAAGGAAACTTCCATTTGATTTGAAAAAATGTAAAATAATAAAATACACTTTTGATATTCACTTTCCAGGAGCAGGCCTGCGTCTTGATGTCGTCTTTTACTAAAACTTTCTGATTATTAAAACTAATACTAGTACCCATATTAACTAGTATTAAATTTAATAGTAGTAATACTAATAACTCTACTCATACTAAAATTACTACTAATAATAATCATTCTTTGAAAACATCAGGTGCCAGACCCTCTTGTAAGCATTTTGAGATTGTCCTCACAACCTCGTACAGATGAGGTAAAGGAAGGCTTGAAATAAGAACTGAGGGTCAGAGAAGTTAAATGGCTCCTTACATGATTAAACATGATTTTAGCCTTTATGAGCAATGCTGTGTGTCCTAGGCTACCAAGCCTCCTGCGAAGCCGTATTGGTTAGCCCCACTTTATAGGCGAAGAAACTGTGGATTAGAAACTTTTAGAAACATACTCAAGCTGACAAAATACTTGAAGTGGTTGAGCCAAAATTCAAAACTCAGGTCTTCTAATGACTCCACTAGTTCATCATTAGGTTGGGAGTGCTTTTCAGATTGAGATATATGGGCTGTGAAATCCATATTCTTCCCACTGCTCTTTGGGTCTCACTTAGGAAAACGCAAAACAAAGCAAACACTCCTGGTTATTACGAAAACCCTGAGAAGAATGCAGCATAGTGCTATGGCCAGGTAGATCTCAGAAACTGCTATTTTATTCCCTCTCCCACTCCCTCTATCCTTCACCATCACCCTTAGCTCTTGTTTGAATTGTGGTGAGTGAACCACATGAATCTATCTGGTGCACAATAACATCTCTGTCAATAAATATTTTTGCATAATATCAGGATGAACTTTTAAAAGCTCAACTCTTAGTTCCAATCATCATTGGTTTTGACCCCTCAACTAGACATAAACTGTATTTTTTTCTCTACTCTCATTTAACAGATGACATTCAGGTCCTGTCAGAAATTTATTCTTCATTCTTTCATTTATTGTTTTGATTCCAATTCATTAATCCAAGAAATATTTACTCAGTTTCTACTGGGTTTCAGGATTTATTCTAGGAATGGGTGATATAGTCAGAACAAGGCAGATACAATGCCCTCCCTGATAATGGCACTGGCATTTTAATAATGTTATTAATTCTAGAAAGGAAATTTTTTATTATTCAGTTTATTTTTCTTTCCATTTTATTCAATACAAGTATAACACATATGTAATACACAAAGTTTCCACATATCTATATGTATGTACTATGTATATATACATACATATATGTATCAAAGCACCTAGATTAAGTTGTGATAAAATCTCATTACCCTATGTTGATGGCATTCTTGCAACCTACCTGTTAGTTATTAAAATACACTTACTGGTCTGACTTGGGTTTATAAATGAAATTTATTGAATAGGAGACATGGCTTCACCTAGTTCCAATTATGGGTAAAAATACCATAAAATATTAAGGGTTTATTTCAAAATTTTGTTATACAACTAAACAGAGAAATAAAGATGTTTATTTATTTGTTTATTTATTTATTTATTTACTTTTATTGTTGTTCAAGTACAGTTGTCTCCATTTCCCCCCACACTTCCTCTACCCCAGGCACCCCAACCTCCAACCCTCAATTCTACCCTCCTTTGGTTTTGTTCATGTGTCCTTTATCCATGTTAGTCAACAACCCTTTTCCTTTTCCCACCATTATCCCCTGGCACTATCCCTCTGGTTCAGAGCAGCACAATTTACAACAGCCAGGTATTAGAAGCAGACTAAGTGCCCAGCAGTAAATGATTGGATAAAAAAACTGTAGTACATTTACACAATGGAATACTATGCAGCAGAAAGAAAAAGGGAGTTCCTACCATTTGTGATAACTTGGATGGATCTGGAGAGCACCAGGCTAAGTGAAATAAGCCAGGCTGTGAAAGACAACTACCATATGATCTCATCTATAAGTGGCACCTTATGAGTGAGCAAAACAAACAAGTGAGCAATATACAACCAAAGAAATAAAGATTTGATTTTAGGCAGACAGAACTGTGTAGACAGATTGCTTCAGGACAAATGGTGTATATTGCTTGATGATGTAATAGTCCAAAGTTATAAACGTATGAGCATTTCTATTTTCCTCAAGATAAAAATTTTAAACATAACAAAAACTTAAAAATGCATACTATAATTATCAATCATTACATATAATTATAAAGATATTACAATTAGAGCATTATACTTATTTACCTACAACCTGCATTTTGTAATTAACACTTTAATATTCTTGTTTGCTTTATCACATATGTATTCCTCTATTAATCCATCATATTTTTGTATACATTCAAAGTTATTTGCAGATATCAATACCTTACATCCTTAAATGCTCCAACATGCATATAACTCAAGCTCATTTGTTTATAGTTTTTTCTTCTCCTCTCCTTTTCCCTCCTCCTTTCCTACCTCTTTCTCTTCCTCCATAGAAATAAAATTTACATATAATAACAAGAACAAATGCTAAATGGATCACTTGTTGAGTTCTGACAAATGTATATACCCAAGTATACATTTCTTTGTTTATATTTATTCCAATACTGGGTCTAAATAAAATTTTGAAAATCCAAAGAGTTGATTTATCAAGTCTTTCTACTTTCTCTATCCAAGACTAGTTTCCTCCTCTGTCATGTTTCATACTAATTCCCAACTGGCTGTTATTCCCCCCACAATGGTTTGATATTAATTCATCACAAAGTTATTAACTGATTAAATTTGTAGAGAGGAGTGGTTGAAATAAATTTGTAGAGTGGAGTAATCAGGAATAATAGTTTAAAGGAGACATTTAGGGTCAAGACATAAAGCAATAATGGCAGAGTATTTACCACTGATAATCAATATATCAAAATCCCTCTTAATTTATACTTTGAAAATAACCACTGCTGTCTATTTTAATTTATTGGCTTTAAAAAATTACAACACCTAGATTAAGCCATATTTTTAATGGCTTTAGAAAGATGATGATTTTATACACTGGGTATGGAATGGTTTGCTGAACGATACACTGAGTTGAAGGAAACTCCCATGTATCTCGATAAGATTCTGCATATTAAAATTTTACTTTTCTTAAAATTTATTTCAGTTTGAGATCAGATCAGAGTGGAAATATTCATAAAGTTGTGGTCTAGACCAAGTGCAATCAAGTAGAATTTAGTGCAAGGTGAATCATCATTGAATGCCCTTCAGGAGAAATCAGTGGTTAAGGTCGCATCATAAAAGTACTTAAAGTCAGTGTGACTTTTATGACACAAGTAGGTTTGCAGTAAAAACAATTTAATTTTCTCAGTGCTTTGAGCTCTCAAAGTGAAAATGGCAGAACATTCCAGACTGGCCTAAGAATTAATGAGTGGTCAAACTGAAACAAATATGGAAATATACCATATTTCTACACACACCTTTCATCTGAAGAGGGAGTAAGACTGCATGTAATCTCATTTTGAGTCCCCATTTTGTTACTTTTCAACTACATGACTCTGTCAGCCCACTTCAGGGGAGTCAAGTGCCTATTAAAGTAAATCAGTAAAATTTCAAATATATTAAATGTTATAAGAATAGTACAAAGAACTCTTACATACCCTTTAGTCAAATTCACTAATGGTTCACGTTTTGTTCCATTTATAGTATCTATTGTGATGTATCTATCATCTATCTATGCACCTATCCACACATACATTTATTTACACACGCACAAGTTTTAAATTGTTTGACAGTAAGTTACATTGTTTTCTTTAGCCCTAAATTCTATTTCCTAAGAACAAGCTTTGTTTTGTTTTTCTACATAACCACAGAAGAATTATGAAAGTTAGGATATCTAATGTTTATATAATACTGTTATCTAACCCACAGCCACATACAAATTTCATCATCTGTTCCAATATATTTTACGGTATCCAGGTGTTTATGTATGAGGTCATATGTATGTGTGTTTACTTGTCCAGAATCCAAGATCACAATTGCATTTAATTGTCATGTCTATTGAGGCTCTTTTTTCTGATAATACTTTTGATATTAAAATATTAAAAGCTCAGTAAGTACAAATGATTTTATAACAAGATTGGCTGATTGTTAATGTTTTGTCATTGCAAATACAAATGGTATTAATATATATGATAGAGACAAAATTACAAGTATAGTCATGTCTTCTTTATTCCTTTCCTCAATCCCATAACCCACAGCTAACCACCTTAAATTTGGTGTTTATACCATCAAGCTGTTTTCATTTTTTTTATTTTTTAATTGCAGTTGACATGCAATATTTTATTAGTTTCAGGTATAAAACATGGTGATTAAACACTTATAGAACTGATGATGTGATCATCCCAACATATCTAGTACCTATTTAACACCATACAGTTATTACAATATTATTGGCAATGAGGAAGGACCCCCCCCAAAGCCAGAATTATGTTCTGGAATATAGGAAACTGCTTCACAAGGCATGGAGATGTAACTCAGCACCCACGTGGAAACCAGTGGGGAGTGAGTCGGCATGTAGGACCATGCCCACAGATCAGTTCTCCATGGGAAATTGGGCCTGAATTATAATTAGGCTGCTTTGTGACTTTCTCTTGTTAAAACCCCTTCATCCTGAGTTCAGGCAGAAAATGCTTATTGAATATCTTTAAAGTAACTTCCTGAATCCTGTGCTAATTCTCCTAAGGATTAAAATGTAACCAGACAGGTTACTCTTTTTGTTCCCTTGCATTTTCAAATTTTTTTTCTTGTTAATCTGTGAGAAGGAATCAGTAACATCCCTCCCATTGCTATCTGTAAAAAGTAATTACCTAAAGCAAACCTAAGTATAATGAATTAAAACCTTCTTTGATGTATGCTATTAGAAAGTCAATAAAAGCCTGTCAAGGCAAGGGTCAGCACACTCTCCTCTTAAGAGAGTGGCCATGTTGTCTCTTTTCCTCCACAGGACTCAGTAGCCCATGTGAATTTGTCTTATCTCCATGTCCATGTCACTGGAAGGCAGGCTTCTTGTTGTACAGGCTTCCCTTGCAAGATGAATGTTCTAGGAACCCATCAGTATCAGTATACCATCTGGTATTGTTGTGAGAGGTTACATGTGGCTTCAGTGATTTTTTTTGAAGACTTAATGCATTTGCCCATTTCATGATGGGTGATTTATGAGTGTACCTGCTCACATCATATTGAGTGTTCAGTAGTTTGTTGTTGTTTTTTTTTTTTTTTTAACCAAAACAGCATGATACCACCCTCCGTATTCAACTGATCTCTCCCCAAGTGACATTTTTTGTTTATCCAGATGAAAAAGTCTTCAAAGGGAAAAAAAATGGTGATATGGAAGAGGTGAAACAAAAATTGGCAGAAGCACTAAAAGGCATCAAAATCAACAAGTTAAAAAACTGTTTTGAACAGTGGAAAAATGTCTCAATAGGTGTATTGCACCAAATGAAGAGTACTTTGAAGGTGACCAAAATTTAAACATGTGAGAATAAATACACACATTTTTAATAAATAAATTACTGTTTTTTGATATCTTCTCATATATTCCTTATGCTCATATATTGTTCATATATTCCATATATTCCCCATGACGGTATTGTAACTATGCATTTGTACTTTGTAATTCCTTCCCTCCTTTTATTCATTCCTCCAAACCTCTCCCATCTGATAACCATTAAAATGTTCTAACTATAAGTTTGTTTGCTTTGTTTGTTTATTTTCTTTTTTTAAGATTTTACATGTAAGTCAAATCATATAGCATTTGTCTTTCTCTCTATAATTATTTCACTCAGCTCAATATGTCCTAGGTCTATCCACCTTCTTGTTTTTTTTTGGGGGGGGGCGGTGACAGGGTCTAGCTTCTTTATTCTTCTTTTTTTAGAAGTATTTTTATGTTAATTGTTATTCAAGTACAGTTTTCTGCCTTTTCCCCCTATCCCAGCCCATGTGCTTCAGCCTTCCCTATCTCCCTCCCATTTATACCCACCCTTGTTATTGTCCATGTATCCTTTATACTTGTTCTTGCAAACCCTTCCCCCTTTTGCCCTGGAATTTCCTCTCCTTTCCCCTTTGGTCACTGGCAGCCTGTTCTCAATTTCATTGTCTTTGTTTATATTTTGCTTGTTTGTTTGTTTTCTTGATTAGGATCCTGTTAAAGGTAAGATCATATGGTATTAGTCTTTCACCTCCTGGCTTATTCGACTCAGCATAATTCTTTCCAGTTCCATCCATGGTGTCGCAAAGCATAGGATCTCCTTCTTTCTTTCTGCTACATAGAATTCCATTGTGTAAATGTACCTAGTTATTTGATCCATTCATTTACTGATAGGCACCTAGGTTGCTTCCAGTACTTGACTATTGTAAATTGTGCTGCTTTTGAGGACCACGCTGCCTGGTTTCCAGAATTGTAACTGTCCCCTATGGATAAGGATGAGTGAGTGACCTCTGAAATGTGAGCCACTAAGGAGACAAAGCTTGTCTCTGCTTCTGCTTCATCCCCCTGACCCCAGTGCATGGTCAGTTAGTCCATGGTGGGTTAGACTTCTCAGAGGAGGGGCAACCAAAGCCAGACATGGTCACTTAGGAGGCCATCATGGGAGGACTCGGTGGGGGGGCTGCAATAAAAAGGGAGTGATGGACCCTTGCCCCCCAGCTATTCTGATATAGCCTAGGTCCCCTTGTCCTCTGGGGGAAGTGCTTCCTGGGTCTAATCCACTTAAACCTGGAAATCTGTGATGGGGGAGGTGGTGGAGCCTCTTGCCAGCTACAGTGGGATTTGGGGTAATCGGGCATAAGAAAGAATTCCTAAAAGTCCTGTGAAGACTGCTTTGCTAAGAGTGCTTTTATATGTTAAGGATCTGAGCAGGATATGAGTATGTCTCCCAAAGTTTCTGCAACCCCCTTTCCTGACAGACACTGACTCAGACTAATCCCTCAGATTTATTTGAAATGTTATCTACTGTTTGATCCATGCCACTTGTATTCCTGGGTATTACAACCCCATAAAAGCCCCTTGAGGAAGGGGCTCCTGGCCTTTCTCCTCTGAGATATTGGCCACCTTTCCTCCCCAAGCAGATTATGTCTTGGTAGTGTTACTTTCATCCGTGGCAGACGGGGGACTTGCGGGCAGAGCCGCCCCCACATGCTGCTATGAACATTGGAGTGCATAGGTTCTTTTGGATTGGTATTTCAGGGTTCTTATGATATAACCCTAGCAGTTGAATTGCCGGGTAAAAAGGCAGTCCATTTTTAATTTTCTGAGGAAATTCCATATTGTTTTCCATAGTGGTTTAACCAGGCTGCAATCCTTCCAACAGTGCACTAGGGTTACTTTTTCTTCACAACCTCTCCAACACTTGTTTGTTGCTTTGTTTATGATGGAAATCCTGACTGGTGTGAGGTGGTACCTCAATGTGGTTTTAATTTCCATCTCTGTGATAGCTAGGAATACTGAGCATCTTTTCATGTGTCTCTGGACTCTCTGTATGTCCTTCTTGGAGAAGTGTCAAGTTCAAGTTCTTTGCCCATTGAGAGTTCTTTGCCCATTTTCAATTGAGAAAAAGTAAATTTAAAAAAAAAATTAAAAAAATAGGACTTTTGCCAAGATGGAGGCATAGGTGGAAACACTGTGCCTTCTCCCACAACCAAGTTTGAACACAATGAAGGTTTGGAGAACTAGGACACACCCAAAGACCAGAAAACGGAATTATACAGAAGTCCGACAACTAGGAACCGTTCAATGGGGACAGTGAGAGAGGTGGGGCCAGCAGCGGAGCTGGATTGGGCAGGACAGATCCCCCAACCTAGGCACACAGGCACCCCAGAACCAGTCGGGGTGTGGGGCAGACTGACCACGGTTGCACATTCACGCACAGTGAGACGGACCACACAGGCCCCAGGGGGCAAACCCAGTGGTGGAGGGCTGACGGTGGTGGCACACTCTCGTGCAGTGGAACTAAACGCGTGGGCCTGGTTATGGTGGTGGCTGCGGTGCCAGGGCCGAGGCGGCAGGTGGCAGACGGGAAGCCATTGTCCCTCTTTGACCCCACCCCCACATACAACGTCACAACCCAGCGACTTAGTTGCCCTGTTCTAGTGAACACTTGAGGGCTCTGATCCTGCTACAGAACAGGCACAAACAGCCCAAAAGATGGTGCAAGAAGAACTCAAAGTCCCAGAGCCAATAACTCTAAGCGACCGAGAAATTGCCAGCCTCTCAGAAGCACAATTCAAGACACTATTTATCAGGATGCTCACAGAACTGGTAGATTATAGTCACAAATTAGAGGAACATATGAAGGCTAAACTAATTGAAATGAAGGGAGATGCACAGGAAACCAATAGTGATGGAAAGGAAACTGGGACTCAAATCAATGGAATGGACCAGAAGGAAGAACAAAACATCCCACCAGAAAGGAATGAAGAAATGAGAATTCAAAAAAATGAGGAGAGGCTTAGGAACCTCCAGGACATCTTTAAACGTTCCAACATCCGGATTATAGGGGTACCAGAAGGGGGAAAGAAACAGCCACGAGTGGAAAACTTATTTGAACAAATAATAAAGGAGAACTTCCCCAGTCTGGCAAAGGAAATAGACTTCCAGGAAATCCAGGAAGCTCAGAGAGTGCCAAAGAAGTTGGACCCAAGAAGGAACACACCAAGGCACATCATAATTACATTAGCCAAGACCAAAATGAAGGAGAGAATCCTAGAAGCAGCAAGGGATAAGGGGACAGTCACCTACAAAGGAGTACCCATCAGACTGTCAGCGGATTTCTCAAAAGAGACCTTACAGGCAAGAAGGGGCTGGAAAGAAGTATTCCAAGTCATGAAATCCAAAGACCTACAGCCAAGATTGCTTTATCCAGCAAAACTTTCATTTAGAATGGAAGGACAGATAAAGTGCTTCTCAGATAAGGTCAAGTTCAAGGAGTTCATCATCACCAAGCCCTTATTATATGAAATGCTAAAGGGACTTATCTAAGAAAAAGAAGATGAAAAATATTAACAGTGAAAGGACAGCAAACACACAGTTATTAACAACCACACCTAAAACAAAAGCAAACCAAGAGGACAGCTAGATCAGGAGTGGAACCATAGAAATGAAGAACACATGGAGGGTTAGAAACAGGGGGGTGGGAGGGGGAGAAGGGGGGAGAAGGTACAGAAAATAGCATAGAGGGTAGGTAGAAAATAGATAGGGGGGAGGGCGAGAATAGTGGGGGAAATATAGAATCTAAAGAACTTGAGACATGTGGTTATAAACTAAGGGGGGGAGAATGGTGGGGGAGGGAGTGTGCAGGTGGAGGGGAATGAAGGGGGGGAATAGAACAACTGTAATGGTATAATCAATAAAATATATTTAAAAAATTAAAAAAATAAAAAAGGAAGGAAGAAGGAATACAAAAGGAAAGGGAGGAAGAAGAAATAGAAAAAAAGAATGAAAGGAAGAAGGGATTTTGTTCAAAAAGCCTTCTGCTGGCTTTAAACTGGTCATGCCAGTTCTGCTGGTCTTCTTGAGATCTGCTTTTTTCCCTTCCTGAGTTACACTGTTTGCTGTTGTCTAGCCTCCAGCCCAGTTCCTCAGTGCTCTTCTGTGCCCATCTAGGGCTTTAGCCCAGCAGTTGTGCAGTCCTTGAGGTACACCAATTAAGGGCAACTCACATACCACCTTCTTGCTCTTGGCTGTCTTAGATGCTAGGGACTCACAGTGCCCCTTCAGGGGAGTTCGGCCCCCTGACTAAGTCAAGTCTTTCTGGGGACTGCTGACACTTCAAAGCCCTGCAGCTCCCCTCAGTGGTGCATTTCCGCCCTCCTCCTAGAGAGTCAGTCGGCCCTGCAGGGCTCTGGTTGCAGGGGCCAAGCGGGAGGTGCTCAGTCCCAAGTGCTTTGGGTGTGGGCATGGGCAGGCATGGGTGACCAGTAACCCAGAAACTGAGGAGTAGGGGTGCAGGTGGTGGGTGGCTGCTGTGTTGAATTCCCCAAACAGCTCCCAAGTGCGCCTTTTTTTCTCTTTTTCTTTTTGAAAAGTCCCTCCTATTCAAAGCTCACTGGTCTGA
Source organism: Sturnira hondurensis (assembly GCF_014824575.4). Taxonomy (NCBI): domain Eukaryota; kingdom Metazoa; phylum Chordata; class Mammalia; order Chiroptera; family Phyllostomidae; genus Sturnira; species Sturnira hondurensis. The sequence goes on from NW_028081875.1 coordinate 1,673,790, forward strand.
GCAAGCACCTGGCCTTCACACAGCACAGTCTGGCTCTCTCCCAAGAATCTTGCAGCAGCAAACCTGGTGGGCACTGGGCCTGGGGTTGTAGCCGCCCTAGTCCCTGTGCTGGTCCCAGAGACCTTATTGTCCTGAAGCATTCTCCTTACTGTATGATTTTTTCAATATCCTCTACAATTTTTGGTCTCCAATCATCATACACACTGGGATACCATTCGCTATTTGCTCTTTTCCTCAAAAGATGAACTAGGTGTTTCACCCATATGCAGGGGGAAGTGGACTCTGCTACCACCTATCTGGTTGCCCTCTTCCTTCTCTATCTATTTTATTTATGATGGAAGATTTCATAACTTTTTATGGGTAAGCCATATTCCATTGTATGTATGCATCATTTTTTCTTTATTAATTCATCTATTGATGGACACTTTGTTTGCTTCCATATTTTGGCTATTGTAAATAATGATTCAATGGACATATAGATGCATGTGTCTTATTAAATTGGCATTTTGGATTCCTTCAGATAAATACCCAGAAATGGAATTTCAGGGTCCTTCCTTGCCTCTTGTCATAGCTTTTGATTTAAAGTCAATTTTGGTTGGTATAACTATTGCCACCCAGGTTTGTTTATTTGTTTGCTTGGTTTTGGTTTTCATTTTCATAAAATATTTTTCTATCCCTTTACTTTTAGTCTGTGTGTCTTTCAACCTGAAGTGATTGTCTTGTAGATAGCATATGTAAGAGTATGTTTTGTTATCCATTTAGTGATCCCATTGGCTTTCGATTGGAGCATTTAATGCATTTATATTTAAAATAATTGCTTTTTTGTTTTTCTTTTTTAGAATTATACATGTGTGTATATATATATATATATATATATATATATACATTTATTTATTTATTGTTGCTTAAGTACAGTTGTCTCCATTTTACCCCCATCGCTCCCCCCAACCCCAGCTACCTCCATCTCCTACCCTCCAACCTATCCCTCTTTGGCTTTGTTCATGTGTCATTTATACATGTTCCTGAAAACCTTTCCCCCATCTTCCTCATTACCCACTCTGACCTCCGTTCTGTTTACTCTCAGTTTTTTTCTTAATTTTAATGTCTCCAGTTATATTTTACTTGCCAGTTTGTTTTGTTATTTAGGTTCCACTTATAGGTGGGATCATATGGTATTTGTCTTTCACTGCCTGGCTTATTTCACTTACCATAACTCTCTTGAGTGCCATCCCAGCTGTTGCAAGAGGTAGGAGCTCCTTCTTTCTTTCTGCTGTGTAGTATTCCATCATGCAAATGTACCATAGTTTTTTTTTAATATTTTATTTATTTATTTTCAGAGAGAGGGGAAGGGAAGGAGAGAGGGAGAGATATATCAATGTGTGGTTGCCTCTCATGGGTCCCCCACTGGGAACTTGCCTGCAACCCAGGCATGTGCCCTGACTGGGAATCGAACCTTGATCCTTTGCTGCGCAGGCCCGCGCTTAATCCACTGAGCTACACCAGCCAGGGCACCATAGTTTTTTGATGTACTCATTTACTGATGGGCAACTAGGCTGCTTCTATCACTTGGCTATTGTAAATTATGCTGCTATGAACACTGGGGTGCATAGATTCTTTTGAATTGATATTTTAGGATTCTTAGGGTAGAGTGCCAGCACTGAAATTGCCAGATCCAAAGGCCGTTCCATTTTTAGTTTCTTAAATAAATTTCATACTGTTTTCCAAAGTGACTGCAGCAGTCTGCATTCCCACCAACAGGTTTCCCTTTTCTCCACACTTGTTTGTTGCTTTGTTTATGATGGCCATTCTCTCTGATGTGAAGTGGTGTATCACTGGGATTTTAGTTCACAGGCCAGCAATCAATCAACTGAGCCACAACAGACAGGCACATTGTGGTTTTAATTTGCATCTCTTTGATGGACAGTGATGTTGAGCATCCTTTCACATGTGTCTGGGTCCTCTGTATGTCCTCCTTAGGGAGGTGTCTGTCCAGGTCCTTTGTCCATTTTCTAATTTGATTTTTTTTCTTCTTGAAGTGTGAGTTCTTTATATATTTTGGAGATCAAACCCTTGTCTGAGGTTTCATTTACAAATATAGTTGTCCCTTGCTATATTACAGTTCACTTATTGCAGCTTCGCTGTATCACCGGTTTATATGTATATATATACATATATATACATATATATGTATATATATGCATATACATGTATGTATATATACATATAACGTGCATACATACATACATATGTATGTATACATAATACATACATATGTATATATACATATATACGTATATACATATATACATATATATATACATAACGTGCATATATACATGCATATGTATATATACATATATACATATATATACATATATATACATATATATACATATATATACATATACGTATGTATATATACGTATAAACCGGTGATACAGCAAAGCTGCAATAAGTGAACTGTAATATAGCAATTCTGTGTCATGGAGTTTTGCTATATTGCAGGATTTTGTGCTATATAGATATTTATATAATATTTATTATTTCAATTATTTATTTTTGCCTAAATTTTAAAACAATATAAAATATTAAAAAATGTTAATTCAAACACTTAAAAGAATTTTGAAATAAAATGCAGTATGGATTTCATCAGCGGATGAATACCATACTATACACAATAGAAACCCAGTACACCACAGCTTACTAAAGTTTGTCAACAAGAGATTGTACATGACACACTACTGGCTGATAGAATGGAATGCGACCAACCATAGCACTGTGTTCTGTATCATGGGTGCTGATTGGCTCAGTGACTGTAGGATCAGTCTGTTTGCTCTCTCACACTGTGCCCATAAGTTCAGCACCTCTCCTTGTCCACTTCACATCGATATCTGATTGCTGCATGTAGTGTTGCTTTACAGTGTTGTGTTTTTATAAAATTTTCATAAAAGTTTGACTTTATTTCAAGCCCAGACATTCTGCACCTTCTAAGGCTTCTCGCAGTGAACCAAGCACCAGAGGAATATGCTTACCATCAAAGAAAAGGTGGAACTTCTTGACATGTCAAAGGAAGGCAAAAGCTACGTGTCTGTAGGTCATCATTATGGGATCAGTGAATCTACTGTTCACTACATAAAGATAAGAAGAATATTAGGTCTATGGCAACAATGACTTTTAACAGGACTGCAAAGAGGGTGGTCACTTCCCGTAATAAGGCTATTGTGAGGATGGGGTCTGCATTGGCCCTGTGAATAAATAACTGTAGGAAGAAAAATATCTCGCTAGATACCAACACCACCCAGATGAAGTCCAAGAAACTTTATGATAGTTTTGAAGAGAGCATGAGTGTTCATGTTGGTGACGAGGAAGAAGATGAGTACAAAGATACAGGAGCAGGACTGATGAGTGCTTCTCCCACCGGACCAACCCTATTCAGTGCCAACAAGGGCTGGTTTGAGAAATTTTAGAGACATTTTGGACTCAAGAGGATTTCTCCGTGGGGAGAAGTTGTCTCTACAGATAAAAAGCAGAACCAGCAACTCCCCACAACTACATTCATCACTTGGATGAAGAGATCAGTTACACCTATTCCTTTAAAAGTTATGACCCAGGGTGAAGATACTGCACCACCTGATGAAGCCCCTGATAAAGTAGTGCCTTCAGAAGAGCTCTAATGCTATTCTTGGCTGTGCAGTACATTAATCTGCTCATCATCACCTTCATCACCATCAGTACTGCACAGCTACATAACTCATGATCTTCATTTTTCAAGTTGTAGTATACTTCACTGGGGAGTACTCATGTAGAATTTTATATGTTGTTAAAATCACGTAGGTTTAAGAGTGTAGAAAGTGTTTAAGAGCATATGAAGTGTTTATAAGAGTGTGAGAAAGGTTAATAAGAGAGTGGGGAAAGGTTTGTAGGAGTATGGGAAGCGTTTATAAAGCCTTAAAATATATATAAAAATAAGATAAATGTAATGCTGTTACTTAGCAGATTTTCACCTATCATGGGGGTCTCTGGAATGTAACTGCCACAATAGGTGAGGAATCACTGTATATTGTACCATACTGTTGGTTCCCTTTTCACTTTTCTAACGTGTTCTTTATCAATAGATGCAGAAAAAGCCTTTGATAAGGAACAATACCCATTTATGATAAAAACTCTCAGCAAAGTGGGAATAGAGGGAACATATCTCAACATAATAAAAGCCATATACACCCTGGATGGTGTGGCTCAGTGGATTGAGTGTCAGCCTACAAACAAAAAGATTATAGTTTCAATTTCCAGTCAGGACACATGCCTGGGTTGCAGGCCAGGTCCCTATTGAGTGGCACATGAGAGGCAACAACACACTAATATTTCTCTTCCTCTTTTTATCCTTTTCTTCCACTCTCTTTAGAAATAAATAAAATCTTTTTTATGTTTTTTTTAAATGTATTTATTTATTTATCTTTAGAGGGGAAGGAGAGAGGGAGAGAGACATCAATGTATGGTTGCCTTTCGCACATCCCCTGCTGGGAGTTGGCCTGCAGAGAACTGGCCTGCAACCCAGGAATGTGCCCTGACTGGGAATCGAACCACGATCCTCTGGTTCGCAGACCTGTGCTCAATCCACTGAGCTACACCAGCCAGGGGAAATAAATAAATAAAATCTTAAAAAATAAAAGTTCATACACGAGAAACCTACAGCCAACATCATATTAAGTCGGCAAAAGACAGAAGCTTTCCCATTACAATCAGGAAGGAGACAAGGATATTTTTTCAACACTTCTACTTAACATAGTATTGGAAGTCCTAACCACAGAAATCGGACAAGGAAAAGAAATAAGGGCCATTCAAATTGAAAAAGTGGAAGCAGCTGTCATTGTTTGCAGATGACATCATAGTGTACATAGAAAATTCTATAAATTCCACAAAAAAAACCCTCTGCTTGACCTAATAATTCAACTTGGCAAAACAGTAAGATAAAAAGTCAATATTCAGAAATCAAAGGCATTTCTCTACACTAACAATAAATAACAGAAACAGAAATTAGGAAAAAATATTTGATATAGTAAGAAGAAAAATAAAGTACCTAAGAATAAACCTAACTACAGGAGTAAAAGACCTGTACTCAGATAACAAAACAACACTGAAGAAAGAAATTAAGGAAGACACAAATAAATGGAAGCATCTACTGTGTTTATGGACTGGAAGAACTAACATCACCAAAATGTCCACACTATCCAAAGCAATTTATAGATTTAGTGCAATCCCTATTAAAATTCCAATGATGTATTTCAGAAATTTATATGGAACCACGAAAGGCCACCAGAAGCCACATCAATTATTTTGTAATGTTTTAAAATTATTTAATTATTTTTCAAATACAGTTTTCTATTACTCCCATCCCATTCCACGGGCCGTGCTCCCACCTCCCTCCCATTTCCACCCTTCTCAGTTGTTGTCCATGTATCCTTTATATAGGTTCCTCTAAATCCCTCCCCCATTTCCCCTGAAATTCCCTCCCATCTCTCCTCTGGTCACTGTCAGCCTGTTCTCTATTTCAGTGTCTTTAGTTATATTTTGCTTGCTTGTTTGTTTTGTTTTTTAGCTTCCTGTTAAAGGTGAGATCATATGGTATTTGTCCTTCAACACCTGGCTTATTTCACTCAGCATAATGCTTTCCAGTTCCATCCATGTTGTTGCAAAAGGTAGGAGCTCCTTCCTTCTTTCTGCTGCATAGAATTCCACTGTGTATATGTACTACAGTTTTTTGATCCATTCATTTACTGACGGGCACTTTGGTTGCTTCCAACTCTTGGCTATTGTAAATTGTGCTGCTATGAACATTGGGGTGCATAGGTTCTTTGGGATTGGTGTTTTAGGGTTCTTAGGATACAATCCCAGCAGTGGGATTGCTGGGTCAAAAGGCAAGTCCAATTTTAGTTTTCTGAGAAAATTTCATACTGTTTTCCATAATGGTTGTACCAGTCTGCAATCCCACCAAAAATGGACCAGAGTTCCCTTTCCCCACACCCTCTCCAACATTTGTTGTTTTTTGCTTTGTTTGTGATAGCCATTCTCACCGGTGTAAAGTGGTATCTCATTGTTGTTTTAATTTGCATCTCTCAGATAGCAAATGATATTGAGCATCTTTTCATGTGCCTCTGGATCCTCTGTATGTCCTCCTTGGAGAAGTGTCTGGTCAAGTCCTTGTCCCATTATTTAATTGGGTTAGTTGTCTTCTTAGAGTGAAGTCCTGTGAGTTTTTTGTATATTTTGGAGATTAAATCTTTGTGTGAGGTATCATTGGCAAATATGTTTCCCGCACAGTTGGTTGTCTTTTTATTTTAATACTGTTTTTTTAGTCTTGCAAAAGCATTTTTATTTTGATGAGATCCCATTAGTTTGTTCTTTGCTTTATATTCCTTGCTCTAGGGAACATATCATTAAAAATGTTGCTGCGTGAAATATCTGATATTTTCCTGCCAATGTTCTCCTCTAGGACTTTAATGGTGTCATGGCTTATATTTAAGTCTTTTAACCAACTTGAATTTATTTTGGTGTATGGTGTAAGTTGGTGCTCCAGTTTCATTTTTATCATGTAGCCGTCCAGTTCTCCCAGCACCATTTGTTGAAGAGGCTATCTTTACCTCATTTTATGTTACTGCCCCCTGTGTAAAATATTAATTGGCCTTAGAGATTTGGGTTTATTTCTGGGTTCTCTGTTCTGTTCCATTGGTCTATGTGCCTGTTTCTCTGCCAGTACCAGGCTGTTTTGATTACAGTGGCCTTGTAATACAGTTTGATATCAGGTATTATGATCCCTCCTACTTCGTTTGTCTTTGTCAACATTGCAGCTGCTATTTGGGGTCTTTTATGGTTCCACATAAATTTTTCAAGTGTTTGTTCTATGTCTGTGAAATATGCCATTGGTACTTTAGTAGGCATTGCATTGGATCTGTAAATTGTTTTGGGTAATATGGACATTTTGATGATGTTAATTCTTCCAAACCATGAGCACGGTATATGTTTTCATTTGTTTGTGTCTTCCTTGATTTCTTTCTTCAGTGTTGTGTAGTTTTCTGCATACAGGTCTTTTGCCTCCTTGGTTAGGTTTATTCCTAGGTATTTTATTTCATTTTTGCTATATCAAATGGGATTTTTTCCTAATTTTTACTTCTGCTGATTCATTGTTAGTATACAAAAATGCCTTGATTTCTAATTTTGACTTTGTAACATGCTGTTTCACCAAATTCACTTATTAGTTTGAGCAGTTTTTTGGTAGAGTGTATAGAATTTTCCATGTAGACTATCATGTCATCTGAAAACAATGACACTTTTGTGTCCTCCTTTCTGATTTGAATGCATTTTATTTCCCTTTTGTGGCTGATCGCTGAGGCTAAAACTTCCAATGCTATATTGAATAGAAGTGGTTAAAATGGACAACCTTGTCTTGTTCCTGATCTTAGTGGAAAAGCTTTTAGTTTTTGCCCAGTGGGTATGATGTTGGCTGTAGGTCTTTCATATATAGCCTTTATTATATTGAGAAATGCTCCCTCTATTCCAACTTTCCTGAGTACCTTTATCATAAATGGGCGCTGTACCGTATCAAAAACTTTTTCTGCATCTATTGCTATGACCATGTGTTTTTTGTCTTTGCTTTTGTTTATGTGATATATTACATCTACTGTTTTGTGGATATTGAACCATCCTTGCATCACTGGGATGAATCCCACTTGGTCGTGATGTATGATTCTTTTGATGTATTGTTGGATGCGATTTGCCAATATTTTGTTGAGGATTTTAGCATCTATGTTCATCAGCCATATTGGCCTGAAGTTTTCTTTCTTTATAGTGTCCCTATCTGGTTTTGGAATTAGGATGATGCTGGCTTCATAAAAAGACTTAGGGAGTTTCCCATCATTTTGGATTTTTTGGAATAGTCTGTGAAGAATAAGGGTGAGCTCTTCCTAAAATGCTTTGTAGAATTCTCCTGTGAAACCATCTGGTCCAGGGCTTTTGTGTGATGGGAATTTTTTTATTATTGCTTCAATTTCACCTGCTGTTATTAGTCTCTTAAGGCTTTCTACTTCTTCTTCATTGAGTTTTGAAAGATTATATTTTTCTAAAAATTTTTCCACTTCACTTATGTTTTCAAATTTATTAGCATAAAATCCTTCATAGTAATTTCTTACCATTACTTCTATATCTGTGGTATCAGTTGTAATCTCTCTTTTTTCATTTCTGATTGTGTTTATTTGTGTCTTCTCTCTTCTTTTCTTAATGAGCCTACTTAAAGGCTTGTCTATGTTTTTATCTTCTCAAAAAACCAACTCTTGGATTCATTGATCCTTAGAATTGTGCTTTTAGTCTCTATGTCATTTAATTGGGCTCTGATCTTGGTTATTTTCTTCCTTCTAATTGCTCTGGGCTGTCTTTGTTATTATTCTTCAAGTTCTTCTAGGCGTAGGGTTAGGTTGTTTGTTTGAAATGTTTTTATCTTCTTTAGGTAAGCCTGTATTGCTATGAACTTCCCTATCAGGACTGCCTTCACTGTGTCCCAAAAGTTTTGGGTTGTTGTGAGTTCATTTTCATTTATTTCCAGAAACTTTTTGATTTCTTCCCTAATTTCAATTCCAACCCATTCATTGTTTAATAGCATACCATTTGGTCTCCATGATTTTGGGTGTNTATATATATATATATATATATATATATATATATATATATAATCAGTCAAGTCCATTTCATCTAGGGTGTTGTTTAGTGCAGCTATATCTTTGTTGATATTTTGTTTGGAATATCTGTCCATTTTTGAGAGTGGGATGTTAAAATCTCCACTATAATTGTTTTGCTGTCAATATCTTTCTTGAAGTCCGCTAGGATTTTCCTCATATATCTGGGTGCTTCTATGTTGGGTGCATATATATCTACAATGTTAATGTCTTCTTGATGAATTCTTTCTTTGAGTATTATGAAGTGACCTTCTGGGTCTCTCTTTATGGCCCTTTTTGAAGTCTATTTTTTCCAATATTAGAATTGCTACCCTGCTCTTATTTTCTTGTCCATTTGCTTGGAAAATTTGTTTCCATCCTTTCACTTATAGTCTGTGATGGTCTTTTGTCCTTAGGTGGGTCTCCTGTAGGCAGCATATGTGTGGGTCATGCTTTCTTATCCATTCAGCTATTCTATGTCTTTTGATTGGAGCATTTAATCCATTTATTTATTTTTTTAAGATTTTATTTATTTATCTTTAGAGGGGAAGGAAAGGAGAGAGGAAGGAAACATCAATGAATGGTTGCTTCTTGTGCATCCCCTGCAGGGAACTGGCCCTTGCCGGAAACTGGCCTGCAACCCAAGCATGTGCCCTGACTGGGAATTGAACCGCGATCATCTGGTTCACAGGCCCCCACTCAATCCACTGAGCTACACCAGCCAGAGGTAATCCATTTACATTTAAGGTTATTATTCATAGGTATTTATTTATTGCCATTTTTGATACCACAGTTCCTCTCTGTTTCTCTCTTTTCCTTCCTTTCCTTAAAGCAGTCCTTTTAGTATTTCTTGTATAGCTGGTTTGGTGGGCGCATATTCTTTTAGACTTCTTTTGTCTTGGAACCTCTTTATTTGGCCTTCTATCTTGATTGAGAGCTTTGCTGGTAACATAGCCTTCATTGTAGGCCTCTGGTTCACATCGCTTCGAACATTTCTTCCCATTTTCTTCTTGCTTGGAGTGCTTCCATTGAGAAGTCAGTAGCTAAAATTATTGGGGCTACTCTATATGTTACTTCCTTTTTCTCCCCTGCTGCCTTTAAGTTTTTCTCTTTGTCTTGGAATTTTACCATTTTAATGATGATGTGTGTTGAAGTGGACCTCTTTGGGTTCCTCTTGAATGGGACTCTCTGTGATACCTGGATTCGTGTAACTCTTTCTCTCATCAAATTAGGAAAATTTTCCATCATTACTCTTTCAAATAGGTTTTCTATCCTTTGTTCTTCTTCTCCTTCTGGTATTCTTATTATTTGGATATTATTACATTTCATATTGTCTTGTATTTCTGTTAATCCCTCTTCATTCTTTCTGTACCTCTTCCTTTTCTTGCTCTTTCTGGGAAATTCTTTCTACTGTGTCCTCAAACTCACTGATCCAATCTTTTGCCTCATCGATCCTGCTTTTCATTCCTTCTACTGTGTTCTTCAGTTCCGAAATTGAATTCTTCATTTCCTTTTGGCCTTTGATGATAGTTTCTATTTCCTTTTTCATGTTGATATATTTTCCAGAGAGCTCATTGTAGCTCCCCTCTAGTTTCTGGTAGCTCATTGTGAGCTCTTTGAATAATTCAATATCTGATAGCTGACTTGCCTCTCTTTCATCTGACATTATTTCTGAGCCTCCCACCTTTTCTTTCATTTGGGCATTGTTTCTTTGTCTTCCCATTGCTTATGAGACTCTTCTTGTTAGCTTCAGCTTCTTAAATTTATCTGTTCTGACTCCCTGCGTTTATTGTGTGAATTTATGTGGTAGAATACCTTTGAAATTCTGTGGTGCAGTCTCCTGCAGGTATCTTGATGTTCACTTCCACCTACTCCTTTCTTTGTGTGTGTGTGATGAGCTGGAGGGGGAGGCAAAATGGTTTATGACAGCAGGAGAATACTTTATGATATTTACAGTCACAGCTGCTAGAAAAGAGTTAGAAGATCTTTAGGCTCTATATAGTGTTAACTGTAATCTTCAACCCACATACCACTTTTAAGAAAGGATAGACCAAAGATAAGTCTCTTGTTGGGGAGCAAGGCTTGTGAGTTGTATCTAGAAAGCAGTGAGATTGCGGGTGGTCAGATTTCGAGGTAAGGTAAGAGTAAAGAATAGTAAATAGGCATAGCATGTGAGCAAGTAGAGTTAATCACTACAGTACTAGAATTCAGGAACCTGTAAAGTAGGCTAAGATCCAAGAGATGTGTTGTGAAGTATTTATAGTGGTATAGAAAGCAACCAACAAACAAACAAACATAAAAAAAGGCCAGGAGAAGGGAGGAAAAAGCGATAAATTTGGGATGGGAGGAAGAAGGACTAAAACAGAAAAAAAGAAAGGAGAGGAACAAAGTACTGAAAGACACAGCAACAATAAAATTAAAAAAAATATGATTACTGAAAAAAGTTTTTAAAAAGTTTCAAAAAAGTTTCAAAAAAACCAAAAAACCGTCTCTTGTTGGTTTGAAACTGTCTAATCCGGTATTTCTGGTTTCAGCAGGACCCCTCTGTGGGTTGGGTTGTGCGCCCAGGTGTACACCCTCCCGCCAGCCAGGCTACCAGACTGGGGTGTGGGCTCCCGCCCACACGCCAGGCTGCCTGGGTCCCACAGGATCTGGTACTGGTCCTTCCCAGTCCTCTGGCTGGGTGAGAAGCACGTCAGGCTGCCTTCGCAGGAGAACACCTCAATCCACTTTCCAATAAAAACTTCTCCAGAAAGCCTGCCTCTCAGCCCAGCCAAATCCCCAACCTGACTGGTTAGGACAGTGCTCCTCTCAAATTTCATGGGCTGGGGGACTGGTGGGCTGGCGACCACAGAGGTTGCAACTACACATGGCCCCCTGTCCTTGCCACCCTCCCTGTAAACCTAGGCAGATAGTTCTCTGCCACCCAGCACCGCCTAGATGGGGAGAGAGGGAGCCGGCTCTCTTCCAAGGACCCCGCAGCCGGCCCAAGGCTTCACTGGGTGGGGGACTCTGGATGAGTCCTCCGTGGCAGATGCCCTCAACTCTGGCTACAGATGGAAGATTCTACACCCTTAACTTGGCGCGGTGGTGGCTCCTAGGCCATTACAGGCTGGCTGAGGGCAGCCGACCCTGCCACTGCCGCTTTTGTCATTACTCACAGGTGCTGGGCTACCGGTGAGTCCTCTGTGGCAGATGCCCCAATGCTGGCCACAGAAGGAAGCCTCTGGGCCCTGACAGCTGCGGCAGCAGCAGCCCCGAGGTCTTTACCTGCCGGCCAAGGGCTGCTGGTCCTGCCACTGCCTCTTTTGACTTTATTCGGGGGTGCCAGACTCTGGATGAGTTGTCTGTGGCAGAGGCCCCTTTTGCTGGACGCAGATGGAAGCCTCTGGGCCCCAACCACTGGGGCAGCTGCTGCTCCAGGGCTGTTATGCACTGGCCAAGGGCTGCCAGCCCAGCCACCAGGTCTGTCCTTACTCACATCCCTGAGACCCCAGCGACCTGTAGCTGTCTGGTCCATCACTATTTCTGGTCTCTTATTTTCATAAATGCTGGGTAATTGTTGGTTGGGGAATTGATTGTGCTGTTCCTCAGTAGATCTTCCAGGATTTTCTCCCAGGGGTAGGAGAACTGGAGTTGCTCCGTCCTACTCTGCTGCCATTTTCCCACCACAGCAATTTTGAGAAAGAAGGACAAAGTAGTAGGGATCACAATATCTGCTATCAAACTATATTACAAATCAATTTTAATCAAAACAGTAGGTGCTGGTGTAAGAACAGACATTATAATCAGTGGAATAGAACAGAGAGCCTAGTAATAAACCCAAGTTTCTGTGGTCAATTACTATTCGACAAAGGTGTAGAATCATAAAATGGAATAAAAATAGCCTATTCAACAAAGTGTTTCGGGGGATCTGGATAGATACATGCAGGAAAAGGAAACTCAACCATCATCTGACACCATACACAGAAATGGTGTAAGATGGATAAAAGACTTAAATAGAAGTTGCACACCATAGAAGTCCTAGAGGAGAACATAGGCAGGAAGATCTAAGATATTCCACACAGCAATATTTTTACCAATATGTCTCTTAGAGCAAGGGACATGAAGGAAAAAAATAAATAAATGGGATTTCACCAAAATAAAAAGCTTCTGCATGGGTAAAATCATTGTTTTTAGATTATATATATATATAATCTAAAAATGTGTATGCTTGATGTATATATATATATATATATATATATATATATATATCCATCCATTTAATTTTTCATCTTTTTATTCTTATAGAAGTCTCTTAAACATCTCTTACAATACCTGTGATGATGAACTCTTTTAGCTTTATTATTTGGGAAGCTTTTTATCTGTCCTTCAATTCTAAATGACATCATTAGTCCTCAAATTCATCAATTTGAATATTTCATGTCTGCTCCTTCTAGATTGCAAAGTTTCAGTTGAGAAATTAGCTGACAGTCTTATTGGACCTCTCCTGTAGATACTTAACTGCTTGTCTTTTTGCTTCTTCTATGATTCTTTAATATTTTGCATTTTAATTATAATGTTTCTTCATATGGCCTTATTTGGGTTCTTGATAGAAACCCTCTGAGCTTCTGGGGCTTTTATGTCTATTTTCTTCAGGATTAAAGAAGTTTTTTGTCATTATTTCCTCAAATATATCTCCAATACTTGTTCTCTCTCTTCTCCTTCTTGTAACCTTGTGATATGAATGTTTGTATGCTTGATGGTGCCCCAGAGGCCCCTTAAAATATCCTCATTTTTAAAAGCTTTTTTATTTTTTTGCTTTTCTGATTGCATGTTTTCTGCTTTCTTGTTTTTCAAATCATTGATTCAATCTTCTGCTTCATCTAATCTAATGTTCATTATTTCTCATGTATTTTTCTATTTTAAATTGTTCAAGTATGGTCGTCTCCATTTCCCCCCATCACTCTCCTTCATCCACCCATCCTCAAGCTAATGTAATTTTCATTTTAGTTACTGTAGTCTTCATTTATGACTCTTTATTATTATCTCTATATTCATGTTTTTATCTCATTGTCGAAGTTCTCATTGAACTCATTTAACAATCTTATAACAAGTATTTTGGTCTCTGCATCTGGTAGATTGCTTGTCTCCATTTTGTTTAGTTCTTTTTTCTGGGGTTTTATTAATTTCTTTCATTTGGATCCTGTTTCTTTGACTTTTTATTTTGGTTGTTTTCCTGTGTTTGTTTCCTTATATTAATCTGGTCTTGAAAGAGTGGTCATATGTAGTAGGTACCCTTTGGGGCCCAGTTGCACAATGGTCACCTGAGCCAGGTGCTCCTAGTGTGTCCCTTGGGTGGGTTGTGTATGTCCTGCTACTGCAGTTGATTGTTGTAGATGGGTCATTGGGAGAAATTTGTTTTCAGGATGATTGGTTGTGAGGACTGACCTCAACTAGTGTGGAGGATCTCTTGTGACTGTCAGTGACAGTGACTGACCCAATGAAGGAAGAATTGCATTAGCAGTATTTTGATGCCTGTCAAGTCTTCCCTTTGAGTGTGTCATTTGTGTAGGTGGTTGGATAGTGCTCTGTTATAGTCTGAAACTGGCCACTAAGTGTGTTGGTTCTGGTGCCTCTTAGGAGATGCAAGTCAAGATTAGCCACTGCCTGTACCCTACCTATGGTCACCTGGTATTAGGTAGAAAGCAATCTGGAGATGGTTGTCATTTGTACTGGGCTTGGAGGTGTGGTAGGGTGGTGGTGAGGCTGTGGACTGAGGATAGCTGACACTGGTGCTGGTCTTGGGTCTTGGAGCTGCTTAGCAAGTGCAGGGAAGGCCAAAGCCAGATGTTGCTTGCTTGCGGTTTTTGAACCTTTGATTTTAGGAACATCCGCAGCATGAGTTAAGACAGGCTGTTTCCAAAAAGGCCACTGGAAACAGCTTGAATGGCCTGCAATTTTGTGGCACAAGGTCTCAGAGGATCACCAGGGCAGGGCAAACAGTGTTAGCCAGGTTGATGGAGACTCATATATAACATCTGTCTCTGTCTGCAGACAAAGGGCTCAATAATGGGATGGTGGCACTGAAAGCACTTTTGTCTGGAGAAATCTACCCTTCCAGCTCTTGCCCCAAGTCTCTGCTCCTCCCACCAGTCTTAAAGTGTATTCTTCTTTACACTCTGCAGTTATAGAACTTCTGTTCAGCTTCCTTTTAGGTGATTCTCAATGATGGTTTTTCTGTAGTTTACTTGTAATTTTGTAGTAGTTGTGGAAGGAGATGAGTACATTTACCTACTCAGCCACCCTGACTACAAGCTTCAAATTTTAAAATCTGGAATCGTTTTCAGTCTTAGTCTTTGTCTTTAATGATCTTGTCATTTTTGAAGTGTACAGGACAATTGTTTTGTAGAATAATGCTAAGTTTGTGTTTGTCTGATATTTCTTCATAGCGAGGTTCAAGTTACACATATTTTGAGAAGACTATCCCAGAAATAATGTGTCATTTTCAGTGCATCATATCAGTCACATGACATGGTATGTCCCAATATTAGTTAGTTTTGCTGACTTTAAGTGATTTCTAAACTGCAAAGTGGTATTTTCCCCTTGTAAGTGGTAAAGGCTAACTGTGACTTTAAGCAAATATAATCAAATGTGAGAATCTATGGGATGAGCTAGAGCTCTACACAATTGAGAGAACCCTACATGTGACATGACCACCCTACAGGAAGAACTGTATGATTATAATAAAGCTCTATGTTTCTTTCTCTTTCCTTTCCTTTTATAAGTACCCTGACATCTTATCATACAGGCCAGAGTATGCACATGGCTTGCCATGCCTGCATGCACTGGGTTGCAGTACCCCTCACTTTTAGAATAATAAATTTCTTTGGTGATTATGTGCCTATTCAATATTACTTTTTAGTCAATATAAGGTATAGATATCTTAGGGGAAATAATTTCAGGTCATGTAAATATTCTGTTCCTCAATATTTTACTCATTGCTTTTATCATCCATTGGCAATTGTTGCCTAAATTAGGTATCACTAAAATGGTTTCTAAATGGTAGTTGTGATTATCTAATTCTATAATTTTATACATTTATCAAGGGTTTTCTATTTCCTGGAAGAGTTCTCTCTTTTCCTCCAGTTTTTATGTGTTCATCTATTCAGTTATATCAGCATGGGAGTATAGATTTATATTTTACTCAAGGTTATTTTTTGTTGCTATCAATACTTATTTTGACATCCAAGTGGCACCATATTAGGCCAGTGAGAACCTCTTCATGCTGATTCCTGTGTATTCTTGGCATGTGTTATGAACTGAATTCTGTCCCTTTCCCATAAGTCCATATGTTGAATCCCTACCTCCCAATTTGACTGTATCTGGGATAGGGCCTTTTTGAAGGTAATTAAGGTTGAATAAGCTCATAAGGGTATTCTTATAGGAAAGAGAAGAGGCAGATGCCAGAGCTCTCTCTCTCCATGCTAAATACAGAAAAGGTTGTGTGAAGATGTAGCAAGAAGGTGATTCTGCAATCTGAGGAAACAGACCTCAAAAGAAACCAACAAGACCAACACCTTGATCTTTTCCAGCTTCCGGAACTCTCAGAAAATAACATTTCTGTTGTTTAAGCCAGCCAGGATATGGTATTTTGTTATGACAGCCTGAGAAGACTAATATAGCATGCCCCCCCTCATTCTATGAGTATTTCTTTATTTTCTAGCTCAAGAGCCAGTTTTGTTTTTTTTTTTACCTTCTCGTGATTCAGCCATTTTTCCAAAGAACCCTCATTCCTTTTAGTGAAGAATGGTATTTAGCAACTGAGATCTGAGAGCTAGATGTGTTTATTACTACTGGGATTTATTGCCTCAAAACTTCAGTGGACAGAGCTAAAATAGATCTATGCTACTTTTAAAATACCTCATCACATATGTCTGAATCTTCTTGATTCTAGTTTCTTGCAGTAAAGCATGAGACACTGATTCCTGAGATAGTTGGTTTCACTAATTTCTCATCTATCAAAACATAAGGAGTTCAAACTTTATTTTCAGCATGCTCAGAAACCATCTCTCAATACACATGCATAATTCATCTATATACATACTCAACTTTGACACAATTCCACAAATCCAGGTGGGAGAAGCAGTGGGGAATTTATTTATTCATTTACTTTATAGTTAAACATACTCTCTACATTTAAAAATCAAAATACCACACTCTGGGAGAGGGCATGGTTAAATGGTGACAGATGTAAATGTTGCTAAAATAGGGGAAAAATAAAGAAGCACCTTATAAGAACAGGAAGACAGAAAGACAAGCAAAAGATAAAGTTGGTATTCTATAAAGATATTTTTCTGAGAGAACTAAACAAGGTTTCTTAAGTGTTATTCCCAAGCCAGGTTTAGAGGGTAAGCCATGTGAAAGACAAGTGTGTCCAAAATAATGTCTGGAAATAAGACTTGATGACTACACTTAAAATTTATAACTAAAAGTTAGTGTTAGATGGAACTAGTAACTATATTGCAAAACAATGAGATGACTACAGCACTACAATTATAGATTCCAAACTGAATTAAGTTTTCCATAAAGCGTATGCGAGGTAGCAAAAACAATTAGCACATTGTCTGCCCCCCCTTTTTGCATTCAATAAATATTTATTTTATTCCTAAAAAATAAGACAGAGAACTTCAGTCTTGGTGTGGGAGTTGAATGGAAGTGCTAAAATGCTTAAGCTTTCCACATTGAAAAAATTGGCTCAGGGAGTGACGACATGCAGGATTTGACTTTGTCTGGTGGAAAAGATAACATGAATAGGGAGGACTGCCAAGAACTTTAGCTGACATCTACAGGGTTCATCCACCTCTAATTGTTTCAGTGCATCTGAAGTTACATGCTGGCTTCTAGCCAAGAATATCAGGGGCCACCACTGGGAACATTACCAAGGGATTGGTAGCAGAAGAAGCAAAAGACTGGTGAGTTATCTTTATCGCTTTTCTGTTAAAGAGAAAATCATGACACTTGGGAAAATTTATCCCCCCCCCAAAACTATGCATATGAAACACACAGGTAGATATAAGTGTCTTTTCTATCTGCTTCATTTGAACACGATCACTATTCTGACCAACATCATGGAAAGGCACACAAATCAATTATCAAATATATCCAGATTAAAAAATGAATAAAAAACTAGAGACCACTATAAACATCTCTATTTTAATAGTGTTTATATATTTTTAACCATTCTCTGTCAGTTTGTTAGTTTAAATTGAGATGTCCCACATAGTATTGTGGGAGCCCGCCAGGCCGCAGGGGGCCAAGGACAGAGCCCCCACTGTGAAAATGGTGGCGGGACTTGGTTTCTGGTCCCTGGAGCCGGCGGGTATCTTGACATCTTCCGGACCTTCTCCTTCTCAGCCTTGAAAGAAAGAACAAGATCTTGGCATATGCGTCATGTTCCAAGGAAGTGATAGTAATGAGGACACTGTTATCTTTGGGCCCATGTTCTCAGGATATGAGAACATCTTGCCCTCTTGATAGCCTTCGGGAGTGTACAAACTTTTGTAAAACAGCATTGTTCTCAGGCCACTGCAGTTCTGCATATAAGCCAGCAGTTCCTTGAATAAATTTGCCATTTGCCAGCAGAGCTCATGGTCCTCTCCATTCTTTAAGTCCCTCGCCTCACCTTGCGACCACCCTTGCTGCCGAGGGTGGCGGCAGAGTGGCGCCCGAAGAACAGGGACCCGGAAACAGGGGGTCAGGGGGGACCAGCAGAGTCCTAATCGTGAGGATAGAGGAGCCTGAGAGGACCGCTGCTACGGGGGCCCGGTAAGTTAAAAGTAAAAGTAGCAGGGAGCGGTGTTGGAGAGTTGTTAATCATGAGGATTTCCCACTCATCAGATCAGGGACTTTTTGAACAAGTCCTTTGCTCCTTATTGAAGGGGCGAGGCATTACTACCTCTAAGAGTCAAATACATCGTTTTGTAGATTTTATTCAACAAGTTTGCCCTTGGTTCCCGGAAGAAGGTACTATTAATATGGAAATTTGGAAAAAGGTAGGAGAACGTATTCGTGAACACTACCGTACTCACGGTCCAGAGAAAACTCCTGTTGATACATTTTCTTTGTGGACACTAGTGAGAGATTGTCTTAGAGGAGATTCTGAGTTTGAAAAATGGGAATGCGGGACTCGCAGTAGCCTGCGAGCCACTCCTTCGGCAGAGAATCTTTCTCGCCCTGCACCTCCAGTGCCGACTGCCCCACCTCCAACAACTTGGGAGTCGCCACGGTATGAGGAACCTGATCTTAAGGTGGCGACTGATTTTAAGGTGGCGACTGTTCAATCGGAGCCGCCAAACCCTGATGAAGCAGATTGGGGAGATCTAGAAGGTCAAGCGGAGCCCGGATAGCTCAGTTGGTAGAGCATCAGACTTTTAATCTGAGGGTCCAGGGTTCAAGTCCCTAAGTTTTGGGACATGATCCCACTGTTATTGTTGTACCTTATACTGCTGAGCAACTTAACTGGCTTCTTAACTTTAACGACATTTTTGCTCTTGCCTTTGAAGGTTTTGCTGGAACCATCTCTCATCATCTGCCCGCTGATAAAATTTTACTATTTGCCCATACTGCACGATTTATTTTTCCTAACATTGTCACTTCTGAACCTTTATCGACCTCCTTTACCCTATTCACAGATGGATCTTCTAATGGACGTGCTGTTCTACTTACTCCTACCAAGCCTCTCATCTGGGCCACCCCTTATGTTTCAGCTCAAGAAGTGGAACTGTTTGCTGTCAGCCAAGCTCTTGCCCTATATAATCAACCATTTAATCTTTACACAGATAGCCAATATGTTGTTCGAGCTATGGCTGTTTTAGAAACTGTTCCTTTAATTCATACCTCTAATCATACGATTTCTCAGCTTTTCTCAGATATTCAACAACTTTTACAGAAACGACAGTTTCCCTGTTTCATTGGTCACATTCGAGGACATTCCTCCCTTCCTGGACCCCTTGCCCATGGTAATCAAACTGCAGATACTTTTACGCAAATTTTCCTTTCACAGGAGCAAAAGGCTACATCTTCTCATGCCCTGCATCATCAATCTGCTCGCTCTCTTCGTTATCAATTCCGTCTCACCCGAGAAGCTGCCCGTCAAATTGTTAAATCATGTTCTACGTGCGCTCAGCTTCTCCCCGTGCCTCATTATGGTATCAACCCTCGTGGTCTTAAACCCAATGATCTTTGGCAGATGGACGTTACCCACTGCCCAGCGTTTGGACGATTACGTTACTTACATGTCACCGTTGATACCTGTTCTCATTTTATCTGCGCTTCTCCTCTCACAGGTGAAAATGTACGCAATGTTATTACTCACCTTCTCTTTTGTTTTTCAATCCTTGGAGTTC
Source organism: Sturnira hondurensis (assembly GCF_014824575.4). NCBI lineage: Eukaryota > Metazoa > Chordata > Mammalia > Chiroptera > Phyllostomidae > Sturnira > Sturnira hondurensis. Next base: position 1,693,879 of record NW_028081875.1, read on the forward strand.
CTAAGGTCTTGAAGACAGATAATGCCCCAGCGTATACTAGTAAAAGTTTCGCTTCTTTTTGTGCTTCATTTCAGATTTTACATAAAACAGGTATACCTCACAACCCACAAGGACAAGGTATCATTGAACGTACTCATCTTTCCCTCAAACATCAGTTCTCTAAATTAAAAGGGGGGAGATGGTATGATCCTCATTCTCCTAAACTGTTAGTGTCACATTCCTTATTTGTTCTTAACTTTTTAACTTTGGATGCAGAGGGACGCTCCGCAGCTGATCGGCATTGGGGGCCGCGTATGCGACATTACCCGTTGGTTTATTGGAGAGACCCCATAAATGGGTCTCGTCATGGACCTGACCCCTCCCATGGGGCAGAGGGCATGTTTGTGTTTTTCCAACAGACGCAGAAGCCCCTCGTTGGCTTCCTGAACGCTGTGTCCGACATGCCCAGAAGTAAGATGAACCGGCTGAGGAGACGGCTAGCACGCCTAACAATACAACCTCGCCTCAACCACCCGGAGTGAGCTCGGAGAAGAAGCCAACGCCTAGCGATTTTGCTGAACCTTTTGTAAATGCTGAGAATTCAAGTGAAGACTAAAGAATATTGGACTTTTGTCCCTAATCCTCCCATGATGCATCCTGTAACCTGGAACGATAATGACTTTGTTCCTGTTTATGTTAACAATACTAAGAGTTAAAATCGCTTGAGGTTCGATCTTCTTTAAGATGTCATTTCATGTTTTCCTATATATGTGTTACCCCTTTTCCCTATAATTCAACTAAGTTTCCATGGGAAAAGATTCGTAACCATTTGTTAGGAATTTGGCATAATTGCAATTCATCCTTAGACCTTATTACGTTACATAAAGAGATTCAAGATTTGATAAATGCCCCTCCTTTAAACATAGATATTGCTCGAGATGCTCAGAATTTCTTGTCCGCTTTATCCAAGCAGTTTCCCTCTTTTGGACATATTCTTTATAGTTGGATAGGTTTTGGTATCTTCGTTATTCTGCTTTTGTTGTGTATACCTTGCATTATTCGGTTTTTTATCAAACAAATCGGTGGCTTGTACGTAGACCTCAAAAAACATAAGCTGGACATGACGAAGAATGTGGAGCCGGTTCGATATATAAAATAAAAAAGGGGGAGATGTGGGAGCCCGCCAGGCCGCAGGGGACCAAGGACAGAGCCCCCACTGTGAAAATGGTGGCGGGACTTGGTTTCTGGTCCCTGGAGCCGGCGGGTATCTTGACATCTTCCGGACCTTCTCCTTCTCAGCCTTGAAAGAAAGAACAAGATCTTGGCATATGCGTCATGTTCCAAGGAAGTGATAGTAATGAGGACACTGTTATCTTTGGGCCCATGTTCTCAGGATATGAGAACATCTTGCCCTCTTGATAGCCTTCGGGAGTGTACAAACTTTTGTAAAACAGCATTGTTCTCAGGCCACTGCAGTTCTGCATATAAGCCAGCAGTTCCTTGAATAAATTTGCCATTTGCCAGCAGAGCTCATGGTCCTCTCCATTCTTTAAGTCCCTCGCCTCACCTCGCGACCACCCTTGCTGCCGCGGGCGGCGGCATAGTATAGTCATTACTCGCCACCTCTCAGATTGTGCTTAAAGTTCCTAATCTCATGTTATCTGCACCCCACTAATTCCTGAATTCAATCACCCTCCTCTTCAGACTCTAGGAGCCCAGAAGCTGAACCAGGTTTTTTCTCAGGAAAAAGTACCTGATACATGGTCAGGACAGAGGTTTAGAGAGCTGACTGACCCAGGAAGTTAGGTCCACTTTGGCACAGAACACGGAAGACCTTGGCTCTGAAACTGATCTCCCAAGATTTTTTCACTTGAGGAAAATGCAGCATGGTAATTTATACCCAGGTCTTTCCTAGACTTCTGATCCCCATATCTGAATTTAGGGATGGAAATGAGACATAAACTGAACTTATTTTTGTTTAGTATTCTTTAGGTTAAATTTTCAGTTTTTTTTCTGACCCAAACAAAAGGATAAGACCTGGTGGACATTTTTACATTTTCTATGGTTGGATTCTTTAAATATCTGCTGCAACAATTCTTCTGCACATGTCTCAGTAACTTAGACAACCTGACTTAGGCATGGGTCTTTATCCTAGAAAGAATAAATCTTCTAAAAATATTAGCAGTTGCGATAGAGGGGCTTGCCAATGATTCTCAATTCCACCTACATCATAGAATAATCAGTGAATGGCTAAAAAATTCAAGCAGTCCCAGCTTCAGATATTCCATCTTTCTCTTGGGTTGTGAGGCATTTTCCTCCAATGCATATTGTTTTAATAATTTGTTTTTCATTATAAAATATTCTAAACATATATAGAGACACTGTTAATGTACTTGCCACATAGATTAGCAACATATGTCATTGGTTTTGGGTACAAGAAAAGGAAGGAAGCAAGGAAAAGAAGAAGGGAGGGAGGGAAAGAGAGGTAGAAAATCTACAGATAAGAAAGAAGTGAAAAAAAGGAAATAAGTTCTCTTAATATCTAAATAGGTCAGATGCTATGTCTGTGTCTTACATATTTTATTTCATTTTTTGTACACAATGGGAGCAGGTGAGTAAACTGATTCTTGGAAATTCTCAGGTCACACAGCTATTAGGTAGCCCTTCTATTTGGATTCTCTTTATTCTGGCTCCAAAGAATTCTGAGCTCTCTCTCTAACCTGTATCAAGCTTTGCCAAGAGGAGGAGGGACCAACAGGAACAGGCAGACAGAAGTCTGTGTTCTTGGCGTAACGTTTGATTGGTCCCTCACAACTTACCCAGGACTTCAAGGTACATAAGAAGGGACGAATGATACAGGGAACCATCACAGCAGAGCTTTCAGACAGGAGTAAACTCAAGCACTGATTCAGAATACCTGATATTATTTTGTTTGTTAGGGGCTTTAGACAGTATGTCCTAATAAGGGTCACTATACAGTTGTAAAATAAGGTGGGAGAGGGGTGTGTGTTAAATCTCTGCTTAACCTGCATTTGAATGAACATGGCAGCTGGGGCTACTGCCAGAATTTGTATCTAGTCCATTTGGGCTGAGAAAGTAGTAAGTTTTAGCCCAGAAGGAAAACTAAATACAATAAAATTCTTGGCAAGTATCCACAGGGATCTGAAAATGACATAATGGACAGACAGGGAATAGATGTTTCCCCTTAGTGGTTACAGATTAGAAACAACCTGCTGAAGGACACCCATACAAGTGGACATTCCAGAACATTCTCTATCATGGTAACAAGGTAGAAGAATGTAGAACTGTCCAGTTGTGAGTGATGATTGGTTAGGCCATTCTTGAGTTTGGTCATTCACTGTGGGGCTTTGATTTGGGGTATCTATTTCCTTTCTCCCACTCTTACTCCCTCCCTGACTCCATTTTTCTCTTTCCCCACTTCTCTCCTCTATACATTATCCTATTTTATTAAATGATAAACTGTTGAAAACGTTCCATAGAAAAATGAAACTCAATTTGAACTAAATTCAATACAGCAGTTTAGAGATCAAAAGCATGATACTGATCGAAAAGAGCTAGTTGTAAAATGATGCAAAAAATATAAAACCATTTACATAATTAAAAATATATGAGAAGGGGCTTTAGTGTGCTTGTGATGTTCATTTTCATGATCTAGGTGGTGGTTGCACATGTGTGTTTTGTTTGTGAAAGTCCATGGGTCTATACACATTAGATATGGCACTTTCCACATCTACATTATATACTTCTATAAAGTTACAATAAATTATAATGAATAAGTACACTAATCACTGTTGTGTATTATGGGCATGCATATGTGGTTAATAGCATAAAACCATGAGGAAACTGAGGCTCAGAGAAACAAAACAACTCAAGCTGAAGTCTGTTAGTTAGGAGGTAGTGGAGACAAGATGTCAGTCCACATCTGGAATACTTCAAAGACACAGCCTTTTTGCAATACTACAGTGCCTCTACTAAGTGAGTATCTTGCATCAAATTAAGAAGCAGTGATTGCCCCTGAGACAAGTGGTCGATTAATTCATTCCAACTCTGCCCAGAACTAACTCATAAAAAAAATTGAGATGTTGCTATTTATACATAAGCCCTAATTTTACCATAAATAAAATGTCATTTATAAAATCTCATCCACATGCTTTGCAAATCATTGTACAAGTTTGATGAGGTAGTGTAAGGGAAATGTTCTGATAAGTGACAACTGTTGTAGCTATACATGATATAAAGAATTGAAAATTTCCTCTGTCCTGTCATTTGATTTCATTTATTATTATTTATTTATAACTATTTTATTGTTGTTCAATTACAGTTGTCTGCATTTTCCCACCACCACTACCCTCCACCCCAGCTGAGCCCACCTCCCTCCCTTGCTTCCACTCTCCCCCTTGGTTTTGTCTGGGTGTCTTTTATAATAGTTCCTGAAAGCCATTCCCCCATTGTCCTCTCCCCCATATCCTCTGTCTATTGTTAGATTGTGCTTCATTTCAATGTCTCTGGGTATATTTTGCTTGCTTTTTTTCTTCTGTTGATTATATTCCAGTTAAAAGTGAGATCATACGGTATTTGTCCCTCACTGCCTGGCTTATTTTACTTAGCATAACACTCTCCAGTTCCATCCATGTTGTCACAAAGGGTAGGGGCTCCTTATTTTTCTCTGTTGTGTAGTATTCCATTTTGTAAATGTACCATAGTTTTTTTATTTTCATTTTATGAAGCCATGTGGAAATGTCTTTTCTCCTGGCTACTTATATCCTCACCATCAGAGGGCATTTTTTTATCCCTTTCCCCATATAAGGACCAAACACATCTTTAACTTTGTGTCTGTTGTCCAATTTAATCTTTAGGGCATTCCTGTGAGAGAGGTTAAGTAGAACAGGTTGAAGAAAAATTTTCTTCCCTTCAACAGGTGTAGGAGTTAAGGCACAAAACATTTATGCTCTAAACCACTCAGACTTGAACAAAGAAAAGGAGAGGGAAACGCAGGCTTAGATTTTTTTTTTTTTGACATCTTTCTTTCTTCCACCATCGATAGACAAACTTACCTCAACACTATGGGCCCATTAGTCTGATTCAATTCTTACAGGTTTTCTTAAAGTGTGTATTTCCCATGAATGGCAATTTTTTATATTACCATAGTATTACAAATTAAGAAAATCTAACATTGGTATAGTATTGTTATTTAGTCCAGAGTCTATTTTTAAATGATATCATGGTCATTTAATAATCAAAGTTTAAATAGTGTCCTTTCTAGCTATTTCCCCAAGTCCAGGGTTCAGTCACATTGGAACCACATGTCATGACTGTTTAAAGCTCCATTAATATGGAGCAGCCCTTCAGCTTTCCTTTAATTTTTGACCTTGATGTTTTTGAAGGGTAGAGGCCAGTTATCTTATTTTTTAAAAGATTTTATTTATTTATTTTTAGAGGGGAAGGGAAGGAGAGAGGGAGAGGAATATCAATGTATGGTTGCCTCTCGTGCATCCCCTGATGGGAACTGGCCTGCAACCCAGGCATGTGCCCTGACTGGGAATCAAACTGCAGTTGTTTGGTTCGCAGGCCCGTGCTCAAACCACTGAGCTAAACCAGCCAGGGTGAGGCCAGTTATTTCATAGAATATCACTCAATTTGGATTTCTCCAGTGTATTTCAGTTTGGAAAAGAAAAACTACCAAAGTGATACTGTGTCCTACTCAGTTCATTCTGTTAGGACGCATACAATATCTGTTTGTTCTAATATCAATGGTGTTAACTAGGAGATTAATTAATTTTTCATGCATGTTGAATTAAATAAGTATGTGTGGCTCGAACAACTGGAAGGTTGTTTATGGATTACCCGATGCTTTATTTTAATTTTAGGGCTAGAAATATTATTGGATAACACACTATTATATCTGCTGTATATCTTTCAAATATACACCAATAACTTAAGAAGAAAAACACAAATTAACAGCAAACCAGATTTACTTGGTATTTCTTTTTATTATTGTTCAAGTACAGTCATCTAATTTTCTCACTACCACTCCCTCCTCCACTACCAATCCCTACCTGCAACCTTAATCTTACCCCCTTTAGCTTTCTCCATGTGTCTTTTATACATGTTCCTTGAGGATCCTCCCCCTTTATCCCTTCGTTATCCCCTCTTCTCTCCCTTTTGGTTCTTGTCAGTTCTTCATTTCAAAGTTTCTGGTTATGTTTTGCTTGTTTATTTATTTTTATTTTTTAAATTTTAATTTAATTATTGTTCAAGTACAGTTTTTCATCCCCCACTCCCATCCCAGCCCACCCCGCCGTGCTCCCCACCTCCCTCCCATTTCCACCCCCCTTAGTCATTCTCCATGTGTTCTTTATACTAGTTTCTGTGAATCCTTCCCCTTTTCCCCTGAAATTCTCCCCCCCCACCTTGTTTGTTTATTTTGTTGATTAGGTTTAACTTATAGGTGAAATCATATGTTATTCGCCTTTCATTGTCCGGCTTATCTCATGCAGCATAATGCTCTTTGTCCCTCCATCCATGCTGTTGTGAAGGTCAGGAGCTCATTTCTTTCTGTTGCATAGCATTCCATTATGTAAATGTACCGTAGTTTTTAGATCTACTAATTTACTCATGGGCACCAAGGTTGCTTCCAAGACTTGGCTATTGTTAAATGTTGCTATGAACTTTAGGGTGCATAGGTTCTTATGAAACGAAGTATCAGGAATCTTAGGGTATAATCCCTGCAGTAGAATGGCCAGGTCGAAAGGCAGTTTCATTTTTAGTTTTCTGAGGAAATTTGATACTGTTTTCCAAAGTGGCTGCACCAGTCTGCATTCCCACCAACAGGGAACTAGGGTTCCCTCTTCTCCACATCCTCTCCAACACTTGTTTATTGATTAGTTTATGATGGCCATTCTCAACAGTGTGAAGTGGTATCTCACTGTGGTTTTAATTTGCATCTCTCTGGTGGCTAGTGATACTGAGCATCTTTTTATATGTCTATAAACCCTATGTATGTCACCAGATATGTGTTTCTTTAAGTATTTTGCCCATTTTTATTTTTATTTTTGTTTTTGTAAAGTAGAATCATCTGAGTTCTTTATATTTTGGAGATCAAACCCTTGTCTGCGGTAGCATTGGCAAATATGTTTTCACATACATTTGGTTCTTTTTTAATTTTAATACTGTTTTATTTAGCCATGCAGAAGCTTTTTTATTTTGATGAGATTCCATTTGTTTTTATGTCCCTTGTTCTATGGGACATATCAGTGAAAATACTCCTGGCATGGAATACCTGAGATTTTTCTGCCTATGTTCTACTGAAGAGCTTTTATGGTGTCATGACTTATATTTGTTTTTTATCTACCTTGAGTTTATTTTTATGTATGGTGTAAGCTGGAAGTCAAGTTTCTTTTCTTTCCTTTCCTTCTTTCTTTCCTTTTCTTTTTTTTTCTTTTTCTTTTTCTTTTTTTTGCATTTAGTTACTCATATCTCCCAACACCATTTGTTGAAGACTTGGCTTTATTTCTGGGCTCTCTATTCTGTTCCATTGATCTATGTGTCTGTTCTTCCAGTACTAGACTCTTTTAATTATAATGACCTTGTAATATATTTTGATCTAAGGTATTGCAATCCCTTCTACTTTATTTTGCCTTCTCAACATTACTATAAACTATAAACTTTTGAGATGCTTGTTCTATATCTGTGGAATATGTAATTGGTACTTTAACAGGTATTGCATTGAAACTATAAATAGCTTTCAGTAATATGGACATTTTGATGATGTTAATTCTTTTTTATTTAATTCTTGTTCAAGTAGAGATGTCTGTATTGTATTCCCAGCCCTGCCCCGGCCAAGTGCTACCCACCTCCCTCCTATTTCCACCCTCCACCTTAGTTATTGTTCATGTGTCCTTTATACTTGTTGTTGTGACTCCTTCCCCTTTTCCCCTGTGATTCTCTCCCCACTCCCCTTTGGACCCTGTCAGCATGTTCTGTATTTCAGTGTCTTTGGTCACATTGTGCTTGCTTGTTTGTTTTGTTGTTTAGATTCATTTTAACGGTGATATCATATGGTATTTGTCTTTCACCGCCTGGCTTGTTTCGGTCAGCATAATGCTTTCCAGTTCCATCCATGATGTTGCAAAGGGTAGGAGCTCCTTCTTCCTTTCTGCAGCATAGAATTCCATTGTGTAAATGTACCATAGTTTTTTGATCCAGTCATTGACCAATGGGCATCTAGGTTGCTTCTAACTCTTGGCTATTGTAAATTGTGCTGCTATGAACATTGGGGTGCATAGGTTATTTTGGATTGGTGTTTCAGGGTTCTTAGGATATACTCTTAACAGTGGAATTGCTGGGTCAAAAGGCACATCCATTTTTAGTTTTCTGAGAAAATTCCATACTGCTTTCCATAGTGGTTGTACCAGTCTGCAATCCCACCAACAGTGAACTAGAGTCCCCTTTTCCCCACACCCTCTCCAACACTAGTTGTTTGTTTCTTTGTTTATGGTAGCCATTCTGACTGATGTAAAGTGGTATCTCATTGTGGTTTTAATTTCAATCTCTCTGATACCTAGTGATATCGAGCATCTTTTCATGTGTCTGGATCCTCTGTATGTCCTCCTTGATGAAGTGTCTGTTCAAGTCCTTTGCCCATTTTTGAATTGGGTTACTGGTCTTCTTTGAGTGGAGTCAAGTGAGTTCTTTGTATTTTGGAGATTAAACCTTTGTCTGAGGTATCATTGGCAAATATGTTTTCCCAAGCTGTTGCTTCTCTTTTTATCTTGATACTGTTTTCCTTAGCCATGCAGAAGCTTTTAATTTTGATGAGATCCCATTTGTTTATTTTTTCCTTTGTGTCCCTTGCTCTAGCGGACATATCAGTAAAAATATTGCTGCGTGGAATATCTGAGATTTTCCTGCCAATGCTCTCCTCCAGTGCTTTAATGGTTTCACAGCTTATATTTAAGTCTTTTATCCACCTTGAATTTATTTTGGTGTATGGTGTAAGATGGTGCTCGAGTTTCATGTTCTTGCATGTAGCTGTCCAGTTCTCCCAAAACCATTTGTTGAAGAGACTAGCTTTACTCCATTTTATGTTACAGTATGTAACAATCTCCATTCACCCTCTTTGTCAAATATTAATTGACTGTAGAGAGTTGGGTTTATTTCTGGGCTCTCTGTTCTATTCCATTGGTCTATGTGCCTGTTTTTATGCCAGTACCAGGCTGTTTTGATTACAGTGACCTTGTAATACAGTTTGATATCAGGTATTGTAATCCCTCCTACTGTAATCCCTAATTCCTCAAAATTGCAGCTGCTATTCGAGTTCTTTTATGGTTCCATATAAATTTTTGAAGTATTTGTTTTATGTTTATGAAATATGTCATTGGTACTTTAATAGGCATTGCATTCAATCTGTAAATTGCTTTGGGTAGTATGGATGATGTTAATTCTTCTAAACCGTGAACACATGATATGTTTATATATCTTTGTGTCTTTCTTAATTTTTTCTTTTTTTTTTCTGAGTACAAATTTTTATATCTGTTTTTAGGTTTATTCCAAGGTACTTTATTTTTCTTGTTGCTCCAGCAAGTGGGATTTTATGCCCTGATTTCTGTTTCTGATATTTCCTTGTTGGTGTACACAGCAACGATTTCTGAATATTGTCTTTATATTCCACTGTTTTGCCAAGTTCACTTAGTAGGTCAATTCAACTTTTGGTGGAGCCTATAGGGTTTCCTTTGTACACTACCATGTCATATGCAACCAATGACAGTTTTGCTTCCTCCTTTCCCATTTGGATGACTTTTATTTCCTTTTCTTGTCTGATCACTGTGGTTAGGACTTCTAATACTATGTTGAATAGAAGTGTTAAATGTGGGCATAATTGTTTTATTCCTGATATTAGGAGGAATGCTTTTGGTTTTTCCTTGCCAATTATGATGTTCGTTGTAGGGTTATCATATATGGCCTTTATTATGTTGAGGTATACTCCCTCTACTTCCACTTTGTAGAATGTTTTTTTATCATAAGTGGGTGCTTTACCATATCAAAAGCATTTTCTGCATCTATTGATATGATAATGTAATTTTTGTCTTTGCTATTGTTTATGTGATGTATTACATTTATTGATTTGCAAATATTGTACCATCTTCGCATCCCTGGGATGAATCCTACTTGGTCATGTTGTATGATCTTTTAAATGTATTTCTTGATGCAGTTTGCCATACTTTGTTAAGTATCTTAGCATCTGTGTTCATCAGAGATATTGGCCTGTAGTTTTCTTCCTTTGTTATGTCTTTATCTGCTTTTTTTTATTAAGATGATTCTGGCTTCATTAAAATAATTTGGGAGTCCTCCCTCTTCAGTCTTTTGGAATTGTCTGAGAAGGATAGACATTGGCTTTTTCTTAAATGCTTTGTGAAATTCTCCTGTGAAACCATCTGGTCCAGAGCTTTTATGTGCTAGGAGTATTTTTATTACTGCTTCAATTTCACCAGCTATTATCAGTCTGTTCAGATTTCCTGTTTCTTCTTCCTTCAGTTTTGGAGTTTTAAAAGGCTATGTTTTTCTAGAAGTTTGCCCATTTCACCCATCCTTACAAAATTTTTGACGCATTGTTGCTTGTAGTAATTTCTCCCAATCCTTTGTTTTTCTGTGGTATCAGTTGTAATCTCTTCTCTTCCATTTTTGATTTTGCATATTTGGTTTCTTTCTCTTTTTATCCTAGTGAGCACATTCAATGCCTTGTTGATTTTGTGTATCTTTTCAAAGAAACATTCACTAACTTTATTGATATTTTGAGTTGTTATTTTTGTCTCAATGTCATTTAGTTCTGTTCTAACCATGGTGGTTTCCTTCCGTCTACTCACTCTTTGTTTGTTATTGTTCTACCAGATTTTGTATGTATAGAGCTATGTTATATTTGAAATATTTCTCTTTCTCAGGTACACCTGTGTCACTTTGAAATTCTCTTTCAGTATTGTCTTCCCTGTGTTCTATACATTTTGGGTTGTTGTGTGTTGATTTTTATTTTTTTCCTAAAACTTTTCAAAAAGATTTTATTTATTTATTTTTTAGAAGGGAAGGGAAGGAAAGAAGGACAGAAATATCAATGTATGGTCTCCTCTCGTGAATCCCCTCCTGGGAACTGGCCCGCAACCCAAGCATGTGCCCTGACTGGGAATCAAACCGCGATTGTGTGGTTTGCAGGCCAGCACTCAATCCACTGAGCTACACCACCTAGGGCTAGAACATTTTTGTTTGTTTTTAGGAAAGTACTTTCTTTGTTTCTATATCCATGTACAATAAATTTCAATCAGAAAAAAAATAAAATTTTAAATTCAAATGTTTGTGTGATTTATTCCTTGATCTCATTATTAACTCATGCATTGTTTAATAGTATGCCATTCAATCTCCATGAATTTGAATGTCTTTAAATTTTTTCCTTGAGGTTGATTTCTATATTTAGGCCTTTTTGGTCTGAGAAAATGCTTGATATAATTTACATTTTCTTGAAATTTTTGAGACTTGTTTTGTATACTATCATGTGGTCTATGTGAACATGAAAATGTTTCATGTTCATTTGCAAAGAATGTGTATTTTATTTGTTTGGGATAAAAGCATCTATGTATGCCAGTTAAGTCCATTGGGTCTAATGTGTAGTTCACTTCCACAATGTCCTTTATATTTTGTTGGAAGATCTATCCATCATTGACAGTGAGGTGTTAAAATCCCCTAGTATAGTTGTGTTCCTGTCTATATCTTTCTTGAAATTCTCTAAGATTTTTCTTGTGTATTTTGGTGCTTCTATGTTGTGTACATACATGTTTATCATAATTATGTCTACTGGATGTATTCTTCCCTGATTATTATGAAGCATCCTTCTGGGTATATTTTTATGGCTTTTGTTTTGAGGTCTTTTCTGTCTTATATAAATATTTCTATCCTGGCTTTTTTCTCTGTCCATTTGCTTGGAGTGCTTTTTTCCAACCCTTCTCTTTTAGTCTGTGTAGGTCTTTTGTCCTGAGATAGGTCTCTTGTAGGCTGCACATGTGTGGGCCATGTTTTCTTATCCACTGGGTTACCCTATGTCTTCTGATTGGAGCATTTAATTCATTTTTATTTATTATTATTTTCATAGGTATTGTTATTTTACCCTTTTTGTACCTATCTCCTCACTCTCTCACTCTTTTTCTTCATCTTCTTAAAGCTGTCCCTTTTGCATATATTGCAGTGCTGGTTTGGTGGAGGTGTAGTCTTATAGCCTTCTTTTGTCTAAAAAAAAACCTCCTTATTTCTCCTTCCATTTTAATTCATAGCCCTGCTGCATAGAATAGCCTTGGGTGCTAGTCTTTGTTTTTCATTACTTGGAACATTTCTTGCCATTCCTTTACCGTTTGAGATATTTCTGTTGAGAACTCAGCTGCCAGCCTTTGTATGTTACTTCCTTTTTCTCCCTTGCTGCCTTTAAGATTCTCTCTTCATAAATTTTGCCACCTTAATTATGATGTCTTAGAGCAGGCCTCTTTGGGTTTCTCTTTATACAGACCCTCCACACTTTCTGGATTTATGTGACATTTTCTTTCATTAAATTAGGAAAGTTTTCGAACATTACCATTTCAAACGTATTTTATATACCTTTCTCCTATTCTTTTCCTTCAGTAACCTTATTTATAGATATTGTTACACTTCATGTTTTCCTGCAATTTTGTTAACCCCTCTTCACTTTTTTCGTTGTTTTCTTTTTCTTGCTTTTTCTGGGAGTTTTATTCTACCTTGCTCTCCAGCTTGCTGAATTGATCCTCTACTTCATCTAACCTGCTTCTGATTCCTTCTACTATCTTCTTCAATTCAGAAATTGTATTCTTCATTTCCTCTTGGCTCCTCCTGATAGTTTCTGTGTCTTTTTTTCATGCTGATTTAATTTGCAGTAAGTTCCTTGTAGCTTCCTTGTAGTTTTGGTAATTCTTACTGAGCTCATTGAGCTTCCTTATAACCATTTTTCTGGAACTCAATATCTGGTACTTCCTCCTTTTCTTTCCATTGGGGATTTTTTAAATCTTCTCATTGTTTGTGAGACTCTTCTTGTTCACCTCTGCATCTTAAATTGATCTGTTTTTACTTACTGATGTTGTGGTGTGCATGTCATAGTAGGATATGTGTGAGATTCAGTGGTGCAGTCTTCTTGATCTCCTGAGCTTGGTGATCTTTGAATACTCCTTATGCCATTTATGTTGGTTCCCTGGATGTAATTGGGTTTCAGTTTTTGTTGGGTCATTCTTTGGGGTGTTCTTTCTTCCAGCTGGTTGATTTAAGGTCACTCAACCCACCATGTGCTTTATGCTTTTATGCAGGTGCTGCCAGAACAAAACCACCAAGAACAGGAGACAAACACACACTAGCAGTAACTCACACCCACAATCCCACTATCAACAACAAATGAACCAATAGTAATAAGGGTGTAAAAAGGTTGACTATTATAAGAAAGGAGAAAAATAAACTATAGTATGAAATCTGGTGACTTAATATGCACAAACTTGATGGGCAAGAAATTAATGTTAAAAACCTATGCAGAAACAAACATATTACTAATCATGGAGATGATCATGGTGTATTTCCTCCCAGGAGCCTCTAGTATTTACCACTGTTTTTTCTTTCTGGACCTACATCTGGTGATGTCAGATGCTGACCCCATCTGACCTTAAGCAGCCTGTTCTGAGACAGCCAGGGATCTACTGTCTGTGGCTACCTCCTTCAATTGTTTACTTAGTCATTCAGCACTCAGTAGTCAGTCTTAAGCCCTATAAGGTGGAGCAGAGTCTCTCATGGATTTGAGGTTATTGTTTCCACTAGGCTGCTGCTGCTCAGAGGAGAACAGTCTGCCTGAGAAGGATGGCTGCTTCTGTATGGGTGATGAGTGAGTATCAGGATCCTGGCAGTTTCTCTCTCATATCTCTTTCTAAAATTTCCATCTCCAGTCTCACCTTAGGCATCTCTAGCCCACTTTGCCCAGCCTTTCCTGGAGCTCAGGGTAAGTGGCTGAAAATAAAAATTTGTGCGTTAGCCCTTCAGTCAGCTCTTTGAGTTTCCCATAGAGGGCCTCCAGCAGAAAGCAACCATGCTACTTTTCTCAGCTGGTTTTCTCTGTACTTTTTGGGCTCTGGTGCTCTATGCTGGTGTTCTCAGCTTAGGTTTTAGATCTCAGACTCCTCAAGGGGATCTAACCAGTTGTTTAATTACTCTTCCAGTGCTGCCACCTATGGGTGCCTAGCCAACCTTCTCAAATCTCCACCACACACTCCTTACCAGTTAGTCTGCATTGAAGCTCATTCTTTTGTCTATCCAAAGTTATAAGTCTTCTCTTTTACTGTTGTTCAGTTTTTTTTCCCTTGTGATTTTTCCATAATTTATTTGTAATTCCAGATTGATCCTAAGAGGAGGTTAGTTAGTGTGGCTTCCACTCCCTTCTCTACCATCTTGTGCCAGATTACTTGGTATTTCTTAACAAATTAGACAAATTGTTTAATAAAGGGCACTTTGAAGACCATGAATAAGTTAATTATTTTCATAAATAGTGAATTATATTTAGAATAAGCAGCAAAGTTTAATATTGTATGAGAACCTTTTCTGAGTCAGTCTGCTGAAAGGAATTTCCAAGTGTGTGTGTGTGTGTGTGTTTTTTTTTTTTTTTTTTTTTTTTGCTTTTTCCTAGTAAACTGCAACATGTAGAAATATCAGTAGGTGGCACACTGGTCCCAGTAGTTTTTACCAGCAGATCTCCTACTGTGAAATTTACTTGCTACTGGAAAAGTCTAGTTGCTCAAGAGGTCAACTCTATTAGCCCTCTGAATGTAAAGAGAATAGTTTCTTTGTGAAAACCTCCCACTGCATATATTGTGAACTGGCATTGAATACTTTCCAATGAAAATACTTTTCCCTTCATTTTCTAGCCTAAATTTAGGAAATAAAAATTTAGATGAGTGATTAAAAAAAGAGGAAAAGGTTTATTGGTAACTCAACAGAACTAATAGCGTTTAAATCTTTTAGAGATTTTTGCTGCTACCATTTTCTGGAGGAAAATAAATACACAAATAAATCAAGAAACCCTTGAAACTCTTGTTTCATATATATATGAAGTTTCTCTTCATATATATATATGAAGTTTCTAGTACTTTTCATTTTCTAGAAGTTTCATTTTGTGGCAGTAGAATTTATTTAATCTTTATAAAATTTAGTGTCCTTTTTAGCAAATTGGGATTAATGCAATCCAACTCATGAAAGTGTGACAAAATCTAAGGTAAATAACATGTTAATGTTTTCAAATGTTTTTTAGCTATACAGTGCTTTTGTTCAAATGCCTCCTCTCTGAAAGTTCAACGTGTATATTTGTGATAAATGTGATAAACATATATATATGGTTCCAAAGCAAGGTATGGCTCAAACTGTGGTCTTTGCTGAATGTTGCTCATACTCCATATTTCTTTCAATGATGTCACAGGACTCAGTTAAGTGAATAATTTCTGTCCAAAATTTATGGAATTATTTTGGGTGAGAACACGAGAAGAAATGAAGCAACTGCAAATTAACCTCTGCCAAGAGCACATGATCAGGCAATTCCATGTAGTTATATAGAGACAGCACCTTGAGGGCCCAACTATACTCACTTCAGCTAAATTTGTCTCTTCAGACACTAGAGTGCAGTCTTCTGGATTATGGCAAAAGTTGTACAATAGTTTTAAAAGTTCTCCAATAGTTTATATATACCAGAGACACTTAAATTTAAAAAGAGAGAAAGGAAGGAATACTTCACTAATACCTTTTCCCCCAATGCTCACAAATTATAATCAAAGCAAAAACTTGTTTCTACTGGCTTAAAGGCAACATGATTTTAATAATTTTATAAATAACAACAAGTAATTTTATACTTGACAAATTAAATTACATATGTGCATATCAAAAGATAGATTCAGACCCCATACACAAAGGTACTCTCAGATTCCAGTAATGACTCTTTGCTTTTCCCAGGATATTAATAACAAGGAAACAATATTTTCCATTTGAGGCAAGTGAAGTTAACACTTATTTCAAGACATGTAAACAAACAAACAAACAAACAAAAACTTTGCCTTTGTATATGGGAATGTAGACCTGTGCAAGTAAGTCTTCTTTCTCAGCTTTTCAATTCCCTGTTCCACAAATATTGTGGTTCTCAAAGGTTGAGGAATATAAATGTGATATAAAGAACCTGATGAAAAGATAGAATCTGGTAGAGTTGATTCAGATTGACAGGCTTAGGAGTCTGCATTTTAACAGGCACATAAAGAAGCACATAGCAGGCACCTAATAGGGCTTTGTTAACAGCATTCTTAAAATTGATCATGACTCATGTGCATGTCACCTTCAGGTTTACAAAATGTTTTCAAGTATATCTCTGTGCCTTAAGGAGTTTCAAGCATTTTCACTAGTTTCTCAGAAGGCCTCCCTTGAATACTCATGCACTGTTCAACAAAAGCAGCTTTGCCTTCATGAGTTTTATCTATAAACCATATAAGAATCAGCTACTTTGAGGTCTCCTTCTGGCAGAGAACGAAAAACAAAGACAGATAACCTGATTACAAGAATATTTAAATTTTTACTTCAACTTTTCAAGCAATGTTCTAAGGGAGTCATATACATATATAAACACACACACATGTATTTTTTAAAACCTATTTTGCCCTGGCTGGTAAAATTCAGTGGATTGAGCATGGGCTGTGAACTAAAAGGTCACCAGTTTGACTTCCAATCAGGGCACATGCCTGGGTTGCAGGCCAGGTCCCCAATGGGGGCCAGGTGAGAAGCAACCACACACTGATGTTTCTCTCCCTCTCTTTCTCCCTCCGTTCCCTCCTCTCAAAAATAATAAAATCTTTACAAAAATAAAGATTAAAAACTATGTTTTTCTTTTTCTCACTTCTTGCCTTCATAAAAAAGTCTCTTCTCAATACAGAATGAAATTTTTTCTTCACTGCCTCATTTAATTTCTTGATATATCTTTTTATTTTTGACCAATAATTTTATATTTTTCTCCTTACATTACTTAAATTCATGAGCTTCTGTAATTTTTTTGTTGTTGTTGTACTCTGATTTCTACTTATTTCCATGATTCTTTTGCCCAACAAATTCCAAGAAGTCCTGGAGAATACCTACATCATAACAGATGGGAGAGGGGCAGAGCTGTGGCTAAACATATGTGTTTATGTTTATCACATTTATCACAAATATACACACTGAATTTTCAGAGAGGAGGCATTTGAACAAAAGCACTGCATAGCTAAAAAACATTTGAAAACATTATCATGTTATTTACCTTAGATTTTGTCACATTTTCATGAGTTGGATTGCATTAATCCTAATTTGCTAAAAAGGACACTAAATTTTATAAAGATTAAATAAATTCTACTGCCACAAAATGAAACTTCCACCCCCACAGGCACAATATTCAAAAAGTTAAAATATAATATTATATAATATATTGAAAAATATTATTGTTTGTGGACATCATCTTTGGAAATGATTTCCAGAAAAGTACATAATATATCCTAAATTTAGTTTGATTTATACAAATTTATTTGATATTCATGATTTCTAAAAAAGCTTTTAGTTAACAAGATAATTTTTTTAGATCTCGGGGAAGATGGTGGCAGAGTAGGACAAAGGATTCTGCTCCACTCCCCCCCCCGCCCAATGCACAGGAGAAAAACCTGGTTGATCTGCGGAGGAGCAAAGCAAATAGCCAACAGGGACCCAGCATATAGGAAAATAGGACTCCAGAAATTGGAGCAGACGCTGAATGACCAGAGGGTGAGGAGACGGCTGAAGGTCAATAAGGTCCAAGGGAACAGCACAGAGGCCACAGGCCCTCCACCAGGCCGTACTAGGGCCCCAGCCAGTCCACCTCAGTTTCTGGGAGCCAAGGGCTGGCAGCAAGTTCCCTGGGAGAGCTGGTCATCAGCTCCCTCTGTACCTGGCCAGGCACAGTTTGAAAAACACCAGGNGACTCCAGGAATTGGAGCAGATGCTGAATGACCAGAGGGTGAGGAGACGGCTGAAGGTCAATAAGGTCCAAGGGAACAGCACAGAGGCCACAGGCCCTCCACCAGGCCGTACTAGGGCCCCAGCCAGTCCACCTCAGTTTCTGGGAGCCAAGGGCTGGCAGCAAGTTCCCTGGGAGAGCTGGTCATCAGCTCCCTCTGTACCTGGCCAGGCACAGTTTGAAAAACACCAGGAAAGATCTGTTTCCTTAAAGTGTCAGAGAGAGGAATGGGCATGAGGAAGCAAATGAGAGGGCTTTGATCACACGTGCCATCTGTGATCACTGGCTTGGGAGAATTGAAAATCACACTTGTGTTCCCCATTGCACGGGCCCTGGACCAGGTCTGCCTTGGACTCTGGGAGCCGAGGGCTGGCAGCAGTCTTTGGAAGAGAGCTGGGTTGTCCACTCCCTCCTTAGCTGGCTGGGCACAGTTTGAAAAACGCCAGGAGAAATCTGTTTGCTTAAAGTATCAGTGAGAGGAATGGGCATGAGGAAGCAAATGAGAGGGCAGCGATCATCCCTGGAGTCTATGGTTGCCGGCTGGGGAGAATTGAGGGTCACCTTTGCATTCCCCGGTAGCACTGGGAAAGGTTCACGCCCAAGCCTGAGGGACCATGAAAGCCTGGCTGGGAACACGCGCCCACATCCCAGCCCAGGACTGTGAATCCTGGGGAAAGTCTGCTATCAGTGGGGCGCTGGGGAGAGGCGCTGGTCTGAAACTTGGGAGACCACTGATTAGACCAGCTGAGTTCACTGAGAAGGGAGAAAGGCCACACCAATCTCCCCTCAGACTGCTGCAGCTAGTGTGGCAAGAAAAAAACAGTTTGACCAGCTAGAAACCAACAAGAGTTTTTTTGCTTGTTTCGGGCTTTTTGTTTGTTTGTTTGTTTTAAAACAATCTTTTATTTTTTAACTTAATTATTGTTTTATATTTCAATACGTTTACCCCCTCTCTTCTTCTTTCTTGTTTTATTCCTTCTTCCTGTATTTCCAAATCTACTGCTTTTTCCTCCCTTCTGTTGCCTTTGTTTCTTTCTTTTTGCCCCCCCACCCAAGTGAGACAAAAGATTGGAACAACGAAAAGACCAGAGTTGGACTCAAAAAAAAGGGCATCTGAACAGCAGAGACAGAGAGACAAAATTCAGCTTGCTGCATATTTGTATTTTTTCATTAATTTTTTCAATATTCTTACATTTTTAATTTTAATAGTATCTTTGCATTTCTCTTTTTTCTGTATAATCTTCCTTACCTTGGCTGGATATATTGTATCACTTCACAGGTTTCCCCTGTACCCACAATCATAGTGCATTGCTTATTTACTTTCCTTTACTTCCCCTTGCCAGTTAGCACACTATTGAAGGTCTAATATTCCCTAATCTTGGTGTATCATAGATTCTGTCATATGATTGTTGTTCTAATATTATTATAAATAATAGCTGTTCCATGCTATTGCAAATACTACACAACACCCCTCACAGATCATAGCCCACTTCACTGTTTCTCAAACTATAATATTGCAATGGAAAACTCTATTCTCTCTCACACTACACCTATTTACAATCCTTTATTCTCACCTTACCTCAGAATCTGACCTCCCAAAACCTCACTGCTTTCTAGAGACAGCTCAAAAAACTTCCACCCACAACAAGAGCCTTATTTCCTTTCCATCCTTTCTAAAGAGAGACAAGTTGGCTTGAAGATTTCGATTATCACTATACATACACAAAGGATCTCCTTTCTCTTCTCTACTGGATGCTACTGTAAATATCATAAGATACTCTCCTGCTATCATAAACCATTTGGCCTTCCCTTCCAACTGATCACAAAAAGGGAGTAGGTGGAAGCCATGAACACCAGAATACCCAAGGGAAAAGGAAAACAAACAACAAAGAAAGCACCAACAGATAACAACAAAAAAGGTGAAGGAGGGAGTAGAAACCACACAAACATCAATCCAAGACCTATCTGGAAATACAACTAAACAGTGGGGAAACTACCCAGGGCAAACAACTGAATAAGACCAAAAGAGAATTCTCAAAATGCTGTACATGCAGAAGAACTAGATTCAATGCAACCCGCCTTCACCAGCACAAAAGATTAAAATGGGTAGTGGACAGAGAGACCACCAGCTGGTCTCTTCCCACCAGCTGGCATGAAGGACCAACAAAAAAAAAAAACCCAGAAACAACAAAAACCTAAAGATAAACTCAGAGCCAATGTAAAGGACAGCCCAAGACCAGCGAGCTGGGGAGATAAAGGAGACTACACCACTGAATTTCACAGATAGTATACCACAGAAGTTCACACCATAAACCCAGGAAGCCAGAACAAATCAATTTAAGAAGCTGAAGCTAACAAGAAGAGTCTCACACACAATGGGAAGATGAAAAAAAAAAACAAACAAACCGAAATGACAGAAAAAGAGGAAGCCTCAGAAAGAATCCTAGATGAAATAGAGGCAAGACAGCTATCAGATATTGAATTCAAATCAATGGTTATAAGAAAGTTCAAAGAGCTAAAATGAGCTACCAGAAACTAAGGGGGGGGCTACAATGAGCTATCCACAAACTATATCAATATGAAAAAGGAAATAGAAACTATCAGGAAGGGCCAAAAGGAAATAAAGAATACAATTTCTGAACTGAAGAACACAGTAGAAGGAATCAAAAATGGGATCAATAAAGCAGAAGATTGGATCAGCGAGTTGGGGGACAAAGTAGAAAAAAACTCTCAGAAAGAGCAAGAAAAGGGAAAGAGGCTCAGAAAGAATGAAGAGGGATTAAGAGAAGTGCAAGACAATATGAACCATAATTATATCCAAATAAAAGGAATACTAGAAAGAGAAGAAGAAGAGCAAGGGATAGAACATATATTTGAAGAAGTAATGATGGAAAACTCCCCTAATTTGATAAGAGAAAAAGTCACACAATTCCAGGAAACACAGAGAGTCCCAATCAAGAGGAATCCAAAGAGCCCCACTTCAAGACATCATCATTAAAATGGAAAAAAAAAAATTCAAGACAAAGAGAGAATTTAAGGCAGCAAGGGAGAAAAAGGAAGTAACATACAAGGGAGCCTCAATAGGGTTGGCTCCTGACTTCTCCATGGAAACACTCCAAGCAAGAAGGGAATGGCAGGAAATATTCCAAGTAATGAGAACCAGAGGCCTGCAACCAATGTTACTTTATCCAGCAAGGCTCTCAATCAAGATAGAAGGATAAATAAAGAGCTTTCACACAAAACAAGACTAAAATAATACACCTCCACCAAACCAGCTCTGCAGAAAACACAAATTTCTGCATTAGAGAAAGGAAGGAAAGGAGAGAGAGAATGAGAAACATTAGTATAAATATGACAATGAATAAGTACCTATCAATAATAACCTTAAACATAAAATGGTTAAATGATCCAATCAAAAGACACAGAATAGCTGAACTGATAAAAAAGCATGCCCTACACGTTTGCTGCCTATAGAAGACCCACCTGAGGACAAAAGACCAATACAGATTAAAAGTGAGGGGCTAGAAACAAAATTTATAACCAAATGACCAGAAAAAAATAAAGCCAGCATAGCAATACTCATATCAGAAAAAGTAGTCTTCAATAAAAGGGGCCATGAAAAGTAACCCAGAAGGTTATTTCATAATACTCAAGAAGAATCCACCAAGAAGACATAAACATTGTAAATATATATGCACCCAACAAAGGAGAAACTAAATATATAAAGAAAATCGTAAAGGACTTCAAGAAAGATATTGACACCAACATAATTATAGTAGGGAATTTTAACACCCCAATGTCAAAAATGAATAGATTTGTTAAACAAAATATCAACAGATATTGTGGAATTGAGCAACATCCTAGATGAAATGGATTTGACTGATTATATATATATAGAGAACCCTTCACCCCAAAGAGGCAAAATACACATTCTTTTCAAATGTGCATGGAACATTTTCAAAAATAGACCACATGATAGGTCACAAAACAAGCCTTAACAAATTTAAGACAATTGAAATCATCCCGAGCATTTTCTCCAATCACAGGGACTGAAACTATAAACCAATCACACGAGAAGAGACCCAAAATATTCAAAATCATGGAGACTGAATATCATGCTATTAAACAATGAATGGGTGAAGAACAAAATTAGGAAAGAAATAAAGAAGTTTCTGGAAACAAGTGCAAATGAACTCACAACAACCTAAAACTTATGGAACAGAGCCAAGGCAGTCCTGAGAGGGAAGTTCATTTAGAAATATAGGCCTATCTAAAATAATAGAAATATTTCAAACAAACAACCTAACACTACACCTACAGAAACTTGAGGAACAACAACACAGACAACCCAAGGCAAGTAGAAGGAAGGAAATAACCAAGATCAGAGCAGAATTAAATGACATAGAGACTAAAAGCACAATTCTAAGGAAAAATGAATCTAGGAGCTATTTTTTTAAGATAAAAAAAACTGACAAGCCTTTAAACAGGCTCATCAAGAAAAAAAGAGAGAGGACCCAAATAAACACAATCAGAAATGAAAGAGTAGACATTACAGCTGACACTAGAGAAATAGAAGGTATTGTAAGAAATCACTATGAAGAACTGTATGGCAAGAAATTTGAAAACCTAGGTGAAATGGACAAATTTCTAGAAAAATATAATCTTCCAAAACTCAATGAAGAAGAAGCAGAAAGTCTGAATAAACCAATAACAGAAAATGAAACTGAAGCAATAATAAAAAAATCTCCCCCCCAAAAAATAATCTCCTGAAGCACAAAAATTCTGATAGTTTAGGACCAGATAGTTTCATGAGAGAATGTTACAAAGCATTTAAGGTAGAGGTAAAGCCTATTCTTCACAGGCTATTCCAAAAAATCCAAAATAATGGAAGACTCCAAAACTCTTTTTTAAAATATTTTATTTATTTATCTTTAGAGGGGAAGGGAAGGAGAGAGGGAGAGAAACATCAATGTATGGTAGCCTTTCATGCATCCCCTGCTGGGAGTTGGCCTGCAGGGAACTGGCCTGCAACCCAGGCATGTGCCCTGACTGGGAATGGAACCGCGATTGTCTGGTTCGCAGGTCCGCGCTCAATCCACTGAGCCACACCAGCCAGGCTCCAAAACTCTTTTATGAAGCCAGACTCATCCTAATTCCAGAACCAGATAAACAAAGAACAAAGAAATAAAACTTCAGGCCAATATTGCTGATGAACATAGAGGCTAAACTCCTCAATGAAATATTGGCAAACTGCACCCAACAATACATTAAAAAGATCATTCAACATGACCAAGTGGGATGATTCCAGGAATGCAAGGATGGTTCAATATTCACAAATTAGTAAATGTAATGCATCACATAAACAAAAGCAAAAACAAAAATCACATGATCATATCAATAGATGAAGAAAAAGCTTTGAAAAGTTACAACACACATTTATGATAAAGGCACTGAGCAAAGTGGGAATAGGGGGAGCATTCCTCAATAGAATAAAGACCCTATATGAGAGACCTCCAGCCAGCATCATACTCAATGGGCAAAAAACTAAAAGCTTTTCCACTAAGATCAGGAACAAGACAAGGCTGTCCACTTTCACCACTTCTATTCAGTATAGTATTGGCAGTTTTAGTCACATCAATCAGACAAGAAAAAGAAAAAAAAGCATCCAAATTGAAAAGGAGGAAACAAAACTGGCATTGTTTGCAGATGACATCATAGTGTACACGGAAAATCCTATAGACTGTACCCCAAAACTGCTCAACCTAATAAACAAATTTGGCAAAACAGCAGGATATAAAGTCAGTATCCATAAATCAAAGGCATTTTTGTTTACCAACAATGAAACAGGATAAGCAGAAATCAAGAAAAAAACCAATATAAATATAAAGGATACATGGACAACAACTAAGAAGGGTGGAAATGGGAGGGAGGGAGGAGCAGGGGGGTGGGATGGGATGGGAGTAATAAACAGAAAACTGTACTTGAAAAATAATTAAATAAATTAAATTTAAAAAAAGAAAAATATCTCATTAAATATAGCAAAAAAAACCACAAAAACCTAAGAATAAACCTCACCAAGGAGGTAAAAGACCTGTATGCAGAAAACTACACAACACTGATGAAAAAAATCAAGAAGGACACAGACATGCTCATGGATTAAAAGAATTAACATAATCAAAATGTCCATAATATTCAAAGCAATTTATATATTCAATGCAATACCTATTAAAGTACCAATGACATACTTCACAGACATAGAACAAACATTTCAAAAATGTATGTGGATCCATAAATGACCCCAAATAGCAGCTGCAATGTTGAGAAAGAAGAACAAAGTAGGAGGGATGGCAATACCTGATATCAAACTGTATTACAAGGACACTGTAATCAACACAGCCTGGTACTGGCATAAAAACAGGCACATAGACAGATAGAACAGAACAGAGAGCCCAGAAATAAACCCAAATCTCTATGGCCAATTAATATTCAACAAATGGAGCAGCAACATAAAATGGACAACTAATAGTCTCTTCAACAAATGGTGTTTTGAGAACTGGACAGCTACATGCAAAACAATGAAACTCGATCACCAACTTACACCATACACCAAAATAAAGTCAAGGTGGATAAAAGACTTAAATATAAGCTGTGGCACCATTAAAGTCCTAGAGGAGAATATTGGCAGAAAATATCAGATATTTCATGCAGGAACTTTTTTACTGATACGTCCTCTAGAGCAAGGGACATAAAGGAAGGAATAAACAAATGGGATCTCATCAAAATAAAAGCTTTTGCATGGGTAAGAAAACAGTATTAAAATAAAGAGAGCCAACTGTATGGAAAGACATATTTGCCAATGTTACCTCAGACAACACAAAAGGACAGCCCAAGACCAAGGGTTTAATCTCCAAAATATACAAAGAACTTACACGACTTCACTCTAGGAAGATGAGCAACCCAATTAAAATTAACATAGGCAAAGGACTTGAACAGACACTTCTCTAAGTGGGACATACAGAGGATCCAGAGACACATGAAAAGATGCTCAATATTGCTTGCTGTCAGAGAGATGCAAATTAAAACCACAATGAGATACCACTTTACACTGGTGAGAATGGCCATCATAAACAAAGCAACAAACAACAAATGTTGGAGAGGGTGTAGGGAAAAGGGGACCCTAACTCACTGTTGGTGGGACTGCAGACTGGTACAACCATTATGGAAAACAGTATGGACTTTTCTCAGAAAACTAAAAATGAACGTGCCTGTTGACCTAGCAATTCCACTGCTGGGATTATATCCTAAGAACCCCGAAACACCAATCCCAAAGAACATATGCACCCCAATGATCATAGCAGCACAATTTACAATAGCCAAGAGCTGGAAGCAACCTAGGTGCCTGTCAGTAAATGAATGGATCAAAAATCTATGCTACATCTACACAATGGAATTCTATGCAGCAGAAAGAAAGAAGGAGCTCCTACCCTTTGCAACATCATGGATGGAACTGGAAAGCATTATGCTGAGTGAAATAAGCCAGGCGTTAAAAAACAAATACCATACGATGTCACCTTTAACAGGAAGCTAAACAACAAAACAAATAAGCAAGCAAAATATAACCAAAGATACTGAAATAGAGAACAGGGGGACAGTGACCAGAGGGGAGGGAATTTCAGGGGGAAAAGAGGAAAGATCTAGAAGAATTAGTATAATGGATGCATGGACAACAACTAAGGGGGGTAGAGATGGGAGGGAGGTGGGGAGCAGTGGGAGGTGGGCTTGGATGGGAGTAAAACACAGAAAACTACTTGGACAATAATTAAATAAGAAAAATTGTATTAAAAAAGAAAATAAAACCGATTTATATATATACAAACTAGAAATTTCAATAGGGGCTATATATCAGTTATTAGGATATCAATTTTAATCTCTTGAGTGTTATAAATGGTATGTGGTTAATTGTCTTTGTTCCTAAAAGATACATACTTATAAATAATTGTGTCAATAATATTCTAATAACTATGTATAGAACCTAATCGGTACTTGAATTATGGAGGAAATCACTTCATAAATTACATAATTGTCTAAACACTATGTTGTCCACCTGAAACTAATATAAAATAATATTGAGTGCCATCTATAATTGAAACATAAAATAAAAATTAATAATTTTTTTAAAGATCATTGCAAATTAAAACCACAATGAGATACCACTTTACACTGGTGAGAATGGCCATCATAAATAAAGCAACAAACAACAAATGTTGGAGAGGGTGTAGGGAAAAGGGGAAATAATGGTAATTATTTTAAATTTACCGAATCTACTTTCATCTATCTTTCTTTGATATGTGTTCTTTTTGAATATTGAAATTTTTTCTTATCTCTTTTTCCATTTCTACCAAATCATGACACTATGGTACTTGTTCTGGTTATTTGGGGCCTGAGATATATATAACGTTTTCTGGAGTTTCTAGCCAAGATTGAGGCATAGGTAGATACACCTTGCACAACAAAACAAAGATAATAACCAGTTTAAAAACAAACAACAACCAAAATTGTCAGAAAATAAAACAGTATGAAGCGTCACAACAACAAAAAATATTAAAGAAGAAACATTTATGCAGACTGGACCACAATCCAGTTAATTGGGTTGCCTCCCCCTGACAAATATCTAAGGTTTCACCTCAGATTGTAGCAGGTGCACTGAGACAAAGAAGTATGACCCAAATGGAAGAACAAATCAAAACCCCATAAAAGAACTAAGCAGCAAAGAGATAGACAGTCTATCAGATGTACAATTCAAAACACTGGTAATGAGGATGCCCACAAAAAAATTCAGTATGATCAAAAAATAAAGGAAGAAATGAAGGCTATACAAAGTAAAGAAATTAAAGAAAAATATACAAGGAACCGAGACTCAAATCAATGATTTGAAACAACAGGAAGAAATAAACATCCAACCTGAACAGAATGAAGAATTAAGAATTATTTTTTTTAATGAACCGAAACTTAGGAACATTTGGGATAACTTTAATCTATCCAGCATCCAAATCATAGGGGTACCAGAAAGAGAAGAGGAAGATCAAGAAATTGAAAACTCATCTGAAAAAAATAATAAAGAAGGACTTATGGCCAAGATGGAAGTATAGGTAGACACACTGTGCCTCTTCACACAACCTAAAGAAGGACAACAACAAATTTAAAAACAAAACAAAACAAAACAAAAAAAACAACCAGAACTGCCAAAAATTGAACTTTGTGGAAGTCCAACAACCAAGGATCTAAAGAAGAAACATTAATTCAGAATGGTTGGAGGGTGGAGACAGGACACCAGGCAGAGAAAAGGTGACACCTGGAGGACCAGGGCAGGCAAGGCTATAGCTGGAGGAGCTGGGTGGGCAGTTTCACATTTGCATGCAGATAAACCAGGAGAAACAACTGGGGAGCAAGACAGACTGTGCAACCCAGGGTTTCAGTATGGGGAATAAAGCATCAAACCTCTGACTGAAAACACCTGTGGGGGTTACGGTGGTGGGAGAAACTCCCAGACTCACAGGAGAGTTCAAGGAGAGACTCACAGGGTCCTGGACTGTACACAAGCCCACTCACACAGGAATCAGCACCAGAAGGGCCCAGTTTGTTTGTGAGTAGTGAGGGAGGTGACCGAAAACTGGCAGAGAGAGGAGCAAGCACCAATGCTTCCTCTCAGACCCCTAGACCACATATAGTGCCACAGTGCAGTGACCTGGGTTGCCCTGCCCAGGTGAACACCTAAGGCTCCACCCTTATTATGTAAGAGGCAGGCTGAGACAAAAAAAATGGCCCAAATAAAAGAACAGATCAAAGCTCCAGAAATAATACAACTAAGCAATGAAGAAATAGCCAACTTATCAAATGCACAGTTCAAAACACTGGTAATCAGGATGCTCCCAGAACTGATTCAGTCATTATGGTTCTAAAGTAGAGCAAAAACTGAAGGCTATGCAAAGTGAAATAAAAGAAAATGTACAGAGAACCAATAGTGATGGGAAGGGAACTGGGACTCAAATCAATGGAGTGGACCATAAGGAATAAAGAAACACCCAATCAGAAAAGAATGAAGAAACAAGAATTAAAAAAAAAATAGAACCTTAGGAACCTCCATGACATCTTTGAACACTCTAACTTCTAAATTTTAGGGGTAGCAGAAGGAGAAGATGAAGAGCAACAAATGAAAAAGTTATTTGAACAAATAATAAAGGAGAACTTTCCCAAGATGGTAAAGTAAATAGAATTCCAAGAAGTCCAGGAAGCTCAGAGCACCCCAAACAAATTGAACCCAAGGAAGAATAGACCCAGGCACTTCATAATTACTTTACCTATGATTAAAGATAAGAAGAGTATCTTAATAGCAGCAAGACAAAAGGAGACAGTTATCTACAAAGGAATGCCCTTAAGACTGTTGGCTATTTCTCAAAAGAAATCTTCCGGGCAAGAAGGGGCTGGAAAGAAGTATTCCAAGTCACGAAATGCAAGGACCTACATCCAAGATTGCTCTAGCCAGCTAAACTTTCATTTAGAATGGAATGACAAATAAAGTGCTTCTCAGATAAGGTCATGTTAAAGAAGTTCATCATCACCAAGCCTTTATTATGTGAAATGTTAAAGGGACTTGTCTAAGAAAAAGAGGATTGAATCTATGAACAGTAAAATGACAACACACAATTATCAATTAAATCTGAAGAAGAAAAACAAACAGCAAATGAGTAGCAGAAACAAATTTATAGAAATGGAGATCACATGGAAGGTTATCAGTAGTGAGAGAGTGGAAGAAAATGGGGGAAAAAAGTTGCAGGGACTAAGAAGCATAGTTAGGGAGTGCAACATAGACAGGGGGGTTAAGAATAGTATTGGAAACTTAGAAGTCAAAAAACTTATTTGTATGACTCATGAACATGAATTATGGCGGGGCCAATGCTGATGGGAGGGGCGTGCATGGTAGAAAGGAATAAAGGGGAGAAAATGGGGCAACTGTAATACCATAGTCAATAAAATATCCGTTATTTTTTTTTTCTGACTAGTGTGGAACATAGCTTGTCTTATGTGGTTCACTGCTCCCTTTTTGCTTCAAAGGAAAACTCCACTAGAATTTTTACTTGGAGACAAATTTAGATTGTGAAGAAGTAATGCCCTCTGGGAACTTGTAAACTCAATGCAATCCTATTGAAACTACCAAAGAAACTTAAAAAGGTGATTTCAAAATCCACGCAGATTTATAAAGAAAAAAAAACCACTATGCTCCT
This sequence comes from Sturnira hondurensis, assembly GCF_014824575.4. Classification (NCBI taxonomy): domain Eukaryota; kingdom Metazoa; phylum Chordata; class Mammalia; order Chiroptera; family Phyllostomidae; genus Sturnira; species Sturnira hondurensis. Next base: position 1,723,228 of record NW_028081875.1, read on the forward strand.
ATACAAAATAAAATATCAATTTCATAAAATAAGATTTATTTAAGGCTATACAGACTAAAGTAATGCTGCATCAATACAGGGATAGGCAGGAAAAAAAACACATCCTAGAAACATACCTATGCATGTATAAGCATTCCTAATTGGAGGCAGAGCTGGCATGCGGATCAATAGCAATACAAAAAACTTTCAACAAATGGTTCAGGGATGATTGGTCATCTACAGAAAAAATATAAAGGTAAAACTACCTCACACCATACCCAAAACACACTGATGAAACAAACAAACCTAAAGGATAGATTAAGGGCTTAACTGTGAAATATAAAACCATATAATTTGTAGCAGATAATATGAGATACCTTTATGACTTTGGGTTAGTTAGTAGTCTTTTTTTACTTTCTTATTTTTAAAAATTCATTTAATTCTTTTTCAAGTACAGTTTTCTGTCTATTACTTCCATCCCATCCCACCCCCCATCCTCCCCCCTCCCTCCCATTTCCACCCTTCTCAGTTGTTGTCCATGTATCCTTTATATATGTTCCTCTAAATCCCTCCCCTATTTCCCCTGAAATTCCCTCCCCTCTCCCCTCTGGTCACTGTCAGCCTGTTCTCTATTTCAGTGTCTTTGGTTGTATTTTGCTTGCTTGTTTGTTTTTTTGTTTAGCTCACCTTTAACAGGAAGCTAAACAAGTTAGGAGTCTTTAATTCAAAAGAAGCACAACTGTAAGAAAAGAGATTAAAATTTCAATTATATTTTAATTAAAATTTAATGTTAATAAAACAAAATAGAGAGAAAAGACAGAGTGGGAAAAGATTCTTGCAGCATACACAATAGACATGGGAGTAGTGTAGAATATGTAAAGTATACCAAAAATGCTAGCAAAAAGAAGAAAAACTAAAATCAACCCAACAGATGAAAAAAATATTGAAGAGGACAAAACATTATTTTAGATTCAAAAGGCTAATAAATATATGTAAGATCTTCAAACTGATTAGGAATAAGAAAACTACAAATCAAATAAAACAACTTTTTCATGCTCATAGAACTGAAACAAATTAAAAACCTTGGTATTATCAAGGACTTGCAAAGATATGCAGAAATGAAACAGTTTTGGCAAGATTGTCAGTTACTACAATCTTCCTGAGAACACTTTGGTACTATCTTTTGTTAAAGTTGTGGACACACTATGACCCATCAAATCCACCATTTACATATATCCCACAGAGAAACACTTGCTCTTCTATTTGTAGAAGAACATTAGTAGAAGCTTGGATTGTGATAGTGTGCATGCATGTGTGCATACACAAACATTCAAACAGGAAGCAACTCAAATTTTCACAAGAAGGAAGTAAAAAAATGAAATGTATCTCCAGTGAAAGGACAAAAGTTTGCATCTGTGTCAATGGAGGATTGACAGCTACATAAAAACTGTGACTAAGTCTCAGGCACATAGAGTTTGGTAAGAATAAAATGGCAGCAAAGAATGATTCCACTTATATAATGTTTGCTATTATATAATACTAAGTATTATATTTTATGGATACTTCTATATATGATAAACCGATCAAGAAAATTTTGGAATATAAGAAATAAATTGATATGAATTAATGATAGGAGACCTTCAAATTAGTGTAGTTTTTAAAATGTATGTAATGGAAAATGCCTTTTCAGTTTACAACTTACTCTGCCTTAATATGTCCACTACACATGCTTGTTTTTAGCACCACAGACAAGTGTCATTGAACCCAGCTTCTCCAGTGATTTATTTGATGTTAGTCCATGCCTTCCCAATGCACTATCCATATTTCTCCAGGTAAATCTACCAGACACGCAGGTGTCCTTAGTTTAGAATTCAGTGGCTGTGCTCCCTTCTACAGCATATATACTAAAATTGGAATGGTACAGAGAAGATTAGCATAGCCCCTGTGAAGAATGACAGGCAAATTCATGAAGCATTCCATATTCTTTTTAAAAATGGAAGGCCAAATAAAGAACCCCCCACAAAAAAAGACTAAAAAAATATACTGCTTCTAAACCAGCACTGCAAGAAATACTAAAGGGTCTGCTTTAAGAACAGGAAGAAAAACAGTGAGAGAGAGGAAAACACAAATGCAAAAAATGGCAATGAATAAGGTTATTATTATAAATAATTATATTTATATATAATTATATTTATACTTATATACATAATTTATATAATTATAATATAATTATATAAATAATAATACAATAATATAATACAGTAATATAATATAATATATAATAATATAATATAATATAATTATTATATTATAATTATAATATAACGATATGATATAATATATAATAATATATTATAATAATATGTTATTATTATATTATAATATAATGATATATTATTATATTATAATATAATATAATAATTTTTATAATTATAATTATAATTATAATTAAATAATTTATAATTATAAATAATAACCTTATATGTAAATGGATTAAATGCCCCACTAAAAAAAATAGCTGAATGGATAAGATAGCATGACCCCCACATATGCTGCCTACAAGAGACCCACCTCAGAACAAAAGACCTACACAGACTGAAAGTGCAGGGCTGGAAACAAATATTCCAAGTAAATGGACAGGAAAAAAGCTGGAGTAGCAATACGCATATCAGACAAAATAGACTACAAAAAAGGCACCATAAAAATAGATCCAGAATGTTTCTTTATAACACTCAAGGGAAGAATCCATCAAGAACACATAAAATTTATACATATATATGCACCCAACATAGGAACACCCAAATACATAAAAAAATCTTGGAGGACTCCAAAAAAAATATTGACAGCAGCACAATTATAGTAGAGTATTTTAACACTCCACTGTCAAAAATGGACAGATCTTCCAAACAAAATATCAACAAAGATATTGTGGAATTGAACAGTGTTCTAGATGAAATGGACTTAACTGATATATATATAGAGAGAGCTTTTCATCCCAAAGAAGCAAAATACACATTCCTTTCAGATGGATGTGGAACATTTCAGAGATAGACCACATAATAGGACACAAAACAAGCCTCAACAAATTCAAGAAAATTGAAATCATATCTAGCATTTTCTCCAACCACAAGGGACTAAAGTTAGCAACGATCCTCAAGGAAAAAAATGCAAAACATTCAAAATTATAGAGATTGAATAGCATGCTATTAAACAATTAGTGGGTCAAGAATGAAATTAGGGAAGAAATCAAAAAGTTTCTGGAACAAATGAAAATGAACTCACAACAACCAAAAACTTATGGGACACAGCAAAGGCAGTCCTTCAGATTGCTATGAAGCTCATAGCAATACAGGCCTACCTAAAAAAGATAGGAACATTTCAAATTAAAAAAAAGACAAAAACTAACTCTATACCTACAATAACTTGAACAAAAACAAAGAGAGCTCAGAGGAAGAAGAAGAAGTAAAATAACCAAGATGAGAGCAGAATTAAATGGCATAGAGAATAAAAACACAATTCTAAGGATTAATAAACCTAGGACCTGGTTCTTTGAAAATATAAAAAAAACATTTTTGTTTGTTTATTAAACAATTGTAATGTTAAAGAACCAATGACATATTTCACAGACATTGAACAAACTCTTCAGAAATTTATATGGAAACATAAATGGTCCCAAAAAGCTGCAGTAATTTTTAGAAAGAACAAAGCAGGAAGGATCACAATATCTGATATCAAACTGTATTACAAGGCCACTGTAATTAAAACTGCCGGGTAATGGCATAAGAACAGACACATATACCAATGAAAGAGAACAGACAGCTTAGAAATAAACCCAAGACTTTTTGGTCAATTAATATTTTACAAAGGGAGAAGAAGCATAAAATGGAATAAAAAAATTATCTTCAACAAATGGTGTTGGGAGATCTGAACATATACATGCTAAAAAATGAAACTCAATCACCAACTTACACCATACACAAAAAGTAATTCCAGGTGGATAAAAGACTTAAATATAAGTTGTGACACCATAAAAGTCCTACAAAAAAAATTTGCATGAAAACCTCAGATATTCCATGCAGTAACATCTTCACTGATATGGCCCCTTAAGCAAAGAACATAAATGGAAGAATAAACAAATGGGACATCATCAAATTAAAAAGCCTCTGCATGGCTAAGGTAAACAGCATTAAAGTGAAAAGAGAACAAACTACATGGGAAAACATATTTGCCAATGATACCTCAGACAAGGGTTTAATCTCAAAAATACACACAAAAAAACTCACATGACTCCACTCCAGGAAGACAAAAAGAATTTAAAAAATGGGCAAAAGAATTGAACAGACACTTCTCCAAGGAGAACATACAGAGAGCCCAAGAACACATGAAAAGATGCTCAGCATCACTTGCCATCAGAGAGATGCAAATTAAAACCACAATGAGATAGCACTTCACACCACTGAAAATGGCCATCATAAACAAACCAAGAAACAAGCGTTGGAGAGGTTGTGGGAAAAAAAACCTGAGTGCCCTCTTGGTTGCAAAGCAGACTGGTGCAGCTACTGTGCAAATAAGTATGAACTTTCCTCAGAAAATTAATAGTGAAACCACCTTTTGTCTCAACAACTCCACTGCTGGGACTATATCCTAACAACCCCAGACACCAATCCAAAAGAACCTATGCAGAGCTCTGCTGCTCTCTGCAGGATCTGGGGAAAATGGTGGTGGAGTAGGACGGAGGAACTCCAGTTCTCGTACTCCTGGGAGAAAATCCTGGCAGATCTACTGGGGAACAGTGCAATCAATTCCCCAATCAACAATTCCCCAGCATTAATGAAAATAAGAGACCAGAGATAGTGACGAAACAGACAGCTACAGGTCGGTGGGGTCTCAGGGACACGAGTAAGTATGGAGGCGGCCAGGCAGGTGGCAGCCCTGGGCTGGAGCATAACGGCCCTGGAGCCACGGCTGCCACAGCAGTCAGGGCCCAGAGGCTTCCATCTGTGCACAGTGACAGGGGTGTCTGCCATGGAGAACTCATCGGGAGCCCAGCAACCCTGAGTAAAGTCAAGGGCGGCAGCAGTGGAATGGCAGCCATTGATCCCCACGTAAAGACCTCGGAGCCGTGGCTGCTGCAGCAGTCTGGGCCCAGAGGTTTCCACCTGTGCCCAGTGACACCGGCGTCTGCTCCACATAGGACTCATCAGGAGCCTGGCACCTGTGAGTAAAGACAAAAGCGGAAGCGGTGGGACCAGCCGCCATTGGCCAAAGCTTAAAGACCTCAGAGCTGCTGCTGCCACAGCTTCCAGGGCCCAGATGCTTCTGTCTACAGCCAGCCTCGGGGTGTCTGCCACAGAGGACTCATCGGGAGCCCAGCACCTGTGAGTAAAGACAAAAGCTGCAGCGGCAGGGCCAGCTGCCCTCGGCCATCCCATAATGCCTCGGAGCCACTGCTGCCGCCACATGAGGGTTGTAGAGGCTTCTGTCTGCGGCCAGTGCCACGGAAGACTCATAGGGAGCCCAGCATACAGTGGAGCATTGGGCCAACTGTGGGGTCCTTGGAAGAGCTGGCTCCCTCCCTCACCATCTAGGCGGAGATGGGAGGCAGAGACCTGTCTGCCTAGGTATGCAGGGAGGGTGGCAAAGACATGGGGCCATGATCAGTTGCGATCTCTGTGGTCAGGAGCCCACCAGCCTGCCAGCCCAGGAAATTTGAGAGGAGCATTGTTCTAACCAGTCAGGATGGGGATTGGGCTGGGCTGAGAGGCATGCTTTCTGGAGAAGTTTTTAGTAGAAAGTGGACTGAGGTATTCTCCTGTGAAGGCAGGTTGACTTGCTTCTCACCCAGCCACAGGACTGGGAAGGACCAGCACCAGATCCCAAGGGACTCAGTCAGCCTGTCGGGTGGGCTGGCGCCCGCACCCCAGTCTGGTAGCCTGGATGGCAGGCGGGGTGTGCACCTAGGCCTACATCCCAGCCCACAGAGGGGTCCTGCCGAAACCAGAAAAACAGGATTGGACAGTTTGAAACCAACAAGGAAGGAGGATTTTGTTTGTTTGTTTTTTTAAACTTTTTCTAAACATTTTTTTTACTTTTTAAAATTTTTTTCAGTAATCATATATATTTTTAAATTTTATTGTTGCTGTATCTTTCAGTACACTGTTCCTCTCCTTTGTCTTTTCCTGTTTTAGTCCTTCTTCCTTTTACCCCAAATTTATTGCTTTTTCCTCACTTCTCTTGCCTTTTTTTGTGTTTGTTTGTTTGTTTATTTCTTGCTTTCTATACCACTGTAAATAGTTCACAACACATCTCTCTGGTCTTAGGCCACTTTACAGGTCCCTGAATTCTATTACTGTAGTGATTAACTCTACTTGCTCACAGACTGTGCTTATTTACTATTCTTTACTCTCACCTTACCTAAAAATCTGATCACCCGCAACCTCACTGCTTTCTAGATACAACTCAAAAGCCTTAACTCCCCAACAAGAGACATATCTTTGGTCTATCCTTTCTGAAAAGTGGAAATTGGGGTTGAAGATTACAGTTAACACTATATATAGCCTAAAGATCTTCTATCTCTTCTCTACCAGCTGTGACTGTAAATATCATAAAGTATTCTCCTGCTGTCATAAACCATTTTGCCTCCTCCTCCAACTGATCACACACACAAAGAAAGGAGTAGGTGGAAGTGGAGAACATCAAGATACCTGCAGAAGACTGCACCACTGAATTTCACAGGTATTCTACCACAGAAGTTCACACCATAAACCCAGGGAGTCAGAACAGATCAATTTAAGAAGCTGAGGCTAACAAGAAGAGTCTCATAAACAATGGGAAGGCAAAGAAACAATGCCCAAATGAAAGAAAAGGTGGAAGTCTCAGAAAGAATGTCAGATGAAAGAGAGTCAAGTCAGCTACCAGATATTGAATTCAAAGCACTAGTTATCAGGAAATTCAAAGAGCTCAGAATGAGCTACCAGAAACTAGAGGAGAGTTACAATGAGCTCTCCGCAACTATATCAACATGGAAAAAGAAATAGAAACTATCAGCAAAGGCCAAGAGGAAATGAAGAATACAATTTTGAAACTGAAGAACACAGTAGAAGGAATGAAAAGCAGGATCAATGAGGAAGAAGATCAGATCAGCGAGTTGGAGGGCACAATAGAAAGAATCTCCCAGAAAGAGCAAGAAAGGGAAAAGAGGCTCAAAAAGAATGAAGAGGGACTAAGAGAAATTCAAGATAATATGAAATGTAATAATATACAAATAATACGAAAACCAGAATTAGAAGAAGAAGAACAAGGGATAGAAAACCTATTTGAAAGAGTAATGATGGAAAATTTTCCTAATTTGATGAGAGAAAAAGTTATACGAATCCAGGAATTGCAGAGAGTGTCATTCAAGAGGAACCCAAAGAGGCCCACTTCAAGACACATCATCATTGAAATAGCAAAATTCCAAGACAAAGAGATAATCTTAAAGGCAGCAAGGGAGAAAAAGGAAGTAACATACAAGGGAGCCCCCAATAACTTTAGCTACTGACTTCTCAATGGAAACACTCCAAGCAAAAAGAAAATGGCAAGAAATATTTCAATTAATGAGAACCAGAGGACTACAACCAAGGCAACTTTACCCAGTAAGGCTCTCAATCAAGATAAAAGGCCAAATAAAGAGCTCCCAAGACAAAAAAAAGTCTAAAAGAATATGCCTACAACAAACCAGCTCTACAAGAAATACTAAGAGGACTGCTTTAAGGAATGGAAGGAAGAGAGAGAGAGAGAGAGAGAGAGAGAAACTCTGGTACAAAAAGGGCAATGAATAAGTACCTAAAAATAATAACCTTAAATGCAAATGGATAAAATGCTCCAATCAAAAGACATAGAATAGCTGAATGGATAAGAAAGCATGACCCACACATATGCTGCCTACAGGAGACCCAACTTAGGACAAAAGACCATTACACACTAAAAGTGAAAGCCTGGAAACAAATTTTACAAGCAAATGGTCAAGAAAAAAAGAGCCGGGGTAGCAATTCTAATACCAAACAAAATAGATTTTTAAAAAGGGGCCATAAAAGACACCCAGAAGGTCACTTCATAATACTCAAGAGAAGAATCCACCAAGAAGATATGCACAACATAAATATATATGCACCCAGTATAGGAGCACCTAAATATACAAGAAAAATCCTAGAAGACTTCAAGAAAGGTATTGAGAGCAATACAATTATAGTAGGGGATTTTGACATCCCACTGTCAAAAATGGACAGATCTTCCAAACAAAAGATCAACAAAGATGTAGTTGCACTAAACAGCACCCTAGATGAAGTTGAATTGACTGATATATATAGAGCACTTAATTCCAAAGAAGCAAAATACATATTCTTTTCAAATGCACAGGGAACATTTTCAAAGATAGACCACATGATAGGAAACAAAATGAGCCTCCACAAATTCAAGAAAATTGAAATCATACCAAGCATTTTCTCTGACCACAAGGGACTGAAATTAGAAACCAACCCCACAGGAAAAAAAAAAAAAAACAGAACTCCCAAAATCATGGAGAGTGAATGTTATGCTATTAAACAATGAATGGGTCAAGATTGAAATTAGGGAAGAAATCAAAAAGTTTCTGGAAACAAATGAAAATGAACTCACAACAACCCAAAACTTATGGGACAGGGCGAAGGCAGTCCTGAAAGTGAAGTTCATAGCAATACAGGCTTACCTAAAGAAAATAGAAACATTTCAAACAAACAACCTAACCCGATGCCTGCAAGAACTTGAAGAACAACAACAAAGACAACCCAGAGCAAGTGGAAGGAAGGAAATAACCAAGATCAGAGCCAAATTAAATGATATAGAGACTAAAAGCAACAATTCTAAGGATCAATGAATCCAAGAGTTGTTTTTTTGAAAAGATAAAGAAAGTAGACAAGCCTTTAAGTAGGCTCATTAAGAAAAGAAGAGAGAGGACACAAATAAACACAATAAGAAATGAAAGAGGAGAAATTACAACTGATACCACAGAAATAGAAAGGATTGTAAGGAATTACTATGCAGAACTGTATGCCAAGAGATTTGAAAACCTAGGTGAAATGGACAAATTTCTAGAAAAATATAATCTTGCAAAACTCAATGAAGAAGAAGTAGAAATCCTGAACAGACCAATAACAGCAGATGAAATGGAAGCACTAATCAAAAAACTCCCATCACACAAAAGCCCTGGACCAGATGGTTTCACAGGAGAATTCTACAAAGCTTTTAAGGAAGAGATATCCCGTATTCTTTGCAGACTATTCCAAAAAATCCAAACTGATAGAAAACTCCCCAACTCTTTTTATGAAGCCAGCATCATCCTAATTCCAAAACCAGACAGAGAGACTAAAAAGAAAGTAAACTTCAGGCCAATATCGCTGATGAACATAGATGCTAAAATTCTCAACATAATATTGGCAAATCGCATCCAACAATATATCAAAAACATCATACACCATGACCAAGTGGGATTCATCCCAGGGATGCAAGGATGGCTCAATATCCGCAAATCAGTAAATGTAATACACCAAATAAACAAAAGCAAAGAAAAAAACAGTATGGTCATAACAATAGATGCAGAAAAAGCTTTTGATAAGGTACAACACCCATTTATGATAAAGATACTCACGAAAGTGGGAATAGAAGGAGCATTCCTCAATATAATAAAGGCCATATATGAAAGATCTACAGCCAACATCATACTCAATGGGCAAAAACTAAAAGCTTTTCCACTAAGATCAGGAACAAGTCAAGGTTGTCCACTTTCACCACTTCTATTTAATATAGTATTGGAAGTTTTAGCCTCAGCGATTAGACAAGAAAAAGAATTAAAAGGCTTTGAAGTTGGAAAGCAGGAAACAAAACTGCCATTGTTTGCAGATGGCATGATAGTGTGCTTGTAAAATCCTATAGACTTTACCCCAAAGCTGCTCAAACTAATACATGAGTTTGGCAAAACAGCGGGTTACAAGTCAATATCCAGAAATTAAAGGCATTTTTGTGCACTAACAATGAATCAGCAGAAGCAGAAATCAAGAAAGAAAAATCCCACTCGATATAGCAAAAACAAAAATAAAATATCTGGGAATAAACCTAACCAAGGAGGTAAAAGACCTATATGCAGAAAACTACACAACACTGAAGAAAGAAATCAAGGAAGACACAAACAAATGGAAATGTATACAGTGTTCATGGTTTGGAAGAATTAACATCATCAAAATGTCCATACTACTCAAAGCAATTTACAGATTTAATGCAATACCTATTAAAGTACCAATGGCATATTTCACAGACATAGAACAAACACTTCAAAAACTTATATGGAACCATAAAAGACTCCAAATAGCAGCTGCAATGTTAAGAAAGAAGAAGAAAGTAGGAGGGATTACAACACGTGATATCAAACTGTATTACAAGGCCACTGTAATCAAGACAGCCTGGTACTGGCATAAAAACAGGCACATAGACCAATGGAACAGAATAGAGAACCCAGAAATAAACCCAACTCTCTACAGTCAATTAATATTCGACAAAGGGAGCAGTAACATAAAATAGGGTAAAGATAGCCTCTTCAACAAATGGTGTTTGGAGAACTGGACAGCTACATGCAGAAAAAAATGAAACTTGATCACCAACTTACGCCATACACCAAAATAAATTCAAGGTGGATAAAAGAGTTAAATATAAACCATGACACCCTTAAAGTCCTAGAAGAGAACACTGGCAGGAAAATATCAGATATTTCACGCAGCAACATTTTTAATGATATGTCCCCTAGAGCAAGACATATAAAGGAAAGAATAAACTAATGGGATCTAATCAAAAGAAAAAGCTTCTGCGCAGCTAAAGAAAACAGCATTAAAATAAAAAGACAATCAACTGTATGGGAAAACATGTTTGCCAGTGATACCTCACACAAAGGTTTAATCTCCAAAATATACAAAGAACTCACACGACTTCACTCTAAGAAGACAACTAACCCAATTGAAAAATGGGGAAAGGACTTGAACAGACTCTTATCCAAGGAGGACAGAGGATCCAGAGACACATGAAGAGATGCTCAATATTGCTTGCTGTCAGAGAGATGCAAATTAAAACCACAATGAGATACCACTTTACACTGGTGAGAATGGCTATCATAAACAAAGCAATAAAGAACAAATGTTGGAAACAGTGTGGGGAAAAGGGGACTCTGGTGTTCTGTTGGTGGGATTGCAGACTGGTACAATCATTATGAAAAACAGTATGGAATTTTCTCAGAAAACTAAAATTGGACTTGCCTTTTGAGCCAGCAATTCCAATGCTAGGATTGTATCCTAAGAACCCTAAAACAACAATCCAAAACAACATATACACCCCAATGTTCATAGCTGCACAATTTGCAATAGACAAGAGTTGGAATCAACCTCACAGTAAATGCCCATCAGTAAATGAATGGATAAAAAAATATGGTACATATACACAATGGAATTTTATGCTGCAGAAAGAAAGAAGGAGCTCCTACCTTTTGCCACAACATGGATTGAATTGGAAAGCATTATGCTCAGTGGAATAAGCCAGGTTTTGAAGGACAAATACCATAGGATTTCACCTTTAACAGGAAGCTAAACAACAAAGCAAACATGCAAGCAAAATATAACGAAAGACACTGAAACAGAGAACAGGGGGATAGTGTCCGGAGGGGAGAGGGGAGGGAATTTCAGGGGAAATAGGGTAGGGATTTAAAGGAACATATGTAAAGGATACATGGACAACAACTGAAAAGGGTGGAATTGGGAGGGAGGGGGGCAGCACAGGGGGTTGGATGGAATGGGAGTAATAGACAGAAAACTGTACTTGAAAAATAATTAAATTAAAACATTGAAAAAAAAAGAACCTATACATTCCAATGTTCATAGCAGCACAATTTAAAATAGCCAAGTGGTGGGAGCAACCTAACTGCCCATCAGCAAATGAGTGAATTAGAAAACAATGGTACATTTACACAATGAAATATTATGCAGCAGAGAGAAAGAAGGACCTCCTACCCTTTGTGATAACATAGATAACATGCTAAGTAAAATAAGCCAGGCAGTGAAGGACAAATACCATATGAACTCACCTTTAACGGGAGCACAATCATCAAAAAATAAAGAAAACAAAATATAACCAGAGACATTGACATTAATAACAACCTAACAATAGCCATTGAGGAATGGTGCGGGAACCATAGAGATGAAAGGTTTTCAGGAACTACTTAGAAAGATGCATGAACAAAACCTAGAGGGAGGGTGCAAGCAAGGGAGAGTGGTGGCTTGGGCTGGGGTCAGATGGCCTGGTGTGGGGAAAATGCAGACAACTGTAATTGAACAACAAGAACAAAGAATTCAGGGGCTGGTTTTTAATAAGAGATTCTGCTCTCAGTGCCCATTTTGTGTGGTCTTTTTTCCCCTCTGTCACATTTCAGCTGACCTACAAGACGGGTGTCTTGAGTGGTATGTAAGATGACCCATTTCTGTTCTGTCATCTCTGGAGTTATGCATTGCTTACCAAAGGAATAAATAAATAAAGCCCCTTCCACCTTCCTCTTACCCTAGTATTACTTTCTGTGGAGAGTTGCTGCCAAGGCTTATTAGAGAATGGAAAACTTCAGCACTGATGGGCAAGAGTATGGCTAACTGGATAATAAAGGTGAAGTGTGAAAAATGTGGTCAGTAAGTGTGTGTTTAAAGTAGGATAGAACAAACTAGTGAGAGAGGAATTGTACATGTGGGAATTAGACTCAAGTGTAAATGACAATAGTGGAGAATTTCCAAGAAGAAAGTTGGAGAGTTTAGAAGATTTCACCATATGTGTTTCTAAAAATAGAGATTCATGTGACAAGTAGAATAAAAATTCTCTTTTAAGTATTCAGAATAAGCTACAATGAACTTGAAAAATAATAATTTAATTCCCTCCCTGGCAGAGCTCCAAAAATAGTGTGAGCTATCCCAAAAGGTTGGGACACTTAATAATGTCATGGAAGTGTGTACATAACACATTGTGGTCATGTGGTGAAAAATGTCCTCAGGAGTGACTTGAACAACAATTAAAATAAAAAAAATGCTGCAAAGAAAAAAAGTGTCCCCAGAAGTGTTAGGTCTTAGATCAAATCCTGATTCTATGTGCTGTCTTTGCTCTTTTCTTTCACTTTGCTTCAGGTATGAAGAGAACGTCTATCCATGCATCCTTCCCATCGCAGTCCCTCAATCACTCCTGAGACTACTGATGACATGATGTATGAATGCTGTTTCTAAACACAAAAGGCATTTGTTAAATGTTATTACTTATAGTAGTTCTAGAAATTGTGCAATTAATAACATTAAATTAAAACATTTCAAGTTAAAATTATAACTAGTTAATAAAAATAATTAACTTCCTAGCAATTCAGAAATGCTATTTACTATCACCCTCTTGCTATAAGAATATCCTTAAGATATTCTCCTTACAGTTTAATGACAGCTCACAAATCATACATTTAAAGTTTGCTGCAAGAGAATCTTCACAATTCCCTGTGAGGGGGGTGGGGGCGGTGAAGATATGTGGTAGAAGTTGGCATTCCTGGTTTAAATTCATGCCTTGTTTTTACATTTTTTCCATTCTCAGTCCAGTGCAGGGGGATGACCCCTTTAAACAAGTCCCATTAAACAGGGTGCATTTTAAAAGGCCATCCCACAAGACAATATTTGACAGGATTAGAGCAACTTTAATAGTACTCCCTCCCTGTCATGTAAGATTTGATTTAGCATTGGTGCACAGGATTTTCCTGACACCCTTAGCACCTTATGTGGCCCAAGCACAGGTGCAAAACAGATCTTCCCAGAGCTGTGAGCTGGTCTTTAATAGAGCACAATGAAGTATCATGGATTGTGAACAATCTCAGTAAAAGAAAAAAAAAATCACTGGGGAGGAGGAAGTATGAATCAGTGTAGCCAAATTTCCGGGGCAAGTACAAATTCCCCTCATTTATACAACAGCAAATAAATATTTGTCTCACCAAGATGGTGACTGCATATATGCAGATGTCTACTTGGCAAATCTTTATTTTATTTGTGTACATGAAGGGGAGGCCATGTAGAAAAACAGATGTGCATTGGCCATGGTCAGTGTGAAAGACATAGACTCCATGCCTCAGTGGAAATGCAGAAAGAAGTAGGTCTCCTCTGACTCAGATGGTTTTCAATCACCAGCCCATGATAGACCCAGGATCCCTGGCTCAGATCTCATGGGCTTGACTGATCTCTCTGAAATTACCCCCGCCCCCATGAAAGCCCAGAATTACAGCAAAATCATATTTTTAATAGTGTCCTTCAAAGTTACCTGGCTCCCAGGACTGGTAAGTTAAAATCTGAGTCCATAATACGGACTTTGAAGTGAGACTTATCTGGCTTTATTCCTCCACTAAACTTGCTAACTGCACATACTTGGAAAATTATGTAACTGCTCTGAGCCTCAGTTTCTTAATGTTTGAAGTGGAGGTCACAATACCCAATCATTTTACTGTGAGCACTAAATGGTGTGGTATCCAGATGCACTTAGAAAGAGTTTATCATGTAGTAATTACTTAATAACTAGCAGAGCAGGGCTAATAGGATTACATATTTACCAACAGTTGGACATTGTAGGAATTGACCAAGTTTTTGATTAAAAAACTAAGCTTCATTTGATATGAAACTTATCAAATCTCATCCAGAATTTTAGAAAGTCCTTTTGTGTTAGATGGAAAGTGTCTGATTGTGGCTTACATAGGCTGATGAGGGAGAGGTAAATAATTTCATCTGCCTGTCTGAGGACAAGCTCATGCTATTCTGCCTCCATCTATGTGACCATAGACCCATGAAATTTAAATCTGGAAGCATTTTTGAGGTTAACTACAGACGATGCCTTCAAACTGGAGTAGTGGTGACTCCAAGGGGTACCACTGTCCTTTGATGGGATACATGGGTATGTAAGGAGTTTTAAGATAATCAATATCAAGTCTGTGACCTATGTGTGACCTGTTACCTATAAACCAATGCATTTGGGAACATGCTTTAAGGTGAAATAGAATGCTGGATCCCTAGGCCCACATTCTCTTTCACAGCTTCCTTCATCTACTTTGTTTGTCCATGCATTAATTAATTTATTTATCCATTTTTTAAATTTTTCACTGAGGAGTACCATCTATCCTCCAGGCACTGTTTTAAAAGCTCAGGATACAACAGTAGAACAAATAGTCAAAAATATTTGTGTACATGAGAAGACAGACAATAAGTAAGATAAAAGCAGCAGAATCAATAGTATTTTCCAAGGTGGTAGATACTATGGATAAAAATAAAAGTAATGTAGGGTAAGGAGACTGGAAGACTGGATGTGGGCAATTGCAATTTTATTTATTTTTAAAAAATATAACCTATTGATTATGCTACTACAGTTGTCCCATTCCCCTCCTTCACTCCACTCCACCCACATTACACCCTTTAGTTCATATCCATGTGTTATACATATAAGTTCTTTTGCTTCCACATTTCTTATGCTATTCTTATGCTCCCTCTGTCTATTTTCTACCTATCATCTATGCTACTTATTCTTTGTACCTTGTCCTTCTCTCTCCCCCTCCTACTCCCCTGTTGATAACCCTCCATGTGCTCTCCATTTCTGTGATTCTGTTCCTATTC
Source organism: Sturnira hondurensis (assembly GCF_014824575.4). Lineage (NCBI taxonomy): Eukaryota > Metazoa > Chordata > Mammalia > Chiroptera > Phyllostomidae > Sturnira > Sturnira hondurensis. The sequence goes on from NW_028081875.1 coordinate 1,738,917, forward strand.
TAGTTGTTTGCTTAGTTTGTTTTATTTTTTTGTTTTAGGTGTGGTTGTTAATAGTTGTCATTAACAGTTTGCTGTCATTTTACTGCACATTTTAATCTTCTTTTTCTTAGATAAGTCCCTTTAACATTCCATATAATAAGGGCTTGGTGATGATGAACTTCTCAAATTTGACCTTATTTGAGAAGCACTTTGTCTGTCCTTCCATTCTAAATGAAAGCTTTGCTGGATAGAGGAATCTTGGATGCAGGTCCTTGCCTTTCGTGACTGTGAATACTTCTTTCCAGCCTCTTCTTGATTGTAAGGTCTCTTTTAAGATATCAGCTGACAGTCTTAAGGGCACTCCTTTGTAGGTAACTGTCTCCTTTTCTCTTGATGCTTCTAAGGTTCTCTTCTTATCTTTAATATTGGCTAATGTAATTATAATGTGCCTTGGTGTATTCCTTCTGGAGTCCAACTTCTTTGGAATTCTCTGAGCATCCTGAGCTTCCTGGAATTCTATTTTCTTTACCAGCTTGGGGAAGTTCTTCTTTATTATTTGTTCAAATAACTTTTCCATTTGTTGCTCTTCCTCTTCTCCTTCTGCTACACCTAAAATTTGGGAGTTGGAATCTTCAAAGATGTCATGGAGGTTCCTAAGCTTCTAATTCTTTTTTATTTCTTGTTTTTTTATTCTTTTCTGATTGGGTGTTTTTTTATTCCTTATGGTCCACACCATTGATTTGAGTCCCAGTTCCCGTCCCATCACTATTAGTTCTCTGTACATGTTCTTTTATTTCACTTGGCATAGCCTTCATTTTTTTCATCTAATTTGGGACCCTACTCAACCCATTCTGTGAGCATTCTGATTACCAGTGTTTTGAACTGTGTATCTGACAGGTTGGTTACCTCTTTAAAGAGAACCAACTACATGGGAGAACATATTTGCCAATGATACCTCAGACAAGGGACTGATCTCCAATATATATAAAGAACTCACATGACTCCACTTCAGGAAAGCAACAAGCATAATTAAAAATGTGAAAAATAATTGAACAGTTCCTTATCCCAGGAAAACATACAGAGAGCCCAAGGACATATGAAAAGATCCTGAGCATCACTAGCTATTAGAGATGCGTATTAAATGCATGGAACTGAAAAGCATTATGCTGAGTGAAATAAACCAGGTGTTGAAGGACAAATACCATATGATCTCACCTTTAACAGGAAGCTAAACAACAAAACAAACAAGCAAGCAAAATATAACCAAAGACAATGAAATAAAGAACAGGGAGCCAGTGACCAGAGGGGAGGGAATTTTGGGGGAGATAGGGGAGGGATTTAGAGGAACAAATATAAAGGATGCATGGACAAAAACTAAGAAGGGTGGAAATGGGATGGAGGGGAGAGCACAGGGGGTTGGATGGAATGGGAGTAATAGACAGAAAACTGTACTTGAAAAGTAATTAAATAAATTTTTAAAAATAAAATAAAAATATAAAACCACAATGAGATACTACTTCACACCAGTCAGAATGGTCATCATAAACAAATCAACAAACAAGTGTTGGAGGGAATGCAGAGAAAAGGGAACCCTAGTGCACTGATGGTGGGAATGCAGAGTGGTGCAGCCACTATGAAAAACACTGTGGAATTTCCTCAGAAAAATAAAAGTGGAACTGCCTTTTGACTCAGCGATCCACTGCTAGGATTATATCCTAAGAACCCTGGAATATCAATCCAAAAGGACCTATGCACCCCAATGTTTATAGCAGCACAATTTACAGTAGACAAGTGGTGGAAGCAACCTAGGTGCCCGTCAGTAAATGAATGGATCAAAAAACAATAGTATATTTACACAGCAGAATTCTACACAGCGGAGAGAAAGAAGGAGCTTATGCCCTCTGTGAAAGCATGGTTGAATATGGTGAGTGTTATGCTAAGTGAAATAAGACACGTGGTGAGGGACAAATACCATATGACCTCACCTTTAACTGGAACCCAATCAACACAAGAAAAAGGCAAACAAAATATACCCAGAGACATTGAAATTAAGAACAATCTAACAATAGCCAGAGGGGAGAGGTGGGGGACAGTGGAAAGAAGGGTTTTTAGGAACTACCGAAAAGGACACATGGAGAAAACCAAGGGAAAGTTGGAAGCAAGGGATGGAGGAGGGTTTGGCTGGGGTGGGAGGGGGAGTGGTGGGAAGAAAATGCAGACAACTGTAATTGAACAACAATAAAGTCATTTATGAAAAGATAGAAAATATACACCTAAAAAAGAAGTGAAGGTGCAAAGTTGATGGAAAAATTGGAGAAAAGAGACCTCTTCAAGGTTGTTTTTTTTTTTTTTTTTTGAGTGAACATTGGTTAGGGAGACAGGCACCTAAAATATCTGTTGCAGGCAGGATTCTGGAATAGACTACTTATTCTGCTTCCCTTTTGAAAGGAATCTGATTATAAGAAGCAAGCATGAGTTCACTAAGAAATAGGAATTTGACACTAGGCCTTATTTATTTTTAAAAAGGAATACTGGGTTATACCATGTGGTAGGTGTTATGCTTTAGGGAAAAATTTGGCCAAAGATCAGAAAAGACCCCTCTTCTTACCAGAACTTTGCCTAACAAATAGTTTCTATTTAGGGGGCAGTGAGCCGTTAAAACATAAAACAAAACAACCTCTCACAGTTTTAATAAGAAATAGACATCCAAAGCCTTTCAATAAAATCTAAATGTAGCATTAATAAATACTCAGCTCTCTGCTAAATACACTTTTCTATTTGAATAGTCTGAAAGGTGTGAGCAGACCTGGGGGATTTCTATCTTTACTCTCCCTATCTTTACTCCCTCTATCTTTAGTCTTTTCCATTTTAAGAGTGCTAGGGAAAAAAATCATCTAAGGCAGTGGCTCTCAAAGTGTAGCTTCTAGAGAAGCATCATGAACATCACCTAGAAACTTATTAAAATTGTAAATTCTCAGTTCCCACCTCAGCCCTGCTGAATTAGAAACTTGGGAGCTAAGGACTTGCAATCCATGCATCAACAAGCTCTCAGGGCATTCCAGAGCCCATTGAGTTAGGGAACCATGGCTCTATGGTAAAAAGCATATACAACATGTAGTTGTGAAGTCAGTTTCCTTGTGCAGTGGAATGTCCTAGTCCAGCTGTTTTCTGTTCTCATAGTCATAGTGCAACAATCCCCTTTTCTCACTGCTAAAAAGGCATTTTCACCTAGTAAAAAGCCATGAGATCCCTGTGGCTTAGTAGACTACAGTTAAATATTTGACAGGGTGTTTCATGATCATTTTGAAGAATAAAAGAAAATGTAGAAGGAATCTTATGACAATTATTCTCTGGATGGAGCAGCATCAATGTATATGGAAGACTGCAGTAGTGTACCTCATGGCTCCAAAAGCTAACCTTTGATTAACACATATTATTTATTAATAATTAGATGAAAATTCTTATGGTGTGTTTCTCAGATTATCTAATCACACCATAGGTTATTGATGACAGCATCTAACAAAATTAGGATTCAAAAAAGAGTTAAACTGCTTCAAATAATTGGGAATATATATATATTCTCACTATAAATATATATATATATTCTCACTATATATATATAGTGTCAACGGAATTAAGTAAAATTGATTAAAAAGTGGCCCAGAAGTTATATTTGTGAACTTGTAATGGTACTTGTTACTACAAGATCTTTGGGGGGATTCACAAAATGTGGCAGACACATTTAACTTCAGTGTTTGGTGACCTTAAGAGAACTATTAGGTCTTAAATGAAGAGCATACATATGCTCCTCACTGCTGCCTTGATAAAATAATATGCTTAAAGAATTATACTCAGTCTTGGTCTCCATATTTTTTTAAAAAAATTATTCATTTATTTTAGACAGAGAGAAGGGATGGAGAAAGAGGGAGAGAAATATCATTGTGTGGTTGTCTCTTGCACACCCCTTACTGGGACCTGGCCCATGACCTAGGCATGTGCCCTGAATGGGAATCAAACCAGTGGCCTTTGGGTTTGCAGGCTAGTGATCAATCCACTGAGCCACAGCATCTAGGGCTCTAGGTTCCACATTTTAATTGGCATAGATGTCAGTGGGAATACATTCAGAGGAAGTCAACCAGGAGATGGAAGGAACTCAGAGCAATGAATTAGGACATATTAAAAAAATGATGTAGGGTATTTAACCTGGAGAAAAGTAGACTCAGCGACCTTGCCAGTCATCTTGCTGTACATGAAACAGTCTACTTTGGAAGTGGGGCCAGATTTGTTTAGTATGGATACCAGGAATATAATATGAACAAGGAAAAGAAAACTACAAAGACATAGATTTCCACTCAACATATGAAACATTTTTTTCTAAGAATCATAAATGTTCCCCCAGATTGTAGTAAATTCCCTCTTGCTGTAATGTTAAAATGTGAAAGACCTCTTAGGGAATGAGGTTGAGGGGATTTAAGCAGGGTATAAAATGACCAAAGCATTATTAAAGTCTTAAAGCTATGCTTATACACATAACAATAAGTGCCCTGGAAGTATGATGAGCACATCATAAAAAGAGTTAAATCTTGCAGCACATTTAGTGTGTTAAGAACTATTCTGAGAACTTTGCATATATTCACTCATCTAATTACTATGATAATTCTATGAGGGAGGGACTATTATTATCCTCATTTTACAGGTGAAATATCAAGGCACAGAGAAAATGAGTAATTTACCCATGACCACAGAGTTGGCACTCAGAAGAGCTGGCGATATAAATCTAAGGTCTCACTGGACCATTTTTCTCTCAAACATAGGGATGAGCTCTGTATTTCCCATGGGGTACACTGGTTATAAGCTCTGTCTCAGGAAAGACATGTGTAATACATGTGAACTTATACTTACATGCATGTATAAGCATATATGTATAGGTAAGCATAAGACCCTTCATTGGGTATAATCCAAAAATCTTTGTGAACGCAAATATCCTAAACAAGAAAATACTTACAAAAATTATTATTAGGTCTAGAACTCATGCTAAGCAGAGCATAAGCAACTAGCTGTTCCCTTTGAAGGTTTTGTATTTGCTGTTCCCTCTTCTGGAATATTTTTCCTTGTGTTCTTCCCAAGACAGGCTCCTATTCATTGAAGTTTTCCTAGTCTACTATTTAAAATAGTTCTCTGTGATATTAGCCTGATCTCATCCCACTGTAATATTGACATGATGTATAGTTTAATATTTATCTCCATAAGATATCATCTTTTTTCTTGTTTTATTTTTTTATTAATTATTATGTTATTTTCTTTTTTCCTCTCTATTTTAAAAACTGTTGTTCAGGTATGGTTGTCTCCATTTTTCACCCACAACTGCCCACCATCCCAGCCATCTTCACCCACAACCCTCAATCCTACCCCTTCTGGATTTGTTCATGTGTCCTTTATGCAGGTTCTTTATTTCAATATCTCTGGTTATATTTTGCTTGTTTGTTTGTTTTGTTGATTAAATTCCGCTTATAGGTGAGATCATATGGTATGTGTCTTTCACTACCTGGCTTGTTTTATTTAGTGTAATGCTCTCAATATCTATTGATGCTGTCAACAAAGGGTGGGAGCTCCTTTCTATTGCTCCATAGTATTCAATTGTGTAAATATATAACAACTGAGAAGGGTGGAAATGAGAGGGAGGGGGGTGGGATGGGATGAGAGTAATAGACAGAAAACTGTACTTAAAAANATTGAATAATTTATATATATATATATATATATATATATATATATATATATATATATGTCAGAGTTTTTTTTATCCATTCATTTACTGATGGGCACTTAGTTGTTTCCAGCACTAGGCTATTGTAAATCGTGCTGCTATAAACACTGGGGGGCATAGGTTCTTTTTTTATTTTAATTTTTATTTAATTCTTGTTCAAGTACAGTTTTCTGTCTTATATTCCCAGCCCTGACCCCCCCAGTGCTCCCCACCTCCCTACATTTCGGACCCCGTGGGGGAGTTATTGTCCATGTGTCCTTTATACTTGTTCATGTGAGTCCATCCCCCTTTACACTTGTTCATGTGAGTTATTGTTATTGTCCATGTGTCCTTTATACTTGTTCATGTGAGTCCATCCCCTTTTCCCCTATGATTCTCTCCCCTCTCTCCTCTGGACCCTGTCAGCCTGTTCCATATTTGAATGTCATTGGTCATACTTTGCTTCTTTGTTTGTTTTGTTGTTTAGATTCCTGTTTAACAGTGATATCATATGGTATTTATCTTTCACCGCCTGGCTTATTTCACTCAGCATAATGCTTTCCAGTTCAATCCATGATGTTGCAAAGGCTAGGAGCTCCTTCTTCCTTTCTGCAGCACAGAATTTGATCGTGTAAATGTACCACAGCTTTTTCATCCAGTCGTTGACCAATGGGCATCTAGGTTGCTTCCAACACTTGGCTATCGTAAATTATGCTGCTATGAATATCGAGGCACGTAAGTTCTTTTGGATTGGTGTTTCAAGGTGCTTAGGATATACTCCTGACAGTGGAATTGCTGGGCCAAATGGCACATCCATTTTTAGTTTTCTGAGAAAATTCCATACTGCTTTCCATAGTGGTTGTACCAGTCTGCAATCCCACCAACAGTGAACTAGGGTCCCCTTTTCCCCACAACCTCTCCAGCACTTGTTGTTTGTTTCTTTGTTTATGATAGCCATTCTGACTGGTGTAAAGTGGTATCTCATTGTGGTTTTAATTTGCATCTCTCTGATAGCTAGTGATATCGAGCATCTTTTCATGTGTCTGGATCCTCTATATGTCCTCCTTGGGGAAGTGTCTGTTCAAGTCCTTTGCCCATTTTTGAATTGGGTTGCTGGTCTTCTTTGAGTGGAGTCAAGTGAGTTCTTTGTATTTTGGAGATTAAACCTTTGTCTGAGGTATCATTGGCAAATATGTTTTCCCAAGCTGTTGCTTCTCTTTTTATCTTGATACTGATTTCCTTAGCCATGCAGAAACTTTTAATTTTGATGAGATCCCATTTGGTTATTCTTTCCTTTATGTCCCATGCTCTAGGGGACATATGAGTAAAAATCTTGCTGCTTGGAATACCTGAGATTTTTCTGCCAATGCTCTCCTCTAGGGCTTTAATGGTTTCACGGCTTATATTTAAGTCTTTTATCCACCTTAAATTTATTTCAGTTTATGGTGTAAGTTGGTGCTCAAGTTTCATTTTTTTTGCATGTAGCTGTCCAGTTTTCCCAACACCGTTTGTTAAAGAGGCTATCTTTACTCTATTTTATATTACTGCCCCTTTTGTTGAATGTTAATTGACTGTAGAGATTTGGGGTTATTTCTGGGCTCTCTGTGCTATTCCATTGGTCCATGTGCCTATTTTTATGCCAGTACCAGGCTGTTTTGATTACAGTGGCCTTGTAATACAGTTTGGTATCAGGTATTGTGATCACTCCTACTTTGTTCTTCTTTCTCAAAATTGCAGCTGCTATTCGGGGTCTTTTATGGTTCCATATAAATTTTTGAAGTGTCTGTTCTATGTCTGTGAAATATGCCATCGGTACTTTAATAGGTATTGCATTGAATCTGTAAATTGCTTTGGGTAGTATGGACATTATGATGATGTAAATATTTCCAATCCATGAACACGGAATATGTTTCCATTTGTTTGTGTCTTCCGTGATTTCTTTCTTCAGTGTTGTGTAGTTTTCTGCATATAGGTCTTTAACGTCCTTAGTTAGGTTTATTCCCAGATATTTTATTTTTCTTTTTGCTATATCGAATGAAATTTTTTTCTTGATTTCTGCTTCTGCTGATTCGTTGTTAGTACACAAAAATGCCTTTGATTTTTGGATATTGACTTGTAAACCGCTATTTTGCTAAATTCATTTATTAGTTCGAGCAGTTTTTTGGTAGAGGCTGTAGTATTTTCCATGTACACTATCATGTTATCCTCAAACAATGCCAGTTTTGTTTCCTCCTTTCTGATTTGAATGCGTTTTATTTCCTTTTCTTGTCTGATTGCGGTGGCTAGAACTTCCAATACTATATTGAATAGAAGTGGTGAAAGTGGACCACCTTGTCTTGTTCCTGACCTTAGTGGAAAAGCTTTTAGTTTTTGCCCATTGAGTATGATATTGGCTGTAGGTCTTTCTTATATGGCCTTTATTATATTGAGAAATGCTACATATATTCCCATTTTGCTGAGTACCTGTATCATAAATGGGTGTTGTACCTTATCAAAATCTTTTTCCCCATCTATTGTCATCTGCTGTTATTGGTCTGTTCAGGATTTCTACTTCTTCTTCATTGAGTTTTGAAAGATTATATTTTTCTAGAAATTTGTCCATTTCACCTAGGTTTTCAAATCTCTTGGCATACAGTTCTGCATAGTAATTCCTTACAATCCTTTCTATTTCTGTGGTATCAGTTGTAATTTCTCCTCTTTCATTTCTTATTGTGTTTATTTGTATCTTCTCTCTTCTTTTCTTAATGAGCCCACTTAAAGGCTTGTCTATTTTGTTTATCTTTTAAAAAAAACAACTCCTGGATTCATTGATCCTTAGAATTGTGCTTTTAGTCTCTATGTCATTTAATTTGGCTCTGATCTTGGTTATTTCCTTCCTTCCACTTGCTCTGGGTTGTCTTTGTTGTTGTTCCTCGAGTTCTTGGAGGCAGAGATTTAGGTTGTTTTTTTGAAATGTTTCTATCTTCTTCAGGTAAGCCTTTATTGCTCTGAATTTCCCTCTCAGAAGTGTCTTCACAGTGTCCCATATGTTTTGGGTTGTTGTGTGTTCATTTTCATTTGTTTCCAGAAACTTTTTGATTTCTTCCCTAATTTCAATCTTGACCCATTCATTGTTTAATAGCATACCATTCACTCTCCATGATTTTGGGAGTTCTGTTTTTTTTCCTGTGGGGTTGGTTTCTAATTTCAGTCCCTTGTGGTCAGAGAAAATGCTTGGTATGATTTCAATTTTCTTGAATTTGTTGGGGCTCGCTTTGTGTCCTAACCTGTGGTTTATCTTAGAAAATATTCCATGTTCATTTGAAAAGAATGTGCATTTAGCTTCTTTGGAATGAAGGGCTCTATATATATCAGTCAAGTCCATTTCATCTAGGGTGTTGTTTAGTGCAGCTATATCTTTGTTGATCTTTTGTTTGGAAGGTCTGTCCAATTTTGACAGTGGGGTGTTGAAGTCCCCTACTATAATTGTGTTGCTGTAAATATATTTCCTGAAGTCCTCCAGGATTTTTCTTACATATTTGTGTGTTCCAATGTTGTGTGCATATATATTTACGATGTTAATATCTTCTTGGTGGATTCTTCCCTTGAGTATTATGAACTGACCTTTGGGGTCTCTCTTTATGGCCCTTTTTTTGAAATCTATTTTTTTCTGATATGAGAATTGCTATCTCTGCTATTTTTTCTTGTCCATTTGCTTGGAAAATTAGTTTTGGTCCTTTCAGTTATAGTCTGTGATGGTCTTTTGTCCTAAGTTGGGTCTCCTGTAGGCAGAATATGTGAGGGTCATGTTTTCTTATCCATTCAGCTCTTCTATGTCTTTTGATTGGAGCATTTTATCCATTTACATTTAAGGTTATTGTTTATAGGTACTTGTTCATTGCTCTTTTTTGTACCAGAGTTCCTCTCTCTCTGTCTCTCTCTCTCTCTCTCTCTCTCTTCCTTCCATTCCTTAAAGCAGTCCTCTTAGTATTTCTTGTAGAGCTGGTTTGTTGTAGACATATTCTTTTAGACTTGTTTTGTCTTAGAAACTCTTTATTTGGCTTTCTATCTTGATTGAGAGCCTTGCTGGGTAAAGTAGCCTTGATTGTAGGCCTCTGGTCCTCACTACTTGAAATATTTCTTGCCTGTAGTGTTTCCATTGAGAAGTCAGTAGTTAACTTTATTGGGGCTACTTTATATGATACTTCCTTTTCCTCCCTTGCTGCCTTTAAGATTCACTCTTTGTCTTGGAATTTTGCCATTTTAATGATGATGTGTCTTGAAGTGGGCCTCTTTGGGTTACTCTTGAATATGACTCTCTCTGACTCCTGGGTTTGTGTAACTTTTTCTCTCATCAAATTAGCAAAATTTTCCATCATTACTTTTTTAAATGTATTTTCTATCCCTTGTTCTTCTTCTCCTTCCGGTATCCCTATTATTCAGATATTATTTCTTTTCGTATTGTCTTGCATTTCTCTTAATCCCTCTTCATTCTTTCTGAGCCTCTTTTCCCTTTCTTGCTCTTTCTGGGAGATTCATTCTACTGTGTCTTCCAACTCGCTTATCCGAGCTACTGCCACATTGATCCTGCTTTTCATTCCTTCTACTGTGTTCTTCAGTTCCTCTTGCCCTTTGCTGATAGTTTCTATTTCCCTTTTCATGTTGATATAGTTTGTCGAGAGCTCATTGTATCTCCCCTCTAGTTTCTGGTAGCTCCCCTCTAGTTTCTGGTAGCTCATTCTGAGCTCTTTGAATTTCCTAATAACTAGTGCTTTGAATTCAATATCTGGTAGCTGACTTGACTCTCTTTCATCTGACATTATTTCTGAGACTTCCACCTTTTCTTTCATTTGGGCATTGTTTCTTTGCCTTCCCATTGTTTATGAGACTCTTCTTGTTAGCCTCAGCTTCTTAAATTGATCTGTTCTGACTCCCTGGGTTTATGGTGTGAACTTCTGTGGTAGAATACCTGTGAAATTCAGTGGTGCAGTCTCCTTCAGGTATCTTGATGTTCTCCACTTCCACTTACTCCTTTCTTTGTGTGTGTGATCAGTTGGAGGAGGAGGCAAAATGGTTTATGACAGCAGGAGAATACTTTATGATATTTACATTCACAGCTGGTAGAGAAGAGATAGAAGATCTTTAGGCTATATATAGTGTTAACTGTAATCTTTAACCCAATATGCCACTTTTCAGAAAGGATAGACCAGAGATAAGTCTCTTGTTGGGGAGGGAAGGCTTGTGAGTTGTATCTAGAAAGCAGTAAGTTTGCGGGTGGTCAGATTTTTAGGTAAGGTGAGAGTGAAGAAATATAAATACGCATAACATGTGAGCAAGTAGAGTTAATCACTACAGGAATAGAATTCAGGAACCTGTAAAGTGTGTTAAGACCGAGAGATGTGTTGTGAAGTATTTACAGTAGTATAGAAAGCAACAGATAAACAAACAAAAAAGGGGCAGGAGAAGTGAATAAAAAGCAATGTTTGGAATCAAAGGAAGAAGAACTAAAACAAGAAAAAAGAAATGAAAGAAACAAAGTACTGAAAGATACTTTGTTGTGTGGCTGGGTGAAAAGGTGTCTTCACAGGAGAACACCTCAGTCCACTTTCCAATAAAAACTTCTCCAGAACGCTTGCCTCTCAGCCCAGCCCAATCCCTAACCTGACTGGTTAGGATGATGCTCCTGTCAAATTCCCTGGTCTGGCGGGCTGGTGGGGTGAGGACTACAGAGATTGCAACTGAACATGGACCCCTGCCCTTGCCACCCTCCCTGCAAACCTAGGCAGACAGGTCTCTGCCACCCAGCCCTGCCAAGATGGGTAGGGATGTAGCCAGCTGTCTTCCAAGGACTCAGCAGCTGGCCCAAGGCTCCACTGGATTCCGGGCTGCCAATGAGTCCTCTGTGGCACTGGCTGCAGACAGAAGCCTCTACACCCCTAATGCAGTGGCAGAGGCGGCTAGGAGGCGTTATGTGCTGGCCAAGGGCTGCCATCCCGCAGCCGCCACCCTTGACTTTACTCAGTGGTGCGGGGCTCCCAATGAGTCCTCTGTGGCAGGCGTCCCTGTTCCTTGGCTCAGAAGGAAGCCTCTGTTGCTGGACCGCTGTGGCAGCCAAGGCTCAGTGCCATTATGCGCTGGCCCACCTCCGTCCTTACTCATGTCCCTGAGACCCCACTGACTTATAGCTCTCTGGTTCGTCACTATTTCTGGTCTCCTATTTTTATAAATGCTGGGAAATTGTTGGTTGGGGAATTGATTGTGCTATTCCTCATTAGATCTGCCAGGATTTTCTCCCAGGGGTAGTAGAACTGGAGTCACTCTATCCTACTCCACCGCTATTTTCTTCCTTTGTCCTGTATTCATTGATTCTTAGAATTGTTCTTTAATTCTCTATGTCATTGAATTCTGCTCTGATCTTGTTTTTTTTTCATTTTCTTCTTGCTTCTTCTTCTAGATTTTGTTTTTTGTTGTTTCTCTAGTTCTTATAGATGTAGGGTTAGGTTGTTTAAAATGTATCTATTTGTTTTAAAAGGCCTTCATGACTTGATCTTTCTTCTCAGGACTGTCTTCTCTATGACCCATACATTTTAGACTGTTGTATTTTCATTTGTTTCCTTGAAATTTTAAACTTCCTTCTTGATCTCATTCTTTTTTAAAATATATTTTATTGATTATACCATTACAGTTGTTCTATTTCCCCCCTTCATTCCCCTCCCCCCACACACTCCCTCCCCCACCATTCCCCCCCTTAGTTTATAACCACGTGTCTCAAGTTCTTTAGATTCTATGTTTCCTTCACTATTCTTGCCCTCCCCCCTATCTATTTTCTCCCTACTGTCTATGCTATTTTCTATACCTTCTCCCCCCTTCTCCTCCTCCCACTCCCCTGTTGCTAACCCTCCATGTGTTCTTCATTTCTATGGTTCCACTCCTGATCTAGCTGTCCTCTTCATTTGCTTTTGTTTTAGGTGTGGTTAATAACTGTGAGTTTGCTGTCCTTTCACTGTTCATATTTTGATCTCATTCTTAGTAGAGTCATTGTTTAATGGCATGTTATTCAATCTCCATGATTTGAGTGTTTTTGAATTGTTTACTTGTGGTAACTTGTGATCAGAGGAAATGCTTGATAATACTTCAATTTTCTTCAGTTGGCTGAGGTTTTGTTTTATGTCCTATTATTTGATCTATCTTTAAAAAATGTTCCACGTGCATTTGCAAAGAATGTATATTTTACTTCTTTGGGATGAAAGGTTCTATATATATCAGTGAAGTCCATTTGATCTAGGTATGATCAATGATGTAATAGTCTGGTTATATTTCTTGGAAGATCCACCCTTTTTTGACAGTGAGGTGTTAAAATGCCCTAGTGTAAGTGTGTTGCTGTTTACATCTTTCTTAACATCCTCTCAGATTTTCCTTATATATTTACGTACTCCAATATTTGATTCATATATATTTATGATGTTTATGTCATCTTGATGGATTCTTCCCTTGAGTATTATTATGTGTTCTTCTGTGTGTATTCTCATGGCAATTTTAGGTCTATTTTGTCTGATATAAGTTTTGCTACTCCAGCTTTTGGTTTCCTGTCTACTTTCTTGGGATATTTTCTTTTCCCGACATTCACTTTCAGTCTGCAAAGGTGTTTTGTTCTGAGGTGGGTTTCTAATAGGTAGCATATTTGTGCATCATGTTATCTTACTTATTCAACTACCTTAGGTCTTTTGATTGGAGTATCTAATCTATTTGCATTTAAGGTTATTATTGATAACTACTAACCCACTGTCATTTCACACCTTTTGTACCTGTATCCACCCTCTTCTCTCTTTTCCTTGCTTTTCATAAAGCAGACCCTTTAGCATACCTTGCAATACTGGTTTGCTGGTGGTATATTGTTTTATTCATCTTTTCACTGGGAAAGTTCTTCTTTCACCTTCCATTTTAATTGAGAGTCTTACTGGATAGAGAAATCGCAGTTGCATTCCATTGCTTTTCATTACTTAGAATACTTCTTGCCATTCCCTTCTTGCTTGTGGTATTTCCATTGAGAAATCAGCTGCTGGTTTCTAAGGGTCCCCTTGTATGTTGCTTCCTGTATGCCTCTTACTGCTTTTAAGATTCTCTTTGTCTTTGAAGTTTGCTATTTTAACTATGATGTTGCAGTTGCCTTTTTGAAATCCTCTTGATTGGGACTCTCTGAGCTTTGTAGACTTGTGTGACTTTTCCTCTCATCAAATTAGGAAAATATTCCATCACTACTTTTTCGATCCCTTGCTCCTTTTCTTCTCCTTCTGCTATCCCTATTATATGGATATTATTACTTTTCATGTTGTCCTGCAGTTCCCTTTACCCCTTTTCATTTTTTTAGTCTTATTTCCTTTTCTTGCTCTTTCTGGCAGTGTTTTTCCACCTTGCTTTCCAGTTTGCTGATTCAGTCCTCTGCTTCGCCTAGCTTTCTTTTGATTCCTTCTACCATGTTCTTTAGTTCAGAAATTGTATTCTTGACAATAAATAGATGATTTGGATAACTAGAGTAGAAAGTACTTTATTAAAATTCGTGTGTTGTTGGAACATGAGCACAGTGAAAGAAGAAAAATTATAATACAATTAAGACAGAATAAGAAATTCCAGTCACCTCAGAGAAGATGGCAGCAAGGTAGGTTGAAGGACAATCCACTTCCCCCAGTGCACAGGTGAAACACCTAGCTGATCTTCTGAGGCACAGAATGAACACCCAATGGTATACCAAAATATATGAAGATTAGAGACCAAAAATTATAAAGGACATTGAAAAATCAGAAAATAAGGAGAGTGCTTAAGGACAATAAGGTCCCTAGGGCCAGCATTAGGACAAGGTTGCTTGCAGCTGCAGGGCCAGCACCCACTGGGTCTACTGCAAGATTCTTGGGAGAGATCCAGGCTGGGTTGTGTGAGATGCCAAGTGCTTGTTTGGACTTGGGGAGGGGGATTGAATAGGGGGACTTTTTCAAATAGAAAAAGAGAAAAAAGAGGCACTCTGTGGCTGTTTGGGGAATTCACTTTAGCAGCTGCTCGCCTCTTCTGCCCCTATCCCCACAGTTCTAGGTAAGTGTGCACCCAGCCACGGCTGAGGGTGGCTCACTTGCACCCATGCCCAGAGCATCTGGGATGGTGCCCACTTGGTCTGGCCCAGCTGGGCCCGCCCAAGCCCACTCCAGAAACACTGAGGACATTGTGCACATAGTCTGGGGTGGGCCACCTGTGCCCACTGCAGAAGCACCGAGGACAGTGTGCATATGGTCCTATGTGCACCCAATCCATGGTCCCACAGATGCTTGTATACACACTCACTCTCAAGACATCAGGGATGGAGCCCCTCCCACCTGGACACTATCCAGAGCCCTGCAGGCCCAACTGGTTTTCTAGGAGGAAGGCAGAAAAACCTCACAGGGAGGAGCTGAAGACCCCAGAAACACTTGACTCAGTGGGAGGCTAAACTACCCTGAAGGGACACTAAAAGTCCCTAGCATCTAGGAAAGTAAAGAACAAGAAGGCGGTGTGTGACTTGCCCCTAATCGGTGCACATCAAAAGCAGTGCAACTGGTGAACTAAAGACCTAGGCTGGGCACAGAAGGGCACTGAAGAACTGGGCTGGAGACTGGACAGCAGTGAAGAGTGGGTCTCAGGAAGGGAGATAAGAAAAACCAACCCCTCCTCAGTCTGACTCAGTCAGGAAGACCAGCAAAAATGGCCTGTCTGGTTTAAAGCCAGCAGAAGATTCTTTTTTTTTTTGTTTTAAATTTCATCTTTCTTTCTTTCTTTCCTTTTTATTCCTTCTTTTTTCTTTTTTTATTCCTTCTTCCTTCCTTCTTTATTTTATAATTTAATTTTTAATTCATTCTTTTATATTTCCTTCTATCTTTATATGCTTTCTTCCTTCCTTTAAACAACAATAAAACCTCTTCTTCCTTTTTTTCTTTCCCCCTCTGTTTTGCTTTTCTACTTCTTCATTTCTTCCTTCCTTTCTTTTTTCTTTTCCTTTTGTATTCCTTCTCCCTCCCTTCTTTTCTTTCCTCCCTTCTTTCCCCACAGGTAAGAAAATAATACCTGAAGTGGAGAAAAGACCAGAGTTACACCCAAACAAGGGCCACCTCAACAACAGAGATAGAGAGAAAAATTCCACTTTGTACTCCAGAGAACTTTCAAGGTAGAGGAGTGAATACCAGTGCACACGTTGGAAGAGGAAATCCACCAACAAAGGAACCACCAACAGATAACAATGGTAGAAGGTGAAGGAGGGGTAGAATCTATACTAACCTAAACCCAGGACTGATCTGGAAACACAACTAGAAGGTGGAGAAATTAACCACAACCACAACTGAACAAGTGAGAGAGGAGCCTCAGAACCTTGTAAACAGAGAAGAATCTATTTCAAAACAGCCTATCCACACTTGCAAAACAGAATACAACATGTGGTGGATGGAGGGATCCTCAGTTAGCCAGCTAAAGAGAAGAGCCCAATAAAGAAAAATCTAAGACTGAAAACCCCAAAACATACAGAGAGCCAACATAAACAACAGCCCAACATCAGTGAGCTCAAGAGAATAAGGAGACTTCACAATTGAAACTCACAAAACTTCTACCACAGAAGTTGGCACAATACACCCAGGAAGTCAGAAGAGATTAATTTAAGAAGCTTAGGCTAACAAGAAAAGTTTCACAAAAAATAGGAAGACAATAAACAATCCCCAAGTAAAAGGAAAGGAGGAATCTTCAAAAAGAATGCTAAAAGAAATAGACACAACTCAAATATCAGAAATTGAGTTCAAAACAATAGTTATAAGGAAGCTCAAAGACCTCACAGTAAATTACAAACAACTACAGGGAAACTACAATTAACTCACTGCAATATATGTCAGCATGATAAAAGAAGTAGAAGCTATCAACAAGGGCCAAGAGAAAATAAAGAATACAATTTCTGAACTGAAGAAGACAGTAGAAGGAATCAAAAGCAGGCTCGATGAAGCAGAACATCAGTTCAGTGACACAGAGAACAAGGTAGAAAAAAACATGCAGAAAAAGCAACAAATTTAAAATAGAATGAAGAGAGATTAAAGAAAATACAGGATAACGTGAAACACAATAATATCTGTATAATAGCGATGCCAGAAGGAGAAGAAGAGTAAAAATAGAAAACCTGTTTGAAAAAGTATGATGGAAAATTTTCCTAATTTGATGAAAGAAAAAGTTGGACAAATCCAGGAATCACAGAGAGTCCCAATCAAGAGGAACCCAAAGTGGCCTACTTCAAGACACATCATCATCAAAATGGCAAAATTCCAAGACAAAGAGAGAATCTTAAAGACAGGAAGGGAGAAAAAGGAAGTAACACAGGAGGGAGCCCCAATAATGTTAGCTGCTGACTTCTCAATGGAAACGTTTCAAGCCAGAAGAGAATGAAAAAAATCTTTCAAGTAATGAGAACCAGAAGACTGAAACCAAGGCTACTTTACCCAGAAAGGCTCTCAATCAAGATAGAAGGCCAAATAAAGAGCTTCCAAGCAAAAGAATTCTAAAAGTATACACCTCCACCAAACCAGCTCCTCAAGAGATGCTAAAGGGACTGCTTTAAAGAAAGAAAGGAAAAGAGAGACAGAGAGGAACACAGGTACAAAAATGGCAATAAGTAAGTACCTATCAATAATAACTTTAAATGTAAATAGATTAAATGTTCCAATGAAAAGACATAGAATAGTTGAATGGAAAAGAAAGCACGATCCACACATGTGCTGCCTATAGAAGAGCCACCTGAGGACAAAAAACCTACACAGACTGAAAGTAAAATGCTGGTGACAAATTTTCCAAGCAAATGGACAGGAAAAACTGGGATAGCAATACTCACATCAGACAAAATAAACTTCAAACAAGGGCCATAAAGAGAGACCCAGAAGGTTACTTCATAATACTCACAAGAAGAATACACCAAGATGTCAACATTTGTAAATATATGTGCACCCAACATAGGAATGCCCAAGTACATAAAGAAAATTTTGAAGGACTTCAAAAAAGATATTGACAGCAGCACAATTATAGTATAGGATTTTAACACTCCTTTAAAAAATAGATCTTTCAAACAAAATGTTGGTAAAGATATTGCAGCATTGAACAAGGCCCTAGATGAAATGTACTTAACTGATATATATAGAGAGAGAGCCTTTCATCCCAAAGAAGCTAAATACATTCTTTTCAAATGTACATGGAACATTTTCTACGATAGACCACATGATAGGACACAAAACAAGCATCAACAAATTTAAGAAACCTGAAATCATATCAAGCATTTTCTGTGACCACAAGGAACTGAAACTGGAAACCAACCCCAAAGAAAAAAAAAACAAAACACTGAAAATCATGAAGATTGAATAGCATGCTATTAAACAATGAATGGGGCAAAAATGAGATCAAGGAGGAAATTTTAAAAATTATGGAAACAAATGAAAAGGAACTCACAACAACCCAAAACTTATGGGACACAGCAAAGGCAGTCCTGAGAGGAAAGTTCATATGGAAACAGGCCTACTTTAAAAAGATAGAAATATTTAAATCAAACAACCTTACACATGCCTACAAGAATTCGAGGAACAAAACAAAGAGAGCTCAGAGCCAGAAGGAGGAAGGAAATAACCAAGATCTGAACAAAATTAAATGACATAGAGCCTAAAAGCCCAACTCTAAGGCTCAATGATTTCAGGAGCTCCTTCTTTGAACTGATAAAGAAAATCAACAAGCCTTTAAGCATGCTCATAAAGATAAACAGAGAGGACCCAAACAAACACGTTCAGAAATGAAAAAGGAGAGATTATAACTGATACAACAGGTATGCAAAGGAGTGTAAGAAAGTACTACAAAGAACTGTGTGCCAAGAAATTTGAAAACCTAGTTAAATGGACAAATTTCTACAAAAATATAATCTTTGAAGACTCCATGAAGGAGAATTAGGAAACCTGAACAGTCCAATAACAGCAGACAGAATTAAAGCAATAATCAAAAAGCTCCTTAGCCCTGGCTGGTGTAGCTCAGTGGATTGAGCACAGGCCTGCGAACCAGAGGATCACGATTCGATTCCCAGTCAGGGCACATGCCTGGGTTGCAGGTCGGTTCCCTGCAGGCCAACTCCCAGCAGGGGAGGCATGAAAGGCAACCATACACTGATGTTTCTCTTCCTCTCTACTTCCCCTCTAAAGATAAATAAATAAATAAAATCTAAAAATTAAAAAAAAAAAAAAGCTCCTGACACATAAATGCCCTGGACTGGCTGGTTTCACAGAATTCTACAAAGCATTTGAGGAAGGGCTAACCCCAATCCTTCACAGACTATTTTTAAAAATCCAAAGTCATAGAAGAACTCAAAGATCTTTTTATGAAGCCAGCATCGTCCAAATCACAGAATCACATAAAGACATGCACAAAAGAGAAAAACTCCTGGGCAATATTGCTGATCATCATAGATGTTAAAATCCTCAACAAAATATTGGCAAACTGTGTCAGCAATACATGAAAAAGATCATACACCATGACCAAGTGGGACTCATCACGGGGATGAAAGAATGGTACAATATTTGCTAATCAATAAACATGATACATTACATAAACAAAAGCAAAGACAAAAATCAAATGATATCGAAATGACATGTAGAAAAGCATTTGATAAGGTACAACACCCATTTATGATACAAACACTCAGCAAAGTGGAAACAGAGGGAGCATTCCTCAACATAATGAAGGCTATATATGAGATACCTACAACCAACATCATACACAAGGTCAGAAAATAATGGGTTTCCCTCTATGATTAGGAACAAGACAAGGTTGTCCACTTTCACCACTTCTATTCAACATGGTGTTGGAAGTTGCAGCCATAGTGATCAGACAGGAAAAGAAAATAGAAGGCATCCAAATTGGAAAGGAGGAAATAAAACTGTGATTGTTTGTAGATGATGTGATAGTGTATATAGACAATCCTATAGAATCCACCAAAATGCTGTCTGGCCTAATAATTGAACATGGCAAAACAACAGGATACAAAGTCAATATCCAGAAATCAAAGGCATTTTTGTATATCAACAGTGAAACATCAGAAGCAGAAACCAGAAAAAAATTTCCTTTTGTTGTAGCAACACATAAAATAAAATACCTAGGAATAAACCTAACCAAGGAGGTAAAATAACTGTATGCAGGAAAGTACATAATACTGAAGAAAGAAATCAAGGAAGACACACACAAATGGAAACATATACTGTGTTCATGTATTGGAAGAATTAACATCATTAAAATGTCCATACTACCCAAAGCAATTTACAGATTCAATGTAATATGTATTCAATTACCAATGGCATATTTCACAGATATAAAACAAGCACTTCAAAAATTTATATATAACAATAAATAAGCCCAAACAACTGCAGCAATTTTGAGAAGTAAGCAGGAGGCATCATACCTGATATCAAACTGTATCATAAGGTCACTGTAATCAAAACAGCTTGATAATGTCATAAAAACAGACACATAGAAAAATGGAACTCAAAAGAGAGACAAAAAATAAACCCAAGCCTCTACCATCAATTAATTTGTGACAAAGGGGGCAGCAGCATAAACTGGAGTAAAAACAACCCCTTCAGCAAATGGTGTTGGGAGAGCTGGGCAGCTGCATGCAAAAAAAAAAAAAAAAAAAAAAGAAGGAAAAGAAACTGAAACATCAGCTTACACAATACAGAAAAATAAATTCAAGATGGATGAAGATAGGTCACTGTGCTGTAAAATTACTAGAGCAAAACATAGGGAGGGAAATTTTATATATTCCATGAAGCAGTATTTTCACCAATATCTTCTCTAGAGCAAGGAACATAAAGTAAAGAATAAACACATATAACTTCATAATAAATAAAAACTCACATGAATCTAGTCTTGAAAGAGAAAGAATTAAAAAATTGGCAAAGGAACTGAACAGACACTTCTCTAAGGATGACATACAGAGGGTTCAGGGAAACACAAAAAGATGCTCAGTATCACTGGCTATCAGAGAGATGCAAACTAAAACCACAATGAGATACCACTTTATGCCTATTAGAAGGGACATCATAAACAAAACAACAAGAAACGAGTGTTGAAGAGGTTGTGGAGAAAAGGGAACCCTAGTGCACTGTTGGTGTCATCGCAGAGTGGTAGAACCACTATGGAAAACAGTATGGAATTTTCTCAGAAAACTAAAAATGAAATTGCCTGTTGACCCAGCAATTCCACTACTATGATTATGTTCTAAGAACTCTGAAACACCAATCCAGAAGAACCTATGCACCCAATGTTCATAATGACACAATTTACCATAGCCAAGTGCTGGAAGCATCCTAGGTGCCCATCAGTAAACAAATTAATCAAAAAACTATGGTACATTTATACAGTGGAATTAATTCTATGCAGCAGAAAGAAATAAGAAGTTCCTATCCTTTGGGACCGTATGGATGGAACTGAAAATCATTATGCTAAGTGAAATAAGCCAGGTAGTGAAAGAGAAATACCATATGATCTCACCTTTAACAAGAATGTAATAAACAAAGTAAACAAACAAGCAAAATATAACCAAAGACACTGAAATTGAAAACATGCTGACAGGGACCAGAGGGGAGAGGAGAGGGGATTTCAGGGCAAAACGGTGAAGGGTTTGCAGAAACAAGTATAAAGGACACATGGACAATAACAGGGAAGGCTGGAGATGGAAGGTAGGTGCAGAGGGCTGGCAGGGTGTTCTTGGATGGGGGTAAAAAGCAGAAAACTATACTTGAACAATTGAAATAAAAATTAAAATAAAAAAATTTAAAAAGCAAGTGGTGTGGAAATGGGAGGGAAGTGGAGAGGGCTGGTATGGTGGGCTGGGATGTGGGTAAAATGCAGAAAACTGTACTTGAACAACAATTAAAATAAAAACATATAATTTTGATCTCGTAAAAAAACAGTCAATAATGCTATTAAACAAAGTAATAAAATGAAGAGAACTAAAGATAAAGAAAAATATTAATAAAATAAAGGTAGTATAAATAACAATATTAATAAAATTCATTTGCCCTTGGCTCTTATTGACAGTTTTTATGTACCTAGTTTTCACGGTGGTTTTGTTTGCTGTAAGCTCCTGTAGCTTTCCTATAGTTTTTGATAATTCTCAGTGAGCTCTTTGAGCTTCCTTATAACCATTGCTTTGTTTCAATATCTGATAGATGACTTGCCTCTATTCTATTTAGTATTCTTTCTGAGGACTCCTCCTTTACTTTTGATCAGGGGTTCTTTCTTTGTCTTCCCATTATTTGTGAAACTATTTTTGTTTGCTTCTGTTTCTTAAATCTGTCTGTTTTGTCTTCCCGAGTTTGTGGTTTGGATGTCAATGGTAGGAGACATGTGAGATTCAGAGGTGTAATCTCCTTGGTCTCCTGAACTTGATACTCTTGGGATGCCATGTATGCCATGTATGCCATTTATGTTGGTTCTCTGGATGTAATGGGTTTTTATTGTGGTTGGGTCATTCTCTGGTATGCCCTTCCCTCCAGCTGATTGACTGAAGGTCACTCTGCCTAACATGTTTTGTATGATTTTTTGCAGGTGCTTTGAAAACAAAATCACAAAGTGCAGGAAACAAGCTCACAATCCTCACAATATCTTGCCCCAGTTTCCACAATCTCACTATGAATAGCAAATGAACTAGTATTAATAAGGGGTAAAGAAATCAAGACATTTTTAAAAAGTGAGAAATAGACTGTAGTATAAAATCTAGTGACTCAATATGCACACATTTGATGGACAAGAAGTGAATGTTAAAAAGCTATGCAGGGAGAGAAGATGGTGGTGGCATAGGACAAAGAGGATTCTGCTTCCCCCATGCATGGGAGAAACATCTGGCCAATCTGCAGAGGAACACAGCAAATAGCCAACAGTTCCCAGCATATTAGAAAATAGGAGTCCAGAAATCGTAGGGGACACTGATAGACCAGAGGGTGAGGAGATGGCTGCAGGTCAATAAGGTCCCAGAGACCAGCGCAGAGGACACAGGCCAAGGCTGCCACCTCCCTTGGGCAAGTTGCCAGGGGCTTGGGCTGGGTCTTCCGTGGACTCTTTGAGAGCCAAGGGCTAGCAGCAAGGTCCTTGGGAGAGAGCAGAGTCATCAGCTCCCTCCCTACCCAGCTGGGCACAGTTTGAAAAATACCAGGAGAGATCTATTTGCTTGAAGTGTCAGAGAGAAGAATGGGCACAGGGACACAAACAAGGGGGACTTGATCACCTGTGGAGTCTGTGGTCACCAGCTTGGGAGAATAGAGAGTTGCCCTTGCATTCCCCCCTAGCACTGGAAAAGGTTCTCACCCAAACTTGTGGGGCCAGGGAAGCCTGGCTGGATGTGTATGCCTACACCCCAGTTTCCAGCAGTGACTCCGTGGGCAGAAGAAAAAGTGCTCTAAAAAAATCTGGATTACCTCTGTGGGGTGCTGAGGAGAGGCTCCAGTCTGGATCTTGGGAGAGTGCTCATGAGACTGGCGGAGTACACCCAGAAAAAAGAAAGGCCACAACAGTCGCCCCTCAGCCTGCTGCAGCCAGTGAGACCAGAAAAAACGGTTTGGCCAGGTAGAAACTAACAAGAGGTGGCTTTTTTTTTTAAAGCAATCTTTTATTTTTTAACTTTAATATTATTTTCTCTTTCAATACTTTTTTCTTCTCTTTCCTTCTTTCTTGTTTTATTTCTTCTTCCTTTTTTCCAAATTTATTGCTTTTTCTTCCCTTCTGCTACCTTTTTGTTTTGTTTGTTTGTTTTTCTTCCCCCAACAAGCGAGACAAAAAACTTGGAACTTGGAAAAGACCAGAGCTGGACCCAAAGAGGGGGCATCCCAACAGTAGAGACAGAGAGACAAATTTCACTTTGCTATAGCAGAAAAATTACAAGTTACAGCATATTTGTATTATTATTTTTTCATTATTCTTATATATTTTATTTTAATAGTATCTTTGCATTCCTTCTCTCTGTGTATAGACTTATTTGCCTTGGCTGGATATATTGTATCATTTGACAGATTTCCCCTGTCCCCTAATTCATAGTCTATTGATAATTTACTGTCCTTTACTTCACCTGTGCTCCAGCGACACACTATTGAATGTCCAGTACTCACTATTCTTGGTATCTCACAGATTCTGTCATGATTGTTGCTCTAATATTATTGTAAATAATAGCTATTCCATACTATTGTAAACACTATACAACACACTTCCCAGATCTTAGCCCACTTCATTTTTGCCTGAACTATAATACTGTAGTGATTAACACTATTCTCTCTCACACTACACCAATTTACCGTCCTTTATCCTCATCTTGCCTCAGAATCTGACCTCCCACAAGCTCATTGCTTTCTAGATTCAACTTACAAACCTTCCACCTGTAACAAGAACCTTATCTTCTTTCCATCCTTTCTAAAAAGTGGCTAGTTGGGTTGAAGATTATGGTTATCACTATACATACCCAAAAGACCTCCTATCTCTTCTCTACTGGATGCTATTGTAAATATCATAGAGTACTCTACTGCTCTCATAAACCATTTTGCCTTCCCTTCCAACCGATCACACACACACAAAAAAGAGTAGGTGGAAGCAGTGAACACCAGGATATCCACTGGAAGAGGAAACCCCAAACAGAGGAACCACCAACATATTACAAAAAAGAAGGTGGAGGAGAGAGGGACAAACCTCAATCCAAGACCTATTTGAAAATACAACTAAACAGCGGAGAAATTACCCAGTGCAAACAACTAAACAAGAGCAAAAGAGAATCCTCAAAACCCTGTACAGGCAGAAGAACTAGCCTAAATGCACCCCACCCTCACCAACATAATGAATTGAAATGGATTGTAGAGAGAGGGATCATCAGTTCACCAGCAGGTGGGAAAGACCCATGAAAGAAAGACCCCAAAACAACCAAAACTTAAAGACAAACTCAGAACCAATAAAAAAAAAACAATATGAGTGAGCTGGGAAGATCAAAGAGACTATGCCACTGAATTTCACAGGTATTAAACCACAGAAGTTCACACCATTAACCCAAGAAGACAGAAAAAAGCAATTTAAGAAGCTGAAGCTAACAAGAAGAGTCTCGCAAACAATGGGAAGACAAAGAAACAATCCCCAAATGAAAGGAAAGGAGGAATCCTCAGAAAGAATGCAAGATGAAACAGACGAAAGTCAGCTATCACATATTGAATTCAAAGCACTGGTTATCAGGAAGATCAAAGAGGTCACAATGAGCTACCAGAAACTTCAGGGGGATTACAATGAACTCACTGCAAACTACATCAACATGAAAAAGAAAATAGAAGCTATCAGCAAGGGCCAAGAAGAAATGAAGAATACAATTTATGAACTGAAGAACACAGTGGAAGGAATCAAAAGCAGGATGAACAAAGCAGAAGGTAGAATCAGTGAATTGGAGGACAAAGTAGGAAAAAAACAGAAAGAGCAAGAAAGGGAAAAGAGGCTCAGAAAGAATGAAGAGGGATTAAGAGAAATTCAAGACAATATGAAATGTAATAATATATGAATAGAAATAC
This sequence comes from Sturnira hondurensis, assembly GCF_014824575.4. Lineage (NCBI taxonomy): Eukaryota > Metazoa > Chordata > Mammalia > Chiroptera > Phyllostomidae > Sturnira > Sturnira hondurensis. The sequence goes on from NW_028081875.1 coordinate 1,764,228, forward strand.
CAGAAGGAGAAGAAGAAGAACAAAGGATAGGAAACCTATTTGAAAAGCTATGCCCTGACTTGTGCAGCTCAGTGGATTGAGCGCGGGCCTGTGGACCAAGGGATCGTGGTTCGATTCCCACTAAGGGCACATGCCTGTGTTGCAGGCCGGTTCCTAGTGGGGGACCCATGAGAGGCAACCATACATTGACATTCTCTCCCTCTCTCCCCCCTCCCCTCTAAAGATAAATATGTAAAATCTTAAAGAAGAGTTTTAAAAAATTAAAAAAAAAAACTAATGAGGGAAAACTTCCATAATTTGATGAGAGAAAAAGTCACACAATTCCAGGAAACACAGAGAGTCCCAATCAAGAGGAACCGAAAGAGGCCCACTTCAAGTCACACCATCATTAAAATGGCAAAATTTCAAGACAAAGATAAAATCTTAAAGGCAGCAAGGGAAAAAAATGAAGTAACACACAAGGGAGTCCAAATAATGTTAGCTGCTGACTTCTCAATGGAAACGCTCCAAGCAATAAGAGAATGACAAGAAATATTCCAAGTAATGAGAACAAGAGGTCTGCAACCAAGGCTACTTTACCCAGCAAGGCTATCAATCAAGATAGGAGGCCAAATAAAGAGTTTCCAAGACAAAAGAAGTCTGAAAAAAATACACCTCCACCAAACCAGCTCTAAGAGAAATACTAAAATGCAAGGAAAGGAATGAAAAGAGAGACAAAGCGAGTAACACAGGTACAAAAATGGTAATAAGTAAGTACCTATCAATAATAACATTAAATGTACATAAATTAAATCCTGCAATGAAAAGATACAGAATACCTGAATGGATAAGAAAGAATGACCCACATATGTGCTGCCTATAAAAGATGCTTCTCAAGGAAAAGAACTACACAGACTGAAAATGAAAAGCTGGAAATATTTTTTCCAGGCAAACAAACAGGACAAACAATGCCAGGTAGCAATATTCATATCAGGAAAAATATACTTGAAAAAAAGGGCCATAAATAGAGACCCAGAAGGTCAGTTCATGATACACAAGAGAAGAATCTATCAAGAAGAAATAAACAGCCCTGGCTGGTGTAGCTCAGTGGATTAAGCGCGAGCCTGTGAGCCACATGATTGCAGTTCGATTCCCAGTCAGCGCACATGCCTGGGTTGCAGGCCAGTTCCCAGCAGGGGACTCACAAGAGGCAACCATACATTGATATTTCTCTCCTTCTCTCCTTCCTTTGCCCTCTAAAGATAAGTAAATAAAATTAAAAAAAAAATTAAAAAAGAAGACATAAACATTGTAAATATATATGCATCCAACATAGGAGAAACTAAATACATAAAAAAAATTTAGAGGACATCCAGAGAGATATTGACACCTACACAATTATATTTGGGGGTCTTAACACCCCACTGTCAAAAATAGACAAATCTTTGAAACAAATTATGAACAAAGATATTGTGGCATTGAACAATGTCATAGATGAAATGGACTTAACTAATATATATAGAGCTCTTCATCCCAAAGAAGCTAAATACACATTCTTTTCAAATGTGCATGGAACATTTTCAAAGATAAACCACATGATAGCCACAAACAAAGCCTCAAGAAATTTAAGAAAACTGAAATCATATCAACCATTTTCTCTGACCACAAGGGACTTAAACTGGAAACCAGCCTAAAGGGAAAAGACCCAAAACAAGAAAATTATGGAGAATAGCATGCTATTAAACAACAAAAGGGTCCAGAAGGAAATTAGGGAAGAAATAAAAAAGTTTTTTGAAACAAATGAAAATGAATTTAAAAAAAACCCACAAAACTTATGGGACACAGCCATGGCAGTCCTGAGAGGGAAGTTCATTTAGCAATACAGGTCTACCTAAACAAGATAAAAACATTTCAAAAAAACAACCTTACCCTATGCCTACAAGAGCTCAAGTAACAACAATAAAGACAGCCCAGAGAAAGTAGAAGGAAGAAAATAACCAAGATCAGAGCAGAATTAAATGACATAGAGACTAAGAGCACAATTGTAAAGATCAATGAATTCAGGACCTGGTTTTTTGTAACAATAAACAAAATAGTCAACCTTTAAGCAGGCTCATCAACAAAAGAAGCCAGAGCACTCAAATAAACACAATCAGAAATGAAAGAGGAGAGGTTACCACTGATACCACAGAAATGCACAGAACTGTAAGAAATTACTATGAAGAACTGTGTGCCAAGCAATATGAAAACTTAGGTGAAATGGACAAATTTCTAGAAAAATATAATCATCCAAAACTCAATGAAGAAGAAGCAGGAAGACTGAATAGATCAATAACAGAAAATGACATTGAAGAAGTAATAAAAAACCTCAGGAAAAACAAAAGCCCTGTACCAGATGGTTTCACAGAATTCTACAAAGCATTTAAGGAAGAGCTAACTCCTATTCTTCATAGACTATTAAAAAATGATGAAAGAATTCCAAACTCTTTTTATGATGCCAGCATCATCCTAATCTAAAAACCATATAAAGGTACAACAAAGAAAGAAAACTTCAGGCCTATCCCACTGATGAATATAGACACAAAATTTTTAACAAAATATTGGCAAACCACATCCAAGAATATATGAAAAAGATCATAAACCATGATCAAGTTGGAGTCATCCCAGGGATGCAAGGATGCTTTAATATTGGCAAATCAGTAAATGTAATACATCACATAAACAAAATCAAACACAAAAATCACATGATCATGTGAATAGATTAGAAAAAAGCTTTGAAAAGATACAAAACCCATTCATGATAAACACACTTAGCAAAGTGGGAATAAAGGGAGCATTCTTCAATATAATCAAGACCATATGTGACAGACTTAGAGCCAACATCACACTCAATGGGCAAAAACTGGAAGCTTTTACACTAAGATCAGGAACAAGACAAGGTTGTCCACTTTCACCACTTCTATTCAATATACTATTGGAAGTTTTAGCCACAGCAAATCAGAAAATAAAAGGAAATAAAAGGCATCCAAATTGGCAAGGAGGAAACAAAACTGCCATTGTTTGCAGATGACATGATAGTGTACTTGGAAAATCCTCTAGACTAAAGAAAAAAAACTGCTCAGCCTAAAAAATGAATTTGGCAAAACATAAGGATAGAAAGTCAATATCCAGAAATCAAGGGCAATTTTGAATACCAACGATGAAACAGCAGAAGCAGAAATCAAGAAAAAAATCCCATTCAATATTGCAAAACCAAAAATAAAATATCTGGGAATAAACCTAACCAAGGAGGTAAAAGACCTATATGAAGAAAATTACACAACACTGAAGAAAGAAATCAAGGAAGACACAAACAAATGGAAACACATACCATGTTCATGGATCAGAAGAATTAACATCATCAAAATATTCATACTACCCAAAGCAATTTACAGATTCGATGCAATACCTATTGAAGTACCAATGGCATATTTCACAGACACAGAACAAACACTTCAAAAATTTATATGGAACCATGAAAGACTCCAAATAGCAGCTGCAATTTTCAGAAAGAACAAAGTAGGAGCGATCACACTACCTGATATCAAGTTGTATTACAAGGTCACTATAATCAAAACAGCCTGGCATAAAAACAGGAAAATAGACCAATGGGACAGAACAGAGAGCCCAGAAAAGAACCCAAATCTCTATGGCCAATTAATATTTGACAAAGGGGGCAGCAACCTACAATGGAGTAAAGATAGCCTCTTCAACAAGTGGTGTTGAGAGAACTGCACAGCTACGTGCAAAAAAAATGAAACTTGAGCACCAACTTACAACATACATCAAAATAAATTCAAGGTGGATAAAATACTTGAACATAAGCCGTGACACCATGAAAGTCCTAGAGGAAAAAATCCCAGATATTTGAAGCAGCAATATTTTTACTGATATATCCCGTAGAGCAAGGGACATAAAAGAAGGAATAAACAAATGGAATCTCATCAAAATTAAAATCTTCTGCATGGCTAAGAAAAACAGTATTTTGACAAAAAGAGAAGCAACTGTTTGGGAAAATATATTTGCCAATGATACCTCAGAGAATGGTTTAATCTCAAAAATATACAAAGAACTCACATGACTTCAATCTAGGAAGATGAGCATCCCAATTAAAAAATGGCAAAGGACTTGAACAGACACTTCTCCAAGCGGGACATACAGAGGATCCAGAGACACATGAAAAGATGCTCAATATTGCTTGCTGTCAGAGAGATGCAAATTAAAACCACAATGAGGTAGGTACCATTTTACACCAGTCAGAATGGCTATCATAAACAAAGCAATAAACAACAAATGTTGGAGAGGTTGTGGGGGAAAGGGGATCCTAGTTCACTGTTGGTGGGATTGCAGACTGGCACAACCACTATGGAAAACAGTATGGAATTTTCTAAGAAAACTAAAAATGGACATGCCTTTTGGCCTAGCAATTCCACTGTCAGTAGTATATCCTAAGAACCCTGAAACACCAATCTAAAAGAACCTATGCACACCATTGTTTATCTCAGCACAATTTACAATAGCCAAGAGTTGGAAGCAACCTAGGTGCTCCTCAGTAAATGAATGGATCAAAATCTATGATACATTTACACAATGGAATTCTATGCAGCAGAAAGAAAGAAGGAGCCCCCACCCTTTGCAACGGCATAGATGGAACTGGATAGCATTATGCTGAGTGAAATATCCCAGGTGGGGAAAGACAAATACCGTATGATTTCACCTTTAACAGGAAGCTAAACAACAAAACATACAAGCAAGCAAAATATATCCAAAGACACTGAAACAGAGAACAGGCTGACAGTGACCAGAGGGGAGAAGGGAGGGAATTTCAGGGGAAAAGGGGAAGGATTTAGAGGAACTAGTATGAAGGACACATGGACAACAACTAAGGGGGATGGAGATGGGAGGGAGTTGGGGAGCAGTGGGAGGGTGGGCTGGGATGGGAATATATCACAGAATAGTGTACTTGAACAACAATTAAATTAAAAAATAAATAAAATAAAATAATCGAGCTAATAAAAATAATTAATTAAATAAAAAGTTATGCATGTAAAAAGTATCATCAATCATGGGGAGACTGTGGTGAATTTAGTTTATGTAACCTCCAGTATTTACAATTGTTTTTTTTTCTTTCTGGATTTCCCTCTGGTGATGTCAGATATTGTACCCGTCTGGCATTAGGCAACCTGCTCCAAGACTGCCAGTGATCTACTGTCTATGGAAGTCTCCTTCAGTTCTTAATCTAGTCACTCTGTAGTAAGCAGTCAGGCTTAAGCACCACAGAGCTGGGGTCAAGTCTCTCCTGGGATCCAGAATGTTGTTTTCCCTCACACTGCTTCCTATCAGAGCAGTGGTTTACCTGAGAAGGATGGCTACTGATGTATTGGTGATGAGTCAGCACCAGGATCCCAGCAACTACTCTCTCAGTTCTATTCCCAAAGCTTTCATCCCAACCCCTCTTGTTGTCTGTATCCTACTTTGCCTCACATTTCCTGGATCCCAGAGTAAGTGGTTGCAAATGAAAATTTGTACATTGACCTTTTAAATGGCTCTTTGCATCTCTAGACATCCATCTCTGGCAAAGAGCAACCCTGTCACTTCTCACCATTGGTTGTTATCTGTGTACTTTTTGGGCTTTGGTGCTCTTGGCTGAGGATCCCAGGTAGGGTTTATATTCCACAATTCTCAGGGAAATCCACCAGTTGCTTAATTACCCCTCAGGCATTTCCACCTATGTGTGCCCAGCCAGCCCTTTCAAGTCTCCATCGTAATCCTTGCCAATTAGTACTAAAGCTGATTCTGCTGTCTGAGTTTATAAGTCATCTCTCTCATTATTGTTCAGTTATTTTCCTGGTGACATCTCCACAATTTAGTTGTAATTCCTGATTGGTCCTGGGAGGATGTTAGTGTGGCTTTGATGCTCTCCTCCACCATCTTGTCTCTCCCAAACTCTCCAGCAGATATAATCTCTTTATTTACTTTTATTTTGTCTTGTCCATCTAGAATGTATTCAAATGTGCAGAAAATACATACTTTCTGAATCAGTAACTCATTAAAAGGTTTTAACCAAATATGTGGGGTCATATAATAAATATGCAGCTTAGTATATGGATCAATGAATGTATAAATTAATAAGCAAGATCTGAAAGTTCCATATGATTAAAGATATTGCCTTCATATCACTCCATGTTCATCTGGATGACTGCTATTAAGAAAAATTGAAATGAAAGATAGAAAATAGTTGGAAGTGTTGGTGGATGAATGGATAAACAAAATGTGGTATATACATACAATGGACTATTGTTTAGCCTTCGAAGGAAAGAAATTCTGGCCCTGATGAACCTTGATTACATTATGCTGAGATAAATAGGTAAGTCACAAAGAAGAATGTACTATATGATTGTACTTATGGGAAGTACCTAGAGTAGTCATATTCATACAGACAGAAAGTAGAATGGTGCTTTTCAGAGGATAGAAAATAGAAGGATAGGGAGTTGTTTTTCAGTGGGTAAAATTTCTCAGATTGAAGTTGAAAATTGTTTTGGAGATGGATAGAAGTGATTGTTGCAACAATTTGAATATATTCAATGCCACTGAAATACACACGTGAAATTGCTAAGATTTTATATGCTTCTTTTTTGAGTATTTTATCACAACTTAATAATAATAATCTCTTTCATAATCTTGTGAAATCTTTGTATTTTTAATTTGGGTAAAGTTACAACATTCTTATTTACCCAAGTGTTATATGCAATGGTCTTGGGAAATACACTCATTTGTTAGAATGTTAGTGTCTAACATTTGCCTCCTTCAAAATTCTTCATTAGGATTTCCTTGTCCTCAAAGTTCTTGGAAACTTTCTTAACTACAAAAATGATGATGAAAACTCTAGAAAAAATATTTTTCTATTACCTTTTCCTACTTGGAAGATACATTTTTCCAATTAATTAAGACAAATTAAAGTCTTTTTGTCTCTTCTTCAGAATATATTTTTTCAGAGTTCTAACTGGATTTAATTTTGAGGTCCCATTTATTTTTGTTTTCTATGCATGTTGTCATTTTATTTTCTACTGTTTAAATAATTTAGGCAGATTCTCATGTGGGCATTGATTTCTTCTTGATTTATTCAGGGAGGATGAATGCTGTTTGAGCTATTGAACCTACATCAATCGGCATAAACACAGGCCTCTTGTGGCTCACACAGACCATGTTACACTGCCAATGACACGCTCCTGGTGTAGCCAGCATGGACCCACAAAAGCATTGCTAGAATAAACAGCCAGATGCCCTGCGCATTTTAACCTCTGCACTTTAGGCACACTTTCAAACCACACATGGTGCTATCTGGCTTGCTATACTTGGGAGTGTACACCTGTGAAACAGCTAGAAGTGTGATTTCCTCCCATACCAGCTTTCTAGATCTCTCTTTGCTTCACCTTCTTTCCATCTGTTCACTCCTGCCTTTGGTGAGCTGCTTTCCCTGACCTTGCTGCTTGCCTTGTCCCAACATGTCCTATGTAGACATCATGTTTTATTTTTTCTGCTGTCACTTCTCTTTAGTTATTTGTCATGGATGGGTCCCCTATATTGCATAGCAGGGACATCTGGAACACAGCTGCTAGGTAAGGATCCACTTTACTGACTCTCCTTGGTGCCCCATTACTATTTGTATCATTCTTCCCTCTTCTACCTAGGATGCTGCTGTTGACTCAGTTATAGAATGTGTAGCAGTTTAGAAAAAGGTTGGGCTATGAGGACAACTTGACTCTTTCAGCCTCAAGCCTTCTGATTTAACCTTCCTCATGAATGCTTAAGATGGACCACAACATGGCAATTTTTACTATATACCCCATCTGCAGATATTCGTGTACACACTTCCCAGTGTTGAACAGGTTATTGAGAGTTGCACAAATAGAAAATTAATTTGAAAATTGTTCTTCCTAATGCAAACATGATTCAAAAGATTTACTCCATTCTCTCACAATTCTATGCATTTCCAGGAAATTCTGAGTCAGGAGCACAGTAGCTGCCACAGTTCTATCTCATATTTGCTAATATTCTTTTGCTCTTCTCCCCACTCAAGGCTTTCATTGCTTCCCAGGAGCACATTTTCCTTTGCATCTATTTTCAGAAACAACCAGAAAAAAAATTCTTTCCAGATCCTACTCATGCCAGCTAGAGAGATAATACTGTACTGGTTAGTTTGCTTATTTCTCAGTTGGTTGTTTTTTCCTAGGAATTAGGCATCTCAGGTTTTTTGTCTCATTGTCTGACAGAACAAACAGAACAAAAGAAGACATTTTCAGTCTATGACTCTCACTATTTCCCTTGTCAAAAGAGAGACTTTTGTTAGCACCTGATCAGCACAGTTAAGTCACTACAACTGCCTGACTGGCTGTCTGGCTTTGGAATCACCAATGCCATTGCCTGGACTCTTCAGAGCATATGCATGTTTCCTCAAACTTGCACTATTTTGCCTTTTGTTGATTAAATTTGGGAAGAGTCATAATTATTGTGGCATAAATGTGTTCAACTGTGGAAATCCTGTCATTAAAAAAATCTGGCATAGCCTTCTGTAGTCAATCAAGGGCTTCAAAGAAAGCAACTAGGGACTTTTAGAGTGACAACAGTTGCCTGACAAATTGCCATTTCAAGTCTCTTTGAACTAGAAGAGTGAACTTAATAGCTTTCAGCCATTGATTGTTATTCTTTAAACAGAGATTTTCTTCTTGCCTTTTGGGTCATATGCTGGGTCCTGCTTCTTCCTCCTTGGAGACTGTTCTTTTGCCTCTAGTTTGGGATAAAAGTAAGATATTTCATTAAAATGGCAGCCACTAAACTGTGGCCATAAACAGTCTAGTGGCTGCCGGTTCAATTTTTTATTTGATTATTCAAGTAATTCATGTGCTAGAAGGAGCTAAGGAAGTCATCACTATCAGTGGGGACTGCTGGCTGCAGCCACATTGGAACCAAACACACTTCTGTTTAAGAGACAAATTTTAAATGACATAGGATACAGAGACTTGGCTTATGAGTAAGATCTCACCCCTAGGGTGGAGGGGCCAGGGTAAATGCAGCACAGCCAATCCTTAAAACCATGCTCTAAAGCAGCAGTACCCAACATGGCAGTGCTGGTCTCCTGTGGTTAACTATGAATTAAATAAAATGTGTAATTTAGTCCTGCAGTCTCCATAGACAAACGTCATGTGTTCCAAAGCAGCCACTGGCTATTATAGTGAGAAAGTAAAGACATAGGACATTTCTATCATTCCAGACACTTCTATTGGAATGTGCTTCTCTAAAATGGGTATTATTTTGTCATTGTTCAGATGCAGAAGGGGAGATGCTAAATCACTCGGCCAAGGTCACAGTGCTCATGTATGTTATTTTGAGACTCTGAGTCAAAATCCGTTCATGAGTGCTCATGTTGGCTTCCTTATGTTGGTGGGAGAGAACCGGTTCTTCTGTCTTCAGCTCCCCTTTTCTTGTGTCATCTAGGAAGACCAGTAGAACTCACTGAACAAGTTTAAAGTCAGCAAGTAGCTTATTGTATTATTTCATTTTCTTGTTTTTTTTTAGGATCCTGCCACTCTTTTCCCTTTTTTTTCTTGCCAAAACTGAGACAATAAGATGTGTAGTTACAAAGGGTCCAGAGAAAGAACAAAAGGGGGAGCAAAAGGCTAGACCCAAAATTAAGAAATGGAGACAAATGTCACTACATTATCCTACAGAGCTGACATTTTATAGTGTATGTGTATTATTATCATTTTCTCATTAATTTTTACAACTCTTATTTTGTAAGTATTTATATATTTTTATTTTAATTATTGTCCAAATACAGTTTTCTGCCTCTTATGCCCACCTGAGACCACCACCAGTTCTCCACACCTCCTTCCCATTTCCACTGCCACTTTGTTATTGTTCATATGCTCTTTATACTTGTTCCTGTAAACCCTTCTTCTTTAACCCTGAAATTCCCTCTCTTCTCCCCTCTGGTCACTGTCATCCTGGTCTCAATTTAAGTATCTTTGTTTATGTTTTGCTTGCTTGTTTGTTTTGCTGTTTAGGTTCCTGTTAAAGGTGAGATCATATGGTATTTGTCCTTCAACACCTGGCTTATTTCACTCAGCATAATGCTGTCCAGTTCCATCCTTGTTGTTGCAAAAGGTAGGAGCTCCTTCCTTCTTTCTGCTGCATAGAATTCCATTGTGTATATGTACCATAGTTGTTTGCTCCATTCATTTACTGATGGGCACCTAGGTTGCTCACAACTCTTGACTATTGTAAATTGTGCTGCTATGAACAATGGGGTGCATAGGTTCTTTGGGATTGGTGTTCTTTGGGATTGGTGTCTTAGGATACAATCCCAGCAGTGGAATTTCTGGGTCAAAAGCCAAGTCCAATTTTAGTTTTCTGAGAAAATTCCATACTGTTTTCTATAATGGCTGTACCAGTCTGCAATCCTACCAACAGTGGACAAGAGTCCCCTTTCCCCACATCCTCTCCAACATTTGTTGTTTATTGCTTTGTTTAGGATAGCCATTCTGACTGGTGTAAAGTGGTATCTCATTGTGGTTTTAATTTGCATCTCTCTGACAGCAAGCAATATTGAGCATCTCTTCATGTGTCTTTGGATCCTCTGTATGTCCTCCTTGGATAAGTGTCTGTTGAAGCCCTTTCCCCATTTTTCAATTGGGTTAGTTGTCTTCTTAGAGTGAAGTCGTGTGAGTTCTTTGTATATTTTGAAGATTAAACCTTTGTCTGAGGTAACATTGGCAAATATGATTTCCCATACAGTTGGTTTTCTTTTTATTTTAATGCTGCTTTCCTTGACTGCACAGAAACTTTTTATATTGATGAGATCCCATTTGTTTATTCTTTCCTTTATATGTCTTGCTCTAGGGGACATATCAGTAAAAATGTTGCTGCATGAAATGTCTGATATTTTCCTGCCAATGTTCTCCTCTAGGACTTTAATGGTGTCATAGCTTATATTTAAGTATTTTATTCACCTTGAATTTATTTTAATGTATGGTTTAAGTTGGTCCTCGAGTTTCATTTTTTGCATGTCGCTGTCCAGTTCTCCCCAAAACATTTGTTGAAGAGTCAATTATTACCCATTTCATGTTACTGCCCCCTTTGTGGAATATTAATTGACTATAGAGAGTTGAGTTTATTTCTGGGTTCTCTGTCCTGTTCCATTGGTCTATATGCCTGTTTTTGTGCCAGTACCAGGCTGTCTTGATTACAGTGGCCTTGTAATACAGTTTGATATCAGGTATTGTGATCCCTCCTACGTTGTTTGTCTTTCTCAACATTGCAGCTGCTATTCTGGGTCTTTTATGGTTCCATATAAATTTTTGAATCGTTTGTTCTATGTCTGTGAAATATGCCATTGGTACTTTAATAGGTATTTCATTGAATCTGTAAATTGCTTTGGGTAGTATGGACATTTTGATGTTATTAATTCTTCCAATCCATGAACACGGTATAAGTTTCTATTTGTTTGTGACTTTCTTGATTGTTTCTTCAGTGTTGTGTAGTTTTCTGCATACAGGTCTTTTACCTCATTAGTTAGATTTATTCCCAGATATTTCATTTTTGGTTTTGATATATCAGATAGTATTTTTTCTTGATTTCTACTTCTGCTGATTCATTGTTAGTATACAAAAGTGCCTTTGATTTCTGGATATTGACTCTGTGACCTGCTGTTTTTCCAAATTAATTTATTAGTTCCAGCATTTTTTTGGTAGAGCCTATAGGATTTTCCATGTACACTATCATGTCATCTGAAAACAATGCCAGTTTTGTTTCCTCCTTTCCGATTTGGATGCCTTTTATTTCCTTTTCTTTCCTGATCCCTGAGGCTAAAAGTTCCAGTACTATATTAAATAGAAGTGGGGAAAGCGGACAGCCTTGTCTTGTTCCTGATCTTTGTGGAAAAGCTTTGAGTTTTTGCTCATTGAGTATGATGTTGGCTGTAGGTCTTTCATATATGGCCTTTATTGTATTGATGAATGCTCCCTCTATTCCCATTTTGCTGAGTACCTTTATCATAAATAGGTGTTGTACCTTATCAAAAGTTTTTTTGCATCAATTGATATGATCATGTGGTTTTTGTCTTTGTTTTTTTTTTTATGTGATGTATTACATTTACTGATTTGTGGATATTGAACCATCCTTGCATCCCTGGGCTGAATCCCACTTGGTCATGGTGTATGATTTTTTTGATGTATTGTTGGATGCCATCCTTGCATCCCTGGGGTGAATTCTACTTGGTCGTGGTGTATGATTTTTTGATGTATTGTTGGATGCGATTTGCCAATATTTTGTTGAGGATTTTAGCGTCTAATTTCACCAGCCATATTGGCCTGAAGTTTTCTTTCTTTTTTGTGTCTGTAATTGGTTTTGTTTTTAGGATGATGTTGGCCTCATAAAAAGAGTTTGGGAGTTTTTCATAATTTTGGATTATTTGGAATAGTCTGAGAAGAATAGGGGTTAGCTCTTCCTTAAATGCTTTGTAGCATTCTCCTGTCAAATCATCTGGTCCAGGGCTTTTGGACGATGGGAGTTTTTTGATTACTGATTCAATTTCACCTGCTATCATTGGTCTCTTCAAGCTTTCTATTTCTTATTGAGTTTTGGAAGATTATATTTTTGTAGACATTTGTCCATTTCACCAAGGTTTTCACATTTCTTGGCATACAGTTCTTCCTACTAATTTCTTACAATCCCTTCTATTTCTGTGGTATCAGTTGTAATTTCTCCTCTTTCATTTCTTATTGTGTTTATTTGTGTCCTCACTCTTCTTTTCTTAATGAGCCTATTTAAAGGCCTTCACCTATTTCATCTGACATTATTTCTGAGACTTCCACCTTTTCTTTCATTTGGGCATTGTTTCTTTGTCTTCCCATTGTTTATGAGACTCTTGTTGTTAACCTCAGCTTCTTAAATTAAACTGTTCTGACTCCCTGGGTTTATGGTGTGAACTTATGTGGTAGAATATCTGTGAAATTCAGTGGTGCAGTCTCCTGCAGGTATCTTGATGTTCTCCGCTTCCACCTACTCCTTTCTTTGTGTGCGTGTGTGATCAGTTGGAGGGGCAGGCAAAATGGTTTATGACAGCAGGAAAGGACTTTATGATATTACAGTCACAGCCGGTAGAGAAGAGATAGAAGATCTTTAGGCTATATATAGTGTTAACTATAATCTTTAACCCAATTTGCCATTTTTAAGAAAGAATAGACCAAAGATAAGTCTCTTGTTGGGGAGGGAAGGCTTGTGAGTTGTATCTAGAAAGCAGTGAGGTTTCAAGTGGTCAGATTTTTAGGTAAGGTGAGAGTAAAGACTAGTAAATAGGCATAGCGTGTGAGCAAGTAGAGTTAATCACTACAGTAATAGAATTCAGGATCCTGTAAAGTGTGCTAACACTCGAGAGATGTGTTGTGAAGTATTTACATTGGTATAGAAAGCAACAAACAAACAAACAGAAAAAAAAGGCAGGAGAAGTGAGAAAAAAACAATAAGTTTGGGATGAAGGAAGTACTAAACCATGGAAAAATGTCGAAGAACAAAGTACTGAAAGATACAGCAACAATAAAATTTTAAAAATATATGATTACAAAGAAATTGTTTTAAAATTTTTTTAAATGTTAAAAAAAAAAACTTTCTTGTTGGTTTCAAATTGTCCAATCCGGTTTTTCTGGTTTCAGCAGGAACCCTGTGTGGGCTGCATTGTAGGCTCAGGCTCACACCTGCCCACCAGCCAGGCTACCAGACTGGGGTACGGGCGCCTGCCCATCCGACAGGTTGCCTGAGTCTTTCGGGGGCTGGTGCTGGTCCTTCCCAGTCCTGTGGCTGGGTGAGAAGCAAGTCAACCTGCCTTCACAGGAGAATACCTCAGTCCACTTTCCAGTAAAAACTTCTCCAGAAAGCATGCCTCTCAGCCCAGCCCAATCCCCAACCTGACTGTTTAGGACAATGCTCCTCTCAAATTTCATGGGCTGGGGGACTGGTGGGCTGGCTACCACAGAGATCACAATTGAACATCTCCCCCTGTCCTTGCCACCCTCCCTGCACACCTAGGCAGACAGGTCTCTGCCACCCACCCCTGCCTAGATGGGGAGGGAGGGAGCCGGCTCTCTTCCAAGAACCCCGCAGCCGGCCCAAGGCTCCACTGGGTGTGGGGCTCCCGATGAATCCTCCGCGGCAGACACCCTCAACTCTGGCTGCAGATGGAAGCTTCTACACCCCTAATGCGATGGCAGTGGCATCTCTGAGGCCATTACAGACTGGCTGAGGGCAGCCAACCCTGCCACTGCCGCTTTTGTCATTACTCACAGGTGCTGGGCTCCCGGTGAGTCCTGTGTGGCAGATGCCCCAACACTGTCTGTAGCCAGAAGCCTCTGGTCCCTGATAGCTGCAGCTGTAGCAGCTCTGAGGTCTTTACCTGCCGGCCAAGGGCTGCTGGTCCCGCCGCTGCCTCTTTTGACTTTACTTTGCGGTGCTGGACTCTGGATGAGTCTTCTGTGGCAGACGCCCCTATTGCTGGACGCAGATGGAAGCCTCTGGGCCCCAACCCCTGGGGTAGTCACAGCTCCAGGGCCGTTATGCACTGGCTGAGGGCTGCCAGCCCAGCCACCTCCGTCCTTACTCATGTCCCTGAGATCCCACCGACCTGTAGCTGTCTGGTCCATCACTATCTCTGGTCTCTTATTTTCATAAATGCTGGGGAGTTTTTTGTTGGGGGATTGATTGTGCTGTTCCTCAGTAAATCTGCCAGGATTTTCTCCCAGGGTTAGGAGAACTGGAGTTGCTCTGTCCTACTCTGCCACCATTTTCCTTTGTCTCTAGATTCTTTTTCTTGACCAACAAAAGGTGATGTCCTGACAAAAAGCAGGATCCCTTCTACCGTGTGAGTAGTTTTTTGTTCTCCCCTGATTTTTCTATCTCTTTGTCTCTGAAGGTTGGTACTATATTTCAGTCACTGATGGATCTTTTAGTCTTCCCCACTGCATCCATCTCAGACTGTCTAATCTAGACATAAAACACATGATAGCAAGTAGACTTGATTTTTGTGTTTGCCTGAATTTTGCTTGTGTAGTTTATGGACATTTAAAAATTGATTTGGTATAATTGAAAAAATTGAAGTAATCCAATCAAACATTAAAAATAAATAAAAAGAACCAATTAGGACAGATCCAAAGGATAGAAGAAATGTATGACTTGTTCACTGCTATAGTTTCAGTATATAGTCTTATGCAATAAATATTTGTTGAATGAAAGACTGGATAAGAAATAAAAAGAAAAATCATCAATAGAAGATGTAAGAGAAAAACAACTGAAATGTTACCAAATACTTAAATATTTGGTATTGTAAAAGCCCATTCTCAGATTGTGATTCCCATTTTTGTGGTCATTAATGTCAATGAATACATAATACTACAATGGTTTTCCTACTGTTCCTGGAGGTAAGAGTACATAGGTATCATGAAAATGGGACTTTTTTTTTCTACTGGATTCCCAATGACTATGACACAGTGCTTGACATGTAGTAGGCACTCAATAAGTATTAGTTCAAGGAATGGATTAATAAAGGAGAGTAATAAGAAAATTTACTCCTGTCCTCACCCTCTCCAGAGACCCAGATTGGGTTCAGAGAATCACAAGATGGGGAAATACAAACTTATTTTTTTGTATATTCTAAGCATTGTGTAGACCCCAAATGTGGTGGGCTACTATTTTCTGTAACCATCTCAAGCTATGAATGGTTATCATCACAAAAGAAGCCACATGATACCTACTCATGTGTATATGGCTGTGCTTTCAGGTTAAAACACCCTAGAGAAATGTCTGCTGTGACACTTAATATAAATTTTAAAGTACTTATGAACATGGACAACAGTGTGGTAATTTTGGGGGGCAGAGGTCTGGGTGGAGATAAAATAAGTTATAGGGGGACAAATGGTGATAGGAAAAAACATAAATAGAGAAAAACTCTAGATATACTATAAATTTAAAAAAATAACAATTTGAATATCAGACAAAATAGAAACAATCTCTGCCATGACTATTTATAGACAGGAGAAATATGTGTGCTATGGCATATGTATTCAGGTACTACATTTTTATATCAGGGATATTCATAAAGAGGAGAAGAGGAGCTAAGATTGATCATCACAATATTATCTGGTGCACAGTAGATGATGCACACAACATATGGTCATACAATCATACACACATGTGTATGCATGCACATATGCATATATTTATACATACACACACACACACACACACAAATCAATGGATGACCAAGGAAAAGATAGATGGGTAGTATCTAGATGAAAAGAGAAGATGAAAATGGTAAAGTCCTCTCTCTTAAATAACAGGAAATCTTGATTTTCATGTTTTTGCAGTTCTTCAAACAGAACTTAAACATTGCACTACTAGTCTGAGTCAAAAGACAGAAATTGGAATTTTGATGGTGGCACTTCCACTCCCACAAGCAGTAACCATCACTGAATAGGCACATTCACAGCCACATGACTAAAAGTGATCCATGCCCCTATAGCACAGTAGGTAAATATGTGGGAAGGATGATTGTCAGACCCACCAACCCTGTCAGTACTACCTAGATCTGTCTGCTCCTCTGTCTGTGTTTCCAGCTTTCTTGCTGTCACCATGCTTGGACACCACGACTGGATTTTGAGAGGATGGGAAGGCAATGGGGCCAGCCATGTTGTCTCAGCAGGCACAGCCTCTGGGAAAACTTGAGGCTGACTCCTACCATGAGCATCCATTCCATTCTGCACAATGGTTATTCTTTGGCACTCATTTTATGGAGCATAGACCTTTTATCTCTCTGTTTGTTTGAATATGCCTTTCAGTCACTGTTGCTGACTATGAGTGTTTTCTGAGAGTCTCAGAGGGAACTCACCAGCTGTGGAGAAAGATTATAGGCCTGGACCCCATGCACCATGGCATTGTTTGTGCTTCTTATTTGACATGGTTCTAGGCTCCTACAGGCAGAACAGAGTGCATTTAATGTGGGAGGTATCAAAAGTGGGTCAAATACTAAAAGATTAGAGGAACAAAAAAACACACACCTATTTTCTTCCAAACCAGTCAAAGCAGGTGGAATTATAGAAAGCCACTTCACAACATTGCTTATTTTTTTCAAGTTACATGACTGAATAAAGCATTTACTTTATTTATTTATTTTTATTACTTTATTGTTGTTAAATTACAGTTGTCTGAATTTTTTTCCTACTACTCCCCTCGCCCCAGCCAAACCCACCTTCCTTCCTTGCTTCCACCCTCCCCCTTGGTTTTGTCCACTTGTCCTTTATAGTAGTTCCTGAAAACCATTCTCCCCACTCCCCTTTGGCTTTTATTAGATTGTTCTTAATTTCAATGTCTCTGGTTATATTTTATTTACTTTTTTTCTTTTGTTGATTATGTTCCAATTAAAGGTGAGATCATATATTTGTCCCTCACCACCTGGCTTTTTCACTTAGCATAATGCTCTCCAGTTTCATCCATGCTGTCACAAAATGTAGGAGCTTCTTCTTTCTCTCTGTTGCATAGAATTTCATTGTGTAAATGTACCATAGTTTTTTTAAAGATTTTATTTATTTATCTTTAGTGGGGAAGGGAAGGTGTGAGGAGAGAGGGAGAGAATATCAATGTATGGTTGCCTCTCTTGGGTCCCCTGCTGGGAACTGGCCTGCAACCCAGGCATATGCCCTGACTGGGAATCAAACCATGATACTCTGGTTCACAGGCCTGCACTCAATCCACTGAGCTACACCAGCCATGGCTGTACCATAGTTTTTTTTGATCCACTCATTGACTGATGGGCACTTAGGTTGCTTCTAGCACTTGGTTATTGTAAATTGTAGTAGTATGAACATTGGGGTGCATAGGTTCTTTTAGGTCAGTGTTTCTAGGTTCTTAGGGTATAATCCCAGCAGTAAAATTGCTGGGTCAAAAAGCAGTTCCATTTTTAGTTTTCTGAGAAAATTTTATTCTGTGAATAAAGCATTCACTTTAAACCTCTCAAAGCATGTTGGAAGAGCTGCAAAGAAATCTGGTTTGTAAAGGGTTTAAATTGAGTTAGAAATGGGAATATGTGTCCCTTATCATGCCAGGCTCACTTGAATTAACAGATTAAAATGCATTCTCAGAAATTACCCTATGTAAATTCATTACAGTCTACAACCAGTACTTCTGTGTCCATTTTGCGATGGTGGCCCTGCTGATGGACAAAGAGCATCTCCTGCCAGGCAGAACAATGGTCCTGGAAAGTCAGTGAGAGTCATTTTCATGACTGGCTCAAAGTATGGGGAAGTAATGCCAGCGACAGATAGCAGCAAATGAAAGAGGTAATTTTGATTTCCTTGACCAAAAAGCTTATAATACAGGTTAAAGTGTCAGGCATAAAGAGCAGGGTGTAGAAAGCATGAATCATATGAGAAAGGGAGTCAAGGAAATGAATTTAGGAGTGGAGCAAGGTTTTAAAAAATGCTCTCTGTGGTGTTGGTGAAATTAAGACTGCTGGAGGATGGAAGACCTTCAAGTGGAGGGGGGCTCTAGGAGTACATATAATGGGAAAGAAAAGGAAAGACCACAGTATTAGTTCATGATGACTTGTCTCTGTTGAGATGATAATAACAACCACACATCAGTAAGATGATCCAGGTACAATACCAAACTCAGTGTCTACATCATGGGGGTCCTCCCCTGTGTTCAGATATCCATCAATTACTCACACACTGAATAAACAATATGACAGTTGCTACTGAGGCACAGAAGAATTAGCTAAGACAGATATAGAAAAACACCTTCTTACTATGGACTATACATTCCACTTAGAGGAAAAAGACAATAAAAATGTACATGTTGGGAAGTAAAAGGTGCTATGAATGAAAATGCAGCAAAGGGAAGGAAAAATGGGGAGAGATGTTCCATATGAAGGGTCACCAAGGAAGACACGATGCAATGCCATTTGAACAGAGATATAAATGAGAGAAGGGTTGAGTTGGAGAGATATTTGGAGATAGAACACTAGGGCAGAGGACACAGCTAGGTTAAAGACCCTGAGGAGAGTATGCTTTATATACTCCAGAAGTAGCAGGAAGGACAGGGAATCACTTTTGGGGGAAGGAGTGCTAAGAAGTCTGCGTGTTCCAGAATATGTATAATTTAGAGGCCACAAGAAAGACATTTTGTTTTATTCTTTGCTGAGATTTGGAGTCAGAAAATTTTGGACAGCAATGTCACACATCCTGATTTTGCTTTGAAAGGAGCACTTGGGTTGCTGCATGGCTATCAGTGGGTAGAGGGGGCAAGAGGGACAAGATGAAGCAAAGCAAGATATTAGGCAAAAAGAGGTTGGTGGCAACAGAGGTGTTGAAAGTGACCAGATTCGGGAAAAAATAGGCAGAATCTTCTGCTTAAATTTGAATGAAGGATATGAGTGAAAGTTAAGAATGACTGTAAGGAGTAGAAGTGTCTTTTACTAAGATGAGTAAACTTGAGGAACTGGCAGGTTTAGGGATTGGTGGTAATACCCTTAAGTGAACAGTTAGTGAAACATTTATTTCCAAGGCTTTTCTTGTATTATTCTAGAACTGAAAGGTGGCAGATTACTGCCTCCTTCACTCTGTAAGTCCATAATTAAAGTATTGTTTGCAAAACATTATTGCAGTTAAGACTCATTCAGAGAAATTGTTAACATAGATTCCAGATAGCAGCAGAAATCCTGATTCAGAACCTAGGAGAGGAAGCTAAAAGTAGTTTTTTTAACAGTCATGCAGGGGATGCTGTTGTAGAGAGTCCATGGAGCACACTCTGATATCTCTGTTGTTGAAGAGATGATCTTGATGGTTTTGCTGTCATCAAAAACAACCTGGGAAAATATATTTCTTGTAAGTCGACATTGTCCAGACCACCTCTCATGGATCATCTATAACAAAGATTCCATGTTCTTGGTTCAGATGTTTCAAAACCCAGCTAGCAAAATCAAGATCCTTTTGTGGGAAGAAAAATGGGTACAATAATCAGAAACAACATCTGAAACACTTTATTTTAAGCTTCATTTAAGTATGAAAGGTTGTTTGAATCGGGCCCTGAGACATCTCTCATCATCATTTGACCAGAGAATGGGTTGGGTCATTGAGCCTAAACCAAGGAGCTGAGAAATGAACAATTATTCCAGGCTTCAGATGTGTATACCAGAGATAATATTCTTTAGGGCCTTTTAGGCATTGATTCTAACATTTCTGGCCAGCATTTATTAAAAGATTTTGAAGAACAATAAGAAAAAAATTATTAAGGTCCTTTTTTTTTACAATCTTTATAGCAACTGAGACCAATACAGTAACAATCAAATCTAGTAAACTATGTGTGACTAGTGATTTTGTACAGGATGGTCATAAGTACAACAGCTGCTTCAACTCTAATCAAGGCAATGAAATGCTGCATCATTTACAGCCATTTCAAACTACAGATATTCTTCCTCTGGTTTGATTTTATGTGCTAGAAGATCCTATATATTTAATGTGGATTTCATAGTGATGCATAAACAATGCTGGTTTAAAATACAGATTTCTGAGATGCAGGACAGACATTTTAATTTGGAAACTCCAGAGGCTCTATAATTTACATAAATATCCCCACGTGATTCTGATATGCAGCCAAGCTTAGGAATAACTGATGAAGACAGTTCCTCAAGGAAGACATTTCCAAATGTTCTGCCTAAGGTGTGAATTATAAAACAGCAACTGGATTTTTGAAAGTAAATTTAAGTGTTTCATCTTTTACAAAATGTTATAAATGTTGGATTTGAAGTAATCCAGCAATTCCTATCCTAGCTATTCCTTCCACATCAAGTTAAGATAGAAGCAAGCATGGAATGATGCATTGTTTAATAATCAGAAAAAGGTAGATAAATCTGTGTGTCTATGTGGAAATCTTTAATTGTAGAAGCAAAGCAGGATATAGAGTTTTCAGATTTGGTGATGGGGGATACCAGCTTCAGTATAATTCTCCAGGATTGTAGACTGGTTTAAGTCATAAACTATGAAACATAAAAGGCCAACACTGAATTATATACAAGAGTTCTGAATGGCTAATGCATTAGAATAGATGGGGCTCAAATTGTGAGTAAATGGAAGTGAAGATAACACTATAAATTGTGGATTATAGCAGTAGTTTCTCATTCAAATGGCACAACTTCTATTTTGGGGGGGAAGCTACAAGGTTCTAGAATAAAGAGACACTGTGACTAAAAGGCACCTGGCATTTAAAAGACAAGCATGGTTGCAGAATGTGAAATTCCCATGGTAAGGAAACTGGTTTATTTTCTTGGTAACATATTGGTTCAGGCTGAGAATATATCTGTCAGTTTTTAGAATAATTAGAAATGTGTGCTTCTTCTACAAGTGAAACATGGCTTGAAGCTCTCACTTTGCCTTCCAGTGGTGACCGAGCATGAATTGCACACACTACCTTGGGCAGCAGAACATTAAGGACCTTATAGAGGGGGTACTGGGCATTCAAGTTCATATTTTCCTCCCCACTCCACCCACCTTTCCCCCTTGTTTTTCAATATCTGATCCTGAACTCACTGGAGTTTCTCTGAAGTTATTCCAATGATACATTGCAAACATGAGGCAATATGTGACATTTTAGATATTTTTGCATTGTGTTTCACACCTGGATAAACCACCTTCAGACAATCTAAAATTTGGAGACCCTTGCAACTCAGTCCTGGACAACCTTCCCTCTGTCCTCATGACTTCAAAGACCAGTTATGCAAATCTTTCCAGAATTAACTGCCAAGATGACATTTCCACTTTCCCAGATTTCTTAAATTTAACATGGCCTTTTTAAACAAGGAAAGTTGTAGATTTTTCTTGAGAAAATTTGGGGTTCATAGTCACACTGGATGTACCAGCAACTTCCCTGATAGTCTTTGTCTTAATAAAGAATAACAAAATCTTGGAAGAAAAATTTTGGATGGAAATACTACTGATAAAAGATTCTCTGATCATGAATATGCCATCCCAGAGTTACCTTCCATCCTTCAACTGAGCTGGATTTTGGTGCCTGCAGAAACACTAGAGTATCTTGAGACACCATTTGCTCAAAATCTCCACGCTCATTCTATCTCTAGCATAATCCACAGAAATGGCAGTAAAATTAAGAGCATAGGTGTATAAATAAAAAAAATGTACTGGGCAAGTTCCAGGCACCTTGTGTAGAAATAGCTGGGAAAGCAGTGATTTCAAGACATTAGCACATCTCATTTGGACAGAAGTGAGAGATTTGAAAGAATTTTTGCACTCAAAGTGAAGCCAGATATAACACTTGGTAAAATGCAAAAGTCTAGCAGTGTTGTGGATACACTGCTCCTTGCCAAAATTTTCATGTTGGACCAAATGTCTGTTTTACCCTCTCACAACCAATATCTGAAGAAATGCTCAACAATTCTCGACTTATCTAATATGAATGAAAAATCATCTTTTTCCTAGAATTGTTTATTTCTAGATATTTATCATAGTGAAAACATAAATTTCACATTTGAATGTCTCAATTGAATTTATTTCCAAATGGCCTGATCTCTCTCCATGGAGAGAGTCATAATCAGCACATTCATAGGTAATTGATAAGCTTGATTTTTAAAAAAATTGATCTTAGAGCTCAGAATTCAGTTCTAAGGGTTCATATGTTTTTAGTTAAGATGTCAGAGGGGAGGTGGTAGGGAATAATGGGGGGGGATGGGGAAATGGTTTTCAGGAAGATCTATACAGGACACATGGACAAAACCAAATAAGGGTAGGATCAAGGATAGGAAGTGGGGATGGCTAAGGTTGAGGGTAGTGGTGGGAGGAAAATGGAGACAACTGTACTTGAACAACAATAAAGAAGTCAAAAAAAGAGAAAAATACAGAAGTGTAGTTTTTCTTCAGCACTGCTTTGGAAAAGGTGATGGCCATTCTTGTGAAGAGTGAGTTAGAACAGAAAGAGAGGAAAGAAAAGGCCAGGATGGTACTGTAAAGGGTTTTATTTGGAAATAAATTTTAGCCAAATTATAGAACTGTGAACTATTTAAAGCTTTGCTTTCCTTCATCCTCCATTTAAGTTAAATAAATAATATTATTGTCCCTCTATTTTGTATTTACCAAAACTATGCTTGGTGTATCTGACTTTAAATATTTTACCAAAATATAAATATTTTTTCTCTTCAATGAATGAGATGTTTCCATAAGACCAGGAAAATAAGACATCATTTTGGGAAATGAAGGCAAATATAGATGTATAATTCACACCTCTAGTTTTCTTAACTTCTCAAAACAAATAGTTCTTCCTTCTTAGATATTATCCACTGTGTAATATCTAACTAAAATTGCACCTTTTCCATGAGTGAGCTTTTTATTCATGACTCAAAAACTTTCTAGTGACAGTGATCATGGATTTCTATCATATATTTTACAGAGTGCCATGCATAGCAGTCATCACATTTAATGCTCACTGTAATCTGTGAGGTAGGTTCCACATTATCTTTTTTAAAAATATTGTATTTATTTATTTTTAGGCAGAAGAGAAGGAAAGGAGAAAGAGAAGAAGAGAAATATCAATATGTGGTTGCCTCTCACACTCCCCTCACTGGGGACCAGGCCTGCAATCCAGGCATGTGCCCTGACTGGGAATTGAACTGGTGGCCCTTTGTTTTGCAGTTTATACTTAATCCACTGAGCTACACCAGCCAGGGCTAGTTCAAATTATCTTCACCTTCAAATATGTACACCAAAGCTCAGAAGCTACACAAGTTTCCCATTCTGTGAAACCAACAAAGGCAGAGTTTGAAGCCTTAGACCAATGGAGTCAGCTCTTCAGCTCTCTTCAGCGCCTCTGTTCCCATAGTAACCTCATTCAGTATCCCTTTAATGCTTATGTCTTTACCTCCAACCAGACCATGAATTTCTGGGTGCAGTTCTTGTTTTGGGCTTTCTATTGCATCAGGCAGGATGCCACATTATAAAAGGATATGTGCAGGATTGTGTCAGATGTTAGCTGCTTGAGATTAAAGGTTGTAACAGAATATATAAACCTAGAGATTCAAAAATATAAAAGTACATTTTAAGATAAAGGCAATTGTTCTACATTTTGTTAGTTTCAGTTTATATTAATAAATGTTAAAATTGTGTCATTTCCAAACAATTATCAAAATGAGTAAAGAAAAACAACTGAGTAACATACATTAACTTTAATGAGTGTATTGGGGTCAGTTATATTTATGATCACCCTATGTTAGAATGTGAGAGAAGGGTTTTTCAAACACCCCAATACAAGTAGTGTCAAAACACAGCCTCATTTACACCCAGCTTCTCTGCTCTGGATTCTACCCACCAACCACTGTGAATGACCAAATATGTGACACGAGATGCTCTTTTTCTAGAATCCACCTGTCTCAGAAGAGTCCTTCAGTCTTCCACAGGGTTTGCCAGTCTGGAAAGCACCAGGGCATGGTCCTCTTCCAAAATGGGTAATATGGGTTTAAAAATGGAGAGGGAACTTGGCCACTATTTGTATACGTGGAAAAGACCACACTCATCTGGAAAATTTTAAGAAGAGTCTGAAAAATCCTCTCCAGATCAATTACCTCCCAAGTCAAAAAGGCAAAACTGGCCTTAGAATCATTCTACTGCATCATTTTTTACAAACAAAGGATCAGATGAGACGACAATGGAGGAAGTAAGCTTTGTCTGGGCCTGGGGTGAATGAGCCAAGTGACAGGAAGGTGAGCAGTGTAGGACTGGAGTTGGGGCATTAGGGAGAGAAAGGAGAAGTCCCTGGAGAATATATGACACAAGGCCAAACAGTATTTTTCCCATTGAAAGAGCCTGAGAAGGATCTGTGGCCATAAGAGCTGGTGTCCAGATTATAGCAAAGCTACCTTCACAGGTAGGAGATATCAACTATCCTTAGAGTAACTCTCTGTTAGCCTCTTGCCTAAACAGTAATAAATCACCAGTAAATCCATGGTGTTGTTCAGAAAGTTTGGATCCCAAAGCCTAAAATTCACTAACAGGAATCTTTCATTAACTCTTAAAAGAGGAGTTCACTTTATTTCGACTTGTGAATTTTGGTTATTTAGTGAGAGTATATATTGCTGACCAACATGGCATACTCTTTTGAATAAAATGCCATTTATTATATAATAATCAGATAGTGAAATGATTTTTCTTAAATGGGTGATCAGCCTTTATCTGTACCAAATGTTTTTTTAAAAAAACTGCTGTGTGTGTTTGGGGGTGGGGGGAGTGGAGACAACTGTACTTGAACAATAAATAAATAAATAAACAAACAAATAAATAAACAAACAAACAAATAGTTTTATTCACTACATACCATGAGAACAACCCCTACAAAAAGAACTAAAAGCTGTAATTTTAACAAGGTTTTTCTTTTTAAAAAATATTTTTATTGATTATGCCATTACAGTTGTCCCATTTCCATCCTTCATTCCCATCTACCCTGCACACCCTTCCCTACCATTCCCTCCCCTTTAGTTTATGTCTATTTCATAAGTTCTTTAGATTCTATATTTCCCATACTATCCCCCCCATTTTCTACCTACTGTCTATGCTACTTAGTCTCTGTACTTTCTCCCTCCTTCTTCTCCTCCCACTCCCATGTTGCTAACTTTACATGTGACCTCCATTTCTATGGTTCTGCTCCTGATCTAGCTGTCCTCATAGTTTGCTTTTGTTTCAGGTGTGGTTGTTAATAACTGTGAGTTTGCTGTCCTTTCACTGTTCATATTTTTATCTTATTTTTCTTAGATAAGTCCCTTTAACATTTCATATAATAAGGGCTTGGTGATGATGAACTCCTTGAATTTGACCTTATCTGAGAAGCACTTTATCTGCCCTTCCATTCTAAATGAAAGCTTTGCTGGATAGAGCAATCTTGGATGTAGGTCTTTGGATTTCATGACTTGGAATACTTCTTTCCAGCCACTTCTTGCCTGTAAGGTCTCTTTTGAGGAAACAGCTGACAGTCTGATGGGAAGTCCTTTGTAGGTGACTGTCCCCTTATCTCTTGCTGCTTCTAGGATTCTCTCCTTCATTTTAATCTTAGCTAATGTAATTATGATGTGTTTTGGTGTGTTCCTCCTTGGGTCCACCTTCTTTGGGACTCTCTGAGCTTCCTGGATTTCCTGGAAGTCTAATGCCTTTGCCAGATTGGGGAAGTTCTCCTTTATTATTTGTTCAATAAATTTTCCACTCACTGCTGTTCCTCTTCCCCCTCTGTTATCCCTATAATTCAGATGTTGGAATGTTTAAAGATGTCCTGGAGGTTCCTAAGCCTCTCCTCTTTTTTTTTTAATTCTTGTTTCTTCATTTTTTTTGTTTGGTCATTTTTTTCTTCTTTCTGGTCCACTCCATGATTTGATTCCCAGTTTCATTTCCATCACTATTGTTTTCCTGTGCATTTCCCTTCATACATAACAGGCATGGACATACCAAAACATTATGGCTCAAGAAGAACAGCTCAAAGCCCCAGAGCCAATACTTCTAAGCAACCAAGGGATAGCCAACCTATCAGATGCACAGTTCAAAACACTAGTGATTGGGATACTCACAGAACTGGTTGATTTTAGTCACAAACTAGAGGAACAAATGAAGGCTAAACTAGGTTTTTCTTATTTATTTATTTGAGAAAGAGAGGAAGACAGAGAGAGAGGGAAGAAAGGAGAGAAAGATAGATAGATAGATAGATAGATAGATAGATAGATAGATAGATAGAGAGAGAGGTGTCTATTTGTTGTTTCACTTATATATTCACTCATTGGTTAATTTTTGTATGTGCTCTGGCCAAGAATTGAACCCATGACATTGGTATATTTGGACAATGCTCTAATTTACTGAACTATTTTACTGGGTCTCAAAGCACTAATTCAGATTTCTAAGTTTCTTGAAGTAAAAGTGCTAACTTTCTCCATTAACAAATTTAAAACATTTTGGCGCTCCTCCTAAGAAAAATGCAGGAGAGGGACTCAGCATAGGAATCCAAGCACTTCTCCCCCAAGAGGCACAAACCCTAGACTCTTCACACATGACTGTAGTCCTCTCTCCTCTCCTCCTGCTGGAGTCAAGGCTAAAGTAAATTTCACACTGTGGAAGAGGTGCTGTAATAAATGACTGCTGTAGGTGGCCCTGCTTTAGAAAATCAGAGTAGGTGGTGGCTGTGCACTCCAGTATATTTGCTGAAAAAGGAAACCCACAATGGAATCACCAACATATAAAAATGGAAGAAGGTGAAAGAGAAAGTGGAAGCCACACTAACCATATTCAGAATGACTCTGGAAATGTAACTAAAAAGCAGCGAAATTACCAGAACAAACAATTGAACATGAGTGAGAGAGAGGCCTCAAAACTCTGAATGCACAGAAGATCAGCAACAACAAAACATGTCCACACCTGCACAAAAGAACACAAAACATGGGGGACAAAATGGCCTTCAGTGACTAGCTGCAAGGAAGGACTTGCCAAAGAGACCAAACAATAATCAAAAGCCAAAGACATACAGAGAGTCAACATAAACAACAGCCCAAGACCAGTGAGCTCAGGAGATTAAGGAGACTTACCCCTGAATCTCACATATCTTCTACCATAAAAGTTCATGCCAGAAACCAAGGGAGTCAGAACAGATCAATTTAAGAAGCTGAGGCTAACAAGAAGAATCTCACAAACAATGAGAGGACAAAGAAACAATCCCCAAATGAAAAAAAGAAGAAGAAGAAGGAAGCCTCAGAAAGAATGCTAAATGAAATGGAGGCAACTCAACTATTAGATACTGAGTTCAAAGCAACAATTATTAGGAAGCTCAATAAACTTACTGAGAATTACCAAAAACTACAGGGAAACTACAATGACCTCACTGAAAAATATATCAACATGAAAAAGAAAATGGAAACTATCAACAAGGGCCAAGAGGAAATGAAGAATACAATTTCTGAAATGAATAACATGGTAGAAGGAGTCAAAAGTATGCTAGATGAAGCAGAGGAATGAGTCAGCAAGCTAGAGAACAAGGTAGAAAAAAAACACCCAGAAAGAACACGAAAAGGAAAAGAGGCTCAGAAAGAACAGAGGGGTTAAGATAAATGCAGGGCAACATGAAACATGATAATATATGTATATATATAGGGATACCAGAAGGAGGAGAAGAAGATCAAGGGAAAAAACTGTTTGAAAAAGTAATGATGGAAACTTTCCCTAATTTGATGAGAGGAAAAGTCACACAAATTCAGAAAATACGGAGAGTTCCAGTCAAGGGTA
The DNA here is from genome assembly GCF_014824575.4 of Sturnira hondurensis. Classification (NCBI taxonomy): domain Eukaryota; kingdom Metazoa; phylum Chordata; class Mammalia; order Chiroptera; family Phyllostomidae; genus Sturnira; species Sturnira hondurensis. The sequence goes on from NW_028081875.1 coordinate 1,792,595, forward strand.
CCCAAAGAAGCCAACTTCATGATACATCATAATTAAAATGGCAAAATTCCAAACAAAGAAAGAATCTTAAAGGCAGCAAGAGAGAAAGTGGAAGTCACATACAAGAGCACCCCCACCCAATAAGGCTAGCAGTTGACTTCTCAATAGTAGTGCTCCAAGCCAGAAAAGAATAGGAAAGGATATTCCAAGTAATGAGAATGAGAAGCTCTGCAACCAACGCAACTATACCCAGAAAAGCTATAAATTAAGATGGATCAATTAAGTTCCTTAAGGCCAAATAAGGAGCTTCACAGACAATAGAAGTCTATAATAATACACATACACTAAACCAGATCCGCAAAGGACTGCTTTAAGAAAAGGAAGGAAAAGAGTGTGTGAGAGAGAGGAACACAAGTACAAAAATGTCAGCGAATAAGTACCTATCAATAATAACCTTAAACATAAACAGATTAAATGATCCAATCAAAAGGTACAGAATAGCTGAATGGGTAAGAAAGCATGCCAACACATATGCTGCCTGTAAGAGACCCACTTCAGGACAAAAGATCAACATAGACTGAAAGTGAAAAGCTGGAAACAAATTTCCAAGCAAACAGACAGGAAGAAAAAAAAAAAAGCCAGGATAGCAATACTCATATCAGACAAAATAGACTTCAAAACAAGGGCCATAAACAGAGATCCAGAAAAATCACTTCATAATACTTAAGGAAAGATGTTATCAAAAAGACATAAACATTGTAAATATATGTGTAACCACCATAAAACCACCCAAATACATAAATAAAATCTTGGAGGATTTCAAGAAAGATACTAAAAACAACACAAATATAGTAGGGCATTTCAAAATCTCACTGTCAAAATAGATAGATGTTTCAAACAAAATATCAACCAAGATATTGCAGCATTGAAAATGTCCTAGATTGAATGAATCAAACTGATATACATAGAACCATTCATCCCAAAGAAGCAAAATACACATCCTTTTCAAATACATAGGGTACATTTTGGAAGACAGACACACACAAAAAGCCTCAACAAATTCAAGAAAAGTTAAATTATGTCACGCATTTGCTCTGACCACAAGGGACTGAAACTAGAAACCAACCTCAAGGGAAAAACTCAAAACCACTCAAACTCATGGACATCTAATAGCACACTATTAAACAACGAATGGGTCAAGAATAAGACCAAGGAAGAAGTAGAAAAAATTCTTGAAAAAAAAAGTGGAAATGAACTCAGAATAATCCAAAAGTTATGGGACACTGTCAAGGCACCTTGAAGGGGAAGTTCATAGTGATATGAGCCTACCTAAATGAGAGATAATCATTACAAATAAACAACCTAACATACAAGAACTTGAAGAACAAAGATACACCAGAGCTAGTAGAAGGAAGGAAATAACAAAGATCAGAGCAGAATTAAACAACATAGAGACTAAAAGCACAATCTTAGGATCCAATAAGTACAGGAGGTGTTTCTTTGAAAAGACAAACAAAATTGACGGGCCTTTAGGAAAATTCATAAGGAAAAGAAGGCAGAGGAACCAAATGAACACAATCAGAAATGGAAGAGAGAGATTACAACTGACACTACAGAAACACAAAGGATTGTAAGAAATTATTATGAAGAACTACATGCCAAAATAATTGAAAACATAGGTGCAATGGGCAAATTTCTAGAAAAATATAATCTTCCAAAAATCAATAAAGTAGAAGTAGAAAACCTGAACAGACCAATCACAGCAGATGAAATTGAAGAAGTAATGAAAAAACTCTTGACACAAAAAAGCCCTGGACCAGATGGTTTCAAAGGAGAATTCTACAAAGCATTTAAGAAAGAGCTAACCTCTATTCTTCACAGACTGTTCCAAAATATCAAAAAAGATGGAAGACTACCAAACTCTTTTTATAAAGCCAGCAACATCCTAATCCCAAAAAACAGATAAACACACAACAAAGAAAGAAAACTTCAGGCCAATATCACTGATGAACTTAGACACTAAAGTCCTCAACAACATATTGGCAAACTACATCCAGCAATACATTAAAAAGATCATTCACCATTACCAAGTTGAATTCATCTCAAGGGTGCAAGGATGGTACATTATTTGCAAATCAATAAAAGTAATACATCACATACACAAAAGCAGAGACAAAATCATACGGTTCTGTTAACAGTTGCAGAAAAAGCATCTGATAAGGAAAACCACCCATTTATTATAAAAACACTGAGCAAAGTGGGAGTGCAGGGATAACTCCTCAATAAAAGAAAGGCCATATTTGAGAGACCTACAGCTAACATCATACTCGATATGCAAAAACCAAACTCTTTCCAACAAAGATCAAGAAAAAGGCAAGGGTGTCCACTTCCACCTCTTCTATTCAACTTAGTATTGGAAGTCCTAGTCACAGCCATCAGACAAAGAAAAAAAATAAAAGGAATCCAAATTGGAAGAGAGGAAACAAAACTGTCATTGTTTTCAGATGGCATGACACTGTATGTAGACAATTCTATAGACTCTGCCAAAAAAAAAAAAAAAAACTGCTCAACCTAATAAATAAATTTGGAAAAACAGTGGAGTACAAAGTCAATATTCAGAAATCAAAGAAATTTTTTGTATACCAACAATGAAACAGCAGAAGCAGAAACCAAGAAAATATCTCATTTGATATAGCAACATGAAAAATAGAATATCCAGGAATAAACCTAACCAAGAAGTTAAAAGAACTATACTCAGCAAACTACAAAACACTGACTACAGAACTTAAGAAAGAAACAAAAAAAATGGAAACATGTACTGTGTTCATGAATTGGAAGAATGAACATAATCAAAATGTCCATATTACCAAAGCAATTTATGGATTCAATGCAATACCTATTAAAGCATCAATGGCATATTTCACAGATACAGAATAAACACTTCAAAACTTTATATGAAACCATAAACAACCTAGAATAGCTGCTGCAATTTTGAGAAGGAAGAGCAAAGTGGAAGGGATCACAATACCTTATATCAAACTGTATTACAAGGCTACTGGAATCAAAACAGCATAGTAATGGCATAAGAACAGACACATAGAACAACAGAACAGAAATAAGAGCCCAGAAATAAACCAAAGTTTCTACAGTCAATTAATATTTGATAAAGGGGGCAGCAGCATAAAATGGAATAAAATGACCCTCTTCAACAAATGATGTTGGGAAAATTGGAAGGCTACATGCAAAAAAATGAAACTCTAACACCAATTTACCCCATACACATAAATAAATTCAAGGTAGATAAAATATTTAAGTATAAGTCATGACACCTTTAAAGTCCAGTCCTAGAGGAGAACTGTTGGGAACCACTCTGCCTGGTTTCAGGAATTGCAACTACCGCCCAATGGCTAAGGATGAGTGAGCGACCCCCAGAATGCGAGCCACAGGAGACAAAAGCTTGTCTCTGGTAGCAAATGTTGTCTCAGCTTACTCCCCCTGTCCCCAAATCATGGTCAATGTTGATATGGGTAAAACTACTCACAGCACGGGCAACCTAAGCCAGACACAATCACCTGGGAGGCCATCATGAAAGGACTTGGAAGGCTGCAACAAAGGGGGAGCAATGGACCCTTGCCCCCTGACTATGTGACATAGCCTGATTCCCCATGTCTTCTGGGAGAAGCTCTTCCTGGATCTAATCCATTTAAGCCTGAATACCTGATGGGGAGGGGGTGCAGCTCCTTGCCTTGCTAGAGCAGTATCCAGGGAGAAATATGGCATAAGAAAGAATTCATAAAAATCCTGTGAAACCTACTTTGATAAGAGTACTTTCATTCCTATATTAAGGGTCTGATCAGGAAATGAGTATATCTCCCAGTTTCTGCAAACCCCCTTTCCTGACAGACACTGACTCAGACTAAGCCCTCATATTTCTTTGAAATGTTATCTACTGTTTGATCCTTGCCACCGTGTATTCCCGTGTATTACAATTCAATAAAAGCCCCAGGAGGAAGGGGCTCCAGGCCTTTTTCCTCTGGTAAACTGGCTGCCTCTTCTCCCTAAGCAGATTATGTCTTGGTAGTGTTTACTTTCATCTGTGGTGTCAAGGATGACTTGAGGGCAAAGTTGCCCCCAGAGAGAACATAGGCAGGAAACGATCAGATATTTCATGCAGCAGTATTTTCACTGATATGTCCCCTAGTACAAGGGACATAAAAGAAAGAATAAATGAATGGGATCTCATCAAAATAAATAGTTTCTATATGGCTAGACAAAACAGTATTAAAATGAAAAGAGAACCAAGTGTATGACCAAACATATTTGCCAGTGATACCTCAGACAGGAGTTTAATCTTCAACATATATAAAGAGCTCATAGGACTCTATTCTCAGAAGACAAGCAACCAAATTAAAAATGGACAAAGGTCTTGAAAAGACACTTCTCCAAGGAGAACATACACAGTTCCAGAGACATATGAAAAAGATATTCAGTACTGGTAGCTATCAGAGAGATGCAAATTAAAATCACAATGAGCTACCACCTCACACCTTTGAGAATGGCCATCATAAACAAAGCAACAAACAAGTGTTGGAAAGGATGTAGAGAAAAGGGAACCGTAGTGCACTGTTGGTGGGTATGAAGACTGGTGAAACCACTATGGGAAACTGAATGGAATTTGCTCAAAAAGTTAAAAATGGTACTGCTTTTTGATCCATCAATCCCACTGCTAGATTATCTCCTAAGAACCATGAAACACCAATCCTAAAGAACCTATGCACCCCACTGTTCATAGCAGCACAATTTACCATAACCAAATGCTGGTAGCTACCTAAGTGCCCATCAGTAAATGAAGGAATCACAAAACTATGGTACACTTACACAATGTAATTCTACCCAGGAGAGATAAATAAGGAACTCCTGCTCTTTGTGACAGCATGGATGGAACTGGAAAGCATTATACCAGGTAAAATAGCCAGGCACTAAAGGACAAATTATCTCAGGTTTAACCAGAACCTAATCAACAAAGTGGACAAATAGGCAAAATATAATGAAATACACTGAAACTGAGAACAGGCTGACAGTGACCAGAGAGGAGAGGGGAGGGCTTAATGAGGGAAAAGAGTGAAAGGTTTTCAGGAATAGTTATAAAGGATACATAGGCAATAACAAGAAGGGGAGAGAGTTGGGGAGTCCTAGGGTGGTGTGGAAGGGTGAGGTGGTTGGGAAGGGTGTGGGGAAAAGGCAGGAAACTGTAATTCAATAACAATAAAAAAGTTAAAAAATAAATAAACATGTGGACTTCAGGCCAAGATGGAGGTGTAGGTGGAAACACTGTGCGCCTCCCACAACTAAATTTAAAGATAGCAAAGTTTCAGTAAAAAAAAATGCAGCCAAAACAGTGAAAATTGAACTGTACAGAAGTCCGACAACAATGAATTGCTCAGCCGGACCAGTAAGAGGAGTGGAGTCAGCTGTGGAGTGCGGTCAGGTTGGAAAGATCGGTCAGACTGACCCAGGAGTGAAGGCAGAGGTGATTGATGGATCTCAGGTGTGGGGTGGTCAGGGGCGAACCCAGTGAGGGCACAGGGCAGCTGGCTGACTGCGGTCACACATTTGCGTGCAGATAAACCAAGTGAAGGAGCGAACAGTGAGACAGACTGCTCAGGCTAGGGCCCCAGCGATGGGAATCAGAGCCTGAAAGCACCAACTGGAAAGATTCTAAGGGTCGAGGTGCCGGGAGAGGCTCCCAGGCTCACAGAGAGTTCATTGGAGAGATCCACAGGGTCTTGGAGAGTACATGGGCCCACACATCTGGGAACCAGCACCAGAGGGGCCCAATTTGCTTGTGGGAAGCTGCAGAGGGGACAGAAATCTGAGAGAGAGCAGAGTGGAGCAAAGCACAATTTTTTTTCCCTCTCTGACCCTGCCCCTACATCATGTCACATCCCAGCAACTGGGTCACTTGGCCCTGCTAAACACCTAAGGCTGCACCCCTCATACATAACAGGTGTGAACAGACCAAAATATTATGGCTCAAGAACAGCTCAAAGCCCCAGAGCCTATAATTCTAACTGACCAAAAAATAGCCAACCTTTCAGATACACAGTTCAAAATACTGGTGATCAGGATGCTCACAGAATTGGTTGATTTTAGCCACAAATTAGAGGAACATATGAAGGCTAAACTGATTGAAATGAAGGGAAATGCACAGGAAACCAATAGTGATGGAAAGGAAACTGGGACTCAAATCATGGAGTGGACCAGAAAGAAGAAATTTGAAACAACCAAACAGAAAAGAATGAAGAAACAAGAATTCAAAAAAATGAGGAGAGGCTTAGGAACGTCCAGGACATCTTTAAACGTTCCAACATCTGAATAATAGGGGTACCAGAAGGGGAAGAGGAGCAGCAACAAGTGGAAAGCTTATTTGAACAAATAATAAAGAAGAACTTCCCCAGTCTGGCAAAGGAAATAGACTTCCAGGAAATCCAGGAAGCTCAGAGAGTCCCAAAGAAGTTGGACCCAAGAAGGAACACACCAAGGCACATCATAATTACATTAGCCAAAATTAAAATAAAGAAGAGAATTTTAGAAGCAGCAAGAGATAAGGGAACAGTCACCTACAAAGGAATGCCCATCAGACTGTCAGAAGATTTCTCAAAAGAGACCTTACAGGCAATAAGGGGCTGGAAAGAAGTATTCCAAGTCATGAAATCCAAAGACCTACACCCAAGATTACTCTATCCTGCAAAGCTTTCATTTAGAATGGAAGGGCAGATAAAGTGCTTCTCAGATAAGGTCAAATTTAAGGAGTTCATCATCACCAAGCCCTTATTATATGAAATGTTAAAGGGACTTATCTAAGAAAAAGAAGATAAAAAATATGAACAGTGAAAGGACAGCAAACTCACACTTATTAACAGCCACACCTAAAACAAAAGCAAACTATGAGGACAGCTATATTGAGAGCGGAAACATAGAAATGGAGATCACATGGAGGCTTAGCAACATGGGAGTGGGAGGAGGAGGAGGAGAGAGAAGGTACAGAGAATAAGTAGCATAGATGGTAGGTAGAAAATAGACAGGGGGGAGGGCAGGAATACTATGGGAAATACAGAATCTAAAGAACTTGTGACACATGGACATGAACGAATGGGGAGGAATGGTGGGGGAGGGGTGCGCAGGGTGTAGGGGAGTGAAGGGGGGAATGGGACAACTATAATGGCATAATCAATTATATATATATATAATATATACAATACATATATATTATATATAATCAATTATATATATAATATGCACATGTATATGTATGAAATACGCATGTAAGAATACAAATATAAGAAAGTATAAATAAAACATCTTTCTTGAGAGAAGGAAATTAAAGTAAGATATATAATCTGGCATACATGTTTTTGGTGTACTAATTTGCTGGGTCAAATTGCTGAGTTTTCCTTTTTTTTCTCCTCTTTTCTTCCAATCTCAGTTTTGCTTAGGTATTCAGTGCCAGAATTATTTCTTTCATCAGAAATGAAAACAGAATAATACACTTGCACTCTCCATTGAACATCCCTGTTGCTTGGGCCTTTTAATGTTCAAGTCAGCTATCACCTTATTTTAATTAAGTGGAACTATATAAAATGCCTCGTCTTTTTATTAAGAGGAACCACAAAAAAATACTAAACAGTAATCTTGAGGGAGAGACTTGGAAAGCAACTCAGTACATTTACACAATAGAATATTATGCAGAAGAAAGAAAGAAGGAGCTACTACCTTTCACAACAGCATGAATGGATCTGGATAGCATTATGTTAAGTAAAATAAGGCAGGCAGTGACAGTCAATTAACATATGATCTCATGTAAATGTGGGACCTAATCAACAAGACAAAAAAGCAAGCAAAATAGAACCAGAGACATGGACATAAAGATCAAACTGACTGTCATCAGGGGACATGGTAGATGTGGAAAGCAAGGGAAAGAAGAGGAAGGGTCATTAAAAACATGTGTAAAAGGCTCTGGGTGGGGGGACATTGAGCTGGGATGGGACTAAAAGACAGGAAACTGTACTTGAACAACAATTAAAATAAATAAATTAAAAAAAGACTCATGGATGAAGACAACAGAGTGGGGGAGGATTGAATGTGGCAGTCAGGAATGGGTAGGGCAGGGGAGAGTAATGTGGGAGAAATGGGGACAACTGTATTTGAACAGCAATAAAAATAGAAACAAATTAATAACCATAGACATGAATTGGGATCTATTTCATTTTCAAATAGGAGAGCCACTTTTTTGAGACTTATCATGAATATCAGAGTTTTAACTCTTCTGGGAATCAAGGTGAGGAAGTGTAAACTTTCTTTCTTTTCTTTTCATAATTTTTTATTTAATTCTTGTTCAAGTACAGCTTTCTGTCTTATATTCCCAATCCTGCCCGCCCCCCTGCCCCATGCTCCCCACCTCCCTCCCGTTTCCACCTCCCACCCTTAGTTATTGTCCATGTGTCCTTTATACTTGTTCATGTGAGTCCATCCCCTTTTCCCCTATGATTCTCTCCCCTCTCCCCTCTGGACCCTGTCAGCCTGTTCCCTATTTCAGTGTCTTTGGTCATATTTTGCTTCCTTGTTTGTTTTGTTTAGATCCCTGTTAACGGTGATATCATATGGTATTTGTCTTTCACTGCCTGGCTTATTTCACTCAGCATAATGCTTTCCAGTTCCATCCATAATGTTGAAAAGGGTAGTAGTTCCTTCTTCCTTTCTGCAGCATAGAATTCCATTCTGTATATGTACCATAGCTTTTTGATCCATTCATTTACTCAAATGGGCACCTAGGATGTTTCCAACACTTGGCTATTGTAAATTGTGCTGCTGTGAACATTGGGGTGCATAGGTTCTTTTGGATTCGTGTTTCAGGGTTCTTAGGATATAATCCTAGCACAGGAATTGCCATATCAGTAGTCAGGATTCTTTTGACTCCAAGTAGATGAAAACTTGTTGGGGAGCTTTGGATATTGGTTATCAGCTCTTGGAATCCCTCCACAAGGGTGTCCTTGGGATTCTGGGCTGTAATATACTACATTCCAGAGTTTTAATTTTAGCCCAAATCATTCTCTTTGTGTATCTCTCAGCTATGCTTCTCTCTGAGGGACTGATCAATTTTCTTTCTATTGCCCATAAGCCTTTGATTTCCATGTCACAATGAAAAAGAGTTCCTGGCAACTTCTCCATAAATCATGTTGTTTGGCAGTAAAAGATGCAGCCAGTTCAGGACTCTATTCTTCTAGTCTTAATTCTTTCTGGTTTCAAGTGGAAGACACTTGTGGGCCCATTTTGGGTTGTATCACGTGGCCAAAAGTCCAGGGAGGGTCTTATTTTATGAACATGCCTGCTACCACTATAGCCATGTGATTGAAGATCTGGTGTTTGCAGTTAGACTCTAAAATTTTGCTCTCTTCACATCCAGTAGAAATGTTTCATGAATTTTATAGCTGTGAAAACAATTAATCAAACCTGTGGCTCTTGCGATTTTTTAAAAGATTTTATTTATTTATCTTTAGAGGTGAAGGGAAGGAGAGAGGGAGAGAAATATCAACGCATGGTTGCCTCTCCCACATCCCCTGCTGGGAACTGGCCTGCAACCCAGGCATATACCCTGCCTGGGAATCAAACTGTGATCCTCTGGTTCGCAGGCCTGGACTCAATGCACTGAGCTACACCAGCCAGGGCCATGATTTTTTTCTAATAAAGCTTAAGTCCAGATCCATCACTGATATAATGAGAGTTTATTTAGGTTACGTATTTTATCATCAAGTGTATTGAAGTTTACTTCTATCCATACTGCTATTTGCTCTCACAAAACAATACACTAGAGTCACTACTTCAAATAACACAAGAAAGCATGATTTAATTTTTTTGAAATCTTTTTGTTAATAGCTCTAAAGATTAAAGGGACTGTGCCAGTTTTCACTTTGCTATGTACAAACTCTAAACTATTTTATTTTTTTTTTAAATAATTTATTTATTTATCTTTAGAGGGGAAGGGAAAGAGAGAAGGAGAGAAATATCAATGTATGGTTGCCTCTCGTGAGTCCCCTGCTGGGAACTGGCCTGCAATCCAGGAATGTGCCCTGACTGGAAATTGAACCGTGATCGTGGGGTTCACAGGCCTGTGCTCAATCCACTGAGCTACACCAGCCAGAGCTCTAAACAATTTAATACATACAAAAAACTTAGTTTTTTATGTATTAAAACCATGTTATTTTTGTGAAAAAGTGAAAGTGCTTTCCATCATTGAGAAAAAGGTATATTTTTATTCACTCATAAACAGTAAACTTTGTGCTAGAGCTCAATAGAAAATTATTACAATTTTTATAAGAAGAAATAAAGAATATAAATTTTGGGTAAAAAATAGCATAAAATAGAAAATTGCATGTACATTAGAGAAACTGGTACCTAAGCCTGAGTAGAATATTAAGATCCATGTCACACCTGCAGTATGCAAGGAACCCTAACATGCAGTAAAATTAATGATTATTTGTTGAATGTAATGTGTATTTTAAGGAATGTATTAAGGCTGCTTATGGAGTAATTTTATGATACTTTTCCAAGTTTCTATTGATTTAATTATCAACTATATAACATTTTGGTTTAATCCTAAAGAATGTTTTCCATTTGCTTGTTCAAATTAAAAGCACATCCTCTGAAACAGGTGTAAATGTGGACATGTTTTCTTCTTGGCTTTATATCTCCCCACAGGATAGAACTGGAGAACATTATGGTAAGTGAAATAAGCCAGGAAGTGAAAGAAAAATATCTTATGATCTCACCTATAAGTGGAACCTGATCAACAAAACAAACAAGCAAGCACAATATAACCAGATACACTGAAATAAGAACAAACTGACAGTAACCAGAGGAGAGGGGGAAGGATATAACAGAGGAAAGAAGGGGAAGGGTTGTCAAGAACAGGTATAAAGTACACATGGACAAAGCCAAAGGGAGGTAGGATTGAGGGTGGAAGGTGGGGGCTGGTGGTCAAGGGAGAATGGTGTGGGGAAAATGGAGACAACTATTCTTTAACAACAATAATTTTTTAAAAAGAATAACACTTAGGTAAAATGAAAACAAAAGATGAGATGGCAGTTTCTACAGCTGGTCCCTCATTCTCAGAGGTACTTTTAGAAAAATACAGTTACCTCAAGGACACCCTTCTATTGCTATAGAAATTTCACACAAGTTCACTACTAGAAATAAAACAGAAATTTACTGGTGAGCAAATTTTTGTTATATATATATACATGTATATGTATATATATACAACAAATTTTTGTTATATATATATAGTCTTGTAAGGTTTGATATCTTCAGTTTCAAAATATTTCTTAATCTTTCATACTTTCAGGTAACCTGAAAGACATCCTTGAAGCAGGGATGATACATGCCTCTATGGCCAGGGAAATGATAAATGAGCACAAACAGGTTTATTTTTGAGCAGATGGCCAAAAAGCCAGTTTTATTGATTTCTGCCAAATAAGAAATGAAAGACTGTGGCAGTAACCAGAATGTATAGAGACCTAGCCAGAATTGTTGCCATTTCCCCTTGACTTCTCAAGAATTGGAGACTTGTATAGAACCATGACCCTAAAACCCTGTAGCTGATCCTTGTTGCTTCATTACTACCACAATTACCAGTACTTAACATCTTTACCAATTCTAGTTTGTCCATGTTCTTGCCCCTGCCAGGGAACACCAGAGTGGGTTATACTTGCAAATCCCTGAAGTTCCAGTGAGAGAAAATGCAGTTGTCTCCTCTTTGTCATAATATCCTACCAATTTATCAATATTACTAAAAATAATAATTAGGTATTGTGTACTATGTAACACTGTTCACACACCAAGTACTCTTACAGCAGCCCCACAAAGTAGGTACTATTATTTCCATATTGCTCAATGTGAAATTGCAGCTCATAGAAATTAAATAATTTGTGAGCAATACCAACATTAAATGGTAAAATGGTAGAATCAGGATTGAACCCAAATCCATCTAAATTCATAGTTTGTGTTTTTCTCACTTTGCCACTATATGTGGACATGTGTGTGTATGTATGTGTGTGTTTGTAAATATAAACACATGCACATATATAGAAATATATAATAAATTATATATTTATTTTAATGAAATAAATATTGTACTTCAGAGACTCAAATATGTGTTTCAATTCAGAAAATATTTATTGACAACAATAAATGCACAGCTCAGCATCGAAGGTCACAAGAAGGAACAAAACGTCTTGTGCCTTGTAATATGTCTGAGTTGCAAGCATATGTGTTGAAGAATTCCTTGTTTTCCCTGGTTGAGAAAAAAACCTTGAAATATGTAAATAAGTCTAAAATTGGCCTATAAACAATGTTGGAATTTGTCACATTAGGGTGCAGTTTTGGCACATTTTTTCAAAGTGATCTGAATCAGACTCTATCATTAATTTGCATAGACTTTTAACAATTAAAAAAGACTATTTTGATACATATTAGTAAGTAGAAAAATTTAAATTTATTAGAAGGTTAATAATTTGTAATGTGTTAGCTTTGGGAGTAATTCATGTCAAAATCCATTCAATATTATAAATGCATGCCATGGTACTTTGTTAGATGCTAGAGGTTATAATGTTAAAAAGAGAGCCATAGCATATTTGGCAGAAAGAGAATTTTAATGATTTTGTTCTCTCATGGCTTTGAGTCTAGAAGGAGAAGCAACCAAGCCAAAAAGAAACTACAATGGAGTTGACAAAGTCTTTGATAGGGACATATGATACATTATTCGAGTCCAGAGAAGAAGCCCCTTATGTAAAAGAGTCATGCATAAGCTAAGGCCAGGAAAACAAGTTAGCTTAACAAGGAACTTAAAGGACAGAGGAATGATGTTATAAGGAGAAGAAAATACATATATCCAGACCTGCACATCTTTGTTGAACTGAAGAAAGTTTAATATGAACAAAAAACTTTCAAAACAAAAAACCATAACCAGGGTTATGATGACAAGAAATGAGACCAGAAATGATACCTGGGGGAAGATAATTAACATACCTATACTTTTTGTTAAGGATACTGAAATTATTCTAAGATAAATAGGAAGCCATGAAAAATTATATGCAAGTGAAGTGAGATGATTGGATTTGCTTTTATCTTCAATCTTGGTAATAATTAGAGACTAAAAACTAAAATTCTCGCACAGGAGAATTAAGATGGTGGCAAGATAGATGGGGGTGGGGTCCACTTCCCCCTGCACACAGTGGAACATCTAGCCCATCTTTTGAGCAACAGAGTGAACAGCCAATGGTATTCAGCATATATGAAGATTGGAGGACAAAATTTTAGAGGACATTGAAATATCAGATGGTAAGGAGATTGCTTAGGACGATAAGGTCCCTGGGACCACTGAGGGAACCAGGGAGGCTAAAGCCCCAGGCCCAAACCTTCCAGGCCTGCCACAAGATTCTTGGAGGAGAGCCAAGTCAATGGCTCTCTCTCCAGTCAAACAAGGATAGAGCAGCACCGGGATGGGTCTGTATGCTTGAAGTCACTGGGGGGAATAAAGACAAAGTGGCAAAAGCACAGAGGCAGTATTCACCCACTGAGACTGTAGATGCCAACTGGGTCATTGCCAGATAAATTGGGAAGCTGGGTGATGCCTGGAGAAGGGAGAAGAGTTGGGTAATGACAGACCCTGATCCAGATAGTCTCTGGTCTGGTTGGAAAATTGGGCAGTGTGAAAGGTCAGGCACTTGTCTGGAGCCGCAGGCTTGAACAGGAGGAATTCATTCAAAAAAAAAAAAAAAAAAGGAGACTCTTCATGGTGGTTTAGAGAGTTCTCTTGGGCAGCAGCCCCACCTCTCCTGGTTGCAACCCCAAAGCCTCCACAGCCTATGCTGAGGGCCTGTCCCTGCTGCTACAACCACAGCCACACTCCTACCCCACGCCTGGCCTCAGCTGTGAAGTACACCCACCTGTTTCTGAGGCCACAGAAGCCCATGTCTGACCCTGCTAAACCATGGCTGTGCCCCCACTGCAGTAGCAGAGGAGGACATACCCCCAGGCCTGCAACTCCAGCAGTGCACACCCGACCAAGCCACTCCTGCAACTGTGGCCCTAACCCTGCCACCACAACAGCCACCAACACAGCATCAGAGGTGTGCCTGCACCCTGCCTCAGCCACAACAGTACTTCTCCCCTGTGGAGCCAGACTACCTTGCTAAGAGGAAGGAGGAAGTGTCCCCTGCACAGTAGAGCAGCAAGGCTTAGGGTGTTAGCAGTCCCCAGAAGGACTTAGCTCAGTGGGGGAGTCAAACTACCCTGAAGAGGCTTTGAGAGTTTCTAGCACTGAGGACAATAAAGAGCGAGAAGGTGTTGTGTGAGTTGCCCCTAATTGGTACACCTCAAGGACAACACAGCTGGTGGACTAAAGGCATAGGCATAATGCAGAAGGGCACTGGGAGCCCAGCAGTGAACTGAGGAACTGGACTGGCAGTTGAGCTTAGTTTCCTGAATCCAATTCACGATCCTTCCACCCTCTACTAAGAGTTTTAACTTTTTCCATGTTTTCTAAAATGTGACTAGCTGGGTGAAATATAACAGTTAACAGTATACTTATCTACAGTATTTCCTATTTCTTCTCTATGGGTTGGCACTTTAAATCCCATAGAATATACTTCCCACTGTCTTAATGCATTTTCCCTCCCCCTCCAAATTATTGCATAAAGAAGTAGGTGGCACCTGTGAACACCAATATACCTGCTGGAGGAGAGAATGCACCAACAAAGGAACAGCAAGCAGATAATAACAGAAGAAGGTGAAGGAGTGAGTGGATGGAAGCCACACTAACCTACACCCAGGACCAATCTGGAATTGCAAATAATGGTGGAGAAATTACCCAGAAAAAACAGCTGAACAATAGCGAGAGAGAAACCTCAAAACTTCGGACAAACAGAAGAACTAGCTTCAACACATCCTGTCCACACTTACACAGCAGCATACAAGATGTATTAGGCAGAGTGAACTTCAGTTAACCATCTGGAGAAAAGGACCCACTGAAGAAAAACCAACAATCAAAACCCAAAGACATCCAGAGAGCCAACATAAATGACAGCCCAAGAGCAACAAATTCAGGAGATTGCACCACTGAATCTCACAGGTCTCCTACCATAGAAGTTCACACTATAAACTCAGAAACCCAGAACAGATCAATGTAAGAACCACAAGCTAACAAGAAGTCTCACAAACAGTGGGAAGACAAAGAAACTAACCCAAAATGAAAGGAAAGCCCCCCCCCCAGGTGTAGTTCAGTGGATTGAGTGTGGGCTGTGAACCAAAGTGTAGCTGGTGTGATTCCTAATCAGGGCACATGCCTGGGTTGCATGCCAGGTCCCCAGTGGGGGCCATGTGTGAAGCAACCACACATTGATGTTTCTCTCTCTCTCCTTCTTCCTTTCCTTCCCCTTTCTCTAAAAATAAATAAATAAATAAATAAATAAATAAATAAATAAAATATTTTTTTAAAAAATGACTGAGAAGGGTGGAAATGGGAGGGAGGGGGCAGCACGGGGGATGGGATGGGGTGGAAGTAATAGACAGAAAACTGTACTTGAAAAATAATTAAATAAATTGAAAAAATAAAAAAGGAAAGGAAAGGAGGAAGCCTCAGAAAGAATGCTAAATGAAACAGAGGCAAATCAACTATCAGATAATGAGTGCAAACCAATGATTATAAGGAGGCTTAAAGAGCTCACAGAAAGTTGCCAAAAACTACAGAGAACTTACAATGAAATCACTGCAAACTATATCAATATGAAAAAGGAAAGAGAAACTGCCTACAAAGGCCAAAAAATAAAAAGAAGAAGAAGAATACAATTTCTGAATTGAAGAACACAGTAGAAGGAATCAAAAGCAGGCTTGATGAAGCAGGGAATTGAATTAACTAGCTGAAGGACAAGGTAGAAAAAAACAGAAAGAGCAAGACAAATAAAAAAGATTCAGAAATAAGGAAGAGGTGTTAAGGGAAATGAAGAACAGCATGAAACATAATAATAATAATATAATAGGAGGAGGAGGAAGAGGAGGCGAAGAAGAAGAAGAAGAAGAAGAAGAAGAAGAAGAAGAAGAAGAAGAAGAAGAAGAAGAAGAAGAAGAGGAGGAGGAGGAGGAGGAGGAGGAGGAGGAGGAGGAGGAGGGGGAGGAGAAAAGAAAAAGAAAGAAAGAAAAGAAAAGAAAAGAAAAAAGAAAACCTGTTTGCAAAAATAAAGATGGAAAGCTTCCCTAATTTGATGAAGAAAAAAGTTACACAAATCTAAGAAACACAGAGAATTCCAATCAAGGGGAACCAAAAGAGGCCCACTTCAAGACCTACCATAATTAAAATGAAAAATTCCAAGACAAGGAGAGAATCTTAAAGGCAGCAGGAGACAAACAAGGTGTAACATGCAAAGGAGCCCTGATAACACAAGCAACTGACTTCTCAATGAAAATGTCCCATGCCAGAGGGAATGGCAAGTCATATTTCGAGTAATGAAGAACAAGGGCCTACAAGCCAGATTACTCTACAATACAAGATTCTCATTTAAAATGGAAAGCCAAATAAGGAGCTTCCCAGATAAAAGAAGCCTCAAAGAATATGCCTTCTCTAAACCAGCTCTGCAAGAGATGCTAAAGGGTCTGTTTCAAATAGAGGAAATAAATGAGTGACAGAGAAAAGAATACCGGTATAAAAAAATGGCAGTGAGTAAGTACCTACCAACAATAATCTTAAACCTAAATGAATTAAATGCTCCAATCAAAAGACACAGAATAGCTGAATGCATAAGAAATCATGGTTCCTACATATGCTGCCTACAAGTGATCCACCTCATAACAAAAGACATTCACAGACTGAAAGTGAAGGGTGGGAAAAAATATTCCAAGCAAGTGGAGGGGAAAAAAAAGCTGGAGTAGCAATACTCATATCAGACCAAATAAACTTCAAAACAAGGGCCATAAACAGAGACCTAGAAGGTCACTTCATAATACTCAAGGGAAGAATCCATCAAGAATATATACACATTGTAAATATATATGCACCCAACATAGGAGCACCCAAACATATAAAAAAATCTTAGAGGACTTCAAGGAAGATGTTGACAGCTACACAATTATAGTAGGTGATTTTAACACCCCACTGTCAAAAATGGACACATCTTACAAACAAAATATCAACAAAGATATTGTGGCATTAAACAATGCCCTAGATGAAATGGACTCTCTCTCTCTCTCTCTCTCTCTATATATATATATATATATATATATATATATATATATATATCAGATAAGTTCATTTCTCTCTCTCTCTATATATATATATGACTTATCTATCTATCTATCTATCTATATATATATATATATATAGAGAGAGAGAGAGAGAGAGAGAGAGCAAGACATCATCCCCAAAAAGCTAAATACATTCTTTTCAAATGCACATGGAACATTTTGAAAGATAAACCACATGATAGGACACAAAACAAGTTTCAACAAATTCAAGAAAACTGAAATTGTATCAAACATTTTCTCCGATGACACGGAACTGAAACTAGAAACCAACCTCAAGAAAAAACTCAAACTCATGGAGATCAAATAGCATGCTATTTAACAATGAATGGGTTAAGCATGGGATTAAGAAAGAAATAAAAAAAGAATTCTGAAAAAAATGAAAATGAACTCAAAATAATCTAAAATTTATGGGGCACTGTGAAGGTATCCTTAAGGGGAAATTTATAGTGATACAAGCCTACCTAAATAGGAGAGAAATATTTTAAATCAACAACCTAAACATACACATACAAGAACTCGAAGAACAAAGACAGCCCAGAGCTAGGAGAAGGAAGAAAATAACAAATATCAGAGCAGAATTAAACAACATGAAGATGATGTTTAAGGATCAGTCTTAAGGATCAATAAGCCCAAGAGATAATTCTTTGAGAAGAGAAACAAAATTGACAAACCTGTAAGAGACTCATCAAGAAAAAAAGAGAGGTGACACAAATAAATATAAATCAGAAGTGAAAGGGAAGAGATTACATGTGATACCACAGAAATACAAAGGATTACAAAAAATTACTATGATTAACTGCATGTCAAGACATTTGAAAGCCATGGTGAAATAGATAAATTTCTAGAAAAATACAATATTCCAAAAAGTGAATGAAGAAGACACAGAAATCCTGAACAGACCAATAACAGCAGACAGAATTGAAGCAGTAATAAAAAAAAACTCCCATCACACAAAAGCCCTGGACAGGATGGTTTCACAGGAGAATTCTACAAAGCATTTAAGGAAGAGCGAACCCCTATATTTTACAGACTATTCTGAGAAATCCAAGAAGAGGGAAGACTACTAAACTGTTTTTTATAAAGCCAGCATCATCTTAATCCCCAAAACAGATAAAGATGTAACAAAGAAAGAAAACTTCAGGCCAATATCACTGATTAGCATAGACACTAAAATCCTCAACAAAATATTTGCAACCTGCATCCAGCAATATGTTGAAGAGATCATGATCAAGTGGAATTCATCCCAGGGGTGCATAGTTGGTCCAATATTCAGAAAGCAATAAATGTATTCCATGACATTAAAAAAGCAAAGACAAAATAACACGATCATATCAACAGATGTAAAAAAGGCATTTGATAAGGTACACCACCAATTTATGATAAAAACACTGAGCAAAATGGAAGTGCAGGGAGCATTCCTCAACATAAGAAAGGCCATATATGAGAGACCCACAGCCAATATCATACACAATGGGCAAAAACTTAGAGCTGTTCCACTGAGATCAGGAAGAAGACAAGGATGTCTGCTTTCAGCACTCCTATTGAACATGTTATTGGAAGTCCTAGCCACAGCAATCAGGAAATAAAAGGGATACAAATTGGAAAGGAGGAAGCAAAACTATTATTGTTTACAGAGGACATGATAGTGTAATAGAAAATCCTGTAGACTCTACCAAAAAAAACCCTTGACCTAATATGAGAATTTGGCAAAACAGCGGGATACAAAGTCAATATTAAAAAATCAAAGGCATTTTTGTACATCAATAATGAAATATCAGAAACAGAAATCAGGAAAAAATCCCATTGTTATAGCAAGAAGAAAAATAAAATACCCAGGAATAAACCTAACCAAAAAAAGTAGAGCGCCTGCAATCAGTAAACTATACAACACTGAAGAAACAAATTAAGGAAATCACAAACAAGTGAAAGCATGTACCATGCTCATGGAGTGGAAGAATTAATATCATCAAAATGTCCATACTACTCAAAGCAATATATACATTAAAGACATTACCTATTAAAATACCAATGGAATATTTCAGAGATATAGAACAAACATTTGGAAAATGTATATGGAACTACGAATGACCCTAAACAGCTGCAGCAATTTTGATAAACAAGAACAAAGCAAGAGGGATCATAACACCTGATATCAAACTGTTTTACAAGCTTACTGTAGTGAAAAAAGCCTGATATTGGCATGAGAATAAACACATAAACCAAAGGAAGAGAGCAATGAGCCCGGAAGTAAACCCATGTCTCTATGGTCAATTAATATTTGACAAATGGGGAAGCAGCATAAAATGGAGCAAAAATCACCTCTTCAGCAAATGGTGTTGGGAGGCCGGGACAGCTACACGCAAAAATAAATAAATAAATAAACAAAATGAAACTTGATCACCAACTTAACAACATACTTAAAAATAAATTCAAGGTGAATAAAATACTTAAATATAGAGCCCTGGCTGGTGTAGATCAGTGAATTGAGTGCAGGCCTGTAAACCAGAGGATGGCGGTTCAATTCCTGGTCAGGGCACATGTCTGGGTTGCAGGTCAGTTCCCGGCAGGGGATGCACGAGAGGCAACCATATATTGATGTTTCTCTCCCTCTCTCCTTCTGTTCCCCTCTAAAGATAAATAAATAAAATATTTTTAAAAAGACTTAAATATAAGGCACACCACAATAAAAGTACCAGAGGATAACATAGAAAAATCTGAGACATTCCATGCAGTAATGTTATTACCAATATTTCCTCTAGAGGAAGGGACATACATGAAAGAATACACAAATGGGACCTAATCAAATTAAAAAGACTCTGCATGGCTAAAGAAAACATCATTAAAATGAAACAAGAGCCAACTATACAGAAAACATATTTCCCAATGATATCTTGGACAAAAGTTTCATCTCCAGAGTACATAATGAACTCACACAACTCCACTTCAGAAAGACAAACAACCCAATAAAAAAAAATACGCCAAGGACTTGAACAGACACTTCTACAAGGAGGACATGCATAAGGCCTAGAGGGCTATGAAAAGATGTTCTGCTTCACTAGCATTGCATATTAAAACCACAATGAGATACTATTTCACATTGCTGAGAATGGCCATCTTAAAAAAATCAACAAACGACAAATGTTAGTGAGGTTGTGGAGAAAAGAGAACCTTAGTACACTGTTGGTGGGAATGCAGACTGGTGCAGCCACTGTGGAAAATAGTATGGAATTTCCTAAAAAAAAAAATAGAACTGCTTTTTGACTCGGCAATTCCACTGCTGTGATAATATTCTAAGAACTCTGAAATGCCAATCCAAAAGAACTTATGCACCCCAATGTTTATAGCAGCAGAATTACAACAGCACAATTACTTCCAGTGCTTGTAATTACACAATTACAAGCACTGGAAGTAACCTCTAATGCCCTCCAGTAAATGAGTGGATAAATAAGAAAAAACTGTGATAGATTTACACAATGGAATACTACACAGCAGTAGGAAAGAAATACTCCTACTCTTTGCGACAGAGTGGATATTACTGGATAGCATTGTGCTAAATGAAATAAGCCAGGAAGTGAGGGACAAATACATGACCTTACCATTAAGTGGAACTTAATCAACCAACCAAAAAAAAAAAACAAGCAAAATATAACTAGAGATATTAAAATTAAGAACAATCTGACAGTATCCAGAAGGGAGGTGGTGGTGGATAATGGGGGTAAAGAGGGAGGGGTTTTCAGGAACAACTGTAAAGAACATATAGACAAAATCAAGGGGGATGGAAGCAGTGGTAGTGTATGGGAATGACTGGGTGCATGTGAAATGCAGATAACTGTTATTGAACAACAGTAAAATAATTTAAAAAATAAAAGCAGAGGGACAACCTAAGAACCTGCTGCTGTAAGTAATGTATAAATGATTGTGGCCTGAATCAGAGATCTGGAGATGAATATGGGGAGAATATGATAGTTATCTGTTGTAAAGGAAGCAGAATTTACTAGTCAGAACACTTGATTAAAATGGATAGAAAACATTAAAGATGTTGAAGGAGAAGTCAAGAATAATCTGGAGACTTTGTTTTGCTCCTATATTCCCTCAGCCCTTATCATTTGGTACATGTCATCCCGATACTATCACCAGCATTTTCATATCTTTGCCTGAGTGAGCTTCCATGTGTCAGGTCAGCTATTAAATGAACGCCCCCTTGGAGGAGCTCTCAAGAGAGGACTGGTGAGAGTTGGTGGAATCTCCCTCCCAGTTGAACAACTTTGTGCATATTTTACATGGTCATGTCAGCAGAAGAGCCCCAATTGCTCATTAAGTGGACTAGCTTAATTACATGTCTTTCATTGGCTCCTTCCCCTTTGATTTCTTTACTCTTCTACTGGTCTTCTCTAGATAATATCTCAAATGAACCATTTTAAGGCACATCCTTGTCTAAGGCTCCATCTACTTCTAGGGGAACCTAAGCTAAGGCACCTGAGTTGTAGAGTTGGACAGAAGACTATATACAGAGTTAGGGAACACCCAGTAAGAGACTCATGTGTGGCAGGCATATATGTGCACGGACACTTTATTTTTCCCTCATTGGGAAAAAAAAGCTTTCAATATGTAAATAAGTCTGAAATCGGCTTATCAAAACTAGTTTGAAAGTTGAATGGTGATTGGAATCAGTGGAGAAAAATATCAAAAGACCATTTCTGAAAACTTTGAGCTTGGATAGCAGGAAATATTCAAACCAAGGTGTTCCTCTGGACAGTTGATAAGTGGGTCTAAAGCACAGAAGAAATTGCTCAGCTGGAAGTAAAGACTTGAGTATATGGAAAGAAGAGAAAGAAAACGTTTGGCAGGACAAGGACATACCCTTGAGAAAAGCCAGCACTCAATGTGGGCTGGGGAAAAGTTGCTTACTTAGAAGATGGTGAGAAAGTGTACAGAAATAGGAGAAAAAAATAATAAAGGTATGTCTGAAGGGTGAGGTTCAAATATATACTTTCACTTAACTGTCAACTCCATGAATTTTTCTAGTGAACTCTGGTAAGTCCAGTTTGTACATTTCATGTTAATCACATCCTATTCATTTCCCTGATTCTAGTTCCCCTTTCCAAACCCTGCCACCATACCAGGTTATGAAATTGGAAATCTGTAGAAATGTGGTGAGTAGCTTATTTGTATCCCTTCTATTTTCAAGTTCTATCTCACTGCCGATAACTGAGAGAACACTAAAACTGCAAGAATAAATTTCCTTGGATGCATTCACTTGCTAGTTAATCCATGAAACTATTAAATAAAAAGTATGGAGATTTTAGCCTTGGCTGAAGTTGTTCAGTGGATTGAGCATAGGCCTGTGAACCAAAGGGTCACTGGTTACATTCCTAGTCAGAGCACATGCCTGGGTTGCAGGCCAAGTACCCAGTAGGGAGTGCACGAGAGGCAACTTCACATTCATGTTTCTTTCCCTCTTTTTCTCCTTCCCTTCTTTTCTCTCTAAAATTAAACAATTTTTTTCAAAAATTATGAGGATTTTAGATTAAGCACATAAAATCACCTTTAATTATTCTCATGACAACTTATTTTTCTAAAAAATATTGATTAAAGATTAAATATCAAAAATACCCTAATAACACAAAGCCCATCCCCCAGTCTTTTTCTGTCATGTTTTGAAATGCAACCTTGATCATCCCCAGAGCTCTTATTTGTTCTGAGCATCTTCATTCTCATAAGAGAGAATTCACTTCTCTTTGCTTCCTCAACTTTCTTTGCAGCACTGTCAAAATCGCTTACATTATATGGTGTGGTAGGATTCCCAATGCAATTAGTATTCTTCTTTTTGAACCATTTAAGAAAAACGGAGAGCTTCCTGTGCTTTTGTGCTCCAAAATGAAACATAAAGTAATTTTTCACAAACTCCAAGTCACCTCTTAGTGAGGTCTGTAAATGTGGCTGAATACAGAGGAATGAGGGCTACTCAGGGGGTGATCTCAGTCAAATGGGTAAGCTGAGGCTGACTTTTGTTAAACTGGGTTGTTTTTGGAAAAGACCAGATCTGGAGGTTTAAATGAGGGTCAGAGTAGAGATGTAGATACTTCTCAATAATAAAAAGACAGATCATTGTGTAAATGATACAATTGCTTAAAGGAATGCCATGAAAGAAGGGAATGCCATGAGAGAGAATTTGGATGAGGGAATAAGTATAGGCTTTTCAGCCAATAGTTGAAGTTTTGACAGGTGAGTGCCTGAGGGCAGTCTCAGCCAGAGGAAATACTCTTCACACAGATCCTGAGGTAACCAAGGATAGAAATCCTCCTGAGGGCAGGGACATAGTCAGTATGTGCCAGGGTCTTAGGACTACAAAATGGATGCTGGATGCTAGCTACCTGGCCTTGAGCGGCTTTGAAGGGTTATGAGAAGAAAGCTTAAATGTCTTGACTCAGGCTTTAAGTTCCAATTCTTTCTCACTTAGAAGTTTGCTTGGCCCCTGTAGTTGTAGTGTATAGAACTGTATGTTCAGAATCCCCTCCTTTGAGAGGTTGGTGTCTAGATGTCAATCCCCTCAGGGAAGCCTTAGTGGCAGAGGGTGCCCAGGTCACATTCTTTTCAAAGTTACACATATCTAGTGAGCCCTCCTAAATGTAGGAATACAAAGGCCCAAACAACTATGCCTATTCTGGGCCAATTGTTATGTTTGGCTGAGGCCATTGCCCAGCCTGCATTTCAGCTCACCTTCTCCCTCTGGCCACTGCTTCCTTACCTCTACTTATGTTCCTTCTCTTCATTCTTTACCCCCATCCTCCACTACTCCCTCCATCCTACATTCCATCCAGTCCTATCTTCCACTCCCTCCTACCACCATTTTATAATCCTTCCCCCATTCTCCAATCTCCTCCTTATCTTATACTACTTGCTCTTATCCTCCACTTCTCCCCACCTCCACTCTTTCCCCCATTCTCTACTTCTCCCTCCCCAATCCTTCACTCTTTACTCCCTCCTTCTACTCTCCTGCTCCCCCACCACTTTTTTCACCTTTCATGTCACCCCCTTTCTCCACTCCTTCACCCTACTCCATTCTTGCTTCCCTCCTCTTTTTTCCCCATTCCATTCTTTTTCTTCCTCTATTTCTCTACACCCTCCACTCCTTCTTCCATTCTCCACTCACTCCTCTTTATTCCTTTCCTTTCTACATCTCATTTGTCCTTTCCTTCCTCTTCTTCTTTATTTGTCCCATCTTGCACTCCTCCCACCTCTCCTCAATTCCTTACTTCTCTACTCTCCACTTCTGCTCTCCCCGCCTCTTAAAAGAGTTGAACCCAAGTATGCTTCAGTAAATCTGGCAAACTAGACTTTTCCACAGTTCTGCTCCTGGAATTGTCACCGATCCTCAGATTCGTTATCTGTCAAAAATAAACCTCCCTTGCATGCTGTGAGGATAATATGAAGTGTGTAAAGACCTTCAATTGTGAGCTCATGTCTCTCACCCAGGCCTTCATTAAAACCTCTGGTGGAACCTGACCCCCTGAGCCCTAGAATCAGCAGGGAGTGGGATAGGTCCAGGGCCAGACAAATGGACTTGAGGGAAGCATCTTTCTCACTTCCCTATTATCTTATATGATCGTATTTGAAATTATTATTTTGTAAACAATTATTGATTTGTTCTGTGCCATCTTAGGAAAGTCACTCATGGTCTTTGAACCTAAACATCTTCATCTTTTTAAGCTTTGCTTATTCAGTGGATCTGAATTATTAGTAAATTATAAAACAAATAAGTAAACAAAGGAAATCTTAGTGGATGTTTATTACAGCATTATTTTCAGTATAAAAACAATTTAAATTACAAGCAAAGTGTGGTAAATTCATGATGGAATAGTATACACCCCTCAAAGTTATATTTTATAAGAATATGTAACATGTATAATTACCATTTTTAACCAAAATAAATCAGCTTTAGAAAAATACTACAGATATTTGATTTCCAACTATGTAGCTGTGGTTGTAGATAAAGAAATATGTGAAATAAATATAAGTGATTTTTAAAATAACCATAAGAATAGACATTAAAATATTGGATGCTATAATTGCTGTATAGTGGAACTGAGTGGTTTAATTATTTATTTATATTTGTATGTATTTACTAAATGTTCTATGGTAAATGTATATCCCAGCACATATATTTATCATTTAGAAATGCATAGACAAAAATGACAGCCATAAACCATGAAATATTTTTTTGTTCTTTTTTAAACATCAGCCTTGATTATTCAGTTATATAACAGGCATTCCCTTGTTCTGCAAAGGAAGAAGAAGGTGTCACTGGGTCAAGCAAATTAATTGAAATCAGAGGAAAAGATCTCATTAGCCTCAGCACCTTATTCCAATTACATAAAGTAATGCTTATAAAAGACCAAAACTCCATTTTTCTGAAGTCTAAATGTGGCACATTTAGATGGCTCAGTTAGTGAAAGTTTTCTCACTTTACCATCTGTTAATGTAAAAAGTGCAGAAAATCAGAATACCAATTCAGGTAGTCTGACCCTGAAGTTTTAGAACAAAAAACTTACATGTCACTGTAATGTCATCATATTTTATGAAAACGCACTGCCATATGCCTTCTTTTTTCCACTTAAGGAGCTTTCCTTGGCTACCTATTGGTGATTGACTTGGTCTTGTTTCTCCACCTTTCTTTAGTGCTTGTGCTCCCACACAACTGGGTATGATTCAGTTCCAAAGTTTGTCTATAATCCATTTGCCTAACATTGTTAGATATGTACAAGTCGCAGCCTGATGAATTGCCCACATCATCCTGGATGAAAAATAAACACAACTAGAGGAGGGACTTTTCTTAGTTCCTAAGACTCATCTTTTACCTACAAAAAATATCCAGCTGAGGATTTTGCAGTTACTCTAGCTTTGTCCAAATTTAGGTGTTGACTTAAACAATCATTTGGTATCCATAGCTCTTTTATGCTTACTTAAGGGGATAAATGCTGACTGCTTGGAATTAGGGTTTCTTGGGCTTTTGAAACTGGGAATAGGACACCAATAATGTCTGACCTAAGATCAGTTTGGCTTTTATTGTGGGCATAAAGCTCCTTGACAGACCTCCCCATTAGATTTAAAAATTAATTGGACAGGCAATGAATGGTTACAGGCATTTTTGGACTATTACTGGGTAATGTGCTAAAAAATAGTGGTTATGCTAAAGCCTTAGGATAATAAGTATGACCCACAATATACAACTAGTGGTTTAGCTAATATGAGCATTTCAATGTATGTCTTTACACAACATACAATGTTATGGATCTATGAAAAATAGTCATTTGCTCCATCACCCCCCCCCCCAAAAAAAAAATCAGTGGTCTAATTTGAAGTGAACTCACTGGATCTATGCTATGCCACTCTATTAAGTAACTTTTTTTATTAAAGATTTTTTTAAGATTTTATTTATTTATATATCTTTAGAGGGGAAGGAGAGAGGGAGAGAAGCATCAATGTATGATTGCCTTTGTGCATCCCCTGCTGGTAGTTAGCTGCAAGGAACCGGCCTGCAACCCAGGCATGTGCCCTGGCTGGAAATTGAACTGTGATCATCTGGTTCACAGGCCCGCGCTCAATCCACTGAGCTACACCAGCCAGGGCCTGTTAAGTACCTTTTAAACATGAGAAATGTTCACACATTTTCGAAGGCCAGGGGAGCTCACAAGTACAATCAGGTAGACCACCAACACTAGTACCTGGCTTGCAGAGAGACTCTGTGGTGCAGTGCCTCAGGGTGTCATTAGAGGACAGCAGTAGTCAAACCCAGAGAGGTTGCTCTCATTTGGCCAATATTTTGAAGTCTAGAACATTATTTAGGAAAATATATCTCCTCCATGTAGCACTAATTATACTTTGAGCTTTCTTAATATTTACATTCAGGTTTGCTTCTATGACAATATATTCCTGAATTCAACAATCTATATTAGGTTTTTATTAAGAGACATATTGGTGCAGACAAGAGAACCTGTGACCAAAGCCCAAGTTGGGATGCCTGAAAGGGCAGGAGGGAAGTATGGCTATATAGCCTAGAATACAATACTGATCTGAAATAAGAGTTTGAGCAATAGTTTATATACCTCTGGACCACCTATAATGTAGATTGTAGCCATTAAAATAATTTTGAAAAGAGGCCAAAATGCATGGACATGAAAAAATATTCATACTAAATTGTTGAGTGGGAAAACCAGTTTAATAAAAAGTCTATAAAGGATGACCTTATGGTGCACACACACACACACACACACACACACACACATACATCTTTTTTAATATAAATTTTTAGAGTCCAAAACATAATATTAATTACATTTGGGGAGTGAGGCTGTGATGGGTTTTCAAGATTGCTCTATGCTTCTGCATGGTTTAGAGTTTTTATAGCTGTGTATTCTTTTTATAATTAAAAATATTCTTTCCCTGGCTGGTGTAGCTCATTGGATTGAGTGCGGGCCTGCGAACCATGATCATGGTTCGATTCCCAGTCAAGACACATGCCTGGGTTGCAGGCCAGTTCCCAACAGGGGACTCATGAGAGGCAACCACACATTGATATTTCTCTCCTTCTCTCCTTCCCTTCCTCTCTAAAGATAAATAAATAAAATCTTTTAAAAAATCCTCTTTTACATAACAGAGAATATCACTTTTCTAATGATTTTTGGTTACCTCCAGGAGTTTCCACTCTTTCCTTATTTCCCCAAACAATAAGATACACCCCAGCTATGAATCCACTCATGTGGCATCTGGTTGTCCTCTAATTTCTGTCTCTCCAGCTGGAATGCAGAGCCTCAAGAATGGAGACTGAGTCTTGTCTACAACTGTGTTTACAGCATCTCATGCAGTTGCCCATACAAGCAAGTGTTCTAATGATGTACATTGGATGGGTGGATGGAAGGTGGAGTATGTGGAAGTTCAGCTGCCTATGCCAGGTCTGAAATGTGAGCTTACAAGGGAAATCTCAGTGGGGGAAGATCTTTCCCAGGTGACCCTTCTCCCAAGCCCCTCCACTAGAAATTCATTCATAGTTAGCCACCAAATGGCCTATGTGAGTCAGTGGCCAGCCTGGAGTCAAATCTGGGCATTGCAGCTGAAGGAGCTAGAAAGAATGACAGCCCACGTGGGCAAAGAAGGGTTCAAGGCAAGGAGAGTATTTCCAGGGCTGGTTTTCATCTCTGGGCTCCACAGTTGTTAACCAGAGCCCTCATTTCACTTATTTTCAGCTTAGCAAGTCATCTTCTGAGTCTTCTAAGCGTAATATAAATTAAAAACATCATGATGGCTGCTGGAGGTGGGGTGGGAGTTGTCTTTAGACAACCGGAATGAGAAGTCAGAGATTAGTTTTCTGTAAATGTCCTTAATTTGGTCAGGGGTTCATTGAAGTTGGGGGAAGGTGGTTGCCACTCATAGGCTGGACCCCAAGCACAGCTTTCATCAGGAGAGTCAGGTCCTTGGCCTTCCACTCACCTGTGTGCTTCTCTGAGTTCTTATTCAGGGCCTGCAGGAAAACGTGACAAAATAATTCATACCAAGATGTCACTATCCTTTATTAATAGCATCATTACTTGGTTAAAGCAGATTTTTCAGTATACACTCATGTGTATCAAGTCAGCATGTTGAGCACCTTAAACTTACATAATTTTATGTCAATTATATTTTAATAAAGTTGAAAATAAGTAAGCAAGTAAACAAACAAAGGCAGAGTGGATACCATCAGAATTTCCTATTGCTATGGAAGGCCACCTGCTACCTGTCCTGCCACCTATTT
This sequence comes from Sturnira hondurensis, assembly GCF_014824575.4. Classification (NCBI taxonomy): domain Eukaryota; kingdom Metazoa; phylum Chordata; class Mammalia; order Chiroptera; family Phyllostomidae; genus Sturnira; species Sturnira hondurensis. The sequence goes on from NW_028081875.1 coordinate 1,821,714, forward strand.
CAAGAGCAACCCATTGTCAGGTTATCATGTTCAAAGCTCACCCTCATGGATCACTTCACTTTTACTAAAGTCATGAGAATCTTGTACATAGGTGATGTCCATTTATTATTCAATAGGTGCATGTCAAACAGCCAGAGCCTTCCCACTCTCCATCTTTCCAGTGGGAGGGTTGAATAGCCTCTGTCCCAGAGCTCCCATGATGACAGCAGTGGGCAGGTGTCTGAGGGGACCCTTCCCACCAGATGCACCCATGGTCTCTCAAACAACAACTATGTCTTTTGCCTTATGCTGCCACAACTTCAGCTTTCTGTCCATACATTCTTTCTCATAGCTTCACAATTCTGATTTGGCTCTAGCCCTCTGAGTCTTAGAGAGTGAAGATGGCTTTTTAAAGGTCATTGATAGTGCCCAATTTTACCCCTTTGGGAATTGACTCAGTTGGTCAAACACTAAGTGTTCTAATATTGAGAAAGGGGCTGCCCTGACTCAAGGACCTCCAGGAGCAACATTTCAGACACTGGGACATTCAGCTGGGGTGATTATTTTAGGAATGCCATAAACCTTGCACCTCCATGTCTAAGGTGCATGGCTGAAAATGAGAATATATGGTTTGTGTAGCTTTTCTCACATCTTTTTAGTGCTCACTTTGCACCAGAAAATGTTATCCTGACAATGACAGCAAGAATTCAACTATTGTGATCTTTTTAAATGGCAGATTGTATGTGAACTGTTCATATGCACTGTCTCAATCATCATTATGCACTTATTCTCATTTCAAAGGTAAAGAGACTAAAGCACAGATTCTTTTCTTTTTACATTTTTATTGTTGTAAGAGTACAATTGTCTCAATTTCCCCCCTACGACTCCCCCACACCCAAACCATCCTCACCTCCAACCCTCAATTCTATCCCTCTTTGGCTTTGTCCATGTGTTCTTTGTGTATGCTCCTTTATGACACTTCCATTTCTTTACCCCATTACCCCCCTTCCCCACCCGTCTGGTCACTGCCAGCTTATCCTTTAGTTCAATGTCTCTAGTTATATTTAGCTTTCATGTGTGTTTTATTGAATAAGTTCTACTTATAGGTGAGATCATATAGTATTTTTCCTTCACTGCCTGGCTTATTTTACTTAGCATAAGGCTGTCTAAATCCATCCATGCAGTTACAAGTGGTAGGATCTCCTTCTTTCTTTCTGCTGTGCAGTATTCCATTGTGTAAATGTACCATCGATTTTGATTCATTCATTTACTTTGGGACACTTTGGCTGCTTCCAGAATGTGGCTGTTGTAAATTTTGCTGCTATGAACATTGGGGTGCATAAGTTCTTTTGAACTGATGTTTCAGGATTCTGAGGGTATAATCCCAGCAGTGGAATTGAAAAACTCCACTTTTGACCCCAGGTCAAAAGGCAGTTCCATTTTCAGTTTTCTGAAGAAATTCCATATTGTTTTCAACAGTGGTTCCACCAGTCTGGATCCCCAGTAACAATGCACTAGAAGAGACAGTGTTAGGATGTGAAGATAAAATGGTACCCTTTAATCCATAACCTCACCAGCACTTGCTGTTTGTTGATTTCTTTATGATGGACATTTGCACTGGTGTGAAGTAGTATTTCAATTTGAAATAGTATTTTAATAGTAGTATTAAATAGTATTTTAATAGTAGTATTTTAATTTGAATCTCACTGATGGCTAGTGATGCTGAGCATCCTTTGACACATCTCTGAGTCTTCTGCATTCACTTATAAATTCACTTATAAGATCAAGTAATTTTTTGTGGATTCGATAGGATTATGTATACTATTACAAAATCTGAAAAAATGACAGCTTCAATTTCTCCTTTCCAATACGCATGCCCTTTATTTCTTTTTAAAATTATTTTATTGTTGTTCAATCACAGTTGTCTGTATTTTCTCCCCACCTCTGCCTCCAAACCCACCTGCCTCCCTTACTTCCACTCTCCCCCTTGATTTTGTCCATGTGTTCCTGAAAACCCTTCTCGTCTCTGTCCCCTCCCCATCCTCTGGCTATTGTTAGACTGTTCTTATTTTCAACAACACTGGTTATATTTTGTTTGCCTTTCCCTTTTGTTGATTATGTTCTAGTTAAAAGTTAGATTACCCTGGCTGGTGTAGCTCAGTGGATTGAGCAAGGGCCTGTGAACCACAGGATCGTGGTTCGATTCCCAGTCACGGCACATGCTTGGGTTGCAGGCCAGTTCCCAGCAGGGGACTCATAAGAGGCAGCCATACATTAATGTTTCTCTCCTCTCCTTCCCTTCCCCTCTAAAGATAAATAAATAAAATCTTTTAAAAAAGTGAGATCACATGAAATGTGTCCCTCATCACCTGACTTATTTCACTTAGCATAATGCTCTCCAGTTTCATCCATGCTGTTGCAAAAGTTATAAACTCCTTCTTTCTTTCTGTGCATATAATTCTATTGTGTCAATTTACCATAGTTTTTTATCCACTCATTTACTGATTGGCACTTAGGTTGCTTCCAGCACTTGACTATTGTAAATTGTGGTGGTGTGAACATTGAGATGCATAGATTCTTTTGGATTGGTATTTCAGAGCTCTTAGGGTATAATCCCAGCAGTGCAATTGCTGGATCAAAAGGCAGATTTATTTTTAGTTTCCTGAGGAAACTCCATACCAGTTTCCACAATGGCTGCACTAGTCTGCATTCCCAACAACAGTGCACTAAGGTTCCATTTTCTCCACATCCTCCTCAACACTTGTTTGTTAATTTGTTTATACTGGTTATTCTGATGGGCGTAAGGAAGGTGAGATCTCATTGTGGTTTTAATTTGCATCTCTGTTATTGCTAGTGATGCTCAGCATCTTTTCACATGTCTCTGAGTCCTCTGTATGTCCTCCTTGGAGAACTGTCTGTTCAAGCCCTTTGCCCATTTTTAATTGAGTTTTTTTTGTCTTCCTGAAGTGGAGTCGTGTGAGTCCTTTATATATTTTGGAGATCAAGCCCTTGTTTGAGGTGTCATTGGCAAATATGTTTTTCACATACAGTTGGCTCTCTATTCATTTTAATGCTGTTTTCTTTAGCCAAGCAAAAGCTTTTTAATTTGATGAGGTCCCATTTGTTTATATTCTTCTTTATGTCCTTTGCCTTAGGGGACATATCTGTGAAGATGTTGGTGCATGGAATGTCTGAGATTTTCCTGCCAATGTTTTCCTCTAGGACTTTTATGGTATCATGACTTATATTTAAGTTTTTTATCCATGTTGGATTTATCATTATGTATGGTGTAAATTGTTGATCAAGTTTTATTTTTTTGCATGTAGCTGTCAAGTTCTCCCAACACCATTTGTTGAAGAGGCTATTTTTGCTCCATTTTATGCTTCTGCCCCCTTTGTCAAATATTAATTGACCTTAGAGACATGGGTTTATTTCTGGGCTCTATGTTCTTTTTTTTATTTAACCCTTGTTCAACTACAGTTTTCTTTCTTGTATTCCCAGCCCTGCCCCCCAGTGCTCCCCACCTCCCTCCCATCTCTGCCCCCCACCTTAGTTATTGTCCATGTGTCCTTTATACTTGTTCATGTGAGTCCTTCCCCTTTTCCCCTGTGATTCTCCCCCCCCCCCGCCCTCCTGGACCCTGTCAGCATGTTCTGTACTTCAGTGTCTTTGGTTACATTTTGCTTGCTTGTTTGTTTTGTTGTTTAGATTCCTGTTAAAGTGATATCATATGGTATTTGTCTTTCACTGCCTGGCTTATTTCGCTCAGCATAATGCTTTCCAGTTCCATCCATGATGTTGCAAAGGGTAGGAGCTCCTTCTTCCTTTCTGCAGCCTAGAATTCTATTGTGTAAATGTACCATAGTTTTTTGATCCAGTCATCTACCGATGGGCATTTAGGTTGCTTCCAACTCTTGGCTATCGTAAATTATGCTGCTGTGAACATCGGGGTGCATAGGTTCTTTTGGATTGGTGCTTCAGGGTTCTTAGGATGAATTCCAGCAGTGGAAATCCTGGGTCAAAAGGCATGTCCATTTTTAGTTTTCTTAGAAAATTCCATACTCTTTTCCATAGTGGTTGTACCAGTCTGCAATCCCACCAAGAGCGAACTAGAGTCCCCTTTTCCCCACAACCTCTCCAACACTTGTTGTTTGTTTTTTTGTTCATGGTAGCCATTCTGACTGGTGTTAAGTGGTATCTCATTGTGGTTTTGATTTGCATCTCTCTGATAGCTAGTGATATCGAGCATCTTTTCATGTGTCTCTGGATCCTCTGTATGTCCTCCTTGGCGAAGTGTCTGTTCAAGTCCATTGTCTGGGCTCTATGTTCTAATTCATTGGTCTATGTGCCTGTTCTTATGCCAGTACCAGGCTGTTTTGATTATAGTGGACTTATAATACAGTTTGATATCAGGTATTGTGATCTCTCCTACTTTGTTCTTCTTTCTCAAAATTGCTGCAGCTATTTAGGGTTGTTTATTGTTCCATATAAATATCTGAAATGTTTGTTCTATGTCTGTGAAATATGTCATTGGTACTTTGATAGGTATTGTATTGAATCTGTAAATTGCTTTGAGTAGTGTGGACATTTTGATGATGTTAATTCTTCCAATCCATGAACATGGTACATGTTTCCATTTGTTTGTTCCCTTCTTAGTTTCTTTCTTCAGTGTCATATAATTTTCCGAGTACAGGTTTTTATCTCCTTGGTTAGGTTTATTCCTAGGTACCTTATTTTTTTGTTGTGGTGGTGTCAAATGGAATTATTTTTTCCTGATTTATGTTTCTGATTTTTCATTGTTGGTATATAAAAATGCCTTTCATTTCTCAGTATTGAATATGTATCCCGCTGTTTTCCCAAATTCATTTACTAGGTGGAGTAATTTTTTGGTGGAGTCTATATAATTTTCTATGTACACTATCATTTCATCTGCAAACAGTGAGAGTTTTGTTTCCTCCTTTCCAATTTATATGCCCTTTATTGCCTTTTCTTGTCTTATCTCTGTGGCAAGGACTTCCAGAAGTGGTGAAAGCACTTATCCCTTTTTTGTTTCTGACCTCAGTGGGAAAGATTTTGTTTTTGCCCATCGATATGATGTTGGCTGTAGGTTTCTCCTATATGGTTTTTATTATTTTGATGAATTATTCTCCCTCTACTCCCACTTAGTGGAGTGTTGTTATTATAAATGTTTGCTGTCCCTTATCAAATGATTTTTCCACATCTATTCATATGGTCATGTGATTTTATTTTTTCTCTTGTTTATATGACATACCCCTTTTATTGATTTGCAAATATTGTTCCATCTTCACATCACTGGGATGAATCCCATTTGATCATGGTGCATGATCTTTTTAATGTATTCCTGGGTGAAGTTTTGCCCATATTTTGCCAAGGAATTTAGTGTCTATGTTCATTAGTGATATTGGCCTTAACTTTTCTTTGTTTTGTCTTGTCTGGTTTTGGGATTAAGATGACACTGGCTTCTAAAGAGTTGTTTTGGAGTCTTCTCTTTCATTGGAGTTTTTGTTTTATTTTTTTAAAGTATATTTTGGCCTTGGCTGTTGTAGCTAAGTAGATTGAGCCTGGGCCTGTGAACCAAAGGATTGAAGTTCAGTTCCCAGTCAGGGCACATGCCTGGGTTGCAGGTCAGTTCCCAGTAGGGGATGCATGAGAGGCAGCCATACATTGCTGTTTCTCTCCCTCTCTTTTCCTTCCCCTCTAAAGATAAATAAAATCTTTTTTTTTAAATAAAGTATATTTGGTTAGCTATCTATTACAGTTTTCCCATTTTTTATCCCCTTTAATCCCTACACCTTCAACCTCCTTCCCATCAGCATGCCCCACCCTTTCTATTTCATGCCCATGTGTCATACGTGTAAGTTCTTTGGGTTCTCCATTTCTTATACTATTCTTAATTTCCTCCTGTCTATTTTGTACCAACCATTTATGCTTCTTAATGCCTGTACTCTTTCTCCCATTCTCCTACTTACTCCTCTCTGCTGGTAATCCTCCATGCAATCTCCACTTGTGTGATTCTGTTCCTGTTCTAGTTGTTTGCTTAGGGTTTTGTTGTTGTTGTTGTTGTTGTTGTTCATTTGTTGATAGTTGTGAGCTTATTGTCATTTTATTGTTCATATTTTTGATCAACTGTTTATCTTAGATAAATCCCTTTAACATTTCATGTAATAAGGGCTTGGTGATGATGAACTCCTTTAACTTGACCTTATCTGGGAAGCATTTTATCTGTCCTTCCAAATGACAGCTTTGCTGGATAGAGTAATCTTGGATATAAGTCCTTGCCTTTCATTACTTGAAATACTTCTTTCTAGCCCCTTCTTGCCTGCAAGGTTTCTTTTGAGAAATCAGCTGATAGTATAGTGGGAACATCTTTGTAAGTAACTGTCTCCTTTTCTGTTGCTGTTTGTAAGATGCTCTCCTTACCTTTAATCTTGGGTAATGTAATTATAATGTGCCTTGCTGTTTGCTTCCTTGGATCCAACTTCTTTGGGAGTCTCTTTGCTCCCTGGACTTCGTAGAAATCTATTTTCTTTGCCAGATTGGGAATGTTCTCCTTCTTTATTTTTGCAAATGCATTTTCAATTTCTTGTTCTTTCTCTTCTTTCTGACACCCCTGATTGATTCAGATATTGGAAGATTTAATGTTGTCCTGGAGGTTCCTAAGCCTCTCATTTTTTGAAAAAAATCTTTTTTCTTCATTGTATTCTGGTTGAATATTTATTTCTTCCTTGTGCTCCAAATTATTGATTTGAGTCCTGTTTTCCTTCTCTTCACTATTGATTCCCTGTATGTTTTTCTTCATTTCTCTTTTCATAGTATTTATTTTTCCCTCCATTTTGTTATTATGCTCAAACATTTCTGTGAGCACCCTGATTATCAATGTTTTAAATTCTGCATCTTATAGGTTGACTAGCACTTCATTGCTTAGTTCTATTTTTAGGGTTTTTGTCTGTCCTTTTATTTGGGCCATAGTTCTTTGTCTCAGAGCACTTGTTATTTTGCAAGGAGCAGAGCCTTGCGTGTTGGCCAGGAATGACCATCGCCAGTTTGCTGTGTTCTGGTGATGTATGTGGGGGAAGGGTCAGGGGGAAGACAATGCTCCTTGCTTGGCTCTTGTTTACCTTTTAGTCACTTCCTCTGCTACCTACAAGCCTATTGTTTCCTTCTTGTGCTGATTCCTGGGTGGGTTTGTGTACACTCCTGGACCTCGTCTACACTCCGGGACCTTTTCCAATGAAAGTCTACTTTTCTAATGAACTCTCCAGTGAAGCTAGGAGCTTTTCTCACCACTACTGTCCTCACAGTTTTTTTATAGTCAAAGGTTTTGAGGCTTTATTTCCCTGTGCTGAAACCCTGGGTTACATGGTTCATCTTGCTCCCCATTGTTCCTCCCTATTTATCTGCACACAAATGTGCACCACCCAGTGTGCCTGTAGCAGCCTTGCTGCGAGTTCTCTCTTACCTGGGTGCCCATCTCTGCCTCTCCTACCAGTCTGAATGAATATTTCTTCTTTGACTCCTTCATTTTGGATTTTCTTACAGTGTAATTTTTTTGCAGTTCTGGTTATTTTTTGTTTTTAAGCTTGTTGTTATCCTTTTCTGGGTTGTGCAAGGAGACAACATGTGTCTATCTATGCCTTCATTTTCACTCGAAGTCCTCAGATATTTTGAAAATTTCCAAGTAGGATAGGGCTACATTATTGCTGAAATGTTTTGTAAAATTCTCCTATAAAAGAGTCTTATCATATAATTCACCTAAGTTCACACTGCATTCAAGGGCTGGCTTTATAATTTGAGCCAGCCTTTATGAATTAAAAGCTTTTGGACTTTAGTAACTGTGCTCTGTGTTTTTGAAAGTCACATCCATATAGTTGTTAGAGCTAAAGATAAGAAGCATGAAGTCTCAGATAATTTAGACACTTTTTAAAAGTCAGATGACTATCTCTTTAAAAGTTACTTTGGTTTCATTCCCTGGTAAATAGAATAAACAGCATTGTATATTATATTAACATACATATAGTATAGAATATATTATATTAAAAGAACAAATAAAAATAAACACAGTGTTGCATTTAAGGTGTTAAAAACAATGTAACACCCTGTAGTGCTTACTATGTCTATAGTTTTATTCACATATTATTAAAATTCTTGGTAATGTCAGCCCTATAGTGATATTTTGTAGAATCCTTTCATGGTGTTATTTAAAAATATTTTTATTATAATTCAATTGTTCTTTGTCTTCTCTAAATCTAAGAACAGAAATTTTTATCCGTCATGTACCTGGGTATCTAGTTTCTAAATTTTTAAGATTTTGTTTTCTGGTCCCAGTTTTCTGTTCCTTTTTCTTCTTTAAGATGTTTTTTGCTTATTTTTAGATAGAGGGGAAGAGAGGGAAAAGAGAGGGAGAGAAGCCACATTAATGTGTGGTTGCCTCTGTGTGCACCCCAGTGGGGACCAGGCCTGCAACCTAGGCATGTGCCCTGACTGAGATTTGAACCGTCAACCCTTTTGTTCCCAGGCCATTGATCAATCCACTAAGTCACAACAGCCAGGGCAAGATTTTATTTATTTATTTATTTTTTGAAAGGAGGGAAAGGAGGGAAAAAGAGATAGAGACAAACATCAGAATATGAGAGATACATTGATTGGTTGCCTCTTGAATGCAACTGGGGACCTACTTGTCCACAGTGCAAGCATATGCCCTGAATTTGAATTGAACCAGCAACATTTTTTTATTCTGAGATCAGCACTTAATCCACTGCACCATACTGACCAGGGTATCTAGTTTTAAAATGTCATTCATTTGTTATTGTTTTCTACCTCATAGAGTACTAAATAAATGATTGTTAAAATAAATTAAATAAAATAAGTATATCTTCTGTTGGCACCTCTAAATGATCCTGTAATAAGACTTTGGATTGACCCTTTCTAGAAGAGAAGGAGGATGTTATCTTTAGTTTGCTCATAGAGCAGGCTGGGAGATTTTTGTGTTTCCCTGCTACAGGACAGGCTTGTAAGTTTAATTAGTTATTGCTCTCCTTCAATACCTGTTTCTAAAAGAACAGTGTCTGATTCCATAGAGCTTATCAAGGAAATAATGGAGTATACTTTAGGTTGTCTAGGTTTTATCCTATATTGTAATCCCAATATCCAGTTAACTTTATGTATTGTTCTTTCTGTAGTTTTCACCCTTGTCCAGGTCAAGAAGATAGCCCAACTCTGTGATTTTTCATGACTCAAGAGATAGTATGGACACAGAGCTAAATTTGAGTGTACAAATTGAGACTGGGAGCAGAATGACACCCAGTGTTACTGGAGTGCTGAGTACTTGTTGACCACTTTCTTGTAGACACCTGAAGAGGAGGTGACAGCACCTCTGGAGGCCAGAGTATAATATGTGGGGCACCTGAAAGGGCCGGTTTGGGCTCTGGGGTTCAGGATATCCAAACTCCCAGCATAGTGGAACCTCCATTGGTCAAGAGACCATGGGCAGTGGACAGTGCAATCACAGAGACCTCCAGCATATCCTGATGGTGGAATAATCTTACAGAATATTTTGTTTATCATGAAAATCATGTAATCTTTATATAGACCTAGGGGTGAAAAAGAACCCAATAATGTCTTATATTGGATGTCTTGCTAGCCAATCTCAGACATTCTGGAGTTGTATTTAAGTGAAAAGAGAAAATTAGCACCATGCCATGATTTTCATTCCTGAGTTTGTGAACTAAGGTTCATGCCTACCTCACATCTATTTATGGCCAGTCTTTGTACCAGTCAAAAAGGTTTAACTGAAGAAAATTTACTAATGAATTTCTTTACCAAAGTATGTGCAAAGTTAAGGAAACTTAACTTTGGAAGAAGGATTAACCATCCAGAAATAAACAGCATGGGGAAGCCAGTGCTATCTCTGGCCTGAACAGCTAAGGAGAGCGTTTGGTGTTTACTGGATCATGTGAGAGCTGGGTTGGTAGAGGGAACTATAGTAAGATAGGACTAGGCTATTGTCACACTCACCATGTGAAACCAGGGAGGTAACAGGGGGAGAAATACCCCATCCTCTCTCTCTTTCCGCCGTGTGTTCTCTTGCTAGAGCCTTATTGGCTGAATCCATGCAGCGGTCAATGGGTTTAAAAAGCCTGATGATGATGAAGTCCATGGGGGCTCAGACCTTTGGCAGGTGGCAAAGCAGAGAAGGGTAGACAGGATTTTGGGATCTGTGGGAAATTCCAAATGGAATAGCAACGCAGTACAGTGCAACACAATTTTTAAGATAGTTTTCTCAGCTGTCACTGGCAGAACAAGCCCACTTAAATTATGGTTGAGAATCCTGTGCTTAGTCCCATAAATTACAACGTAGATCCAATTCCAGCTCTGTCACTTCCAAGCTATTACTCAAAAATTTCAACCTAGTGAACTTCAATTATTTGTTATCTATAAAGTGGTGGAAGATTAAATGGGTTTCTGGAGGTAAAGAGTGAGACAACTTTTTAAGAATCAGGAAGCAGTAATTGTTCTCCCTAAGTACTGAAGGGAGAGTCAGAAAACTGGGGTATATGTTGTCTCTGTAACTAGCTCTGTGCTAAGTTCTTTCTCGGGACTTGATGAGTGTTTTCACCGAAAAATGGAGAATTGTTTATGGTAGATTGCCAACAAAGGTGCCTCCTAGCCTCTGCATTCTAGAGTTCTATGAAACAAAAGTAGAGATTGCCCTGAATTTCTTTGTCTGGTCCCCCCACACCATACCCTTTCAAGAAAACTGGAATTGTCATGAATATTTAGCTAATTATAACACATCAGCAAAACTTTGCTGAGTTTTAATTTATTAAATTATAATAATGAGAATAAAAAACTTCTCCCAATCCTATTCAAATTAACTCGGGGATGTGAGGATTCCTGGTACCATATACGGTATGCAGCAAGTCAGTGTTTCTCAAACTCCAAATTGAAATCATATGATGATTTTTTTCTTTTTTACCTTGTTATTGTAAAATAAGACACAAATGCAGAAAATTACACAAAAATATTTAACTTAGTAGATTGAAGGAACACTGTTAAAGCTGCTACTCAGGTGAAGAAATTATTGGGAGTATTCTCCCCCTCAAAATGTCAACAGTACCCTAATTGAATAGTTATTCCTTACTTACATCATTTTAAGCTTGAAATGTTGTTTAAATCTCTTATTGTACAAGTTCCTTCCTCATATCTTTATTTCCCTCTCAATGTATCCATCAAAAAACCAGGCTGTTTCTGTGTAGAGTGTTTAGTCTGGGTTTTGCAGACTTTGCTTTTGATGTGTTCCTCTGTACTGCCAGGAAATTGGCATTTGGATTCAAACAGCTGATCATATTCATGCTGGATCTCTTTAGCTAAGTTAGAAGTATTAAGAGTGGAGAGAATCACAGGGGAAAAGAGGAAGGACTCACATGAACAAGTATAAAGGGCACACGGACGATAACTAAGGTGGGGGGTGGAAATGGGAGGGAGGTGGGGAGCACTGGGGCGGGTGGGCAGGGCTGGTAATATAAGACAGAAAACTGTACTTGAACAAGAATTAAATAAAATATTGTTATAAGGAAATTCAAAAAGCTTATCTTCAAGACTTTTCCCCCACTCACTGAATAATAATCATATTTTAAACTAATTCAAAAGAGGTTTTAGTGTATGGTTATGGCAGAGAGCCACTGTAAAGATGTTCCAAAAGTTCATTCCCTCCTTTTTAAACAACACCCAAAAGGGAGGTGATGTTGGTGGGCCAAGAAAATCCCCTATGCTCCCCACTTTCCTTCACCTTGGGATCCTATGGCACTATAAAGAATTTTGCAGTTGACCCACTTTTGTCTCCTAATATTTTCTCTCAAGATAGTTTATGACTCTCTTCTCATAGTTTGTATTGGTTTTCCCCCCTTTTACTTTATTTTATTAAAGTATATTTTGCAACCATGTTATGTCAGTTTCAGGTGCACAACATAGTGATTAGACGTTTATATATTTTTACAATGTGATCACCACAGTAACTTTGGTAACCATCTGTCACTGTGCAAAGTTATTACAATATTATTAACATATTTCCTGTGCTGTATACTACATCCCTGTGGCATATAAATTTTATAACTAGAAATGTATACCTCTTATTCCCCTTCACCTTTTTTCACTCATCACACTTTCCTCCCCACTCTGGCAATCACCCACTCATTCCCTGTATCTATGTGTCTGTTTCTGTTTTGTTTATTCAATTTTTAAGAGTCTACATGTAAGTGAAATCATACAGTATTTGTCTTTCTCTGATTTATTTCACTTAGTACAGTACTCTCTAGATTCATCCATCTTTTTGCAAATGGTAAGACTTCATTTTTATGTCTGAGTAATATTCCATTGTATATATGTACTACATCTTCTTCATCTATTCATATATTAGTTGATACCTAGGTTGCTTCCATATCTTTACTATTGTAAGTAATGCTGCAATGAACATAGGGGTGCATATATCTTTCCAAATTATTGTTTTTGTCTTCTTCAGATGAATACCCTGGAATGAAATTGCTGTTTCATATGGCAGTTCTATTTTTAATGTTTTGAGGAACCTATATACTGTTTTTCATAGTGGCTGCTCCAATTTACAAACGCACCAACATTGCAAAAGGGTTCCCATTTTTAAATCTTTACCAGTACTTGTTTGTTAATTTTTTGATATAGCCATTCTGACAGGTATAAGGTGGTATCTCATTGTGGTTTTGATTTGCATTTTCCTGATGATTAGTGATATTGAGTAACTTTTCATATCTCTGTTGGCCATCTTTATGTCTTTGGAGAAACATCTATTCAGGTCTTCTGAACATTTTTATCACATTTTTAGATATTGAGGTATATGAGTTCCTTATATACTTTGAACATTAACTCCTTATCCTATATATTATTTGCAAATATATCTACTTTCATTCAGTAGATTATTTTCATTTTGTTAAATGTTTAGTTCTCTGTGCAGAAGGTTTTTAGTTTGATATAGTCCCATTTGTTTATTTTTGCTTTTGTTATTCTCTCTGGAGGACATGTATCCCAGAAAATATTACTAAGACCAATGACAAAGAGTTTATTCACCAATGGAGTTTTATAACTAAGTTAAAATGAGTATAATGAAACATGACTTTATAAAACAACTGCTAAGACACAAGCTCTCTCTGACACACATGCCACTTGTCTAGTGAGAGTCCAAAAGTGTTGTCAATAAGCACACAATACACATTGTTTTGTACTTAAAATATCAAGATTATTTTATGTTTTTTGGTCCAGATATTCTAGATATTAGGCTATCTTATACTAGGTATTTTATTATCCTTCTCCAGAGGGGCCAAATGTTTTAGAACAGTAATATAATGTACCTTAAATATATTGTGGGATATTTTGAGTATATAATTTTCTCTTTGTTAGGTTACTTAGTTTTCTATATACCTATAATCAGTTCATTTTCCAACTTTCTATGAATGAAAAAAGAAAAAATAATTTCTATAAATTTAAGAGAGTGGAATTTTCCAGTTATGAATATGAAAGGGATAGTATATTACTTTCCTATTGCTCTGTAAAAAATCACCACAAACTTTAATAGCTTTTATAAATTCACATGTCTTTGGGTCAGGAGTCTGGGCACAATTTAGCTGGTCCTCTTCTCAAGACTGAATGCGAAGTGTCAGCCAGGGCTATGTTCTCATATGGAGCTCCAGGTTCTCTCCCACACTCGTTCAGTTGGTTGTTTGAACCTAGTTCCATGTGCTTGTAAGACTGAGTTCCACATTTTTTGATGGATACACACCATAACCATTATCATCAATTAGAGTCCACCCTCAGGTGTCCCTTTGTACAACATGACAATCTGTTTCTTCAAGACTCATGCAAGACTCTCTGAATTCTGCTAAGATGCAGGCTTATATAACATAATGTAATCACAGGTGTGACCACCCCATCAACCTTGCCCTGCAACAAAACCTAACCAAAAGGTTAGCATCACATCATAGTTATAGGATGCTCCCACTCAGGCAACAGAGGGTTTATTTAGATTTTGTACACCAAAGGGTGAAAATCTTGGAAGCCACCTTAGAATTTCACCCACTATAAACAATAATGAAGATAGCAAGAGACAGATACAATAGGACCCACTCAACTAGGTTGACTCTATGCTCTCTCTCTGTATGGTCTTTATAATCACTCCTCCATAGGAACTTGCCCTGGTGACAAGTGACATGGTCTCTTGAAGTTTTGGGCCTCAGCAGTTTTGAGACTAAAGGAAACAATGACTTGTTCTCTCCAGAAAAGCCTAGAGGAGAATTCTAATTTGTTTAAATCACCAGGCCAAGGCTGGGAACCAAAGCCTAATCTGTGACCATGGTAAAGAATTCTTATAGCAAGTCAGGTAAAACCAATAGTGTCTATGGTAGGGCATACTGAATGACACAGATTATTTAGATCTCTTTGGATTAAACTCAACATGTCTGAAACCAAGCACATAAGATCCCTTCAAAATCCACCTCCCTACACGTGATGGCTGAATTTGGTTGATGAGACCATTAACTAACAATTGCTTCCCTGGATGGTGTAGCTCAATGGATTGAGTGCAGGCCTATGAACTAAAGGGTCACCAGTTCGAGACCTAGTAAGGGCATAGGCCTGGGAGGCAACCACATATTCATATTTCTCTCCCTCTCTTTCTCCTTCCCTTCCCCTGTCTCTAAAAATAAATACAATCTAAAATTTAAAAAAAATTGCTTCCTGTTATCCCAGAAACCATCTCCTTTCTTCTTTGCCTTAAAAATGCAAGTGATTACCAGCTTTACCTCTGCCCACGCCCACAATCCTCCATATTCCTTCTGTTGCAGGTTGAGTTCACAGTACACAGATTTTAAGATGGAATTTAGTGGATAAGGGGTTACTGTAAAAAAGCATTAGCATCAATACCTGTGGAAGATGGGGAAGGAAGAAAGAAGCAGAGAGAACTTGCATTGTGATGCATACTCAGTGTCAGCATTGACCAATGGAATGGCCCACACAGGAGTTGATCCAAGCTGGGCTGAGGTGGTCAATCCTTTATACTCCCAGATTGACTAATCATTGCACAAGTATCACTAAAAAGCATGTGATACCCTTGGGTAAAGTGATTCTTTGAGCCCTCCTGAAGCCACTGGGAGCTGAAGGGTATCTTCTCACAATTTTCCCTGCAGCTGAAGCCATAGGGTCTCCCATAATGGGCAATTTGGATGATGCATTGCAACCTCCACCACATTTCTTTACATTTATTTCTCCTATCCACACCCAGAAATACCACCCTGGTGTAAGCTCTTATGGTCTAACTCTTTTCCCTCTCATCCATTGGGCTTGTTTCTCCCCAAATACTAAATCTTGTCTGTTATCATGTCAAGATACTGTTCAAAATCTCTTCATGGCTCTCAAATCTTAGCTAAGTTCTGAGATTATTTATAATTTGTCTCCACTCAATATTTCCAGAATTATCTTTTGTTTTATATGTCAACTTTATTTTCATAATTACAATATCAGGTTTTTTTTCCTTCTAAGCCCACTCTCCCTTGTCTTTTCTCTTTTTGATATTTTCCCACCTCCTCTTATGCTCCTTGGTCTTATTTTATGAAAATCCTACTGACCCTATGATGTCCTACCATAACAATTTTCCTACACTGATGATCATATATCAGATTAATCTCATCTTCCCTGGAAACGTTAAATTCTTATTTTTGACAGCATTAATTCTATGTTCCTGATTTGATGTAAAAGGTTCAAGGTTATCAATTACTGTATATGTTCTTAATTTCGGTTTCGCTAAAAATAAGTAGGCCCTGAAACAATGACTTGCAAGTGATTATATATATATATATATATATATATATATATATAATTATAATTATAATTATAATTATGTATTTATATAATAATACATTTATATAAATACACTTATATATTTATATAAAATATGTGCTGTGTGTGTGTGTGTGTGTATTGCTCTCTGCCCCACTTCCTGGTACAGAGCTCCTAAAACCCATGCAATTTCCTAAGTGATAAGAGTACTAGGAGAATTCCGGACACAGAGCTCTTGAATCCCTTGCAATTTTCTGCTGGTAGGAGTGTCTATTATTCTAATAAGATGACTCTGGGTGGCCTCTCAGTGGGGCTGGTCACCGGGAAGTGACCAGGTGACCTGGTGCACTACCTGGAAGTGATGCCAGTGAACAAAGTAAAGAGAGTGAGGAGAATGAAACAGAACAGGAATAAAATCATATGGTATGAGTGTTAGTAAGCAAGTTACTACATGGGCACCTATGGTTCAGTCTCACCCAGAAATCTCTGAGGAAGTGCACAGACACATCCCAGAATTCTCCACTGGAAGACAGGGAGTGTGGACCCCTAACCTGGTAATCTCATCTGCCTTGAGCACTAACTCTGTTGTTCCTGGGACTCTTGGCTCCCCTAAACTTGCAAGTTGTATGTATTTGTGAAAGAGAAAGTCAGGGAAAACCATCAGGCAGAGAACACAGAAGGTACTTGTTGTAAGTTGTCAGTGTGATAGAAATGGTGGATATCGGAGCATGTGGAATCAGAGAGAAGTGAAGGGGTACAGGGCACAGCATCAGAGTACCTGCTCCACTCTACACCTAAACCATAAATTGGAATTAATTCCCTATGTTTCTCACAGTGCTTGGTTTTACACACAATGGGCAATCAACAAATAGCACTGATGCAGAATAGTGTCAGGGAAAAAGTGCTCTTCTCTTTTCCTTTGCTCACTCACATAGAAGATGTCCATGATTCAATGTGTGAGTATTTTCCACAGCAAAAAATCTTCAGGATCAGCTGGTTGCCCTACAATTTAATTCAGTTCTGATACTAACCGGAGTTAGCATAGACTCCATAGGTTAAGCCTCAGTCCCAAAAGATTTCTTCTACTTCAGATGCCAATCACAAGTCTAGGTTGTATCACTTGTGTTTCTCACCAATGGGTTATATACTGGGATTTCTACGACTTCCTCAACAGGTCCAATAATTTGCTAGAAGAGCTCACAGAACTCAAGGAAACACTTACATTTACTGGTTTGTTATAAAGGATATAATGAAGGGTACAGATGATTAACCAGATAAAGAGACACACAAAGTAAGGTCTGGGAGGGTTTGAAGCACAGGAGGTTCTATACCCATGGAGCTGGAGTATGCCATTTTCCTTGCATATGGATGCATTCACTAACCCAGAAGCTCTCCAAAAAACCATACTCTGGTATGGTTTTGATTATCATAAGCATGATAATCTATCCCACTTCTAGCCCCTCTCCCTTTCGCAAATAATGAAGGTTGTGGTTGAAAGTGTCAAGCTTCTGATCATTGCTTGGTCTTCCCGGTGACCAGCCCCACTGAGAGGCCACCCAGAGTCATCTTATTAGAATAATAGACACTCCTACCAGCAGAAAATTGCAAGGGATTCAAGAGCTCTGTGTCCGGAATTCTCCTAGTACTCTTATCACTTAGGAAATTGCATGGGTTTTAGGAGCTCTGTACCAGGAAGTGGGGCAGAGAGCAATACACACACACACACAGCACATATTTTATATAAATATATAAGTGTATTTATATAAATGTATTATTATATATAATAAATATATATTTATATAAATATATTTATATTTTAAATGGTTGTCTAGGTGGGGCTGGAATAAGGCTTCTTAAGTAAGTAGTCTCTTGATTTTGCCACATATTGCTACTTTTAGTATCCCCATTTTCATGTCCATACAACTTCCTTCTGACTTTCCTCCTAAGCAATCTTTATACTTCTCTATTACAAGCTTTTATTCTTTCTTTCTACCACACATGTTGGCACTGCTTGCATTTATCCTGACCTCTTTTCTTCTTCTAAATCTAGCTTTTTTTTGATGATGATGATGATGATGATGATGATGATGATATTCATCTGTAGGGGACCAGCTTGTCTTGGCCTGGCAAATGTGACTCAGCTCTGTATGGAAAACCTACAGATGCGAAGTGGTGGGCAGGAGCCGGATCTTCAAACCGAGTTTTCCCATGGGAATCAGGCCTAGAAAATGCATACAGATTGTTAAGGCTTGCTCTTGCTAAAACTCTATCACCCTGGTCTAAATATGTATTCTCTGTCTTTAAGGTAATATCCAAAGCCTGTATGAGTCCTCCCAAGGACAGAGCTAATGAGCTCATCGTCATTCCCCTCTGCATGTTATTTTCATTTACTTGATTGTACTTAGAATGTAGACAATAATATTCTATGTGATAGATAACAAATCTTTCTATGATGTAAGACCCCGGCAAAACAATAAAAGCCTGTCTATGTAAGGGTGGAAGCGCTCCCCTCTTGAGGGAATGCCCGAAGCACCATAGGCACTCTCCCCTTGAGAGAGTAGTTGTGTCTGTACCCTTTTCCCACACAGGATTGTTGTTGCCTGTGCATTCCACAAAAGGCAGACTCTGCAGGACGGGGTCTGCAACATTCATCCATTAAACTGGCCTTTGCATGACTAGGCTTTGTTTCAGAAGCAGGAATGTAGCACTCTTGGGGTTTAACTTCTATTATTAGCAAATCAACAAATATAATTTTAGCATAGTGTCAGTGATTAAAACTAAAACATATTAAGAAGCTTTTTTAAATTTTTCAAATGGAAGCAGAACACATTATTGATTGGGTAACTAAGTCAGGTATCCCCAACGGGGTAATATCTGAGTAGAGACCTATCACCATTATAAGCTGACAAAAGTGAGGTATAAGGAGTGATTCATCCAAGGCCACATGTCCAGGAACTATAACCATTGTAATTTGCTGCCAGGCTTTTTAACCAATGCTCCAAGTTACAAAAGGTGTACTGAGTCCTTGAAGAGTGGACAGAGACTAGTAGGTAGAGGTCCAAGTTTTCTGATGAAGGAAAGGAAATTTTTTTCTCTCTTTGTCTTAGAGAATATGCCTTTTAAAATGTAACTATACTTGTTTAAATATTATTGAAAAGCATTTGTAACTTAATGTTTTAGTTTATTTGTTTTTCAAGTACAGTTTTTTTGCCTCTCCCACCACCCCTCCCCACAACCCCAGCTCTCTTCACATCCCTCCTCCATTTCCACTCCCTTTGTTTTTGTCCATGTGTCATTTATAATTGTTCCTGTAAACCCTTTATTCTTTCCCCCCTTTATCCCCTTCCCTCTCCCTTCTGATCATTGTCAGCCTGTTCTCAATTTCAATGTCTTTGGTTATACTTTGCTTACTTGTTTGTTTTGTTGATTAAGTTTCTGTTAATGGTGAGATTGATAAAATAATTGGTCATTTCTCACTAAGTCCACCTGCCATTAAGAAAAATAAAAATGTGAATTAGAAGGAACAGCAGCAGAACACAAGGTGTGTCTTGGACGTTAAGCCTCACAGTTGAGCTGAAGAAGGAACTGCTATACTTGGACAAGGTAACACGGGCATACTATGAACTCTGACTTTTTCTCCATATGCCATATTCTGGTATTTGGGGCCTCAAATGTAGCACATGATAAGTTATTTACATTTCTAAGCTTCCTAGTTATATGATATTGATTAGGTTTTTAAAAACATTTTATGCTCTGTAATTTCATTTTCAGGCTCATAAACTATATAACACCAGACTTAGGCTGTTTCAAATATAATGAGACTCTTCAAAACCCTAGAAATGCTTTTGATTTTCTTCAGCATAATTTTATAATACTTATACCATCTTATATTTAAATACCATCATATATATATATATATATATATATACATATATATATATGTATTTTTTACAGTCATTTTGTTGGGTGATTTTTTTGTGGCTAGTATATGTAGTATATATTTCAAATGGCAGTTCATGTCTGCCATCCCATCACTTACTGATGAGTTAGAACACACCAGGACTGATTTTAGTTTACAAAAATTATTTTATGTGTAGTGATTCAATTTATTAATAACTCATGCCTAGTTTTATTTTAATGTCACAAAATCAATAGTTTCTTTTAAATTTACCTAAAATAGGTAGAATCACCTAAAAGAAAAGAAGAGACAGAAGAAAAATCAGGCTTTAAAGCTCAGATTTGCTTATGTATGACAGGTTGCGCTCTTCTTAGAGGCATTCATGAACCTCAAGACACGGAGGGAACTTGACAGAAAAATTTACAAGAAAAAACTAGGAGAGGCTATTGCTTCAGGTGAAGGGGAAGTTAATTTTCTTACTTACATTTTTATTTATGGCTCACACCTAAATCCATACTGAACAAGGATCATACTCTGATTTTTTCCCAAGCTGTCTGACTCAGCCCCAGCTGTCTTTCAGTGGAGACCCTATGAGATCCAGCCATGTGCCCCAAGTGTCATGGGTCACACTTTGCTAAGTATGCAGAGAGATATCTTGGTAAAACTGAGAGAGGGGAGAGAATGGAAAACCTGGTCTAGACTGCTCAGCTGTGGAATAGAAAACAGAGGCAGAGGCCAAAGTCCTGTATTTCAGGGTTTTTTTTCTTTAGAGTCAAGAAAACTCTTGCATCTGAGGCTTCCATGAATAAAGAAGATTCTGACATCCAGGGAAGGCAGCAGAAGCAGCCTGCTTCCTCTCACAGGGAACCTCAGCAGTGCTCTGTTAATGACTTATGAGTGTTGACAGTGCTGCCAGGGTCTGGATTAAAGTTTATGCACTGAATCACAGGGTGAAGAGATAATTTTAGAGTCAGGATGTGGAAGTTCTTTTTTTTTTTTTTTCTACATTGGAGCTCATTACAGGAAGCCTGTCCCAAGCTACCAGGCCAGCCTTGTGGAGAGCTAGCCCAAAATAAGCATTGCTATTTATTGCTACTTCAGGTGAGCTTCTTGCTGACAGTCCTTTCAGTTTTCATCATGGATTACTAAGTGAATTATCAAACACAACACGAAGCTTGCCCTAAGAATCTAGGGGGTGACCTGACTGACCAATTCTGTCCTCAATTCCTTGTCCAATCCATTCTAGGTCCTAACTTTATATCACCTCCTATTTCCCTTTGTTATTGACCCATACTGAGCTTTACCATTGCTGTCACTCTTGTCTCACTAGTATCTCCAGGCTGGACACTGCCTGGTTTGTCTGTGCTCCTTTGATCCCCTCCCTCTTGTCTACCCTCCCTTCACTCAAATGCTCCAAGCTCATTGGCCTCATGGGCCTTGGGCCCATGCACCTGCCTCTGCTCCATCTTGTGGCTTCTCAAACTTGGCTGAACACTGGGGCCACCTGGGGAAACTGAAAACAGGAATGGACAATTCACTACAGTGATTTTGATAGGTTCAGTGTCAGGTGCTGCCTGGGCAGAAGTATGTTTTAAAAGTCCTACCAGTGATTGGAATAAGCAGCCAGGGTTGAGAGCCATGTGTCTTAGGCTTCACCAACCAAGTTGTTGATATCAGAGTTACTCCCTCAAAGAAGTTTCCACATCTGCCAAATCTCTGTTTTGAACTTTTAGTCCCTCAGTGCAACCTTTTCTTTTGTGCCCCAACACAATGTGCAATTACATATTTATAAATATTATTTTTTTGTTTAATGCCTATCTCCATAGCTGAGTCCATGACCCTGGGACCATGCCCACTTTAAGTGCAGGATTTTTCTGTGGCCAGCAGCATGTCTGGCATGCGGTGGGCATTTTAATGTGAACCAACTGGAGGAATGATAGCAGCAAGGTGAGATTCACTCTGCAGGCTTGCAGGCTTGTAACTATGGTGTCCAGTTCCATAAGTGTTCCAGTAGGAGCTACTGCAGGTTACTTCCAAATAACCAGCAAACACTCATAGTCTTCTGGCTGTGGGGTCATATATGAGTACTATGTATAGAGTTGCCCAAAAAGTCTATTTAGTTTTTCCATAAAATACATGACATATTTTTTGCTTTCACCAATAGCTTTATTGATTTGGATGTCTTGAGTATGCCAGCTATTCCCCACATGGTATAGGTTGATTGTTCTCAATTAATGTCTTCATTTGATCTCTATCTTCTTCAGATTGTCTTCCCAGCCATGGAGAATAATCCAAAGAGAAATCTCCAGCACAAAAACTTTACAAACAGCTTTTGACATGTTGGATAAGTCACAGCACCTTTTCCATATGTGGCACAGACATATATATATATATATATTTACATAATATATATTATGTATATATTATATATGCATATATATAATTTACATAATATATATTGTGTATATATTATATATGCATATATATATAATTTACATAATATATATTACATTTCAGTTGCCTTTTTACCTTTCTTGAAATAATAAAGCATAGTACACCAAAATGCTGCATATTTTCTTCCATTTTCAATATTAAAATGACTACACAGAAATTCAGCAATTTTGAGATTTTTAAAAATACATGCTAATATGGATAGCTGTCACAATACAATCTAACTAAATTGTTTTGAGTAAAGTTAAAGACAACTAAGTGCTACTAGAGCCATATTACAGAAAAAAAACTTATGGAAAACAAACAAACTTTTTGGCCAACTCAGTAAAATTAGAGTTGGATCAAGGAGAGAAAGATGAAGGGAAGAAGGGCTCAGGTGAGTAGAAAGTCAAGGTTGAACCTAATGATATGTTCACTGAAAGGAAGCTAAACATGTAGGTGAAAGTCTCAAGTCTCAGTATTCCTACCATAGTGCCTTTGCTTTAATGTGAAAATGACATTTCAGCTATCAAGTAAATATAATTTTTCCAGAAAATGTGTCTTGTCTATAATTGCAGCTTTACACACTTGGTAGTACATACGTACCCAGTTTTGAGAGCCATTATTCAGAGAATATACATCCCATGTGGCCATTAAGTCAGGAGAGGGAGATGAAACTGGTTTTGAAGAGCAGGTGGCTTTTTTATTTAAATTGGAATATCTAGACTAGGAAGACTTGGGTTCAAGTCTGGTCTCCACCAGGCCCTTCCTGTTGGCTTTGACCAAGTAACTTAATCTGTTTAAGTTTATCTCCATCCACAGGTTGGATTATCTTCTTGTTGCTCCCAGGGAGCACTTGGAAAGATTAGCTGAATCTGTGCCCTCTCCAAGAGGTCTTTATCCTATTATTTGGCACTTGGTAAACCCTCAATAAATGTTTGGCACCTACATAGAGGGAAAAGCCAATGAGATATGTGGCAGCCTTTAGAAATCCTGATGTGACTGATTTGATTATGCCAGTAAGAAAGTACATAGGGTGGTATGAGACCATTCTGGATAGTGTTTCTGATTAAGAACAGCCCTTCTGCTATCACTATTCAAAGGAGAGCCTATTTATTTGGCCTTCTACTTTTTAAAATGTTTTTAGTTTCTGTTTTTATTTTTTTAATTACATTTTACTGAGTATGTTATTACAGTTATCCTGATTTTCTCTCCTTGTTCCCCCTCCACCCAGTACTCTTCACCCTCTCAGGCAATCTCCACACTATTGTTTATGTCCATGGGTCATGCGTATAAGTTTTTTGGCTACTCCATTTTCTATGCTGTACTTTACACCCCCCTGGCTGTTCTGTGACTACCTATTTGTCCTTCTTTTTTAAAATTTATTTAATTATTTTTCAAGTACAGTTTTCTGTCTATTACTCCCATCCCATCCCATCCCCCATGCTCCCCCCTCCCTCACATGTCCACCCTTCTTAGTTTTTGTCCATGTATTCTTTATATTTGTTCCTCTATGGTCTTCTAACTTGATTGAGACCCTTGCTGTATAACGTAGTCTTGGTTGCAGGCCTCTGGTTCTCATTACTTGGAATATTTCTTGCCATTTGCTTCTGGATTGGAGCATTTCCATAGAGAAGTCAGCTGCTAACCTTATTGGGGGTCCCTTGTATGTTACTTCCTGTTTCTCCCTTGCTACCTTTAAGATTCTCTCTTTGTCTAGGAATTTTGCCATTTTAATTATAATGTGTCTTGAAGTGGGCCACTTTGGGTTCCTTTTGACTGGGACTCTGTGATTCCAGGATTTGTGTGACTTTTTCTCTCATCAAATTAGAGAAGTCTTTTATCATTACTTTTTCAAATAGGTTTTCTATCCCTTGCTCTTCTTCTTCTACTTCTGGTATCCCTACTACATGTTTTATCCCCATTATTCTTGTTTCATATTGTCTTACATTTACTTTAATCCCTTTTTATTTTTTCTGGGCCTCTTTTCTTTTTCTTGCTTTTTCTGGGTGTTTTGTTTTGTTTTGTTTTGTTTGTCCTCTAGCTCACTAATCCAATCTTCCACTTCATCAATCCTGCTTTTGATTCCTTCTACTGTGTTCTTCAATTCTGAAATTGTATTCCTCATTTTCTCTTGGCCCTTGTTGATGGTTTCTATTTTCTTTCCTATGTTGATATAGTTTTCAGTAAGTTCATTGTAGTTTCCCTGTGGTTTCTCGTAATTTGCTATGAGCTCATTCTGCTTCCTGATAACCATTGCTTTGAACTCAGTATCTGATAGTTGAGTTGCCTCTATTTCATTATCTTTCTTTCTGAGGCTTCCTCCTTTCCTTTCATTTGGGGATTGTTTCTTTGTTTTTCCATTGTTTGTAAGACTCTTGTTGTTAGCCTTGGCTTCTTAATTTAATCTGTTCTGGCTTCCTGGGTTTACAGTGTGAACTTCTGTGATAGAATACCTGTGAGATTCAGTTATGTAGTCAGTCTCCTTGATCTACCAAGATCACTGGCCTTGAGCTGTCATTTAAGTTGGCTCTGTGTTTGCCTTTGGGTTTTGCTTTTGTTGGGTTTTTATTTGTTGGGAACTTCCCACCAGCTGGTCAACTGAGGGTCACTCTGCCCACCATCTCTTTTATTCTGTTGTGCTAGTGAGGGCAAGTTTTGTTGAAGCTAGTTTTTCCATGTATTAAATTTTCGTGGATTCTCTTTTGCTCTTTTTCAATTGTTTGTACTGGGTAGTTTCTTCACTATTTAATTGTATTTCCAGATAGGTCCTGGATTGAGACTTGTGTGATTTCCACTCCCTCCTTCACCTTCTTCTGTGTTATCTGTTGGTTCCTTTGTTGTTGGATTTCCTCTTCCAGTGGGCATCCTGGCATTCACTGCTTCCACCTATTCTTTCTTTATGATCAGTTGGAGGGGAAGGCAAATGGTTTGAGACAGCAAGATGGTATTCTATAATATTTAAAGTAGCAGCTGGTAGAGAAGGGATAGAAGATCCTTTGGCTATGTATAGTGTTAACTGTGTTATTCCACTGAACTAGCCACTTTTTAGAAAGGTTGGAAAAAAGATTAGACTGTTGTTGGGGAGGGAAGGATTGTGAGTTGGATCTAGAAAGCAGTGAGGTTTGGGAGGTCATATTCTGAGGTAAGGTGAGAGTAAATGTTAATAAATATGTGTAGTGTATGAGGGAATATAGTTAACCACTACAGTAATAGAGTTGAGGAAACTGAAGTGGGCTAAGATCTAGGAGTGGTGTTGTGAAGTATTTGTAATTGTATGGAACAGGTATTATTTACAATAATATTAGAGCAACAATCATATGACAGAATCTATGTGATCTGAATAACATGAATGGGGCTATGGAACTTTGAGTAGTGTGCTAAAGAAAAAAAAGTGATATGAAGGATAGTAAATTATCAGTACACTATGAAAGAGAGAACAGGGGAAACCTGTCAAATTATACAATATAACCTGGCAAACAAAGAAGACTATACACAAAGGAGAGAAATACAAAAATACTATTAAAATAAAATACATAAGAATGATGAAAAATAACAATACAAATATGCAGTAAGAAGCAATTTCTCTGTAATAGGAGAGTGAAATTTGCCTCACTGTTTCAACTGTTGGGATGCCCCCTCTTTGAGTCCAACTCTGGTCTTTTCACAGTTCCAGGCTTTTTTGTCTCACTTGTGAGTATTGAATAAAATGAAAAAGCCAGACCAGGGAGGAAGAAGAGATAAAATTGGAAAGAAAGGAAGAAAGAGTAAAACAAAAAAGGAGCAAATACATGAAAAATTTATTGAAAAATAAAACGATAATAAAAATTAAAAAATAAAAGATTACTTTATAAACAAACAGACAAACAAACAAAAGCTCTTGTTGTTTTCAAACTGGCCAAACCAATTTTTCTGGTCTTGTTGGCCGCAGCATGCCAGGGCACGATTTGTATGTCTTTTCTCTCCTTTCTATCTGCACTCAGCCAGTCTTGCATGTACTCTTTCTAGAGCTAGTCAAGTGCCTCTCCCAGGTGCCTTGGGTGTGGGATCCAGGACTTCCTCAGAGCACTGTTTCCTGAGGGTTATCGCTGTGGGCCTAGGTGTGGGCGCTCGTGCTTGGCCAGGCTGCCTGGGTCCCACGGGTTGGGGTGTGAACCCTTCCCAGTGCTATGGGGGTGCTCAGGGCCTTCCACGTGGCCCTTTGCACAACCTCCCGTGCAACCCTGGGATTGCTGCCTGGCTGGGTGGGGAGTAGGCCGAGCGGCTGTTGCAGAATTCCCCAGTTTTTCTTTTTGATAAATTCCTCCTACTCAAGCTCGCCACTTTATACAGCCCAATTCTCCAGCCAGACCAGTGACTGTCAAGGTCAGTGCCCATCACTGTGTGACTCTCAACTCTCCCAAGCCAGCAGCCCAGACTCCACAGGTGATCACAGCCCCTGTGTGCTTGCCTGTTTGTCCTTATTCCCCTCTCTGCAACTTCAAGCAACCGGGTCTCTCCCAGTGCTGCCCAAACCTTGTTTGGCCAGGAAGGGAGGGAGCAGTTGACCCATCTCTCTCCCAAGGACTCCGTAGAAGACCCTGTGATGGGCACTGGGCCTGGAACTACAGCCACCCTTGTCCCTGAGCCAGTCCCTGGGACCTTACTGTCCTGAAGCACTCTCCTTACAGTCTGGTCTTTCAGTGCCTGCTACAATTTTTAGTCTCTTATTTTCATATGTGCTGGGATAATGTTGGCTGTTTGCTCTGTTCCTCTGTAGATTGGCCAGGTTTTTTTCCCTTGTGTAGGGGGAAGTAGAATCCGCTCCCTCCTACCGTGTTGCCATCTTCCTCCCCAGACATTGATGTTCTTGTGAGGTTTGTTTGTATGCTTGTTTTCCCACATGACATTATCCTTTAAACAATAAGACATTGAATATACAGCATTCCTGAAAATAATGTTTTACTAGTGTCTCCAATATTATCTTCCAAGCTGATAACATTCATTCCACAAACTTTGAGGAACATGTTCAGAAATTACAATTATATCATTATTAATGCCTGGCCAACTACATTTGTAATGCATTCTAATTTTAGGGTGACAAATTAAAAAAAGGGGGAGATGAAGAAAGGACTGTAGATAAATTTGCAGAACCTTCTAAATGACAGTCTGGCACTGAGTGCCTAAAAATGTCCAGAACCCTGGCTTTCTTCTGAAATCTAATTCTTCAACCTCATTCTTCATGCTTTAAATATAAGCATCCTTCATATATTCATCATCCTCTCAATTAGCCTTTTTTTTGCCTCTGAACTTTCACACATGTATTCTTTTGCTAAGATTGTGTCCCTCTTTCCTTCTACTCCCAGTTTACCAATGCTTCCATTAGCTTCCTAACATGCATTTGTCACTAACTCTGGTTGTCTTTCACTAGAGTCCCATTCTTCTCCCCAAAGCCTGGTGTAGGTATGTCCTTGGTGATCCCATCCCTCTAGCCCACTAAGTGTAGTTAGTTAAGAATTTGTCTACATCCACCCCTAGTCATGCATGCTTTGTGGGAAAAGGTCTCCCAGCTTAGTTGCCATTACATACAAATTGCCTCGCACAATGGCACACATGTAGGCTCCCAAATATATATATTAATGACTTTTTGAAATTTAAGATTATTTTTTGAATACATGTTAAATAAGTAGATAAAAATAAATAAATATAAGAATAATAATATAATACATAGTAGAAATAAAGAATACACAGTAAATAACTTATGCATGTATATAAAAATATAAACTATAGCAACATATGAGTTCCCAGTCACTTTCTGCTCCCTGTCTACTCCAGACGTATATTGCAGAGGTTCTTCTTCTTTTTTCTTTTTTTTAGCAATACTGTTTGCAGTTCTTATCATGGTTGCTTTCTAACTCATAGTTTTTGTCACTTTTTGTGATGTAAACATTACCATCATGGCGGATTTCAAGCTTCTGGTGGTTTAACAACTGGCCTGTTAAATTACAGATTATTATACATAGATAAAAATCCACTGATTCCTATGACAGATATCTCAGTGTTTTCTTTTTCCTTTCTTCTTTCTCACAATGTTTGATAGTTGTAGCATTATTTTTTTTCCTATAGTTTACCATTATAACTTTCAAAAATATTCTTATACTGTTACCTTTAGTTTTGGTTAGTTAAGTTGCCATTTTCCATCACTAATTTGATACTGTTTCAATGACAGAAAAGATGATATCCTGCCCTACTTTCCACCAGAAACTTTTATTTTATTTTATTTTCCTTCAAGCATGATTGTCTGCATTTTCTTCCCAGCAATCCCTCCCACCACAGCCATCCTCACCCCCCTCCCTTGCTTCCACTCTCCTTGGTTTTGTCCATGTGTCCTTTATAGTTGTTCCTGAAAACCCTACCCCCCATTTACTCCCTGATCTCCTCCCACTTCCCCTCTGGTTACTGTCAGATTGTTCTTAATTTCAGTGTCTCTGGTTATATTTTGTTTGCTTGTTTCTTTTATTGATTAGGTTTGACTTAAAGGTGACATCATTTAGTATCTGTCTTTCACTTCCTGGCTTATTTCACTTTTCATAATGCTCTCCAGTTCAATTCATCCTGTCCCAAAGAATAGGAGCTTCTTCTTTCTTTCTGCTGCAGAGTATTCCATTGGGTAAGTGTACCATAGTTTTTTGATCCATTTATTTCCTGATGGGCACTTATGTTGCTTCTAGCATTTGGCTAATGTGAATTGCACTGCTAGGAACATTTGGGTGCATAGGTTCTTATGAACTGGTTTGACAAAGGGGGAAGAAGCATAAAATTGAGTAAAAATAGCCTCTTCAAAAAATGATTTTGGAAGATCTGGACAGCTACATGCAGAAAAATGAAACTTGAACACCAACCTGATGGCATACACAAAAATAAATTCACAGTGGATAAAAGACTTAAGTATAAGTTGCAGCACCAAAAAGTCTTAGAGGAAAACATTGGCAGGAAAATCTCAGATACATCTGCAAAGCATGTCGCCATGTACTTTGCATGCAGGGCTACACCAGTGTTAGTTTCCCAGCTTCTGTCCTCTGCCTTAAGTAGTTCTTCCAGCTGTTTTGCCTGAGTTTTGCACAGTAGATTATTGTTCTATAGTTTCTGAGTCATTCATCAAGTAAACTGCTCCAAGAGGCAACAGGCTTTAATGGGGAGCTCTCTTCTTCCCTTATATATTTTTCTTTTTCCCAAAGACCAACTCACATATTTGTAATCAAAATTGCCTTGAATTGTAAGGTATATGAGCAAAATTGTCCTACTGTTACCAGTTTTTTTATTAGTGGTGTTAATGGCATTATACTCTTTCTTAAGTCTGTTGGACATCTGAATAAATGTTACCATGAAGCAAAGTAAAACAAACATAGAAATGAGTGTTTATTACTATTAACATGAAAATCAGACCTGAGGGAGTGAAAAACATATAAACTTGCTTTCCATGTCCACAATTAAACTCCTTCAAAGGACAGTCAGCTGTGTATTGATCATGACTGTGGAAAACGCAAAAATAGTTCTTGATGGGACAGTTTCTTGTCTGATTGCCCAGTATTTCTAACACTTAGCAGGATGTGACTATTACCCAAGCATATAACCATAAACATATAAGGAACCTACTCCATTTACAATGAACAGATTGTCTTATTAATTTGCAATTACCTACTGTTACCTAGCTGAAGCCAAGATAAGCTTTTATGAAAGGGAAAAAGTCATCCTAGGAGGAAGGCCATTAGTGAATAAAGAAAGGGGAAAGTCTGCGCTTATACAATCAGAGTAAGTTTGAGTAAGATAAATTCTTACAGAAAGAGCTGTAAGAACACTCATCAATGAGGGAGCACAGAGGAGGGTGTCAGAATAAAGGACAAATGTTTAGGTTTCAGGTAGAGGGAGGCTCGAGGCTAAATAGTGGATTGGAAGGAACCACGAGAACTCCTACATATTGCAGGGAGAATGTAAATCAGTGCAACCTCTTTCAAAAACCTCTTTGATGATATTTACTTATGCTGAACACACACAGACTCCAGAACATAGCAGTTCTATGTGGGAATATTTATAGCAGAAATCTGTACAAACGCTCACAGAGAAAACCCATACAAACTCTTCATAGCAGTATTACTTTTAATAGATCTCTATCAGTTTGCTGGGGTTGACATAATGAAGTACCATACACTGAGTTGCTTAAACAACAGAAACTTCTGTGTCCTATTTCTGGAGGCTAAAAGTCCAAGATGGTGTGGCAGGGTTTGTTTCTTCTGAGACCTCTCTCCTTGACTTGTAGATGGCTGGCTTCTCCCCGTGTCCTCACTTGGTTTTCCATCTCTATGTGTCTATGCCCTAACATAAACACAGGAGTGTTTATATTGCGGGTCTGTGACTCCATATAAAGAGGTCAGTTATATTGAATTAGGGCCCACCCTAATGACCTTATTTTACATTAATATTCTTTTTAAAAGCCCTAATTTAGAATGCAATCACATTATGAGATTCTGGAGGTTAGAAACTTAATATGTGAATCTTGGGGGACAAAATCCATCCCATAACAAATTTCGAACTGAAGCAACCCATATATCCAACAATAGTAGAATAAAGATATGCACTGATACAATATAACACTATATAAATTGATATTATAATTTATAAACAAGAATATGATGATTCTCACAAAAGTAATACTGAGTTACTTTTCAACATTATTCCTAATTTGAAAGGAATTAGACCACCAAAATTATATACCATATGTTTCCTTTTATATTAAGTTCTGGACAAGCAAAACTAACCCATAATGCCTAGAAGTCAGAACCATTATGGCTTGGGCTGCGGGGAGTAACTTGGAAGGGGAACAAGACAGCTTCAGGTGTGCTATGTCTCTGACTTCAACTGGGTGTAGGTTACACAGGTGCATTCACTTAGGAAGAAGTTTTAAACTTCACACTGGCATTTTGTTTCTTTTTGGTGTGAATGTTACACCTCAGCAAATTGAGAAAAAAATACAAACTAAGCAGTTGCAAACTAGAGAAAAACAACCCAAAATATGTCTATCAAGGTGGTCAAGTAAAAGATTCAAAATATTTTTGTTGAACTCTCCTAATAATCTCCAAATTAGAGTTTATAAAGTGCAGGTGTCTGTCCTAATGTAAAGGCCCTTTGAAGAATCTTCCTAAATACAAGACACTTTCTCAAGACATTACAGAACACCAATAATAAAGACAAGGAAAAGTCATTGACAAAGGAGTGAAAACAAGACTGAAGTGGTTTCTCATTAGAGGAACTGAATGTGAGGCAACTGTGGAACAATGTATTTAATATTGTGAAGAAAATAATTTTGGATATGAAATTTTGTGTGCAGAAAAACTACCAGGAAGAAACACAAGCAAAATTAGAATAATTACTCATGAGAATCTCCAAAGTTTATCTTACACACAACTTTTATTAAGAAGTTAATTAATGACATGCCCCAGAGAAATGGAGGTTAAATGTGTGGAAGAGTGGAACAGAGCAAACACTAATAAAGAGATATGAAAGAAAATCCTGAGATGGCAACTGGACTGTGGACCTGAAGAAAGTCTTCCAGGTTGAATCTGAAGGAAAGACCCTCTGAAAGGGAGCATCTCAGTGAAAATAAAGAAGAGTTTGGGAAAGAACACCATACAATGGATCCTCTAACTCCAAATACAAAGATAAAGAAACTCGAAAATATGATGAAGACACATTATGCTTTTGTGAATGAAGAACAAGAAAAGAAAAAAAAAACTTAAAAGAAAACGAAGAAAAACTAAATAACAAAGTCATGCTCCAAATAGACAACAAATTGAAAAGTGATATGATTTTAAACAATCAATGGAATATAAGGAAAGATAAATCATGTGGCTTATATTTAAGAACAAATTTTACTTAAATGACATTGGACCCATGAGGAAGAATTTTTAATAATAGGACACTACATAATTCAGCAGTAAACAGTATTTTTAAAAGCACAAAATGCAAAGTATATATTTTGGCTTTTAAACTACAGATCCAAACTGTGAACAAGCATGGGAAGTTAATTCTTAGTACAAAATAGAAGGCAAATGTTTATGGTCTTGGTGGTGTGGAGTAAGAGAGCTGATAGAAGTTCCAGGTGGAGCTTTATGGTTCTTAGTATATAATCGTAGGAGTAGGATAGAGAGGTTAAAAGGAAGTCCCACTTCTAGTTTCCATTTATATTTTTACATTGTAAAATCATTTTATTGTTCAAGTACAGTTATCTGCATTTACCCCCAACCACTCCCCCACCTAATGTCCCTGATCCTTAGTTTGGTCCATGTGTCCTTTATAGTTGTTCCTCAACACCCCCCCCACCCTTTCCCCATTATCCCCTCCCACCTCCCCTCTGGTTACTGTGAGATTGTTGTTAATTTCAATGTCTCTGCTTATATTTTGCTTGCTTTTTTTGTTTTGTTGATTAGGTTCCTCTTAATGGTGAGATTATATGGCATTTGTCTTTCACTCCCTGATTTATTTCACTTAGCATAATGCTCTCCAGTTCCATCCATCCTGTCACAAAGGGTAGGAGTTCCTTCTTTCCTTCAGTTGCATAATATTTCATCATGTAAATGTACTACAGTTTTTTTTTAACCATTCATTTACTGATGGTCACTTAGGTTGCTTCTGGCACTGAGATACTGTGAATTGTGCTGTTATGAACATTGGGGTGCATAGGTTCTTTTGGATTGGTATTTCAGGACGCTTAAGATATAAACCCAGCAGTGAAATTGCCGGGTCAAAAGGCAGGTACATTTTTAGTTTTTTGTGGAAATTCCATACTGTTTTCCACAGTGGCTGCACCAGTCTGCATTCCCACCAAAGGGTACTAGGAATTTCTTTTCTTCACATCCTCTCCAACACTTGTTTTTTTGTTGATTTGTTGATGATGGTCATTCTCACAGGTGTGAAGTGGTATCTCAGTGTGGTTTTAATTTGCACCTTTCTGATGGCTAGTGATGCTGAGCATCTTTTCATTTGACACTGGGCCCTCTATATGTCCTTTTTGGACATATGCCTGCTCAGTCCCTTTTCCCATCTTTTAACTGGACTTTTTTTTTTATTCCCAGGATGGAATCATGTGAGTTAGTTATATATTTTGAAGATCAAATCCTTCTTTGATGTATCATTGGCAAATATGTTTCCCCATACATTTAGTTCCCTATTCATATTGCTGATATTTTCTTTAGTAATACAGAAGCCTCTTATTTTGATGAGAACCCACTTGCTTATTTATTTCTTTATATCCCTTGCTCTAGGGAACATAACAACAAAAAATATTGCTGTATGGAATATCTGAGATTCTTCTTACTATGTTTTCCTCTAGGAATTTTATTGTGTCATGACTAATATTTAAGTCTTTTATCCACCTTAAATCTATTTTTGTGTATGGGGTAAGTTGGTTCTACAGTTTCATTTTTTTTTTTTTTGCATGTAGCTATCCACATTTCCCAACACCACTTGTTGAAGAGGCTATTTTTACTATATTTTAGTCTTCTACCCTCTTTCTGGAGTGTTAATTGACCATAGAAACTTGGGTTTATTTATGGGTTTTCATTTATATTCCATTTGTCTATCTGTCTGTTCTTATGCCAAACCAGGATGTTTTTATTACAGTGGCCTTGTAATAAAGTTTAATACCAGGTATTGTGACCCCTCTTACTTTGTTCTTCTTTCTCAGAATTGCTGCAGCTATTTGGGATTGATTATGTTTCCATATAAATTTCTGAAACGTTTATTCTATATCTGTTAATTATGTCATTGGTACTTTAATAGTCATTGCATTGAATCTATAAATTGCTTTGGGTATATGGATATTTTGAAGCTATTAATTCTTCCATTCCATGAACATGGTATATATTTCCATTCCTCTGTGTCTTCCTAAATTTCTTTCTGCAGTGTTGTGTAATTTTCTAGGTACAGGTCTTTTACCTCCTTGCTTAGGTTAATTTGTAGGTATTTTATTTATCTTGTTTCTATATCAAATGGGATTTTTCCCCTGATTCCTGTTTCTGATATCTAATTGTTGGTGTACTAAAATCCCTTCAATTTCTGAATATTGACTTTGAATCCCATTGTTTGGGTAAATTCACCTATTAGTTCAAGAAGGTTTATAGTGGAGTCTGTAGGGTTTTCTATGTACAGTATCATGTCATCTGCAGACTATGAGAGTTTTGCTTCCTCCTTTCGAATCTGGATGCATTTTATTTTTTTTTCTTGTCTGATTACTGTGATAAGATCTTCCACTACTATGTTGAATAGAAGTGGTTAAAGCAGATATCATTGTCCTGTTCCTCATCTTAATGGAACAGATTTTAGCTTTTGCCCACTGAGTGTGATATTGACTACAGATTTCTTTTATGTGGTCTTTATATGTTGAGGTATGCTCCCTCTATTCAAACTTGGCTGAATATTTCTCTCATAAATGAGTGCTGTACCTAATCAAATGTTTTTTCCACAACTATTGATATGATCATATGATTTATGTGTTTCCTTTTGTTTATATGAGGTATTATGTTTATTGAGTTGCAAATATTATACCACCCTGGCATCTCTGCAATGAATTCCACTTGGTCATGGTGTATGATCTCTCTAATGTATCACTGAATGTGATTTTCCAATATTTTGTTGAGGATTTTAGAGTCTATGTTTATCAGCAATATTAGCCTAAAGTTTTCTTCCTTTCATGTGTCTTTATCTGGTATTGGGATTAAACTATGCTGCCTTCATAAAAGAAGTCTGGGGGTCTTCCATCTTCTTGGATAATTAGGAATAGTCTGTGAAGGAGAGGGGTTAGCTCTTCCTTAAATACTTTGTGAATTTCTCCTGTGAAACTGTCAGGTCCAGGGCTCTTGTGTGTCAGAAGTTTTTTGATGACTGCTTCAATTTCACCAACTGTTATTAGTCTTTTCAGGCTTTCTGCTTCTTCTTCATTGAGTTTTGGAAGATTATGTTTTTGTAGTAATTTCCTTGAATCCTTGTTTTTCTTTGGTATCAGTTGTAATCTCTCCTCTTTCATTGATAATTGTGTGTATTGGGGTACTCTGTCTTTTTTTCTTGATGTGTCTGCTTAAAGACTTGTCCGTTTTGTTTATCTCTTTGAAGAATCAGCTCTTGGATTCTTTGATCCTTAGAGTTGTGATTTTAGTTTCTATGTCACTTAATTCCACTCTGATCTTGGTTATGTCCTTCCTTCTACTTGATCTGGGCTGTCTTTGTTATTTTTCCTCAAGTTCTTTTAGGTGTAGGGTTAGGTGGTTTATTTGAAATGTTTCTTTTTTTTTAGGTAGGCCTATATTGCTAGGAACTTCCCTCTCAGGGCTGCCTTCACTATTTCCACAAGTTTTGGATTGTTCTGAGTTCATTTTCACTTGTTTCCAGAAACTGTTTTTTTTTTTTCATTTAAAAAAATTATTTAATTATTGTTCAAGTACAGTTTTCCATCTTATACTTCTATCCCAGCCCACCCCTCAGTGCTCCCCACCTCCCTCCCACCCCACCCCCACTTTAGTTTTTCTCCATGTGCCTTTTATACTTGTTCCTGTGAATCCTTCCCCCTTTCCTTCTGAAATTCTTTCTCCTCTCCCCTCTGGTCCCTGTCAGCCTGTCCAGAAACTTTTTTTTTTATTTCTTTCTTGATATAATTCTAAAACCATTCATTTTTAAATAACATAGTAGTCAATTTTCATGAGTTTGAGCGTTTTTGAGTTTTTTTCTTGAAATTGGTTTCTCTTTTCAGTCACTTTTTTTCGGAGAAAATGTTTGATATAATTTTAATTTTCTTGAATTTGTTCAGGTTTGTTTTGTGTCCTATCACGTGCTCTATCTTTGAAAATAGTCTATGTTTTTTTGACTGCTGGTGAAATGCGGACTGGTGCAGCCACTGTGGAAAACAGTATGGGATTTCCTCATAAAACTAAAAATGGAACTTCCTTTTTACCTGGCAATTCCACTGCTGGTATTATATCCTAAGAACCCTTAAATACCAATCCATAAGAACCTGCATACCCCAATGTTTCTAGCAGCATAATAGCCAAGTAATGGAAGCAACCTAAATGCCCATCAGTAAATGAATGGGTCAAAATACTGTGGGACATTTACATAATGGAATGCTATGAAGCAAAGAGAAAAAAGGAGCTCCTACTTTTTGCAGCAGCATGGATGGAACTGGAGAGCATTATTCTAAGTGAAATAAGCTAGGCAGTGAAAGACAAATATCATATAATATCACCTTTAAGGGAACCTAAGCAACAAAACACACAAGCAACCAAAACGCAAGCAGAGACATTGAAATTCAGAACAATCTGACAGTAACCAGAGGGGATGTGGAAGGGGATTTGGGGTGGGCAAAGGAAGAAGGGTTTTCAGGAACAACTATAAAGGATACATGGACAAAACCAAAGAGGTGTGGAAGCAGGTGAGGGAGGTGGGGATGGTTGTGGTGGGGGTGTGGTGGTGGGTTTTAAATGCAGACAACTGTATTTGAACAACACTAGAATAATTTAAAAAATAAAAAGAAAGAAAATGTTCCATGTTCATTTGAAAAGAATGTGTATTTTGCTTCTTTGAATGAAAGCCCTATGAGTGAAGTTCATTTGATGCAGGACATTGTTCAATGCCACAATATCTTTGTTGATATTTGATTTGGGAAATCTATTCATTTTTGACAGTGGAGCATTAAATTTCCCTACTATAATTATGTTGATGTCAATATCTTACTTGAAGCCCTTGAAGATTTTTCTTATTTATCTGGGTGCTCCTCTGTTGGATTTGTATATGTTTATATGCTTACATCTTCTTAATGGATTGTTCCTTTGGGTATTATAAAGAGTTCTTCTGGGCCTGTGTTACTGCCCTTGTTTTGAAGTCTATTTTGTCTGATATGGATATTGCTACCTGGCTTTTCTTTTCTGTTCATTTGCTTGGAATATTTTTTTCTAACCCTTCACTTTCAGTGTTTGTCAGTCTTTTGTTCTGAGGTGGGTCTCTTATAGCAGCAAATGTATGGGTGATCTTTTCTTATCCATTCAGCTACTGTATGGCTTTTGATTGGGGCATTTAATCCATTATCATTTAAGGTTGTTATATTGATAGGTATTTGTTCATTTTTCCCCCTTTGTACCTGTGTCCCTTTTTCTTTCACACCCTTTCTTCCTTCTTGTTTATAACAATCCCTTTAGTAAATCTTGTAGGTCTGGTTTGGTGGACATGTTTTCCTTTAGTCTATTTTGTCAGAGAAAATACATATTTAACCTTCCACTTTAATTGGAAACCTTACTAGGTAGAATAATCTTGGTTTCAGACCTTTGTTTTTATTAGTTGGTATATCTTTTGCCATTCTTTCCTGAATTGGAGTGTTTCTGTTGAGAAATCAGTTAGCCTTATTGGAACACTTTGCATGTTACTTTTTATTTCTTCCTTGCTGCTTTTAAAGTTCTCTGGCATTTTAATTATGATATGTCTTGGATTTTACCTCTTTGGGCTCATCTTGATTGAGACTGTGCTTCCTGAACTTGCATGTTTTTTCTCTCTCCAGGTTCTGCAATGTTTCTGTCATTATTTTTCCAAACTGGGTTTCTATCCCTTGTTCCTTTTCTTCCCCTTCTGATATACCTATTATTCAAATGTTATTTCCTTTCATGTTATCTTGGAGTTACCTTAAGCTATCTTCATTTTTTTTAGTCTTCTTTTTTGTGCAGATGCTCTATCTATGTGTTTTCTTCCACTTTGTCTTCCAGCTCATTAATTTGGTCCTCTGCTTCATTCAGCCTGCTTGTAATTCCTTCTAATATATTTTTTATTTCCAAAATTTTATTGTTCATTTATTTCTGCTTTTTGTTTATAGTTCCTATTTCCTTTTTCATACTGTTGTAGTTCTCACTCAGTTCCTTGTCATCATCTGTGTTCCTTGAGCATCTTTATAGCCATTATTTTGAATTCTATACTTAATAGTTTGTTTCCCTCCATTTTATTTAGCTCTTTTAGTGGGTAGTCTTCCATTCCTTTTGATTTAGGTTTCTATTTTTGTCTCCCTATTTTAGGTGACTCTGTTTTTTTCTTTTCTGTACTTTCTGATGTCTCACTTTGCTAGCTGTCTTTGTAGAGAGAATTTCTATGGTAAGAATTCTATAGGATTCAGTGGTGTGGTCTCTTTGATCTCCTTGTCCGTATGCTCTATGTTTTCTCTTTCTTCTGTTTGTGAGGGCTCTCTTGTTGCATTTGGGTTTTTCCCTATTGGTGGTTCCTTTGTTTGTGGCTTCTCTCCTCCAGTGAGCATACTGATGATTGCAGCTCCCACCTATTCTTATATGTGATCAGTGGCAGAGGTTAGGTAAAATGGATTAAAACAGTGGGAGAGCATTCTATGGGACCTAAAGTACCAACAAGTAGAGAAGAGATAGGAGATCCTTTAGATAAGTATAGCATTAACCATGATATTTCACCCAACTAGCCAGTTTTTTTTTAATATTTTATTTATTTATTTATCTTTAGAGGGGAAGGAGAGAGGGAGAGAAACATCAATGTATGGTTGCCTTTTGTGCGTCCCCTACTGGGAGTTGGCCTGCAGGGAACCGGCCTGCAACCCAGGCATGTGCCCTGGCTGGGAATCGAACCACGATCCTCGGGTTCTCAGGCCCGCGCTCAATCCACTGAGCTACACCAGCCAGGGCCTAGCCAGCTTTTATAAAACATGAAAGAGAGATAAGACTCTTGTTAGAGGAGAGGGGGATTGCAAGCTGAATTCAGGAAACAGAGCACTTGTGCTAGGTTAGATGTTGAGATATAGTGAGTTTAGAGGAAAGAAAGTAGGCGTGGTGTGAGAGTGAATAGAGATGACCACAACAATAATCATGCTCATGAATAAAGTGAAATGGGCTAAGATCAGGGAAGGGTACTGTGTAGTATTTACAATTATATGGAACAACAATTATTTATAATAGTACTAGAAAAACAATAATATTACAAGAAATATATGATTTAAATAACAAGAATAGAAAGTACATGATCAAGTGTTATTGGAACATGAGAGAAGTGAAAAAAGGAAAGTTAAAATACAATGTGAAAGAGAGAATAAAGAAAATTATTGAAATAATGCAATTAAGCAGGAATAAAAAGAATAAAAGTAAACAGAAAGAAGAGAAATAAAACAATACTAATAAAATTTAAAAAGTAAAATGGTGAAAAATAGTAGTACAAATAAAGAATAACATGCTAGTTCTATTGGATAGCAATGTGAAATGTATCTCAGATTCTGTTTTTTTGAGGTTAGCCTTGTTCTCCCTATTTGGATCTATCTGTGGACCTTTCACAATTCCATGTCTTATTGTCTCACTTGGGGCAAGAAAAAAGAGAGAGAAAGAAAAGAAGAAAAATTAGCCTACTGCTGACTTTAAATCTGTTGAGTAAGTTCTGCTGGTCTTCCTAGATGCCAC
Source organism: Sturnira hondurensis (assembly GCF_014824575.4). Lineage (NCBI taxonomy): Eukaryota > Metazoa > Chordata > Mammalia > Chiroptera > Phyllostomidae > Sturnira > Sturnira hondurensis. Next base: position 1,861,368 of record NW_028081875.1, read on the forward strand.
AGGAAGAGAAGTCTGGGCTTCACTTTTATCCCTTCTTAAGGTTTTGTGAGGATAGGGGACAGGTCTGAGCTGAAAGATTCACAGTTGCTCAGCCTCCAGCCTAGGTCCACCATGAGCTGCTGGGCCCCCACTGTCCATCCGCACCAACCCTGCTCCTTTAATCCACCAGTTGCACCGAGGTCCATGTAATATGCCTCCTCCTTGCTCTTTTCGAGCTCATCATGGCATGAGTCTACTGCTGGGCAAGCAGAGCTAGTCAGCATCTTGGTGAGCAATGTGAGTCAAGCTCAGGTGCATGGCTCAAATCTGCCTCATGGCTAGTGGCATCCTTAGTAGCCAGAATCAGCTGCAGGGTAAACTGCACCAGTCTGCCTCCAGGTGAGTGGATTGACTCATCTCCGGGGCTTGCCTGAGTCTGGTGCAGGCAAGCAGATTGAATCAGCCTCAGGGTGAGCAGGGCAAATCAGCTGCCTGGCAAACTGCCAGAGTCAATCACGAGCATTCCACTGAAATCTATTGTTGGGACACGGCCCTGGCTAAGCATAGGCTTGCAGCTCAAATCACCCTCTGGGCAAGCCAGCCACAAGGAGTGAGAGTTCCTGACAAAGCAGCTGCAGCCTTCCTCCCTCCCCCCTCCTTTCCTCCTTCTTTCCCTTTCTATATTTTTCCTCCCTCCCTCCCTTCCTTCCTTTTCTTTCTTTCTTTTATTTTCTTTTATTCTCTTTCCTTTTTCCTTTTTCTTTAGTAGAAGCCTCCTCTTTAAGCCCACAATTCTTAACACATGCCTGGCTTTTCAAACAGCCTAACTTTCTAACCAGACTGGAAAATATCTAGGTCAGGGTCCCACAAGGCTCAACTATTTTTCCTTCTTCACGTGTCTCCTGGCTCCCCAGTTTGTCTGTTCATGACCTAGCCAGTGGTGTCCATAGTCCCAGCAGGTGTACACCACCTCTGTGTGACTCATACTTCATCTCTATTCCCCCCAGCAACTTCAAGTGTCCAGGTCCCTCTTAGTGCTGGCCTGCCTCTTTCTGCTCTGCTAGGGGAAAGAACTGATGATCTAACTGTCCTCCCAGTATTCTGTGGAAGGCACTGGACAGGGGGCCACAGCAGCCTAGGTCCCTGCTCAGATCTCAGGGACCTAGGTATCCCAAGACAACTTCCTCACCATCTGTTTTTCAATATTCTCTATAATTTTTGGCCTCCAAACTTTATGTAAACTGGGATTCTATTGGCTGTTCACTCTGTTCTCAGAAGATCAGCTAGGTGTTATAGCTGGTCACAGGAAGAACTGGGCTCTGCTCCCACCTACCTCACCATGATCTTCCATCTCCTTATACTGTTTGAGTTTATTTTTGCATATGGTGTAAGTTAGTGATATGTCTTTATTTTTTGCGTGTACCACTCCAAATATCCCAACATCAATTGTTGAAATGGTTATTTTTACTCCATTTTATGTTTCTGCTCCCTTTGTCAAGTATTAATTGAACATAGAGACTTGGATTTATATCTGGAATCTCTATTCTGTTCCATTGATCTATGTGTTGATTCCTGGTACTTGGCTAATGCCAGTACCAGGCTCTTCTGATTACAGTGGCTTTTTAATATAGTTTGATGTCAGGTATAGTGATCTCTCCAATTTTATTATTTCCCCCCCTCAAAATTGCTGAGGCTATTTGGGGTCATTTATGGTTCCATATAAATTTTTGAAATGTTTATTCTATATCTGTGAAATATATCACTGGTACTTTATAGAGATTATGTTGAATCTATAAATTACTTTGGGCAATATGGACATTTTGATGATGTTAACTCTTCCAATCCATGAACACATTATATGCTTTCATTTTTTTGTGTCTTCTTTGATTTCTTTCTTCAGTGTTTTGTAGTTTTCTGAGTACAGGTCTTTTACCACCTTGGTTAGGTTTATTCCTAGGTACTTGTGTTTCTTGTTGCTATATGAAATGAAACTTTTTTTCTGATTTCTGTTTCTGATATTTCATTGTTGGCTTCAATATTGACTTTGTATCTGACTGTTCTACCAAAGTCACTTATTAGTTCAATTTTGGGGGGGGGGTTGTGTATACTATCTTGTCATCTGTAAAGAATGAAAGTTTTCCTTTCTCCTTATCAACTTGAATTCTTTTCATTTATTTATTTATTTATTTCTGATCACTGTGGCTAGGACTTCCAATATTATGTTGAAGGGAAGTGGTGAAAATGCACATCCTTGTCTCATACCTGGTCTTAGTGGCAAAGCTTTGAGATTTTGCCCTCTGAGTACGAGTTTGGCTGTAGGTTTCTTATATGTGGCCTATATTAGGTTGAGTTGTGCTTCTTCTACTTCTACTTGGATGTGTGTTTTTATCATACATGAGTGTTGTACCTTACCAAATGCTTTTTCTGCATCTATTGATATGATCATATGATTTTTCTTCCTTGTCTTTATCTGATGTATTACATTTATTCACTTGTGAATATTGTACCACCCTTGTGCCACTTGGATGAATCCCACTTGATTATGGTGTATGATATTTTTAACGTATTTATGGATACACTTTGCCAATATTTTGTTTAGGATTTTAGCATCTATGTTCATCAGCTCTTTCACAGGTTTTGATTGCTAATAAGAATTTGCATCTAAAACTCCGTTTTACTATTTGATTTTAGCCAATCACCCGGCTTTATATGCTATTCTACATGGGAATAGGAATTCAGTAATTCAGAATTAAGAGGAATTCAGTAATCCTGAATCTTGACACCCCATATAGTGATCCTTACTTAGGTTGTAACAATGAAAGCCCATACTTAGGAATATGAGTTTCCACAAGGGAGTGTTAATCCTCATCACTCATCAGCATCACTGTTAGAAATGGTGGCAAATGTTCACAGAAGGGACAAAGTATCCTGGTAGGCAAGAAAAGATGAGACCAGCATGCATTAGAAGGCCAGATCTTCATACATGTATAGGATTGACTAAAGCAAGCCTAATGCTAAATGGAGTTCTCATCCTCTAACCCATGATTATTTTTACCTCTCCAAGATATCTCCATAACTACACTCTTCTGTTGAGAATGAACATTCAGTCACACATATATCAAGCATTTCTCACCAATCAACATTTAACAGGCTGCCCAAAACTGAGACCAAACTGGGACGGAAAAGCCAGCCCTTCACATATTCCCAACATTGATGAGACTTAGCTTATTGTTTCTGGGAACGTAGAAGACTACAGTATTCTCAAACCCATGGTACTTAAAGCATTACCTCCTCTGTTGTTTTTGTTGAAAAGAAAAGATAATAAATAAGATTTAAGATAAAAACTAATGGAGAGTTAAGGCAGAAAAAAAATATTGTCTGAACCACCTCAAATGAGATTAGAAAAAAGCCTCAGGTCTCAGGTCTGTTGACCAAAAAAGAGACAGAGTTTTGGTCAAGCTAAAGATAACATTTAGGCCTCAGTTATGCTTCATCTCCAAGTCCAGAAAACCAGCAAAGCTAGAGAAAGCAACACCATAGCTGACATCAGGACAAGATGCAATGATTAATGAACTTCTGCCTTGGAACCAACAAATCAGTGGAAACCATGACCCTGAAAGGACACACCTAGAAAGCTAGTGAATATTCCATTGAGATCCTCCCCTGGGACCTCCCGTTTTATCTCCACCTTTACAGCATGGATAAAATTTCTTAAGACAAAAGGCTCAGCATGTTTTCCTTAGAGCATGCCTGCACCCCGCCATTTCTCAGGCCTGTGCTTTTGCTTGTTTATCTAAACTTTAAGGGTTGTCACAAGTCTTGCAACCAGGAGAGCAGCAGACAGTGATAGCTCATCTTGTGCTACCCTCCTGAACCTGTCTCCAAGCCCCCCTTTTCTTTGACTTTTCAGGGAGTTAAAAGCATCATTGCCTTGGCCCACTTCTGACACTGTTACTTTGACTTCTCACTGAGTCCAGACAGTCCTGTGTGGCTCACTTATTTCCCAAAACATCACTGAAGGGCCAAAGAAGCACTGCCTAGGCTCTCTCCTATTACTTTTTCTATCCTAAGTCCCTCATTTGTTTCATTGTCCACAGCTTTAATAAACATATTCTCAAAATTCTCTGGACTCATGTTGTGAAATCTTTCCTGAATAGAGTCAAGAACCCACCCCCTACAGACTGGCCTGGGGTAGACATCTTCTGTGCCTAGTTCCTTTTTGGTGACACACAATCCTAAAAAAGTGAGTATGATTTTTCCTTTTATAGTTGCTTTATGATTTAGCCTTTACCCCCTCCAACTTTCTTTTCTTATTGTAGCTTATATGCTTTATTAAAAAACATCAAAACCAACCAATTCTACAAAAGTTACATAGACATACTCTTCTCATTTAGATTTTTATTAAAAAAAAAAAAAAACAAAACAAAAGCAGTAGAGCCCTGGCTGGTGTGGCTCAGTGGATTGAGTGCTGGTCTGAGAAACAAGAGGTTGCTGGTTTCATTCTGAGCCAGTGCACATGTCTGGTTCACAGGTCAGTTTCCCAGTTGAGGATGTGAAAGAGGCAACTGGTTNAAAAGTTACATAGACATACTCTTCTCATTTAGATTTTTATTAAAACAAAACAAAACAAAACAAAAGCAGTAGAGCCCTGGCTGGTGTGGCTCAGTGGATTGAGTGCTGGTCTGAGAAACAAGAGGTTGCTGGTTTCATTCTGAGCCAGTGCACATGTCTGGTTCACAGGTCAGTTTCCCAGTTGAGGATGTGAAAGAGGCAACTGGTTGCTGTTTCTCTCACCCATCATGCTTCTCTCCCTCCTTTCCCTGTCTCCAAAACTAAATAAATAAAATCTTTAAAAACAGTAGAGATTATGCCTGTTTTGTTCCTTACAGTATGTCCAGTGTTTGCTTAGCATAGAGCCTGGCATACAACAAGCACTTTACAGTGGTTTACCCATCAGGAGAAGCACTTAGGACAAACAGGAAAAGCATCATTTCAGTGGGTTAATTCCTTAATTAAGAAAAGACCTTTGAGGAGAATTTTGGTAATTTTTTAAACATTAGAGTAAATAAGTAAAAACAAAAACTAACAAATGCAATAATATTTTGGACAGCTATTTGCAAAAAAATGTTCTAAAATGCTATGGGGTGAAAAGATGAAAGGGTATGAAAGATAAGTAGCATATATTTTCATAAAATTCTTATTCAACCTGTCTTTCAATGTGAAAATAAGAAATAATTTTCTTTCTAATATTTGTTCATATATTTTTTCTTTACTATTGCCTCCCTTAGTGGCCAGAAGTCTTATTTTTTCTTTATTTTTCTAGTAATAAGTCTTTGTTTTTGCTGTGAGTCACATGACTATTAGCTCTTGGCTTAATATGCAGCTCTATGTTGGCCCTGCCTGTGTGGAATGAAAAGGTGAGTGACTGCCCCTCACATCCTCCATCCTCACCTCCAGAGCTCCACTTAACTGAATCACCCTAGAGGCCACTAAAGGATGAGGTTCTGATGAAAAGGGATGCCAGCAAAATCATAGCAGGATAGCTATCAGAGCCTATGCCATTTGAAAAACAATATTTTAATTTAAGAGACAAAAGAGTTGCCATTGTTGTCTTTTGCAAAAAAAATAATTTAAGTGTTTCCAAATCTAGGAGTTCTAGAGTATTTCCAAATATTGGAGAGTCTTGCATAAAGACATATACCTCAGTACTGGAATCTTGATGCTATGCTCCTCTCCACAGCAGCCATCCACTCTGGGACCAGTATTTGCTGTGGTTGACAACAGACCACCAAGTCTCATCCACTGATTTCCATGAGGACAGGGAGCCTCACATTAGAACTAGGACAGAGTGTTTTAGATTCGGTTCCTAGGAAACAGAGTGTGAAATGGAGAATCAAGTATGGAAGGGTTATGGGGGAATTGTTTCAAGATGAACACCTGTAAGAAAATACAATAAGCAGAACAAGGCAAAGGGAAGAACTGACCCACAATTAGTGTACAACTGAGGCTTTAGCCAATTCTTGGGAGAATAAATGATTCAATAATTTTGGGGGCCAAGTGAAAAATGAAAATAAGCCTTGTGTTCAAAAACAGAAAACAGTGCCATCAACAATAGTAAAGTATACTTTTTCTTTTTTCTGTCGTCTCTCAAGTTGTCATGGTGATTTTTATTTTCTATTTAAAAAAAGAAAAATAAAAATTTAAATTATTAGCATGAATTTTACCATTCACCTTCATATCATGACTTGCCAGTTTTAAATGAAAATGTAAGATCATTTAACTCACATATAAAATCACTAAAATACACATTTTGTATTTTGTAGCAGCTACAGTGTAGCTCATGAGTGCTTATGTATCTTGTCCTTACCTAACTAGATATGCTGCAAAAAATTAACTCAACTTTTATGATTGATTTTATTCCAATTATTGATATGTACATATTCTCACACTAGCATACTCTACTAGTATTTTCAAATTTTGGCTACTGATGAGTAAGGCACAACTGGGGGGGAAAGTAAAAATTTTAATGTGGTTGGCTGAGTCAAGGAAGTAATGTGAATAACAAAGAATATAATAGGATTACTCTTTCATAGAATGCCATTTTTCATGTTTCTCAGAAAGCTAATTACTCTCTTTCTGTATTTGAAAATAGTTCTGATTTGAATGCAACATATGGCTTCCTTTTATTTGCTCTAAATACATATTTAATCTTTTTGTAATTTATAAAACCAACATAGGCATATAATCTCAATACTACCATTTTGGTCAGTGTTTGTTTGTTTATAATTATTGTTTAAGTACAGTTTTCTGCATTTACCCCCCACCACTCCTCACCAACCCCAGCTATCCCAACCTCCCTTCCCTGCTTCTACCCCTTCTTGGTTTTGTCCATGACTCCTTTATGCTTGTTCCTGAAAGCCCAGTTTCCCTTCCTCCCTGTCCCCATTATCACCTCCAACTTCCCCTCTGGTTATTCTCAGATTGTTTTTAATTTCAAAGTCTCTGATTATATTTGCTTCCTTTTTTTCTTGATCAGGTTCCAGTTAAAGGAGAAATCATATGGTATTTGTCTTTCATTGCCTGGCTTATTTCACTTAGTATAATGCTCTCCAGTTCCACCCATGCTCTCTCAAAGAACAGGAGCTCCCAATTTCACTCTGCTGCATAGAATTCCATTGTGTAAATGTACCCTAGTTGTTTGATCCATTCATTTACTGATGGTCACTTAGGTTGCTTCTAGCACTGAGATACTGTGAATTGTGCAGTTATGAACATTGGGGTGCATGGGTTCTTTGGATTAGTGTTTCAGGGTTCTTAGGATATAATACCAGCAGTGAAATTGCTGGGTCAAAAGGTGGTTCCATTTTTAGTTTTCTGAGGAAATGCCATACTATTTTCCACAATGGCTGTACCAGTCTGCATTCACACCAAAGCGCACTAAGGTTACCTTTCCCCATGTCCTCTCCAACACTTGTTGTTTGTTGATTTGTTGATGATGGCTATTGTCACTGGGGTGATATGGTATTTCATTGTGGTTTTAATTTTTACTTCTCTAATGGCTAGTGATGCTGAGCATCTTTTCATATGTCTCTGGGCCCTCTGTATGTCCTCCTTGGAGAAGTGCCTGTTCAAGTCCTTTGCCCATTTTTTTAATTGGGTAGTTTGTTTCCTAGAGTGGAGTCGTGTGAATTCTTTACATATTTTTGGGATCAAAACTATTTTGTCTGAAGTATAATTGGCAAATACGTTTTCCCCTAAGGTGGTTCTCTTTTCATTTTAGTGCTATTTTCCTGTCTATGTTCTCCTGAAGGACTTTTATTATGTCATGACCTATATTTCTGTCTTTTATCCATCTCAAATTTATTTTTATGTATGGTATAAGTTGGTGATCAAGTTTCTTCTTTTGCATGTAGCTGTCTAGCTCTCCCAACACCATTTGTTGAAGAGGCTATTTTTTGCTGCATTTTGTAATTCTGCCCCTTTGTCAAATATTAATTGAACACTGAGACTCAGATTTATTTATGGCATCTCTTTTCTGTTCCATTGTTCTATGCATCTATTCTTATGCCACTACCAGGTTGCTTTGAATACAGTGACCTTGTAATACTGTTTGATATCAGGCATTGTTGTCCCTCTTACTTTCTTTTTCTTTCTCAAAATTGTAGCAGCTGATCAGGGTCATGTACAGCTCCATATAAATTTCTGAAGTGTTTGTTCTGTATTTGTGAATTATGCCATTGGTAATTTAATAGGTATTACACTGAATCTATATATTGCTTTGGGTAGTATGGGCATTTTGAATATGTTAATTCTTCCACTCCATGAGCATGGTACATGCTTCCATTTGCTTTTGTCTTTCTTAATTTTTCTCTTCAGTTTTGTGTAGTTTTCTGAATAGAGGGCTTTTATCTCCTTGGTTAGGTTTATTCTTAGGTACTGTCTATATTTTTCATGTTGTTATGTCAAATGGGATTTTTTTTCTGATTTCCGTTTCTAATATTTTGTTGTTGGTGTGCAAAAGTGCTTTTGATTTCTGAATATTGAATTTGTATCCCACTGTTTTGTCATATTCATCTATTAGATTGAACATTTTTTTCTAGAGTCTACAGGATTTTCTATGTACACTATCATGTCATTTGGAAACAATGACAGTTTTGCTTCCTCTTTTTAAATTTAGATGCCTTTCATTTCCTTTTTTTTGTCTGACTGTCCTATCTACATCTTCCATATTATGTTAAATAGGAGCAGTAAAAGTTTACAATATTGTCCTGTTCCTGGTTTTAGTGTGAAAGTTTTTAGGTTTTGCCCATTGAATATGATGTTGGCCTAGTTGTCTCTCGTATAGCCTTTATTAGGTTGAGGAATGCTCCTTCTATTCCCACTTTGCTGAGTGTTTTAATCATAAATGGGTGCTGTATGTTATAAATTTTTTCTGCATGTATTCCTATGACCGTGTGATTTTTGTCTTTGATTTTGTTTATGTGATGTATTATATTCATTGATTTTTAAATATTATCACATCCTCATATTCCTGGGATGAATCCCAATATGTGATGAACAGATTGCTGGATGTGGTTTGCCAATATTTTGTTGAGCATTTTAGCGTCTATGTTCATCAGTGATATTGGCCTGTCATTCATGTTGCTTTTCTGTATTTTTTATATTTTGATTATTTTTGGATCTGTCTCTGGTGAGTCCTTCCCTTTAGCTGGTCAACTGAGGGTCACTCCACCCACAACATCTTGTATTCTGTAGAGCATGTTCAGACAGGTTGTGTTGAAGCTGGCTATTCTGTCTATACTAGATTTTGAGGCTTCTCTCTCACTTTTGTTCAGTTGTTTGTTCTGGGTAATTTCTCCACCATTTAGTTATAATTCCATATTGGTCCTAGGTGGAGGTTAGTGTGGCTTCCACTCCCTTCTTCACTTTCTTTTGTTATTTATTATCTATTGGTAGTTCCTTTGTTGATGGGTTCTCTGTTCATAGCTGCAACCTACTCTTTTCTGTAGGTTGGAGAGGGAAGGCAAAATGGATTAAGTTAGCAGGAGTGTATTCTATAGGACTTAAACTACTGACCTGTAGGGAAAAGATTGGTGATTTTTGAACCATTATATATTGTGAACCATTATATTTCATCCAACTAGTCACTTTTTAGACAGGGTGGAAAATAAATAAGACTCTTGCTGGTGGGGGAAGGATTGTGAATTAGATCCAGGAAACAGTGCGCTTGTGGGATGTCAGAATATGAGGTATAGTGAGAGTAAAAGATGGAAAATAAGTGCGAGAGACTAGAGTTAATGACAACACTAATAAAGTTCAGGAATAGAGTGAAATGAGGTAAGATCCAGGAGGGGTTCTATGTAGTATTTACAATTGCTACAGTAATGGAGAAATGATCATATGACAGAATCTGTGAGATCTGAGTAACAAGACTATGAAATACACAACCTAGAGTAGTGTGCTATTGGAACACAAATGAAGTGATTGAGGGAAAAATTAAACAATACGCTCTAAAATAGAGAACAAAAAAAGTCAGTCAACAAAGCAATTAAACAAACAAAATGAAGAAAACTAAACAGAAAGAAGAGAAATAAAAATACTAATAAAATAAAAGATGTAACCATAATAAGAAAATAATAATTCAAATAAAAATGACTTGCAAGTTCTCTGGAATAGCATAGCAGATTTTGTTTCAGTTTCTCAGTTGTTGAAATGGCCCCTCTTTGGGTCTGACTATGGTCCTTTTACAGATCCAGGTCTTATTGTGTCACTTGTGGGACTGTGGACAAAAGGAAAAAGAAAGGAAGGAAGGAGAGAGAGAGAGACAGAGAGACAGAGAGAGAGACAGAGAGGGAGGGAGACAGAGAGAGAGAGAGAAGGAGAGAAGGAAAGAAAGAGAGAAGGAAAGAAAAAATACCTCCTACTGGCTTTAAAGTAGCCAAGTGAGTTCTGCTGTTTTTCCTAGCTGCAGCCGGCTGAGGGGGGGTGGGTTTCACTTTTCTCTCTTACTGTGCTTTTTTGTGAATGAGGGCGTCTGAATCCTGCTCTTCAGAGTTGCCCAGCATCCAGCCCGGACCCTCAGTTGGCTGCCGGAAACCCAATACCCTCCTTCGCTAGCTTACACCTTCGATCCAACAATTTTGCCACCTTGAGGTGCACCAATTAGAGGCAACCTGCACACCACCTCCTTTTCCTTTGCTGCCCTAGGTGCTAGGGACTCTCAAAGCCTCTTCAGGATAGTTCAGCTCTCTGACTCAGTTATGTCTTTCTGGGGACTGCTGACTCCCTGAGCCCTGCTGTTCTCCTCTTTGGGTGTGTCCCCGCCTTCCTCTTAATGAGCCCATCCAGCTCCGTGTGGCAGGGGTGGCAGGCACACACTGCTGTTGCTGCAGGCCTGGATGCACAGCCTGTGCTGTTGGGTAGTGGAGGGAGGGGCACAGCCACACGTGTATAGGGGTTGGTCATGGTGTTTCTGCTGCTGTGGTGGCAGCTGGGTCCAGCACACACTGCTGGGGCTACAGTCACAGGCAGGCACCTTCCGCTGCTTTGGCTCTGGGGAGGGTAGTAAGGTTATTTTTGATGGGCAATGATTAATTGCCCTTCTACCTCCTTTGTACTCTTGTTCCTTTCTCTCTCTCTTTTTTTCCCCTTTTCTTAAAACAGGCCATTTGGCCTATCTTGCAGTGCTGTTTTGGTGGAGGTGTATTCCTCCAGCCTTCTTTTGTCTGGGAAACTCCTTATTTACCCTTCCATTTTAATTGAGATCCTTGCTGGGTAGAGTAGTCTTGGTTGCAATCTTTTGCTTTTCATTTCTTGGGATATTTCTTGCAATTGCTTTCTGACTTGGAGTGTTTCCATTAAGAAATATTCTGTTAGCCTTATGGGAGCTCTTTTGCTGCCTTTAAGAGTGCCTCTTTCCCTGTGAATTTTGCCATTTTAATTATGTGTCTTGTAGTGTGCCTTATTGGGTTCAACTTGATTGGGACCCCCTGCTTCCTGAACATTTGTGGCTTACTCCTTTCTAGGTTAGGGAAGTTTTATGCCATTATTTTTTCAGTGTTTCTATCCCTTGCTCCTTAGGATGGGTAAGATTTAAAGTAGCCAATATTTTTAATATAAGCCTACTATGTACCACAATCAGCAATTACCAATTAGTATTGATATAATAACCAATTCTAATGAAGCACATTCATAAAACCATACTCCCCTTTGAAGAATATAAAGAAGTTTTGTAGCATTGAAGATATACTCTCAAAACAGTGTTTTCAAATCATGTTAGGTGATATTTCTGAGCCCTTATTTTTTTTATGTGTAAAGTGGAAAGAATCATAGCTCTTATTTCACTATGTTTTTGTAAGAAATAAAGAGTTAAATATTTAGCAAAATGCATGGTTCTTGGCTCATATTATGCTTTTACCCTGCTGTTATTCCACCTGTAATTTCTTTTTTAGCTCCAAAGTTCACACATTAAGAGTTAAGAATGGCCACGAGTTGTCTTCAGAAAGAAACAAGTAGAGGTTGCCACCTGAATATCATCTCAATGGCATAAAAGAGCAGAATAAAGTCCGACAATTTAGAGAACAGGAAAGAAGAAAGATTATTTTCAGTTCTTCTATCATTTAACAAATATTTATTTTTTTTAGATTTTATTTATTTGTCTTTAGAGGGGAAGGGAAGGAGAGAAGTATCAATGTATGGTTGCCCCTCATGAGTCCCCTGCTGGGAACTGGCCTGCAACCCAGGCATGTGCCCTGATTGGGAACAAATATTTCTTGAGTGTCCAAAACTTTCCAAGTACATTCAAGACACTGTGAATATAATGCTAAATGTCTAATTCTGTGCCCTCAAGGGGCTTCCATTACAATGGAGGGTACAGGCAGAGATCAGCTAAATAGGCAAAATATACAGGATATGAAATGTTATGAAGGTGCAAATGATAGGCTAAGATAGAAGATAATAAAGGGATGGACTGAATTAGAGAAGTCACAGAGGCATTTCGAAGAGATTACAGTCAATCAGAGGCTTGCTAAATACAGGTAAAAGTGTTTCTCGTGAAGTAACAGTGTAGGCAGAGGCTTCCATTGGGAAAGAGCTTAGGCTGTTCAGGAAACTGAGAGAACACACACAGGAAGTGAGGTCGGAGAACATGCTGAGGGAGTTGAGGAAATATGACCATGCCTGTGGCATAGTGAGGCATTTGCATTTTATTTGTATTTTAATGCAATGAAGAGGCATTAAAGGGCCTGAAGAAATAGCTGGTGTTAATTAGGTGAAATAGCTCAAATAGAGATTGGATTTAGAAAAAAAAAGTAGCAGAATCTCAGGTTAATTTTCTCCTGAGATGTCAGTGGCCTGAATAGGTTGTGGGAGCAGTGTAAATGGGTGGATAGATGGGATCCAGTCATGCTTGGAAAAGAAATAGAGAGAAGTGACCATATTTCCCAATGATAAAAGGGACCCTCTAAAATCCAGAGTCTTCTGCCTATTTAGAGAGTGGATAGCCATCTTAGAATATTGTTCTGTCAAGTTATACCTAGACAGTAATATCTTGACTTCTTTTTGTATTTATTTTTCTTGTTGTTCAAGTACATTTGTCTGCCTTTTCTCCCATCCACTCCTCCCCCACTCCAGCCATCTCTACCTCCTTCCTCTGATTGCACCTACCCTTGGTTTTGTCTATGTGTCCTTTAAATCTTGACTTCTGGCCCTGGCTGGTGTAGCTCGGTGGATTGAGCATGGGCCTGCGAACAACACAATCACGGTTCAATTCCTATTCAGGGCACATGCCTGGGTTGCAGGCCAGTTCCCAGCAGGGGACTCATGGGAGGCAACCATACATTGATATTTCTCTCCCTCTCTCCTTCCCTTCCCCTCTAAATATAAATAAATAAGATCTTTAAAATGTTTTCGAAAAAATCTTGACTTTTGGTCAAGATGAAGGTGTAGGTGAACACAGCTCACCTCCTCACACAACCACAGCAAAAATTACAACTAGACTACAAAACAAATATTGTCCAGAGTTATCAGAAGATTGAGGTATATGGAGGTTTTACAACCAAGAAATCAAATAAGTCACATTCATCTAGATGTGTAGAAGGGACAGAGACAAGGAGACACGCAAAAAGTGCAGAGATGTACAGAGACACAGAATGTGTCTCAGAGATGTACATAGATGCAGAATGGGTAGTCCTACATCCATGTGCAGTGGGTAAAAATTGTATGAGGTACCTTGGGAGTGGGAGATACCAACCCCACACCATACCACCCAGTCCAGGGTTCCAGTTTCAGGAAGATGTTTCCCTATAACTTCAGGCTGTAAAAAACAGTGAGGGTTGAGACAGTGAAACAAAGTTCAGGATCTTGAAAGTCTTCTCTTAAAAAGCCTGCAACAGACTTGGGACTTATGCATATTCACTCCATCTGGGTTTTAGCACTGGGGCAGCAGCTGGAAGGGCACCAGTGGCATACAGTGATAAAATTAAATGTCTGGCATCAAGGTGAGGGGACAGCTATTTCCCAGACTAAACTCCAGAAACCAGATGGCATTTTCTCCTTTCTCAGTCTTCCCCCACACAAAGCCACAGAGCAACACCATATCTGAGACTCCCGCAACCTGGTTCACATGAGTTACCTAGCTCTGGCAATTACCTAAGACTCTTCACCACCCAAATTACTCGTGTGCTTTCCTACAACAAGCCAAGCTAAGATAGTGAGTCAAAAATAGCTCTACTTAATACATAGAAATAAACACAGGCAAGATGTCAAAATGAAAAGACACAATAATATGGGATAACTGAAAGAAGAGAAAAAAACTCCAGAAAAAGAGCTAAACAAAATGGAGATAAGCTATCTTTCAGAATCTAAGTTCAAAACACTGGTTGTTAGGATGTTCAAGGAACTCAGTGGGTACTTCAACAACATAAAAAAAAAGATCCAAGAATAAATGAAGCTTATACTAAGTGAATAAAAAAATTGCAGGGAACTAACAGATGGAGTGGATGAAACTGAGTATCAAATCAATGATTTGGAACATAAGGGAAGAGAAACATTCAATCAGAACAACAAGAAGAAAAAATAATTTAAAAAAATAAGGATAGGCTAAGGAGCCTCTGGGACAACTTAAAACATACCAACATTTGAATCATAGTGGTGCCAGAAAGAAAGGAGAAAGTATATAAAATAAAAATTTTATTTTAAAAAATAATGAAAGAAAACTTTCCAAATTTGGTGAAGGAAATAAACATACAAGTCTAGGATGCACAGACAGTCCCAAACGAGATGGACACATAGGTGACCACACCAAGGAACATCATAATTATAATGCCAAAAGTTAATGATAAAGAGATAATTGTGTTTATTTTTTAAAGTAATTTATTAAAATCTTTTAACTCTGGCTGGTGTAGCTCAGTGGATTGAGTGCAAGCCTGTGAACCAGATGATCATGGTTCAATTCCCAGTCAGGGCACATGCCTGGGTTGTGGGCCGGTTTCCAGCAGGGGACCCATGAGAGGCAACCATACATTGATATTCCTCTCCCTCTCTCCTCCCCTTCCCCTCTGAAGATAATTAAATAAAATATTTAAAAATATATTTTATTTATTTATTTTTAGAGAGGTTAAAGGAGAGAAAAAGAGAGAGGGATAAAACAGCAATGTGTGGATTCCTATCATGTGCCCCTACTCAGGACTTGGTCTGCCACCCAGGTGTGTGCCCTAGACTGGGCATTGAACTGGATTTTCAGGGCGCTCAATCCACTGAGCCACATCAGCCAGGGCCAATAGAGAATTTTAAAAGCAATAAGAAAAAAAGAGATAGTTACCTACAAAACAGTTTCTATAAGACTGTCAACTGATTTCTCAAAAGAAACTTTGCAGGCTAGAAGAGACTGGCACCAAGTATTCCAAATGGTGAAAAGCAAGAACCTAAAACCTTGATTGTTCTATTCAGCAAAGCTGTCATTTAGAATAGAAGGACAGATAATGTGCTTTCCGGGCAAGGTAAAGTTAAAGGAGTTCATCATCACCAAGCCATTACTGCATGAAATGTTAAAAGGACTCATTTAAGAAAAAGAAGATCAAAACTATGAACATTAAATGGCAATAAATTCACAACTGTCTACAATTTAATAAAATCTAAAAAACAAACTAAGAAAACAACTAGACCAGGAACAGAATTATAGATATGGAGATCATTTAAAGGTTATCAGTTGGGAGGGAGAAGGAGAAATATTGGGGGGGTACAGGGATTAAATACAAATTGGTAGATATAGAATACACACAGGGATGTTAAGAACAGTATAGGAAATGGAATAGTGAAAGAACTTATATGCACAACCCATGAACCTGAACTAAGAGGGGTGGATTACATGCAAGAATGAAGGGTAGAGGGTTGAGGGTGGCAAAGGGGAAAATTGGGACAATTATAATAGCATAATCAATAAAATATATTTAAGAAATATAAATAAACAAACAAATATACTATAATTAATTAATTAATTAAATATTTTAAAATGTTATGCCTAGAGGGCTCCTTAGAGTTTCTCTAGTGTTAGTCTAGAATTGCTGAATACATAAAATTTTATATGAGTTGCTCATTTAGTGAAAGTATAAAAAAATTCTTATAATGTTGGTGGTAATAGTGTCATATCTTAAATCATCATATAGAGATATTTTGGGATTAATTTATTAGGTCCACTCTAAAATAGCACTTCAAGATCTACAGGTAAAATGTCTGAAAGGGGGAAATTAATTGTAAATTATTACTTAGGCAGATCTGTCTCTTAGTGAGTATCTAGATCTTTATAAGCATGTGGGGAAGGGGTGCACATAGCAGAGATAGTGATGTGCAGAAGCTTCATAACACTTTCCAGGAACTTCAGGATATCCTTTTGGGATATCCCTTTCTCTAGTCTTTCTCATTTGATTTTCTTTTGTGTGTGTGTGAAAGCAAAATTTTTCAGAACCCAAGATTCCTTGTTAGTGAATACTGCCTCTCAAGCTATCTTCAGATTTTTTCAAGTTCTGGGGAATAAATGCACGTCAGTTATTTTTGAGATGCCTATGCAAAGTCAATTTTTTACCATTCTTCAATTCTTGTTCAGAAAAAGAATTGGATTTCTGGCAAATATGGAGGCATAAGTAGATACATGTTGCCTCCTCGTACCACCAAAAGAAGGACAACAACAAATTTAAAAACAAAAAATAACCAGCATTACCAGAAAGTTGAACTGTAAAAAAGTTCAACAACCAAGGACATAAAGAAACATTCACTCATACTGGTAAAGAGGGTGGGGATGGACACATGACAAGGTGGCAGCTAGAGGACCATGTAGGGGAGGCAGCAGGTGGTGGACCACACTATCTCATATGTACCTGTGAATAAACCAGGAGGAACTACTGGGGAGTGAGACAGAGCATGCAACCCAGAGTTCCAGTGAAGAAAAAGAAAGTTTCAGGATAGATGGGAGGATAATCCATTTTCCCCTGAGCACAGGTGTGAAATACCTAGTTGATCTTCTAAGGAAACAAGTGAATAGACAGTATCTCAGTATATATAAAGATTGGAGGCCAAAAGTTGTAGAAGACATTGAAAAATTAGATGATAAAGAGAGTCCTTCAGGACAATAAAGTCCCTGGGACCAGCACAGGGACCAGGGGAGCTGCAACTCCAGGCCCAGCAACCTCTGAGTTTGCAGCAGCATTCTTGAGAGAGAACCAGGTCAACGGCTCCCTCCCCTGCCCAACAAGGTTTGAGCAGCACCAGGAGAGACCTGGATGCTTAAAGTCACCATGGGGGGGGGAGGGTAAGGACTAAGTGCCAAACACACAGGGGCAATGTTTACCCCCTGAGACTGTAAATGCCAGCTGGGAAGAGTTGGGCCATGATGGGCCATGACTCAGATAGTCCCCAGTTTGGTTGGAGAGTTGGGCTATGTGAGAGGTCAGACACTTGTTTGGAGCAGCAGGCTCAAATAGGAGAAATTTTTTAAAGGTTAAAAAAAGCATTGAACAGTCGTTTGGGGAATTCTCCTGCAGCAACCAACCCCTCCTCCTATGCCCCTATGCCCCTGGCCACAGTGTCTGTGCTCTTGTGGCAGCAGAGGCCAAGTACTCTTGCTTGTAGCCCCAGTGGCAGAGTGTGCCTGGCCCCACCACCCTGGCCCAGGCCCAGTGGAGGCTATGTATTTACACCTAAAGCCCTGGGGATGGTGTGCACACACACCTGAGACCCAGCAGCTTCCCATTTTCCCCAGGAATAGAGGCTGAACACTTATATCCACAGCCCCAGGGAGAGCCCCAGGGACAGAGTTTGCCTGGCCCCATCACCCACAGGCACCTCATGCCCAACCCCAGGGCCCCTGGTGCAGCAGCAGAGAAGGTGAGTGCCTGCATCTGCAGCAGCGGCCATGGTGGAGTCCTTGCCCTGCAGAGCCAACTGGTTATATAAGAGGAAGGTGGAGATGCCCTTGAAGAGGAGAGCTGCAGGGCTCAAGGATTCAGCAATCCCCATAAAGACTTAACTCAGTGTGAGAGCTGAACTACTCTGAAGAGGCTCTGAGAGTAATTGGCATATAGAACAGCAAAGAGTGAGAAGGTGGTGTGTGAGCTGCCTCTAATTGATGCACCTCAAGGGGGAGCACATCTGCTGGACTGAAGGCATAGACAGGGTGCAGAAGGGGACTGGGGGCCCAGTAGAACTGCAGAACTGCACTGAAGGATGGACAAGTGCTAAGCGGGAAGCTCAAGAAGGGAGAAAAGGGAAACGAATCCCCATCAGGCTGCTGCAGACAGTAAGACCAGCAGAAATGGCCAATTTAAAGCCAGCAGCTGGTCCTCATTTTTTTAAAATATTTTTCTCTATTCCTTCTTCTTTTCTTTTTGTTTTATTACTTTTTCCTTCTTTCCTTTATTATTATTATTATTTTATTTATTTATCTATTTTTTAAATTCCACAAGTGAGACAATGAAACCTGGAGCTATGAAAGGATGAGAGTTAGGCCCAAAGAGGGGTCATCGCCACAACTGAGACAGTGAGATAAACTTCACTTTGGTACTCCAGAAAACTCGCAAGTTATTGTGTATTTGTATTATCATTTTTACATCTTTTATTTTATTAATACTTTTTATTTCTTTTTTTCTCTTTAGTCTTCTTTGCTTGGTTTGTTAAATTGCATTGTCTGACTCGTTTCCCCTGTTCTTTCTTTCATAGTGTATTTTTTGTTTTCTTTCTTTTACTTCACTTGTGTTCCATTAGCACATTATTCTAGGTCATGCACTTTCTATTCTTGTTATTCAGATTACATAGATTCTGTCATATTATTGTTGCTGCATTACTACTGTAAATAATTGCTGTTCCATACAATCATAAATACTACAAACACACGTCCTGGATATTAGCTTACTTCACTGTTTCCTGAACTTTATTACTGTTGTGGTTAACTATAGTCTCTCACACACTACATTTATATTCTATTCTTTACTCTTACTTTACCTCATAATATGACCTCCCACAAGCTCACTGCTTTCTAGATCCATTTTACAATACTTCCCTACACCTAGCAAAAGTCTCACCCCTTTTCCACCCTTTCTAAAAAGTGGATAATTGGGTGAAATATCACAGTTAAATATATATCAAAAAATTTCCTAGATCTTTCTATGGGTTGGTACTTTAAATGCCACAGAATACACTCCCACTGTCTTAAACCATTTTGCTTTCCCCCACAAATGACTATAAAAAAGAGTAGGTGGGAGCTGTGAACACAAAAATATCTGCTGGAAGAGGAAACCCACAAACAAAGGAACCACCAACAGTTAACAATGCTAGAAGGTGAAGGAGGGAGTGGAAACCACACTAACTTCAGTCCAGGACCAATCTGGAAATACAACTAAATGGTAAAGAAATAACCCAGAAAAAAAAAACTAAACAATAGTGAGAGAGAAGTCTCAAAGCCATGTACACACAGAGGAGCCAGCTTCAACACAATCTGTCCCACACCCACACAACAGAATACAAGATATGGCAGAAGGAGTAATCCTCAGTTAAACAGCTAAAGGAAAGGACTCCCTCCCTCCCCCAAAAACATCAATAGCAACCAAACCTAAACACATACAGAGAACCAACATAAACAACAACCAAGGACCAGTGAGCTCAGGAGAATAAAGAGACAACAGCACTGAATCTCACAAGTGTTATACAAGATAGTTTACAGAAGAAACTCAGAGAGTCAGAACAGATCAATTGAAGAAGCAGAGGCTAACAAGAAGAGTCTCACAAACAATAGGAAGATGAAGAAACAATATCCAAATGAAAGAAAAAGACGAATCCTCAGAAAGAAAGCTAAATGAGACAGAGGCAAGTCAACTATCAGATATTGAGTACAAAGCAATGGTTACCAGGAAACTCAACGAGCTCACAGAGAATTACTAGAAACTACAAGGAAACTACAATGAACTCACTGCAAACTATATCAACATAAAAAAGAATTAGAAACTATCAAAAAGGGTCAATAGGAAATGAAGAATATCAGTTATGAACTTAATAACACTGTAGAAGGACTCAAAAGCAGGCTAGATGAATCAAAGGATCAGATCAGTGAGCTGAAGGACAGCATAGAAAAAACATCCAGAAAGACTAAGAAAAAGGAAAAGAAGCTCAGAAAGAATGAAGAGGGGTTAAGGGAAATGAAGGACAACATGAAACATAGTAATATCCATATAACAGGGATATCAGAAAGAGGAAAGGAGAAAGGGATAGAAAACCTATTTGAAAAAGTAATGATAGGGAACTTCCCTAATTTCTTGAGAGAAAAAGTCACACGAATCCAGGAAACACAGAGAGTCCTAATCAAGGGGAACACAAAGAGTCCCACTTCAAGACATATTGTAATTAAAATGGCCAAATTCCAAGACAAAGAAAGAATCTTAAAGGGAGCAAGGGAGAAACAGAAAGTAACATACAAGAGAGCCCTGATAAGTCTAGCAGCTGACTTCTCAATGAAAATGCAACAAACCAGAAGGGAATGGCAAGAAATATTCCAATTAATAAAAACCAGAGGTCTGCAACGCAGACTATTTTATCCAGCAAGGCTATCAATTAAAATGGAACAACAAATAAGGAGCTTCCCAGACAGAAGAAGCCTCAAAGAAGATAACTCCTCCAAACCAGCTCTGCAAGCAATGTTATATGGTCTGCTTTAAGAACAGGAAGAAAAACAGTGCAAAACAGAGAAACTCAGGTACAAAAAATGGCAGTGAATAAGAACCTACTAGTAATATTATTAAATGCAAATGGATTAAATGCTCCCAAAAGATATAGAATAGCTGAAAGGATAAGAAATTATTACCCACACATATGCTGCCAACAAGAGACCCATCTCAGAATGAAAGACCTACACAGACTGAAACATAAGGCTGAAAACAAATATTCCTAGCAAGTGGACAGTAAAAGAAGCTGAGCTAGCAATTCTCATATCAGACAAAATAGGCTTCCAAAAAAGAGCCATAAAAAAGGCACTCAGAAGGTTACTTCATAATACTTGGGCAGAATCCAGCAAGAAGACACAGCATTGTAAATATATATGCACCCATCATAGGAGCATCAAAGCACACAAAAATTTTTGGAGGACTTTGAGGAACATAATGACAGCAACACAATTATGGTCTGAAATTTTAAAACCCCACTGTAAAAAATGGACAGATCTTCCAAACAAAATATCAACAAAGATATTGTGGCATTGAACAAATCTTAGATCAAATGGACTTAATTGATACATATACAGACTTTCTTTTCAAAGAAGCAAAATGCATATTTTTTGACATGTAAATGGAACATATTCAAAAATAGACCACATGATATGACATAAAACAAGCCTCAACAAATTCAATAAATTTGAAACCATATCGAGCCATTTCTCTGACCACAAGAGACTGAAATGAGAAACCAACCTCAAGGAAAAAAACAAAACACTCAAACTCATGGAGATTGAGTAGCATACTATGAAACAATGAATGGGTCAAGAATGAGATCAAGGAAATATCAAAAGCTTTCTGGAAAGAAACAAATGAAAATGAACTGAAAACAATCCAAAATTTATGGGACACACTGAAGGCAGTTCTGAGAGGTAACTTTATGAAAAATCAGACCTACCTAAAAAAGATGGAAACATTTCAAATTAATGCCCTAATGATACAATTACAAGAACTCAAGGAACAACAATATAGACAGCCAACAGCAAGTAGAGGCAAGGAAATAACCAAGATCGGAGCAGAATTAAATGACAAAGAGACTAAAGGCACAATACTAAGCATCAATAAATCCAGGAGCTGTTTCTTTGAAAAGATAAACAAAATAGAGAAGCTTTTAAGCAGGCTTATCAAGAAAAAAAGGGAGAGGGAGAGAAAGATGGCAGTGAGGTAGGAGGGAGCAGATTCCACTTCCCCCTACAAATGGGAGAAAAACTTAGCTTATCTATGGAGAAACAGAGCAAACAGCCAAGAGTACTCCAACATATACGAAAATAGGAGAGCAAAAATTATAGCAGACATGAAAAAACCAGATGGTAAGGAGAGTGTTTCAGAACAATAAGGTCCCAGGGACCAGCATGGAAACCAGGGCAGCTGTAGCTCCAGGTCTGCCACAGGGTTCTTGGGAGAGAACTGGGTCAACTATTCCCTCCCCTGTCAAAGGAGGTTTGAGCAGCACTGGGAGAGACCTAGTTGCTTGAAATCATAGAGAGGAGAATAAGGACTAAGTGGCAAATATACAGGGGCTGTAAACACCCATGGAGTCTGTGGACACCTGCTGAGGAGCATTGAGAGCTGGGCTTGGACAAGCGCTGACCCAGATAGTTCCTGGTCTGGTTGGGGAATTGGGTTGTGTGAGAAGCCAAGTGTATTTTATGAAGTCGCAGGCTTGAGTAGCAGGCATTTTTAAAATAGTAAAAGTGGAAAAAGAAACACTGTTTGGGGAATTATCCTGGAGCAATGGCTTCAGCCTCCTCCCCATCCAGCCAGGCAGTGCACCCAACGTGGTGCAGAAGGCCCTGTGTGCACTCCCATAACCTTGGGAAGGGTGCACACCCGAAGCTGAGAGAATGGAGGCTTCCTGGCCCAGCACGTGTGCCTGTAACCCAGAAAAACTGCACTCTGAGGAAGGCCTGGAACCCACACCCAAAGCCCCAGGGAAAGGCACCCAGCTATCCCTAGGGAGAGAGTGCCCCTGAGGCTGTATGAGTAAGAATCCGGAAGGCAGAGAAGCAAAACTACTCACCCCTCAGCCTGCTGTAGCCAGCAAGACAAGTAAAATGAGTCTGGCCAGTTTGAAACAATCAAGAGGGTTTGTTGCTGTTGTTGTTGTTTTTAAGTAAGTCTTTATTTTTTTAAGTTTTATTTTTATCTCTTGATTCCTTTTTCCTCTATTTCCTACCTTCATGTTTTATTCCTTCCTCCTTTTTTTACAATTTTATCTCTTTTACCTTCCTTCTTTTTTTTTTTAAAATAACCACAAGTGAGACAAAAAACACTGGAACTGTGAAAAGACCAGAGTTGTTCCCAAAGAGGGGTCATTTAAACAGCTGAGGCAGTGAGACAAATTTCATTTTGCTATTACAGAAAACCAGCAAGTTATTGCATATTTGTATTATTATTATTATTTTTATTCTTACATCTCTTATTTTAATAGTATTTTCATATTCCTCTTCTTTCTGTTTAATCTTCTTTGCTTGGCTTGTTAAATTGTATCAATTGACAGGTTTCTCCTGTTCTCTGTTTCATAGTGTATTGCTAATTTACTGTCCTTCACTGCACTTGTGTTCCATTAGCACACTACTCAAGATTCTGTATTCCCTATTCTTGTTACCCAGATCACATAGATTCTCTCATATGATTGTTGCTCTAACATTATTGTAAATAAAGCTGTTCCATACAATTGTAAATACTTCAAAACACCCCTTCCAGATCTTAGCTCACTTCATGGTTTTCTGAACTCTATTGCAGTAGTGGTTAACTATTCTCTCATGCACTACGCCTATTTACTAACCTATACTTTCACCTTACCTCAGAATATGACCTCCCACAACCTCATTGCTTTCTAGATCCAAGTCAAAATCCTTCCCTCCTCAACAAAAGTATTGTTTTCTTTCCACCCCTCCTAAAAATGTGACTAGTTCAGTGGAATAACACAGTTAACACTATACATAGCCAAAGGATCCCCTATCTCTTCTCTATTGGCTGCTGCTATAAATACCATAGAATACACTCTTGATGTCTTAAATCAGTTTGCCTTCCCTCTCCAACTGATTACAGTTGGAGAACTGTAATACTGAGTACAGTTGGAGAACTGATTACAGTTGGAGAACTGCAATACTCAACTGATTACAGTTGGAGAACAGGAGAAACCTGTCGATACAATTTAACAAGCATATATGGCAGCTGTGAACACCAGAATATCCACTGGAAGAGGAAACCCACCAGCAAAGAAACCACCAACACATAATAACAGAAAAAGGTGAAGGAGGGAGAGGAAGCCACAATAACCACAATTCAGGACCTAGTTGGACATACAACTAAATAGTGGAGAAATTACCCAGAACAAACAACTGAACAAGAGCAAGAGAGAAGTCTCAGACAATTTTACACATGGAAGAACCAGCTTTAACACAGCTTGCCCAGACCAACAAAAAAAAAAACAAAAACACAAGAGGTGGTGGACGGAGTGATCATCAGTTGGCCAAATGGAGGAAAGGACCCACCAAAGAAAGATACAACAGCAATTAAAAACCAAAGACAAACATAGAGCCAACATAAACAACAGCCCAAGAGCAGTGATTTTAGGAAATCAAGGACTGCAACACTGAATCTCATAGGTATTTTATCATAGAAATTTACATCATAAACCCAGGGAGTCAAAACAAATAAATTTAAGAAGCTGAGGCTAACAGGAAGAGTCTCAAAAACAATGGAAAGACAATGCAACAATCCCCCTAATGAAAGGAAAAGAGGAAGTCTCAGAAATAATGCTAAAGGAAATAGAGATAAGGCAACTATCAGATATTGAGTTCCAATAAGTGATTATAATGAAGCTAAATTAGCTCATAAAAATTACCAAAAACTACAGGGAAACAGCAATAAACTCCCTGCAAACTATATCAACATAGAAAAGGAAATTGAAACTATCAACAAGGACCAAGAGGAAACAAAGAATGCAATTCCAGAACTGAAGAACACAGAAGAAATCAAAAGCAGGCTCAAAGAAGCAGAAGATTGGATCAGTGAGCTGGAGGACAAGGTAGAAAAACACCCCCAAAGAGCAATAAGGGAAAAAGAGGCTCAGAAAGAATAAAGAGTGATTAAGAGAAATGCAGGACAATACAATACATAATAATATCCATATAACACGGATACCAAAGGGAGAAGAAGACCAAGGGATAGAAAACCTATTTGAAAAAGCAATGATGAAAAACTTTTCTAATACAATGAGAGAAAAAGTCACACAAATCCAGGAAACATAGAGAATATCAATGAAGAGGAACCCAAAGAGGCCCACTTCAAGACACAACATAGTTAAAATGGCAAAATTCCAAGACAAAGAGAGAATCTTAAAGACAACAAGAAAGATATAGGAAGTAACATACAAGGGAGCCTCAATAAGTCTAACAGCTGACTTCTCAATGGAAATGCTCCAAGCCAGAACACAATGGCAAGAAATATTCCAAGTAATGAGAAACGGAGGCCTGCAACCAAGGCTACTTCACCCAGAAAAGCTCTCAATCAAGATAGAACGCCCAATAAGGAGATTTGCAGAAAAAAAGTAGTCTAAAAAATACACCTCCACCAAACCAGCTCTGCAAGAGATACTAAAGGCACTGCTGTGAGGAAAGAAAGGAAGAGAGAGAGAAATACAGGTACAAAAATTGCAATGAATAAGTACCTATCAACAATAACCTTATATGCAAATGGATTAAATGCTGCAATCAAAACACATAGAACAGCTGAATGGATAAGAAAGCATGACCCACACATATGCTGTCTACAAGAGACCCACCTCAGGACAAAAGACCTACACAGACCAAAAGTGAAAGGATGGAAACAAATTTTCCAAGCAAACAGACAGGAAAAATAAAAGATGGGGTAGCAATACTCATATCATACAAAACAGACTTTTAAAAAAGGGCCATAAAGAGAGAGACCCAGAAGGTTACTTCAGAATAATCAAGAGAAGAACATATCAAGAATACATAAACATTGGAAATATATATGCACACAACATAGGAGGACCCAAATACATAAACAAAATTTTAGAGGATTTCCAGAAAGATATTGACAGCAAAACAATTATAGTAGAGAATTTTAACACCCCACTGTCAAAAATGAACAGAAATACCAAACAAAATACCCCCCCCAAAAAAAATTGTAGCATTGAACAATTCCCTAGATGAATAGACTTAACTGATATATAGAGCCCTTCATCCCAACGAAGCTAAATACACATTCTTTTTGAATGCACATGGAACATTTTCAAAGATAGACCACATGATAGGACAGAAAACAAGCCTCAACAAATTCAAGAAAAGTGAAATAATACCAAGCATTTTGTCTGACCACAAGGGACTGAAACTAGAAACCAACCCCAAGGAAAAAACCCAAAACACTCAAAATCATGGAGATTGAGTAGCGTGCTATTAGACAATGAATAGGTCAAGAATAAAATTAGAGAAAAAATAAAAAAGTTTCTGGAAACAAATGAAAATGAACTGACAACAACCCAAAATTTATGGACACCGCAAAGGCAATCATGAGAGGGATGTTCATAGTGATACAGGCCTACCTTAAATGGTAGAAACATTTCAAATAAACAACTTAACCCTACACCTACAAGAACCTGAGTAAAAAAAACAAAGGCAGCCCAGAGCAAGTAGAAGTTATGATATATCCGAGATCAATGCAGAATTAAATGACATAGAGACTAAAGGCACAATTCTAAGGATCAATGAATCCAGGAGCTGGTTCTTTGAAAAGATAAAGAAAATCCACAAGCTTATTTGCAGGCTCAACAAGACAAAAAAAAGGAGAAGACCAAACAAACCCAGTAAGAAATGAAAGGGGAGAGATTACAACTGATACCACAGAAATACAATGTATGTAAGAAATTATTATGAAGAACAGTATGCCAAGAAATTTTAAAGCAGGTAAAATGAAAAAAAATCTAGAAAAGATATAATCTTCCAAAACGCAATGAAGAAGAAGCAGAAAGCCTGAACAAACCAATAACAGCAGATGAAATTGGAAAAGTAAAAAAAAAAAAAAAAAAAAAAAAAAAAACAAACACCTCGGGACACAAAAATGCCCTAGAAGGATGGTTTCACAGATTTCTACAAAGCACTTAAGGGAGAACTAATCCCCACCTTCCACAGATTATTCTAAAAAAAATCAAGAAGATAGAAGACTCCCAAACTCTTTTTATGAAGCCATTATCATCCTATTCAGAAAAGCAGATAAAGACACTACCAAGAAAGAAAACTTCAAGCCAATACCTCTGATGTACATAAATGCTGAAATCCTCAACAAAATATTGGCAAACCACATCCAACAATACATTAAAAAGATTATACAGCACAACCAAGTGGGATTCATCCCAGGGATGCAAGTATCTTGCAATATTTGCAAATCAATAAACCTAATACACCACTGAAACAAAATGAAAGGCAAAAACCATATGATATTGTCAACAGATAAGGAAAAAGTATTTGATAAGTACAACTCCTTCTTGTAATAAAAACACTCTACAAAGTGGGAGTACAGGGAGCATTCCTCAACATAATACAGGGCATATATGAGAGACCTACAGCAAACATCATACTTTATGGGCAAAAACTGAGAGCTTTACCACTATGATCAGAAAGAAAAAATGTATGCCCACTTTCATCATTCCTATTCAACATAGTACTGGAAGTCCCAGCCACAGCAATCAGACAAGAAAAAGAAATAAAATGCATGCAAATTGGAAAGAAGACAGTAAAACTGTCATTTTTTGCAGATGACATGATAGTGTAATTAGAAAATTCTACAGACTCCACCAAAAACCTACTCCACCCAATAAATAAATTTGGCAATATAGTGGGATACAAAGTTAATACTCAGATATCAAAGGCATTTTTTACACCAACAATGAAACATCAGAAACAGAAATCAGAAAAAAATCCCATTTGATATACCAACAAGAAAAATAAAGTATCTAAGAATAAACCTAACTAAGGAGGTAAAAGACCTGTACTCAGAAAACTACACAACACTGAAGAAAGAAATTAACAAAGACACAAACAAATGGAAGCATGTACTATACTCGTGGATTGGAAAAATTAATATCATCAAAATGGCCGTACTACCCAGAGCGTTTTATAAATTTAACGAAATCCTTATCAAAGTACCCATAACATATTTCACACATGTACAACAAACATTTCATATATTTTTACAGAACCATAATCAACCCTGAATAGCTGCAGCAATTTTGAACATCAAGAACAAAGCAAGAAGGATCACAATACTTGATATCAAAGTGTATTTCAAGGTGACTGTAAGCAAAACAGCCTGAAACTGACATAAAAACAGGCATATAGACAAATGGAACAGAACAGAGAGCCCAGAAATAAAACAAAGCCTCTACAATCTGTTAATATTTGACAAAGGGAGAAGAACCATAAAATGAAGCAAAAATGGCCTCTTCAACCAATGGTGTTAGGAGATCTGGAGAGCTTCATGCAAAAAATGAAACTTGATCACCAACTTACACCATACACAATGATAAATTCAGTGTGGATAAAATAATAAAATATAAGCTGTAACACTATGAAAGCCCTAGAGAAAAACATCAGCAAGAAAATATCAGATATTCCAAGCAGCAACATCTTCACTATTATGTTTCCTAAAGCAAGTGACATAAAGGAGAAAATGAACAAATGGGACCTCATCAAATTAAAAACCTCTGCATGGCTAAAGAAAGCAGCACTAAACTGAAAAGAGAACCTGTTGTCTGGGAAAACATTTTTGCCAATGAAACCCTGGACAAGGGTTTGATCTCCAAAATATGTAAAGAACTCATAGAACTCCACTTGAGGAAGACAAAAAAAACAATTAAAAAGTGGGCAAAAGACTTGAACAGACACTTCTCTAAGGAGGACATACAGAGGGCCCAGAGACATATGAAAAGATGCTCAACATCACTAGCCATCAGAGAGATGCAAATTAATACCACCTTGATATCCCACCTCACAACCGTCAAAATGGCCAACATAAACAAATCAACAAACAAGTGTTGGAGAGGATGCAGAGGAAATGGAACCTTAGTGCATTGTTGGTGAGAATGTAGACTACTGCAGCCACTGTGGGAAACAGTATGGAATTTCCTCAGGAAACTCAAAATGGAACTGCCTTTTGACCCAGCAATTCCACTGTTGGGATATACCCTAAGAGCCCTGAAATACCAATCCAAAAGAACCTATCCACCCCAAAGTTCATAATAGCACAATTTACAATAGCCAAGTGCTGGAAGCATCCTAAGTGCCCATCAGCAAATGACTGGATCAAAATACAATGGTACATTTACACAATGGCATGCTACACAGGAGGGAGAAAGAAGGAGCTTTATACCTTTTGCAACAGCATGGGTGAAATGGAGAGTGTTGTGCTAAGTGATGTAAGTCAGGCAGTGAGGAACAAATACCATATGATCTCACCTTTAACTGGAACACAACCAAGAAAAGAAAAAACAAGCAAACAAAATATAACCAGAGATACTGAAATTTAAAAGAATCTAACAATTGCCAGAAAAGAGGGGAAAGGAGACAGTCGGGAGAAGTGTTTTTAGGAATTAGTATAAAGGTCACATGGAAAAAAACAAGGGGTAAGGTGGGACCAAGGTAGGGAGGTGGGTTTGGCTGGGTTGAGGAGGTTGGGGAGGGACAATGAAATCTTCTTAATACTTTTGTGATTTACTTTATGTATAGAACTTTCTCCTCCAACATTATAACAGCTAGATTTTCATGTAATTTTCTGTACAGCAATTTTTTATTTTAATTTTCACTTTTTCCATGTTGCTTTAAAATTTTTTGAAGTTTATTGATTTTAGAGAGAAAGAAACGGAGAGAGAGAGAGAGACATCAATGTGAGAGAGAAAAAACACAATTTGTTGCTTCCCATATGAGCACAAACCAGGTATTGAATCTGCAAACCAGGTGTGTGCCCTGACTGGGAAACAAACCCCCAACTGTTTTAATATATGAGATGATGCTCCAACCAACTGAGTCACACTGGCCAGGGTTTCATTTACTTTTTTTAATACAGATGGAATTTACTTTAGTAGATCACATAATATGAAAGTTTATATGAAAGTTTTTTTTTTATTTTCCCCCAAAAGTCAAGTAATTATTCAGCAAAGTCTTTAAAGATACCGTATTTTCTGATTGGTGGTGGTTCTTTTAACACATGGTTAATGCAGCATGTCCACTTCTGATGGTTAGCCTGTCATTTATTGTGCACCTATGCTAGTTGGTCTGACTGTACATAGCTCATAACATAGTGGTTAAGTGGGTCAGTAATGAAGTTAGACTGTGCTGTGCAAAAGCCTGCCATTAATTGTGCGACTTTGTGAAGAGGTGTGCAAATTATCTTGTCCTTACCAAGAGAGAGTTATTGTGGTCCCTTCTGCATAAGGTTGTGGGAAGAAAAGAAATGTGACAGCTCAGAAAAGACAGGACATATTGTTCACAGGGGTTAGTCACAAACCGTAGCTACTATCACTGTCTCTACTCCTGCTGCATTTCCTTGCTGCTAAGAGAAGTCACTCTTAGTGTATTTTTTCTTACTTTTTAAATTCTGACTTTTTTGCCTGGTTATCCGAACAGAAAAATTTTAAAAGAAATCTTGATTTGACTTAATTAGAGTTATAAAACTGATGCATTTATTTGGAAGAAACTGATGTTGTGCCGTAATCTGTTATCCTCTATAAACCATGACTTGTCTTTCAAAATAATAAGATTTTATGACCTTCAGGTAAAACTTAGGGTGATTATGTTTTGCTTTTGCACATTTATTCTTAAATTCATTTCTTTGTTTTTATGTTTCTTTATTTTTATGATATTTTTTCTGCTTGTGTGATTCATATATTTCCTCATTGTTTTTTTAAATAAATAATTGCTTATACTTGGAAAACCACTTAATTTTAGTATACAAGTAGTCTTCACTTTTGCCACTTTACTTTCATGAGAGATTTGTATTGTACCTATTTTTACTACCTGAAAGAAATCCAAGGATGAATTTTACATTTAGGTTAAAAAAATTAAAAAGTTAAAAATAGTGTTTGTTTTGAAGCAAGCCATTAAAGGCAGTGTGCACCTCAGGCAGCAATAGTGGAACTACCAAGATTTTTTTCCCTTCCTGCATTTACTACTATGTTAGTGCTACTTTAGGTTTTATGTGTTATTCTTAAAGCTATTTTGGGGGTTTGGAAATGCTCAAAAGTTTTTTCATATAAACCAATGGTAATTGCTTCTTTGTTTTCTAGCCCATTTCAACTTAAGAAAGTTTCATAGGAACACTCTGCTTTTGGACAGCAAGGGAAACCTGTGTTTGTTTTGTATTTAGTAACATTATGTTGGTATTAGTCCTAAAATGCTCAGACTTCCTAAAAAATCAGTTATATTATCTGTAAGTAATAACTACGCCATTTTTTTCCTCCATGGTCTTTGCTTCTTTTCTGTTACAGATCCTGCAGAATGGGCCACAATGTACAGAATGACAATGTACAAGGTTAGGTGAAAAGTCATCCTGAATAGCGATGTGTCAAAGTAGTTCTTTCTGTGACTTTTATCTCTGCCAAATGTTGAGAGATCTTATATCAACTCTCTGTATGTCTCAGTTTCTTCATCAGTTTAAGGAAAATATTAATAGCACTTATTGGTTAATCCTACCTTTAGTTTATTGCTGCATCTGCTTGCACCCGTTCTCCTTCCTTCTCACCTTTACCCACTTGATACTTTCTTTTTACCTGGAGTTCTTCCCTGTTTCTTTTACTCCCAGTTCCTCAGGTGGCCCTTATTTCAGAACCGGTTTCTACCATCTCTCTAAAACTGTTCACGTTTTCCTCTCTCATCAAAGGACAGGTGTTGCCTGTCCAGACTTGTGGAACTGGGAGCCTCCTCCTGAGACCCAGTTTGAGGTTGGTGATTGAGAGGAAGACTTGAAATCTCTTTATGGTCTGAGAAATTCAGAATTGTAACATCATGCAAAGGTTTTCAATGCAGAACATCCTGCAACTATATGTCTGGATTTGGATCCAGTTATTTGGGGATACTTTGCATATTAGCTGTGATGAATTAACAGGGATTGATTTTCAGTTAAAATACTGCCACAGATGAATATTCTAAATCCTAACCAATGCTATGATTACTATATTATTCACAATTGTTTGTTTCTACTTTGCCCCTTTTGACTAGTTTTTCTCTAAAAAAAGAAACATCACAATTTATTTGAATGTTTTTATCTTGGTTTCTGAGCACATACAGCTATCTTCATGGTTTATCTTTGTAATTCTCATCTCATGAAAACAATAGTTATATAGCAGTTGGATGCACAATCAATTCAACTCTGATCTTATTTTGCTTCAATTTAGCAATTTTTGATGGTCAGTTCATTAATCTCAAATATGAGCAAGTGAGATGACAAATTGAATGAAGATGAGAGATGGATATAATAATATCCTTAATACAAGGTTTCGTGTTTGAGCCTTAAAGTATATATTTAAATAAAAAAAATTAGAAGTGAAGCAATTCCTTCTGGTGACTTAAAGTGGGTCATGAGTGATAAGTATTGAGATTAGGAGGGAGCAGGATCTGAACACTGAGACATGGGGGTCAAGCAAATGCAAGGGGCAGACTGAGGCAGAGATTAAGAAGTCCTGGAAGCATATAATCTGCCTCCCACCACTTACTGACTGTGTGACCTCACTCATTTCGATTATCTTCTCCGTGCTATGGATTTCACATTTGTAAAGGGGGGATGATAAGAGGATGTTTGGGTTTATTACAAGAAGTAAATGAATTAATGTGCATAAAATGCTGAAGGTAAGTGCTATGTGTTTGCTTAATGCTTTCATTCAGGCTGCCGGATACTGCCAGTTGTGCGCAGGTTGGGCAGAGCCACCAGAAGTTCAGGTTTTCCATTTTGAGGTGGTGATAGTAGTGAGAGAGGGGGTCTAAGCATTTGCAGGAGTTGCCAGCTGAGGCCTCAGGTCATCCTATAAGGTCATGTCAAATAGAGCTTTCACCTGAGGAAGGGAGGCACCAAGAGGTGAGGAGACTTAACTAAGGCACCCATGAGCAAGTGATCAGTAAGGTCATGGTGATAGAGCATGGTGACAAAGTTTGGTTAGGTAAAAGATGCTATATGGTCCTCTTTCACACAAGGCCAGGTTGGGAGCTATGTGTTTAAAACAAATAAAACATCCTGTTGCTGTAATACTGTTGTTTCGCAGTAAGAGGAACTGAGTAAACAGAAAGAGATGAGAAATACCACGGGAAAACACTTTTTTTGAATTTGATCTTTAATTATGAGAGTACCCAAAAAATCTGTAAAATGAGAAAATTCTGCCAAAAATAGGAGAACATAATTTATACAGGATGAGTTACATACAACAAAACAAATTTCCCTTTACTGACTAAAAATATATTTATTCAACAGTGAATATGGCACATCATTAATTTTTTACCTCTGTTTTTTACAACTTTTAAGCTGACAATTACATTGTCATAATTAATCTATGAATATAAATTTTGCTAACTCGATAACGACAAATTATTTTTTAAAGTGAGAAAAGGACTTGAAAAAACATTTCTTTAAAAACATACACAAATGGCCGATACACATATAAAAAGATGTCAGCATGCTAATAATTAGGGAAGTGCAAGTCAAAACTTTAATAAGATGTCATTCTAATAGCTATTAGAATAGCTATTATTTTTTAAAAAGTACAAGTGTTATCAAGGATGTGAAGAAATTGGAACCCTTATGTAACTGGTGTTGGGATATAAAATGGTGCAGCAGCCACTGTAGAAATAAGTATGGTCATTCTTTAAAAATTAAATGTAGAATTACCATATGATCCAGCAGTCTCATTTCTGAGTGTGTACCCAAAACAGGGACTTAAACAGATACATGTACATCAACATTCATGGCAACATTATTCACAATACCAAAAAGTAGACACAATTCAAATGTTCATTGGTGGATGAATGAGCAAAAAAATGTGGTATATATACAATGAAACATTGCTCAGCCTTAAAAAAGAAAAACATTTTGATATATTCTGTAATGCGGATGAACCTTGAAAATAATTTGCTAAGTGAAACAGATGAACATTTGTATCACTTATGTGAGATACCTAGAATAGTCAAATTCATAGAAACAAAAGCTGAATGTTGCTTTTCAGATGCTCAGGGAGTTTTTTTTTTAGAGGTATGAAGTTTTAGTTTCGGGTGATAAAAAACTTCTGGAAATGAATAGTGGTGATGGAAGCACAGCAATGTGAATGTACTCAAAGTGAGTGAACTTGATCAATTTTGTGTTATGCATGTTTTATCACGCTCGCAAAAAATTCTCTGTACTTTGACACATTTCAGCCACGAGCTGCCTGGGTGACTTTCTTGTAAATTATCCACTGTCTTCATGTGGACCTTGATATTATGAATTTTTCTCCTAGTAAGTAAGGTACCAAGGAGACACCAACTGTGGATACTAATATAGATGGCCAGTAGACACATGAGAAGAAATGCTCAACATCACTAGCCGTTAGGGTGACACAAATGAAAACCACAATGAAACGCCCCTTCACACCAGTCAGAATGGTCATCATTAACAAATCAACAAACTACAAGTGCTAGCAAGGATGTGCAGAAGAGGGAACCCTAGTACACTGTTGGTGGGTATGCCAACTGGCACAGCCACTGTGGAAAACAGTATGGAATTTCCTCAAAAAACTAAAAATGGAACTGCCTTTCAATCCAGCAATCCCATTGCTGGGACTATACCCTAAGAATCCTGAATCAACAATTCAAAAGAACTATGCATCCCAATGTTCATAGCAGCAATATTTACATTAGCCCAGTGCTAGAAACAGCCAAAGTGCTTATCAGTAAATGAGTGGATTGAAAAAACTCTTGTACAGTTACACAATATATACTATGTAGCAGAAAGAAAAAAGGCACTCCTACTCTTTGTGACATCATAGATGGAAATGGAAAGCATTATGCTAAGTGAAATAAGCCAGGTGGTGAAAAACAAATGATCTTACCAATAAGTGGAACCTAATTGACAAAACAAACAAATAAGCAAAATAAATCCAGAAAAGTGGAAATGAAGAACAAACTGACAATGACCATAGGGAGATAACAGGGAGAAAGTTGGGGTAGGGGCAAGCAAAGGAAAATGAACTGAGGACTGCACTCATGGGCATGGACAATGAGGAGGGTATTGAGTATGGGGTTGGGGTGGGGCAGGATAGGTGTGAATAATGTGGAAAAAGGTGGAACAGATGTAAGTGAACAACTGTAAAAAAGAAGGAATGTGATAAATAAACTGTATAAGAGTCAAACTTACCCTCATGCTGCTACTCATTCCCTTAAATAACTTGGCTGATTGTTATATCTATCTTCAGAAATATTTTTCTTTAACTTCTGATTGTTTTGTATTAAATTTACAAAATTTCCAATGACATTTGCTCACATTTTTCCTTTAGTTTGTGTGAATGTTTTTATTGGATGGAGGGAGGAGGAGATTAACAAGGTGCCAAAGTATAAATAACTGGAAATTATGGAAAATTTCAATTCATGGACAATTTGAATATATCTAAAGGGAATAGATTTGTTTGCTTTACTTACCCTGACTCAGGACTTTACATTTAGAAATACAGGCCTAGTTTTAAACAGTTCTGAATGTTGTCATAGCATGTTTATGGATCACTGTATAAGAAGAGCAGAATTTTCACGTGAAAATTTTTCTTTAAAAAAATCAAAATGCTATGCTCAAATTCAGCTTGAAATCTAGTTTCCATTTAGATATTACCCCAATGAGCACTTGCAGGTGCATTTCCTTCTTCAGCATATGTACAAAACTTGGAAAGTTAGAGCTAGCAAGGGCTCTTAGTGGAAATGCCTTAAAAATTCCCAGGAAACAAGAGACTGCTTGCCCCTTTTGCTTATTTCACCTTTTTTATTTGAAAAATTTATTTTAATTTTTATTCAAGTACAGTTTTCTGTCTTTTATTCCCATCCCAGTCTAACCCCTCAATGCTCTCCACCTCCCTCCCATTTCCACCCCTTAGTTTTTGTCCATGTGTCCTTTATAGTTGTTCCTGTAAACCCTTCCTCTTTTCCCCTGAAATTCCCTCCCTTCTGCCCTCTGATCACTGTCAGCCTGTTCTTTATTTCAGTGTCTTTGGTTATATTTCGCTTGCTTGTTTGTTTTGTTGTTTAGGCTCCTGTTAAAGGTGAGATCATATGGTATTTATCTTTCACTGTCTGGCTAATTTCAATCAGCATTTTCACTCAGCATTCTGAGATGAAATTGATTGGATCAATTTCATCAGCAAGGAGGATTGCCCTGCCCAGGTGAATATCTAAGGCCCCAGCTTTTACATCTTATTAGGTGTGCCAAAACAAATAAATATGGCCCAAATGGAAGAACACAGCCAAACCTCAGGACTCAGTGATGAGGACATTGCCCACCTAACTGATGGAGAATTTAAAATCCTGATAATCAAAATGCTCACAGAACTGTTTGAACATTTGTGAGTGAAAATGCTGAGAAATGTTTGTGAAGAAAATTAAGACCATTATCCTAAAAGCCAATTTATTATATTTGTTTGAAGTACATACTTTTTTTTTGTTGATCCAGTTGGGTTTGTCTCAAAGGTAACATTGTTCAAAAATGAGGGTAGGATTTTCTTTTTCTTCCTTTTAAT
The DNA here is from genome assembly GCF_014824575.4 of Sturnira hondurensis. Classification (NCBI taxonomy): domain Eukaryota; kingdom Metazoa; phylum Chordata; class Mammalia; order Chiroptera; family Phyllostomidae; genus Sturnira; species Sturnira hondurensis. Next base: position 1,897,854 of record NW_028081875.1, read on the forward strand.
CACCTAGGAAACAGTGGTGGCTCTTACCATCTTTTCTCTTTTGTCTTTCAAATGCAACAGAAAAAGGATAGCATAGGATCTACCTATATAGACAAATAGATACATAAAAATACACTTCCAAATATTGAATCTGATGGTGACATCTTTGTAGCACTTTCATAGTAAAAAGGATTTGAATCAATGATAACTGGTTCCAAAAAAATAAATAATAAAAACAAAACAAAATACAAAATGGCAATTCTACCAACATCACAACTATGTTCGCAGTGTCTGGGTTGGAGATGTTTATAAAACTAACCTAACTCATGCTTGTTATATCTCTCGTATACCACAGCATGACTCACTGCAGTCCTGAGTGAATCCTCTGTGATAAAAGATCACCTTTTTCTTCTTTGGTTTATTTTCTCTTTGGAACCCAAAATAAGAAATGAAGGTGGAAGTAATGGATGTGGTGAAATGAAGTATAAGAAAAGCAGCACCAATTGGATAGAAAAGCAAAAGAAATGAAATTAACTTGGGTCCATTTCTAAATGAGTGAGAAATACGAAGATTAAATGAAGCAGGGAATAACGTCTTCTATATAAAGCTTAAAATTATGGCATGCTGTAGGGAAAGCAGATTTGCAGAGTTCAGAACATGATTGTACTTCTCACCAGCTGCGTTACTTTGGACTGGTTTATTCAGTGTTTCTTGGCTTATCTGTAGAAGATAAAATAACAAATGCCTGGCAGGATTATAATTATTGTGATGATTGAGAAAATGTGTAAGCTGTGGTCAAAAGTCAGAAAATAATGTAAGAATGTTTTATGCAATGTGTAGAAAGCATTTTAAATTTGGAATTAGTTGATAACATTTAAGTCATGGATTTCACCAAATTTAGATTTTTGTCTTTAAAAAAAATTTGAAAAACCAGGTACTTTGGTTATCTATTGCTAACAAACTAGCATAAAATCTAACCGTTTCTTTTTAAAAAAGCATTTTTAAAAAGGCTTTTTTTTCTTACCACAAATCTGCAATTTGGACAGAGCTCTTAGGCTGGGAATTGTCTATAATACCTTTGTATATTTGTAATGATTTTGTAAATCCAAAAGTGTTCTTTAAAATAATCCTTATTAAAAAAAATAAGAGGCAAGAGTAATTATCGTCAAATTTTATTTTACTTAGGCTAATTGAAGAAATTTTGAAAAATGCCCATGCAAGTACTCCTAGAGGAGAGACAAGATAACAGCAAGGTAGGTGGGAGCAGAGCCCAGTTCTCCCTGTGCCCAGCTAGAATACCTAACCAATTGAGGAATAGACTGAACAGCCAACAGAATCCCAGCTTATATGAAGTTTGGAGGCCAAAAATTACAGAGGACATTGAAAAACAGATGGTGAGGAGATTACGCTGGGGTGGTAAGGTCCCTGGGATCAGTGCTGGGACCAGGGCTGTTGAATCCCTGCCCCCACCTGCACCTGCTGTAGGATATGGGGAGGAGAGCTAGATCACCACCTCCCTCTTGTACCAGAGCAAGGAGGGAAGCCTAGCAGCAGAAAAGACCCAGATGCGGGAAGTTACTGTGGGAAATAGAGATGAAGTGGGAGACACGCAGAGGCAGTACACATCCACTGGGACTGTGGATGCCAGCACCAGAGAAATTTAGGTGCTAGGTGACATCTAGAGAAGGGAGGAGTTGGGCCCTGTTGGACACTGACTCAGATGGTCTCTGGACTGGTTGGAAAGTTGGGCTATGTGAAAAGCCATGAGCTTGTTAAGAACAGTGGGCGGGTGCTTGGTAAGGAATGCTCTTTCAGTGGCTGGCTGGCCCTGAGGGTGATTTCAGCTGCAAACTCCCAGAGAATCAATGGTCCTGTGGAAGCAAACTACCCTGCTGTCTCATGCGGTGCCCAGCTAGTGGCTGATATGAGCCTGGCAGTTCATGGAGAACCTGGGCCAGAAGCGGGGAAACTGAATATTGTGGCCCAGATCTGGTCCTCATCCTCTCAAAACCATAGGAAGGGAAGCCCAGCTCTCCCCTTCTTGTGGCTTCTGGGAATGACAGCAGAACTCACTGAAAAAAATTAAAGTCACCAGGAGATTTTTTTTTTGTTTCTTTCTCCTTTTTCTATTATTTTTTCTTCCTCAAGTGAGACAATAAGACCTGGGGTTATGAAAGGTTCAGAGACGGATTGAACGGAGGAACACAAGGGTAACCTCCAAAACTGAGAAACCAAGACACATGTAACTTTACTATCCCATAGAGCTGGCATTTTATTGTTTATGTGCATTATTATTTTTTTCATTATTTTTACCACTTTTCTTTTATCTGTATTTTTTAAATTTTTCTTGCTTATGTTTAGTTTTCCTCTTTTTATTTCTCTGATTAACTGCATTGTTTGACTGGTTTTCCTTATTCTTTCTCTATTGTACTCTCATTTTCCTTCTTTCACTTTACCCATGTTCCAATAACACACAACTCTTGATCAGGTAATTTCTATTTTGGTTACCCAAATCATATATTCCTGTTGTTCCAGTATATATATTATTATTATATATGTTTTTCCAATCATATATTATTGTTGTTCCAGTACTATTGTAAATAATAGTTTACAATACAGTTGTACATATTACACAGCCTCCTTCCCTGATCTTAGCCCACTTTATTCTTGAGTATTATTATTATTGTGGTTAACTCTATTCTCTCTCACACTATGCCTACTTTCAATCTTTTACTCTCACTATATCTTATCATTCAACCTTACAAAAGCACTGTGTTTTCTAGATTCAGCTTACAATCATCCTCCCCTCTAGAAGGGTCTTACCTCTTTTTCAACTTTTATAATAAGTGGATAGTTGTGCTGGCTGGTGTAGCTCAGTGGATTGAGTGCAGGCCTGTGAACCACACGATCACAGCTCGATTCCCAGTCAGGGCTCATGCCTGGGTTGCAGGCCAGTTCCCAGCAGGGGACTGGACCCATGAGAGGCAACTATACCTTGACATTTCTCTCCTTCTCTTCTTCCCTTCCCCTCCAAATATAAATAAATAAAATATTTTTTAAAAAGTGGATAGTTGGGTGAAATATCAAAGATAATGCTAATTTATGCCATTTTTTTCTATCTCTTCTCTACTTGCTGGTCATTTAAATTCCATAAAATACTTTTCCTCTGTCTTAATGCATTTTGTCTACCCCCCATCACTGATCACATACAAGAATAGGTGGGAGCTGTGAATATAAGTATACTTGCTAGAGGAGAAAAACCATCAACAAAGAAATCACTGAGAGGTAAAAAACAAAGTACAACAAGAGGGCCCACACAAACAAGAGAGAACACAAACCTTGAGGGTCCAGACAAGGAGATCAAAGAGATCACACCACTGAACTCCATAGAATCCCTACCATAGAAGTCCACACTACAAATACATCTTGCAAAAGAAAACATCAGAAAGTGTAGAAACAAACAAAAATAGTCACTTAAAATGGGGAGAAAAAGAAAGAGCATGCAATCAAAAGAAATGGAAGATCCCCCGCTAAAAGAGCTAAACACAATGGAGGAAACAGTTATAGAATTCCAAGTAATGGTTATGAAGGTGCTTAAGGAACTCACAGACAACCACAAGGAACTGAGTGAAAACTACATCAGCATGAAAAAGAAAATAGAAATTATAAATAAAAATCAGGAAGAAATGAACAGCAAATTGTCAGAAATAAAAAAAAATTAGAAGGAATTAAAAGCAGGCTGGATGAATCAGAGAATTGAATCAGTGGGTTAAAGGACAAGGTAGAAAAAAAAACACTCAGGAAGAGAAAGAAAAGGAAAAGAGACTCAGAAATAATAAGCCAGTAGTAAGGCAGCTGCAAGACAACTTGAAATGTAATAATATCTGTATAATAGGGATATCAGAAGGAGAAGAAGAACAAGGAATAGAAGACCTGTTTGAAAAAGTAATGATGGAGAACTTCCCTAATTTGATGGGAGAAAAAGTCACACAAATCCAGGAAACACAGAGTCCCAATCAAATGGAACCCAAAGGGCCCAAAACAAGACACATTATAATTAAAATGGGAAATTTTCAAGGCAAAGAGAGAATCTTAAAGGCAGCAAGAAAAAGGAAGTGACCCACAAGTGAGCCCTGATAAGGCTAGCAGCTGACCTCTCAATGGAAACACAACAACCCAAAAGGGAATAGCAAGAAATACTACAAGTAATAAAAAACAGAGGCCAGCAAACAAGGCTGCTTTATCCATCAGAGCTCTCAATTAAAATGGAAGGCCAAATAAGGATGTTTCTGTAGAAAATAAGTAAAAAATAATACACCTCCACCAACCAGCTCTGCAAAAAATGCTAAAGGGACTGCTTTAAGGAAAGGAAGGAAAAGAGTGAGAGATAGAAACACAGGTATAAAAAATGACAATGAATAAATATCTATCAATAATAACCTTTAACATAAATGAAATGAATGTTCCAAACAAAAGATACAGACTAGCTGAACTGATGAAAAATCATAACCAAAACCCATGCTGCCTACAAGAGACCCACCTCAGAAAAAAGACCAACATGGACTAAAAGTGAAGGGCTGGAAATGAACTTTCCAAGCAAACAGACAGGAAAAAAAGAGCCAAAATAGCAATACTCATATCAGACAAAATAGATTTAAAAAAAAGAGCCATAAAAAAGACAAAATCCCTTTATAATACTCAATGGAAAAATCCAACAAGAAGACATAAACATTGTAAATATATATATACCCAACATAGTAGCACCCAAGTACTTAGAGAAAATCTTGGAGGACTTTGAGAAAGATATTGACAACAACACAAATATAGTAGGAGGTTTCAACACACCGCAGTCAAAAATGGATAGATAGTCCACACAAAATATCAAAAGATATTGTGGCATTCAAAAAATGCCCTACATCAAATGAACTTAACATTATATATATATATAATGTGCATTATATATATATATATATATATATATATATATATGGAGAGAGAGAGAGAGAGAGTGTTATCCAAAAAAGCAAACACATTTTTTTCAAGTCAACGTGGAACGGTTTCAAAGATAGACCACATGATCTATCACGACCACAAAACAAGCCTCAATGAGTTCAAGAAAATTGAAATCATATCAAACATTTTTTTCTGACCACAAGGGACTGAAACTAGCAGCTAACCTGCAGGAAAAAAACTGCAAAACACTCAAACTCCTGGAGATTGAATAATGAACAGGTTCCGGAATGAGATCAATGAAGAAATCAAAAAGTTTTGGAAAGCAAGTGAAAATGTACTCACAGCAATGCAAATTTTATGGATATAGTGAAGACAGTCCAGAGAGGTAAGGTCATAGTGATACAGGCCTATCTAAAAAAGAAACAAACATTTCAAATAAACAACCTAACTCTAAACCTACCAGAACTTGAGGTACAACAACAAAAACAGCCAGAGAAAGTAAAAGAAAGGAAATAACCAAGATTGGAGCAGAATTAAATGACATAGAGACTAAAAGCACAATTTATAAGGATCAATGACTTCAGGAGCTGGTTCTTTGAAAAGGTAAACAAAATCAACACGTCTTTAAACAGACTCATCAAGAATAAAAGAGAGAGGATGCAAATAAACACAATCAGAAATGAAACAGGAGAGGTTACAACCAATACCACAGGAATGCAAAGATTATAAGATATTTCTATGAACAAATATATGCCAAGAAATTTGAAAGCCTAGGTAAAATTGACAAATTTGTAGAAAAATATAATCTTCCAAAACTGAATGAAGAAGCAAAAAGCCTAAACTGACCAATAACAGCTGACAAAATTGAAGCCACAGTAAAAAAAAAAAAATCCCTGACACAAAAGCCCTGGGCCATACAATTTCACAGAATTCTACAAGCTTTTAAAGAAGAGTTAATGCTTATCCCTTATAGATTATTTCAAAAACTTCAAGAAGATAGAAGACTCCCAAACTTTTTAATGAAGCTAGCATCATTCTATTCAGAAAAGCAGATAAAGACATAACAAAGAAAGAAAATTTCAGGCCAATACTGCTGATGAACATAGATGCTAAAGTCCTCAACAAAATATTGGCAAACCTCAGCCAGCAATGCATCAAAAAAAGTCATACACCATAAACAAGTGAGATTCACCCAGAGATGCAAGGGTGGTACATTATTCACAAATCAATAAACATAATACATCACATAAAGAAAATGAATGACAAAATTACATGATCATAGTAATAAATGCATAAAAACCATTTCATAAGGTAGAGCACCCATTTATGATAAAATCACTCAGCAAAGTGGGAATTGAGGGAGCACTCCTCAGCATAATAAAGACCATATATGAGTGACCTATAGCAAATATCATACTCAATGGGTAAAAACTAAAAACTTTCCCACTAAGATTGGGAACAAGACAAAGTTGTCTATTTTCACCACTTCTACTCAACATAGTATTGGAAGTGCTAGCCACAGCAATCAGACAAGAAAAAAAAAGAATAAAGGGAATCCAAATTGGAAAAGATGAAACAAAACTGCCATTGTTTGCCAAAGGAATGACAGTGTACATAAAAAAAGGCTTATAGACTCCACCGAAAAACTTTTTGACCTAACAAGTGAATTTGGCAAAACAGCAGGATACAAAGTGAGTAGTCATAATTCCAAGGCATTTTTGTATACCAACAACGAAATATCAGAAACAAGAATCAGGAAAAATATCATATGATATAGCAACAAGAAAAATAAAATACCTAGGAATAAACTTAACAAAGGAGTTAAAAGACTTGTATTAAAAAAATTATACAACACTGAAGAAAGAAATTAAAGAAGACAGAAAAAATAGAAACATATACTGTGTTCATGGATAGGGAGAATTAACATCATCAAAAACTCCATACTACCCAAGGGAATTTATATATTTAATGCAAACCCTATTAAAACACCAATGGCATATTTCCACAGATATACAACAAACACTTCAATAAATTATATGAAACCATAAATGACCCAGAATAGCTGCAGCATTTTTGATAAAGAAGAATAAAGTAGGAGGGATTGATCGCCGTACCTGATATCAAACAGTATTACAAGGCCACTGTAATCAATAGAGCTTGGTACTGGCATTTGAACAGACACACAGACCAATGGAACAGAATAGAGAGCCCAGAAATAAGCCCAAGTCTCTGTGGTCAATTAATATTCAACCAAGGGGGCAGCAGCATCAAGTGGAGTAAAAACAGCCTCTTCAACAAATAGTCTTGGGAGACATGTACAGCTACATGAAAAAAATGAAGCTTGAGCACCAACTTACACCACACACAAAAATAAATTCCAGGTGGATAAAAGATTTAAATATGAGTCATGATACTATCCTTCAGGAGAACATGGGCAGGACAATTTCAGATATTCCATGGAGCAATATTTCCCCTAGAGCAAGGGACATAGAGGATGGAATGAACAAATGAAATATCATCAAAATAAAAAGTTTCTGTAGGGCTAAAAAACAACATTAAAGTGAAAATAGAACCAAGAGAAATATATTTCATATAGGAAAACATATTTCTCAATGATACCTTAGACAAGGGTTTAATCTCCAAAATATATAAAGAGATGGCAGGACTCCACTCTAAGAAGAAAAGTAACCCAATTAAAAAAATGTGTAAAGTACTTGAACAGACACTTCTCCAAGGAGAACCCTCCAAGAGAGTCCAGAGACATATGAAAAAATGTTCAAGAAAATTGAAATCATATCAAACATTTTTTCTGACCACAAGGGACTGAAACTAGCAGCTAACCTGAAGGAAAAAAAACTGCAAAACATTCAAACTCCTGGAGATTGAATAATGAACAGGTTCAGGAATGAGATCAATGAAGAAATCAAAAAGTTTTGGAAAGCAAGTGAAAATGTACTCACAGCAATGCAAATTTTATGGATATAGTGAAGACAATCCAGAGAGGTAAGGTCATAGTGATACAGGCCTATCTAAAAAAGAAACAAACATTTCAAATAAATGTTGCTAGCAATCAGAGTGCTGCAAATTAAAACCACAGTGAGATATCACTTCATACCATTGAAAGTGGCCATAATAAACAAAGCAACAAACAAGTGTTGGAGAGGTTGTGGAGAAAAGAAAGCCCTAGTGAACCACTGATGGGATTGCAGACTGGTACAACCATTATGGAAAACAGTATGTAATTTCCTCAGAAAACTAAGAATGGAACTGCCTTTTGACCTGGCAATTCCAGTGCTAGCATTTTATCCTAAGAATACTGAAACACCAATCTAAAAGAACCTATGCACCCCAATGTTCATAGCAGCACAACTTACAATAGCCAAATGCTCAAAGCAACCTAGGTGCCCATCAGTAAATAAATGTATAAAAAACTATGGTACATTTACACAATGGAAATCTATGTGGCAGAAAGAAAGAAATAGCTTCTACCCTCTGGGACAGCATGGAAGGAACTGGGGAACATTATGCTAAGTGATATAAGCCAAGCAGTGAAAGATAAATGCCATATGATCTCACCTTCAACTGTAAGTTAACCAACAAAATGAACAGAAAGCAATACATAACCAAAGACATTGAAGTTGAGAACAGACTGCCCTGTCTGGCGTAGCTCAGTGGATTGAGTGCAGGCCTGCAAACCACATGATCACGGTTCGATTCCCAGTCAGGGCACATGCCTGGATTGCAGGCCAGTTCCCAGCAGGGGACTCATGAGAGGCAACCATACAGTGATACTTCTCTCCTTCTCTTCCCCTCTAAAGATAAATAAATAAAATCTTTAAAAAATAAAAAAAAAGAAATTGAGAACAGACTGCCAGTGAGCAGAGGGGAGGGGTTAATGGGGGAAAGAGGTGAATGGTGCAGGAAAAGTTATAAAGGACACATGTACAATGACAAGGGGTTGTGGAAATGAGGGATGGAGGTGGAGATGGCTGGCATGATGGTCAAGATTGGGGGAAGGGAATACACTTTTCTAACTGTACAACAACAAAAAAAGACCTCTTAGAGGTTCTGATTCACTGAATCTGGGAGAGAACAAATGGATTCCTCTTCTTTTTAACATAGTTTCAAAGTGATTTGCGATTTTAATGTACAGTGGGCCCAAGAAAGACCTACATATAACATCTCGGCTTTGGATACTTACATAACCTGAAAATATTACCATGACTTTGCCCCCTCATACAGAAGGAAGTGCAGCACTATGTTCAGGGGAAATTAATATGTCCAAGTTAGTTTCGAGAAGAGGCATCCAACTTTCTAGAATGACTCTGTCATTAAAATCAAAGATAGCTTTGTAAAGTGGAGCTACCCAAAGGGGGAATAGGGCATTGCCACAGCAGGGCTATGGACTGACCATGAGTTAAAGCAGCAATCACCTTTCCACATCTCCTGAAAGGGGCATAATCTTAGGGTGAGGTTTAAGGAGTATCATGACTTGCTCCGGCCTACTTGTTTAGCCTGTTTCCCATTTCCTTGTGCAAATTATATTCCAGCTAGGAGGAAGTTCTTTCAAAATGCCCAGTGTAGTTTCTACTCTGATACCATGAAATGTCATTCTCTCAACTTTTATTGTGTTTTTCTTCTCATTTTTCAAGATGCAGCAAAAACACAGCTTTCCTTGTGCATGTTTTCCATAACCTCCTCGAGAAAGGAAAGATAACTTTTCAAATGTGTTCTGCTAGCCAGTTAAACCCTCTTTCTGATGACACTCATCCCACTGCTTTGTAACTCACTTCTCTACTCCCTGTCCATGGTGGACAGTGGGGCCCGTGCTGAATTGAATGAATTAACATTCCCAGAGCCAGTATTTAATGAATTCTTATGAATTAATGAACAGAATACTGAATTCTTTCAATTTTTAGTTAGGTATAGTTGATATATAGTTAGTATACAATATACTAATTTCACACGTGTAATATACCTATTTGATTCCACACTTATACTGAATTCTTGACTCCATTCATGCTCTTCAGAGGAAAGAAAAGGAATACTTAAGAAATACAACTAATAATAATTATGCCAGAATAAATAGGCAAAGAGGCATAAGAGCAAAAATGACCATAAGTATTTTATCAAAAGGATTATGACACAATATTATAAAAAAGATATGTTTTATAATTTTTAAAGATTGTATTTATTTTTATTTTTGTATGTATCTTATTTTAGTAAAATATATTTTATTGATTGTGCTATTACAGTTGTCCCATTTTCCCCCTATATCCCCATCTACCCTTCATACCCCCTCCCACTCAAATTCCCCCACCTTAGTTCATGTTCGTGGGTCATACATATAAGTTCTTTGGCTTCTACATTTTCTATACTATTCTTAACCTCTCACTGTCTATTTTTTACCTACCATTTATGTTTCTTATTTCCTGTAACTTTTTCCCCACTCCCCTGACTCTTTCCCCACTGTTAACCCTCCATGTGATCTCCATTCTTGTGATTCTTTTTATTTTCTAGTTGTTGCCTTAGTTTGTTTTTTGTTTTTATTTATATGTTCAGTTATTGGTAGTTGTGAATTTCTCTGTTCAAATAAGAATATAAAATATATATTCTTTTTTTCTTAGACATATACCTTTAACAGTTCCTGTGATAAGGGCTTGGTGATGATGAACTCTTTTAAATTGATCTTATCTGTGAAGCACTTCATCTGCCCTTCCATTATAAATAACAGTTTTGCTGGATAGAATAATCTTAGAATTATGTCTTTGCCTTTCATTATTTTGAACACCTCTTTCTAGCCCCTTCTTGCCTGTAAAGTTTATTTTGAGAAATCAGCTCATAGTGTCATGGGAACTCTTTTGTAGGTAACTGTCTCCTTTTCTCTTGCTTCTCTTAAGATTCTCTCCATATCTTTAATCTTAGGTAACATAATTATGACATTCCTTGGAGTGTGATTCCTTGGGTTCAACTTCTTGGGGACTCTTCAAGCTTACTGGACTTCCTGCAAGTTTATTTCCTTCACCAGACTGGAAGAGTTCTCCTTTAGTATTTTTTCAAATAAGTTTTAAATTTGTTGCTTTCTTTCTTCTCCTTCTGAGTTATAGGTACTTGCTTTTCATCACATTCAATGATTCTTGCTAGTCTCTTCCTGTCTACAAAGTTTCTATTTTTTAATAAAATTTATTTATTTACCTTTAGAGGGGAAGGGAAGAGGGAGAGAATCATCAATGTATGGTTGCCTTTTGTGTGTCCCCTGCTGGGAGTTGGCCTGCAGGGAACTGGCCTGCAACCCAGGCATGTGCCCTGACTGGGAATCAAACCATGATCCTCTGGTTCACAGGCCTATGCTCAATCCACTGAGCTACACCAGCCAGGGCTACAAAGTTTCTTTTGAAAAATTAGCTGAGAGTTGTATGGGAACTCTCTTATGGGTAATTATTTGCTTTTCTCTGGCTGCTTTTAAGATTCTCTCTATCTAAATACAGCATCTATTTATTCCCAGGAAAATGGGAATAGATGGAATATACTTCAACATAAAAGCTATATATTAGAAACTTACAGCCAAAACCGTCCTCAATACCCCCAAAATAAAATATTTTAATCTAAGATAAGACACAAGACAAGGGTATTTGGTTTTACCACTTCTAATCAAAATAGTATTCAAAGTTCTAGCCACAGTGATCAGACAAGAAAAATAAACAAAAGGTATCCAGGTGGAAGGGAGGAAGTAAAACTATCACTGTTTGCAGATTGCATGATAATGTACATAGAAAACCCTATAGACTCCACCAGAAAACTACTTGATATAATAAGTGAATTCAACAAAACAGCAGGATACAAAGTCAATATTCAGAAATGGAAGGCATTTTTGTATTCTAGTAGTGAAATATCAGACAGAAATTGGAGAAAAAACATTTATTATAGCAACTAGAAAAATAACATCCTTAGACTTAAACAAACCAATGAAGTAAAAAAAAACCTCTATGCAGAAAACTACACAACGCTAAAGAAAGAAATCAAAGAAGACACACATAAATGAAAATATATGTTATGTTCATGAATTGGAAGAATTAACATAATTAACATGTCAATACTACCCAAAGGAATCTATAGAGCCCATGTCATCGAAGTGCCCATCAGTAAATGAGTGGATGAAAAAACTATGGTATATTTACATGATGGAATACTATGCAGCAGAAAGATAGAAGGAGATCCTACCATTTGCAACAATATGGATGGATCTTGAGAGCATTATCCTAAGGGAAATAAGACAGGCAATGAAAGACAAATGCCATATGATCTCACCTATAAATGGAACTTAATCAAGAAATCAAAGACACAAGCAAAATATATCCAGATACATTAAAATTAAGACCAAACTGTCAGTAAGCAGAGGGGAGATAGGAGGCAATAATGAATAGAAAATGGGAAAGGGTTGTCTGGGAATATGTATAAAGGACACATGAAAAAAGACAAAAGGAATAGAATTGAGGTTGAGGATGGCTAGTGGGATAGTGGTGGGGAACAAATTGAGACAACTTCACTTTAACAATAATGAAAAGATTCAAAGAAAAAGAAACAAAACCTTAAAAAATGTATTCTCTATCAAAACACCAACAATATATTTCACAGGTACAGAACAAATATTTCAAAAATTTATATAGAACCATAAACAATCCTGAATATCCTCAGCAATTATGAAAAAGAAGAAAGTAGGAGGGATCAAAAGATCTAATGTCAAATTATATTGCAAAGTCACCACAATCAAAACAGTCTGGTATTGGCAAAAGAATAAACACATAGATCAATGGAACAGAACAGAGATCCCAGAAGTAAACCCAAGTCTCTATGGTAACTTAATATTCAACAAGGGGGGCAGGCACATAAACTGGAGTAAAACAAAAATTTCTTCAAAAAATGCTATTGGGAGATCTGGACAAGTACAGCCCCCCCCCCCAAAAAAAAGGAACCTGACCACCAACTAATATCATACACCAAATTTAACTCCAAATGAGTAAAAGACTTAAATAAAAGTTCTGACACTATAAAAGTCTTAGAGGAGAATATAGGCAGGAAAACTTCAAATAACCTATGTAGCAATATTTTCGCCAATACATCCCCTAGGTCAGGAACATAAAGAAAAAAATAAACAAAGGTGACTACATCTAAATGAAAAAGCTTCTTCATTGCCAAAGAAAACATCAGCAATATGAATAGGGAAGTAAATGTGTGGGAAAACATATTTGCCAATGATACCTCAGAGAAGGGTTTGATCTCCAAAATATGTAAAAAAACTCACATGACTCCACCCCAAGAAGACAATCTAATTAAAAAATGGGCAAAGAGCCTGAACAGACATTTCTCCAAGGAGGACATACTGAGGGCCCATAGAAATATGAAGTCATGCTCAACATCACTACTCATTAGAGGATGCAAATTAAAACCACAGTGAGATACCACTTCACACCAGTCAGAATGTCCATGATAACCAAATCAACAAACAAGTGCTAGAAAGGTTGTGGAGAAAAGGGAAAACTAGTACACTCTTGGTGGGAATGCAGTCTGGTGCAGCCAATGTGGAATTTTCTTAAAAAAAAAACAAAAAACTAAATTTGGAGCTCTCTCAAAAACTAAAGATAGAACTGTCTTTTAATCCAATGATTCCATGGTTGGAATTACACCTGAAGAATCCTGCATCACCAATTTGAAAGAAGTCATGCACCCCCATGTTCATAGTGGTGTTATTTACAATAACCAGGTGCTAGAAACAGCCCATGTGCCCATTAGTGGATAAAAAAAATGCGGTGTATTTACACAGTTTATATTACACAGCAGAAAGAAAGAAGGAACTCTTACCCTTCATGACAGCATAGATGGAACTGGAGACTGTAATGCTAATTGAAATAAGCCAGGCAGTGAAAGAGAAATATCATAGGATCTCATCTATAAGTGGAACCTAATCAACAAAGCAAAAAATGAGCAAAATAGAGCCAGGTACATGTAAATAAAGAAAATAAAAACTGACAGTAACCAGAAGGTTGGGGAGAGGGGGATGACACCGAAAAGAAGGGAAAGGGTAATCAAGGAACATGTATAAAGGACCTGTGGACAAAGTCAAAAAAGGGAAAGGGTGAGGGTGCGAGGTGTGTGTGGGTAGGGCGGGGCAACTTGGTGGTGGGAAAATGGATACAACTGTACTTGAACACAACAAAAAAGAAAACTAAAAACTGACAGTGATCAGAGGGTAAGAAGGGGAAGAGACAAGTCAAGGGACACGAATAGAGGACTTCAGACAGATTGGCGGAGGATCATCTATGGGATTGCAGAGGACTCGGCAGGGGAAAGCAAGGGGGAAAAGGTGGGACAACTCTAACTGAACAATAATAAAATTATAAAAAATATATTTTTATCTTTAGCCTTTGGCATTTTAATTATGATGTGCCTTTGTGTGGTGCTCTTTGGGTCAAACTTGTTTTGGACTTTCTGTGCTTCCTGGAGTTGTATGTCCACTTTCTTTGCCAGATTAGAGGCATTTTATTTCATCATTTTTTCAAATAAGTTTTCAATTTATTGCTCTTCCTCTTCTCCTTCTGACACCCATAAGTTTCAGATGTTGGCACAATTAAAGTTGTCCCATTTAGACCCTCCTCATTTTGTTTTAATTCTTGTTTCTTCTTTGCATTTATTCCTTGTTAAGTGTTTATTCCTTCATTTTGTTCAAAAGCATTTATTTGAATTCCAGCTTCCTTCCCTTCACTGTTGGTTCCCTATATATTTGTTCTTTATTTCACTTAGTATATCCTTCATTTCTTTCTTTATTTTGTTGCCTTACTGACTTAGTTCTCTCAGCATCCTAATCATCAGTGTTTTGAGTTCTGCATCTGATAGGTTCACTATCTCTGTTTTCTTTAGCTCTTTTTCTGGGGGTTTGTTCTGTTCCTTCATTTGGGCCATATGTTTTGCCTCCTCAATTTTGTGGCCTCCCTGTGTTTGTTTTTATGTATTGGGTAGAGCTGCTTTTACTCCCTGTTTTAGTAGCACGGCCTATGTAAAAAAAAAAAAAAGCACCTGTAAATTGCAAGGGTATGGAAACCCACTTCACTACTTTGTGGCTGTGTGTGTGCGGGGTTTGGGGGGGGGGGCGGGTTAGAGAGAAGTGAATTGAACCACCTGGCTCCTGAGTCCTGCTGGTCACTTGTCCTGCTTCCAGTGACCTCAATCCCCTCCCATAGGCAATTGGAAGCCTTGTAGCTGCTGCCATTGGGTTTACATAGGTTCTAAGCCAATGTAGGTCATTTAAGTGTTGAAAATCGGGCAGATTCTTCCATCACACCTTCCCCCACTGGTTTTTACTAATAGAGGTAGTGAGGGTTTATTTTCCTGGTGCCAGAACCATGGGTTGTACAGTCTGGTTTTGGCCTTCTAAAGTATCCTTTCTGATTTTTATCCAACACACATGAACATGGGACTGTCTGTTCTTCTGCCACCTCTACCACCACCTTTCCACACCACACTGCATTCTCTCTGCCCAGGTTCATGACTCTGCCCCTCCTACCTCTCTGGATGAATATGACTTCTTTAAATCTTTGGTTGTTGGATTCCCACACAGCTCAATTTTCTGATGGTTCTGGGTGTTATTTGTTTTTGAGATCTGGTTGTAATTCTTCCATGGTTGTGTGAGAAAGTGAAGCATGTATACCTATGTCTCCATCTTGACTGAAAGTCGCAACTTGTAATTAAAGAAGCATTTAGTGGGTGCCTGATGGACACTGAAACAAGTTCTGATGTGTTTAAAAACTGAGGACTCAAGAACAACTGTAAATTAACATTGAGGGTTGAACCAATTATACATTTTTTCTATAACTAAATTACAAGCTTCTAAAGGGAAAATAATATTGTTACAACCATGTGCTAAGCCCTATGGGTACTTTGCATGCTTGAAATAATGCAATCATCCCAAAAGTTTGTAGGGAAAGTCTCAGTATTCCCCAATTTATAATTATAAAGCCTGGTATTGAGAAGGTTTAAGTGATAAATAAACTGGCTGGCAAAAAGTAGAGCCAAGGTTCACATCCTAGAAGTCACTACTTGTCACTTTGATATTCCCACCCCACGCATCTTCCCACCCTCACTGGAACTGGCAGGAGAGACCAGGATATGCTCTGATTTAGTGAAAGTTAAATGTACTTATGGGTTGATTAATCAATTACTATTATTGTTATGTATAATGTTACTTATATTTATTGTAGATGCCCTTTATCAAGCTGAGAAACTCACCTTTTATTCTGTTTGTTGAGTTTATCTATTTTAAAATAGTGTAAGATATTTTTAATGACTTTTTTATCCCTTGATTTTTTCTTTTTTTTTCAAATCATTATTTATTATTATTTTATTACAGCTGCCCTAATTTTTCTCCCTCTGCCTTTCTCCACCCATTCCATCCCCAGTCCCACAGTCAATTCCCACACTGTTATCCATGCCTGTGGGTCACTCAGGGTCACAATTTTTGTTGAGTCACTTCCCCTTTTGTTCGCCATTATCTCCTTCATCCACTTACCTCTGGCAGCTTTCAGTCTGTTTCACATTTCCATGTCTCTGGTTTTATTTTGCTCTTTACTTTACATTGTTCATTATATTCCTCTTATAGGTGAGATCATGCTATTATTATTGTGTATTATTTATTGATTGACATATCAGGTCTATGTTGGAAACATCCAGTCATTGTTAGTAATAATGAAAATGGTTTGTAGGACATCAACATAACCTGGCAGCCAAGTTGAGTGTTCTGAAATGCACATGCATAGAAAATGTTGACTTCACTGTACTAGTCAGTAGGAAAAGTAGATGCCATTGAGTGGCCGTGTGTATTGTGTGACCACTGAATTTAAAATGACTGACTAGAGTAATTAATTTTCATTACATTTCACATTAAGATTGAACATTCCTCTGTGGAAACCCTCTGGATGATTCAGAAGGCCTTGACTATGGGCAACTGGTGTTTGGCAGGTTTATCACAACAATGTGCCCATTCATATATCACGTCTCATGCAGTCATTTGGCAAAACATCAAATTACCCCGGTGACTCAACCCAAATTTGGTTCCCAGCAACTTGTGGCTTTTTCCAGGATGAAAATCGCCTTCAAAAGGGAAAAGATTAAAGGTCATTGATGACATTCAGGAAAAAAAAAAGATGGAGCAGCTGATGGTTGTTGGGAGAATTGTGTGAAATCCCAAGGTGCCTACTTTGGAGGAGACTGAGGCATCATTGTACTATACACAATGTTTCCTGTATCTTATATCCCTTTCAATAAATGTCTCTATTTTTCATATTATATAGACAGATACTTTCTGGACAGAACTCAAATGTATTTATAATTTTTAGATATTACTGATAGTTTGTTCCTTTTATAATATATAATATCTATCTATCTCAACAATTTTTGAGAAAGTTTTTCAAAATATTTTATTTATCTATTTTTTAAAGAGAGGGGATAGGAGGTAGATTAAGAATGAGAAAACATCGATGTGAAAGAGAAACATTGATCAATTGCTTCTTTTATGCATCCTGACCAGGGACTGAACCCACTACCCAAGCATGTGCACTGACTGGGAATTGAACAAGCAGACTTTCACACTGTGGAACAATGCCCAACCAACTGAGCTGCACCAGTCAGGGCTTAAAGTTTATTTTCTCTTATATTATCATGGCCACTTTAAATCTTTTTGATTACTATTGTGTTGCTTATATCTTCATTCTTTTATTTTCAAAATGGAAAAATGAACACTCAAATTGTTTAAATAATGTGATGAGATATGAATGAAGAATCCATAAACAATATATACAGCCATCAACAAGGATCAAAAGCCATGGTGGATTTTGAGCACACACTAGTGATAAGAACTACAAATCCAACATATAAACAAAACAGATCATGAAAGGATCACTGCCAAAATGAAATAAAAAAGTTAAATGTGAGAGTAAACGACCTACTTAACTAAAATAAAAGAAACGCAAATCAGTGCTACTCATGTGTGATGATCAGAAATTGAGTGAATATTTAACACTTTTGAACTAGCTTGTAATTGTCTTGATATCCAAAGGTGTTATCAGTCATGTCATGTTGAATATGAAGACAAGTTTAAGTGATGTCAGCCTCACATAATTGATGCACATAGGGCCCCACATAAGTTCTAGTCATGTGTTGTAATTCTATGTAGTAATCAGCTGCAGTTTGGAATGTAATATTAGTGTTTTACCATGGATAGCTCAAGATTCACTGAATTAAAAATATATTTAAAATATTCTTGTCAAATCATAAAGCTTACAAAAGAAAAAAACCTCAATATTGTCATTTTGTGGATAAGAACTCATACTGCTAATAATATAACCATTTATAAAAACAATTTAATAGTATTTATGTAGACTTAAAATTGTATATAACCAAAGATGGCATGGCCATTGTGGTTAAGTTAGTTGGACTGTTACCCCTTGAACCAAAATGTTGCAGGTTCAGTTCCTAGTCAGGGCACATGCCTGGGTTGCAGGCTCAGTTTCAGTCAGGACACATGTAAGAGGGAACAGATACACATTGCTCTCTCAAACTGATGTTACTCTCCCTCTCTCCTTTCGTTCCTCTCTCTTTAAAGTCAATGAACATGTTCTCAGGAATGGATTAAATAAATAAATAAATAAATAAACAATCATTAAGAAATCACTTCTACTATCAATCCTATGGAAATGATTGTCCTGCTGGTTAAGAGCTACACAATTCCAGCACTATGTTGAGCTACAACAAAGCAAAAAAATCATCCAGATTGAAAAGAAAGAAGCAGAATTGTCTTTATTTGCAGAAGACATGATACTGCACATACAGAATTTCAAAAATGCCACCAAGAAACTACTAAAACTGAAAGAATGAATCAAGTAAAGTAGGAGGATACAAATTATGATTCGCAAATCAGGTGCATTTTTATGTGCCAGTAATGAACTAATGAAATTAAAATTTTATAAAATTTATTTATTTTAATTGTCATTCATGTACACTTCTCTGTTTTTTACTCACATACCAACTAACCCTCCTCCCACCAGTGCTCCTGACCTCCCTCTCATTTCCACTCCCCTTAGTTTCTGTCCATGTGTTATTTATACTTGTTCCTGTACACCCTTCTTCCCCTTTTCCACTGAAATTCTCCCCCCTCTCCCTTCTTGTCCCTGTCAGCTTTTTCTCTATTTCAGTGTATTTGGTTATATTTTGTTTGATTGTTTGTTTTGTTCTTTAGCTTCCTCTTAAAGGTGAGATCATATGGTATTTGCCTTACTCTGTCTGGCTTATCGCACTCAGCATAATGCTTTTTTAGTTCCACCCATGCTGTTACAAAGGGTACCAGCTCCTTCTTTCATTCTGCTGCATAGAATTAATTCCATTGTGTAAATGTACCATAGGTTTTGGACTCATTCATTGACTGATGGGTGCCTAGATTTCTTCCAGCACTTGGCTATTGTGAATTATGCTGTTATGAACATTGGGGTGCATAGGATCTTTTGGATTGCTGTTTCAGTGTTCCTAGGATATAATCCTAACACTGGAATTGCTAGGTAAAAAGACAGATACATTTTTAGTTTGCTGAGAAAACTCCATACTGTTTTCCATAGTGGTTGTACCAGTCTACAATACCACCAACAGTGCACTAGGGTTTCTTTTTCTCTCCAAACTCTCCAACACTTGTTGTTTGTCGCTCTGTTTATGTTGGCCATTTTGACTGGTATAAAGTGGTATCTCATTGGGGTTTTAATTTGCATCTCTCTGATAGCTGGCAATATTGAGCATCTTTTCATGTGACTCTGGATCTTCTGTATGTCCTCCTTGGAGAAATGTCTGTTCAAGTCCTTTGCCAACTTTTTACTTAGGTTGTTTGCCTTCTTGGAGTGGAGTGGTGTAAGTCATTTGTATACTTGGAGATTAAAACCTTGTCTTAGGTATCATTGGCAAAAATGTTTTGCCATACAGTTGGATCTCTTTTAATTTTAATACTGTTTTCTTTAGCCATGCAGAAGCCTTTAATTTTGAGGAGATCCCATTTGTTTATTCTTTCCTCTCTGTTCCTTGCTCTAGGGGACATATCAGTAAAAATGTTGCTGCATGGAATATCTGAGATTTTCCTGCCTATGTTCTCCACTAGGATTTTAATGGTGTCATGGCTTATATTTAAGTCTTTTATCAACCTTGAATTTATTTTGGAGTATGGTATAAGTCGGTGCTTAAATTTCATTTTTTCTTGCCTGTAGTTGTCCAGTTCTCCCAACACCATTTGTTGAAGAGGCTATTTTTACTCCATATTATGTTGTTGCCCACTTCATCAAATGTTAATTGACCACAGAGACTTGAGTATATTACTGGGCTCTCTGTTCTGTTCCATTGGTATTAGTGCCTGTTTTCATTCCAGGCCGTTTTGATTTGAGTGGCCTTGTAATACAGTTTGGTATCACATATTGTGATCCCTCCTACTTAGTTCTTCTTTCTCAAAATTGCAGCTGCTATTCAGGATCAATTATGGTTCCATATATATTTTTGAAGTGTTTATCCTATGTTTGTGAAATATGTCATTGGTACTTTAATAGGTATTGCATTGAATTTGTAAATTTCTTTGGGTAGTATGGACATTTTGATGATGATAATTCTTCGAATCCATGAACACTGTACATGTTTCCATTTGTTTGTGTTTTCCTTGATTTCTTTCTTCAGTGTTGTGCAGTTTTCTGCATACATGTCTTTTACCTCCTTGGTTAGGTTTATTCCTCGGTATTTTATTTTTGTTTTTGCTCTATCAAATGGGATTTTTTTCTTGATTTCTGCTTCTGTTGTTTCATTGCTAGTATATAGAAATTCCTTTGATTTCTGAATATTGACTTTGTATTCCACTGTTTTGCCAAATTCATTTATTAGGTTGAACAGTTTTGGGGGATAGTCTAGGATTTTCCATGCACATTATCATGTCATCTCCAAACAATGACAGTTTTGTTTCCTCCTTTTTGATTTGTATGCATTTTATATCCTTTTCTTCTCTGATCGCTGTGGCTAAAACTTCCAATATTATATTGAATAGAAGTGGTGAAAATGGACAACTTTGTCTTGTTCCTGAACTTAGTGGGAAAGCTTTTAGTTTTTGCCTATTTAGTATGATGTTAGCTGTAGGTCTCTCATAAATGGCCTATATTATGTTGAGGACTGCTCCCTCTATTTCCACTTTGCTGGGTGTTTTTATCATAAATAAGTGCTGTACTTTCTCAAATACTTTTTCTGCATCTATTGATATGATCTTCTGATTTTTGTCTTTGCTTTTGTCTATGTGAGTATTACACTTACTGATTTGTGGATATTGAATCATTCTTGCTTCCCTGGGATGAATCCCTATTAGTCATGGCGTATAATCTTTTTAATGTATTGTTAGATGCACATTGCCACCATTTTGTTGAGAATTTAAGCATCCATGTTCATCAGGGATTTTGGGCTGAATTTTTCTTTCTTTGTTGTGTCTTTATTTGGTTTTGAGATTAGGATGATGTGGGCTTCATAAAAAGAGTTTGGGAGTCTTCCAACATTTTAGATTTTTTGGAATAGTCTGTGAATGATAGGAGTTAGCTCTTTCTTAAACACTTTGTAGAATTCTCCTGTGAAGCCATCTGGTCCAAGGCATTTGTGTGTTTTTTTTTTTATTTTTATTATTACTGCTTCAATTTAATCTGCTGTTATTGGTCTGTTCATGCTTTCTGCTTCTTCGTCATTGAGTTTGGAAGATTGTGTTTTTCTAGAAATTTGTCCATTTCACCTAGGTTTTCAAATTATTTGTCATACAGTTTTCATAGTAATTTCTTACAATCCTTCGTATTTCTGTGGGGTCACTTGTAATCCCTCTTCTTTCATTTCATTTAAAAATTTTTTCAAGTTTATTCTTCACTCTTTTACTTATTCCTGTAACTTTTGTATCTCTCTTTCTTTTTATTTAATTATTGTTCAAGTACAGTTTTCTGTCTTTACTCCCATTCCAGCCAACTCCCCCTTGCTCCCCACCTCCCTGCCATTTCCACCCCCTAGTTGTTGTCTATATGTTCTTTACACTAGTTCTTGTAAATTCTTTCCATTTTTCCTCTGAAATTTTCTCACCTCTCCTCTCTGGTCACTGTTCCCCTGTTCTCTACTTCATTGTCTTTTTTTTTTTTTGCTTGCTTGTTCATTTTCTTGATTAGGTTCCTGTTAAAGGTGAGATCATATGGTATTTGCCTTTCAACACCTGGCTTATTTCACTCAGCATAATGCTTTCCAGTTCCATCCATGTTGTTGCAAAGGGTAGGAGCTCCTTCTTTCTTTCTGCTGCATAGAATTCCATTGTGTATATGTACCATAAATTTTTTGATCCATTCATTTACTGACATCCTAGAGGAGAACATTGGCAGGAAAATCTCAGATATTTCATGCAGCAGCCTTTTTACTGATATGTTTTCTAGAGCAAGGAATATAAAGGAAAGCATAAACAAATAAAGAAAAAAATAAACAAAAGAATAAACACATTTTGATGGGATCTCATCAAAATTAAAAGCTTCTATGAATAAGTATGAAGGACACATGGACAATAACTAAGATGGGGGGTGGAGATGGGAGGGGGGTGGGGAGCACTGGGGGAGGAGGGCTGGGAATACAAGAAAGAAAACTGTACTTGAACAAAAGTTAAATAAAAAAATTAAAAGCTTCTGCGCGGCTAAAGAAAACAGCATTAAAATAAAAAGACAACCAACTGTATGGGAAAACATATTTGCCAATGATACCTCAGACAAAGGTTTAATCTCCAAAATACACAAAGAACTTACATGACTTCACTCTAAGAAGACAACTAACCCAAGTAAAAAATGGGCAAAGGACTTGAACAGACACTTTTCGAAGGAGGACATACAAAGGATCCAGAGACACATGAAAAGATGCTCGATATCGCTAGCTATCAGAGAGATGCAAATTAAAACCACAATGAGATACCACTTCACACCAGTCAGAATGGCTATCATAAACAAAGAAACAAACAACAGATGTTGGAGAGGTTATGGGGAAATGGGGAGCCTAGTTCACTGTTGGTGGGATTGCAGACTGGTACAACCATTATGGAAAACAGTATGAAATTTTCTCAGAAAACTAAAAATGGAACTGCCTTTTGACCCAGCAATTCCACTGCTGGGATTATATTCTAAGAACCCTAAAACACCAATCCAAAAGAACCTAGGCACCCCAATCCTCTTTCATTTCTGATTGTGTTTATTTGTGTCCTCTCTCTTTTTTTATTTATGAGCCTACTTAAAGGCTGTTTGATTTTGTTTATCTTTAAAAAAAAACAGCTTCTGGATTCATTGATCTTTAGAATTGTGCTTTTAGTCTCGATGTCATTTAATTCTGCTTTGATCTTTGTTATTTTCTTCCTTCTCTTTCTCTGGGCAGTCTTTGTTGTTGTTCCTAGAGTTCTTGAAAGCATGGGGTTAGGTTATTTAATTTAAATGTGTCTCTATTTTTTTAGGTAAGCCTGTACTGCTAGGAACTTTCCCCCCACCAGTACTGTTTTTGCTGTGTCCCATAAGTTTTGGGTTGTTATGAGTTTATTTTCATTTGTTTCCAGAAACTTTTAGATTTCTTCCATAATTTAATTATTGACCCATTCATTGTTTAGTAGCATGCTATTCAATCTCCATGATTTTGTGTTTTGTTTTGTTTTGTTTTTCTTGGAGTTGGTTTCCAGTTTCAGTCCCTTGTGGTTGGAGAAAATGCTTGAGATGATTTCAATTTTCTTGAATTTGTTGAAGTTTGTTTTGCATCCTATCATGTGTCTATCTTTGAAAATGTTCCATGTGCATTTGAAAAGCAGGTGTACTTAGCTTCTTTGGGATGAAGGGCCCTAGGTATATCAGCTAAGTCCATTTCATCTTAGGGCATTGCTCAATGACATGATATCTTTTTTAATATTTTGTTTGGAAGGTCTGTATGTTTTTGACAGTGAGGTGTTAAAATCTCCCACTATAATTGTGTTGCTGTCAATATCTTTCTTGAAGTCCTCTAAGATTTTTTAAATATATTTGAGTGCTCCTATGTTGGGTGCATATATATTTACAATGTTTATGTCTTGTTGGATTCTTCCCTTGAGTATTATGTAGTGACCTTCTGGGTCTCTTTTTATGTCCCCCTTTTGAAGTCTATTTTGTCTAATATGAGTATTGCTACCCTGGCTTTTTTTTCTCTGTCCATTTGCTTGAAAAATTTGTTTCTAGCCCTTCACTTATAGTCTGTGTAGGTCTTTTGTGCTGAGGTGGATCTCTTGTGGAAGCCATATGTCTGAGTTATGCTTTATTATCCATTCAGCTATTCTATATCTTTTGATTGGAGCATTTAATCCATTTACATTTAAGGTTATTATTATTATTTTTAATATAATTTTTATTTAATTCTTGTTCACGTACAGGTTTCTGTCTTATATTCCCAACCCTGCCCGCCCCCCACCCCATGCTCCCCGCCTCCCTCCCCTTTCCACCCCCCACCCTTAGTTATTGTCCATGTGTCCTTTATACTTGTTCATGTGAGTCCATTCCCTTTTCCCCTATAATTCTCTCCCCTCTCCCCTCTGAACCTTGTCAGCCTGTTCCATATTTGAGGTTATTATTGATAAGTGCTTATCCATTGCCATTTTTGTACCTGTGTTCCTCTCTGTCTCTCATTTTTCTTTTGTTTTCATAAAGCAGTCCTTTAGCATGTCTTGCAGAGCGGGTTTGGTGCACATGTATTCTTTTAGATTTCTTTTTTCTTGGAAGCTCTTCATTTGGCCTTCTATCTTGATTGAGAGGTTTTCTGGGTGAAGTAACCTTGGTTGCAGGCCTCTGTTTCTCACTACTTGTAATATTCCTCTCCATTCTCTTCTTGCTTGGAGCATTTCCATTGACAAGTCAACAGGTAACCTTATTGGGGCTCCCTTGTATGTTACTTCCTGTTTCTCCCTTGCCACCTTTAAGATTCTCCTTCTGTCTTGAAATTTTCCCATTTTAATTATAATTTATTTTGAAGAGGGTCTCTTTGGGTTTCTTTTGATTAAGACTCTCCGTGATTTCTGGATTTGTGTGACTTTTTCTGTCATTAAATTAGGGGAGTTTTTTATCATTACTCTTTCAAATAGGTTTTCTATCTCTTGCTCTACTTCTTCTTTTCTTATCCCTATTATTTAGATATCATTACATTTCATATTGTCTTGCCTTTCTGTTTATTTGTTTTTGTTCTTTGTGAGTCTCTTCTTTTTCCTTGCTCTTTTTTTCTACTTTGTCTTCCAGCTTGCTAATCCAATCTTTTGCCTCATCAGTTTTGCTTTTGATACCTTCCACTGTGTACTTCAGTTCAGAAATTGTATTTTTTATTTCCTCTTGGCCCTTGTTAATAGTTTCTATTTTCTATTTTATGTTGATATAGTTTGCAGTGAGTTCATTGTCATTCCCCTATAGTTTCTGGTAGCTCATTGTGAGCTCTTTGAAGTTCTGGATAACCAGTGCTGTGAATTCAGTATCTGGTAGCTCACTTGCCTCTATTTTATCTAGCATTCTTTCTGAGGTTTCCTCTTTTCCTTTCATTTAGGGATTGTTTCTTTTTCTTCCCGTTGTTTATGAGACTCTTTTTGTTAGCTTCAGCTTCTTAAATTGATTTGTTCTGGCTCCCTGGGTTTATGGTGTGTACTTCTGTGATAGAATACCTGTTCAATTTAGTGGTATGGTCTCCTGATCTTCTAAGCTCACTGGTCTTGGGCTGTCCTTTAAGTTGACTCTGTGTTTGTTTTTGAATTTTGATCTTATTTGGGTCTTTCTTTTTTGGGACCTTCCCACCAGTTGATTAATTGATGGTCACTCTGTCCACCACCTCTTGTAATTTGTTGTGCCAGTGAGGGCAGGTTGTGTTGAAGCTTGTTCTTCCTTGTGTGCAAGGTTTTGAGGATTCTCTATTGCTCTTGTTCAGTTGTTTGCACTTGGTAGTTCCTTCACTATTTAGTTTTATTTCCAGATAGGTACTGGATTGAGGTTTGTATGTTTTCTCCTCCCTCCTTCACCATCTTCTGTTGTTATCTGTTGGTGGTTCGTTTGTTGTTGGGTTTCCTCTTCCAGTGGGTATCCTGGTATTCACCACTTCCACCTACTCTTTTTTTGTGATCAGTTGGAGAGGCAGGCAAAATGGTTTATGAGAGCAGGAAAGTGCTCTATGAGATTTACAGTAGCAGCTAGTAGAGAAGAGATAGGAGATCCTTTGGCTAGGTATAGTGTTAATCATAATCTTTATCCCAAGTAGCCACTTTTAAGAAATGATGGAAAGAAGATAAGACTCTTGTTGGGAAGGGAAGAATTGTGAGTTGGATCTAGAAAGCAGTGAGGCTGTGGGAGGTCATATTCTGAGGTAAGGTGAGAGTAAAGGATAGTAAATAGGTGTAGTGTGTGAGAGAATAGAGTTAACCACTATAGTAATAGAGCTTAGGAAACTATAAAGTGAGCTAAGATCCGGGACGGGTGATGCAAAGTATTCACCATAGTATGGAACAGCTATTATTTACAATAATATTTGAGCAACAATCATATGACAGAATCTATGTAATCTGGAGAACATAAATAAGGGGTATAAAACTTTGAGTAGTGTGCTAAAGGAACACAAGTGATGTGAAAGATAGTAAATTAGCAATACATTGTGGGAGAGAGAACAGGGGTGTCCTGTCAAATGATACAATATAACCAGCCAAGCATAGAAGACTATACAGAAAGAAAAGGAGTACAAAGATACTCTTAAAATATAAGATGTAAGAATAATAAAAATAATAATAATACAATATGCAGTTGCTTGTAGTTCCTCCGCAATAGCAACATAAATTTTGTCTAACTGTCTTAATTGTTGGGATGCCCCCTCCTTGGGTCCAACTCTTGACCTTTCACAGTTTGAAGTTTTTTATCTCACTTGTGGGTATTAAAACAGAAGGAAAAAAAGGCAGGATAAGTGTGTAATAAGAGGTAAAATTGGAAAGAAAGGAACAAAGAATAAAACAAGAAAGAAGGAAAGAGAGGAAAAAGGTATTGAAAGATAAAACAGCAATAAAAATTAAAAAAAATAAAAGATTGCTTAAGAAAAAAGAAAAAAACACCTCTTGTTGGTTTCAAACTTCCCAAACTGTTTTTTCTGGTCTTGCTGGCTGCAGCAGGCTGAGGGGCCATTGGTGTGGCCTTTTTCATATACTCAGTCAGTCTTGCAAGTATTCTCCCAAGAGCTATTCTGGTGCTTCTCTCCAGCACCCCAGGTGGGGAATGCAGGTCTTCCTTAGAAAGCTCTTTTCCCTGGGGTCATTGCTGTGGGCTGGGTTGTGGGTGAGCACATACACTGGCCAGGCTGCCTGGATCCCAGGCTTGGGTGCAAACCCTTTCTAGTGGGGAAAGGCAGGGACTTCTGTGCAATTGCTGCCCGACTGGGTGGGAAGTCTTCCAAACAGTTTTACTTTTTGAGAAATTCCTCCTACTCAAGCCTGCTGCTCAGTACATCCCAATTCTCCAGCCATACCAGTGACAATCAGGGTCAGTGCGTGTCACTGCAGGGTTCTCAACTCTCCCAAGCTGGTGGCCATAGACTCATTAGGTGATCACGGCTCTTGTGTGTTTGCCTCTTTGTACTTATTCCCCTCTCTGCAACATCAAGGTGTTTCCTGGTGTTGTCTAAACCCTGCTTGGCCAGGGAAGGAAGGAGTAGTTGACCCGGCTCTCTCCCAAGGACTATGTGGCAGGCCCATGGTTCCCAAAGAGTCTGAAGTAGACACAGCACCAGGCGCAGGGGGCTGGTCCGGGGGCTGGTCCGGGGGCTGGTCCTGGGGCTACAGCCCTGTCTCCGTATTGGCCCCTGGGCCCTTATTGTCCTGCAGTAGTCTCCTTACCTTCTGTTTTGTTTTTTTTTTCAGTATCCGCTACAATTTCTGGTCTCTTATTTTCATATATGCTGGGGTACTGTTGACTGTTTGCTCTGTTCCTCCATAGATCGGCCAGGTTTTTCTCCGGAGTGTAGGGGGAAATGGAATCTGCTCTCTCTTGTGCCGTTGCCATCTTCCAACCTAGAATTGGATTTTTTTTAAATCCCCTTTTTAATTGCTTCAAAAAGAGCTAAATACCTGGAATATACCTAACAAAAGATATTAAAGATCTGTACCTGGAAAATTGTAAGTCATTGGAGAAAGAAATTAAGGAAGATACAAATAAGTGGGAACACAAACTGTGTTCATGGATAGGGAGAATCAACATCATTAAAATGGCTATACTACTCAAAACAATCTATAGATTCAACATGGTTTCTATTGAGATTCCAGTGATGTATTTCACAGAACTGGATCAGCTTCTTCAAAAATTTATATGGAAGTACAAAGGCTCTGCATAGCAAAAGCAATTCTGTGAAAGAGAAAAGTTGGGGGAATCACACCACTTAATGCTAAATATACTACAGGGCTATAGTAATCAAAACAGTGTGGCACTGGCTTAAAAACAGACACATAGATCAATGAAACAGTATAGAAAATCCAGAAATAAACCACAAATTTATATTCAATTCATATTTGACAGAAAAAGAAAGCACATACAATGGGCTGAAGATAGTTAATTCAATAAATGGTGTTGGGAAATTGTAGAGATAGGTGCAAAAAATGAAACTAGACCACCTTTTTACAACACACACAGGAATACATTCTAAATGGGTCAAAGACTTAAATGTTAGACACAGAACTATAGAAGTTGTAGAATAAAACATAGGCAGCAAAATCTCAGACATTCCTCATAGCAATATTTTATTAGATATATGTATCCCCTCAGGCAAGAAAAACAGAAGCAAAAATAAAAAATGGGAATGCATCAAACCACAAAGTTTTTGCGCAGCAAAAGTAAACAACTACAAAATAAAAAGACAATACAGAAAATGAGAGAACATATTCACTGATAAATCTGCCAAGGTGTCAATATACAAAATATATAAGAAACTTAGAGTAATCAACATCCCCCCAAGTAAAAAATCCAGTTAAAATATTGTGTAAAGGACCTGAATAGACACTTCTCCAAAAAGGACATATAGATGAAAAGATGTTTGAAGTCACTACTCATGAGGGAAATGCAAAATAAAGTCATAATAATATATAACCTCAAACCTGTCTGAATTGCTATCACAAATAAATCAACAAAAGAGGACTGGTGAGGTTGTAGACAAAGGGGAACCATTTTGCACTATTGGTGAGAGTACAGACTGGTGCAGCCACTGGGGAAAGTAGTATGGAGATTTCTTAAAAAGTTAAAGTGGATTTGCCTTTTAACTCAGTGCCCTCCCATCTGGGAATATACCCAAAGTAACACAAAACACTAATTAGAAAGACAGTAGCACCCCTATGTAGGTTGCAGCACTAATTACAATTGCCAAGATATAGAAGCAGCCCAAATGTCCACCAGTACATGAGCATATAAAACAACTATGGGATATTCACACAATGGAATACTACTCAGCTGAAAAAAGAGGAAGAAAATTCTAGTCTTTGGATAGTATGGATGCTTTGGAGAACATTATGCTAAGTGAAATAAGCCAATCAAAGAAAGAGAAATAACATAATTTGCTGAGTCACTCATAAGTAAAATCTAATGAACAAACTGAACTAACAAGCAAAATAAAGACAGACTCACAGATAGAAAGCAGGATTACAGCTAAGGGGGTGGAGGAATTGAGAAAAAAAGGAAAACGGACTCATGTACATGGAAAACAGTGTGATGATTGTTGAGGGGGTGGACATGGGATATAAGGGGACTAAATAGTAACAGAAAAATACAAAAAAATTAATAAAATTTAAAAAAGAAAAAGAATTACACACAATGACAATCACGGTCATGAAAATAAGGAAAGCATAATTTAATTTAATAGCAGTAATAAGAGGCTAAGTATATTCATTTATTTATTTCATGTTTTTATTGTTGTGCAATTACAGCTGTCCCAGTGTTCTCCCCATTACTCTCCCATGCCCTACCCACACCCACGTCCCACATTCAATCCTACTCAACCAATGTCTTTGTCACTGGTCCATGTCAAAGGACCATGGGTCCTTTATACATGCTCCTTGATGATGCGTTCCCTTCTTTGCCCCATTAGCCCCCTCCCCCATACCCTCTGGTTAACTATCAATTTGTTCTTTATTTCCATATCTCTGGTTATATTTTGCTCTCTGGGCTGTTTCACTTATTAGGTTCCAAATAGAGGTGAGATAGTATGGTATTTGTCTTTCATCACCTAGCTTATTTCACTGAGCATAATGCTCTCCAGTTCCATCTATACTGTTGCAAAGAATAGGAGTTCTTTCTTTCTTCTATCTCTTTCTTTCTTCCTTCCTTCCTTCCTTCCTTCCTTCCTTCCTTCCTTCCTTCCTTCCTTCCTTCCTTTGTTCTTTCTTTCCTTCTTTCTTTCCTTCTTTCTTTCCTTCTTTCTTTCATGTACAATTCCATTGTGTAAATTTACTACAGGTTTTTAATCCACTCATTTACTTGTGGGCACTTAGGCTGTTTCCAGCACTTGGCTATTGTAAATAATGCTGCTATGAACATTGGGGAACAGAGGATTTTTGAATTGGTGTTTTAGGGTTCTTGGGGTATAACCCCAGCAATGGATTTGCTGAATCAAAAGGCATTTTCATTTTTAGTTTTCTGAAAAAATTCCACAATGTTTTGCATGATGGTTGCACAAGTTTGCATTACCAACAGTAGACTAGGGTTCCCTTTTCTCCTCAGCCTAGCCAGACCTTATTCATTGATTTGTTTATGATAGCCACTATGAATACTATGAAGTAGTATTTCATTGTGCTTTTAAGTTGTATCTCTGATGGTTAGTGATGCTGAGAATTATTTAATATATTTCTGGGCTCTCTCTATGTGCTCCTTGGAAAGTGTCTGTTCAGGTCCTTCCCCCATTTTTATTTGCATTTTTAAAAATTGTTTAAATATAGTTGTCTCCATTTTCCTCCACTACTCCTTCAACCCCAGCTGTCCCCACTTCCCACCCTTGATCCTACATCCCTTTGATTTTGTCCCTGTGCCCTTTATACGTGTTCCTGAAAAAGCTTCTCCCTTTTTCTCCCATTATCACCCCCCACCTATGGTTTCTGTCAGTTTCTTCTTAATTTTAATGTCTCCAGTTATATTTTGGTTTTTTTTTTCATTTGTTTTGTTGATTAGGTTCCACTCATAGTTTACAGCATGGATGGATCTGGAGAGCATTATACTAAGTGAAATAAGCCAGGCAGTGAAAGGAAAATACTATATGATACCTATAAGTGGAACCTTTGCCCATTTTTAATTGGATTGTTAGTGTTCCTGGTGTAAATTTGGATGGGTTCATTATATATTTTTGGCATCAATCCATTATCTAAGGTATCATTTGCAAGTATATTTTTACATATGGTTGGTCCAATTTTCATTTTGACTTTTTCTTTAGCCATGTGGAAGCCTTTTAATTTTATGAACTTCCATTTGTTTATTATTTTTCTTTATAATCTTTGCTCTAGGGAATATGTTGGTAAAAATACTGCCAGGTGGAGTATTTAAAAATTTCCTGCCCATGTTTTCCTCTAGGACTTTTATGGTGTCACTATTTATAGTTAAGTCTTTTCTTTATCGTTTATTGTTGTATATGATGTAAATTGATGATTGTAATTTTTTTGCATATAGTTGTTCATATCTCCCAACACAATTTGTCAAAGAAGCTATTATTCTCTATTTTATACTCCTTCCACAGTTATCAAATATTAATTGACCATAGAGACTTGGGTTTGTCTCTGGGTTCTTTATTCTGTTCCATTACTCTATGTGTCCATACTTATGCCAGTACCAGATTGTTTGTATTACAATCTCCTCGTAATATAGTTTGATATCATGTATTGTATTTCTTC
This sequence comes from Sturnira hondurensis, assembly GCF_014824575.4. Taxonomy (NCBI): domain Eukaryota; kingdom Metazoa; phylum Chordata; class Mammalia; order Chiroptera; family Phyllostomidae; genus Sturnira; species Sturnira hondurensis. The sequence continues at coordinate 1,929,775 of NW_028081875.1, forward strand.
CTACTTTGTTCTTCTTTCTCAAAATTGCTGAGGCCATTTGGGGTTGTTTATGGTTCTGTAAATATTTTGGAAATGTGTGTTCTGTATCTGTGAAGCATGCCATTGGTATTTTAATAAGGATTGTGTTGAATGTAACCATTGCTTCGACTGATTTTACAAAATGTATGAACATTTTGATGATATTAATTCTTCCATTCCATGGACATGGTATATGCTTCCATTTATTTGTGTTTCCCTTAATTTCTTTTTTCAATGTTGTGCAGGTTTCTGAGTACATGTCTTCTACCTTCTTGGTTAGGTTATTCCTAGGTACTTTATTTTTCTTGTTGCTATGCAAATAAAACTTTTTCTAACTTAAGTTTCTGATATTTCATTGATGGTATACCAAAATGGCTTTGATTTCTGAATATTAACTTTTTATCCTGCTGTTTTCGAAAATTAACTTATTCAAGTAGTTTTTTTGGTGGAGCCTGTAATGTTTTCTATGCACACTAGCATATCATCTGTAAACAATGACAATTTCACTTCTTCCTTTCCAATTTGAGGGCTATTTATTCTTTTTCTTGTCTGATTGTTGTGGCTAAAACTTCCACTACTATGATGAATAGAAGTGGTGTAGGCATACACCCTGTCATGTTCCTAATCTTATTGGGAAACATTTAAATTTTGCTTGCTGAATATTATGTTGGTTGTAGGTTTTTTGTATATGGACTTTATTACATTGGGGTATGCTCCCTCTACTCTCACTTTGCTGAGTGTTGCTATCATAAGCGGGTGCTGTGCCTCATCAAAAGCGTTTTCTGCATTTATTGGTATTATCATGTGATTTTCTCTTTCTTTTATGTAATGTGTTACATTAGTTGATTTGTAAATATTGTACCATCATTGAATCTCTAGAATGAATCCCATATAATCATATGTTGTGATCTTTTTACTGTATTGCTGGGTGCAGTTTGCCAATATTTTATTGATTATTTTAGTGTCTGTGTTCATCAGTGATACTCGTCTGTAGTTTTCTCTCTTTGTTGTGTCTTTATATGATTTTAGAATTAGTATGATGCTGGCTTCATCAAGAGTTTGGGAGTCTTCCCTCTTCTTGGATTATTTGGAATAATCTGAGAAGGATAGGGGTTAGCTCTTCCTTAAATGTTTTATTTAAATTCTCTTATGAAACTCTCTAGTCCAGGGCTTTTGTGTGCTGGAATTTTTCTGATTACTGTTTCAATTTTACTAGCATCTATAGGTATATTCAAGCTTTCTGTTTCTTCTTCATTCAGTTTTGGAAGATTATATTTTTTCTAGAAATTGCCCATTTCACCCAGGTTTTCAAACTTCTTGGCATATAGTTGTTCATTGTGATTTATTACAATCCTTAGTATTTTTGTGTTATCCATTGTTATCTCTCCTTCTTCATTTTTTGTTTTGTTTATTTGTATCCTCTGTCTTTTTCTCTTGATGAGTCTGCTTTAAGGTTTGTTGATTTTGTAGATGTTTTCAAAGAACCATGTCCTAGATTTATTGATCCTTTTAATTGTTTCAACCTGTGTGTCACTTGATTGTGCTCTGATTTTGGTTCCCTTCTTTCTACTCATTCTAGGTTTTATTTGTTTTTGTTCCTCCAGTTCTTGTAGATGTAGGGATAGTTTTTTTTTTGTTTGAAATGTTTCTATTTTTTTTAAGTAGGCTTGTGTTATTATAAATTTCCCTCTCAGGACTGTCTTTGACGTGTCCCTCAGGTTTTAGAATGTTATGTATTCATTTTCATTTGTTTCCAGGAACTTTTTGATTTCTCCTTTGATTTCATTCTTAACCCATTCATTGTTTTATAGTATGCCATTCAATCTATATGAATTTGAATGTTTTTAAATTTTTTCCATGTTGTTGGTTTCCAGTTTCAGGCTCTTTTCATCCAAAAAATGTAAGATAGAATTTCAATTTTATTGAATTGTTCAGGCTGTTCTGCAACCTATCATGTAGTCTATTTTTGAAAATGTTCCATGTGCATTTGAAAAGAATTTGTATTTTGCTTTTTTGAGAGGAAATATTCTGTATATCAGTTAAGTTCATTTTACCCAGGGCATTGTTCAATGCTGCAATATCACTGTTGATTTTTTTATTTAAAGGTTTTCTTCATTTATTTTAGAGAGAAGGAGGTGAAGGAGAAAAGAGGGGGAGAAACATCACTATGTGGTTGCCTCTTCCATGCCCTTCACCAGGGACCTGGTCTGCAACCCACGCATGTTCCCTGACTGGGAATCAAACCAGGGACTACTTGGTTTGCAGGCTCACACTCAATCCCTTATTGATGCTTTGTTTGGAAAATATCTCCCTTTTTGACAGTGGAGTGTCAAAATCCCCTACTATATGTGCCTTGCTGTCTATGTCTTTCATGAAGTCCTCCAAGATTTTCTTATATAGTTGGGTGCTCTGATGTTGGGAGCATATGTGTTTACAATGTTTATGTATTCTTGATAGATTCTCTTTTTACTTGCTGTAGTAGTTTGCACTCAGTTACTTAAAGCTGTCACTAATTCCTTGGGAAGCCTTATAATCATTCTTTTGAATTCTATGTCTGATAGTTTGCTTGCTTCCATTTAATTTAGCTCTTTTACTGAGGATTCTTACATTCCTTTCAACTGCAGTTTTTTTTCTTTGTCTCCGCATTTTAGGTGACTCTTTTTTTTTGTTTCTGTGATTGTGAATGCTGTGTTTTGATAGCTGTCTTAATGAGATGAACTTCTGTGGTAGAGGTTCTGTGGGACTCAGTAGTACTATCCCTTTGATCTTATTGTCTAGATGCTCCAAGGTTACCCTTTATTATATTTGTATGGGCTTTCTTGTTGTACCTGGGCTTTACCTACTGGTGGCTTCTTTACTGGTGGGTTCTCCTCTCAAGTGGGCTTACTGGAAGTCACAACTCACACCTTGTCTTATATACTATTGTACAAGTGGTTGTCAACAAAGCAGTATTACCAGACAGCCAAACCTACACTATACAAAAGAACTCCACCACCACATCAGCAATCTCAACCTCAATTGAACAAAAATTAATAAAGATGAAGAGAGATTGTGGAAATTATAAGATATATCAATGGGAATATGCAGTGACTAAATATAGGGAAAATATCATTGCATGATAAGAAGGAAGATAATTTATAAGAGTTGTAATAGAACCAAGGCAAAGAAAAAGAGAGAACATACTTTAAAACATGAGTAAATCACAAAAAGGACAATGAGAACATTGGGGTTAAAAGAGGGAAGAGCATACTATGAGGTTTGAAGTAAAGTCAAAAAGATACTGGACCAACAGGAGCAAAACTGCAGAAAAAAAAACAAAGCAGGGTGAATAACGATGACAGCTGAGTGGATTTTAATAAAGGTGGGATGAAAATAAGAATATTGTAGAAAAGTGAAATTGAGATGTCTACAATAAAGAAAAATGAGTGTGAGAGGATGAGGGAAGCAACCTAATAAGAATAAGGAGTAAAGACCATGTTGATAGAGGCAGGGGGAAGGGAGAGAGAAGAGAATAAAGTAAGATTTTTCACTCAACTGATCAGAGAGACAGGGTGAAGGTGAAATCAAGCAAGACAGCAGAAGAGTATTCTATGGTATTTAAAGTAGAAACCAGACTTCCGCCAAGATGGAGGCATAGGTGGAAACACTGTGCATGCTCCCACAACCAAGTTTGAATACAACAAAAGTTTTGGAGAACTAGGGCACACCCAAAGACCAGAAAATGGAATTATACGGAAGTCCGACAGCTACGAACCATTCAACGGGGATGGTAAGAGAGGCAGAGCCAGCAGCGGAGCTGGGTCGGGCAGGACAGATCCCCTGACCTAGGCGCGTAGGTAGCCCAGAACTAGTCAGGGTGCGGGGCAGACTGACCAAGGTCGCACATTCGCGCACAGTGAGACGGACCACACAGGCCCCAGGGGGCGAACCCAGTGGTGGAGGGCTGAGGGCAGTGGCACACTCCTGTGCAGTGGAACAAAACGCGTGGGCCTGGTGACGGTGGTGGCTGTGGTGCCGGTGGGGGTCGCGGCTGCAGGCGGCAGAGGGAAGCCATTGTCCCTCTTTGACCCCGCCCCCACATACAACTCACAACCCAGCGACTGAGTTGCCCTGATCTGGTGAAAACCTAGGGCTCCGATCCTGCTACTTAACAGGCATGGACAGCCCAAAAGATGGCGCAAGAAGAACTCAAAGTCCCAGAGCCAAAAACTCTAAGCGACCAACAGATTGCCAACCTCTCAGAAGCCCAATTTAAGACACTATTTATCAGGATGCTCACAGAACTGGTAGATTATAGTCACAAATTAGAGGAACAAAGTCACAAATTAGAGGAACATATGAAGGCTAAACTAATTGAAATGAGGGGAGATGCACAGGAAACCAATAGTGATGGAAAGGAAATGGGGACTCAAATCAATGGAATGGGCCAGAAGGAAGAACAAAACATCCCACCAGAAAGGAATGAAGAAAAGAGAATCCAAAACAATGAGGAGTGGCTTAGGAACCTCCAGGACATCTTTAAACGTTCCAACATCCAAATTATAGGGGTACCAGAAGGGGGAAAGAAACAGCCACCAGTGGAAAGCATATTTGAATAAATAATAAAGGAGAACTTCCCCAATAAGGCAAAGGAAATAGACTTCCAGGAAATCCAGGAAGCTCAGAGAGTGCCAAAGAAGTTGGACCCAAGAAGGAACACACCAAGGCACATCATAATTACATTAGCCAAGACCAAAATGGAGGAGAGAATCCTAGAAGCATCAAGGGATAAGGGGACAGTCACCTACAAAGGAGTATCCATCAGACTGTCAGCGGATTTCTCAAAAGATACCTTACAGGCAAGAAGGGGCTGGAAAGAAGTATTCCAAGTCATGAAATCCAAAGACTTACAGCCAAGATTGCTTTATCCAGCAAAGCTTTCATTTAGAATGGAAGGACAGATAAAGTGCTTCTCAGATAAAGTCAAGTTCAAGGAGTTCATCATCACCAAGCCCTTATTATATGAAGTGCTAAAGGGACTTATATAAGAAAAAGATGATGAAAAGTATTAACAGTGAAAGGACAGCAAACACACAGTTATTAACAACCCCAGCTAAAACAAAAGCAAACCAAGAGGACAGCTAGATCAGGAGTGGAACCATAGAAATGAAGAACACATGGAGGGTTAGAAACAGGGGGGTGGGAGGAGGAGAAGGGGGGAGAAGGCACAGAAAATAGCATAGATGGTAGGTAGAAAATAGATAGGGGGAAGGGCGAGAATAGTAGGGGAAATATAGAATCTAAAGAAATTGAGACACGTGGTTATAAACTAAGGGAGGGGGAGAATAGTAGGGGAGGGAGTGTGCGGGTGGAGGGGAATGAAGGGGGGAATAGAACAACTGTAATGGTATAATCAATAAAATATATTTAGAAAATAAAGTAGAAACCAATAGTAAAGAGACAGGAGTTCCTTTTGAGAAGTAGAGCATAACTGTGGTATTTCATCCAACTTATCATTGTTTATAAAAGTTAGAAAAGAAATAAAACTCTTATTAGAGGGGAAAAAGAATGTGAACTGACTTAAGAAAGAAGAGCACTTATGTGAGGTTAGATGGAGGAGAAATAGTGAGAGTAAGGGTTAGAAACTTGCCAAGGTATGAGGGAAAATAAAGTTTGCACAACAATAATAAAGCTCAGGAAGATGGTGAAATGTATTAAGACTAGGGAAGTGTGGTGTGTGGGATTCGGAATAAAAATTGTGTGATAAGAAATATGTGATCTGAATAAAATTATGAAAAATAAAAGAAGAAGAGTAGTTATTTCGAATATGTGTAAAGCAAGAGAAAAATTGAGTGTAATATGAAAGGGAGAATAAAAAAACAATGACAACAAACAAAAACTAAATAAATGAAAAGAAAAAGGGAAATAAAAAAAAAACATGCCACATTCTGCTGAGGAGCAAGGTGAAATTTGTCTCAGTGGTGATGGTCACCTTCTGACTTCTTGTATCTGTCTCTGATTTTCTCTCAGCTCCAGATCTTACTGTACTACTCTTCAGGTGGGGGGAAAAAAACCTGCCCATCCAGTTTAGCAGATCTTCTTGGTTTCTGCAGGCAGAGGGGTGCTGGGTTCCATTTTTTTCTTTTCTGTGGTTCTGCAAGAATTGGGACTCAGACTTGGCTACAATAATCACAGGTGACCAGTTTCCAGCCCATGCCCTCAGAGCATTGTGCAGCTAGCACTCTCCACTCTTCTCATTTGGAGCCACTAGCATGGATAAGCCACCTCATTCTGCACCCCTTTAATCAGTTCATGAGGTGCACTGATTTGGAGCAAACTGCACCCCCAATCCTCCCTCTTTGTTGACACCCGTTGTGCACCCATGATTCCTGCACTGAGCACCTCAGTTTCCCTTTGAAAAAAAGTCTCTTGTGTACTGCTGTGGCTCCAAGCCACTGTCCAGCTTTCCACATATTCCAACCCTCTGACAAGTACAGAGTCTGTCAGGGTCAGGGCCAGTCACAGCCTACCTCTTCTACTAGTTCTAATTGTCACTGGGACCCCCCTGAATTCTCTATGTCCTGGCTGGCAACTGCCACCCCAGCCTGGGTACTCCTCCAGCTGCATGTCATCTGCTGCCTTTTTTTCCTGCCCCCAGAGACTTTATGCATCAAGGTCTCTCCTGGCATGGGTCTGGGACTTCCCTGCCCTGGGAGGAGAGGGGGCCACCAGGCTGATATCACGGACCCAGTTCTCATCCAATGCACCCCTAGCAGGCCGAGGAACCTTCCCCGTCAGCTGATAAAACCTCCTTACTGCCCATATTAAAGCATCCTCTGCACATTTTGGCTTCCAAACTTGATAGCGGCTAAGATTTTGTTGGCTGTTCACTTTGTTTTTGCAAAGATCAGCTAAGTGTTCCTTTTAGGTGCACAAGCAAGCTGGCTCAACTCCCACCTATGTAGCTGCCATCTTCTGCACCCCCTAAGAAGCTAAATTTATTTATATATTCATATGCTGAGTTATTATTTAAACATTATAAAGTATGCTTACAAAGATATAAAAAGAAGGTATTAACTTAGAAAATGATCTAGAAAATATGGACACATACGGACACCTTAACTCAATAATCCTAACTTCCAAGAATGAAAACATTTTGGCGTTTTTTTTCTTCCCTTCAGTGCTTGTTACATTATTTTACACACAAGGAATCAATTTTCTACATTTAAGCACATTACCTTTTCTTCAGTTGAAATTATTTTGTGAACCTTTTCTCATCTGTATTAACCAATGACTAGTAGCTAGTGTTTAGTGGCTTAAAAGAGCAAAAGTTTATTTCTCTAATCTATATTTCCATTCTGGTTAGCACAAGGTCTCTATTTATTATCATTACTCAGCCATGTCATTTCACATATTTCCTGTCTCTATGCTACACTTGGAGTGTTTCTCTTTAGCAGTTAAATGTTCCAGCCTGAACATAATGCATATCACTTCTGTTCATGACTTGTTGTCAGGCAGTCCCAGGGCCCCACCCAAATGTAATATACCCAGGAAGTGTTCACACGCGCCCAGGATTTAGGGAGCCAAAAATATTTGGCAAAGAGCATCAATGACTTCCATGCTAGTTCCCTCCAAAGCCCCACTGCACTAAATATTCCATCCAATGAATATTATTATACCTTAATTTATTCAACCATCCTCTTTGGACATTTTAGTGTTTCCATGTTTTTAGTCTTATAAAATAGACCTACAAGATATTTTATATTAATCTTTGATTCAATCCTTGATTATTTCTTTTGAATGCATATCTTGAAAAGTAACTACAAGATCAAAGTATACAAATAATGTAATATTCTTCAATTATTTTATTATCAGTTTTTCCATAGCCTATGCACAAAAAATTGCTACCAGAAGCAATCAAACTGTAACCTCACTACCTGCAAACTGTCATTTTTAAGTCTATGGTAGTGTGATACCATACATAGTATCTCACTGAGTTTTAATTAAGATAATTATACATTAAAATGCTCATTGTATGGTAAGATGTGACTGGGTAAAATATCAACCATACAAAGTAAAACCATAGATAGAAATAATCTAAATACTACAAAATAATTTAACCTACTGTGATTACTGATAATTTTGTCTATTCTGTATGTTTATTTATTTGCTAATTTTACTACAAATATCCAAATAAAATAATGCTTATTGACTTTATGATAAAGTAGTACTTCAGATCATAAAGGAACAGAATTATTCAATAAATAGTACTTGAAAAAAACTGAGTAAGAAAAAAATTCCTACCTACACTATACATATTAAGAAGTTCTGCCCTGGCTGGTGTACCTCAGTGGATTGAGCACGGGCCTGCGAACCAGAGGATCGCGGTTTGATTCCCAGTCAGGGCACATGCCTGGGTTGCAGGTGGGTTCCCTGCAGGCCAACTCCCGGCGGGGGACCCATGAGAGGCAACCATACATTGATGCTTCTCTCCCTCTCTCCTTCTCCTCTAAAGATAAGTAAATAAATAAAATTAAAAAAAAATAAGAAGTTCAAGAATAACATGTATATGTAAATAGACAAACAAACAAAAAATCTTACTGTAGTTGTTTTATAATAAAATTTCAAATTAAAACTGATAGAAAATATTTATTTATTTATTTATTTTTTAAACTTATTTAATTATTTTTCAAGTACAGTTTTCTGTCTATTATTCCCATCCCATCTCACCCTCCCCGTGCTCCCCCCTCCCTCCCATTTCCACCCTTCTTAGTTGTCCATGTATCATTTATATTTGTTCCTCTAAATCCCTCCCCTATTTCCCCTGAAATTCCCTCCCCTCTTCCTTCTGGTCACTGTTCCCCTGTTCTCGATTTCAGTGTCTTTGGTTATATTTTGCTTGCTTGTTTGTTTTGTCATTTAGCTTCCTGTTAAAGGTGAGATTGTATGGTATTTGCCTCTCAACTCCTGGCTAATTTCACTCAACATAATGCTTTCCAGTTCCATCCATGCTGCTGCAAAAGGTAGGAGCTTCTTCTTTCTCTCTGCTGCATAGAATTCCATTGTGTATATGTACCATAGTTTTTTGATCCATTCATTTACTGAAAGGCACCTATGTTGCTTCCATCTCTTGGCTATTGTAAATTGTGCTGCTATGAATATTGGGTACATATGTTCTTTAGGATTGTTGGTTTAGGGTTCTCAGGATACAATCCCAGCAGTGGAATTGCTGGGTCAAAGGGCAAGTCCAATTTTAGTTTTCTGAGAAAATTCCATACTGTTTTCCATAATGGTTGTACCAGTCTGCAATCCCACCAACAATGGACTAGAGTGCCCTTTTCCCCATACCCTCTCCAACATTTGTTGTTTATTGCTCCAACATTGCTTTGTTTATGTTAGCCATTCTCACTGGTGTAAAGTGATATCTCATTGTGGTTTTAGTTTGCATCTCTCTGACAGCAGGTGATATTGAGCAGCTTATCATGTGTCTCTGGATCTTCTGTATGTCCCCCTTGGAGAAGTGTTTGTTCAAGTCCTTTGCCCACTTTTTACTTGGGTTAGTTATCTTCTTAGAGTTAAGTCGTGTGAGTTATTTGTATATTTTGGAAATTAAACCTTTGTCTGAGGTATCATTAGTGAATGTGTTTTCCCATACAGTTGGCTGTCTTTTTATTTTAATGTTGCTTTTTTTAGCGGCGCAAAAGCTTTTAATTTTGATAAGATCCCATTTGTTTATTCTTTCCTCTATGTCCCTTGATCTAGGGGACATATCAGTAAAAATATTGCTGCGTGGAATAGCTGATATTTTCCTGCCAATGTTCTCCTTTAGGGATTTAATGGTGTCATGGCTTATATTTAAGTCTTTTATCCACCTTGAATTTATTTTGGTGTATGGTGTAAGTTGATGATCAAGTTTCATTTTTTTTGCACAAAGCTGCCTAGTTCTCCCAACACCATTTGTTGAAGAGGCTGTCTTTACCCCATTTTACGTTACTTCCATCTTTGTTGAATATTAATTGACTGTAGAGAGTTGGGTTTATGACTGGGCTCTCTGTTCTGTTCCATTGGTCTATGTGCCTGTTTTTATGCCAGTACCAGGCTGTTTTGATTACAGTAGCCTTGTAATACAGTTTGATATTAGGTATTGTGATCCCTCCTACTTTGTTCTTCTTTCTCAAAATTGTGGCGGCTATTTGGGGTCTTTTAAGGTTCCATATGAATTTTTGAAGTGTTTGTTCTATGCCTGTGAAATATGCCATTGGTACTTTAATAGGTATTGCACTGAACTTGTAAATTGCTTTGGGTAGTATGGACATTTTGATGATGTTAATTATCCCAATCCATGAACACGGTATATGTTTCCACTTGTTTGTGTCTTCCTTGATTTCTTTCCTCAGTGTTGTGTAGTTTTCTGCATACAGGTCTTTTACCACCTTGGCTAGGTTTATTCCCGGATATTTTATTTTTGTTTTTGCTATATTGAATGGGATTTTTTTTCTTGATTTCCACTTCTGCTATTTCATTATTGGTATACAAAAATGCCTTTGGTTTCTGAATATTGACTTTGTAACCTACTGTTTTGCCAAATTCATTTACTAGTTTGAGCAGTTTTTTGGTAGAGTCTATAGGATTTTCCATGTATACTACCATGTCATCTGCAAACAATGACGGTTTTCTTTCCTCCAGAAAATAATTTTTTAAGTGATCAAAAAGCACAGAAAATATTTGTTCCTGTAAATTTTTAAAACAATGGGATAAATAGTATTCATCAAAATTCAAGGAAAAGTAATAGAATGGAGAAGTATATTAACAACTTATGCTGTATATGTAGAATTAGTGTACAGAATAGAAAAAGAACTCCTGTAAATCAACAGGAAAATGATAAATATAAGTCCTGGTACAATTAGGGTAATGCAAATTAAAATAATTATCTATCTCTTTTGGAAACTTCACAGTCATTTCAGAAAAAAGATAATAAATGTTGGTTGGTGGAAGTGATAGATAGCAAAGACTTTTAAATTAGAATTTAGTGGTAGCTCTTAAAATGTAATATATACATTCATTTGGCCCAGCATTTTACTCTTAAGTTTATCTGTCAGAGATGTTACCATATGTGCACATAAAGTATTTCAGAATATTAGTCATAAATTTATAATAATAAAAGATTACAATCAACCTAAATATCCATGGACAGTGGTAAGCTAATGGCAAAATAAATTAGTACAAATTCATACTATGGAATGCCAGCTAAATTTTTTAAAAATGTGAATGTTTGTGAAAATATAGGGAAATATTTAAGACATATCATTGAGTGAAAAACAACACTGCAAAACAGTACTTTTGGGATGCTCTCATTTCAATTTAGCAGAGAAGGAGGTAAGAGTGTGGGATTTGGGTCCAGTCTGCTGTTTTTTTCTATCCCAAGTGCATCACTCACTGCCTTGGATACGTCATTTAACCTCTCTGGTCTTAGTTTTCTCATTGGTTAGATTAGTGCAAATGACAGTACCTATCACATAGGGTTGTTGTGATCATTACATGAGTATACCTTGTTAAGTGCTTAGAAAAATTACGTATTGCATATTGTACATGTTAACTACTTAGTTTTTAAAAAATGGAAACCAAGTTATAAGGATTTACCTAAATATACTACTTATATTTTTTGTAACCAAGTACGGGAGATTATTCCTAAATTCTGTACCTTGTTACCTCCAGCACCAGAAAATGGGAGGAGGAGAGAGCCAGACAATTTGGCTTGTACATTGTGTTGTTAGAAATGCCACCAATAAAGATGCATGTAATATATTATTTGAGCAATTAAAAATGAAAGTGATAATTTAATTTTTAATTTAATCAATAGAATTTATCTCTTCATATATAGTTTTTACTTCTCTGAAGTCACTTTATAACTATGTGTATGTTAAGAATTTATTTCTAACTGACTTCATAATCTACTTTATCCTGACTGATTATATCATTATATGGTTGTCTTATGGGTCTATTTCCTTTTACACATTCAACTTTCAATTAATTGTTATTGAGCAACTGCTAAGTTCCAGGCACTAATGTAAGTAACAACATTTTTAAACTTAATATAATCAAATAAGAGCCCTAGTAAAAGAGAAAGATATGAATAATCAACCACTTGTCAGAGTAAGTATTTCAGGGAGATCTCTGAACTAGAGAAGTGGGGAATGCCAAAGAGGTTAATTCTACCAAGGAGAATGTGAACTCCAAAAAAGCAACGGTCCTGAGCTTTTGATCATCATCTCATCCTAGCACCTGCCAGTGTTGAGTAAATGAAGTGTTGGGGAGGAGACAAAGTTCTAAAGAGGAAAGAATATGAGGTTCAGAGAGAGACAGGTGTGGATACAGGATGACTGGGATCAGGAATGGATGATGCCTCAACAAGGTGGCCCAGTGGCTACTTCCTTATATTTCCCAGGCTCATGGGGTCAAGACAGGGCCCTTCCCATGCAATTGACATGAGTAGATAAATGGAATTCACCATAATCATTACAAAAAGTACATACTAAAGGAAAGTTTCTGGTACCTGTTTTGATGTCAAGTGACATTGTGAATAAGACTGCTCTTCTACAGACAGTCTGAAATCTGAGCAAATATTAAAATTTGGGACAAGAGAAAGTCTTTAACGTCTTTCTCATTTCACTAGCTTCCACATTCCTCTTTCACTCCCATTTGACCCAGCAATGAGATGCCTAAAATGAAAATCAAATTTCCAGATTACAAATTTTTCAGGAAGTCCAGCATGGAAATTTATATGCACATGATTTTCTTTCAGTAAAGAGAAGCTCATGGCTAAGTAGACCACAGCTATAAGAAAACACTCATTTGGTGTGTTTTTAGTTTAGTTTAGTTTAGTTTAGTAAGTTTAGTTTAGTTTAGTTTAGTTTAGTTTAGTTTTAATATGAGAGTTAAAATCAGTACCTTAAATGTTCCCTGTCCCAGGGTAAATGTAGAAAAGTCAAAGTGTTCAAATGAGGTTAAATACTGCTGTCTTCATAGCACCATATCAAGTTGCAAATATTGTACTAATTGGACCAATAGTTTTGTATTGCTTAAACCTCACGTATAGCCATGAAATTGTATATAATGTACTTTTAAAACAAAAAAGCAATATTTTTTGTTTCAAAAACACTACATTTTCTAACTTTCGTTTTCAATTTTTTTTGTAAATTAGCACTTTAACTTATTATTATTTATTTTTATTTTTTAAACTTTCTTTAAAATTTTATTGATCAAATCTAAAACAGCCCTTGGTTATATCTGAATTTTGTATTCTTAGTTTATGGATAGCAACCTATATTTCCAATTTTCAAAATAAATTGAAATTTGAAACAGCTTTAATCCATTTTAAGAGCTAAAATGAATGATCTGTTTAATTTTAATACTGAAATGTTGTCAAACAAAATTAATAATAACAATTGAATGATCAATAACAAAATATATAATTCCTTAAAATTACATTCTTAAGCATATTACTAATATAAATTCAACTAAAATTAACTGTGTATTTAACTTGTTACCAGAGGTTTAAAATTTCTTTCTTCAAAAAGAGCTGTGATTATTGGTATTTCCTCTCCTGTGGAGTCATTTAATAGTCAAAATATTATTAAATATTTTTAACATCAACTAGGTAAATTTATTTGATAGTCCATTTGTCTTCTAAAAACACAAAATGATTTGTAAAGTGGAAACTCGTTTACTTAAACACAAACACATTTCTCACAGAATTACATTCCTGTCCCCAGTTCAGGTATTTCCTTTGAAACTCCCCAACTTCTGATATTCAATCAATCATTCTATTAAAATAAAAATTTAAATTAAAATCAAAGCATCCAAAAATGTCTTTGTATTTATGGCATTAGTTGTTTGGATAATAATGTTGATATTATTTATACCTTAGAAAGATGCTTTTTAATTTAAAAAGAAAAGAAAAAGTCCAACTCATTCAAAAGGCACAGAATAACTCTTGAAATATTGAAGTTTAGAAACATTCCCCAAATCTTGCTTTCACTGACTTACTCGGCAAAGAAAAAAGGAATGTAGCAAGCTCTAGAATCTGGCTGTTTCTATGAAGACATCGCCCAGAGAGACTGTACACATATGGACACCATTTGTAACCAGGGGAGAGAACCCACAGGTCAGACTAAAGTTTGGTGTCTGTCTACTCATCTGTTTTCACATTAGTTGCAAATTATAGAATCCTCCAGGCCCAAATGACCGTAAATCAGTACTATGAGCATGTGCACTTTTTCCATCTGTCATAAAACAATGAATTAAATTCATGCCCGTCAAAATAGGCTACAGCAAAATGGCCCTTTTTTGCAGCCAGAGGAATACAAAGCTTCCACCTCATCGCTGTAATTTATGGCCTCCATGGGGCTTCAGGGTGATTAGGCCTTGGCCCACCAACACACAGAAAAACAGTAGAAACTCCAGTAACTCCAAATGGAAATCTTGGGTTAAATTCATCAAACGAATCAGAGAAAAATCTATTTCTGTTTAGAAAGGGAGGAAGTAAATTGCATGTTTAGTGTTCATGCATTGCTTTGGAACTTTTGGTTACTGGGTATTTGTGAGTTTTGGAATTTATCACTTGAATACTATCACCAAAGGACATATAATCTATTAGACATTAGAAACTTTCAGCCAAATAAAATATACAACTGCAGGCAAAGAGGTTTTTCAATGTTAACATAACATATTTCTGCAAATGATGTAACTGAAAATTTTCTAGGTAGACCTAAAAGAAGCATTGGTTTGGTACTGGAAAATACACTGAAAAAATGAAATATGAAAGCAATAGGAAACTGAAAGAGGTAAAAAAAGGAGGAAGGGAGCCAAACTGATAAGATGTATGTGTAGATTTTATTCCATGCCAATAGGTTTAGATCAGTTCCATAACACAGTAAATGTTTCTTTAAAGCTTCCTTTCTATAAAACTGCCTTAAAATCAAATGTTGCTTGGCATCTGCAAGATAAGACATAAAGAACAGCATAGTATGATACAAGGCAGACAAAAACACTGATATTCACCATACAAAAATTATTGGTCACAGTCAGATGTGGTGAAAACTATACGGAGATAATTTGGCTGTGGGGGCAGGGGAAAATGGGGATTGCAAACAAAGGCATGTGTGCTACAAAGTCATCTGGAGGTTTTGGCACTAGGCCCTCATTATAAGCCACAGTGTGCTTGATGTGGTGTTTACTATGGAAGCCCGCAGGCCTTCATTCAATCATAAAGTCATATTTCACCAAACACCCCTGCTGTATTAGAAATGTTCAGCAGGGTTAGAGCCAGCAAAATGAGAAGATGATGTGGCAGTACTATATGTCGTAGGTCTGGTTAATGTCCAGCTGTGAATTATTGCATCTTTAAGAGAAATTCCCTGGGTGTTCAGTATCACTTCCAGGGGACTAGAACTAGCGTCCGACAACAGTTCTCAGGTCGTCGGTAAAAATATTATTTCTGCCAGGAATAATGATGCTCAGTCTTCATCTTTGGTACTCGGGCTGTGTCACCTGGTGGGTTCCCAGTGATGTAAATCCACAGAGATGGGACATGTTCCCAATCTCCAGTACTCAGCAGCACTTTATGGCTGAAATGCCTCTGCATTTATTTACTGCCTCTGCATATTGGGGGCTGTGGAAGAATATTGTGTTTCATGACCATGGCAAGGTGTAGCAAAGGGAATTTTGGAAACAGGCTTTGGAAACACTTTACTAGCACTGTGGTCTACTTGCTTTAAAAAGATAAACAGGGTTAGAAATAATTATTTGATACAGATATTGTGAAAAGTAAACTTAACAAGCTTGGCAGAATTCAAGATGGTGGGATGCAAAAAATAAAAGCTTTCTTTCTTTTGGTTCTTTTCTTTCTTTCCTGCTTTCCTTTATCACTTTTTCATCCTTTTTTTCCTTTCTTTCATTCTTTTCCGCTGTTTTCTCTCCTTTTCCATTTTTCTCCTTCTTCTTTCTTTGTTTTTTTGTCATTCTCCTTTACATGGATGCCAATCATTCATGCATGCATTCAGTTAATCAAGTGCATAAACTGACTAGTTCTTGTCTGTGTGTAGAGTTTTATCAAACACTCGGATATTAAATAACATATTATATAATTATTAATTAATTATGGATGTGATAATGGCTGAGAGTGAAATCATCCAGTTGATATGAGAACACCAAGCAGTGGGGAGGAATCCAATCACATATCAGTTTTCTGCACTACTAAGCTAAGAAGTCCCACCTCAATCTAAATGAAACAATCAAAGTTGTTTTTTTATAGGCACATCATAGAAGTTATCATTATAACTACTACTTTATTACTTCATACCCAATAAAGTGTCTCACTGTTTGTTTTATTGCAGGCTTGCATTTTTAATGGGAAACTGTAGTAGCTCCTATTACATGAAACTGACCACCAATAAATACAGGCTTATTTTATTTGAGAGAGAATTTATTAAATAAGAACATATGTTTGAAAGAGAAGAGAATGTGCCACTGAGTTTCTGTTCTCCTCTGATTTACTTCCCAACAAAAATTATAGAAGCCACTTGAAATTGATTAAATCTGTCCCCTGCCATCTGAATCCATTGCCAACAACACTCATCAAAATCAAGTGGGGAAATTAAAAAATAATTAAAACTTCTAAAGTTAAAGTTGCAGATGGAAATTGTTTCATAAGAGCCAGTGTAAAACAATTATAAACTAGAGAAAAATAATTTCATTCTGTTTAAGTTTAGCACTCTATTTTTCCAGTTCTAACAATCCATACACACACTATTTACAAAAATTAGATCATAGACATCAAATATATATATGCACAGGTTTCTAGAACTTGAGGGAAAATAATGCATCTAGATAAATTTACATTTTACACATGATAACCCTGTTTTCTTTTTCAATCTCTGCCTTCATGTATTGTATGTTTGTAAAACATTTTCCCTCAAATTAATAATATTTTTAAAAAAACATTTTATTTTTACATGCATATTTTTCCTCCTTTCATGCTTGGTTTCTTTTAACAGAACAGTTGAAAATCTGGCTAAGTTACTAGTAGATTCTTGAAGCTTTGACAGGGAAGGAGGAAAACTATATTTTTTATTTAATTCTATGTAGTGATTGGTAACATATATGAACAAAATCTTCATGAAAATATGAAGTTCCTGCACTTTTACTTCACCTTCAGCAAACAAAATAAATTTTAGGAGGTGTTACAGCTTGTTGGTTTCAGATTTCTAACCAAAATTCTTCTTTACTTCAATACCTGAAAGAGGCAGAAGAGTTGCAAAAAGGTTTCCCAAAGCAAAACTACCCTTTTCTTTAAGCTCCACTGCAAATATCTGAAACAACTTCAACAAGTCTGCAGTTACATACAGACAAGCCAGAAATTCTCAGTAGCACTTTACTGGAAATTATATATGTTCCTATTTGTATCCATAATATGTTAAACATAAGGTTTAGTCCTTAAACTGTGGCAATTTAGAGAGAATAGTCTGCAGCAGCATGGAGCGGGAAACCCTTCAAGAAAGCTATATAAATCCAGGTTGATGCTAGGAGAAATGAGAACCAAGCTCAGACGAACCCCTGGAATGGCAAATTGAGGAGCCATCTTGGGCACCTGGCTTGGGGGTTGGAAGTCTGTAGGGCAAGAGCCAGACTGAGACCCAGAAAAGTTAGTAAAAGGGAAGGTGACTCCAACAGATGGTGCTAAAATATACACAAATGGAATAAAACAAAATAATGCAAAATAATGACACATATGTATGTGTCATTAATCTGTGAAGAACTGAATTATCCTTTTCACAGACATTTTCTCACTATTACCTGCTGTTTAAGAATGCAATGAGGTGCAATTTTTGTGATATTTTTCCTCTTTTAGCCTGTTCTTGTTAATCAGATAAACCTATATGAAAATGACTACTAGCATTATTCCCTCAACTATTCAAGGTGTTAAACTGGTTTAATTGTTTATTTCTGGAATTAATTGAGTTGTAATGATAAAAATATGTGTTTATTTTTTTTATTTTTTTAAAGATTTTATTTATTTATCTTTAGAGGGGAAGGAGAGAGGGAGAGAAACATCAATGTATGGTTGCCTGTTGTGAGTCCCCTGCTGGTAGTTAGCCTGCAAGGAACCAGCATGCAACCCAGGCATGTGCCCTGACTGGGAATCGAACCGCAATCCTCTGGTTCGCAGGCCCACGCTCAATCCACTGAGCTACGCCAGCCAGGAAATATGTGTTTATTTTTATCAACTTGAAACACCAAACATTTTCACAGTCACATTAAAAATAAACATAATCCTTTCTTAGCAATTTACAAAAGAATTTTTTATATTTGATCTTCAGAATAACTGCAAGAATTTTTGTGAAACTGGTTTTATCAAGACAGAAGTGTTACCAAAGTGATATGCCCAAAGTCATGGACCCTTATCTTAAGTCACATACTTTGCTTTACATCCTACTGTGGTAGAGGCATGAAACTGCTAGAAAAATATTTCTGTTTCACTGGCAGAGTTTGGTAATCCATTGTGAATTACTTATTTCTTATACTCTGTTGCTGCTCCTCTGCTGTTTTCTTTTTTTTTTAATTTGCTGTATATATATATATATATATATATATATATATATAGAGAGAGAGAGAGAGAGAGAGAGAGAGAGAGAGAGAATTTATTTATTTATTATTTAAGAAACATGTACCTAATACTTTTCTTGTTGTTGTTGTTGTTGCTTTTGTTCAAGTACATTGTCTCCATGTTCCCACTACCACTTTCCCCTACCCCACCAACCCCCACCTCTCACCTTCAATCCTAGCCTTCTTTGGCTTTGTCCATGGGTCCTTTATACCTGTTCCTTGATTACCCTTCCCCTCCAATCCCCAGTTATCCCCTTCCCCCCTCTTCTCTGGTTACTCTCAGTTGTTCTTTATTTAAACATCTCTGTATCTACTTTTGTTTGCTTGTTTGTTTTGTTGATTAGGTTCCACTTATAGGTGAGATCATATGTCTTCTTGACATCAAAGGACATTTCTTCTTAGAGTTTCCATGTCAAAATTATCAGAGACCACTAGATCATTTTAAAAGACCTTCATGTACATTATTTATGATTTTTGTCCTAACCTTCTGCAATTTCTAAGCACCCTGCCCACAACAGCAGTTTCCCATCCTGAGTGTGATGGGAAAGGGCTGTATTTCTGTCCCCTTAGTGTGAGGTGTGACTGGTTGAACCCAACCCCCAGGCAGTCTAGTTAGGGCTGTTAGCACAGTAGTACAGGGAAAAGGCAGATTTAGCTTGCCCT
This sequence comes from Sturnira hondurensis, assembly GCF_014824575.4. Taxonomy (NCBI): domain Eukaryota; kingdom Metazoa; phylum Chordata; class Mammalia; order Chiroptera; family Phyllostomidae; genus Sturnira; species Sturnira hondurensis. The sequence continues at coordinate 1,949,098 of NW_028081875.1, forward strand.
GCAGTCCCCACACACAAAAAATAGTGTCATTGTCAGAACCAAGCCCATGCTTAACCATCTGCCAGCTTTGTCTACTGGACTGGATGAACCCAGTACGGCAAGGTGGGGCAGCTCTGGCAGAGGCTGTGCTACAGGTGACCCTGGAGCCTTGGGGCTGGGTGTATGTAGAGACTGGAGAGCTGGGAGTGGGAAGGCTTGTAGGATCTCTTGTCTAAGGTCACTCCAGGGCAAAGCCCCAAAGATTTGTCCTGTAGTACATCTGAAATTGATATCATCATGGCTGAAGTGCCCTTTTTGTTCAAACTAACTCAAGGGTGCCTGCTGTGATTAAGCACATGCATCCTACAAAATAAATCTTTACAATTTTTTCAGTCCTTGTTTGACACAAACTGAGTGGATTACAAATCTATGCTCATCATCATAATAATTGTAATAATTCATTTTCTACAAGGGAAAAGCAGAAGATTTTGAATCTTTTTCATTTTATTTTAATTGTTGTTTAAGTGTAATTTTCTGCCTTTTACTCCCATCTCAGGCCATCCACCCAGCTGTCCCCTGCTTCCTTCCAATTACACCCCCCCCCCTTAGTATTTGTCCATGTGTCTTTTATACTTGTTCCTGTAAACCTTTCCGCTTTTTCCCTGAAATTCCCTCCCCTGTCCCCTCAGGGCACTGTCAGCTTGCTCTCTGTTTCAGTGCCTTTAGTTATATTTTGCTTGTTTTTTGGTTTAGGTTCCACTTAAAGGTGAGTACATATGGTATTTGCCTTTCACCACCTGGCTTGTTTCACTTAGCATAATGCTTTCGAGTTCCTTCCATGCGGTCCCAAAGGGTAGGAGCTCCTTCTTTTCTTCTGCTGCATAAAATTCTATGTGTAAATTTACCACACTTTTTAGATCCATTCATTTACTGAGGGGCACCTAGGTTTCTTCCAGCATGTGGCTATTCTAAATTGTGCTGCTATGAGCATTGGGGTGCATAGGTTCTTTTGGATTGGTGATTCAGGGTTCTTAGGGTATAATCCTAACAGTAGAATTGCTGGGTCAAAAGGCAGATACATTTTTAGATTTCTGAGAAAATTTCATACTGTTTTCCACAGTGGTTGTACCAGTCTGCAATCCACCAACGGTGCACTAGGATTCCATTTTCTCCACAACCTCTCCAACACTTGTTGTTTGTTGCCTTGTTTATTATGGCCATTCTCACCGGTGTAAAGTGGTATCTCATTGTGGTTTTAACCTGCATCTCTCTGATAGTTAGCAATATTGAATGTATTTTCACATGCCTCTGAATCCTATGTATGTCCTCCTTGGAGAAGTGTCTGTTCGAGTCCTTTGCCCATTTTTTAATTGGGTTGCTTGTTATCTTAGAGTGGAGCTGTGTAAGTTCATTATATATTTTCGATATTAAACCCTTGTCTGAGTAATCATAGGCAAATATGTTGCCCCATACAGTTGGTTCTCTTTTTCTTTTAATACTGTTTTCCTTGGCTGTGCAGAAGCTTTTAATTTTGATGAGATCCCATTTGTTTGTTCTTTTCTTTATGTCCCTTGCTCTAGGGGACATATAAGTAAAAATATTGCTGAATGAAATATCTGAGATTTTCCTGCCTGTGTTCTTCTCTAGCACTTTAAGGGGGTCACAGCTTGTATTGAAGTTGCTTATTGACATTGTATTTATTTTTGTATATGGTGTAAGTTGGTCCTGGAAGTTTCATTTTTTTAATGTAGCTTCCCAGTTCTCCCAACACCATTTGTTAAAGAAGCTATTTTAACTCTATTTTTATGTTTCTTCTCCCTTTGTCAAATATTAATTGACCATAGATTCTTGGGTCTCTATGTTTATTTCCAGGTTCTCTGTTCTGTTTCACTGGTCCATGTGTCAGTTTTTATGCCATTGTCAGGCTGTATTGATTACAGTGGCCTTGTAATACAGTTTGGTATCAGGTATTGTGAGCCTTATTTTACTTTTCTTTCTCAAAATTGCAGTTGCTATTTGAGGTCCTTTATGGTTACATATAAATTTTTGAATCTGTGTCTGTGAAATATGTCATTGGTACTTTAAAAAGTATTACATTGAATCTGTAAATTGCTTTGGTAGTATGAATATTTTGATGATGTTAATTCTTCCAATCTATAAACATAGTATATGTTTCCATTTGTTTGTGTCTTCCTTGATTTCTTTCTTCAGTGTTGTTTACTTTTCTGTATACAGGTCTTTATTTCCTTGGTTAGGTTTATCCCCAGATATTTTATTTTTGTTTTTGCTATATCAAATGGGATTTTTTTCTTGAATTCTGTGTCTGCTGTTTCATTGTTGGTATACAAAAAGGCCTTTGATTTCTGGATATTGACTTTGTATCCCTCTCTTTTACCAAAATCATTTATTAGGTTGAGCAGATTTGGGGTGGAGTCTATAGGATTTTCCATGTACACTGTCCTGCCATCTGCAAAAGGGGACAGTTTGTTTTCCTCCTTTTTGATTTGAATGTCTTTTATTTCCTTTTCTTCTCTGATTGCTGAGGCTAAAACTTCCAATACTATATATATTGAGTAGAAGTGGTGAAAGTGGACAATCTTGTCTTGTTCCTGATCTTAGTGGAAAAGCTTTTAGTTTTTGCCCATTGAGTATGATGTTGGCTGTGGGTCTCTCATATGTGGCTTTTATTATGTTGAGAAATGCTCCCTGTATTTTCACTTTTCTGAGTGTTTTTATCATAAATGGGTGCTGTACCTTATAAAAAGCTTTATCCTTATCTGTTGACATAACCATGTGTATTTATCCTTGCTTTTGTTTATGTGGTGTATTACATTTACTAATTTGCAGATATTGAACCACACTTGCATCCCTGAGATGAATCCCACTTGGTCATGGTGTATGATCTTTTTAATATATTGTTGAATATGGTTTGCCAATATTTTGTTTTTAGTGCCTATGTTCATCAGCCATATTGGCCTGAAATTTGCTTTCTTTGTTGTGTCTCTATCTGGTTTTAGAATCAGGGTGATACTGGCTTCATAGAGAGTTTGAGAGTTTCCCATCAGTTTAGATATTTTGGAATAGCCTGTGAAGAATAGGCGTGAGCTCTTCCTTAAATGCTTTGTAGAATTCTCCTGTGAAACCATCTGGTCAGGGCTTTTGTGCATCATGAGTCTTTTTATTACTACTTCAATTGCATCTGCTGTTATTGGTCTGTTCAGGCTTTCTGCTTCTTCTTCATTGACTTTTGGAAGATTATATTTTTCGAGAAATTTGTCCATTTCAGCTAGGTTTTCAAATTTCTAGGCATACAGCTCTTCACAGTAATTTCTTACAATCCTTTGTATTACTATGGTGTTAGTTGCGATCTCTCCTCTTTCATTTCTGACTGTGTTTATTTGGGCTCTCTCTCTTTTTTTTCTTGATGAGGCTGCTTAAAGGCTTGTCAATTTTGTTTATCTTTTCAAAAATCCAGCTCCTGGATTCATTGATCTCTAGAATTGTGCTTTTAGTCATATGTTATTTAATTTTATTTTTTAAAAATATTTTATTTATTTATCTTTGGAGGGGAAGGGAAGGAGAGGGGAAGACAAACATCAATGTATGGTTGCTTCTTGTGCATCCCCTGCTGGGAACTGGCTCCTGCTGGGAACTGGCCTGCAATCCAGGCATGTGACCTGACTGGGAATCGAACCGCAATTGTCTGGTTCACAGGCCCGTGCTCAATCCACTGAGCTACACCAGCCAGGACTGTAATTTTCTGATCATGTTTATTTCCTTTCTTCTCTTGCTCTGGGCTGTCTTTGTTGTTGTTTCTCAAGTTCTTGAAGTCATAGGGTTAGGTTCTTTGTTTGAAATGTTCTATCTTCTTTAGGCAGGCCTGTATTGCTATGAACTTCTGTCAGAACAGACTTCACTATATCCCATGAGTTTTAGGTTGTCATGAGTTCATTTTCATTTGTTTCCAGAAACTTTTTTATGTCTCATAATTTAATTCTTGACCCATTCCCTGTTTAATAGCATGCTATTCAATCTCCATGATTTTGAGTTTTGGTTTTTTTTCCTGTGAGGTTGGTTTCTAATTTCAGTCCCTTGTAGTCAGCGAAAATGCTTGGTAAGATTTCAATTTTCTTGAATTTGTTGAGGCCTGTTTTGTGTCCTATCATGTGGTCTATCTTTGAAAATGTTCCATGTGCATTTGAAAAGAATGCGTATTTGGCTTCTTTAGAATGAAGGACTGTATATATATCAGTCAACTCCATTTCATCTATGGTGTTGTTTAGTGCAGCTATATCTTTGTTGATATTTTGTTTGGAAGATCTGTCTATTTTTGACAGTGGGATGTTAAAATCCCCTACTATAATTGTGTTGCTGTCAATATCTTTCTTGAGGTCTTCTAAGATTTTTCTTATATATTTGGGTGCTCCTATGCTGGGTGCATATATATTTACAATGTTAATATCGTCTTGGTGGATTCTTCCCTTGAGTATTATGAAGTGACCTTCTGGGTCTCTTTTTATGGCCTTTTTTTTTTTGAAGTCTATTTTTTCTGATGTGAGTATTGCTATCCCGGCATTTTTTTGTTGCATTTCGTTTGCTTGGAAAATTTGTTTCCAGCCCTTTACTTTCCATCTGTGTAGGTCTTTTGTGCTGAGGTGGGTCTCTTTTGGGCAGCATATGTCTGGATCATGCTTTTTTATCCATTCAGCTATTGTATGTCTTTTGATTGCATTATTTAATTTGTTTATATTGAAGATTATTGAAAGATACTTACTCATTGTCGTTTTCATACCCGTGTTCCTCTCTCATTATGTTTCTTACTTTCCTTAAAGCAGCCCTTTTAGCATGTCTGGCAGATCTAGTTTGGAGGAGGTGTGTTCTTTTAGAGTTCTGTTGTCTTGGAAGCTCTGTATTTGGCCTTCTATCTTGATTGAGAGCCTTGCTGGCTAAAGTAGACTTGATTGTAGGCCTCTGGTTCTCATTACTTGGAATATTTCTTGCCATTCTCTTCTGGCTTGGACTATTTCCATTGAGAAGTCAGCTGCTAATCTTATCAGGGCTCCCTCATATGTTATTTCCTTTTTCTCCCTTAGTACCTTTAAGATTCTCTCTGTCTTTGAATTTTGCCATTTTAATGATGATGTGTCTTGAAGTGGGCCTCTTTGGGTTCTTTTTGATTGGGACTCTCTGTGTTTCCTGGATTTGTGTGACTTTTTCTCTCATCAAATTAGGAAAGTTTTCCCTCATTACTTTTTCAAATAGGTTTCTATTCCTTGTTCTTCTTCTTCTTCTGGTTTCCTTATTATTCAGATATTATTACAGTTCATATTGTCTTGTATTTCTCTTACTCCCCCTTCATTTCTTTTTTTGCTATTTTTTAATATAATTTTTATTTAATTCTTGTTCAAGTACAGGTTTCTGTCTTATATTCCCAACCCTGCCCGCCCCCAGCCCCATGCTCCCCGCCTCCCTCCCCTTTCCACCCCCCACCCTTAGTTATTGTCCATGTGTCCTTTATACTTGTTCATGTAAGTCCATTTCCTTTTCCCCTATGATTCTCTCCCCTCTCCCCTCTGGACCCTGTCAGCCTGTTCCATATTTGAGTGTCATTGGTCGTATTTTGCTAGCTTGTTTGGTTTGTTTAGAATCCTGTTAACGGTGAGATCATATGATATTTGTCTTTCACCGCCTGGCTTATTTCACTCAGCATAATGCTTTCCAATTCCATCCATGATGTTGCAAAGGGTAGTAGTTCCTTCTTCCTTTCTGCGGCATAGAATTCCATTGTGTAAATGTACCATAGATTTTTGATCCAGTCATTGGCCACCCTTCATTTCTTCTGAGCCTCTTTTCCTTTTTATACTCTTTTTGGGTGTTTTTGTCTACTTTGTCCTCCAGTGCACTGCTCTAATCATCTCTTTTATCAAGGCAGCTTTTGATATCTTCTACTGTGTTTTTCAGTTCAGATATTATATTCTTCATTCCCTCCCTGCCCTTGTTGATAGTTTCCATTTCCTTTTTTCATGTTGATACGGTTTGCAGGGAGTTCATTTAATTTCCCTGTAGTTTGTGGTAATTTGCTTTGAGCTCATTTAGCTTCCTGATAACCATTGATTTGAACCCAATATCTGATAGTTGAGTTGTGTTTACTTCATTTAGCATTATTTCTGAGGCTTCCTCCTTTCCTTTCATTTGGGAATTGTTTCTTTATCTTCCCATTGTTTGTGAGACTCTTCTTGTCAGCCTTAGCTTCTAAAATTGATCTGTTCTGATTCCCTGGGGTTATGATGTTAACTTTTGTGGTAGAATACCTGTGAGATTCAGTGGTGAAGTCTCCTTTGAGTATACTGATGTTCACCATTTCAACATACTCTTTTTTTTTGTGATCAGTTGTTGGTGTAAGGCAAATGGTTTAAGAAAGCGAGAGTATTCTGTGCCATTTACAGTAGTAGCCATTATATAAAAGATAGGAGATCCTTTGGCTATGTATAGTGTTAACCGTGATCTTCTGCCCAACTAGTCACCTTTTAGAAAGGATGGGAAGAAGATAAAATTATTGTTGAGAGAGAAGGATTGTGAGTTTTATCTAGAAAGCAGTGAGGTTGTGGGAGGTCAGATTCTGAGGTAAGGTGAGAATAAAGGATAGTAAATAGGTGTAGTGTGTGAGAGAATAGAGTTAACCATTATAGTAATCAAGTTCAGGAAACTGTGAAGTTGGCTAAGATTTGGGAGGGGTGTTATGTAGTATTTACAATATTATAGAACAGATTGTATTTACAATAATATTAGAGCATCAACCATTATGGCATAATGAGATATAAATAACAAGTATAGAAAACACAGTTGTGTGCTACTGGAACACAGGTGAAATGAAGGACAGTAAATTAGCAATACACTATGAATGAGAGAGCAGTGGAAACCTGTCAAATGATACAATATAACCAACCAAGCAAAGAAGACTAAACAGAAAGGAGAGAAATACAAAAATATTATTGAAATAAAAGATGTAAGAATAATGAAAAATAATACAGATATGCAATAACTTGCAGGTTCTCAGTAATAGCATAGTGGAATTTGTCTCTCTCTCTCAGCTGTTGGCATGACCCCTATCTGGGTTCAGCTCTGGTTTTTTCACAGTTCTGGGTTTTTTTTTCTCACTTGTGGGTATTTCAAGAAAAAGGAGAGTCAGAAAGAAAGAAGAGATAAAATTGGAAAGAAAGGAAGAAGGAATAAAATAAGAAAGAAGGAAAGAGAAGCAAAAGGAATTGAGAGATAAAAATAATAAAAATTAAAAGATAAAAAATTATTTTAAAAATCAAAGAAACAAAAACCAAACAAACAAAAAAACCCTCTTGCTGGTTTCAAACTGGCCAAACTGTTTTTTCTGTTTCTGTTGGCTTCAGCAGGCTGAGGGGTGACTGGTATGCTTTTCTCCCTTCTTGTTCACACTCAGTCAGCCTGGCCTGCACTTTCCCGCTGGCTGCTGGTGCACTCCCCAGAACTAGCCTGTTGCCCCTCTGCAGGATCCTGGGTGCAGGTTCTGGGCCTCCTGAGGCATGCTGCACTCTCACTCCAGGTTCATGGGTGTATGCTCCAGGCATTCCACAAATCTCTCTCTCCTGCGGTTGTGGGTGCACGCACCCTGTCAGGCCGCCTCTGGTATCACAGGCTCAGGTGCACACTCTTCCCAGGGCTATGCATGGTTGCTCACAGCCCCTGTGTGTTTGCCACTTAGTCCTTACTCCCATCTCTGTGCCTTCAAGCAACCATGTCTTTCCTGGTGCTGCCCAAGCCCTGTTTGGCTGGGTGAGGGGTGAGCACCGACCCAGCTCTCTCCCAAAACTGCTGAGCCTGGGGCTGCAGCCTCCCTGGTTCCTGGGCTGATCCCTGGGCCCTTATTGTCCTGAAGCACTCTCCTTACCATCTGGTCCTTCAATGTCCATCATAATTTTTGATCTCCTGCTTTCATATATGCTGTAGTACTGATGGCTGTCTGCTATGTTCCTCAAGGCAGGTTTTTCTCCCATGTGTAGAGGGAAGTGGAATCCTCTCCCTCCTACCTAGCTGCCATCCCTTCTCCAGCTTTTGAACTTTTAATGTTTCAACTGTTGAACATTTTAAAATTAATGTACAATGGCTATTTTATTATAATTTTATTGATTATGCTATTATAGTTGTCCTGATATTTCCCTTTGCCCCCTCCACCCAGCACACCCCACTTCCTCAGGTAGTCCTCCCACCATTGTTAACCTACTTGAGTGAATAACCTTTTTTATTTAGAAGACTGTAAAAAAGTAGAATTATTCTCGAGCCAATCAAACATAAGATACAGGATGCTTCAGTCTCACCACTGGGAGTGCTGACAGAGTTTCTGAGAGATATAAAGCATTCTGGGTTGTAAAAGGAAGCCAGATTTTAAACAGTGAACTTCCTAAGTAAGCATTTTAAATAATGGCCTATGATATTGCAGTCTCCGGTAATTTATTATGACTACATTTCTCATTATAAATAAGTATTAAATTTTGCATCTGGTTTTATATTTATGATTTTATATTCTCTTAATTTCTTCCTCCCAAACTGTATAAATATCAGATCCAAGAAACCTGAGTCTGTCAGTGATGAGAAACTTCATAAAGCCATATAAAGCACAAATCTTGACAAAGTTAAAGTTAGATTATAGGTGCAAGTTCAATTATTCCATTAAAAAGTGGAGTGGGAGAGAGAAAAATTGGAAAATATTTTATGTGGAGGTTCTGTACAAATGTTATATTTAATATGTTTCTAAAGAGATCATATTTTATTTTTTATAGTTATGCAATATAAAGAACATCTAATGAAAATCTCACCAAGTGTTTTGTAAATGCCCCCAAATGCCCTTCTGGTTACTGCCCTGTACAAATATAGTTCTCAGTATGCTGTAATGTGGAAAAGGAAATTCTGCTTCCTTTACTATGGATTGTCCTTGGAATGCTTTGCTCCTGTTCCAGAAACTAGAGCCCTGTGCAGCCCTGAGTTCTACACACAGAGCTCGCTTGCTCGCTTGTTAGGTAGTGGTGGCTGTGGTGGGGTCTCTGGTCTCTGAGAGAGATGTCTGGTTTCTCCAGAGACATCTGGTCTCTGAAGCAACACTGGGCTTCTGCTTCACCCTCAGATGCAGTGACTACAGGGCTTGGCCTGTTGGCCAACCAATCAGGGTTAAAATTTTACATTTGACTGGTTGAAATATTCCTCAGAGATGTCTGAGCTGTCACACACGGGGCCAAGTGTGGATGTGTTAGTGTGATGTCAGTTAAGATTTTTATGAATTAGCAAGGATTTACTTTTCTGGGTCTATAGTTGTTAAGTTATTTAGGTAATATTCACTTGTACAACCCTGACTGACAGAAATGCCTTGACTGTTCATTTAGAACCTTTATCCCTTTCATACTTGAGGTTGTTAACTGGTTTGTTTTGCATTGATGATGATGTTACTTCTGAAAAGCACTTTAAAATGGTAATTTTGAAAAGGCATCCTATGTTCTAGGATGCCTCTCACTCTGGATTTATCTGGTGCTTCCTTACAATTGATTGTTGTTTCTGCATTTGGAGAAGAAACATCACATACATGATGTGTCTTTCTCAGGGAATAACATTAGAGACTCAGGTTGTTGACTTGTCCTATTAATGGAATTAAAACAAGGACTATAGATTAGTATCGTATCAATATTATTTTCCTTATTGTTGTGCTATAATTATATTGTGCCATGGTTACCCAAGAAAGCATCCTTATTTTAGAAAGTACACGCTGAAAGAGAGAAAGAGAACATTAAAGAAAATGTGTTAAAATGATAAAATTTAGAAAATGCAAGTGAAGACATGGACATTTTTGTACTATTTTATAAAATTCTCCTTAAGCCTGAGATTATTTCAAAATAAATAGTTAAAACACGCAGAAGTCCAGTTGTTGTTTATCCCCTGTTTTATAATCCAGGGAAGTTTCTATCACAACCAGATCTTTGACCAAGTTTCCAATGGGACATCTATCATTTAGAACAGTTTAAAGATCATGCTTATGTACTAAAATTGAGGGATGAAAACTTACAATTGCCTTCTCAGTCTGTTTCAGAACACCTGTCTTTGAATCAATTTTCAACTTTGCAAATATTGACTAAAATCTGTCTAAAAACCATGTGTCAAAATATTGAATAGAAAGAACTAGTTTAAATAATGTAAATTGGATATATTAAATCTTTGGTTCTCACTTTGCTGCTTTGCTGTCTCTTTTCTATCCTCTGTCTACCTTTGGATAAAAGCTGCTTTCCAAATTTTGAAAAGAAAACTACGATTATGCTAGGATAAAATTCCAGACATCCTGGTGGGATGTCAATTGTTCACTTTACATATTATGAATATTAAGGTTGTGTTCAACATGTTTGTTGTTTTTAACAATTTTCCCATTTAAATTGGCCGACAGGTCATTTTCTAAGAATCCCAAAGACTACAGTTAGGTTTTGTTTTTGTTTTTAATTGCAGTCCATAACTTTAGACGTTTTATAGTACAAGATTGTGGTAAATTAGAAAATCAAACAATGCATGCAATTGCCTGAAGAGAATGTTTAGATAACCTTGGTGTGGTTGCTTTTTTCTAAACTTAAATGTGATATAAGCTGTGCCATTAACACTGAACATAGAGAATTATACAGATCCTAGCTTGCTGGTCTCTTGACCTCATCAGGAAGGCAGTTTGGGATATCTAAAAGAGCAACAGCTTTGGAGTTGACTAGATCTGAATCTGCTAACCAGCTCAGTCATTTACTAGCTCTGTGACTATGGGTAAAAAGTTACATGTGGTAGAGGCAAGATGGAAGAAGAGTAAATAGGAGCCACACTAATCTTCCAGGACCAATATTAAATTACATCTAAATGATGGAGAAATCAGTCAGAACAAACAATTGAGCGCGCGTGCGCGGGAGAGAGAGAGAGAGAGAGAGAGAGAGAGAGAGAAGCCTTATAACCTCAGACAGATGGAAGAACCATCTTCAACACTAAATGATCAGGAAGGAGGTGGTGGAGACTTGAGAAGTCTTGCTGGGCATCCACAGATGGCAGTGCCTGAGGGAGAGTTAAGCAATAGGTTGGATCTCCCTGAGAAGTGTGGAATCTAAACCCTAATCTGGGATCCTCAGCCTAGAGCACCACAGCCCCCAAAATACATGGATAACAACCAGTGGTAAAAAGCAGCAGGGTTGCTCTCTGCTAGAGATGGATAGCTGGAGATGCAAAGAGCTGTCTAAAGGGCCAACACACTAATTTTCATTTGCAGCCACTTACCCTGGGCTCCAGAAAAAGCAGGGGCAGAGTGGGCTAGAGATGCCTGAGGAAAGACTGGGGTTGGAAGCTGTGGAGAAATAATTGAGAGAGTCCCACCAAAAGAGTTACAACGGGGCCCCAGTTCTGAGTCATCCCTCCTATAACAGTGGTCATTTTGTTCAAGTAGACCACTCCCCTATGAGTGGCAGCAGCCTGAGAGGAAACAACAGTCCTGACTACAGAAGGGCTTCTGCCCCAGCTCTGTGGTGTGTAAGCCTCATTACTGAGTGCATATTAACTATATTAATAACTAAAGAAGAAGGACATAGGTAATAGATCCCTGACAAAGGTGAGGGGGCAGAGTGAACTAGAGACACTTGAGGAGAGACTGAGGACAGAGGTTTAGGGGAGAGAACTGATAGAATACTAGCTGCTGGAATCACCTATGCAGCTTGAGCCATTGTGTACAGGCAGACCACTCCCTTCTGAGCAGCAGCAGCCTGAAGGGAAACAATAGCCCTAATTCCAGGAAAGATTCTGTCTCTCCCAAAGGAGCATAAGCCTGGCTGCTGTGTGCAGACTGACTAGATTAACAACTGAAGGAGACAGCCACAGACAGTAGATCCCTGGCAGTCTTGGAGCAAGCCATGTAAATTCAGACAGGGTCAACATCTGACAACACTAGAGGGTGACCCTCAAAGAAAAAAAAACAGTAGTAAATACTAGATGCTACCAAGACAAAGTGCACTGTGGTCTTCTCCATTATTTGATATATTTTCCTTATTGTGGAGCTTTTTAACCTTTATTTATTTTCCATCAAGTTTATCTATATTAAGTCACTAGATTTTTTAGAATATTTTGCTCTTTTCTTATAATAGTCAATCTCTTTACACACTTATTAATACTAATTAATCTGGTGTTAATAGTGGTACTTCAGGAGGGAGATAATTTTGCTAATGTGGATTTGTTCCCTGGGATTTGTGGTTGTGTTCTGGCTGCACCTGTACAACAGCATACAAGATATGATGTGTGGAGAGACAGTCAATCATCTGGAAGGAGGTACCCACCAAAGAATGACCCAACAATATTCAAAATCCAAGAGCCAACATAAACAGAACAAAAGATATCCCAAGAGCATCAAGTTCAGATCAGGAAGATTACACCACTGAATCTAACAGGTCTCCTAACATAGACTTTCACACTACAAATTCAGGGTCAAAAAAGAACAATTTAAGAAGCAGAGGAAAACACGGAGAGTCTCAAAAATCATGGAAAGACAAAGAAACAACCCCCAAACAAAGGCAAAGGAGGAATCCCCAGAAAGAATGTTAAATTATATAGAAGCAAGTCAACTATTAGATACTGAGTTCAAAACAATGGCTATAAGGAAGTTCAATAAGCTCAGTGAGAATTATCAACAACTGTAGGGAGCTGCAAGCAACTTACAGTGAATTACATCAGCATGGAAAAAAACAAAGAAACTGCCAATAAGAGACAAGAAGAAATGAAGAATACAATTTCTGAATTGAAGAACATAGTAGAAGGAAATCAAAAGCAAGCTAGTGAAGCAGAGTTTCAAATAAGCAAGCTAGAAAACAAGGTAGAAAAATCTTCCAGAAAGAGAAGAAAAGGAAAAGAGACTCAGAAAGAATGAAGAGAGGTTAAGGGAAATGCAGGACAATGTGTAGCAAAATATCATTATCATAAGGATACAAGGAAAAAGAAGAAGAGAACAAGCGGTAGAAAATCTAATTGAAAGAGTAATGATGGAAAACTTCCATAACTTAATGAGAGAAAAAGTCACACAAATCCAGAAAGCAGAGAGTGTCCCAACCAAGATAAATCTAAGGAGGCCCCCTTCAAGACACCTCATAATTAAAATGGCAAAATTAACAAAGAAATAATCTACCAGGGACCCCTGATAAGGCCAGCAGTGCACTTCTCAACAGAATCATAACAAGCCAGAGGGAAATAGCAAGAAATATTCCAAGTAATGAAAAGCAAAGGTCTGAAAACAAGACTACTATACCCAGCAAGGCTCTCAATTAAAATAGAAGGGGAAATAAGGAGTTCCCCAGACAAAAGAGGGCTAAACGAACACATCTCCATCAAGTAAGTACTGCAAGATAAGCTACTGCTTTAAGAAGACAAATAAAAAGAGTGATAGATTGAGAGGAACATAAGTACACAGGGAGTAAAATGGCAATGAATAAGTACTTATCAATAATAACCTTAAATATAAATGTATTAAATACTCCAATTAAAAGACATAGGATAGCTGAATGGATAAGAAAACATGACCTCCATGTATGCTGCCCACAAGAGTCCCACCTCAGAACAAAAGACCTACACAGACTGAGAGTGAAGGGTGGGAAAAAATATTCCAAGCAAATGGACAGGAAAAAAAGCCATGGTAGCAATACTTATGTCAGACAAAATAGACTTCAAAAAGGGGCATAAAAAGAGACACAAGAGAACAATTTATAATACTCAAGAAAATAATCCATGAAGAATACATAAACACTATAAATATACATGCACAAAGGATGGGAGCACCCACATATACATAAAGTCTTGGAGGACTTCAAAAAAGATATAGACAGCAACAAAATTATACTAGGGATTTTAACATCCAACTGGCAAAATGGGTAGACCTTACAAACAAAATATCAACAAGGATATTGCAGCACGGAACAATGCCAGAAATCAAAAGGACTAAACTGACTATATATATTATATATAATATTATAACATATATTATATATTTACATTTGTTTGTACATTACATTTACATATTATGTATATTTATTATATATATGCATTTAAAATATAGGTTTCATATATCTGTACAATAAATTTATATAATAAATATAAATTTTATATTGTAAGCATTTATGATATATTTTATTATACATATATCTATATATCATTTTATATACTTATATTTTATATATAAATATTCTATATGCATAGAATATAAATTTATATGTGCATAATTATATATTTGTCTATATTCATGCATGATGTATAAAATTTATTCTATAAATAGATATGTAATTAGGTATATAAATACATATAACATATATACATATGCATAATTCATTATATATTATTTTATATATTACTGTTTATATATATTATATATATAGTATATATAAAACTATAGTGTATATCGTATATAATACACTTATATATTTATAAATGTATATATATTTATATGTATTATAAACAAATATATAATTTTATATATTATTAATCTTTTTTTAAAGATTTTATTTATTTATCCGTAGAGAGAAAGGGAAGGAGAGAAACATCAATGTATGGCTGCCTCTTGTGAGTTCTACGCTGGGAAATGGCCTGCAGCCCAGGCATGTGCCCCCTGACTGGGAATCAAACCATGATCATGTGGTTCGCAGGCCTGTGCTCAATCCACTGAGCTGTACCAGCCAGGGTTATATATATATATATGTGTGTGTGTGTGTGTGTGTGTGTGTATATATGTATATATGTATATATGTATATATATGTATGAATATTTATATTCACATATATATAAATTATACATAAATTTTATATAAATATGACATATATTTATATAGAGTACAATTCATATTATATAGAATATGTATATATTTATGAACGTATGTAATTTGCATAAATTCATCTATAAATAAATAAATATGTGAAAGTATATATTTATGTATATAAATTTTATATGCTTTCATATATAGTATATTTTTGTATATTATATCTATAAATGTTTATAGTATATATTTATATATTTTATATATTACAGATTTACATGAATATATAAATGTGTAAATAAGTATATAAATAATGTGCAGGCGTATATACATTTTTAGTTTATATGTTTATAAATAAATATTTATTTATCCATGTTATTTACATGTTATAAATATATACATTCATTTATATGTGAATGTATACATTATGCGATATGTATTGTGTGATGCATGTTTCATGATATATGTTTATTATGTATTTATTATATGTAATATATTATATGTTTATGTATCATATAAAATATGATTATATATTATTAAACAATAATACAGCATTATATAAATTTACCCATTATAACAACATGTAATATATTACATATTATATGTATGCATTGTGTACTATATATTATATATATATTATATATATAATCAGTTTAGTCCTTTGTCAGTATATATATATGTGTATGTGTGTATGCATACACACATACACATATATATAACATTTAATATCAAAGAAATAAAATACACATTTTTGAAATACACGTGGAACAATTTCAAAGACAGACAACATAATAGGACACAGAACAAACCTCAAAAAATTCATGATTTGAAATCATATCAACTGTTTTCTTGGCAACAAGGGCCTGAAACTAGAAACTAACCTTAAGGGAAAAAAAAAACTCAAAAACACTCAAATTCACAGAGATTAATTAGCATGCTATTAAATAATGACTGGGTTAAGAATGGGATCAAGGAAGAAATCAAAAAGTTTATGGAAAAAATTGAAAATTAACATGTAACAGTCTAATACTTGCAGGAAACATTGAAGGCAGTCCTGAGAGGGAAGGTCATAGCAATATAGGTCTGCCTAAAAAAGATAGAAACATTTAAAATAAAAAAACACACCCTACATCTACAAGAAGTAGATGCCGAGCAATTATCAAAGCCTAGAGCAAGAACAAAGAAGTAAATAACCAATATCAGAGCAGAATTAAATGACATATAGAGATTAAAAGAACAATTCTAAGGGTAGGTAAATCCAGCAGCTTGAACAACAATAAAAATAAATAAATCCAAGAGCTGGTTCTTCAAACAGACATACAAAATTAACAAATCTTTAAGCAGATGCATCAAGAAAAAAGATAGAAGACCCAAATAAACAAAATCAGAAATGAAAGAGGAGAGATTACAACTGATACCACAGAAATACAAAGAATTGTAAAAAATTACTATGTACAACTATAAGCCAAGAAAACCTGAATAAAATGGAGAAATTTCTAGAAAAACAAATTTCCTAAACTGATTGATGAAGAAGCAGAAAGCCTGAACAAACCAATAACAGCTGGTGAAATTGAAGCAGTAATCAAGACTCCTGTCATGCAAAAGTACTGGACCTGATGGTTTCACAGGAGAAATAAAAACAAAAAAAAATTAAGGGAGACTTAATCCCTATCTTTCTTAGATTACTCTAAAATATCAACGAAGAAGGGAAACTTCCAATATCTTTTATGAGGCCAGCATCATCCTAATCCCTAAACCAGAGAAATACACAAGAAAGAAAGAAATCTAAGGATTGCTATCAATGATAAACATAGGTATTAAAATCCACAACAAAAACATTGCCACAATGAATTGAGCAATATATTAAAGAAGCATACACCATGATTAAAGGATCATACACCATGATCAAGTGAGTTTCACCTTAGGGATGCAAAGATGGTACAATATTCACAAATCAATAAATCTAATGAATCACATAAACAAAAGGGAAGACAAAGATCACATGAGCATATCAATAAATAGGGAAGAAGTATTTTGTAAGGAACAACACCCATCATGATAAAAACACTCAGCAAATTGAGAGGAATAGGAATATACCTCAAAGTAATAAAGGCCATATATTAGAAACCTACAGCCAACATCATACTCAATGAGAAAACTAAAAGCTTTCCCAATAAGAGCAGGAATAAGACAAGGAAGGATATCTGCTTTCACCACTTTTCACCAAACAGTATTGGAAGTCCTAGCCACAGTGATCAGACAAGAAAGAAATAAAAGGCATCCAATTTGGAAAGGAAGAAGCAAAACTGTTGTTTGCAGATGACTTGTTAGTATACCTAGAAAATCCTATAGATACCGCCAGAAACTACTCAGCCTCATATGTGAATTTGGCAAAACAGCAGGATAGAAATTGAATATTCATAATTCAAAAGTATTTTTGTACACCAACAATGAAATATCAGAAACAGAAATCAGGGAGAAATTCCATTTGATATAGCAACAAGAAAAATAAAGTACCGAGAGATAAACCTAACCAAGGAGGTAGAAGACCTGTACTCAGAAAACTATACAAAATTGAAGAAAGAAATTGAGGAAGACAAATAAATGGAGGTAAACATAGACCATGTTCATGGGTTGGAAGAATTAACATAATCAAAATGTCCATGATACACAAAATAATTTATGGATTCAATGCAATCTCTATTAAAATAACAATGGCATATTTCACAGATATAGAACAAATATTTCAAAAAATTTAGATAAACAAACCCAAATAGCCACAGCAATTTTTATGAAGAAGAATAAAGTATGAAGGATCAACATACCTAAAATCAAACTATACCAAAAGGCCATGGTAATGAAAACAGTTTAGCACTGGCATAAGATCATACACATAGATGAACAAAACAGAAGAGAGAGCCTAGAATTAAACCCAAGTCTCTGAGGTCAATTAATATTTGACAAAGGGGGAAGAAGCATAAAATAGAGTAAAAATAGACTCTTCAGCAAATCATGTTGTGAAATATGAACAGCTGCATTGAAAAAAGTGACACACGACCACCAACTTACACCATATATAAAAACAAACTTAAAATGGGTAAAAGACTTAAATATAAGTAGCAAAAGTATAAAAGTCCTAGAAGGGAACATGGACAGAGAACTCCTCCTCCAAGAATTTTTTTTATTGATTTTAGAGAGATAGGCAGGGAGGGTTGGAGGGAGAGAGAGATCTCAAAAGAGAGAGAGAGAATCATCGGTGTAAGAATGAAACACTGACTGGTTGCATCCCATGTGCTCCCTGAACAAGGATAAGACTCCAACCAACTGAGCCATACCAACTAGGGATAATTTGATTTTCTTTTTAGAGAGAGAACAATATAATTTTTATTCAGATTTTCATTAAAAATAATACTTGTTTTTAATCATTTTATTGTTGTTCAATTACAGTTGTCTGCACCCTCCCTCAACTGCAGCCATATTCACCCCCCCTTTTGCTTCCATCCCCCTTGGTTTTGTCCATGTGTTTATTACAGTTGTTCTTGAAAACACTTCCCCCCATTATCTTCTCCCACCTCCCCTCTGGTTACTGTCAGATTGTTCTTAATTTCAATGTCTCTGTCTATATTTTGCTTACTTTTTTCTGTTGTTGATTACGTTCCAGTTAAAAATGAGATCCTATGGTATTTGTCTTTCACCACCTGCCTTATTTCACTTAGCATAATACTCTCCAGTTCCATCCTTGCTGTTGCAAAGGGTAGGGGCTCCTTTTTTTTCTCTCTGCTGCATAGTATTCTATCATGTAAATCTAGCATAGTTTTTTTATCCATTTATTTCCTGATGTGCACTTAGGTTGCTTCCAGCACTTGACTATTGTAAAGTGTGATGCTATGAACATTGGTGTGCATAGGTTCTTTCAGATTGGTGTTTTAGGGTTCTTAGGTTATAGTCCTAGCAGCGGAATAGCTGGGTCAAAAGGCAGTTCCATTTTTAGTTTTCTGAGAATATTTCAAACATCAAAATTAAAAGAAAATCAACTATATGGGAAAAAATTGTGCCAATACCTCAGACAAGAATTTGATCTCCAAAATATGTAAAGAACTCACACGACTGTACTCCAAGAAGACAAGCAACCCAATGAAAAAAATGGGCAAAAGACTTGAACAGACACTTCTCCAAAAAGGACATACAAAGTGACCAGAAACATATGAAAAGGTGCTCAACATCGCTAGTCATGAGACAGATGAAAACTATGACCCCAATGAGATACCACTTCAAACCATTGAGAATGGCGATCACAAACAAATAAACAAACAAGTGTGGGACAGAATGTGAAGAAAAGGGAACCCTAGAGCCCCATTGGTGGGAATGCAGGCTGGTTCAGCCACTGTGGAAAACAGTATGAAATTTCCTCAGTAAACTAAAAATACTTGTTTTAATAAATAAAAAGCATTTAAAAATTAAATGATTGATATGCCATAATTAATAACCACATATCATAAAAAAGTACTCCTTGAGAAGTCTTGGCAAAAAGCTGGGCACAACCACTGAAATCAGAATGCTGAATCAGAAGGCATACTTTCTCCTGCCAAATTACAGCTTAGATACAAAGCTTACCTGCTTTGGCTGGGTGGTGCCCTGTATAGAGAACCCAGGAAAAGCCTAGAATCTCCCATTAATTCTTCAGGGCACACTGGAGTTTTCAAATGGTCAGGGATAAAAATTCCATTAAAACTTTAAAGAGTGGTCATAAATGGCCAAAATTCATCCTGTTTTCTTGTCCTTTGAGGGTGCAGACCAACCATATATCTCCAGGATTTTAATTTCCAGTAATGTCAAGACTTCTACAGGAATCCACACATCTTTATTCAAAACCTAGGGACAGAAAAGAGAGGCAAATGTGCTTCAACTTTGGGGATTTTGAAAAATTAATCTAACATGTATAGTGCATTGCTCCCCCAGTGGGGTCCAGGGAATCACCCTGTAACCAAACACATTGGTATCTCTGCTTTAAATGTATAAATATTGTTAGAACAATAAGCGAGGACTGTCAAAAGCCTCATGTTTGTTTAGGTCAGATTTTGATGCCAAAATAGTTAAGAAAAACATCTGTTTCTTAAAGATTTATGGATTCTTGAATCATGGATAAGGCATCATAGACCTGGGTCTAATCTGCCTGTTTAAACTCTTACACTGGATGTCCAAATGATATCTCCAAATTATATATCTAAAATAGGTCTACTGAACCTCATCCCTAAAACCCCTTTCTCACCCAGATTTTCCACATTTATCATATGTCTCTTCCTAGCCAAGTTTTTAATGTCAAAATTCTTCCATCTCTCACTTTTTGTGTTTATTTCACCAGCCAGTCATGTTAACTCCCAAACCATTCATTGCCCTCTATCTCCCCTGCCACCCCCATGGTACATGCATTGTCATTATTGGCTGAGCTAAGGAGCTTCTTGATTTAAAGCTCATACACTATTGCCACCCCACCCCATCCATTTTGGATTGCAGATGTAGGAATTATCTGAAGTCATAAATTGGCATGTAACTATCCAGTTTTCAATCTTTCAGTGTTTCCCATTATTGCCATAGGTAGTTAGCTTGTTATTAATAAAGAAAGAATGCAAAGGGAATCAGACACATCAACCAGGGTTCATAAGCCTGCTTACCTAGCCAGGAAGCTACAGATTCACACACTCCAGGGGATTGCAGCATTACCTAGCAGAGGGGATTAACAACCCTCCCTACCCCAAACAGGGAGGAAGTACTGGCTTTTCGATCTCCTCAGTCCACTTGCCCAGCCTATGAGGGGAAATAAGTACATGTTCAATAGAAGTCAAAATGGTACAGGAGTACTTGCTTGGCCATAAAGGCCTGTCACTCTGACCTTGAAAAGGGATCACTGGCTAGGGGGTGGCCCCATCAGATGCCTGCAAAACTTGGGAATTTGATTGTACATTGTAAAAAAGTTCCTGGTCCTTCTCAAGCCTGAGATATTATAACGTAGCTTAACAAAGTAGTCTCTCTCTCTCTCTCTCTCTCTCTCTCTCTCTCTCTCTCTCTCTCTCTGTGTGTGTGTGTGTGTGTGTGTGTGTCTCTCAACATGTGGTCTCCCCATTCATTTATGTATTCTCTTCATAACCATGTGTTTCTAGTAGCTATGTAGCCAGCAGCTGCAAAGACTCCAAATAAAGCCTTTCAGTGGGAGCCTGGGTACTGTAGCACAGCCAGGAACAACACTAAGCTATGGGGAATGAGATGGGGAATGAGACTGCTAATGCTGGAACAATTAAATTGAATCTAACACTGGCTCTTGTTTTGACCTTGCTGAAGACACAGCTGGACTTTTTCCATGGTGGGACAAAGGAGATGGAACACAGAAGCAGCCTCCTATTTTCAGCACCAATAAATCTTGTCTCACCACTATCTTCTGTGTGTGGGTCCATCAAATTCTTCCCTTATGTTAAAAAGTCCCACTTCCATCGGAAACACCATGGGTTTTCTGTGAAGAACATTCATAGCTCCCTATGCCCAGTAGCAGCCTCCCACCAGCCCAGCTCTGCCTTGTCACACCATCTCTTTCATGCAGTGTCCTCCATCCACACTAGCTTCATTTTTTTTCCTCACACATGCCAAGCTCTATCTCACCTTAGGGAATGGCAGCTACTTTTCCTTCAGGATGGTTCCTCCATGCCCTTCCACGTTTAGCTTATGTGGCATCTAAGCTAAAACTTTAGAAAAAACTTTCCTGAAGATTTTTAAAATTAAGCCCACACCTCCAATTCCACTTCTCCATAGTGGACCTTGTTCATTTCTGCACAGTGCTGATGCCATGGTATGGTTACTGCTTACTACTGTCAGCTACTGTTGGTTTCCTCACTTCACCACAGTATCATTTCTGTGAGGGATTCACTCACTGCTGTGAGCTCAGAGTCTGTCAAAATGTGCAAAAATAAACCCCTCATTAATAAAGAAAGAAGGCGTGATTGAATGAACAAATGATGTTGAAAGTAGAGATAATTTATTTTAAATATCTTATATGGTGCCTGGGTATTACAAACACTCGTTAATTGAAAGTTAAGGTTATTACTATATTCAAGTATCATCATCATCATTATCACTCTGGGCTTCTGAGAACAATTGGTCCTGATAAATAGGGGTGGTGATGATGTTTCCAATCTGTGGTCATCTAGTCCAAAATTCCAAACAAGGCTGATCTTAAGGTACTGGCTTTGCCTTCTACCTGCCTTCCAATGCACAGCTACCGTCAAGAAGTATGATGTATGGTTGTTGGGGCCTTCTTCAAGAACACTAGGGGCTTTTAACTGGGTAATTAAATATAAAGATTAAGACTGCTTGTAGGCATTTCATTCATCTCAAAAATATTATATTTATTGATATTCACCATACATATCTCAGAAAAAATTCATTGCTTTATGATTAAACTTCACATATGTTGCAGATTAAAGTCAATATATCCAGTGACATATTTTGATAACACATTTACCAATTCATCTGCTATGTAAGCCTATATTTCTTTTTTAATCTGATTACTTATCATCTTGACTAGTACATGTTACCTATTCATCAGTTTAAAAAAATTCTATCTAGAAGAAAAGTATATCATGTGCCTGAAATTGTAACTTTTTTTTTGGGGGGGGGGTTATTTCGGGTAGAAAAAAAGTGATTTTAGAAAATAATTAAATGAATCAAGTATGCTTGCATATATTTTTAAAAAACAACTTTGCATTGAGTTAAGCCAAGGAAAAGATATATTTGAAGAGAAAAATGTTATTATATGCAGTAATTTAAAACACATATAAAAACTACTTTTCTGTAATGTAAAGGATACAGCTGTTTTAAAAATGAAAAGGACATGAAAGATATGTTTCTTGTGCCAGTTGATGAAATGTTTGATGGAACATAAAACCCATGAGATTATTTGGATTTGATGTCGTTAGAGGTCATTCACCACGATTTCTGCTTTTGTGGTTTCTTCAGGATAGAGTAAATTATGAGCATTCATCTAACATGAAAAGTCATATCTGGCCATATGGCTGTATTTCAATGTGATCTTCAAAATTTCTTCTCAGAACTAAAAAAAAAAGACATACTGAGTAGATTTATTATTACACGTGAGATTTGGGGAGATGGAGCTAACTGTGTTTACTTCAGAAATATGTGAGAAATCTATTTTAATCATAATTACATAACATATGCAACAGTAAATTCTTCAAATAAATTTAATAATCATCTTAAAAGTCCTCAGTGTATTCCAATAACAAAGTTACCCCAATAACAAAGTTGATGAGATATTCCTCTCTCTCCACTTTTGTTAAGTGGATCCCACTGATTCAGAATTTACTATTACAATTATTACTTGACTGGACTAGAGTTTCTTATATTTTTATATGTTCAGTTTTTTTAAAGGCTTTCAGTGACAAAATGGTACTATAAATAAAACTTCAAGTAATTTTTAAAATTTCATGTCCATTTTTTGCATTCTATTTACTGTAATCATTACTACCATTTATGTCTGGAATCATTTTATTTAAAGCTCACTTGGAGAACAGATTTCTTCCCAAAATTCTCACAGCAGTTCCATTAGTTGGTATAATGGTCACCGTGAGAAAACAGAAGATCAGAAAGTTTTCTAAAGTTATTCAAGTGCAAAGAGATTTTTTTTTAAAAAAGACAAAATTTTACTCCACTGTTTGTAATTCTATCTACTTTAGGAAAAACATACTATCCATTACCTTGTGTTACTGTTTTTAAATGTTAGAAATTAAACCATATTTTATTATCTAAAATAGTAAATAAACTATTCATTAGTTCATGATAAATTTCTCAAAATTTCACCTTAAAAAGTTAGGTTTTGTATAGTAAAGTATCTAAACTGTAAGTAGATATTAATATTACATTTTTAAAGAATATATTATATATGACTATCTTTACTTTCTCAAACTCTTTAGAAGAGGATGTGGTTTTCTGGGTACAAAATAGATTATCAAGATAAAGCTTAACTTCTTAAAAATAATCAAAACTTAGATAACTACAGAGTTTTAGAGCTTGCAGTTTTCTCCTTTGTTTTAATGACTAAGCTAATTTAATAAGTTTATATGTTGTCTTTGAATTTCCTGGAATAGCTGTTGTCATAAAGGCAATGGTTATTAATTTGCATCTCTTTGATGGCTACTAATGCTGAGCATTCTTTCAAATATCACTTGCCCTTTCTATGTCCTCCTTGGAGAAGTTTGTGTTCAGGTCCATTGTACAACTTTTAATTAAAATAAAGGAAAAATTGACAGTAAATAGAGGGGGATGGAGGGAGGGGGATGGAGGGAGGAGGATAATGGGAGAAAAGGGGAAAGGGTCATCAAGGAATATGCATAAAGGACCCTAGAGCCCTGACTGGTTTAGCTCACTGGATTGAGCATGGGCCTGCAAACCAAAGGGTCGCTGGTTTGATTTCCACTCAGGGCACATGCCTGGGTTGTGGGCCAGTAGGGGGCATGTGAGAAGCAACCACACATTAATGTTTCTTTCCTCTCTTTATCCCTCCCTTCCTCTCTCTCTTAAAAAAATAAATAAATAAAATCTTAAAAAATGTTAAAAGACTAAAAAAGAACCATGGACAGTGCTAAAGGGGGAAAAAGAGTGAGGGTAGGAGGTAGGGGTAGGGAGCAGGGTAAAGTAGTGGTAGGAAATGGAGACAATTATATTTGAACAATAATAAAAAGGTAAAAATAAAACAAAAAAGAAGAGAGACAAGTGCTATTGACGGTTGTATTTAAAGTTAGATTTTCTTTAAAAAAAGCCTAGAGCAAGTAGAGGTAGGAAATGACAAAGATCAGAACACAATTAAATAACATAGAGACAAAAAGAACAAGTCAAAGGATAAATAAATCCAAGAATTGCTTACTTAAGAGATAAACAAAATTGACAAGTCCTTAAGCAAACTCCTCAAGAAAAAAAGAAAGAAGACCCAATGAAATTAGATCAGAAATGAAAGAGGAGAGATCACAACTGACACCATAGAAATATAAGGGATTGTAAGAAATTGCTACAAAAAACTATATGCCAAGAAATATGAAAACCTGTGCAAAATAGACAAATTTCTAGAAAAATATAATGTCCCAAAACCAAAAGAAGAAGCAGAAAGCCTGAACAGGCTTATAACAGCTGTAGAAATCAAAGCAGCAATCAAAGAACTATCACACAAANCGGTTGTATTTAAAGTTAGATTTTCTTAAAAAAAAAAAGCCTAGAGCAAGTAGAGGTAGGAAATGACAAAGATCAGAGCACAATTAAATAACATAGAGACAAAAAGAACAAGTCAAAGGATAAATAAATCCAAGAATTGCTTACTTAAGAGATAAACAAAATTGACAAGTCCTTAAGCAGACTCCTCAAGAAAAAAAGAAAGAAGACCCAATGAAATTAGATCAGAAATGAAAGAGGAGAGATCACAACTGACACCATAGAAATATAAGGGATTGTAAGATATTGCTACAAAAAACTATATGCCAAGAAATATGAAAACCTGTGCAAAATAGACAAATTTCTAGAAAAATATAATGTCCCAAAACCAAAAGAAGAAGCAGAAAGCCTGAACAGGCTTATAACAGCTGTAGAAATCAAAGCAGCAATCAAAGAACTATCACACAAAAGTCCTGGAGCAGATGGTTTCACAGGAGAATTTTTGAAAACATATAAGAAAGAGCTATCTCTTATTTCTTGGAGACTATTCTAAAAAATCCAAGAAGAGGGAAGACTACCAAAACTTTTTATGAAGGCAGAATAATCCTAATCCCAAAACCAGACAAGACACACACAAAAAAGAAAACTACAAGACAATATTACTGATAAACATAGAAGCTAAAAATTCTCAACAAAATATTGGCAAACCAATTCCACCAACACATGAAAAACATACACAATGGTCAAGTGGGATTCATCCCAGAGAGGAAAAGACAGTTACAATATTCACAAATCAATAAATGAAATACATCACATAAACAAAAGGAAAGACAAATATGACATGAGAATATAAATAGATGCTGAAAAAATATTTGATAAAGTACAGTATCTGTTTATGATAAAAAACACTCAGCAAAGTGGGAGTATAGGGAGCATACCCCAACATAATAAAAGCCATAAATAAGAAACCTACAGCCAACATAATGCACAATGGGCAAAAACTTAAAGATTTCCCACTAAAATCAGGAACAAGACAAGAATGTCTGCTTTCACCACTTCTATTCAACATAGTATTGGAAGTCCTAGATACAGCAATCAGAAAAGAAACAGAAATAAAAGGCATCCAAATTGGAAAGAAGGAAGCAAAACTTCTTTTGTTTGCAGGTGTCATAATAGTGTACAAAATATCCTATAGACTTGCCCCAGAAAATTACTTTATCTAATCATTGAATTTAGCAAAACAGAGGGATCCAAAATAAATGTTCAAAATTCTGAGGCATTTTTGCACACCAACAATGAAATATCAGAAGCAGAACTCAGGAAAAAAATCCTGTTTGCTATTGCAACAAGAAAAATAAAGAACCTAGGGATAAACCTAATTAAAGAGGTCAAAGATCTGTAGTCAGATCTAAAAAACACTAGAGAAGAAAATTAAGGTAGACAAGAACAAAAAGAAAGATAACCTGGAAATATATACTATGTTTATTGATTGGAAAACTTAACATCGTCAAAATGTCCATACCACTCAAAGAAATTTACAGATTGAATGCAATCTTTATTAAAATACCAATTACATATTTCATAGATATAGAACAAATATTTCAACAATTTAGTTAGAACAATAAAGAGCTCTCAATAGATACAGCTATTTTGAGAAAGATGAGCAAAGTAGGAAGGATCACAATATCCACTATCAAACTGTATTGCACGGCCACTGCAATCAAAACAGCCTGGTACTGGCAAAAAACCAAAAACACAGAACAATGGAACACAAAAGAGATCCCAGAAATAAACCCAAGCCTCTATGGTCAATTAATATTTGACCAAGGGGAAATAAGTACAAAAAGGAGTGAAAATCGTCTCTTCAATGAATTATGTTGGGAGATCTGAACCACTACATGCAGGAAAATGAAATTTGATCACCACATACACTGTACACAAAAATAAACTCAAGGTAGATAAAGGTAAGTCATGATGTCATAAAATTTCTACAGTACAACATAAGGAAGAAAATCTCAGATATTACATGCAGCAATATTTCCACCAATATCTTGAGAACAAGGAACATAAAGGAAAGAATAAACAAATTGGACCTCATCAAAATAAAAAGCTTCTGTTTAAAGCTTCTGGTAAAAAAAATCATCAAAATGGAAAGGGAACCAAGTGTATGGAAAAACATATTTGCAAATAATACCTTGGATTACAGTTTGATCTTCATAATACATAAAGAACTCACATGACTCTACTCTTAGAAAAAAATTAAATGGGCAAAAGAACCAAACAGACATTTCTCCAAGCAGGATATAAAGATGGTATGGACACATATAAAAAGGTGTGCAGTATCACTGACTATGACAGATACAGAAATTAAAAGCACAATAAGATACCAATTCATACCATTGACAATGGCGATAATAAACAAAGGAACAAACTACAAGTGTTGGAGTGGTTGTGTGTAAAAGAAAACCCTAGTGCACTGTTGGTGGGAATGCAGATTGGTGCAACCATTATGGAAAACAATATGGAGTTTTCTCAGAAAACTAAAAATAGATTTGCCTTTTGACCCAGTAACTCCACAGCTAGGATTATATCCTAAGAACACTGAGTCACCAATCCAAAAATCCTGTGCACCCCAATAGCCAAGTGCTGGAAGCAACATAGGTGTGCATCAGTAAATGAATGGATCAAAAAGTTAGGGTACATTTACACAGTGGGATTCTCTGCAGCAGAAAGAAAGAAAGAACTCCTACCCTGTGCAACAGCATGGATGGTGCTGGAAAGCATTATGCTAAGTGAAATAAGCTAGGCAGTGAAAGACAAATATCATATGATCTCACCTTTAACATGAACCTAATCAACAAAACAAACAAGCAAAATATAACCAAAGATACTGAAATTTTGAACAGGCTGACAGTGACCAGAGGGGAGAGAATTTCAGGGGAAGAGGGTGAAGGGTGTGCAGGAAAAATTATAAAGGACACATGGACAATGACAAGGGGGAGTGGAAATGGGAGGTAGGTGTGAAGGGCTGAAGGGGTGGGCTAGGATGAAGGTAAAAGACACAAAACTGTACTTGAACAACAAATTAAATTTTTTAAAAATCAACAAACAAGTGCTAGCAAGGCTATGGAGAAAGGGAACCCTAGTGCACTATTGGTTGGGATGCAGACTGGTGCACCCACTGTTGAAAAATATGGAATTTCCTCAGAAAAATAAATATGGAACTTTATTCTGACCCAGAAATTCTATTGCTGGGATTATACCCCATTATGAAAAACCAATTCAAAAAATTATATGCACTCCAATGTTCCTAGTGGCACAACTTACAATAGTCAAGTATTGGAAGTGACCTAAGTGTCCATCAGTAAATGAGTGGGTCAAAAACCTATGGTAAATTTACACAATGGAATGCTTTGTAGCAGAAAGAAAGAATGTGCTCTTACCCTTTGTGACAGAATGGACGGATCTGTAGAGCATAATGCTAACTGAAATAAGTGAGGCAACCATATGAGCTCACCTATAAGTGGAACCTAATCCACAAAACAAGCAAGCAAAATATAATCAGAGACACTGAAATTAAGAACAAACTGACAGTAAGCAGAACAGAAGTGTGAGGGAATAATGACTGGGGGAACTTGGAAGGGCAATCAAAGAACATGCATAAAGGACAAGGACAAAGCCATAGGGGAATATGTTTGAGGGTGACAGGTGGGGATGGCTTGGGTCTAGGTGGGTGGTAGGGAAATACAAAGACAACTGTAACTGAACAATATTAAAAGAGAAAATACAATTTGATTTCTCATGAATTTTTTTATTTTTTCCCAATTTTTTATTTAATTATTTTCAATTTCAGTTTTATTTTTATTTAACTCTATTTCAAGTACAGTTTTCTTTCTTGTATTCCCAGCCCTGCCGCCCCCCCCATAGCTCCCCACCTCCCTCCCTTCTCCGCCTCCCACCTTAGTTATTGTCCATGTGTCCTTTATACTTGTTCATGTGAGTCCTTCCCCTTTTCCCCTGTGATTCTCTCCCCTATCTCTTCTGGACCCTGTCAGCACGTTCTGTATTTCAGTGTCTTTGGTTACATTTTGCCTGCTTGATTATTTTGCTGTTTCATTCCTGTTAAAGGTGATATCATATGTATTTGTCTTTCACCTCCTGGCTTATTTCACTCAGCATACTGCTTTCCAGTTCCATTCATGATGTTGCAAAGGGTAGGAGCTCCTTCTTCCTTTCTGCAGCATAGAATTCCATTGTGTAAATGTACCATATTTTTTGATCCAGTCATTGACCAATGGGTATCTAGGTTGCTTCCAACTCTTGGCTATCGTAATTTGTGCTGCTATGAGCATCGGGGTGCATAGGTTCTTTTGGATTGGTGCTTCAGGGTTCTTAGGATATACTCCTAACAGTGGAATTGCTGGGTCAAAAGGCATGTCCATTTTTAGTTTTCTTAGAAAATTCCATACTGTTTTCCAAAGTGGTTGTATCAGTCTGCAGTACCACCACAGTAAATTGGGGTCCCCTTTTCCCCACAACCTCTCCAGGACTTGTGGTTTGTTTCTTTGTTTATGGTAGCCATTTCAGAACTTGCTGTTTGCTTTTTGTTTGTTTGTTTGTTTGTTGTTTACGATAGCCATTCTGATAGCCATGAGTTTAAGTGGTTTAAGTGGTATCTCATTGTGGTTTTACTTTGCATCTCTCTGATAGCTAGCGATATTGACCATCTTTTCACGTGTCTCTGGATCCTCTGTATGTCCTCCTTGGAGAAATGTCTGTTAAAGTGTTCTGCCCATTTTTGAATTGGGTTGCTCATCTTCTTTGAGTGGAGTCAAGTGAGTTCTTTGTATATTTTGGAGATTAAACCTTTGTCTGAGGTATCATTAGCAAATATGTTTTCCCAAACTGTTGCTTCTCTTATCTTGATACTGTTTTCCTTGGCCATACAGAAGATTTTAAGTTTGATGAGATCCCATTTGTTTATTATTTCCTTTATTTCCTTTGCTCTAGGGGACGTATCAGTAAAAATATTGCTGCATGGAATATCTGAGATTTTCCTGCCAAGGCTCTCCTTTAGGGCTTTAATGGTTTCCCAGCTTATATTTAAGTATTTTATTCACCTTGAATTTATTTTGGTTTATGGTGTAAGTTGGTGCTGGAGTTTCATTTTTTTGCATGTGGCTGTCCAGTTCTCCCAACACCATTTGTTGAAGAGGCTATCTTTACTCCATTTTATGTTACTGCACCCTTTGTTGAATATTAATTGACTGTAGAGATTTGGGTTTATTTCTGGGCTCTCTGTTCTATTCCATTGGTCTATGTGCCTGTTTTCATGCCATAACATGTTGTTTTGAT
Organism: Sturnira hondurensis; assembly: GCF_014824575.4. Classification (NCBI taxonomy): domain Eukaryota; kingdom Metazoa; phylum Chordata; class Mammalia; order Chiroptera; family Phyllostomidae; genus Sturnira; species Sturnira hondurensis. The sequence continues at coordinate 1,979,448 of NW_028081875.1, forward strand.
TACAGTGGCCTTGTAATACAGTTTGATATCAGGTATTGTAATCCTTCCTACTTTGTTCTTCTTTCTCAAAATTGAAGATGCTATTCGGGGTCTTTTATGGTTCCATATAAATTTTTGAAGTGTTTGTTCTATGTCTGTGAAATATGCCATTGGTACTTTAATAGGTATTGCATTGAATGTGTAAATTGTTTTGGGTAGTATGGACATTTTGATGATGTTAATTCTTCCAATCCATAAACAAGGTATGTGTTTCCATTTGTTTTTTGTCTTCCTTGATTTCTTTCTTCAGGGTTTTGTAGTTTACTGCATACAGGTCTGTTACCTCCTTGGTTAGATTTATTCCCAGATATTTTATTTTTGTTTTTGCTATATTGAATGGGATTTTTTTCTTGATTTCTGCTTCTGTTACTTCATTGTTGGTATACAAAAATGCCTTTGATTTCTGAATATTGACTTTGTATCCTGCATTTTTGCCAAATTCATTTATTAGATCAAGCAGTTTTTTGGTAGAGGGTATAGGATTTTCCATGTACACTATCATGTCATCTGCAAACAATGACAGTTTTGTTTCCTTCTTTCCAGTTTGGATGACTTTTATTTCTGTTTCTTGTCTGATTGCTGTGGCTAGAACATCCAATACTATATTGAATAGAAGTAGTGAAAGTGTACAACCTTGTCTTGTTCCTGATCTTAGTGGAAAAGCTTTTAGTTTTTGCCCATTGAGTCTGATGTTGGCTGTATGTCTTTCATATATGACCTTTATTATATTGAGAAATGCTCCCTCTATTCCCACTTTGCTGTGTATCTTTATCATAAATGGGTGTTGTACCTTATAAAAAGCTTGTTCGGCATCTATTGATATGACCATGTGGTTTTTGTCTTTGCTTTTGTTTATGTGGTGTATTACATTTACTGATTTGCGGATATTGAACCATCCTTGCATCCCTGGGATGAATCCCACTTGGTCGTGGTGTATGATCTTTTTGATGTATTGTTGGATGCGATTTGCCAATATTTTATTGAGGATTTTAGCATGTATGTTCATCAGCGATATTGGCCTGAAGTTTTCTTTCTTTGTTGTGTCTCTATCTGGTTTAGGAATTAGGATGATGCTGGCTTCATAAAAAGACTTGGGGAGATTTCCCTCCTTTTGGATTTTTTGAAGTAGTCTGTGAAGACTTGGGGTTATTTCTTCCTTAAAAGCTTTGTAGAATTCTCCTGTGAAACCATCTGGTCCAGGGCTTTTGTGGGATGGGAGTTTTTTAAATTACTTCTTCCATTTCATCTGCTGTTATTGGCCTGTTCAGGTTTTCTGCTTCTTTTTCATTGAGTTTTGGAAGATTATATTTTTCTAGAAATTTGTCCATTTCACCTAGGATTTCAAATTTCCTGGCATCCACCTCTGCATAGCAATTCCTTACACTCCCTTCTATTTCTGTGGTATGAGTTGTAATCTCTCCTCTTTCATTTCTGATTATGTTTATTTGGGTCCTCTCTCTTCTTTTCTTGATGAGCCTACTTAAAGGTTTATCTATTTTGTTTATCTTTTCAAAGAACCAACTCCTGGATTCTTTGATCCTTAGAATTGTGCTTTTAGTCTCTATGTGGTTTAATTCTCCTCTGATCTTGTTTATTTCCTTCCTTCTACTTGCTCTGGGCTGCCTTTGTTGTTGTTCCTCGAGTTCTTAGAGGGATCGGGTTAGGTTGTTTATTGAAATGTTTCTGTTTTCTTTAAGTAAGCTTGTATTGGTATGAACTTCCCTCTCAGGACTGCCTTCACTGTGTCCCATAAGTTTTGGGTTGTTATTAGTTCATGTTCATTTGTTTCCAGAAACTATTTTATTTCTTCTCTGATTTCTATCTTGACCAATTCATTGTTTAATAGCATATCATTCAATCTCCATGGATTAGGGTGTTTTAGGGTTTTTCCTGTGGGGTTAGTTTCCAATTTCAGTCCCCTGTGATCAGAGAAAATGCTTGGTATGATTTCTATTTTCCTAAATGTATTGAGTCTCATTTTGTGTCCTATCATGTGGTCTATCCTGGAAAATGTTCCATGTGCATTTGAAAAGAATGTGTATTTAGCTTCTTTGGGATGAAGGACTCTATATATATCTCAATTAAGTCCATTTCATCTAGAATGTCATTTAATGCTGCAATATCTTTTTTGATAGTTTTTTTGGAAGTTCTGTCCATTTTTGACATTGGGGTGTTAAAATCCCCTACTATAATTGTGTTGCTGTCAATATCTTTCTTGAGGTCCTCTAGGATTTTCTTTATATATTTGAGTGCTCCTGAGTTGGGTGCATATATATTTATGATGTCAATGTCTTCTTGGTGGATTCTTCCCTTGAGTAATATGAAGTGACCTTCTGGGTCTCTCTTTATGGCCCTGTTTTTGAAGTCTATTTTGTCAGATATGAGAATTGGTACCTCAGCTTTTTTTTTTTTTTGTCCATTTGCCTGGAAAATTTGTTTCCATACTTTCACTTTTGGTCTGTGCTGGACTTTTGACCTGAGGTGGGCCTCTTGTAGGCAGCATATGTGTGCGTCATGCTTTCTTATCCATTCCGCTATTCTGTGTCTTTAAATTGGTGCATTTAATGCATTTACGTTTAAGGTTATTATTGAACAGAACTTATTCATTGCCATTTTTGTACCTGTGGACTCCGTCTCTCTCTTTGCCTTCCTTTACTTAAAGCAACACTTTTAGTAATTCTTGTAGAGCAGGTTTGGTGGAAGCGTATTCTTTTAGACTTCTTTTGTCTTGGAAGCTCTTTATTTGGCCTTCTGTCCTGATTAAGAGCCTTGCTGGGTACAGTAGCCTTGGTTGTAGGCCTCTGTTTCTCAATACTTGGAATATTTCTTGCCATTCTCTTCTTGCTTGGAATGTTTCCATTGAGAAGTCAGTGACCAACCTTATTGGGACCCCCTTGTATGTTACTTTCTTTTTCTCCCTTGCTGACTTTAGGATTTTCTCTTTGTCTTGGAGTTTTGCCATTTTAATGATGATGTCTCTTGCAGTAGACCTCTTTTGCTTCCAACTGCTTGGGACTCTCTGCGATTCCTGGATCCGTGTGACTTTATCTCTCCTCAACTTAGAAAAATTTTCTCTTATTACTCTTTCAAGTAGTTTTTCTATCCCTTGTTCCTCTTCCTCTCCTTTTGGTATTCCTATTATTTAGATATTATTAAGTTTCATGTTGTCTTGCATTTCTCTTAAACTCTCCTCCTTTTTTCTGATTCTCTTTTCACTTACTTGGCCTGCCTGGGGGATTCTTTCTATCCTGTCTTCTATCTCATTTATGTGATCTTCCGCCATATGGATTCTATTCTTCATACCTTTTACTCTGTTCTTCAGTTCAGAAATTGTATTCTTCATTTCCTCTTGGCCTTTATTGATGGTTTCTATTTCCTTTTCCATGTTGGTATAGTTTGCAGAGAATTCATTGTAGCTTCCCTGTAGTTTCAGGTAGCTCGTTGTAAGCTCTTTGAATTTCCTGATAGCCAGTGCTTTGAATTCCACCTCTGATTGTTGACTTGCCTCTATTTCATCTAACATTTTTTTTCTGAGGCTTCCTCCTTTTCTTTCATGTGGGGATTGTTTCTTTGTGTTCCCATTGTTTGTGATACTCTTCTGGTTGTCCGCCACTTCTTAGCTTCTTAAATTGATCTGTTCTGGTTCCCTGGGTTTATGGTTTGAACTTCTGTGGTAGGATACCTGTGAAATTCAGTGGTTCAGTCTCCTGCAGGTATCTTGGTGTTTTCTGCTTCCACCTACTCCTTTCTTTATTGTGCATGTGAAATCAGTTGGAGGGGGAGGCAAAATGGTTTAGGATAGCAGAAGATTATTTCATGTTATTTACAGACACAGTCAGCAGAGAAGAAATAGACAATCTTTATGCCATGTATAGAGTTAACCATGTTCTTCGACCCAGCTTGCCACTTTTAGGAGAGGATGGACATAAGTTAAGTGTCTTGTTGAGAAGGGGGGCTTGTGAGTTGTATCTAGAAAGCAGTGTGGTTGTGGATGTTCAGATTTGAGGTAAGGTGAGAGTACAGGTTAGTAACTGGGTGTAGCATGTGAGTAAATAGAGTAATAGAATTCAGGCACCTGTAAGGTGGTCTAAGTTCTGAGAGATGTGTTATGAAGTATTACTGTTGTATAGAACAGCTCTTATTTACAATAATATTAGAGCAACACTCACGTGATAGACTCTATGTGATCTGTCTAAATGGGGGTTATAGAGCTTGGGTAGTATGGCAAAGGAAAGCAAGTGAAGTACAGAAAATTAGCAATACGCTGTGGAGAAAAGAGCAGTGGGAACCTGTCAGGTAGTACAATATAACCAGCCAGTACTAAGAAACCTGTACAGAAAGAGGAGAGGTACAAAGATTTTCTTAAAATAATAAAAAGAAGTAAGAATAATGCAATAATAATAATAATACACCTAAAAGAAAACTAAGCAAAACACAGACAAACAATCGAACACACACAGACATACACACATACACACACAACAGTCAGGAGAAAAGAGGAAAAAGCGGAAAATTTGGGATGAACGGAAGGACTAAAACCAGACAAAAAGAAAAAGAAATGAGGGACAGAGTATTGAAAGATAGAGCAACAATACAGTTTAAAAGGTATGAGATTACTTACAAAATAAGTAGAGAGAGAAAAAAAGTAGGGAAGGGGAAAACACACACACACACGTGCACACACACGCACACGCACACATTAAAAAAAAAAAAAAAAACACCCTTCCTTTGTTGGTTTCAAACTGTCCAAACCAGTTTTTCTGGTTGTGGCCTCTCTGAGGCCAGGTATGTAGGCACCCGAGGGCAGGCTGCCGGATTGGAATGTGGCCGCCCACACCCCTGGTAGGCTGCCTGTTTCCTGCTGTATCTGGCACTCTCCTTCTCAGTCCCAAGGTGGGACCCAGGTGTTCCCACCCCTCTCCTGGATGACTGCTGACTGGTTGGGCCGTGAGGCAAGGTGCTGTCTCAGAGCACCTCAGTTCACTTTCCAATAGAGACTTCTCCACAAAGCCTGCCTCTCAGCCCAGCCCAGTCCCAAAAGACTCACAACAACAGTATCCTTCTTAAACCCCCCGGGCTGGCGGGCTGGTGGGCTGGCAGGCTGGTGACCACACAGTCTGCAGTTGCCACCCTTTACCTTAACTTAAGCCCACAGGTCTCTGCCAGGTATTAATCTGCCTGCCTAGACGGGGAGGTGGGAGTCAGTTCTCTCCCACTGATTCTGTTGCCGGCCCACTGGGTGCCGGGCCTCTGGAGTTCCCTCCACCACAGGCGCCCCAGCCTTGGATTCAGAAGGGGCTTCTGTTTCCCACTGATGGTGCCGGCCCAGGTTGCCCACCGCTTCTGGTCAGTACTCACGCTCCACCAGAGGTCGCCCGCCTTGGGCACGCCACAGGTGTGGCCCGCAACCAAGGAGGCCGTGGGCACGCAGCTGCTTTTGTCCTCACTCTCCTTCTGGAGTCCTCGCGGACTTGCAGCTGTCTGGTTCCTCTGTCACATTCTCTGGTCTCTTATTTTCATAAATGTTGGGAAATTGTTGGTTGATTATGCTGTTCTTCAGTAGGTCTGCCTGGATTTTCTACTAGATGCACGGGAGCTGGGTTCCCTCCTTGCTACTCTGTTGCCATCTTAACCTCGGTCTCCCAAGTACCGTTTTCTGTCTATTACTCCCATCCTATCCCATCCCCATGCTCCCCCTCTCCCTCCCATTTCCACCCTTCTCAGTTGTTGTCTATGTATCCCCCCCCCCATTTTCCCTGAAATTCCCTCCCCTCTCCCCTCTGGTCACTGTCAGCCTGTTCTCTATTTCAGTGCCTTTGGTTATATTTTGCTTGCTTGTTTGTTTTGTTGTTTAGCTTCCTGTTAAAGGTGAGATCATATGGTATTTGTCCTTCAACACCTGGCTTATTTCACTCAGCATAATTCTTTCTACTTCCTTCCATGATGTTGCAAAGGGGAGGAGCTCCTTCTTTCTTTCTGCAGCATAAAATTCCATTGTGTATATGTACCATAGTTTTTTGATCCATTTATTTACTGACAGGCACCTAGGTTGCTTCCAACTCTTGGCTATTGTAAATTGTGGTGCTATGAACATTGGGGTGCATAGTTTCTTTTAGATTGGTGATTGGGGGGTTCTTAGGATATAATCCCAGCAGTGGAATTACTGGGTCAAAAGGCAGTTCCATTTTTAGTTTCCTGAGGAAAGTCCATACTTTTTCCACAGTAGCTGCATCAGTCTGCACTCCTACCAAAAGTGTACTAGGGTTCCCTTTTCTCTGCATTCTCTCCAAAACTTGTTTTTTAATTTGTTTATGATAGCCATTCTGACAGGTGTCAGCTGGGATCTCACTGTGGTTTTATTTTGCATCTTTCTGATGGCTAGTATGCCGTCCTTGGAAAAGGGTCTGTTTGAGTCTTTTGCCAATTTTTTTATTTATATGTTTTTCTTCCTGGAGTGGAGTCATGTGAGTTCTCAATATATTTTGGAGATCAAGCTTTTGTGTGAGGTGTCATTGGCAAATATGTTTTTTCACATACAGGTGGCTATCTGTTCATTTTAGTGCTGTTTTCTTTAGCCATGCAGAAGCATTTTAATTTGATGATGTCCCATTTATTTAATCTTTCCTTTATGTTCTTTGCTCTAGGAAACATTAGTGAAAATACTGCTGCATGAAATATCTGAGATGTTTCCTGCCAATGTTTTCCTCTAGAACTTTTATGGTGTTGTGACATATTTAAGTATTTTATTGGCCTCGAATTTACTTTTGTGTATGGTATAAGTTGGTGATCTGGTTTCATTTTTTTTGCATGTAGCTGTCCAGATCTCCCAACATCATTTGTTGAAGAGGCTATTTTTAGTCCATTTTATGCTTCTTTCCCCTTTGTTAAATATTATTTGACTGTAGAGACTGGATTTAATTCTGGGCTGTCTGTTGTGTTCCATTGGTCTATGTGTTTATTCTTATACTAGTACCAAGCTGTTTTGATTACAGTGGCCTTGTAATACAATTTGGTATCAGGTATTGTGATCTTTCCTGCTTTGTTCTTCTTTCTCAAAGTTGTGACAGCTATTTAGGGTCATTTATGGTTCTATATACATTTTTGAAATGTTTGATCTATGTCTGTGAAATATATCATGGGTACACTAATAGGGATTCTATCGAATCTGTAAATAGCTTAGGGTAGTATAGATATTTTGATTATGTTAATACTCCCAATCCATGAGCATGGTAAATTTTTCCATTTGTTTGTATATTCCTTAATTTATTTTTTAGCATTGTATAGTTTTCTGAGCACAGATTCTTTACCTTTTTCATTAGGTTTATTCCTAGATAATTTATTTTTATTTTTTGCTATATCAAATGGGTCCCCCCCGCTCATTTCTGTTTCTGATGTTTCATTGTTGGTGTACAAAAATGCTTTGATTTCTGAATATTGACTTTGTATACTGCTGTTTTGCCAAATTCATTTATTAGGCTGAGTAGGTTTTTTGGTGGAGTCTAAAGGGTTTTGTGTGTACATCATGTCATCTGCCATCAGTGATTTTTTGTTTCCTTCTTTCTGAATAGATGCCTTTTATTTCTTTTTCTTGTGTGATTGATGTGGCTGGGACTTCCAGTATTATGTTGAATAAAAGTGGAGAAAGTGGGCATTCTTGTCATGTTCCTGATCTCAGTAGAAAGTCTCTAAGTTTGTGCCAATTGAATGTTTTGTTGGCTGTAGGTCTCCCATATATGGCCTTTACTATGTTGAGGAATTCTCCCTCTATTCCTACTTTGCTGAGTGTTTTTACCATAAATGGATGCTGTACCCTCTGAAATGTTTTTTCCGAGTCTGTTGATATGACCATGTGATTTTTATTTTTCATTTTGTTTATGTGGTGTATTATGTATATTGGTTTGCTAATATTGTACCATCCTTGCAGCCCTAGGATGAATCCCAATTGGCCATGGCGCATGATCTTTTTAACACATTGCTAGATGTGGCTTGACAATATTTTGTTGAGAATTTTAGCATTTGTGTTCATCAGTAATATTGACCTAAAGTTTTCTTTCTTTGTTATGTATTTATCTGGTTTGGTGATTAGGATGATGTTGGCTTCAAAAAAGAGTTCATAAGACTTCCACCTTATTGAATTTTTTGAAATAATCTGTGGATGATGAGGGTTAGTTCTCCCTTAAATGCTTTCTAAAATTTTGTGAAACCACCAGGTCCAGGGCTTTTTTTTTTGTTGGAACCTATTTATTTACTGTTCAAATTTCATCAAGTGTTATTGGTCTATCCAGGCTTTCCGGGTTTTTTATTGAGTTTTGGAAGATTATATTTTTCTAGAAATTTGTCGATTTCATCTAGATTTTCAAATTTCTTGCTGTATAGTTTTTTGTAGTAACTTCTTACAATCCTTTGTATTTCTGTGGTATCAGTTGTAATCTTTTTCATTTCTGATTGTGTTATCTGGGTCCTCCCTCTTTTTTTCTTGATGACCCTCATTAAAGTCTTGTCAATTTTGTTTATCTTTTCAAATAACCAGCTCCTGGATTTATTGATCTTTAGAATTGTGCTTTTAGTCACTATGCCATTTAATTCTGCTCTGATACTGGTTATTTCCTTCCTTCTCCTTGCTCTGGGCTGTGTCTGTTGTTGTTCCTCAAGTTTTTATAGGTGTAGTGTTAGACTGTTTATTTGAAATGTTTCCATCTTTTCCTAGGAGCCTTGTATTGCTATGCACTACCATCTCAGAACTGCTTTTGCTGTGTCACATAAGTTTTGGATTGTTGTAAATTTATTTTCTTTTATTTCAAGAAACTGTTTGATTTCTTCCCTAATTTCACTCTTGACCCATTCATTGTTTAATAGCATGCTAATCAATCTCCATGATTTTGAGTGTTTAGGTTTTTTCTTTGAGATTGATTTCTTCTTTCACACCCTTGTGGTCAGATAAAATGCTTGATATAAATTCAATTTTCTTGAATTTGTCAAGGCTTGTATTGGGTCCTATCATGTGGTCTATCTCAAGATGTTCCATGTGCATTAGAAGATAATGTGCGTTTTGCTTCTTTAGAAGGAAGGCTTTATATAAATCGGTTAAGTCCATCTCATCTAGGACACTGTTCAATGCCACATCTTTGTTGATACTTTGCTTGTAAGGTCTGTCCATTTTTGATAGTGGGGTATAAAAACTTTCTGCTATAATTGTGTTGCTGTCAATATTCTTCTTGAAGTCCTCCAAGACTTTCTTTATGCATTTGGGCGTTCCTATATTGGATGCATATATATTTAAAATGTTTATCTCTTGTTGTTGGATTCTTACCTTGAGTATTATGAAATGACTTTCTGGGTCTCTATCTGGCTCTTTTTTAAAAGCCTATTTTGTCTGATATGACTTTTTTTCTTGCTTTTTTTGACCGTTTTTTCTGGCTTTTTTCCTGTGCATTTGCTTGGAAAAATTGTTTCTAGCCCTTCCCTTATATTTGTGTAGGTCTTTTGTTCTGAGGTGGGTTTCCTGTATGCAGCATGTGTGTGTGTCATGTTTTTGAATCCATTCTGCTATTCTGTATTTTTTGATTGGGGCATTTAAATCATTTACATTTAAGGTTATTATTGATAGATACTTATTCATTGTCATTTTTGTACCTGTGTTCCTCTCTCTTTCACTGTTTTTTTTCTTGTTCTTGAAGCAAACACTTTAGCATCTACTGCCCAGCTGGTTTGAAGGAGGTATGCTCTTTGAGACTTCTTTTGTCCAGAGAGCTCCTTACTTGACCTATTATCTTAATTGAGAACCTTGCTGGATAAAGTAGTCTTGTTTGCAGGCCTCTGGTTTTCATTATTTTGAATATTTCTTGTCATTCCTTCCTCTCTTTTAGTGTTTCAATTGAGAAGTCAGCTCCTAGTCTTACCAGAGCTCCTTTTTATGTTACTTCCTCCTTTTCCCTTGCTGCCTCTAATATTCTTTATTTATCTTGGGATTTTGCCATTTTAATTATGATGTGGCTTGAAAGGGGCCTCTTTGGGTTCCTCTTGATTGGGACTTACTGTGTTTTCTATACTTATGTGGTTACTTCTCTCATCAGATTAGGTCAGTTTTTCATCATTACTTTTTCAAACAAGTTTTCTATCCCTGGCTCTTCTTATTCTTCTGATATACCTATTGTATGGATATTAATACGTTTCATGTTTTTCTGCTTTTCTGTTTTTATGTTTTCCCCCTAACCCATCTTCATTCTTTCTGAGTCTTTTTTTTTGTCTCCATTATTCTAGGTGTTTTTTTTCTCCCTACCCTGTCCTTCAGCTCACTGATCCAATCCTCTGCTTCATTAAGCATGCTTTTAATTCCTTCTACTGTGTTCTTCATTTCAGAAAGTGTGTTCTTCATTTCTTCTTGGCCTTTGTTGATAGTTCCCATTCATTTTCATGTTGATATAGTTTGTAGTGAGTTTATTGTAGTTTCCCTGTCACTTTTTGGTAATTCTCTGTGAGCTCACTGAACTTTCTTATAAGCATTGTGTTGAACTCAATATCTGATAGTTGCCTTGCCTCTATTTAATTTAGCATTTTTTAATGAGGCTTCCTTCTTTCCTTTTATTTGGGGATTGCTTTTTGTCTTCTCATTTTTTGTGGGACTCTTATTGTTAGCCTCTGTTTCTTAAATTGATCTGTTCTAAGTCCTTGTATTTATGGTGTGAATTTCTGTAGTAGAAGACTTGTGGGATTCAGTGGTGCTGTTTCCTTGAGCTCTTGAGCTTACTAGTCTTGGGCTGTCTTTTTTGTTGGCTCTATGTTTGTCTTTGGGTTTTGATTTTGTTGGGTCTTTCTTTGGTGGGTCCTTCCTACCAGCTGGTAACTAAGGGTTATTCTGTCCACCATGTCCTGTATTTTGTTGTACTGGTATTGGCAGGCAGTGTTGAAGCTTATCCTTCCATGTGTGCAAGATTTTGAGGATTTTCTCTTGCTCTTGTTCAGTTGTTTTCCTTTGTTTTTCTGGGTAATTTTTAAATTATTTTGTTGTATTTCCAGATAGGTCCTGGGTTGAGTTAGTGTGGCATCCATTCTATCCTTCATCTTCTTTTGTTGTTATCTATTTTTGGTTTCTTTGTTCGTGTGTTTCCTCTTCCAGTATGTGTCCTGCTATTCACCGCTTCCACCTATTCTTTTTCATGATCATTTGGAGGAGGAATGAAAAATGGTTGAAGACAGCAAGAATGTATCTGTGGTGTTTACAGTACTAGCCTGTATATAAGAGATAGAAAAATCCTTTGGATATGTAGTGTTAACTGTGATATTTCACCCAACTCTTTACTTTTTAGAAAGTGTGGAAAATAGATAAGATTCTTGCTGGAGGTGGGGAGAATTATGAAAGCAGTGAGCAGTGGGAGGTCAGATTATGAGATAAGATGAGAGTAAATGATAGGAAATAAGTGTAGTGTGTAAGAGAATAGAGTTAGCCATGACAGTGACAAAGTTCAGGAAACTGTGCAGTGGGCTAAGATCTGTGAAGGGTGCTGTGTAGTATTTACAATTGTGTGGAACACTAATTATTTACAATAATAATGGAGCAACTATCATATGATAGAATCTATGTGATCTGGTCCTATACTTCCTAGTATAGGACCTAGAGTATTATGCTAATGGAACACAAGTGAAGTGAAAGACAGTAAATTAACAATACAGTATTAAAGAGAGAACAAAGGAACCCAGTCAAACAATGCAATTTAACCAGGCAAGCAAAGAAGACTAAACAGAAAGAGGAGAAATAAAAAAATGAATACAATAAAAGATGTAAGAATAATGAAAAATAATAACACAAGCATGCAATAGCTTGCAAGTTCTCTGTAGTAGCAAAATGAAATTTGTCTCACTTTCTCAGCTGTTGGCATGCCCCTCTTTGGGTCCAACTGTGGTCTTTTCACAGTTCCAGGGTTTTGTTTTTGTTTTTGTTTTTGTCTCACTTGCGGGAATTAGAAAAAAGAAGGAAGAAAGAAGAGATAAAAAAGGGAAGGAAAGGAACAAGGAATAAAACAAGAAAGAAGGAAAGAGAGGAAGAATAAATTAAAAGATTAAAAGTAATACAATTAATAAAGAATTACCCTTTTTAAAAAGCCTCCTGCTGGCTTAAAACTGGCCAGGCCAGTTTTGTTGCTCTTCCTGGCTGCAGCAGGCTGAGGTTAGATTGGTTTTGCTTTGCACTGGGTGAACTTCCAGCCCTGTTCCCCAGCAGTATCCAGTTCAGCAGATTTGAATGGGCACTCTTTATGGGGCTTCAAATGTGGACTCAGGGTCCTTCTGCAGTTTGCACTCTCCCCGGAGCTGCGAGCGTCCAGTGTCTCAGGTTTGGGAGCTCACTCTTCCCAGGGCTACCTAAGTGTGTGCAGGGCCTTTCCCACCACCTCAGGAGCATTAGGGGGCTGGGTGGGGAGGGTGCCAGAGTGGCTGTTGTGGGAGAATTCCCCAAACAGCCACCAAGTTCCTCTTTTTTTTCACTTTTTCTTTTTGAGAAATTCCTCCTGCTCAGGCCTGTCACTCCATACAAGGGGCTGGACTCTCACACAGCCCAATTCTCCAACCAGACCAAGGACTATCTGGTCAAGGCTCATTATGGTCCATTTCTCAACTTCTCCCCAGCCAGTGTTCACAGACGCTGTGAGTGCTCTCAGCTCCTGTGTATTTGCCACTTCATTCTTATTACCCTTTCTGTGATTTCAAGCAACCAGGTTTCTCTTGGTGCTGGTCAAACCTTGTTTGGCAGTGGAGAAAAGCATTGACCCAGCTTTCTCCCAGGAGCCCTGTGGCAGACCCAACAGGCACCAGGCCTGGGGCTGCAGCTGCCTTGGTCCCCATGCTGGTCCCAAGGACCTATTGCCCTGAAGCACTGTCCTTACCTCCTGTTTTTTTTAACATCCTCTACAATTTTTGCTCTCCCATATTCATATATGCTGGAGTACTGTTGCCATTGGTTCTGTTCATCAGTGGATTGCCTAGGTTTTTCATTCATGTGCAGGGGGAAGTAGACTCTGCTCCCACCTATCTCACCTCCATCTTAAGACTCTCCAATTTTCTTCATAAAAATATAAATTTTAATGTGTTGTGCTAAGTCATGAAATAGTATTTCCAAAATAGAAGAAATGAAATCAAATTTGTTTATGCCTCACCTCTTATAAAATATCAAAATGTAGGTATATTAGTCTCTTGAGGCTGACATAACAAAATACTAGAGACTGCATGGTTTAAACAAGAGAAGTGTGCTTTTTTTTCACATTTTAAGAAGATATAAATTCAAGATCAAGGTGATGTCATGTTTGGTGTCTGGTGAGGCTTCACTTCCTAGCTTATTGAAGGCTGTCTCTCTGTGCTCTCACCTGGTTATTTTGTGCACATGCAGAGAAAGAGAGTGATTTCTAGTGTTTCTCTTTTTATAAGGACACCAGTTCTGTGGGATTAGTAACCTACAATTATGACCTCTTATTTAACCTAAATTTTCTCCCTAAAGATTCTGTCTCTAAATATAATTACATTAGGGGTCAGGGCTTTGATATGAATTTACCATAGATGGAGGGACTGAACTTGGTTCATAACACATGGCATAAAGCACTGTTGGATGTGGAAAGACAAAACCAATATTAGATATATCACAGTGTGACCAGTCACATTGCTGAATCAGACATTCAAGAATTAAATAATATATCCTCAATTCCATAGCAGTGTGATGTCCTTGTTGTTATGATGAAGGCTTGAGGAGGGCAAAAAACAAAATCAGTCTTTGGCTCACTTATTAAACCAATAAATAGTTTCCCTTTATTCTGTCCGATGCTGAGAACCACAATGACACCAAGTCAATATCTGCCATCCAACAAGTGCTTAGAATCCATGCTGTGAGGATGAAGAGGAAATATTTCAATCTTATGTGCCTTATCTAGAAAAAGAAAGGACTGACATCAGGAAGTGATGGGAAAGCAGCACACTGACCACCCAATGTATGATTATCACTTGTTTTAAATCTTCCAGAGCATAGGCTTCTTGGATTGAAAACCCACATTCAGCTTTTAACAAGAGTCTAAGAATCTTTTTTTTTAATTTTATTTATTTATCTTTAGAGGGGAAGGAGAGAGGGAGAGAAACATCAATGTATGGTTGCCTTTCCTGCGTCCCCTGCTGGGAGTTGGCCTGTAGGGAACCAGCCTGCAACCCAGGCATGTGCCCTGACTGGGAATCGAACCGTGATCATGTGGTTCGCAGGCCTGTGCTCAATCCACTGAGCTATACCAGCCAGGGCTAAGAATCTTTTATTAATACATTTAGAAAAACTAATATGTTTGAAAGTGACTAGATTCTCAGTTAATCTGAAAGAGTAAAGTGATTCTCTCCATTTTTCCATGCACTTGGGACTTTTTCCACACTTAATTGGGGGAAAGAGGGGGAAGGGTTTTCAAGAACATCTGTAACGGACACATAGACAAATTCAAATGGGGGTAGGATTGAGGGTGGGAGGTGGGGATGGCTGGGGTGGGGGGAGTTGTGGAGGGGCACAATGGAGACAACTATACTTGAACAACAATAATTTTATTTTAAAAAGTTGTGATATCCACACCCATTTTTCTTGGGAATCACATAGTTATTTTTTGCTTAGAGTAACATAGTTCTATCTCAGTTGCCTGTTAGTGATAAGAAGTGCACAAACCTTTCAGGATGGAGAAGCAGGAAGCACAGGATTAATCCAGGGATGCAAGAGATACTTTAACTTTTGGTGATGTACTTACCCTATTTTCCTACTAAGAAGCTTGTACAAAGTACATTGTAAAGAACTCTGTGTGGAGATAAGATAACAAAAATGAGCTGTCTTTGAACAAAACTGATGTCTGATTCATCATTAATCAGGCATGTGTCATACATGATGTAATAGTTTTGGAACATGTTTTACTAGACATATTAACATATCTAGTGAACAAATATTCTGTGCTCTTTTCTAGCATCTGTCAAGAACAATAAATAGAACATGACTAGAATATGAAAAAGCTAGGTTTGGGGAACAGCAGTGTAATTTTATGTAATTGAGCAGTCATGACAGTTTCACATGAAGAATCAAATTATGCCTTAGCCTCATGTCAATGTAATCATACCAAGCCAAACAAATAGAACTAGCCATGAACATGATATGCAGGACTGCTCGTCCATTCAATGCAGTGACTTTATATTGTCCTATACCAACACTTGTTAGCAAAGGAGGCAGCAGGTTGAGAGGCCTGGGAAAGATGTTTTGTGTTCCCCATGTCCTATGATACTTTTCCAGAAACACCCTGCAAATGTGTGTCCCATTGCCCATTATAGAATGCTCTATGGGCTTTCTCCCTTCCCCTGTATTTCCTTCTTAGTCCCCCATAGTACTTCCTGNAGAACTAGCCATGAACATTTTACTCATGATATGCAGGACTGCTCATCCATTCAATGCAGTGACTTTATATTGTCCTATACCAACACTTGTTAGCAAAGGAGGCAGCAGGTTGAGAGGCCTGGGAAAGATGTTATGTGTTCCCCATGTCCTATGATACTTTTCCAGAAACACCCTGCAAATGTGTGTCCCATTGCCCATTATAGAATGCTCTATGGGCTTTCTCCCTTCCCCTGTATTTCCTTCTTAGTCCCCCATAGTACTTCCTGTGAACACCTCCCAAATCCTTGTCTCAGAGTCTGTTTATGGGGAGATTCCAGCCTAAGGAAGAACTCACTTCATCCTTTGTATTTGTTCTTCATTTTTTCAGAACCATATAAAATTTGAAACTACATCAAATTAAAAGGCTGCACAACTAAAGAAACCATAACTAAAATAAAAATAAAACTGGCCGCATGAGAGAACATCTTTTCCAATGATACATCCAACAAAGGTTTAATCTTCAAATTATGTAAAAACTCGTGTGAGTCAACACCAGGAAGAAAAACAATCCAATTTAAAATTGGGCAAAGGACCTAAATAGGTACTTCTCCAAGGAGGACATATGGAGAGCCCAGAGACATATGAAAGAATGCTCACCATTCTAGCAATCAAAGAGATGCAAATTAAAACCACAGTGAGATCCCAGCTCATACCTGTCAGAATGGCCATCATAAACAAATCAACAAACAACAAGCACAGTCAAGGTTGTGGAGAAAAGAGAACTCTAGTACACTGTTGGTGGAAAATTAGGCTGGTCAGCCACTATGAAAAACAGTATGGAATTTCTTCGAAAGTAGAAATAGAACTACTTTTTGACCCAGTGGTTCCACTGCTGGGAATGTACCCTAACAATCCCCAATCACAAATTCAAAAAAGCTTGTGCACCCCTATGTCCATAACAGAGCTATTTATCATAGCCAAGAGTTGGAAATATCTTAAGTGCCCATCAGTATATGAGTTGAATAAAATCCTCTGGTGCATTTACACAATGAATACTACACAGCAGAAAGAAAGAAGGAATTTGTACATTTTGTGACAGCACTGATGAAATTGAAGACTACAATGCTATTTCAATATAGCATTATTATGCTATAATGCTTATTTCAATAAGCCAGTTGGTGAAACACAAATATTGTATGATCTCACTTATAAGACGAATCTAATGAAGAAAATAAACTAATGAGCAAGGTAGAACCAGAGGCATAGAATCAGTGAATAGTCTGACAGAGGTAAGAAGTGGGGAGAGGAAGGAAAGAAGGTGAAGGGATTAGTCAAGGAACATATCTGAAGGACCCATGGCCATGCACAATAGTGTGGATATTGACTATGAAATTGTGGACAGGTGTGATGGAGGGAGGCAAAAGGGAAATAATTGGAACAACTGTAAAACATAAAAACATAGACGAAAAAGAGGAGGAACAACAGCAACAAAAATTTCTCAATTTTTTAGACTGGTCTTAGAAAATTTTGATTCTATTCAACAAGATGGACAATAATAATCACCTGATTGCAGGGATGTTAGGATGTTATTTTAGAGAAATAGTGTCTAGTGTCAGAATGCCAAATAATTTGGAAGAACATTCGTATTACTCTCTCATGTCCTGGCTCTGAGCCAGAAGCTGTGGATTGCTATTGAAGAAGATACTTTTTCATCTTGTCACTTACTTTTTATGGGGATTATCTGCATAAAATATTTCATGCCTCCATGCTTTATTTTTCAATTCATTGATTTTTGTTATCACTTTGAATACAGTTTTTATAAATAATATTTCTTTGCAAGTTGAAAAATTGCACAATAAAGAAGAATTCATCCTGACCTTTTGGATTTCCTCCCACAGAATTTCTATCTCCAAACATTTTGGGGATGACATTCATATTTCTTCCCTTTATAGTTAACCATGACCAAAAACACATTTGTAACTCTATGTAAGACATTTTTTTATTCTTTATTAAGCTTCAGTCATGCAACCCAGTCATATAAACAAGCTCCAAGATTTGTAATCAATTTAACCTTTGTATCCCATTTCTGGCTTTGTTAATGTTAGCTTAGTCTCCGTCAAGATGATGTCCAAATTAATTCAATAAAATTATGTTTGTCTTTATTCTACCACTGACTTCATTCTGTTGTGGATGTATGTCTAATGTACTTACAAGACACACACACAGAGTTGTGCATAGGAAGGGAGTTCTATAGTGAGTTTATATTAAAATTTTAATAATTATTTTTGGAAATTAATTTTGAAAGTCCACTTATTTATTATATTCTAAAACTGCACCCTCATAGAATGTCACAATGGTTTTAAACCACTATGTAGTTCCAAACCTTTCCTTGATAATACCTTAGCTCTGACATTAAAGGGAGAAACTGGAGGAAAATAATGTCCTGTAGCCATATGTTTAATCTGACTTTCTCCATGCTATCTCCTCATCTTCTTGAAGGTTGTAAATTTCTGTTCAAGTGAGTCTATATCCTATGCTTCTCAAAGTTCCCTGTCTACGAGTCACAGAGGCTGTTAAAATGTGGAAAATTAAGAAAATGCAGAACATATTATTAATTCATATACTCAGGAAGCTGTAGCAATCTTTACTTCTCCTCACATTAGGCTCACTATAAATGAAATACATTTTTAATCATTTCCAGTTTAGATATCCCCAGCACGCTATACACAACCTCAACTGTTTGCTGTAAAATAAAAAAATGGGGGGGGTGAGAAAACAAGAAGAAAGTTGAAGTTAATTCAGAACAGTTGCAAGTCTCGTCACATTGCCCTGGGCAAAACTCTTCTTTTTATTTTGTAGAAAAAGAAATTGATTACTTCTATGTGCAGCATCTGTATTCTGATTCTGTTTACTCATGAGCTCTGACAGGTTTACCTGAAGCAGCTTTCAAACCAGCTGCTCCCCCTCACAATCTCTGTGGTTATAATTCTTTTAAGTTGCAGAAATGACTTTAAAGTTTATGGCTCTCCAGGCTGCTAGGCAGGCAGCAGAAACTGTTGACATATTTTATTTTTTACATAGCATTTTCCATTACAGAGAATGGCATAGTTATGAACTTTTATTCAGTGCCTCCCCACCCCAACTTGGCATCTGTCAGAAAACATAAAACATTCAGAGTCATTTCAATTAAACCTTTCTCCAGAAAACTCTGCAAATTGGCCAGTAATGCCATTCCTGACTCAATGAAAAGAAGCTAAAGTACTTTAAGTGCACTATTTATACGGTCTTTCTAGTTGAACTATTGTGAGGACTTACCCTGAAAATGAGATCAGTGGAACTTGCAATGCAACTTCCAATGTTATTTTAAAACTTTTCTCACTAAGCCAGTTTTCCCCATCCTTAAAGTTTATTTTTTCTTCAGAAGTTCTTTTAACTTCTTATAGTTTTTCAAACTTAATAAGTCCCTATTCTAAAATTTTCTCACAATAATTGGTTATGTTAAAGACTTCCAGAATTTGTTTTAGCAGTGAAGTAGCTGAAGTGAGTTTCTAATTGGTCTTGTCCAAAACATCTTTAGTTCTTTGAAAAATCCAGAAAGGTTCTCCTTGTTTTATGAAAGTGTTCATAAGCCATGCGATGGTCTTCAGCCATAGATGGCTTCAGCCACTTATTCAATATAAACTTATTGAATAAGTTTATATTGGCATTATTCCTAACTATGTACTAGGGTGAAAAACATTCTATAATATTAAACTGTCAGGGGGTAGAAATAAAATGATCACAAAGCATGTCAAAATGCTCAGAAAGAACTGATTTTTAAGATCAATTGAGATTTAGTATAAATCCTTTTCTTGCCGGTGTGGTATTTTTTTTGTTTTTTGTTTTTGTTTTTGTTTTTGTTTTTAATTTATTTTTTAAATATATTTTATTGATTATACCATTAAAGTTGTTCTATTCCCCCCCTTCATTCCCCTCCACCTGCACCCTCCCTCCCCCGCCATTCTCCCGCTCTTAGTTTATAACCACGTGTCTCAAGTTCTTTGGATTCTATATTTCCCCCACTATTCTCGCCCTCCCCCCTATCTATTTTCTACCTACCATCTATACTATTTTCTGTGCCTTCTCCCCCCTTCTCCCCCTCCCACCCCCCTATTTCTAACCCTCCATGTGTTCTTCATTTCTATGGTTCCACTCCTGATCTAGCTGTCCTCTTGGTTTGCTTTTGTTTTAGGTGTGGTTGTTAATAACTGTGTGTTTGCTGTCCTTTCACTGTTAATATTTTTCATCTTCTTTTTCTTATATAAGTCCCTTTAGCATTTCATATAATAAGGGCTTGGTGATGATGAACTCCTTGAACTTGACCTTATCTGAGAAGCACTTTATCTGTCCTTCCATTCTAAATGAAAGTTTTGCTGGATAAAGCAATCTTGGCTGTAGGTCTTTGGATTTCATGACTTGGAATACTTCTTTCCAGCCCCTTCTTGCCTGTAAGGTCTCTTTTGAGAAATCCGCTGACAGTCTGATGGGTACTCCTTTGTAGGTGACTGTCCCCTTATCCCTTGCTGCTTCTAGGATTCTCTCCTTCATTTTGGTCTTGGCTAATGTAATTATGATGTGCCTTGGTGTGTTCCTTCTTGGGTCCAACTTCTTTGGGACTCTCTGAGCTTCCTGGATTTCCTGGAAGTCTATTTCCTTTGCCAGACTGGGGAAGTTCTCCTTTATTATTTGTTCAAATAAGTTTTCCACTCGTGGCTGTTTCTTTCCCCCTTCTGGTACCCCTATAATCCGGATGTTGGAACGTTTAAAGATGTCCTGGAGGTTCCTAAGCCTCTCCTCATTTTTTTGAATTCTCATTTCTTCATTCCTTTCTGGTGGGATGTTTTGTTCTTCCTTCTGGTCCATTCCATTGATTTGAGTCCCCATTTCCTTTCCATCACTATTGGTTTCCTGTGCATCTCCCCTCATTTCAATTAGTTTAGCCTTCATATGTTCCTCTAATTTGTGACTTTGTTCCTCTAATTTGTGACTATAATCTACCAGTTCTGTGAGCATCCTGATAAATAGTGTCTTGAATTGTGCTTCTGAGAGCCTGGCAATTTCTCGGTCGCTTAGAGTTATTGGCTCTGGGACTTTGAGTTCTTCTTGCGCCATCTTTCGAGTTGTTCCTGCCTGTTCCATAGCAGGATCAGAGCCCTAAATTGTTCACTAGAACAGGGCAACTAAGTCGCTGCATTGTGGCGTTGTATGTGGGGGCGGGGTCAAAGAGGGACTCTGGCGTCGCGTCCGCTGCCTGCCGCCATGGCCCTCACCGGTGCCGCAGTTGCTGCCGTCACTGGGCCCACGCGTTTCGTCCCACTGCACGAGAGTGTGCCACCGCCGTCAGCCCTGGCCCCCTGGGGCCTGCGTGGCCTGTCTCACTGATGTAGTCGGACTTCCGTATAATTCAATTTTCTGTCCTTTGGTTGTGTCTTTGTTTCTCCAAACCTTTGTTGTATTCAAACTTGGTTGGGGGAGAAGGCACAGTGTTTCCCCTATGCCTCCATCTTGGCGGAAGTCCCCGGTGTGGTATTTTTCTGGATATATGAATCCTCTCATGGCTCCTCAGATCCCCATTTCCCTTTGTGCATCTGTGTACATGGTGTTTGGTGTCCAGCTTTTTAATTGTCTGTTCCCTTGTTAAAAACTCACCCAAGACCTGGATCTGAAATTACCATCTGTCCAAACTCCTCAAACTCCCACAAGGAGAGACAGGACCCTCCACAGCTACTTTATAGCTGAAGCATTATGTGAGTAGCTTTGTACACCTCTATTCATGCATTCTTTCACCAGCAGTCAGGTCCTCCAGAGAATGCACTTGTCTACAACCTATTCTTAGTCTCATAAGCCCTCGTCAAGGTGACATGTTAATAAACAGTTATTGAATGAATAGTCATAGTAGAAATATACACATACATATTTATATGTATGTTTATATACAATTTTATTATGTAAAAAATTTCAATTTTTTGGAAGGCAAGAAGAGACTCTTTCAACATATAGCTCTTAATATACTATGAGAGGCAGCTCACATTTGTTTTTAAATTTTTATATACAGAAAACCAGTTTTTCAGAAAGATATATTTGCCTCTGAGGTAACCATTACAGCATCAAAGTTATATTTTAAAAATATGTCTATATTTTCAAATTTCCATTGGTAGCTTGTGCATACATTTTGTGCTCGACTTACAGCCTCTGTTAGGAAAAATGTGTGTGTGTGCATGCGTGTTTGAAAAATCATCAGCATTTCCCAATAATTTATTCCAGTTGAAGATGTGTCAGGTTCCTTAAAGTAATTAAAATATAATTTATGGTAGCTAATGCTCAAAACTCTCATTTAAAAAAATTCACAAGGAGAAGAAGGAGAAGGAAGAGGGAAGATAAGAGGAAGTAAAAGGAGAATAAAGAGGAGGGTTGAGAGAGTGAGAGGATGGAGGAGGAGGAAGAAAAAAATAAAAATAAATTTTTGGAAGGGGAAAAAGGAAAAGAGAGACTTAGAAACCTCCTCTGACCCAACATATAGTTTGCACTGACAGCTAACATTTATTAAGCTCTTGTAAATGTTAGGCATTGTTTGAAGTACTTTCTATGTATTGTCTAATGAAATCCTCACCCACACTTTATGAGGCATGTCTATGTTCTACCATTACTCATAAGCTAAGGAGTCAGAGAGGGTGATCTCCCCAAAGTCACCTACTAATAAATGGTAGTGTCAGGATTTGAACTTGGGCTCCTGGTTTAACCTGACTTGACTTCTTGGCCAAATTCAATACTGTTAATCTCTGCCCCCAGTTCCCCTATACTTCAGGTCACATTCCTTTTCTGTTTTCCTTCCACTTCTTAGGCAGCTCTTCTCTGGCTCATATTCTGTGATTTCTCTTAACCCTCCATTTAAGAATTAATATTCCTCAAGGCATAGCCCTAGGGTCTTCTTTATTTTTCCCTTTTTACTCAGTGCTGTTATCTTAGAATTCAATACTCAGATATTCTCATCTTTGTCTCTGCTTCAGTGATCACTTACATGAAAATGATGCATAAATATATAGTTTCAACAGAGACTTGAAGCCTAAATCCTAAGTTATAGACCACATATGTGCAAATAACTATCTGACTATACTTGGATGTTATGAAGATACTGTAAACTGGCTCAGTGAACTATGTATTGCCAAATATACAGGAACTGCAACAGTAGCTGTCACATAGCAATCAGTAAATGTTGGCTGAATGACAATAAAGGAATAGATAAAGCTCAACACTTTCAAAACCAAACTCATAATTTTCTGTCCCCTAAAACTAAGCCTCTTTCAGTGTTTCTATGTCCCTGAATGACACCACCATTGAGAACTCTGTTTTCCTCTACCGCTCAGCACTGACTTCTCTTAATTTTATTTCCTAATATATTTCTAACTGATCTACTTTTTCCACTTACGCAGTTGTCTATCTATGTTATCTCCGTCTAAATCTATATCCATCTCCCCTTTCCAATCCTGTTTTCACAATGCAGTCTGAGTGGTCTTTTCAAAAGATACATCTGATCATTTGCCAACAGACTTTGAACATTTCAGAAGTTCTTGTTGCTCTTATAACTAGGACACAAATCATTAATATGACCAATAGGACCCTGAGCATCCTAACTTTTGTCTGAATCTCCAGGCACTCTTGTTACAACAAAGTTTCTAATTCCTTATAGAAATTATGCTCCCTCCTGTTTGAGGGTCTTTGGAATTTCAATAGCTTAAAATGTGGCACATCCTGTTCTACCCTACTTCAATGAGTTGATTCTCATTCCTTCTTCACTGGTACCCCAGACTGGTGCCATCTTCCTATTAAAACTCTAGATGGCCATATTACATTTACTTGTGGATAATTTATAGAATATTTGTCATTCCCACTTGATTTTAAACTTCATGAAGGTAGGGAATATTTTTCCCCATTTTACATTATCTTCATTTCCTATTACAATGCCTGCCCCATAAATAAATATTATAACTATGGAAGAAATGTATTGGTGATAAATTTATAAAGGGAGACAACACCAGGATATGGATTGAAAATTAATAAAGGTTTAGAAATACAGAAAGAATATAACAGTTATACAAAACAAAGAAGACAATAATTTGTAAAGTAAATGTTTCCAGGTTGAGCTTATTAATCTCTGGAAACAGTTTGCATCAGAACATATTGTAATAATGTGCTGAGATTTGAGGAGAAAAATTCAAACAAAGAAGTCTAGTACAAAGTTTAATTAGACTACTAAAAGGAAAATGGAAGATGGCAGTGAGGTAGAGGGAGCTGAATCCAGTTGCTCATGCACCCAACTGGGACACCTACTCAATCTTCTGAAGAACGGAGTGAACAGCCAATGGAATCCCAGCTTATATAAAATTTGGAAGCCAAAGATTACAGAGGACATTGGAAAAATGGATGGTAAGGATATAGCATAGGGGCAGTAACATCCCTGGGACCATGGCTGCTGAGGTACTCAGCCTGATGCCTGGCACCAGGGATGGTAGCTACCACAGAAACTTTGGAGGAGAGCCAGATCAGCAATTGTAACTTTGCAGCTCCTTCCCCTCCCAGAGCAAGGAAGATAGTCCCACACCAGGAGAGACCCGGATGCTTAAAGTCACTGAGGAGGAGTGGAGCCCGAGGTGTTCGCTGGGGCGGGACAACTCAGTCGCTGGGTTGTGACGCTATATGTGGGGGCGGGGTCAAAGGAAAACAATGGTGGTTCCCCTCTGCCACCTCCCGCCACCAGGGCCACGTGGTTCTTCCCACTGCGCATGCATGTGTGACTGTGGTCAGCCTGCTGCCTTGCACTCACTGGATTCGCCCACTGGTGCCTGAGCGGTCCGGCTCACTGCTCACACCTCTGCTGATTTATCTGTGCATGAATGTGCAGCCAGCCTGCCAGCCCGTGCATTCACTGAGTCCACCCAAAGCTACCCTAGCTGCCTGGGCACCTGGGGTTGGGGGAATCTTTCTTGCCTGACCCTGCTCTGCTGCTGGCTCTGCCCCTCTTACCGGTCCAGTTGAAGGGTTGGTTGTTGTTGGACTACTGTACAGTTGAATTTTCTGTTCTTTGGCTGCGTCTTTGTTTACTAAACCTTTGTTGTTTTCAAACTTGGTTGTGGGAGAAGGCACAATGTTTCCAACTACGCCTCCATCTTGGCATAAGGTACAAACAGTCCACAATACGGCTCAAGAAGAACTCAAAGCCCAGAGCCAATAACTCTAAACGAAAAAGAAATAGTGAACCTCTCAGATGCACAGTTCAAAACACTGGTGACCAGGATGCTCACAGAACTGGTTGATTATAGTTACAAATTAGAGGAACATATGAAGGCTAAACTGATTGAAATGAAGGGAAATGCACAGGAAACCAATAGTGATGGAAAGGAAACTGGGACTGAAGTCAATGGAGTGGACCAGAAGGAAGAACGAAAGATCCAACCAGAAAAGAATGAAGAAACAAGAATTCAAAAAATGAGGAGAGGCATAGGAACCTCCAGGACATCTTTAAATGTTCCAACATCCGAATTATAGGGGTACCAGAAGGGGAAAAGAAACAGCTACAAGTGGAAAACTTATTTGAACAAATAATAAAGGAGAACTTCCCCAATAAGGCAAAGGAAATAGACTTCCAGGAAATCCAGGAAGCTCAGAGAGTCCCAAAGAAGGTGGACCCAAGGAGGAACACAGCAAGGCACATCATAATCACATTAGCCAAGACCAAAATGAAGGAGAGAATCCTAGAAGCAGCAAGAGATAAGGGGACAGTCACCTACAAAGGTGTACCCATCAGACTGTCAGCTGATTTCTCAAAAGAGACCTTCCAGGCAAGAAGGGGCTGGAAAGAAGTATTCCAAGTCATGAAATCCAAAGACCTACATCCAAGGTTGCTCTATCCAGCAAAGCTTTCATTTAGAATGGAAGGACAGATAAAGTATTTCTCAGATAAGATCAAATTCAAGGAGTTCATCATCACCAAGCCCTTATTATATGAAATGTTAAAGGGACTTACATAAGAAAAAGAAGATAAAAAATATGAACAGAGAAAGGGCAGCAAACTCACACTTATTAACAACCACACCTAAACCAAAAGCAAACCAAGAGGACTGCTAGATCAGGAGCGGAACCATAGAAATGAAGAACACATGGAGGGCTAGCAACAGAGGAATGGGAGGAGGTGAAAGGGGTAGAAGATACAGAAAATAAGTAGCATAGACGGTAGATAAAAATAGATAAGGGGAGGGCAAGAATAATAGGGGGAATATAGAATCTAAAGAACTTGAGACACATGGTCATAAACTAAAGGGAGGGGAATGGTGGGGGAAGGGATGTGCAGGGTGGAGGGGAATGAAGGGGGGAATAGAACAACTTTAATGGTATAATCAATAAAATATATTTTAAAATGAAAAAAAATAAAGTCACTGAGGAGACAAAGATGCAGTGGGAGAGGCACAGAGGTGGTGTTCCCATGCTGGGACTGTGGTTGCTGGCTAGGCCAGTTCCAGAGAAGTTGAGTGACACCTGAAGATGGGAGAAAAATTGACCCGTGATTGACCCTGACCCAGATAGTCTCAGGACTGGAAAGAGAATTGGGCTGTTTGAAAACCCATCACTTGTTAAGAATGGCAGAAACAAGGGGGATGGCAAACAAGGGAAAATTACTCAAAAAAGGCTATCAGCTGCTGTTTAAGGAACTCTCTCATACTACTGTGGCTGGGCCAACAAAGAGGGAGACAAAGAGGCATAATTTTCTCCAAATCAGGGCACCTCACAAACTAATGAAAGTGGGGCAGCAGTGGCTCAGATGGGGTATCAGTCCCGAGAGAGATGTAGTTTAATAAGAGAACAAATCTGCCCTGAAGGGACTTTGCATGTGTGCAGCACCCATATCAGCAAAGAAGAAGGAGAAGTGCAAGCTATTCCCAGTTGGTGCACCTCATGGACTAATCAAAGGGTAGTACAAAAAGATGGATTAAAGTCACCAGCCTGGTGCATATGAACAGTGGGAGCTACTCAGGGCTCTGAGGGCTTAAGCTGCTGGTTGGACACCTGTGAATATTGCAGCTCAAATTGAGTCCCCAAGGCAGAAGCACAGGAAAGGGAAAAAAAACTGAGTTTAGGCTCCTTCTACCTGCACCACCCAAGAAGACCAGTAGAACACGCTTGGTGGGTTACAAGTCACAAGAAGGCCTTTTTGTTTGTTTTATTCTGTTTTATTTGCTCTTCCAAGTCTAAGACAATAAGACCTGGAACTGTGGAAGGGTCAAAGACAGATTCAGAGAGACATCAGAAGGCTAATGCAAACAACTGAAACAAAATTAACTTTGCTATTCTACATAAATTACATTTTATTTTTTACTTTATTATTTTGTTGTTATTATTGTTTTACATTTTTAAATTTCTGTCCCTTCCATGTACTTTTCTTTGTTTGTTTGTTTGATTGCATTATTTGGTTTTCTTTGTTTTCCCATTCATATTGCATTTTGATTTCTTTTACTTCATTTCACTTGTATTTCTGTAACTCACTAATCTTGGTCTTTTACCTTTTCTTTTTTAATTCAGATTGTTATATATCTGTTCACATTGTTGATTCCATTCACACATAGCACCCATCTCTGGTCTTGAACCATTTTAAAATCTTCTTGAGCTTTATTACTGTTGTGGTTAACTTCATTCACTCACCCACTACACCAAGTTTCTATCCCTTACTTTCACTATATCTCACCATCAAACTTAGCATAAGTGCCCTGCTTTTTGGAGTCAGCTCACATTAGTTTTTCCCTCTAATAGGAGTCTTATCTCTTTTTCACCTTTAAAAAAAAGTGGCTAGTTAGATGAAATATCACGGTTACTGCTGTACTTCTCCAAAAGATCTCCTCTGTTCTCTTCCTGTTGGTACTTTAAATCCCATAGAATGCTCTACCACTGCCATAATCCAATCCACCTTTTCCTTGCCCTAGATTACAAACCAGATAAGGAGGGAGTTGTGAATACTAGAAACCCACTGGAGGAGAGAACCCACCAACAAAGAAGAAACTAATGGGTAAAAACCAAGTAAAACAAGACAGCCCACGAAAACAGAAAAAAAGGGCAATCCTAAAGCTTCCAGACAAGGAGATCAAAGAGACCACACCACTGAGTCAAACAAAATATCTACCATAGAAGCTCACCCTGTAAAGATAGCTAGCCAAGCTGAGCATCAGCAATCACAGAAAGAAAAAAAGTCACCTAAAATGGGGAGAAAAAGAAAAAAACCTGCAATAAAAAGAAATAGAAGACTCCTGACTAAAAGAGATAAATGAAATGGAGGCAAGCAAACTATCAGTTCTAGAATTCAAAAATATTGTTATAAGGATGCTCAGAGAATTCAGAGACAACTAGATCTAGAATTCAAAAATATTGTTATAAGGATGCTCAGAGAATTCAGAGACAACTACAAAGAACTAATTCAAGATTTTCTTGAATCTTTTCAAGAAAATAGAAACTATAAACAAGAACCAGGAGAAAATGAAAAATACAATTTCTGAAATAAAACAACACACTACAAGGAATTACAAGCAGGCTGGGTGAGAAGAAGACTGAATTAGTGAACTGGAAGACAAAGTAGAAAGAAATACCTACATAGAGCAGACACACAAAAAAGACTCAAGCAATGAAGATAGCTTAACGGAACTGCAAGACAACATGAAACGCAACAACTTTCAAATCACAGGAATAGCAGGACAAGGAAACAAGCAAGGGATAGAAACCCTGTTTGAAAAAATAATGACAGAAAATTGACCAAACCTGGATAGGAGAAAAGCTATACAAGTTCAGGAAGCACAGAGGATCCCAATGAAGATGGACCCAAAGAGGCCTACTCAAGACATATAATAATTAAAATGCCAAGTTTTAAAGACAGAGAGAATCTTAAAAGCAGCAATGGAGAAACAAGTAGTAACATTGAAGGGAACTCCAATCAGGCCAGCAGCTGATTTTTCAAGAGAAATACTGCAAGCCAGGAGAGACCGGTAAGAAATATTTCAACTAAAGAAAAACAAAGGCCTGCAACGAAGACTGTGCTACACAGCTAGACTCTCAGTTAAAATGAAAGGTGAAATAATCAGTTTCTCAGACAAAAGAAGACTGAAAGAACACACCTCCACCAAATCAGTACTGCAAAATATGATAAGGTGACAGCTATAAGACAAATGAAAAGAGAGAGAGAAGGGAGCACAGGAACAAAAGAGGTAAAATGAATGAGTACCTATCAATAACAACCTTAAATGTTAATAGATTAAATATTTCAATCAAAAGACATAGGGTAACTGAATGGGTAAGAAAACATCCATATACATGCTGCCTGCAAGAAACTCACCTCAGGGTGGGTGGGTGGACAACTATGCAGACTGAAAGTGAAGAGCTGGAAAAATATTCCAAAAAAATGACAGGAAAAAAAATCTGGTGCAGCAATACTTACATTAAACAAAAGTGACTTCAAAGCAAAAGCCATAAAAAGAGACAGTGAAGGACACTCCATAATACTCAGGAGAAGAATCCACCAAGAAGACATAAAAATTGTAAACATGTGAGCACCTGACAAAGGAGTACCCAAATACATAAGAAAAATTTGGCAGGACATCAAGAAAAACACAGACAGCAACACACTTATAGTAGGGGATTTTAACAACTCATTGTCAAAAAAGGACAGATATTCCAACCAGAAATTAAGAAGATTATTGCAGCATTGAACAATAGCCTACATAAAATGAACTTAATAGAAAATATATATGTATATCATATTATCCCAAAGAAGCAAAATTAAATTAGAAGTGCACACGGAACATTTTCAAAAATAGGCCATATGATAGGACATAAAATAAACCTCAACAAATTCATGATAATTAAAATTATATCCAGCATTTTCTGGGCCAAGCAGGGCCTGCAAACAGAAACTGACCTCAAGAAAAAAAGCTAAAAAACACTCAAATTTGTGGATATTGAATAGCATGCTATTAAACAATGAGTGAGTTAATAATGAGATCAAGGAAGAAATCAAAAAGTTTCTGGAAGCAAATGAAAATGAACACATAACAACCCAAAACCTATGGTCCACCGCAAAGGCAGTCCTAAGATAGTAGTTCATAGTGATACAAATATCCTAAAAAAAGATAGAAGCATTTCAAATAAACAACCTAACCCTATGCCTACAAGAACTTGAGGAACAACAACAAAGCCCAGAGCAAGTACAAGGATGGAAAATTTATAACCAAGATCAGAGCAGAATTAAATGACATACAGACTAAAACAACTATCCAAAGAATTAATATATATAGGCACCAGTTCTTTGAAAATATATACAAAATCAAGAAGCGTTTAAGCGGACACATCAAGAAGGAAAGAGGGAGAACAAAAATAAACAAAATCAGAAACAAAAGAGGAGAGATTAATTCTGATACCGCTGAGATACAACATAATGTAAGAAATTACTATGAACACATATATGCCAAGAGGTTTGGAAACCTGGGTGAAATGGACAGACTTCTAGAAAAATGCAGTCTTCCAAACCTGAATGAAATAGAAGCAGAAATCCTGAACAGACCAATTACAGTTGATTAAATCAAAGCAGCAATAAAAAAACTCCTGGCACGCAAAAGCCCCAGACCTGAATGTTTCACAAGAATGGTATAAAACATATAAGAATGAGTAAACCACTCTCCTTCTCTGACTATTAAAAAAAATCCAACAGGAGGAAAGACTCCCAAATTTTCTTTATGAGGCAAACATCATCCTAAATTCAAAAACAGATCAAGGCACAACAAAGAAAGAAAACTACAGGCTGATATCACTGGTGAATGTAGATGGTAAAATCCTCTACATAATGTAGACAAACTTCACCAGCAACACATTAAAAAGATTATACAGCATTATCAGGTGGATTCATCCCAGGGATGCAAGTATGATACATTTGCAATTCAATAAATGTAATAAATCATGTAAAAAGGAAAGACAAAAATCACACTGTCATATCAATACATGTGGAAAAATCACTTGGTAAGGTACAGAACCCAGTTACGATAAAAACACTCAGCAAAGAGGGAGTAGAAGAAGAATTCCTTAAAAGATAAATTAATAGCCAACATCATACTCATCGGGCAAAAATGAAAAACTCTGTGACCTAATAAGTATTTAGCAAAATAGCAAAGTTTAAAGTCAATATTCAGAAATCAAAGTAAATTTTATACACCAACAATGAAAGATAGGATTCAGAAGTCAAGAAAATATCTTATGTAATATAGCAAAAAGAAAAATAAAGTAAAAATAAAACTTACCAAGGAGGTGAAAGACCTGTACTCAGAAAATAACACAATACTGAAGAAATAAGTTAAGGGAGACACAAATAAATGAAAGCATATATCTTGTTTATGGATTGGAATAATTAACATAATCAAAATGCTCAAACTACCAAAAGTAATTTATAGATTTAACACAATCATTATTAAAATACCATGACATATACCATAGATATAGAACAAATATTTCAAAAATTTATATGAAACCATGAACACACCTGAAGAGCCACAGCAACTTTGAGAAAGAAGAACAAGGAGGGCTCACAATACCTGATACCAAATTGTATTACAAGGCCACTGTAATCAAAATAGCCCAGTATTGGCATAAAACAGACACATAGACCAATGGAACAGAATAGAGAGTCCACAAATAAACCCAAATATCTATGGTCAAATAATATTCAACAAAGTGTGCAGAAGCATAACGTGGAGTAAAAATAGCCTCTTCCACAAATTGTTCTGGGAGAACATTTATTTCTGGACAGCTAAAAGCTAAAAAATGAAACTCAAACACCAACTTACACCATACACCAAAATAAATTTAAGGTACATAAAAGACTTAAATCTAAATCATAACAACATAAAGATCATAAAGAACAGAGGCAGGAATATTTCAGATACTCCATGCAGCAGTGTTTTCATTGACATGTCCCCTGGAGCAAGGAATATAAAGCAAAGAACAAACAAATGGGACCTCATCAAGATAAAAAGCTTCTGCAAAGCTAAAGAAAACAGCATTAAAATTAAAAGAGAACTTCCTTATGGGAAAATATATTTGCAAATGATACCTTGGGCAAAGGTTTGATCTCCAAAATATATAAACTCACACGAATCCACTCCAGGAAGACAAAAAAAAAAACAATTAAAAATAGACAAAGTAATTGAACAGACATTTCTCCCAGGTAGACATACATAGGACCCAGAGACATATGAAAGGATGCTCAGCATCACTAGCCATCAGAGAGATGCAAATTAAAACCACAATGGGATACCTCTCCACACTTATGAGAATGGCCATCATAAACAAATGAACAAACAAGAAGTGTTGGAGAGGTTGTGGAAAAAAGGGAACCTTAGTTCACTGTTTGTGGGAATGCAGACTGGTAGAGCCACTGTGGAATACTTTATGACATTTCTCAAAAAACTAAACATGGAACTACCTTTGAACCAGTAATCCCACTGATGGGACTATAACCTCGCAATTCTGAAACACCAATTCAATAGAACTTATGCACACAACGTTCACAGAAGCACAATTTATAATAGCCAAGTCCTGGAATTAACCTAAGTGCTCATCAGTAATTGAGTGAATCATTCATTTACACAATTGAATACTATGTAGCAGAAAGAAGGATGGAGTCCCTACCCTTCATGATAGCATCGATTGAACTGGAGAGCATTATGCTAAATGAAATAAGCCATGTGGCAAAAGACAAATTGCATATGATCTCACCTTCAAGTGGAATCTAGTCAACAAAACAAACAAACAAGCAAAATACAATTGGAGACATTGAAATAAACAACAGACTGACAGTATCCAGAGAGGTGGGGGAGAAGGATAATAAGGATAATAGAAGAAAGGCTATCAAGAAACAGGTATAAAGGAAATATGGACAAAGCCAAAGGGGGAAAGTTTGAGTGGATTGGGTGTGGTGGGGAGGTCATGTGGGGTAATAATACTCACAACTCTATGTGAACCACAATTAAAAAAATAAAGGATTATTTAAACAAATTAATTAATTAATTAAAGTGATATTATTCAGATATAAAATTAGCCAAAATTTTTTCGAATGTTATGCAGAATCATAATGGCTGTGCCTATTTGTGCAGTATGTATGAAAACCACATAATTATCAAGAAACCATAAAAACAAAAAATAAAATAAGTTAACATAAATAAAACATGTCTTGTATGCCAGTAATTTTGAAAAATAAAGCCACTAAAACAACAATTTCTTTCAAATTATATCCAACATCTCCTATAGAACTGAAACTAAATAGTTAGAAAATTTATCATGCAAAAACAAGGGGAAAAAAGAGCAAAGATATAAATGTATGACCTAAAAGTATAAAACTTTTAGAGGAAAACATAAAGAACATTTTATAACATTTAACTTGGTAATGTTTTTTTAGATGATACCAAAAGTACAGGCAACAAAAGAAAAATAAATAAATTAGATGACACCAAAATTAAACTGTGAATCAAAAGGCACAATGTAAAAGGGAAATCCACATAATGGGGAAATATATACATATATATATTTATATAAAATCTCACATATATAACAAGAGGTGAATATCTCTGATACATAAAGAACTTCTACAATTCCACAAAAAAATAGTTAAAAAGTGGTTAAGGGATTTGAAGAGACACTTCTCTACAGAAGCTATGAAACTGACCAATGAGCATCTGAAAAGAAAAAAAAAAGCATTACTAATAACTAGGAAAATGCGAATCAAAACCACAATGAGATTACTACCTGAGCACCATTAAGATGGCCACTATTAGAAGAATAGAAAAGAATAAGTTCTTGGGAGGATGTGGAGAATTTGAAACCACTGCACTTTGTCATAGAGGATGTAAAGTAGCGCAGCTACTATAATAAATAGTATACTGACCTGGCTGGTGTAGCTCAGTGGATTGAGTGTGGGCCTGTGAGCCAAAGGATCACAGTTTGATCCCCAGTCAGGGCGCATGCCCGGGTTGCAGGACAGTTCCCAGCAAGGGACACACGAGAGGCAACCATATATTGATATTTCTCTCACTGTCTCCTTCCCATTCCCTCTAAAGATAAATAAATTAAATCTTTAAAAAAATAAATTCAAACCACAATGAGATTCCACTTTACACTAGTCAGAATGGTCATCATAAACAAAGCAACAAACAACAAGTGTTGGAGAGGATGTGAAGAAGAGGGGACCCTAATCCATTGTTGGTGGGATTGCAGACTGATACAACCACTGTGGAAAACAGTATGAAATTTTCTCAGAAAACTAAAAATGGACCTGCCTTTTGACTCAGCAATTTTACTGCTTGGATTATATCCTAAGAACCCTAAAACACCAATCCAAAAGAACCTATGCACCCCAACGTTCATAGCAGCACAATTTACAATAGCCAAGAGCTGGAAGCAACCTAGGTGCCCATCAGTAAATGGATGGATCAAAAAATTATTGTACATATACACAATGGAATTCTATGCAGCAGAAAGAAAGAAGGAGCTCCTACCCTTTGCAGCAGCATGGGTGGAACTGGAAAACATTATGCCGAGTGAAATAAGCCAGGTGTTGAAAGGCAAATACCATACATTGTTACCTTTAACAGGAAGCTAAACAACAAAACAAACAAGCAAGCAAAATAAAAAGCAAATACACTGAAATAGAGAACAGGGAGACAGTGACCAGAGGGTAGAGAGGAGGGAATTTCAGGGGGAAAAGGGGAAGTATTTAGAGGAACTAGTATAAAGGACACACAGACAACATGTAAGGGGGGTGAAAATGGGAAGGAGGTGGGGAGTACTTGGTGGGGTGGGCTGGGATGGGACTAAAAGACAGAAAATTGTACTTGAACAATAATTAAATTTAAAAAATGAAGAAAAAAATAGTATACCAGTTCCTCAAAAAGTGAAAAACAAATTATCATGTGACCTAGCATTTCTATTTCTGGGTATAAACCCAAAAGAAACAAAAGCAAGGACTCAAAAAATATATTCCTACCCTCGTGTTAATAACAGCATTATCCAAAGTAGCCGAAAGATGAAAACAACCCAAGTATCTCTACATGGATAAACAAATGTATATATACAATGGAATATTATTATTCAACTTTAAAATGTACGGAAATCCTGACACATGCTACAAAAATAGATTAACCTTGAGAATGTCATGCTAAGTGAAATAAGCCAGTTCAAAAGACAAGAACTATGTTATTCCAGTTATATGATGGATCCAGAGTAGTTAAACTCCTAGAGACAGAAACTAGAATGGTATTTTCAAGGAATGTGAGAAAGGGGAAATAGAAAGTTAAGATTTAATGCATATAGGATTCACTTTTGCAATATAAAAAGACTTCTGGAGATGAATAGTGGTGGCAATGTATTTGTACTTAATGCTACTAAATTGTACACTGGAAAATGATTGAGATGATAAGTTTTATAGTGTCTTTTACACAATTTTTAAAAGATATAACCATGTAAATTGAAAGTTAAAAGAGAGCAAAGGATAAGAAATTAATATCAGACAAACCCAAAAAAATAGTTTAATTGAAGGAAAAGGATTGATTCATAATCATGATGGTGATAGTCCTTTACAGTGAAAAAGACAAATTTCATATGATCTCACCTTCAAGTGGAATCTAGTCAACAAATCAAACAAATAAGCAAAATACAATTGGAGACATTGAAATAAACAACAGACTGACAGTATCCAGAGAGGTGGGGGAGAAGGATAATAGAGGAAAGGCTATTGAGAAACGGGTATGAAAGAAATATGGACAAAGCCAAAGGGGGAAAATTGTTGTTATGATGACATATCAATATAGAAGTAAAAGCTACAGAGCCACAAGAAGACAGACAGAAACAAAACTTTAAGCCAGTATAAATCTTAAATGCACCCTTCTTAATTCTTAGCCGATAAAGTACATAAAGCATAAGAAAGGACAGAGATATTAAATTTTTAAAAACTTAAATTAAGACCTGGGTGGTGTCATTTAGTATATGAGTCTGGCCTGATTGCTGGTTTGATTCCCAGTCTAAGTTGCTGGTTTGATTTCCACCTGAGTTGTGGGAGAGGTATCCAGTAGGAGGCACATGAGAGGCAACCACACAATGATGTTTCTCTTCTTTTCTTTTTCTCACCTTTCCCTGCTTGAAAAAAATAAAATAAATAAAATTGTTTTTAAAAATAAAAATAAATAAATAATTAAAATGAGATATAGTTTACATATGGTCAAAAAGATATATATTTTTACTTATATGTATACTCCTGTAATCTCCTCCAAGGTCAAGAAACATAAAGACACTTCCATCTTCCAGAAGTTTCCCATTGTTACTTATCAGTCAGTCTCCAAGGTAACTATATTCTGACCTCTATCATCATAAAAAAGTTTGGTTGCTATTCAATGTAATATGCATAGAATGATACAACATGCAGTCTTTTGTGTCTTGCATTTTTTGCTTACTATTATTTGCTCATTTCTTTTCATATTATTGTTGTTTCAGGAATAATGTAAATAATTGTTGTTCCATAAAATTTCACATACTACACAGCCACCTTCCCTGATCTTAGCCCACTTCATTTCAATCCCAAGCTTCATTATAATTGTGGTTAATTCTATTCTTTCTCACACTATGCCTACTTTCTATTTTTTACTCTTACTCTAACACATCATCTAACCTTGCACAAGCGTAGTATTTTCTGCATTTAGCTCACAATCCTGTACCAAGAGGCTTATAACTCTTTCAACTTTTATAAAAGTAGGTAGTTGGGTGAAATATCAGAGTTAATGCTATACTTATCCAAAGAATACCTTATCTCTTCTC
Organism: Sturnira hondurensis; assembly: GCF_014824575.4. NCBI lineage: Eukaryota > Metazoa > Chordata > Mammalia > Chiroptera > Phyllostomidae > Sturnira > Sturnira hondurensis. Next base: position 2,015,770 of record NW_028081875.1, read on the forward strand.
TACTTGATCGTACTTTAAATCTCATAAAATTCCCCCCCATTTTAAACCACTTTGCCTAACCCCTGCCACTGATCACATACAAGAATAGGTGGGAGCTTTGAAAATCATTATACCTGCTGGAGGAGAAAAACCACCAACAAATAAACCACCAAAGGGTAAGAACTCAAGCACAACAAGAAGGCCCACACAAACAAAACAAAGGATGAGCCTAGAGCATCCAGACAAGGATATCAAAAAGACCACATCATTGAACCCCATAGAATTCCTAACATAGAAGTTCAATCTGCAAAAAAAGCAAGCTAAGTGAAATATCAGGAAGCACAGAAACAATTATAAAGAGTCATCTAAAATGGGTAGAAAAAGAAAGAACATGCAAATAAGAGGAATGGAAGACCCCCGACTAAAAGAGTTAAATGAAATGGAGGTAATCAAACTATCAGATATAGAATACAAAATAATGGTTATGAAGATGCTCAAGAAACTCACAGACAATTACAAGGAACTGAGTGAGAGCTACATCACCATGAAAAAAGAAAGAGGAACTATAAAAATGACCAGAAAGAAGTGAACAATAAAATCTCAGAAATAAAGAACACATTGGAAGCAATTACAGGCAGACTGGATGAAGCAGATCAGACCAGAGAGTTGGAGGACAGGGTAGAATAAGACACCCAAAAGGAGCAAGAAATTGAAAAGGCACTCAGAAAAACTGAAGAAGTGGTAAAGAAGTTGTGAGACAACATGAAACATAATAATATCTGTACAATAGGAATACTAGAATGAGAAGAAGATGAGCAAGGAATAGAAAATCTGTTTGAAGGAGTAATGGTGAAAAACTTCCTTAATGTGATATGAGAAAAAGTCACACAAATCCAGGAAATGAAGAGAAACCAAATTAAGAGGAACCCAAAGAGGCCCACTTCAAGACATATCATAATTAAAATGGCAAAATTACAAGACAAAGGGAGAATCTTAAAGGAAGCAAGGGAGAAATAGGAAGTAACATACAAGGGAGCCTGCAAAACACTAGCAGCTGACTTCTCAATGGCAATGCTCCAAGCCAGGAGAGAATGGCAAGTAGTATTCCAAGTAATGAGAACCAGAGGCCTGCAACCAAGGCTCTTTTACCCAGCAAGGCTCTCAATGAAGATGGAAGGCCAAATAAAGAGTTTCCCAGCAAAATAAGTTTAAAAGAATACATCACTGTTGTGGATCACTCTGCCTGGTTTCAGGAATTGTAATTCAAACCCTGTGGCTAAGGGGAGCAATTACCTCGGGAACGTGGGCCATGGGAGACAGAGCTTGTCTCTGGTAGCAAATGCTGGCTCAATTTCCTCTCCCTGCCCCTAAAGCTTGGTTGGAAGTCCATGACAGTGGAGGGGAAGGCGACCTAAGCAAGACTCAATCATGTGGGAGGCCATCATGGAAGAACTCCTACGGCTGCAACAAAGAGCAACAGACTCTCGCCACTGGGCTTTGACAAAGCCCAAGTCCCCATATACTCTGGGAGAAGTGCTTCCTGGCTCTAATCTCCTTAAGCCTGAATACCTGATGGGAAGGAATGCAGCTCCTTGCCTTGCTAGAGTGTGTCCCGGGGGAAAAATCTGACCTCATAAAGACTTCCTGATAAACCTGTGAAATCTGCTCTACTAAGAGTGCTTTCATTCATATGATAAGGGTCCGAGAGGAAATGAGTATGACTCCCCAAATTTCTGCAACCCCCTTTCCTGACAGACACTGACTCAACTAAGCTCTCAGGTTTCTTTGAAATGTTATATATTGTTTGATCCTTGTTGCCCTGTATTCCTGTGTATCACAACCCAATAAAAGTCCCTGGAGGAAGTGACTCAAGGCCTTTTTCCCCTGAGAAACTGACCACTGTTCAAGGTCTTTTTCCTCTGAGACACTGGCTACTTCTCTTCCCCATGCAGATCACATCATGTCTCAGTCATGTTTACTATCATCCGTGGCACACAAGGAGACTTGCGAAGAAAGTCACCCCCACACATCTCCACCAAACAAGCTCACCAAGATATTCTAAAGGAACTGTTTTAAGAAAAAGCAGAAAAAAGTGTTAGAGAGAGAGAAGCACAGGTATGAAAAATGGCAATTAATAAGTACCTATCAATAATAACCTTAAATGTAAATTTAAGAAACTTTCCAATCAAAAGACATAGAATAGCTGAATGGATAAGAAAGCATGAACCACACATAAGAGACCCACCTCAGGACAAAAGAGCTACACAGACTGAAAGTGAAGGTCTGGAATTAAATCATCCAAGCAAATGGACAGGAAAAAATAGCCAGAGTAGCAATACTCATATTAGACCAAAAAGAATTTTTAAAAAAGGCAATAAAAAACAGACCCAGAAGATCACATCATAATCCTCAAGGGAAGAATCAATCAAGAAGACATAAACATTGTAAATATATATGCACCCAATGCAGGAACACTCAAATACATAAAGAAAACAATGAAGGACTTCAAAAAAGATATTGACAGAAAAAATTACAGAAGGATATTTCAACACACCACTTTCAAAAATATATAGATCTTCCAAAAATATTAACAATGTCATGGATCAAATTAATTCAGTTGATATATAGAGAGTTTCTCATCTCAAAAGAGCAAAATACACATTTTCTTCTAATAGAATACTTTCAAAGATAGACCATGTAATAGGACACAAAACAAACCTCAACAAATTCCAGAAAATTGAAATCACATCAAGCATTTTCTCCAACCACAAGGAACTGAAACTAGCAATAAACTGTAAGAATAACACTCAAAAACAGTCAAACTCATGGAGATTGAATGGCATGCTTTCACATATGAATGGGTCAAGAATGACATCAAGGAAGAAATCCAAAACTTTCTGGCACACAACCTGAAACTTATGTGACACAGCAAAGGCAGTCCTGAGAGGGAAGTTCATAGTAATAAAAGCCTACCTAAAAAAAGAGAGTGAGAGAGAGAGAAACATTTCAAATAAGCAACCTAACCATACACCTAAAAGAACTCAAAGAAAAACAACAAAGAGAATCCAGAGAAAACGGGAAAAAAATTAGATCAGAGCAGAATTAAATTACATAGACACTAAAAGCACAATTCTATAAATCAAGAAATCCTGGAGCTGGTTCTATGAAAAGATAAACAAAATCGACAAGTCTTTAAGTAGGCTCATCAAGAAAAAAAGAGAGAGGGCACAAATAAACACAATCAGAAGTGAAAGAGGGGAGATTACAACTGGTACCACAAAAATAAAACAGATTGTAAGAAATCACTAGGAAGATCTATATACCAAAAAAATTGAAAACCTAGCTGAAATGGAAAAAATTCTAGAAAAATATAATCTTCAAAACTCAATGTAGAAGAAGTGGAAAGCCTGAACAGGCCAATAACAGCAGGTGAAATTGAAGAAGCAATAAAAAAAAAAAAACTCCTGTCACACAAAAGCCCTGGACCAGATGATTTTACAGAAGAATTCTACAAAGCATTCAGGAAAGAGCTAACCCCTAGTCTTCAGAGACTATTCCAAAAAATCCAAAATTATGGGAAACTCCAAAAATCTTTCTATGAAGCCAGCATCATCCTAATTTCAAAACCAGATAGAGAAACAACAAAGAAAGAAAACTTCAGGCCAATATCACTGATGAACATACACGCTAAAATCCTCAACAAAATATTGGCAAATTGCAGCCAACAACACATCAAAAAGATCATACAACACAACCAAGTAGGATTCATTCAGGCGATGCAAGGATGGTTCAATACCCACAAATCAGTAAATGTAATACATCACATAAACAAAAGCGAAGACAAAAACCACGTGATCATATCAATAGATGTGGAAAAAGCTTTTGATAAGGTACAACACCTGTGTATGATAAAGGCATTCAGCAAAGTGGGAATAGAGGGAGCATTCCTCAATATCATAAAGGCCATATATGAAGACCTACAGCCAACATCATACTCAATGGGCAAAAACTAAAAGTTTTTCCACTAAGATCAGGGACAAGACAAGGTTGTCCACTTTCACCACTTCTATTTAATATAGTATTGGAAGTTTTAGCCTCAGTGATTAGACAATAAAAGGAAATAAAAGGCATTCAAATCAGAAAGGAGGAAACAAAATGGTCATTGTTTGCAGATGACATGATAGTGTACCTGGAAAGTCCTATAGACTCTACCAAAAAACTGCTCAAACTAGTAAATGAATTTGGCAAAACAGGGGGTTACAAAGTCAATATCCAGAAATCAAATACATTTTTGTATACTAACAATGAATCAGCAGAAGCGGAAATCAAGAACAAAATTTCATTCAATATAGCAAAAATAAAATAAAATATTTGGGAATAGCTCTAACCAAGGAGGTAAAAGGCCTGTATGCAGAAAAGTACACAAAACTGAAGAAAGAAATCAAGGAAGACACAAACAAATGCAAACATATACCGTGTTCATGGATTGGAAGAATTAACATCATCAAAATGTCCATACTACCCAAAGGAATTTACACATTCAATGCAATACCTATTAAAGTACCAATAGCATATTTCACAGACATAGAACAAACACTACAAAACTTTATATGGAACTATAAATGACCACATATAGCAGCTGCAACTTTGAGAAAGAAGAACAAAGTAGGAGGCATCACAATTCCTGATATCAAACTGTATTACAAGGCCACTGTAATCAAAACAGCCTGGTACTGACATAGAAACAGGCACATAGACCAATGGAACAGAGCAGAGAGCCCAGAAATAAACCCAAGTCTCTATGGTCAATTAATATTTGACAAAGGGGGTAGTGACATAAAATGGGGTGAAAATAGCCTCTTTAACAAATGTTGTTGGGAGAACTGGACAGCTCCGTGCAAAAAAAAAAAAATGAAACTCGATTATCAACTTACATCATACACCAAAATAAATTCAAGGTGGAGGTAAGACTTAAATATAAGCTGTGACACTATTAAAGTCCTAGAGGAGAACATAGGCAGGAAATGTCAGATATTTCACACAGTAACATTTTTACTATTATGTCCCTTAGAGCAAGGGACATGGAAGAATAAACAAATGGGACCTCATCAAAATAAAAGCCTTCTGCAACGCTAAAAAAGTATTAAAATAAAAAGAGAACCATTTGTATGGGAAAACATATTTGCCAATAATATTTCAGACAAAGGTTTAATCTCTAAAATATGTACAAATTTACAAAACTCTAGTATAAGGAGACAAGCAACTCAATTAAAAAATGGGCAAATGGACTTGAACAGACACTTCTCCAAAGAGGACATACACAGGATCCAAAGACACATGAAAAGATGCTCAGTATTGATAGCTATCAGAGAGTTGCAAATTAAAACCACAAGAAGATACCACTTCACACCAGTCAGAATGGCCATCATACACAAAGCAATAAGCAACAAGTGTTGGAGTGGTTGTGGAGAAAATGGAACCCTAGTGCACTGTTGGTTGGATGGCAGACTGGTACAAGCGCTATTGAAAACAGTATGGAATTTTCCCAGAAAAGTAAAAATGGATCTGTATTTTGACCCAGCAATTCCACTGCTAGGATTATATCCTAAGAACCCTGAAACACCAACCCAAAGAACCTATGCACCCCAATGTTCATAGCAGCACAATTTACAATAGCCAACAGCTGGAAGCAATCTAGTTGCCCGTCAGTAAATTAATGGATCAAAAAACTAGGGCACATTTACACAGTGGAATTCTATGCAACTGAAAGAAAGAAGGAGCTCCTACCCTTTGCAACAGCATGGATGGAACTGGAAAGCATTATGCTAAGCAAAATTAGCCAGGCAGTGAAAAACAAACGTTATTTCATCTCACCTTTAACAGGAACCTAAACAATAAAACAAACAAACAAGCAAAATATAATCAAAGACCGTGGAATAGAGAACAGCCTGACAGTGACCAGAGGGGAAAGGGGATATAATTTCAGGGGGAAAAGGGTACGGTTCACAGGAAAAATTATGGGGGACACATGGACAAAAACTAGGGGAGGTGGAAATGGAAGGGTGGTGGGGATGACTGAGGGGGGTGGGCGGGGGTGGGAGTAAAAGACAGAAAACCATACCTGATCAATTAAAATAAATTTTTAAAAAGAAAATAATAAAAATGAAGTCTTACTTTGCTTCTTACAGCAAAATGTAATCTAAAGGATTAACCTGGAATTCTGCCAAGGAAATATTAGTAAATATGATTTTCTTCTGAAACAACCCTCCCAAAATTTTAAAGGGCATCTGCCTTAAAGTTTACTATTTAAAAAGTTTGAGGGAAGAAAATGGCAGCAGAGTAGGATGGAGCGACTCCAATTCTTGTACCCCTGGGAGAAAATCCTGGCAGAACTACTGAGGAAGCATTTATGAAAATAAGAGACCAGAGATAGTGATGGACCAGGCAGCTACAGGTTGGTGGGGTCTCGGCTGGCTCTTAGTTGTCGCCCAGAGGTTTCATCTGCCACAGAGGAATCAATGGGAGCCCAGCACCCCTGAGTAAACTCAAGGGTGGTGGTGTTGGGACCAGCGGCCCTCAACCAGTGCCTGGCCACTTCGGAGCCAGCGCTGCCACAGCGGTCAGGGCCAGGAGGCTTCCTTTTGCAGTCAGTGACAGGAGTTTCTGCCACAGAGGACTCATCGGGAGCCAGGCACCCCAGAGTAAAGTCAAAAGCAGCAGCAGAGGGACCAGCAGCCCTCGGCAGGCACCTAATGGCCTCGGAACTCCTGCTGCAGCAGCAGTCAGGACCCAGAGGCTTCCATCTGTGCCCAGTGACAGGGGCCTCTGCTACAGGGGACTCAACAGGAGCCCAGCATCTGTGAGTAAAGACAAAAGCAGCAACGGCAGGGCCGGCGGTCCTCAGCCAGCACCTAATGGCTTCAGATCCTCCACTGCCGCCACAGTAAGAGTGTAGAGGCTTCCATCTGTGGTCAGCATCGGGGGCCTTGGCTATGGAGGACTCATCAGGAGCCCAGCATATGCGGAGACTTGAGCCACTTGCGGGGTCCTTGGAAGAGAGCTGGCTCCATCCCTCCCCATCTAGGTGGGGCTGGGCACCACCAGGCAGAGACCTATCTGCCTAGGTTTACAGGGAGGATGGCAAAGATGGGGGGGGGGGGATGTCCAGTTGCGCTCTCTATGGTCGCCAGCCCGCCAGGCTGGGAAATTTGAGAGGAGCATTGTCCTAACAGTTTAGGTTGGAGATTGGGCTGGGCTGAGAGGCAGGCTTTCTGGAGAAGTTTTTATTGGAAAGTGGACTGAGGTGTTCTCTTGTGAAGGCAGGTTGACTTGCTTCTCACCCAGCCACAGGACTGGGAAGGACCAGTACCAGATCCCTTGGGACCCAGGCAGCATGTCAGGTGGGTGGGAGCCTGCATCCCAGTCTGGTAGCCTGGCTGGCATGCGGGTGTGTGCCTGCACCTACAACCCAGCCCACAGAGGGGTCCTGCTGAAACCAGATAAACGGGATTGGAGAGTTTGAAACCAACACGGGAGGGTGGTATATCTTTTCCCTTTTTTTTCTTTTCTTTATTTTTAAACTTTTTTTAATAATTGTATATATTTTTTAAAATTTTATTACTGCTTTATCTTTCAATACTTAGTTCTTCTACTTTCTTTCTTCCTGTTTTAGTCCTTCTTCCTTTCATCCCAAACTTACTGCTCTTTCCTCCCTTCCTCTGCCATTTTTTTAATGTTTGTTTGTTTGTTGCTTTCTATACCATTGTAAATATTTCACAACACATCTCTTGGGCCTTAGCACACTTTACAGGTTTCTGAATTCCATTACTGCAGTGATTAACTCTACTTGATCACATGCTACACCTATTTATTATTCTTTACTCTCACCTTACCTCAAAATCTGACCGCCTGCAACCTCACTGCTTTCTAGATACAACTCACAAGCCTTCCCTCCCCAACAAGAGACTTATCTTTGGTCCATCCTTTCTTAAAAGTGGAAAGTTGGGTTGAAGATTACAGTTAACACTATATATAGCCCAAAGATCTTCTATCTCTTCTCTACCAGCTGTGACTGTAAATATCATAAAGTTCTCTCCTGCTGTCATAAATCATTTTGCCTCCCCCACCAACTGATCACACACACACAAAGAAAGGAGTAGGTGGAAGAGGGGAGAACATCAAGATACCTGCAGAAGACTGCACCACTGAATCTCACAGGTATTCTACCACAGAAGTTCACACCATAAACCCAGGGAGTCAGAACAGATCAATTTAAGAAGCTGAGGCAAACAAGAAGAGTCTCACAAACAATGGGAAGACAAAGAAACAATGCCCAAATGAAAGAAAAGGTGGAAGTCTCAGAAATAATGTTAGATGAAAGAGAGGCAAGTCAACTATCAGATATTGAATTCAAAGCACTGGTTATCAGGAAATTCAAAGAGCTCACAATGAGCTACCAGAAACTACAGGGGAGCTACAATGAACTCTCCACAAACTATATCAACATGAAAAAGGAAATAGAATCTATCAGCAAAGGCGAAGAGGAAATAAAGAATACAATTTCTGAACTGAAAAACACAGTAGAAGAAATCAAAAGCAGGATCCATGAGGCAGAAGATCGGATCAGCGAGTTGGAGGACACAGTAGAAAGAATCACCCAGGAAGAGCAGGAATGGGAAAAGAGGCTCAAAAAGAATGAAGAGGGATTAAGAGAAATGCAAGACAAAATGAAACATAATAATATCCGAATAATAGGAATACAAGAAGGAGGAGAAGAACAAGGAATAGAAAATCTATTTGAAAGAGTAATGATGGAAAATTTTCCTAATTTGATGTGAGAAAAAGTCACACGAATTCAGGAATCACAGAGAGTCCCATTCAAGAGTAACCCAAAGAGGCCCACTTAAAGACACATCATTGTTAAAATGGCAAAATTCCAAGACACAGAGAGAATCTTAAAGGCAGCAAGGGAGGAAAAGAAAGTAACATACAAGGGAGCCCCAATAAGGTTAGCTACTTGAGAGGTTTTCTTAGGTTCCACCGAGAAAGAAATGCCAATCAGCCATAAAGTAGGCAGTAAAGAGGCTTATTGGAGTCTGTGCACCCAGGCGAGGTTCCCTGGTCTGCAGAATCAGGCCAGGGAAGCCGCACCCAAACAGGGAATGTCGTGGGGGTTTATTTCCATTGGCTCCCATGGAAGCTGGGGATTGGTGCCCTCTGAACAAAGCAGCAATACAACATTGGTGGTATCTCCATTGGACTCAGGTTACTGTGAGGATGTCCCTCTTCGCAAAGTCGCGCCACAGCTTTCTCCTATCCCCACCCACCCTAAAGTTCTGACCTCTTTGGAAGGATAAGGGGTGTCGTGTTCCATCTGACTGTCTCCTGCTGACAGGAGAGGCATACAGGGGAGGGCCTAGAGGTCAGCTGTTTCTAGTTCACCAGGGAGGGATGAGTAGGTTTGTGTCTGAAGCAACATCTGGTAAAAAGTAACCCTGGAAGCTTCGTGAATTCTTTCCTGGAAGAATCTCAGGAAACAGGGGCCAAGCATTAATAGTATGCAGATTATTATGATTGGCCCTAGGACCAGGGCCGGGGTAGTAAAAAATAGGGAACGCCACCACGGGGTTATTTCAAGAGTGATGGGGTCTTGGTGTAATTTTTCCTTGAGATTTTGTAAGGTCTTAACATTCTCTTCTACTATGCCACTTTCATTCACATAGAAGCAGCACTGTTCCTGCAGGAAGAGACATGTTCCCCCTCTTTCTGCTGTTAGTAGGTCTAGAGCTCTGAGGTTCTGGAGGGCAACCTGGGCTACCAAGGTTATCTGTCTCTGCAAGGATGCTAGAGAGATGGCTGAGGCATTAAGGGCCTACTCCAACTCAGCCTGTAACTGGCAAGTAGCTTGGACACTGTTAGCCCAGCACCGCCTATCCCAGCTGCTGCCAGGGTTGTAGTGAAGGTTAGACCTATTAACACGGGCAGGAAGACAGTTTGTTTTTCTTTATGCCTGGTTAGTTTGTCTCTGAGCTCTCATTTCCCGTAATACATAAGCTGTGGGGTCAGCACAGTCAGGAAGCAGGGGAAGGCTGAGGAGGAGTTAATGATCCACAGCAGCATTTCACTGTACCTGGAAAATGTAAAATTTCACAGCACCAGAAAAATGTACTTGGGAGGCTGATAGTGGTTCCCAATATCTGCACGGTCTGGTTGCATGAGGAGGCATCTGCAGTAGTGTAACATACTTTGGGACTGTTCATTATGTTTTGAAAGAGAGGTACATCCTTTAGGGAAAAAAGGTGTTGGGGGAGTTTGTGACCTTGAGGGGAGTGGGTATGGGAACTGCCACAACAGGGGAGTAGTCAAGAAAAGCACATAGGAAACAGTCGGTGAAGTTTCCGATGTCAGTGATATTGAAGAGTTGAATTCCTTGGCATGTGAGGCTTAGCCAAGAAAAAGGGGCACTCTGTTTTCTTTGTTGGATCTGTGTTTGCAAAGATTGTTCATATGTTAATATGGTATCAATTGATAGGGTTGTATTCCATTGTTCTGGAATAAGAGTTCGGTATAGTTCAATGGAACTCTGAGGATACAAATTTGAGAGGCTTTGGTATAGTTTACCCTTCACTGCCCATTTCTATATGGAGTCCCATGGATCATAAATGGTAAAGCACCACAGCTGGAGAGTATTCCATGTATGGTATCTGCAATAGTGGAAGGGGCAGCCTCCATATGTGTCTGACCAGAGTTTGCACTTACTTTTTGTCTGATCACGGAGGAGGCAGAAAATGTGCAATCCATATCAGGCAGTCCAGCTGTCTAGCCTTCTAAAGCTACTTTTGGGAGCAGAGAGACAGATGGACTTAGAGCAACTAGTGGGAGGGCAGTCCGCAGAAGTGACAGAGTGAGAATTTACCTGTCCATTTTTGCGATATATTTCACATACAAAGAATCTCCAGATGTATTTGGCTTGTTGGTTAGGAGGGGCTTTTTGCAGGGATGGGTAAGCAGGAAGGAGAAGGAGGAGGGTTTGTAGAGACTTCATTGGGAGAACCTGGAGTTCTAGTAAAGAGGACTCGGGTATCTCCTATGGGCTGCTCTGACCACTTTCCTGAGTCAGGGGCTGGCTTAAGGCGGGAGAGGTGTCCACACTGGCTTACCCACCAGTTTTGCTGCTGTGGGGGTGCTTAAAATAACAGTATGAGTCCCTGTCCACTTGGGCTGGAGCAGTCCAGCTCAGAGTTCTTTGAGTAATACAGCCTGGTCTCCAGGCTGTAGGAGAGTGACTGGACCTGTCTCCGGACACACACACACACACACACACACACACACACACACACACAGGAGGAAGAACTCTGTCTGCATGTTCACAGAGAAGATGCCGGAGGAGAGAGAGCTAGGACAGATAGGAAGCCAGAGGAGGAATATATACTGGCAGGTTATGGTTAAAAAGGAAAGGGCAGCCATACAGTAGTTTGAAAGGGCTGAGTCCTATTGGTTTTCATGGGGCTTCCCATATTCATATTCGAGTGAGGGCCAGAGGAAGCAGAGAGAGCCAGGATTTTCTGGGTTCTATGGTAAGTTTGGTTAGGTGGGTTTTCAGGATACTGTTTGCCCATTCTACTTTACCGGAAGTCTGGGGATGATAAGAATGTGCAGCTTCCAGGTTATGCCAAGGGAGGAGGAGACCCGCTGGACGATTTGGGAGATGAAGCCTGGGCCATTGTCCGACTGGATAGAGGAGGGCAGCCCAAATCATGGGATGATGTGGTGGAGGAGGGAGTCGGCTACCATATCTGCTGTTTCTCTTGTAGTGGGATAGGCCTCAATCCAACCTGAAAACGTGTCAACAAAGGTTAAAAGGTAGTGGAATTTCTTGTGAGGAGGCATGTGAGTAAAGTTGACCTGCCAATCCTGTCCCAGGAGGTTTCCACGTACTTGATGGCCTGGGACCTGTGGCTTCATCCCTCCCTGAGCTGATGTCTTGGACCAGATGACACATGTAGAGTGGACTTCCTTCATGGCTTGGAAAAGAGTGGGATGAATAAACAAGAGATCTAGAAACCTCATCAGAGCTTTTGGACCAATGTGTAAAGATTGGTGAATTTCAGAGAGAAGTACAGTGGCCTGTTCTTGGGGTAGGGCTATTTTTCCATTGAGGAAGACCCATCTCTCATTTCCTGGGTGCCCGCCCTGCTGGAGGAGGGTGGAGTACTCTCAGGGGGTATAGGAGGGGCAAATATTAGTGGTCAGAAAGAGGATGGGGTGTGGCGGGGCTTGTGTGGTGGGCTCTCAAGCCTCAGCATCCACCTGGGCATTGCCATGGGAAACAGTGTCCTGTGGGGCCTGGTGACCCTTACAGTGGACCACCTCTATGGAAGTGGGCAGATCTGTGGCCTGGAGGAGTTTGGCAATGAGGGAGGCATTAATAATGGGTGAACCTTTAGTAGTGAGGAAACCCCTTTCCTTCCACAAAGCCGAGTGTCTATGAACAATCAAGAAAGCATATTTGGAGTCTGTGTAGATAGTAACCTTCTTTTTTAAAAAATTTTTATTTATTTATTTATTTATCTTTAGAGGGGAAGGGAGAGAAACATCAATGTATGGTTGCCTTTTGTGTGTCCCCTGCTGGTAGTTAGCCTGCAAGGAACCGGCATGCAACCCAGGCATGTGCCCTGACTGGGAATCGAACTGTGATCGTCTGGTTCGCAGGCCCGCGCTCAATCCACTGAGCTACGCCAGCCAGGGCGATAGTAACCTTCTTACCCCAGGCTAGAGTAAGTGCCCGGGTAAGAATTATGAGTTCAGCTTTCTGAGAGGTGGTACCTTCAGGGAGCTTATTGGCTTCAAGGGTTTCAGTCAAAGTTACTACCGCATAGGCTGCTCATCTTTGGCCATCAGCTCCGAGCACTGAACTTCCATCTACAAACAGAGTGAGATCTGCCTCAGGGAGAGGCTTGTCAGATATACAGTCTAGAGGCTGACCCAGGAGGTTTAGTACTTCTGGGCAGGAGTGGGATGGCTTTATGTGTGTAGTGGGGGTTGGAAGGAGGGTAGCTGGGTTGAGGCGCGGTGAGAGCTGGAGAGACAGGGCTGTCCCCTCCACGAACAGGAGGTGGAATTCCTCTAGACCGGGAGGCCTCAAAAGAAAGAGAGAGAGAGCTCAATGGGATAGCAGGTCTGTAAGGCGATGAGAGGAAAATACAGTAACAGATTGGCATAGAGTGAGTTTGAGGGCTTCCTTCCCGAGTTCAGCTGTGCTCCCTAATGCCTGGAGGCATGGCTGCCATCCACGTAAGGTAGGGTCAAGCTGTTTTGATAAGTAGGCAACTGGGCGGTATGTTGGGCCTACTGCTTGAGCTAAGACTCCCATCACAATTCCCTGTCTCTCGTCTGTAAACAGATGAAAAGAATGGGAGAGATTGGGAAGACTTAGGGAGGGGGCCTGCAACAGCGTGTCCCGCAGGGCAGTAAAGACTTTTTGCACTAGCTTGGGGGATGTGAAGGGGCCAGTAGGAGTGTCTTTTGCTGCTTCACACAGCAGCTTGGCAAGTAAGGCAAAGTTTGGGACCCAGTGTCTAAAAAATCCAACTAGCCCCAAGAAAGATAGAATTTGATCTCCTGTCGTAGGTGGTTGGAGATTGCAGAGGACCTGAGTGCGCTCCACTGTGAGACTACATGAGGTAGGCGAAAGGGTGAGACCTAAGTAGGTGACTTGTGGGCTTGACAACTGAGTCTTGTCAGGGGAGACTCAGTATACTTTTTGGGCAAGGAAGCTAAGGAGATCTGCAGTATGTTGTCTGGAATCATATAAAGTGGGGCTTCAGAGGAGGAGGTCATCTACATATTGGAGGACTTTGCTGGAATCTAAGTCACAGGAAGCTAAGTCCCAAGCTAAAGCCTGACCAAATAAATGGGGGCTATCTCTAAACTCTTGTGGCAAGACTGTCCGCATGAGCTGTAGTGATAGAGCAGTGCCAGGGTTTGTCCATGTGAAGGTGAAAAGAAACTGGGACTCTGGTTTTAGTGGGATAATGAAGAAGACGTCTTTGAGGTTTAGAACTGAGAAGTGGGTTGTATTAGGAGGAATGTGAGAGAGAATAGTATAGGGGTTAGGAAATACTGGGTGAATAGGGATGACCACTTCGTTGATGAGTCTAAGGTCCTGGACCAGGCGGTAGGCTCTGGATGGTTTTTTGACTGAGAGAATGGGAGTGTTGCAGGGAGAATTAACAGGAACAAGAAGTTTCTGGTCTAGGAGGTTGTTGATGATAGGCTGTAATCCTTTTAAGTTCTTGTGGGAAACAAAAAATAGGGGTCCATATGGGAAGACGTGGGGTCGTTTCAGGCGAATGACGACTGGGGGGTGATGAGAAGCCACGGTTGACATAGAAGTGTCCCATACTTGTGGGTTGACAAGGGAAGGGGAAATGGGCGGAGCTGAAGGAGAAGTTGGATTTTCTAACAGTGGGAGGATAAGGGGGGAGGAAGCAGTCAGGTTTTGCATGAACTGAGGAGTGGTGCCTAATAATTGCACAAAATCCCATCCTAGGAATGGAATAGGGCAGGAGGGTATGACAAGGAATGAATGGGTAAAGGGAAAGCCATCCAGACTGCAGCAAAGCCAGGGGGTTCGCCACAGGCAAGATGGGGTCCTGTCAACCCCCATGACCGAGATCTGGGAAGGAGTAAGAGGTCCTGAAAAAGATGGTAAAATAGAGTAGGTAGCCCCCATGTCTACTAGGAAAGAAATGGACTTACCCACTACCTGCAGTGTTACCCTGGGCTCAGCGAGGGTGATAGGGGTCTTCAAGTTCCGACCACTTCAATCGCCTAGTCTGGAGCTACCAGGGAAGAGTCCACACCTTGATCAGCTGGTCCCCAGTGTGCAGGGGCCGGAGACGAGCCTCTAAGGGGACAAGCATCCCTCTAGTGGACAAGCCATCAGCACTTGGGACAAGGCTTCATTGGTGGCTGAGGTTGAGGACACTGGGAGGCCCAGTGCCCTTTTTCACCACACTTGAAATATGCTCCCCTGGTGGGGTGTTCTTTGGCCCAGACTTAGACTTCGCTTCCATGCAGGTGTTTGTCACTGGCTGCAGGGTCACTAATATGGCCTGGGTTTGTAGGGCTACCTTTTGCTATAGGCAAGCCTGGTGGGGAGCCTCAGCCTCTGCTTCCAGGTTATTGAAAACCTTAAATGCCTTATTTACCAGATCTTGGATGGGGATTTGGGGACCATCCTTGGCCTTTTTCAGTTTCCTTCTAGTATCTGGGGTTGACTGGGAGATTAAGTGAGTAGCTAAGACAGTGGCCCCAGTGTTAGAAGTTGGGTCAAGGTGGGTATGGAGCACCATTGCCTCATTTAGTCTGTTGATAAACAGTGCTGGATTTTTTCCGGGGCCTTGGGTGACCTCTCTGAGCTTATCATAATTGACTGCTTTCTGGGCAGATTGGTACATACCTGCTATCAGGCACTTGACCATTTGGTTGCCGAGTCTGCAACCCGCCTGTCCTACCTGGTAGTTCCAGCCTGTCTCCACCTCTGGAACAGCTTCAGCCTGCTCTGCTATTAGAGGATTGGTGGTGTGGGTTTGGTCTGCATGAGCCCTAGCTGCAGTCCGGATGCACTTGTGCTCGTCTGGGGTCATAGTGGAAGTTAAAATGATGTGCAGGCCACACCATGTGAGGTCATAAGCCTGGGCTAGGTACTGGAATTCCTTGATAAAATTGGTAGGGTTAGTGGAGAATGAGCCTAGGCATTTTTCAACTGAGGAGAGGTCGGTTAGTGAGAAGGGAACACAGACTTAAACGACACCTTCTGCTCCCACCACTTCCCAGAGGGGGCAAATAAAGGAGGAGTCTAGGGGCTTTAGATTCATGTGGGAGCGAGTACGTGAGCTGACTGGGAAAGAAAGGTACTCAGAGAGAGGGGGAGAATCCTGTTGAGAGGGGAGGTTCGGGGCTGGAGTAGCCGGTTGGCGGGAGCTGAGGAGGAGGAGGAGGGGTAGCAGGGTTTTCAGAGGGAGGGGGAGAATCTTGTTGAGAAGGGGAGGGCCGGGGCTGCAGTAGCTGCTGGCAGGGCTGATAATGAGCAGAGGGAGGAGGGGCTGCGAGGTCTTCAGGGGGGTCAGAAAAGAAAGAGGAAGGCTCTGGGGCAGCAGGCTTAGGAGGCTGGACATGGTCAGGGTTCCCTCAGGCCAGGAGAACTTTTGAGGGAGCTGGGCGGGAGCACAAGGCCCAAAAGCTCTGAATGTAGGGGGCCTCAGACCATTTGCTAGTCCATCTGCAAAAATTATTTAGGTCAGTAAGTGTAACGAAATTAAAAGTGCCTTTAAAGGGCCAGGTTTCACGATTACTGAGCTGATGTAATGTCCAGGGCGCAGTGGATAGAAAAATCAGCTGTTTTCGCTTGAGGCCAAGATCGATCACTTTCAAATTTTTCAGAAAGCACCTTAGAGGTGATTTAGGATCTGGCTTGGACTCCTGGGGGGGGGGGGGGGGGCGGGGGGCGNGCCCCCCCCCCCCCGCTCCATTCCTGGTCCCACGAGGAGCAACAGAAGGGAATTGGCATCTCTCAACACAATCTGCTGATCCAATTGGTAAAAATGAGGATCTAGGCCCAGGGACGTCTCATAAATGTAAATGGATTAAATGATCCAATCAAAAGACACGGAATAGCTGAATGGATAACAAAGCATGACTTATACATATGCTGCCTACAGGAGACCCACCTAAGGACAAAAGACCATCACAGACTAAAAGTGAAGGGCTGCAAACAAATTTTCCAAGCAAACAGACAAGAAATTAAAGCCAGGGTAGCAATTCTAATATCAGACAAAATAGACTTCAAAAAGAGGGCCACAAAGAGAGACCCAGAAGGTCACTTCATAATATTCAAGGGAAGAATCCACCAAAAAGCCATTAATGTAGTAAATATATATGCACCCAACATAGGGGTACCCAAATATATAAGGAAAATCCTAGAGGACTTCAAGAAAGATATTGACAGGAACACAATTATAGTAGGGGATTTTAACACCCCACTGTCAAAAATGGACAGATCTTCCAAACAAAATATCAACAAAAATATGGCAGCATTAAACAACATCCTAGCCCTGGCTGGTGTGGCTCAGTGGACTGAGCACTGGCCTACAAACCACATGATCGCGGTTCGATTCCCTGTCAGGGCACGTGCCTGGGTTGCAGGCCAGTTCTCAGCAGGGGACACATGAGAAGCAACCCTATATTGATAATTCTCTCCCTCTCTCCTTCCTTTCCCCTGTAAAGATAAATGAGTAAAATCTTTTAAAAAAATAATAACATCCTAGATGAAATAGACTTGACTTATATAGAGAGAGCCCTTCATCCCAAAGAAGCTCAATACACATTCTTTTCAAACACACATGGAACATTTTCAAAGATAGACCATATAATAGGGCACAAAACAAACCTCAACAAATTTAAAAAAATGAAATCATACTAAGCATTTTGTCTGACCACAAGGGACTGAAATTAAAAACCAAACACAGGGAAAAAAAACCCAAATACCCCAAGTCATGGAGACTGAATGGTATGCTTTAAACAATGAATGGATGAAGAATGAAATTAGGGAAGAAGTCAAAAATTTTCTGGAAACAAATGAAAATGAACTCACAACAAACCAAAACTTATGGGACAGAGTGAAGGCAGTCCTGAGAGGGAAGTTCATAGCAACACAGGCCTATCTAAAAAAGATAGAAACATTTCAAACAAACAACCTAACCCTATGCCTGCAAGAACACAAGGAACAACAGCAAAGACAGCCCAGAGCAAGTAGAAGGAAGGAAATAACCATCATCATAGCAGAATTTAATGACATAAAGACAAAAAGCACAATTCTAAGGATCAATGAATTCAGGAGTTGTTTTTTTTTTTTGAAAAGATAAACAAAATAGACACGCTTCTATGTAGGATCATTAAGAAAATAACAGAGATGGCACACATAAACACAATCAGAAGTGAAAGAGGAGAAATTACAACTGATACCACAGAAATAGAAGGGATTGTAAGAAATTACATGAAGAACTATATGCCACAAAATATGAAACCTAGGTGAACTGGACATATCTCTAGAAAAATATAATCTTCCAAAACTCAAGGAGGAAGTAGAAAGCCTGAACAAACCAATGACAGCAGATGAAATTGAAGCAGTAATCAAAAAACTTCCATCACACAAAAACCCTGGACCAAATGGTTTCAAAGGAGAATTCTACAAAGCATTTAAGGAAGAGTTAACCCCTATTCTTCCAAAAAAGACCATTCCAAAAAATCCAAAATGACGGGAAACTCCAAAACTTTTTTTTCTGAAGTAAGGATCATCCTAATTCCAAAACCAGATAGAGACAAAACAAAGAAAGAAACCTTAAGGCCAGTATCGCTGATGAACATAGACACTAAAATACTCAAAACAATATTGGCAAATCACATCCAACAATACATCAAAAAGATTTTACACCACTACCAAGTGGGATTCATCCCCGGGATGCAAGGATTGTTCAATATCCACTAATCAGTAAATGTAATACATCACATGAACAAAGGCAAAGAGAAAAATTACATGATCATATAAATACATGTGGAAAAAGCTTTTGATAAGGTACAACACCCATTTATGATAATGGCACTCAGAAAAGTGGGAATAGAGACAGTATTCCTCGATATAATAAAGGTCATATATGAAAGACCTACAGCCAACATCATACTCAATGGGCAAAAAAATAATCTTTTCCACTAAGATCAGGAACAGGACAAGGTTGACAACTTTCACCATTTCTGTTCAATATAGTATTGGAAGATTTAGCCTAAGTGATCAGGCAAGAAAAAGATATAAAAGGCATTCGAATCAGAAAGGAGGAAACAAAATGGTCATTGTTTGCAGATGACATGATAGTGTACCTGGAAAATCCTATAGACTCTACCAAAAACTTTCAACCTAATAAATGAATTTGGCAAAACAGGGGGTTATAAAGTCAATATCCAGAAATCAAAGCCTTTTTGTATTCTATCCACGAATTAGCAGAAGCAGAAATCAAGAAAAAATCCCATTCGATACAGCAAAAAGAAAAAATGAAATATCTGGGAATAAACCTAACCAAGGAGGATAAAGATGTATATGCATAAAACTACACAACACTGAAGACAGAAATCAAGGAAGACACAAACAAATGCAAACATATACCGTGTTCATGGACTGGAAGAATTAACATCATCCAAATGTCCATACTACCCAAAGCAATTTACAGATTTAATCCAATGCCTATTAAAGTGCCAATGGCATATTTCAGAGACATTGAACAAACATTTCAAAAATTTACATGCAACCACAAAAGACTGCAAATAGCAGCTGCAATTTTGAGAAAGAAGAACAAAGTAGGAGAGATCACAATACATGATATCAAACTGTATGACAAGGCCACTGTAATCAAAACAGCCTGGTACTGACATAAAAACAGGCACATAGACCAATGGAATAGAACAGAGAGCCCAGAAATAAACCCAAGTCTCTATGGTCAATTAATATTCAACAAAGGGGGCAGTGACATACAATGGGGTAAAGATAGCCTCTTCAACAAATGTTGTTGGGAGAACTGGAGAGCTACGTGCAAAAAAATGAAACGTGAGCACCAACTTACACCATAAATCAAAATGAATTTAAGGTGGATACAAGACTTAAATATAATCTGTGACACTATTAAAGCCCTAGAGGAGAACATTGGCAGTAAAATCTCAGATATTCCACACAGCAATAATTTTGCTGATAGGTCCCATAGAGCAAGAGACATAAAGGAAATAATAAACAAATGGGATATCATCAAAATTAAAAGCTTCTGCGTGACTAAAGAAAACAGCATTAAAATTAAAAGACAACCAACTATATGGGAAAACATATTTGCCAATAATACCTCAGAATGGTTTAATCTCCAAAATATACAAAGAACTCACAGGACTTCACTCTAAGAAGACAACTAACCCAAGTAAAAAATGGGGAAAGGACTTGAACAGACACTTCTCCAAGGAGGACATAAAGAGGATCCAGAGACACATGTAAAGATGCTCAATATTGCCTGCTGTCGGAGAGGAGCACAGTGAGATACCACTTTACACCAGTGAGAATGGCTATCATAAACAAAGCAATAAACAACAAATGTTGGAAAGCATGTGGGAAAAGGGGGACTGTAGTTCACTGTTGGTGGAGTTGCAGACTGTTAAAACCATTATGAAAAAGAGTATGGAATTTTCTCAGAAAACTAACATTGGACCTTCCGTATGACCTAGCAATTCCACTGCTGGGCTTGTGTCCTAAGAACCCTAAAACACCAATCCCAAAGAACATATGCACCCCAATGTTCATAGCAGCACAAGTTACAATAGCCAAGAGTTGGAAGCAATGTAGGTGCCTGTCAGTAAATGAATGGATCAAAAACTATGGTACATATACACAATGGAATTCTATGCAGCAGAGAGAAAGTAGGAGCTCCTACCTTTTGCAACAGCATGGATGGAAATGGAAAGCATTATGTTGAGTGAAATAAGCCAGGTTGTGAAGGACAAATACCATACGATCTCACCTTTAACAGGAATCTAAACAAGAAAACAAGCAAGCAAAATATAACCAAAGACACTGAAATAGAGAACAGGGGGACAGCAACCAGAGGGGAGAGGGGAGGGAATTTCAGGGGAAATGGAGAAGGGATTTAGAGGAACAACTATAAACAATACATGGACAGCAACTAAGAAGGATGGAAATGGGAGGGATGGGGGGAGCCCGTTGGTTGGGATGGGATGGGAGTAATAGACAGAAAACTGTACTTGAAAAATAATCAAATAAATGTTAAAAGAAGAAAAAAATTATAACTCTAAACCAAGTATAGAGTCAATGGGAGTATTATATTGACTTCTTGTGCACTTAAAATCAGTGCTCTCTTCAACTGTTTTAAGCACAAAGATGGATTTGTATTAGCTGCAACGATGAGTTGGTATTCCCCTGAAGTGAAACTAGCAGGAAATTATTTTTGTTGATGTTGCATTTAGTTTTGAAACAAAGGCCTGAATCTTTGTGTTTTTTCTTGTGTTCTTAAGAGTATTATTATTATATTTAATACATTATTCTATTCAATCATTATAAAGTGATTTATATAATTTTACCTTAAAAAATACCTCTCAGAAACAGTTAAGTAAGTTATAATGGGAAATATTTTTTCTTGACCCCCTGCTAACAGTTGCTAGTAAAACCATCTGAGACTGTCATCTTTGGGGACACAATGATGTGAACCACCATTTCAATTTATTTTGTCTTTTTCTTCTTTCTTAAGAAAAACAATGTAAAATATAGCATGCATGGTTTTGAAATCATTTTGAAAACTATATTATAAAAATACTTCTCCAGATTCAATGTATTAACTCTTATCCCATGTGAAATCTTCATAAATAAAGTCAGTATAATGAATTTAAATCTTCTAATTACTTATTCCCATTGTGTAAGTAAAAAAAAAATCAGCTATTAAAGTCATCTGTAATTTTATTTATTTTTACCTTTACAATTTTTATAATTACATTTTTCATGGTCATGAGCTTTCTTGATAGCCTTCTAAAGCCGATTTTGACATTTAAACATTTTTGGAAAATTGCCTATTTCATGTTTTTTAAATTACTAGTACAAAGATGTTCATGTTGACCCTTATGATTTCTAAAAATATTTTTGCATGTGTTTGTGTTCCATTATTTGTTTCTAATATTATTTATATGCTTCTTTTTTACTTTTCTCTGTTTTATTGCTCATTTAAAATAGTACTTTGTCTTATCAATCAACTCCACTTTTTGTTTATTTGCTATCTAATTAAGTTTCCTTTTATTTTTATTTATTTCCCTTTATTTAACTTAGATACTGATTCATTTTCCAAACTCTTGGATTTGAAACAGTAGCTCATTTATTATAAAATTTTCCTTTAAGTACAGCTTGGGGTGCTTACCACTGATTTAGTTTTAAGTAGTTTATAATTTTTTTAGATTTATTATTTAACAATTTTTAAGAATACACCTTATAATTTCTCAAGGGTGATTTTGCCATTATTTGTGGTATTCTAACATCTATGGTCAATGTTCCTTCCTCAAAACCTTAGTCTGACCATAGGGAATGACCAAACTCTAATCATTAGAAACATCAGACAAACCCAAATTGAAGGTCAGTATACAAAATTGTGATTAGTACACTTAAAAACTGTTATCAAAAACAAGGAAAGTTTGAGACACTGTGACAGTCCAGAGGAGGCTAGAGAAGCATGACAAATAAAAATAGGCTGTATCTTTAATGGAACCTGGGGACAGAAAAAGAATGTTAAGGAGAAAACAGTGCAATTGAAATTAAGTGTGGAGTTTAGTTAATAGTAACACATCAATGTAGTTTTCTTAGTCATGATAAATGTATTACAGTAAAGTAAGATGTTAATAGTGGGGGAAACTGGATGAATAGTATATGAGGGCTCTCTGTACTTTATTTATAATACTTATGTAAATATAAAACTAGTTTAAAATTAAAAGGTTTATTTTAATATTAAGAAAGCTAAACAATAAAACACTAAATTCTCTTGTAGCTCATCCCCTCACTCAGTCCATACTATGTTTACATACTTACCATGACCTTTAAGGCCCTGGATGGTTTGTCCTGTGACTGACTATCTTGACCTGACAAGTCTCACTATGCTAATTCAATGATACCCACTCACATGGAGCTTCTTGTGGTACTTCCAGCATGCCTACTAAGATTACACTGTAGGGCATTCACTCACACACTCTCAAAGTTCCACACATCTCACTCTCACCTACATTATAGTTTTAACAAATATCTTTTTGATGTGATGTTTTTTCTGATAATTTATTTTATAAATTAATTTTAATTGTTGTTCAAGTACAGTTTTCTGTCTTTTACTCCTATACTAGCCCACCCACCCAGACCTTCCCACCTCCTGCTCATTTCCACCCTGCCTAGTTTTTGTCCATGTTTCCTTTATACTTCTTCTTGTAAACCCTTCCCCATTTCCTTTGAAATTCCCTCCCCTCTCCCATATTTTACAGACATAGAACAAACACTTCAAAATTTTATATGGAACCATAAATGACCCTGAATAGCTGCTGCAGATTTGGGAAAGAAGAGCAAAGTAAAAGGGATCACAATACCTGATACCAAACTGTATTACAAGGCCACTGTAATCAAAACAGCCTGGTAATGGCATAAAAACAGGCACATGGACCAGTGGAACAGAACAGAGAGCCCCAAAATAAACTCAAGTCTTTACAGTCAATCAATATTCAACAGAGGGGGTAGCAACATAAAATAGAGTAAAACTAGCCTCCTTAAAAAATGGTATTGGGATAACTGGATAGCTCTGTGTAAAAAAAGATGAAACTCGAGCAGAGGAAGAAAATGGCGGCGGAGTAGGATGGGGCGACTCCAGTTCTCCTACACCTAGGAGAAAATACTGGCAGATCTACTGAGGAACAGCGCAATCAATTCCCCAACCAATAATTCCCCAGCATTTATGAAAAAGGAGACCAGAGATAGTGACGGACCAGACAGCTACAGGTCGGTGGGGTCTCAGTGACGTGAGTAAGGATGGAGGTGGCCAGGCTGGCGGCAGCCCTCTGCCGGTGCATAATGGCCCTGAGCCATGGCTGTCCCAGTGGTCAGGGCCCAGAGGCTTCCCTCTGTGGCCAGTGACAGGGGCGTCTGCTAGGGAGGACTCATCGGGAGCCTGGCACCTGTGAGTAAAGTCAAAAGCAGCAGCGGCAGGATCACCAGCAGCGGGACCAGCAGCCCTCAGATGGTGCCTAATGGCCTTGACCCTGCTGCTGCTGCTGGGGACTGGGACTGGGGCTGGGACTGGGTTTCTGCCACAGAGGACTCATCGGGAGCCAGGCACCTGTGAGTAAAGACAAAAGCAGCAGCGGCAGGGCCGGTTGCCCTCCACCAGCCCATAACGCCTTGGAGCCACTGTTGCAGCCACGTTAGGGTTGTATAGGCTTCCGTCTGTGGCCAGTGCCACGGAAAACTCATAGGGAGCCTGGTACCCAGTGGAGACTTGGGCCTGCGGCGGGGTCCTTGGAAGAGAGCTGGCTCTGTCCCCAACCATCTAGGCAGGGCTGGCTGGCAGAGACCTGTCTGCCTAGGTTTGCAGGGAGGGTGGCAAGGACAGGGGGCCATGTTCACTTGCGATTTCTGTGGTCACCAACCCACCAGCC
The DNA here is from genome assembly GCF_014824575.4 of Sturnira hondurensis. Classification (NCBI taxonomy): domain Eukaryota; kingdom Metazoa; phylum Chordata; class Mammalia; order Chiroptera; family Phyllostomidae; genus Sturnira; species Sturnira hondurensis. Next base: position 2,040,025 of record NW_028081875.1, read on the forward strand.
CGACAACCCAGGAAATTTGAGAGGAGCACTGTCTTAACCGGTCAGGTTGGGGATTGAGCTGGGCTGAGAGTCAGGCTTTCTGGAGAAGTTTCTGTTGGAAAGTGGACTGAGGTGTTCTCCTGTGAAGGCAGGTTGACTTGCTCCTCACCCAGCCACAGGACTGGTAAAGACCAGTACCAGATCCTGTGGGACCCAGGCAGCCTGTCGGGTGGGCAGCTGAGCACACGCCAGTCTTGTAGCCTGGCTGGTGCGTGGGAGTGCCCCTGGGCCTACAACCCAGCCCACAGAGAAGTCCTGCCAAAAACAGAAAAACAAGATTGGACAGTTTGAAACCAACAAGGGAGGGTTTCTTTCTTTCTTTCTTTTTTTTTTTTTACTTTTCTTTTTTACTTTTTCTTTCACTTTTTTAAACTTTTTTTCAGTAATCATATATATTTTTAATTTTATTGTTCCTGTATGTTTCAGTACTTACTGCCTCTCCTTTCTTTCTTTCTGTTTTAGTCCTTCTTCCATTCATTCCAAACTACTGCATTTCCTCACTTCTCCTTCCATTTTTTGTGTGTTTGTTTGTTTGTTTGTTTGTTTCTTGCTTTCTATACCACTGTAAATACTTCACAACACATCTCTAGGGCCTTAGCACACTTTACAGGTTCCTGAATTCTATTACTGCAGTGAATAACTCAACTTGCTCACATGCAACCTCTGTTTACTATTTTTTACTCTCACCTTACCTCAAAATCTGACCACCTGCAAACTCACTGCTTTCTAGATATAACTCACAAATCTTCCCTCTCCAACAAGAGATTTATCTTTGGTCCATCCTTTCTTAAAAGTGGAAAGTTGGGTTGAAGATTACAGTTAACACTATATATAGCCTAAAGATCTTCTATCTCTTCTCTACCAGCTGTGACTGTAAATATCATAAAGTACTCTCCTGCTGTCATAAACCATTTTGCCTCCTCCTCCAACTAATCACACACAGACAAAGAAAGAAGTAGGTAGAAGCGGAGAACATCAAGATATCTGCAAAGAGATTTCACCACTGAATTTCACAGGTCTTCTACCACAGAAGTTCACACTATAAACCCAGGGAGTCAGAACGGATCAAATTAGAAGCTGAGGCTAACAAGAAAAGTCTCATAAACAATGGGAAGACAAAGAAACAATGCCCAAATGAAAGAAAAGGTGGAAGTCTCAGAAAGAATGTCAGATGAAAGAGACACAAGTCAGCTACCAGATATTGAATTCAAAGCACTGGTTATCAGGAAATTCAAAGAGATCACAATGAGCTACCAGAAACTAGAGGGGAGCTACAATGAGATCTTCGCAAAATATATCAACATGAAAAAGGAAGTAGAAACTATCAGCAAGGGCGAAGAAGAAATGAAGAATACAATTTCATAACTGAAGAACACAGTAGAAGGAATGAAAAGCAGGATGGATGAGGCAGAAGATCGGATCAGCGAGTTGGAGGACACAGTAGAAAGAATCTCCCAGAAAGAGCAAGAATGGGAAAAGAGGCTCAAAAAGAGTGAAAAGGGATTAAGAGAAAGGAAGGACAACATGAAACTTAACAATATCTGAATAATAGGAATACCAGAAGGAGAAGAAGAAGAACAAGGGATAGAAAATATACTTGAAAAAGTAATGATGGAAAATTTTCCTAATTTGATGAGAGAAAAAGTTACACAAATCCAGGAATCACAGTGTGTCCCATTCAAGAGGAACCCAAAGAGGTCCACTTCAAGACACATCATCATTAAAATGACAAAATTCCAAGACAAAGAGAGAATCTTAAAGGCAGCAAGGAAGAAAAAGGAAGTAACATACAAGGGAGCCCCGATGAGGTTAGCTACTGACTCCTCAATGGAAACACTCCAAGCAAGAAGAGAATGGCAAGAAATATTTCAAGTAATGAGAAGCAGAGGCATACAATTAAGGCTACTTTACCCAGCAAAGCTCCCCATCAAGATAGAAGGCCAAATAAATCGCTTCCAAGACAAAAGAAGTCTAAAAGAATATGCCTCCACCAAACCAGCACTACAAGAAATACTAAAAGGACTGCTTTAAGGAAAGGAAGGAAAAGAGAGAGACAGAGAGGAACTCTGGTACAAGAATGGCAATGAATACGTACATATCAATAATAACCTTAAATATAAATGGATTAAATGCTCTAATCAAAAGACATAGAAGAGCTGAATAAACAAGAAAGCATGATCCACACATATGCTGCCTACAAGAAACTCACCTCAGGACAAAAGACCATCACAGACAAAAAGTGAAAGGCTGGTTCAAATTGTCCAAGCAAATGGTAAAGAAAAAAAAAAAAGCCGTGGTAGTAATTCTAATATCAGACAAAATAGATTTCATAAAAAGTGCCATGAAGGAGACCTAGAAAGTGACTTTATAATACTCAAGGGAAGAATCCACAAAAAAGCCATTAACATGGTAAATATATATACATCCAATATAAGAGCACCCAAATATATTAGAAAAATCCTTGAGGACTGAAAGAAAATTATTGACAGCAACACAATTATAGTAGGGGACTTTAACACACCACTGTCAAAAATGGACAGATCTTCCAAAAAAAATATCAGCAAAGATATAGCTGCACTAAACAACACCCCAGATGAAATGGACTTGACTGATATATATAGAGCCCTTCAGCCCAAAGAAGCTAAATACACATTCTTTTCAAATGCAAATGGAACATTTTCAAAGATAGACCACATGATAGGACACAAAACGAGCCTCAACAATTTCAAGAAATTTGAAATCATACCAAGCATTTTCTCTGACCACAAGGGACTGAAATTAAAAACAAATCCCACAGGAAAAAAACGAAAAAGACCAAAATTATGGAGACTGAATGGTGGGCTATTAAAAAACGAATGGGTTAAAATTGAAATTAGGGAAGAAATCAAAAAGTTACTGGAAAAAAATGAAAATGAACTCACAACAAACCAAAACTTATGGGAAAGAGCAAAGGCAGTCCTGAGAGGGAAGTTCATAGCAATACAGGCCTATCTAAAAAAGATAGAAACATTTCAAACAAACAACCTAACCCAATCCCTCCAAGAACTCAACGAACAACAACAAAGGCAGCCCAGAGCAAGTAGCAGGAAGGAAATAACCAAGATCAGAGCAGAATTAAATGACATAGAGACTAAAAGCAAAATTCTAAGAATCAATGAACCCAGGAGTTGTTTTTTTGAAAAGATAAACAAAATAGACAAGGCTTTAAGTAGGCTCATTAAGAAAAGAAGGAGAGGACACAAAAAAACACAATAAGAAATGAAAGAGGAGAAATTACAACCAATACCACAGAAATAGAAGAGATTGTAAGAAATTACTATGCAGAAATGTATGCCAAGAAATTTGATAACCTAAATGAGCCCTGGCTGGTGTAGCTCAGTGGATTGAGCATGGGCCTGTGAACCACACAATCGTAGTTCTATTCCCAGTCAGGGCAGATGCCTGGGTTGCAGGCCAATCCCCTACAGGGGACTCAAGAGAGGCAACCATGCATTGATATTTCTCTCCTTCCCTTCCCCTCTAAAGATAAATAAATAAAATATTTTTAAAAAAGAAAACCCAGGTGAAATGGACAAATTTCTAGAAAAATATAGTCTTGCAAAACTCAATGAAGAAGAAGTAGAAAGAGCAATAACAGCAGATGAAATTGAAGCAGTAATCAAAAAAACTCCCGTCACACAAAAGCCCTGGACCAGATGGTTTCACAGGAGAATTCTACAAAGCATTTAAGAAGAGCTAATTCTTATTCTTCATAGACTATCCCAAAAATAATCCAATATAAGCAGAAACTCCCAAACTCTTTTTATGAAGCCAGCATCATTTTAAATCCAATATCAGATAGAGACACAACAAGGAAAGAAAACTTCATGCCAATATTGCTGATGAATATAGATGCTAAAATCCTCAACAAAATATTGGCAAATCGCATCCAACAATACATCAAAAAGATCATACACCATGACCAAGTGGGATTCATCCCAGGGATGCAAGGATGGTTCAATATCCACTAATCAGTAAATGTAACACACCACATGAACAAAAACAAAGACAAAAACAACATGGTCTTATCAATAGATGTTGAAAAAGCCTTTGATATGGTACAACACCTGTTTATGCTAAAGGTACTCAGCAAAGTGGGAATATAGGGAGCATTCCTCAATATAATAAAGGTCATATATGAAAGACCTACAGCGAACATCATATTCAATGGGAAAATACTAAAATCTTTTCCACTAAGATCAGGAACAAGACAAGGTTGTACACTTTCACCACTTCTATTTAATATAGTATTGGAAGTTTTAGCCTCAACAATCAGGCAAGAAAAGGATATAAAAGGCATTCAAATTGGAAAGGAGGAAACAAAAGTGTCATTGTTTCCAGATGACATGGTAGTGTACATGGAAAATCCTATAGACTCTACCAAAAAACTTGCTCAAACTAATAAGTGAATTTGGCAAAATAGCGGGCTACAAAGTCAATATTCAGAAATCAAAGGTTTTTTTGTATACTAACAATGAATCAGCAGAAGCAGAAATCAAGAAAAAAATCCCATTCGATATAGCAAAAACAAAAATAAAATACCTAGGAATAATCCTAACCAAGAAGACAAAAAACCTGTATGCAGAAAACTACACAACACTGAAGAAAGAAATCAAGGAAGACACAAACAAATGCAAACATATACCGTGTTCATGGACTGGAAGAATTAACATCATCAAAATGTCCATACTACCCAAAGCAATTTACAGATTCAATGCAATACCTATTAAAGTACCAACAGCATATTTCACAGACATGGAACAAACACTTCAAAAATTTATAAGGAACCATAAACGACCCCGAATAGCAGCTGCAAATTTGAGAAAGGAGAACAAAGTAGGAGGGATCACAATACCTGATATCAAACTGTATTACAAGGCCACTGTAATCAAAACAGCCTGGTACTGGCAGAGAAACAGGCACATAGACCAATGGAACAGAACAGAGAACCCAGAAATAAACCCAACTCTCTACAGTCAATTAATATTCGACAAAGGGGGCAGTAACATAAAATGGGGTAAAGATAGCCTCTTCAACAAATGGTGTTAGGAGACCTGGACAGCTACCTGCAAAAAAATGAAACTCGAGCACCAACTTACACCATACACTAAAATAAATTCAAGGTGGATAAAAGACTTAAATATAATACATGACACCATTAAAGCTCTAGAGAATATTCGCAGGAGAATATCAGATATTTCACGTAACAACATTTTTACTGATAGTCCCCCAGGGCAAGGGACATAAAGGAAAGAATAAACAAATGGGATCTCATCAAACTTAAAAGGTTCTGCATGGCTAAGGAAAACAGTATTAAGATAAAAAGAGAAGCAACAGCTTGGGAAAACATATTTGCCAATGATACCTCAGACAAAGGTTTAATCTCCAAAATATACAAAGAACTCACAGGACTTCACTCTAAGAAGATGAGCAAGCCAATTAAGAAATGGGGAAAGGACTTGAACAGACACTTTTCCAGGGACATACAGAGGATCCAGAGACACATGAAGAGATACTCAATTTCGCTTGCCATCAGAGAGATGAAAATTAAAACCACAATGAGGTACCACTTTACACCAGTGAGAATGGCTATCATAAACAACAAATATTGGAGAGGGTGTGGGGAAAGAGGGACCCTAGTTCACCATTGGTGGGATTGCAGACTGGTACAGCCACTATGGAAAACAGTATGGAATTCTTTAAGAAAACTAAAAATGAGCATGCATTTTGACCCAACAATTCCAGTATTAGGAGTATATCCTAAGAACCCTGAAACACCAATCCAAAAGAACCTATGCAACCCGATGGCAGCACAATTTACAATAGCCAAGAGTTGGAAGGAACGTAGATGCCCAATCGGTAAATGACTGGATCAAAAATCTATGGTACATTTACACAATGGAATTCTATGCTGCAGAAAGGAAGAAGGAACTCCTACCCTTTGCAACATCATGGATGGAACTGGAAAGCATTATGCTGAGCGAAATAAGCCAGGTGGTGAAAGACAAATACCATATGATATCATCATTAACAGGAATCTAAACAAACAAGCAAGCAAATTATAACTAATGACACTGAAATACGGAACAGTCTGACAGGGTCCATAGGGGAGAGGGGAGAGAATCATAGGGGAAAAGGGGATGGACTCACATGAACAAGTATAAAGGACACATGGACAATAACTGAGGTTGGGTGGCGGAAATGGGAGGTAGGTGGGGAGCACTGGGGTGGCAGGGCTGGGAATATAAGACAGAAAACTGTATTTGAAAAAGAATTAAATAAAAAATCAAAAAGGAAAAACAAGAAAAGGTAAGCTAGGATGATTTGAGCCAAGCGCTGCAACCTGGGGGTTGGGGGTGGGGGGGCGGGGGTCGGCACACTCTTTTAAGCCAGGATATTATGTATGGGTAAAAGACTGGAAAGAGGAACCACTCCAGCCTCTATGGACCTATCCCCACCTAGTACTACTAACTATCCCAACTGCCCTCAAAGTTGCAGGTGTCGCCCCTTGGATCCATTACTCCTGAGCCAAGAAAGCGGCTGAGCCAGTCCAGGTCTTGGGCCCCCCCTTATGAGCAGCAGAGAGTGCCAGCCCTGGGAATCCAGGGATGGCAGGGAGGAACCAGGACATCGGAGGAGTAGACCATCACACCCACCACTTTTCCAGGAGAAGATCCGGAGGACTGAAGAAGCCCCAGAGCTGCCAGCAGACTCCAGTGCATGGATTTTTGTTCCTGGGAGTTCTTGACTCTTGTTGGCATCACTGCAGTTATCCTGGGAACTGGGCTGGTGACTGTAGCCCCCTCAGGATGAAATCCTGGGGAATGGGCACCTCTTGCGGCAGCCTATATCTGTATTCCCTGTACTTTTGTATACATAATATGTTTTGTTTATGTTACCTAGCCCCAGTTAGCATGTACAGCACACCAGGAGAAAAAATAGAGCTAGGAAGCAGTGTAATATCTTGGTCACTATCCCATAACCACCCTCTTTTGGCCTACACCCAGCATGACTGAATGGGATAAAAACTTCCTAGTAAATGCTTCTCAAATCCTAGTAGCCTGAGAAAACTTGACCCAGTGTTGGATATGTCATCCTAATCCAGAGACTTCTACATATAATACTCACATAAAGGCCTATCTGATAACAAATAGATCCCTAATTGAGGATCTGAATTCTTCAATTAATTACACATGTTCCCCCTTTTCCCTAAGAGTCAAATGGAAGTGAAACCCTCCTTTATGTTTCTGCATGACCTGACTAAAATTAGACCTGTTTAATTACTCTACTACCTCCCTTATGTGCAATGGTACCATGGGGTCAACCCCATACTATAATGACACTCACTCAGGGGCCATTGACCTGCTGGTTCCTCTAGCCTCTCTATCAGGTACCAATTCATTAGAAATGCTTTCAGAAGAGGAAATATTCAAATCATTGAATTGATCTTATATAGTATGTTACCCAAATTATAACTCTGTACGCCTAATAACACCCACTGTTGCTTTAATGGGATTAATAATATAGGCCTGAATACCTCTAGGTATGCCGGTGGAAGCTTGGCCAACCCCTTCAGGGAATATTACCAGAGTTTCTACCTCCTCCTGCTAATAGGAAAGGCCAGGGAAATACCCTGGGTCCTTTAAAAAAACTGCCTATCACCCGGATCTTCTGCTCCCCTCAACAGTTATAACTCCACCAATAATACAGTCATTGTAGCACCCCCGGAACTTATCTGGCTATGTAGAACCCGCAGTAACTGGCTGGCAGATCATTCAGAATTGCAAGAAGCCGTTGCATTTACGCATCTCAGTAACTCTAAGCATGGGGGCGATTGCACCCCAAGGACGTTAGCACCCCAGGGCCTCTCTATCATAAATGTAACCTAAAGTCTTAAGAGGCCCCCTACTAGCAGAAAAAAAGGGAGGTTTTGGACTAGTAGTAGCTGGAGCGGGTGCCTCCATAGTTGCCGCAGCCACTTGGGGAGGTTTCGACTACCACGAAGCTACCTTAAGAGAACTCACTAAAGTTATACAGGAAGTCTCCAAAGGTACTGCAGATGCCCTGGATGGACTCTCAAGATCAGTAGACTCATTAGCAAATGTAGTCATGGACAACCCCCTTGCTCTCAGCTATCTTCTGGGGGAACAAGGTGGAGTATGTGCTACCATCAACAAAGCCTGCTGTACCTATATAGATAATTCCAGGATGGTTGAAACGAACATAAAGAAACTTTATGAACAAGCAGTGTGGTTACATAGATATAATCAACAAGGCCAGAGAGTCAAAGACACCCTGTCCTCCTGGGTCCCTAGCATCACCTGGATACTTTCTTGGGCCACTAATTATACTTTTTCTAGGTATAAGCTTCAGCTCCTGTATACTATGGACCATAGTCCAGAGTCTACAGGCCACAGTGACTCACAGGACAATCGCCAAGATCCAGTCCCTCCAGAGGCATCATTATCAGAAGATACCCCAGGATTTACAGGCCAGCCTTATAGTGATGCTAGACCAGCTAACAGTGCTGTCAAGCACCAAAGAGGGGGAATGTTGGGGGAAATTGATAGCTATTTTGAAATATAGCACAGTGTATAGGGAGTGACTCACTATGTTAGAATACAGCACAGCAATTAGGGAGTTGTGTTTACAGCCCAGGCTTTTACAGCCCAGTGATTCACCTTGTTTCTTCTAGCTTATTGTCTACATTCCAGAGATAATGAAAAGCTCTGCTTTCTGCTTCTGTAAATTGCCTCCTGCTTTTGGTCCGAAGGACGGGCCCTCTCTTGCTCTATAAAAATAACTGCTTCCCCACTGCTCAAGGCCCAGAATTTGGAGACTGACTCCTCTGGGTCTGCGAGCCTAAAATAAACTTCCACTCTGTACAACCGAAAGTGGCTGAGTTGTTTTCTGTAACAATAATAGTTAAAAGTTGGAAACAGTCCAAATAACTATCACTGGGTGACTGGATGAGCACATTGTGATATGTGCATACAATGAAAGATTATTCAACCATAAATGATGAAGTACTAATATATGCTATGATGTAGATAAATCTTGAATTATGATAGGTGAAAACAGCAGATACAGTCCTAAAAAACTTAAAAATCGAATTAACATTATACCTAGCAACCCCATTTCTGAGTATCTACCTGAAAATTTTGAAAACATTTATTTGCAAAGATACATATACCCCTATGTTTATTGGGGCATTATTCATGGAGACCAAGATTTGGAAACGATAGATGTGTCCCTCAACACATGATTGAATACAAAAGCTATGGTACATATATACAGTGGAATGTTACTCATCCATAAAAGATGAAATACTGCGATTTTCAACTATATGGATGAATCTTTAGGATATCATGCTAAGCAAAATGTCAGACAGAAAAAGACAGCGAAAATAAAGCTGGTATATTAGAACTGGGGGGTAATTTAAGTTCTGTCCTTTCTTGTCATGAAAACAAAGTGATTTCATTATGCTGATTTATTTGTGTACATGCTTGCATACTTTTCTTTGTCACAAAATGATAACTTAATAAAAGGGCCACTTATTCTTTATAAAAGTGCCATTATCTTCATGGACCTATATCAATATCTCAATGGTATTTTTTTTAGAAATTTAAAAAATGATTCTAAAATTCATTCAGAAATACAAAGGACCTAGAATAGCCAAAATAACTTTGAAAAGGAGGAAAATAATTGGAGGACAAACAACTTTTTTATTTTAGTAATTATTATAAAGCTATAATAATTAAGGCAAATAGAGGCAGTGTAGTTGGTCCAAAGACAGACAAATAGATCGATGGTACAGAACAGAGAATTAAGAAATAGACTCACACATATATAGACAACTTGTTTTCTACAAAGTTGCATAGGCAATTCAATAGAGAAAGAGTAGAGGAAATAATTTTTCAACAAATGATGCTGGAATGATTAATCATTCCTTTGCAAAAAGAAAAACTTCAATTCATACTTTATACCTCATACAAAATTAAATTCAAAATTGATTGTAGATTTAAATGTAAAACTAAAATTATAAAACCTCTAGGAAAAAAAACATAGATAAAAACTGGCGTTGAGTTAGGCAAATATTTCTTAGCTATGACAGCAAAAGCCTTGTCCAGGAAGAACAAATCAATAAATTGTATTTGATGAAAGTAAGAACCTTTTCTTTTGGCCCTACAGTATTTTAATCATAAAAGAATGAAAAGACAAGCCAAAGACAGGGGAAATATATATTGCAAAACATACATCTGATAAAGGAGTTGTACAAAATACAGAATCCTCAAAACTCAAGAAAATATTTAACAAATGAGCAAAACAGGCATTTCATCAAAGAAGATATATCAATGATAAGTAATCATATATAAAGATTTTTAACACATTAACCAGAAGGGACATGCAGCCACAATAAATCACTATGCACCTATTAGAATGTCTAAAATTAAATATAACTATTTAACTATCAAGTTTTGAGAAGGATGTGGAGGAATTCTGATTCTTATACACTTACACTGTTGATGGGGATGTAAAATGGTACAACCACACTGGAAAACAGTTTCTTAAAAATGTAAATATATACCTTCCATTTAATCCAGTAAAAATTAAACAATCAATTTATACAAAGACTTGTACTTAAATGTTAAATGTGAAGGAAAACAAAAAGGGAAAAATTGGGACAACTGTAATAGAATAAAAATAAAAATGATTTCATAAAAAAGGTTGTAAACTTTAAATAAGTACAGATGATTATATCTCTACTATAGATCAATAAAGCTCTTTAAAAAATGTCAGAAAGCAGGATGCCTGCATTCACTACTTATCAGAAATTTACAAAATGTCTGTTCATCTCTTTCTTATCCAACTCTGGTCTGTTTCTTATTCGTGCCTTGAGAGAAACAGATTTGACACTCTTAATTTTAATTCCTCATTTTGTTAATTTAGTTTTAGTGATATTAGTTTTATTGTATAAATTTAGGTTCAAATAAAATATGCAGCAATAATTAGACATATCTAAGTCTCTAGAGATAGTTGGGGACCCAGGTGCAGCTGTCATCAAGGCCAATTTTTTTATGACTAGGACTGTATCCTCAAAGTACTACTAAAAATGCGTAAGTCTGACTTTCTAAATCAGAATCTCCAGGAATGAAACCTGAGGTGGGTACTTTTAGATAAACATTGTAGGATATTTTCAGGTACTCCAAAATTGAGAGCAGCTAAATTCCCTTTAAATTTTGCTTTGACTAATTATTTTTTCTAGGATTGTCTTTTTTATTATTATTTTTATTGTTGTTGAAGTACAGTGGAGGGCATGGAGACAACTGCTGTGACTAATTATTGATACTGTTACCTTTCTATACTCTGTATCATCAGTCAACAAACATTTTGTGTAAAGGGCTAGATGATTATTTTAGGCTTTGTAGAACATACAGTCTCTGACACATCACCTAACTATGTTGTAACAAAAAGAAAGCATCTATACACAAAATGCAAACAAACATTGTGGTGATGTCCAATAAAACTTTATTTCTAAAATATGTGAAACTGTCAGCATTTTGAGCACATAGGTACTTTGCAGACTCCTTGTCCAGAAAGTAAATTATTTAAGGGCCAACAGTGTTGAGTAGGATTTTAAATTTCTTTCAGAAAATAATAAGCTTGGATCTCTGACGTTCAGGTTTCAAGCAGTGAATGTGTTAAATCACCAACAAACAATTCTGAATGGATTTCAGGGTTCTCCTCTCTGTTACTGAGTCAGATTCTTGGAGACCAGTGCTCTAAATATTTTAGGCTCACCAATAACCCAGATTTAGGATCACGAATAACCACCAGGGGAGATTCTGGATGAGGAAGCAGTGGGGTTTCCCTGGACCTCATGAAATTGGCCGTTGTGTCCAGAGCTGGCAACTCCTCCTCAGTACTGGGCCTGCGCTTACATCACTGCTAAGGAGATTTCTTTCTTAACATTTGTTTAATAAAATCCAGGGAAATAGGAAACATTTAGAGTTGGCCTTTGGGGGAAACAGAAGGTGAAGGAGCCTCCCCTAAAAATTCCAATCCTCATAGGGGTCAGAAACAGAGCTGCTGATGAACCCCAGGCCTGTCCCTTCCAGTCTTTCTAATCTCTCCCTCAGCACTTGAGAACTAAGTGGGAAACTGAGATAAATGTGTGCTTTAGAGTCAAACACACACAGGTTCAAATTCAGCTATGCCATTTTTAAGGCAAGGAATTTCAATCAATATATAAGAAATTAGTCTGTCTGAGCCTCAGTTCCTGAGTTTTCAAACTAGCAAGGTGAAATTGATACAGGGTGCAGCCAAGGGGGACCCCAGAAAAGATTTGGAATGGTGTCCAGAACTCAAAGTGTACAGGAATATTGGAGGAAATATTAAGATATCCTCACCACCCCCCCCCAGGTGTCAGTTGGGGGAAGGGACGAATGGAGCAGGGCCATTGAGAGTTGTTTTGCATAGCAACAGTTTTGCAGCTAACCTCTGGAATAGTTATTTAACATATGTATAACCTTTAACTGGTTTCATAGATATGTTAAAGAGCTGTGGCCAAGCTTTGGGCCAGGGTGAAGTGAGTGGCTGCTACCCAGGATGGAATTGGGGGCTGCTTCTCTGAGACAGAGTGCCTGCGAGAGAGGCATGTGGCTTTAGCAGAGTGAAGACCCCCTCTTGGCCAGGTGAGGGGGAGAGCCACGCTGTTTTGGAAAGATGTAGACCCCTGTAGCCATTAGGAGGGAGAGCCGAGCGGTTTCAGCAGAGTGCAGACCCCCCTCTTGGACAGGTGAAAGGGAAGACCACGCAGCTTTGCCAGAATGGAGATCCCTGTGGCCAGGTGAAGAAGAAAGATGCGGCTTTGGTAGAAGAGGCCCACGCGGCTTTGGCGTGCTCCCTTTGGCTGAGTGGCCTGGAAACCAGGAGAGACTTTGACTAGGACTTGGTACAAAGAACTCTTGCTGGTGAAAGGTGCCACATGACTTTGGATTAATTGGAGATCCTGCCTGGACAGGCAGGCGACACAGCTCACGTGCCAGCGACCTGAAAAACGGACGTGTGATCTTTTCCTGATTTACGGTACCCGGAGTTGGGACAGTGGGAGAAGGGAGCGCTGTGTGTGTGTGTGTAGGTGTATACCCTTAAAGACTTTAATATTTTAAGGAAGGCATTAGGCCTGAATAGCATTAAATAAACATTTTGTTTCCTTTTCACAAATCTCTGGCATTGAGAGATGTCTTTCCAATTGGCGGCGGACAGAAGAGCCCTATAGACATTAGTGTATTGTCCTTGGGAGGGGCCCCTGTTTTCTGTAGCAGTTTTTGGCATCCCTCGGTGGGCCAAGTATTGCCCCCCCCTCGGACCCTTGTTCAGTAACAAAATGACAAATGTCTCACAAATTGTTCTCACTCCATAAAGTGCTAGAGGTGAGAGCCTAACAAAGCACAGAAACTTGCTATCAGCTTTTATAATTATATTTTAGTAATGGCTTAAAGGACATTACATCCAAATATTATTTTAATCAACTTTTAGTTTCAGAATAGTTTTACATTCAAAGAAAAGTTGTAAAGATAGTACAGAGATTTCACAAATATATCAAACTCAGTTTCCCTTGGTATCTTACATTATGATGGGACATTTGCCACAACATATGAAGCAATATTGATACAGCACTATTAACTAAACTCCATACTTTTATCAAGCTGTCTTAATTTTCCTTTCACATCCTTTTTCTGTCCTGGGGTCCATCCATGGCACCACATCATGATACAGGGTGCAGCCAAGTGGGGCGGGGGGGTGCAAAAAAGATTTGGAATGGTGTCCAGAACTCAAAGTGTATAGGAATATGGGAGAGACATATAAGATGTCCTTACCGCATCCCCCTCCCTCCAGGTGTCAGTTGGGGGAAGGGACAAATGGAGTAGGGCCATTGAGAGTTGTTTTGAATAGTAACAGTTTTACAGCTGACCTCTGGAATGGTCATTTAACATATCTATAACCTTTAACTGGTTTCATAGTTATGTTAAATAGCTGTGGCCAAGGTTTGAGCCAGGGAGAAGTGAGTGGCTTCTACCCAGGATGTAACTGGGGGCTGATCCTCAGAGAGAGTGCCTGCCTGAGAGCTTGGAATAGGTTGGCTCTAGGACATGGGGCCATACTTGCCCAAGTGAAAGAGAGAGCCATGTGGCTTTAGCAGAGTGAGGACCCCCTCTTGGCCAGGTGAGGGGGAGAGCCACGCTGTTTCAGAAAGATGTAGACCCCTGCAGCCATTAGGAGAGAGAGCCATGCGGTTTCAACAGAGTTAAGACCCCCTCTTGCCCAGATGAAAAGGGAAAACCACGCAGTTTTGCCAGAATGGAGATCCCTGCGGCCAGGTGAAGAAGAAAGACACGTGCTTTTGGTGGAGTGTGGACCCTTGCAGCTTTGGAAGAAGAGGCCTATGTGGCTTTGGGGCACTCCCCTTGGCCAAGTGGCCTGGAAAGCAGGAGAGACTTTGACTGGAACTTGGCACAAAGAACTCTTGCCAGTGGAAGGTGCCACATGACTTTGGATTAATTGGAGATCCTTCCTGGACAGGCGAAACAGCCCACAGTGCCAGTGACCTGAAAAACGGACGTGTGCTCTTTTCCTGATTTACGGTACCTGAAGTTGGGACAGTGGGAGAAGGGAGCAGTGTGTGTGTATGTGTGTGTGTGTGTGTGTGTGTGTGTGTGTGTGTAGGTGTATACCCTAAAGGACTGATATTTTAAGGAAGGCATTAGTCCTGAATAGCATTAAATAAACTTTTCCTTTCCTTTTCACAAATCTCTGGCATTGAGAGATGTCTTTCTAATTGGCAGCGGACAGAAGAGCCCAGTAGATATTAGTATACCGTCCTTGGGAGGGGCCTCTGTTTTCTGTAGCAGTTTTTGGCATCCCTCAGTGGGCCAAGTATTGCCGCCCGCCTTGGACCCCTGTTTGGTAACAATCACATTAGTTGTCCAGTCTCCTTTGTCTCCTCTAGATTATGACCATTTCTCTTAGTCTCTTTGTTTGTCATGATGATGACTATCTTGAGGAGTACTGGCCAGCAATTTTGTTGACATATTATTTAGTTTAGGTTGGTGGGATGTTTTTTTCAATGTCAGATTGGGTCTGTGTGTAGTATTTTTGTCTTCTCCCTGTAATTTCTACCTGCTGTCATTCAGGTCTTCAATGATGGGCCCATCCTGATGCCTGGTTTCCCTAAATTACTCAGAAAAACAGATCTAGGAAGGGATAAGTTGCTATTACTTATAAAAGTGGAGCGGCAAAGTGAAGGCATGAGAAGCAGCACAGTATATCACTAAGAGAGCTTGTATTTGCAAAAAAATATGGTTCTTAACTCGTTATACATGTGCTAGTAGTAAAATTAATTTGGGTTTTTATCCCAGGAATGGGCACAAAGTAATATTTCTTACTAATCCCTTAACTATAGAAAATCAATATTAATAAAATATTTTAACTCATTGTTCATCACCATTGTGTTGAAAAATGTATAGTCAGTTTATTTCTCTGTGTCATAAAATTTTAACAACTAGCTACTTCTTCAAGGTCAGTTAGCATAAACTTGAAAGATATGTCAGGCAATCAATAAAATGTGGCAAAATGAAATCCAGGTGTATACTCTGTTACGTTCAAAAGTCTGAAATGAAATATGATCACCAAATGATATAGAAAATTTCAGCAGCTAAAATTCAGCTACATTACTCAGAAAAAGTTGCTGCTCTGGTATATAACATCTGTTATAACATCTGTTATAAATGCCAGGGATGCAGTCACTATTAAACTAGATAAAATGTCCTCTAAGTTATACACTTCTTTTTTCACAATGGTCGAGAGCCAAGGCATTTGCATATTATTGCAAAATGCATGTTATCAAGATATATATAATAGGCTTTGATGAAGTGAAAGCCAAGATCAAGGATAGCTAAATAGAAGAGATTTATGTTGGCTTCTTTCACCCACATACGTGACTCCCTGTGTAGGAATAGCAACAACACATGCATATCAAAAGTTGCATATTTTCTCAAGTTCTTGAGAGTGAAAAATATAGTTTCCTCATCTCTAAAGCAAGCAGGCAGCACTAAATGATCTCCAGGGTCCTTTCCAGATTAAAAATCTTAATGTCCTATAATTCTATTATTCCAGCCTTTGATATGGAATACTCATTAAGAAATAAGCACAAATCAGGCCTGATAGCCAAAATATAATTTTAGAAATCAGTCTTCCTATTTTAAATATGTTAACTAAGCTAACTGTTTAGTGGTGATACACTACTTGCCCTGACAAATTTCCTTCTGTGTCTGGCATTAGTGCCAGGCCAGGAGAAAGGAGACACTCGAAGACAGAGTAATGTATATTCATAATAATGCCTGTTGAACATGGTATAGAGGGTGCTAAGTTTAAAATCAGCATAGATGCTTAAAGAAAAATATGCATCAGGAAACTCTCCAGGAGATTAGATAGCTTTTTCCACATCTAAACTTTGAGAACTTGGATATCAGTCCAAGAGCTCCACATATGCTAACAAGATGAAGGAGGGAGCTGGGGTCTGAGGGATCCTGAGCAGAGGGAGTTTGGATTGACTTTGTTTCTAACTCTGTCTCAATACCTAATGAGGTGGTTCCTCTTCCTTTAAGAAATAGTAACAAAAGTAGGGAAAGAATCATCAAGGAACACTTATAAAAGACACATGAACAAAGCCAAAGGGGGTAGGATTGAGGGTGGGAGATGGGGATGGAGGGGGTTGGGGGTTGGGGGTAGTAGTGGGTGGAAATAAAGACAACTGTACCTGAACAATAAAAAAATGTATAGCACAAGCAATTATGTCCAGTATATAATACTTGATAATAAATGATTATGTTACCAGTTAATAAAAGTAAATAAATAAAATAAAGTTATTCATAGCAGCACAATTTATGGTAGCCAAGTGCTGAAAGCAGCCTAGGTGCCCATCAGTAAATGTGTAGATACAAAAACTATGATTCTTGACACAATGAAATACTATGCAACAGAAAGAAAGAAGGAGCCCCTACCCTTCATGACAGCATGGATAGAAATGGAGAGCATTATGCTAAGTGAAGTAAGCCAGGGCCCTAAACACAATTACCATATGATCTCACCTATAAGTGAAACCTAATCAAAACAAACAAGAAAGCAACATATAACCAAAGACATTGAAATTAAGAACAAGCTGACAGTAGCCAGAGGGGAGGAGGGAGGGAAATAACTAGGGAAAGTGATGTCAAAGAACATGTATAAAAGACCCATGGACAAAGCCAAAGAGCGGTATTATTGAGGGTGGAAGGTGGGGGTGTGGAGCAGAGGAAAGTGTTGTTGGGAAAATGGAGACAACTGTAGTCGAACATTAATAAAAAAATTAAAAATATATAAAGTTTTCAAAGTTTACCGGGGAAAAAAAAGAAATAGTAACACAAAATTAAACAAACACTGGAAAACCTATGAAACAGTTTGCATCTCTGTCCTGCTACAGTTACTACAGTTTAATGATGCTATTAACTGGGCCCTGACACATCCTGCTGGCTTTGAGATTGCAAATCTTACCCAGCATGCATCTCTCTGGAGCCCATTGCCTTGAGAACTCAACTTTAACTGGAGAGCTACCCCATTCTTGATGCAGAAAATGCTTAAAGACCACTTTGCTTTCTTATCCCTTGCTATTGAAAATGGAACCATGCATTAGCACTATTTGGGAGAACATCAAAAGTGCAAACTCTTCTACCCATGCAGTTGCAAAGGGTAAGATTCTTTATTTATGGCCAAGTTGCATTCCACTGTGTAAAGGTACCACAACTTTCTTATCCACTTAGCTGGTGACAAACACTTGACATGCTACCAAATACTATCTATTGCAAATAACACTGCAATGAACATAAGGGTGTATATATTCTTTCAAAACTAAACGGGTTTCAGGCATGGCTGGTGTAGCTCAGTGGATTGAGTGTGAGCCTGTGAACCACACAATCGCGGTTCGATTCCCAGTCAGGCCACATGCCTGGGTTGCAGGCCAGTTCCCAGCAGAGGACCCACAAGAAGCAACCATACATTGATATTTCTCTCCTTCTCTCCTTCCGTTCCTCTCTAAAGAGTAATAAATAAAATCTTTAAAAAAAACTAAACAGGTTTCAGGTGCATAGTTTTACAACACACCATCTGTACACTGTATTGTGCATTCACTACCCCAAGTCAAGTCTCCACCCATCACCATTTTCACTGCCTATATATTCTTCCATCTTTTCCCACAACCACCACCATCCATGGCCATCACCACACTGTTATCTGTGTCCATGGGTTCTTTCACCTTCTTTTTTGCTCAATCCCTCCCCCCTACACCCAGCTCCACACACATCTCCGACAGATGTCATCATCTCCTCTATGTTTAAGTCTGTCACTATTTTGCATGTTAGTTTATTGTGTTCATTAGATTCCACATATGAGTGCAATCACATAGTACTTGTCTTTCTCTGACAGACACTTATTTCACTTGGTATAGAATTGTGCACCTGAAAACTATGTAATTTTGTTAAGCATTGTCACCCCATAAATTCAACTTAAAAAAAACTTTAAAAATGTAGATTCTTGAGCCCCATCCTACAGTTGTTGAACAGGTTCCTGGGTAATACCATACATGTTAAAGTTTGAGAAGCACTGTCCTAGAGATTCCATTTTATCTTCTATTTGAAAAGAAATCAGTAAGCCAACTTTAAGTAGTCAAAGCCATTAGCTTTCTGCAAGAGCACAGGGTCCTAAGTATCATAAGATGTGGCCTAGAAAAGAAGCATTGCAACATTTTTCTGGATTTTTTCTCTAAGCAGACAGGTTAATTTGAGATATTCCTTTATTGTTCATCTTTCAGCCATACACAAGTAGGGATGTAAAGATAAGGGGCTCCCTCTCCTCCAGGAGAGCTGGCCCTGGGAATGATTCAAGTCATCTGGCTAGTTCAGGGAGCAGAGCAATGCACTCTCTGCTACCAGTGTCCAACCTTCCTTAGTCCTGACACTGCACAGCATGGAGAGTCCAACAGACCCTGAGGGCATGAAGAGGAGACAGCTTCAGTGAAGAGGCAACCCTTGGGAATAAGCCTGACTGGCTTGTTCCTGGAGACCAGTTTTCATCTCCTGGCTACTTTATCTAAGTGCTTTGAAAGAGATGGACCCTGGTTTTCACACTGCCACTTCTAACATTTTTCCACCATATTCTAAGCTCTTGATACTCAGAGTATGGTCCAAGGATGGACACAGCAGCGTGGCTGGGAGCTTGTTAGACACTCAGGAGCCTAACGCTTAAGCTAGGCACCCATTCAAATCCACCTTGGACCCACAGCCCCTGAATGTGAACTTCAGACATTCTAAGCTGATTCATGTGCACATTAAAATTTGAGAAGCATTGGGGTAAACATCTGCCATATGTTCTAAAACGTCTGTCGAAAATGTGCTCAGGGGAGCCCCCTTTTCTTTCTTCTGCTGCTCCATAACTCAGAGCTTGTCATGGAGAAAAAATCGGTACATGGATGTGTCTTGTGGTAGCTTGTTTCTCAAATGTTTATTTCTCTGAAATTATTTGAAGGACTATTTGGGGGGAGGGGTTGGACTCTTTTTAATCACATATCCTCAGATTAAGTTGATGTTCATATTGTAGCCTGTACTCAGCTTAATTGGAGAACATGTTTTTACCAAATATCAGTCTAAATAACATATGGAATTTTTATGTAACTTCATAGTCTATAGTAATACATCAAATTTGGTACAAATCAGGTTGTTCCTTTCAAAGTTCTGAATTTGAAAGTAAAATGCTAAAAAGAGTTAAAACAAAAACCTCATTTCTCTGGTTAGTCATATACAGTTAACAGCATATTCAATGCCTACTGAATTCTAACACCTGAAAAAGTGAAGAACTAATGTGCCTGAGGCTTAGAAGCAATTAATAAGGCCAAACTGTATTTCAGTGTCCTTGGTTATATTTTGCTTGCTTGTTTGTTTTGTTGTTTAGGTTCTTGTTAAAGGCGAGGGGAGAGGGGAGATAATTTCAGGGGAAAAGGGGAAGGATCCACAGGAACAAGTATAAAGGACACATGAACAAAAACTAAGGTGGGGGAATGGGAGGGAGGTGGGGAGCACTGGGGAGGGTGGGCTGGGATGAGAGTAAAAGACAGAAAACTGTACTTGAACAACAATTAAATTTAAAAAAAAAGAAAGGGGAAAATAAGGCCAAACTGGCTTACCTTTTAGTATTAATATGAATCTTTATATGCATTCACAAACAATGCCTTCCAACAATATGAGTTCTCTTTGAGAACAGGGATCATGGTTTAAAGCTAGTGTCCTTCCCAGTATCAAACAGCACTCAACATTTAGCAGAATGATGGTTAAGTTGAAGACAATGGTGGCTGTGCTCACAACCATAGAAATTTGTTGTTTCCTTCTAAACAAACCAAACATGCAAGCAAAATACGACCAATGACATTCATATATGGAACAGGCTGCAGGGTCCAGAGGGGAGAGGGGAGAGAATTATAGGGGAAAAGGGAATGGACTCACATGAACAAGTATAAAGTACACATGGACAATAACTAAGGGTGGGAGGTGGAAAGGGGAGGGAGGTGGGGAGCATGGGGTGGGGGGCGGGCAGGGTTGGGAATATAAGACAGAAACCTGTATGTGAACAAGAATTAAATAAAAATTATATTTAAAAAAACAGTAAAACAGATGAATGCAACTAAGAGCTGGTTCTTAAAAGGATAAATAAAATTAACAAACTTCAAAAAAAAAGAAATTTGTTGTTTCCAAGACTGGTTAAACTCTTCTAGAATATAGATTTCTTTTTCTTGTAGCTATTCTGTTTTTCAGGAATAATTAAATTTAGAGATAATTATTAGGATAAAAGGGTATACCAAGAAGAATTCTAGGTTCTTTAGGAATGGTTTCTCCTTGACCAAAATATTTTTCCCATTTAAAGAAGAGAGCCTAAGAAACTAAAACTCATTTGGCTTATACAATTTCATCAACTGTTATTTGATAAAAGGATCTAATACTCCAAAAATATAAAAACAATATCCAACTTGTAGTAAATTCTAGATTTCCCTTTCTCCATCACCTTTTTATTTAAATATCATGGTTTTCTACAGAGATTAGTCATGTTTATTTTATTGATTTGGAAAATAATTTGACACCTAGAGGAAAAAGTGTTAGCTTCAAAGTAAAGCCAGAAGAGAAAGGGTTAGGTATGGAGTTTACGAAATATCCATGCCTGGGGAGTGAGGCAATGCATCATAATAGAACATGAGTAATGTAGAGGAAAGGAGTCAATGGAAAAAAGGAAGGACTCAGAATCAACACATTTACTTAGATGCAGATAGATGTAAGTTAATTCCATGATCCACCATTCCATCTCCTCAATGAAAATCAAATTCCTGAGCACTGAAACCAGTTCTGAAGAAGTATGTCAAAATAAACTTAACAAGTATCTCTGCTTTTCCTTTTAGCTTCAAGCCAAACTACCAGTAATAATAAATTGTTGGTATTTCTTTGAGGCATCTCTTTGAAACTATTGTGCTGATGAGTCAAAAAATATTTTTCCTGTCTTACCCAAACTTTATTCATGCCATAGGCCATTACTCTACACAGGGCTTCTTTGCTAATACTGTCACCCTAAAAGACTGCATCTCTCTCACTCTACCCTGCAATCAACCTATTGGAACCCATAAAACTTGACTGTTTATATGTTTCTTCCCATCTAGACCAGAAGCTACTTAAATTTCCAGAGGGTCTTCTTATGGTTTGATTTTCTGGGGTATCTGACATTGCTAAGATATATTAGGCACACAATATATGTATATTGAATAAATGAATGCATTTTCTATAACTATCATTTATTAACACCTTTCAAAAAATTCATCATTCTTCTACTACACTTGTCTGAATTTCCACCCCTAACATTCTCCCACCTCAGTCATCCCCACCTCCCTCCCCTGATTCCACCCTGCTTTGATTTTGTCCATATGCCCTTTATACTTATTCCTAAAATCCCTTCCCCCTTTTCCCCATATTATCCTCTCTTACCTCCCCTCTGGTTACTGTCGGATTGTTTTTAATTTCAAAGCATCCGCTTATATTTTGCTTGCTTGTTTGTTTTGTTGGTAAGGTTCCAGTTAAAGGTGAGATCACATGGTAATTATCTTTCATTGCTTGGCTTAGTACATTTAGCATAATGCTCTCCAGTGCCATCCATGCTGCCACAAGGGCAGGAGCTCCATTTTTCTTTCTGCTGAGTAGTATTCCATCCTGTAAATGTTCCACAGTTTTTTCATCCATTTATTTACTGATGGGCACTTAGCTTGCTTCCAGCAGCTGGCTATTGTAAATTGTGCTGCTATGAACATTAAGGTGAAGAGGTTCTTATGGATTGGTGTTTCAGGGATTTTAGTATAAAATACCAGCAGTGGAATCACCAGATCAAAAGGCAGTTTCATTTTTTATTATTTATCTGAAGAAATTACATACTGTTTTTTATGGTGGCTGCACCAATCTGCATTCTCATCAAGAGTGCACAGGGGTTCCCTTTTCACTACATGTTCTCCAACTCTTGTTTGTTTATTTGATTATGAAGGCCATTCTCATGAGTATGAAGTGGTATCTCATTGTGGTTTTAATTTGCATCTTTCTGATGGAGAGTGATGCTGAACATTTTTCCATATGTCTCTGGGACATGTGTAAGTCCTCCGTGGAGAAGTGACTGTTCAGGTCTTTTGTTCATTTTTAACTAGGCCATTTGTCTTCCTGGAGTGGAGTTGTGTAAGTTCTTTATATATTTTGGAAATTAAACCCTTGTCTGAGGTATCGTTGGCAAGTATATTTTCCCATAACATGGTTCCCTTTTCATTTTTAAAAATTTATTTAATTGTTGTTCAATTACAGTTTTCTTTTTTTTTACTCCCATCCCACCCTTTTCATTTCAATGCTGCTTCTTAACTCAGGGAAAAGTTTTTATTTTTATTTTTATTTTGATGAGATCCCACTTGTTTATTCTTTCCTTTATGACCTGGTCATAGGAAATATAAGAGTGAAAATATTGCTGAGTGGAATATCTGAGATTTTCCTGCTTATGTTTTCCTCTAGAACTTTTATGGAATCATGGCTTATATTTAAGTATTTTATCCACTGCTTCTCTGTATGGTGTAAGCTGGTGCTCAAGTTCCTTTTTTTCGCATGTAGCTGTCCAGGTCTCCCACCATCATTTGTTAAAAAAGGCATTTTTTACTCCATTTTATGCTGCTGTTCCCTTTTTCAAACATTGACCATACAGACTTGGGTTTATTTCTGAGCTCTCTATTCTGTTCCATTGGTCTGTGTCTGTTCTTATGACAGTAGCAGGCTGTTTTGATTACTCTGGCCTTGTAATACAGTTTGATAACAAATTCTGTGATTCCTTTTATTTTGTTCTTTCTTAAAATTGCTGCAGCTATTCAGGGTCATAAATGGTTTTATATAAATTTTATAAATGTTTGTTCTATAGCTGTGAAATATGTCATTGGCACTTTAATAGATATTGAGGTAATCTGTACATTGTTTTGGGTAGTAAGGGCATTTCGATGGTGTTAATTCTTCCAATTCATGAGCATGGTACATACTTACATTTGTTTGTGTCTTTTTTCATTTTTCTTTCAGTGTCATGTAGTTTTCTAAGAACAGGTCTTTTACCCCCTTGGTTAGGTTTATTCCTAGTTAATTTTTTTGTTGCTATATCAGATGGGAGTTTTTTCATAATTTTTGTTTCTATTTCATTGTTGATGTACAGAAATGCCTTTGATTTCTGAATATTGACTTTGTACCCTGCTGCTTTGTGAAATTCACTTATTAGGTCAAGAATTTTTTTCATGTAGTGTATAGAATTTGCTTTGTACAGTGTTATGTCATCTACAAACCATGACAGCTTTGCTTCTTCCTTTCCATTTTGGAGGTTGCATTGAATCTATAAATTGCTTTAGGTAGTATAGATACTTTGATGACGCTAATTTTCTAATCCATAAGCATTGTACATGTTTCCATGTCTTTGTTTCTTTCTTAAATTCTTTCTTCACTTTTGTGTAGTTTTATGAGTACAGGTCTTTTACATCTTTGGTTATGTTTATTCCTAGATACTTTATTTTTCTTGTTGCTATGTGAAATGGGATTTTTTCCTGATTTTTGTTTCTGATATTTTATTGTTGTACAAAAATGCCTTTGATTTCTGAATATTGACTTTGTATCCCACTGTTTTGCCAAACTAATTTATTAGGTTGAGTAGTTTTTTTGGTGGAGTCCATAGGACTTTCTTTGTACACTATCTTGTCATCTTCAAACAATGACAGTTTTACTTTCTCCTTTCTAATTTGGATGCCTTTTATTTCACTTTCTTGTCTCATTGCTTTGGCTAGGGCTTTCAATACTATGTTCAATAGGAGTGGTAAAAGTGGACATCCTTGTCATGCTCCTGATCTTAGTGGGATCTTTTAATTTTTGCCCATTGAGTATGATGTTGACTCTAAGTCTCTCGTATATGGGCTTTAGTATGAAGAGGAATCCTCTCTCTATTACCAGTTTGCTAAGAATTTTTTTATGGTCCTGTACCTTATCAAATGGTTTTTCCACATCTATTGATATGATTATGTGATTTTTGTCATTTATTTTGTCCATATGATGTATTATGTTTGATTTGCAAAAGTTGTGTCATTATGCATCTCTGGGATAAATCCCACTTGATCATGTTGTGCAATCTTTTTATCATATTGCTGGGTGTAATTTGCCAATATTTGCCATGATTTTAGTGTCTATGTTCATCAGTGATATTGGTCTGAAGTTTTGTTTCTTTGTTATGTCTTTATGTGGTTTTTGAATTAGGATAATGTTGCCTTCATAAAAACAGTTAGGGAGTCTTCTATCTTTGTGGATATTTTGGAATTGTCTGTGAAAAATACGGTTCACAGAAGGGTAAGGTTTTGACGTTAAATGCTTTGTAAAATTCTCCTGTGAAACCACCTGGTCAAAGGTTTTTATGTGTCAGAAGCTTTTTAAAAACATATCTTTTATTTATTTATTTTTAGAGAGAGGGGAAGGGAAGGAGAAAGAGTGGGAGAGAAACATCAATGTGTGGTTGCCTCTCATGTGTCCCCTACTGGGGACCTGGCCTGCAACCTAGGCATGTGCCCTGACTGGGAATCAAACCTGCGACCCTTTGCTTCACAGGTCCATGCTCAGTTCACTGAAGTGCACCAGTCAGGGCAAAAAAGCCTTTTGATTACTGCTCTGATTTTGTCAGCTGTTTTTGGTCTTTTCAGGCTTTCTGCTACTTCTTTATTCAGTTTTAAAAGATTATATTTTTCTAGAAATGTTTCCATTTCACCTAGTTTTTTAAAGTACTTGGCATAGAGTCGTTCATAGTGATTTTTACAATTCTTTGTATTTCTGTGGTGTCAGTTGTAATCTCTCCCCTTTCATTTCTAATTGTGTTTATCTGGGTCCTCTTGCTTTTTTTTTCTTGATGAGTCTGCTAATGGCTTCTCTATTTTGTTTATCTTTTCATAGAAACAACTCCTGAATTTATTGCTTTTAGTCTCTATGTCAGTTAATACTGTTCTAGTCTTGATTATTTCCTTCCTTCTACTTGCTCTGGGCTGTCTGTTTTGTAGTTTCTCTAGTTCTTGTAGATGTAAGGTTAGGTTGTTTATTTGAAATATTTCTATCTTTTTAGGTAGGCCTGTATTGCCAAGAACTTCCCTCTCAGGACTACCTGCACTGTGTCCCATAAGTCTCAGATTGCTATGAGTTCATTTTCATTTGTTTCCAGAATCTTTCTTATTTTTTTAATCTCATTCCTAGCCCATTTATCATTTAATTGCATGCTATTCAATCTCCTTGAGTTTGAGTGTTTTTGTTTTCTGTTTTTTTTTCCCTTGAGGTTGTTTTCTACTTTCAGTCCTTTGTTGTCAGAGAAAATGCTTGATGTGATTTCAATTTTATTGAATTTATTAAGACTTGTTTTTTGTTCCATCATGTGGTCTACCTTTGAAAATATTCCATGTGTGTTTGAAAAGAGTGTTTTTCATGCCTTTGGGATGAAAGGCTTTGCGTGCTCTCTATGTATCTATGTATGTGGATGTATGTGTGTGTGTATATATATATATATATAGAGAGAGAGAGAGAGAGAGAGAGAGAGACAGAGACAGAGACAGAGACAGAGAGAGTGTGTATATATATATATATATATTCTCTTTCTATATATATAGAGAGAGAGAACATCACTGATGAACATAGACACAAAATCTTCAACAAAATATTGGCATCCTTGGCTTTATATTGGCATCCTTGTCTTTCTATATAAATATATTTATATAGAGAGAGAATATATATATTCTGTGTGTGTGTGTGTGTAAAATCAGGTAAATTCATTTGATCTAAGACTTTCAAGCCACAATATCATCATTAATATTTTGTTTAGCATACCTATCTATTTTTGAGATTGGGGTGCTAAAATCCACTAGTATATTTCCATTGCTGTCAATATTATTTTTAAGTCCTCCAAGATATTTATTTTATATTTGAGTTCTCCCATGTTGGGTCCATATCTATATACAATGTTTAAGTCTTCTTGATTAATTTTTACCTTGAGTATTATGAAGTGACCTTCTGATTCTCCTTTTATGGCCCTTGATTTGAAGTCTACCTTGTCTATTATGAGTATTGCTACCCTGGCTTTTTTTTCTGTCCATTTGCTTGGAAATTTTGTTTCCAGCACTTCACTTTCAGTCTGTGTAGGTCTTTTGTTCTGATATGGGTCTCTTGCAGGTAGCACAGGTTTGGTCATGATTTCTTTTCCCTTCAGCTCTTCTTTGTCCTTTAATTACAGCATTTAATCCATTTACATTTATGGTTATTATTGTTAGGTACTTATTTGTTGCCATTTTAGTTTCTTTGTACCTGTTTTATTCTCGTTTTCACATTTCTTTTTCATTTTCTTATGGCAGACCCTTTAACATCTCTTGCAGGGCTGGTTTGGTGGATGTGTATTCTTTGAGGCTTCTTTTGTCTGGGAAACCTTTTATTTCCCCTTCCATTTTAATTGAGCCTTGCTGGATAGAGTAGTCTTGGTTGCAGGCTTTTGTTTTTCATTACTTGGAATTTTCCTTGTCATTCCCTTCTGACTTGGAACATTTTCTTTGAGAAGTCAGCTGCTAGCCTTATCAAGATTCCTTAATATGTTATTTCCTATTTCTCCTTTGCTGACTCTAAGATTCCCTTTTTTCTTTAAACCTTGCCAGTTTAATTCTGATGTGTCTTGAAGTGGGCCTCTTCTGGTTTCTTTTGATTAGGCCTCTTTGTGTTTTCTAAATTTATATGACTTTTTCTCTATTCAAATTAAGTAAGTTTTCTTTCATTACTTTTCAAACAGGTTTTCTATCACTGGCTCTTCTTCCTCATCTGGTGTCCCTATTATATGGATATTACAACTTTGTATGTTGTACTAAATTTCCCTTAACCCCTCTTTGTTCTTTCTGAGTCTCTTTTTCTTTTCTGATCTCTCTTGTTTTTTTTTCTACCTTGCCTTTAAGCTAGCTGATTCAATATGTGATTCACCTAGCCTGTTTTTGATACGTTCTACTGTGTTCTTGAGTACAGAAATTGTATTCTTCATTTTCTCTTGGCCCTTGTTAATTGTTTTTATTTCTTTTTTATGTTCATATAATTTGCAGTGAGTTCGTTGTAGTTTCCCTGTAGTTTTGGTAATTGTCTGTGAGCTCATTGAGCTTCCTCATAAACACTGCTTTGAACTCAATATCTGATAGTTGACTTGTTTCTATTTCATCTAGCATTCTTTCTGGGCTTCCTCCTTTCCTTTCATTTGGGGATGGCTTCTTTGTCTTCCCATTGTTTGTGAGAGTCTTCTAGTTAGCCTCTGCTTCTTAAATTGATCTTTTTTGACTCCCTGGATTTGTAGTGTGAACTTCTAAGGTAGGAGACCTGTCAGAATCATTGGTGTAGTCTCTTTGATCTCCTGGAGTTGCTGTTGTAGGGTTCTCTTTTATGCTGACTCTGTGTTTGTCTCTGGGTTTTGATTGTTATTGGGTCTTTCTTTGGTGGGTCCTTCCCTCCAGCTGGTTATCTGTCACCCCACCCATCACATTTTGTTTGCTGTTGTGCAGGTGCAGACAGGTTGTGTTGAAGCTAGTTCTTTTGTGTATATGAGGTTTTGAGGGTTCTCTGTCTCTGTTGCTCAAGTTGTTTGTTCTGGATATTTTCTCCACCATTTAGTTGTAATTCCATATTGGTCCTGCATGGAGGTTAATGTGGCTTCCTCTCACTTCTTCACCTTTTTCCATTATTATCTGTTGGTGGTTACTTTGCTGGTGGCTTCTACCTTCCAGCAGGTGTATTGGTGTTGACAGCTCCCAGCTACTTTTTCATGTGATAATTTTAGAGAGAGAATAGAAAATGAATTAAGATAGTGGGAGTGTGTTTTATGGGATATAAATTACCAAAACTTTGAGAAGAGATAGGGGAGTCTTTGGATAAGTAAAGTGTTAATCATGATATTTCACCCAACTAGCCACTTTTTAGAAAGGGTGGAAAAGAGATAAGACTTTTCTTAGAAGGGAGAAAGATTGTGAATTGGATCTAGAAACAGTGAGCTTGTGGGAGGTCAGATTATGAGATATTGTGAGAGTTAAGGAAAGAAAATAGGTGTAGTATACAAGAGAATAGAGTTAACCACAACAGAAATAAGGTTCCAGAGGACAGTGAAATGGGCTAAGATCCAGGAGGGGTGCTGTGTAGTGTTTACAGTTGCATGGAACAACAATTATTTACAATCATACTGGAACAACAGTCATGTAACAGGAAATATATTATCTGAATAACAAGAATAGAAAGTACAGGACCTAGAGTAGTGTGGCATTGGAACACAAGTTAAGTAAACAAAAGAAAATTAAAATACACTATGAAAGTGAGAACAAGGGAAACCAGTGAAACAATGTAATTACACAAACAAATAAAATTAATAGAACTAAACAGAAAGAATAGAAATAAAAAATACTAATAAATAGGATAAGCAAAAATAATAATACAAATAAACAGGAACATGCTAGTTCTCTGGAATAGCAAGGTGAAATTTGTATCAGTTTCTTAGCCTTGTCGTCCCTCTTTGGGTCTTACTCTGGTCCTTTGACAGCTCCAGGTCTTATTGTCTCACTTGGGGGAAAAAAAGAAAGAAAAAATGAATAAACAAAAAAAGAAAAGTTTCC
Organism: Sturnira hondurensis; assembly: GCF_014824575.4. Classification (NCBI taxonomy): domain Eukaryota; kingdom Metazoa; phylum Chordata; class Mammalia; order Chiroptera; family Phyllostomidae; genus Sturnira; species Sturnira hondurensis. The sequence continues at coordinate 2,069,429 of NW_028081875.1, forward strand.
TGCCAACTTTAAACTGGCCAAGCTAGTTCCACTTGTCTTCCTTGCTGCTACAGGCCAAAGGAGGTTGGGTTTCATATTTTGCCTTCCTATGGTTTTGTGAGGATGGGGGCAAGGTCTGGGCCACACTACTCACAGTCTCCAGCCCAGTTCCTCTCTTCACTGTGGGGCTCCCATTGCCCTTCTCTGCCAGGCTGGCATCTTCAGTCTACCATTAGTGCTGTCCTTGAGGTGTACTTATTAGGGGCAACTCACACACCGCCTTCTTGCTCTTTGCTGCCCTAGGTGCTAGGCACTCTCAGTCTCTTTTGGATAGTTCAGCTTGCCCACTAAGTCTTTCTGGGGGCTATTAACTCCCTGAGCCCTCCCATTCTCCTCTGTGGAGATTGATCCTGCTTCCTCTCCATGAGCCTGTCACACCACAAATGGTGGAAGGCACAGCAGCAGTGGGGGCAGCGGCATGACCTCTGAGGTGGTGGGGTCAAGAGAGCTCTGCTGTGGTGGCAGGCCAGGTGAGTAGCCTCCACCACTGAGGCATGGGAGTAGGGGTGCAGATGTTGTTGTGGAGACAAGAGCAGCTACGTGCCACTGAGGAGGCAGGGGAACAGTGGAGGTTGTGGCTGTGGCATTGGGGGCATTGCAGTGGGGTATCCACTGCAGAAGAATTCTCAGAACAGTCATAGAGAGCCTCTTTCTGAACAAAATCCCCTTGCCCTAGCCTCCTGCCCCAAACAAGTGTCTAGCCTCTCATGCAGCAAAACTTTCCAGCCAGACCAGAGACAATCTAGGTCAGCATCTGCCAAGGCCCAACTCTTCTCCCTTCTCCAGGTACCACCTGGCTCCTCAGTTTCTCTGGTAATGACCCAGCTGGCATCCACAGTCTCAGCAGGTGAATGCCACTCCTGTGTATCTTCCACTTTGTCTTTATTCACCCCAGTGACTTCAAGCATCCACATCCATCCTGGTGCTACTCTATCAGGGCAGGGGAAGGAGTTGTTGATTTAGCTCTTGCCCATATATTTTGTGGCAGGTGCCAGCAAGTGCTGAGTTGAGAACTGTATCGCTAGTCCCAGGGATATTCCCATCCCAAAGCAATCTTCTTACCATTTGTTGTTCAATGTTCTCTAAAATATTGGCCTCCAACCTTCATATATGCTGAGATACCATTGGCTGTTCACTCTGTTCCTCAGCAGATCAGTTAGGTGTTCTACCTATGCACAGGGAGAAGTGGTCTCTACTCCACATACCTGGCCATCATCTTCAGAAATCCACTATTAGCATCTTTAAATACCACTAAGCTGTTATAAAGTGGCTCTTGTATAAAAATAATTTACTAAATTACTGATAAATATTTTCCTTTACATCCACCACATATTCTTCCTCAGAATTAAAATAAGGGAAAAAGAAAGATTGTTATAACCACAGGTTCCTGTTCACACTTATGAAAATGGTCATTTTTGTCATTGATAAGATGTAGGAGGTTTGTGCAGGCACTTAGAGTGAGAAAGAAAATGTAGACTCAATGATTTTTCTCTTCTTTCTACTTTAGGAAATCCCTTCAAATATTTCCATTTCTCCTTTTCTTTTCAAATTTAAATGTGATCTCCTAATACCTGCCATAATCCATTTCTTCTCTCACAACCCTCATTGTGCTCTGGAAATATCTTCAAGTCTTCTCTTGGTTGCACACCCAGAATATCCTCTAAGAAAACACAGAATGTCATAGTAGGAGGGGTAGAAAAACACTCTATGTGCTAACTGATTCTCTTCCTTCCTTCAAACTCTCACTATCCCCACTACTGTGTTTCCCAGCACTGTCTACTATTCCCTGTGGTGGAGAAAGTACTGACTTAGCATTGCCTCAATTCTAGAACCAATACCTAATTAATAAATAAGTTATTATAAAATTGTGCAACCTTCAGATGGAAAACATTGCTTAATTGCAGAGTAATTTATCAAGGCCTTAGAATTCATAGCATCTAATATTTACCCTATTCTATTTCTGACCTCTATCTCCACCATTTTTGCAGGAATTAGATATTATCTTTTTAAGTAGAAGCTGTCTTAAAGGGAAAAGACTATAATAACAATATGGTCCTCACAAATAGAACTTGATAATCGATTGGCAGATTTATGGCATATTAAAGTAAATTTAAAGATCACCAAGATCAAATCTCTCTATTTATAGGCGAAGCCCACAGAGATTTAGTGAATTGCCTAAGGTGCCAAGACTGAAATCCCTCCTCTTTCAGTCTAATCTCACATTCACTACAGAAGTGTTATCAAAACATGGACCACAAACCAGCATCCCCACTCTAACCTAGGAACTTACTAGAAAGGTAAAATTATCACAACAACCAGTCATATAGCATCAGAATATCTGAGGGTTGGACCCAGAAATTTATTATTGCAAGATTTCCAGGGGTTTAGATGTACCCTAACTTTGAGAACCACTGTAGATGCACTCACACCATCCAAAGCTTTCTCAAAACTAATGAGCAAACCACGGCCAGGTGGCTCAGTTGCTTGGAGCTTCATCCCAAGACACAAAGGTTGCAGGTTCTGTCCTTAGTCAGGGCACATACAAGGCACATTCAACCAATGAATGCATAAATAAGTGGATTGACTAACTGATGTTTCTCTTTACCTCTCTCTTTCACCTTTCCTTTCTCAAAACAAAGAAAAAACACAACCCTTATGTAGGTTAAAAAATAAAACCCTCACGTACAAGTTTCATGACCCTAAGACTGTGTTGACCAGGAAGTGGGGTGAACATTCTGATAGTCAAAGGGTTCCTGTCAGGATGCTTATTAAGCAACAGTCAGCACCCTACTCAGACCCTAAACTTAAAAAAGAGAGACTCTTCCCCTTTAGAAAATAAAACTTAAGAAGACAGAGGGAGCGAGATAAAGAACCACTCTCCCTCCTCAATCTGGTACTTCCCTAACTCCAAATGATTTGGGTGTTAAAGGATTTAGCCAAGAAAAAACAGTAGAAGTTGGATAAGTTCTGCTGTCCTAGAACATACCTGAGTCATTTCCAAAGTCATTTATTATCATTTCCTATCTTTTTGATGGGGTGGAGAACATAAATTCTTTCTTGTGAAGGGAAATCACCAGTGTTATATCTTCATAATTAATTTTCTATGAAATGAGAAAATATTTTTTACAAATTCTGGCTATTGAAACTCATAAAAGAACACTTAGTGGTCAAGCTTGGTTACATGACCACAATGAGGGTAACAATGTCTTTTGTTGATAGACAGAAAAAAAAAAACTCACCATGATTGGCCAGGACTAATTCACTGTAAACAAATAAGTGGGCTTCACCAGTGTCACATGATTGTAAGTAAAAGAATAGGGCTCCCAAAGAAAATGATAGAAAAATGGCTACCATGCTCTTCGCCACAGAAATGTTACTCAAAAAATTAACAGCCAATGACAAGTTAATCAAGTACAGATCTGTGGTGAAATGATTTTTGTTATAAACACTTTGCAACCACAGGACCCATCTATATGATAAACAAATTAGGGAAGTGACATTAGTGGATGGGATAGCAGCAGTAGATGCTGGTTTTGTTTGTTTGTTTGTTTGTTTTCAGAAAGAAAGCTGACACTCAGAGAGCTTTACTAGCACTATTAATGTAACAGTACTGGGACTTGAACTCAGGGCTCCCAAACAAACCCTAGTTTAATGCACCTTCAACTAAGCCATATTCCTTTTACAAAAGGAAAAATATAATCAGACAATCAAGGTAAGGACATCCTGAATGCACATAAGTATTCTGATGATCACAGAAATACAAAAAAAGAGAGTGAGAAGTAGAAGCATTTTTTTTTATGAAACTGGGACCAGAGGTGGACTTGTTTCACATACTACACTTTCTTCTTGCAAGTGCATTTCTTACCAAGAGTTCAAGCATGGTTCAATTAGGAATGGAGAGGCTAAAATATGAACCTTTTATGGATCTTTTGCTGTGTTTTATATCAAATTCTTGACCATTCTCACTATTTTAGGTCTGATTTATGATGATGTAGGAGATTGCATGTAGATCTATCACTGCTAAAATATGTGACCATGTGAAAATGAAGGTGGAGAAAGAACCTGAAATCATTTAAAGAGGTCATTTAAAATTTGAGGGAGTAAAATAGATAAAATGGAGAACAGCAGCAAAATGAAACCCAGCAATGTGGGTCCTGAGTGGCAAATCAGGGGCAGAGAAGCAGCAGTTGCTCACAGCTGGAAAATTCAGTGAGTGCTCATTTCAGTGGCCATTTTTTGAACATGTCAGCTTAATTATGACGCATCACAGTTGACAGCAATGCATATGGAACCAATTACAGTGCATGTTAAAATCAATTATTGCATATTTCAGCTATCCTAAACACTGTAGCAAGTGATCTGTGCATTGCACAGATTTCAACTCCACTAATCATTTTTACTATTATGGTTCAACAAGAAACAAAATATATGTTATATAATATATGTTATATGTGTGTATGTATATGTGTGTATAGACATACACACTATATGTGTGTATAGACATACACACATATAACTAACTTCATAACTAATTTCTAATGCAAATCCCTGAAAGAGTAGCAGAGACAAAATTCTAAACTTATATCATACCTATTTTGAGGAGAATAACAAAAATTAAAATTCTTTGCCATCTACAACTCAGGATTGTTCAATTTAATCCACTTTAGCCTCCTTACCAATAGTAAAGTATTTATCCCAGCTGCAGTATGCTGGCTATTCTGTTTACCCGGTTTTTGTGGCTTTCTTCCCCCTTCAGATTTCTAGCTTTTTTTCCCTTTAAATTCCACAGCTTACTCATCTTCTGTTTACTTTTTTATACACCAGTAAATAATACATTTATTGGAAAAATTCAGGAGAAAGAAGCAGTGTCAATAACTGCAAAGAAGTAAATGTATGTGAATATGGCTATCATTAGAGATTTACATGTTTTCTGGTTGTATTGAAACAGCAATGGCTCATATGCCTTGGTTATCTCTAAAACAGGTTTACTATGAAGAAGAGTTGTATTCTACAAATTTGAATTTCTACTTTCTGTCAACTGTGCACAGCAGAAAGAAGTTTCAGAAAACCACAGCCTCTGGCCTGTTTGAGGATTTGGAGATCAACACTGGTTCCTTGTGGTAGGAATTTATCTACACAAATCCTCCTGCTCTGGGATGAGAGGCCAGAGCTCTGAGTTGACTGAACATTCCAAGAAAAGCTATACACCTAATAAAACTTGGCTCTGTGAGCACGTGGGTATGTGTCCTGGGAAATGAATTAGTGGTGTCTGAGTCAAGAAGAGCTGAGTAGTCCAAGGCAGGAAAGAGGAAAATAGACTATGTGGTTTAGTCAAGAAATTGTTGGACTAGATGTCAGGAACCCTGGCTTCTCTGCTCAGCAGCTTGCACAGATGGGACAAGGCACTCAATGCTTCATTGTCCTCCAAATACAGCACAGAGGATGCAGATCAAAGGTAGAATTAGGCCTCTGAATCTGCTTCTGGAACCGTGGGAAGGAGAGCTGCTTCATGTTAAAGTTTTGAGGATCAAGGTAGGAACCCATTATCTTTGTTCTGTGGCTGCAAAATGGACCCGACATATTGATAGTTGTCTTTAATTCATTCATGCATACATGCATGCATTCAAGTAGCATATATTTTAAACATATCCTAAAAATACACACCTCCCACAGTGGACTAATAAATTTGTAGGGAAGACAAGTACATAAATAATCATATGGATGTTAAGGAAAGAAAGATAACCCATTCATTTCTAGGGTTGTATTCTGGATAAAGGAAGATAATATGGGTTATATACAACATGCGCCTGGAACCAACCACAAAGAGCATGTAAAAAAAGGAAAACAGAAGAAATCCAACACCACAGGCTTCCAAGAAGTCAATGAGTGCCTAAGTTTATCTTTATCAATGTTTTTTTAAGATATCTTGTGCTCCTCTGAATGGGGACCTTAGCTGGATGGGAGGTGACCATTTGTGAGTTGGAAGACATGGCCCAGAAATAGTTTGGAACAAAAGAGTGTCAGGGTCAGGTCCCAGCAGAAGAAAGAATTCATCTTTATGGTTCAAACATAGAGGCTCTTTTGAAGGAGCAGCAGATAGCATTGTGGGCAGACTGAACTGACAAATACTGGGGAAAAAAAAACCCAGAGACCAGGTACAGTGGGGTCTTACTCCCCTAGAGGACATGGAGCAAATAATTATGGGCTTCCAGGTGAAGAAGTTCTAACCCAGGAAGAAAAGACACATTGGATGCCAATACTGTGACCCCATGTCAGGGAGAAAATGGAGGAAAACATACTTCCACCTCTGCCCTCTGGCAACTCTACTCTCCCTTATCTCTTCAAAAAGATCCTGGGTGTGAAAGTTCATATAGATCAGTTCTGTGGATACAGAGAAGTTTACAGAAAGTCAAAGAAAAAGGTAATATTTATATGGCTTGTTGAATAAACAGCTAGGGCTGGGAATGACCAGATAAAGGCCATGGCAGCACTGGACTATGTTCAATTGCCCCAAGGTTCAGAAATAATTATCTCAATGTACCTGCAAAAAGACCTGACACTCAAATTGGGAAGATCTAGAAGGAATTTGCCAGAGTAAAAAGTGTGCAAACAGAGCCCAAGAAGAAAAGCAGTTTGGGATGAACATATGTTATAAACAAAGGTATGGGTACCACTGCCATGTCTTGGGCAGTCCTATGTGATTGGAAAAGAGGGACTTAGGAGATTACCTAGGAAGACCATGCTAAGGAGTAAGTAGTTTATTCTAAAACAATAGAAGGAAGTTAGAAACTTCTAAGAAAGGCACACTCATTTCACCTCTCTGTCCAAGAGAGGTAGATGAATCTACCTTTGATTCCACTGGTTTCGGTAACAAGCTTGAAAGTACCTTCTGCTAATCAAATCTCATCAGCCAAACCATCAGTACTTCTATGTAGTAGTTGAGAACCTAGGGTCTGATATCTGAATACTGGGTGTATGACCTTAGTGAAACTACAGACTGTGCCTCTGTTTTGTCAGGTGTAAAATGGAGATAGAAATAGTACTTACTTTATAAGATTGATGTGAGGAATAAATAAATTAATATTGAAAAAATATTACTCATAATTCATCTTCATAGTAGCCATATGTCATGAATAATAGTTACATATTCAAAATGGATATTATCATTAACACTTAAAAACTTCGTTCAAACAATACTGAAAATATACACCTGGAGAGCTCCCCTATAAGGATATTTGAGCTACAATAAATTATGATGGGTAAATACATCCAGCAAATTCTTTTTTTTTAATTTTTATTTAATTCTTGTTCAAGTACAGTTTTCTGTCTTATATTCCCAGCCCTGCCCATCCTCTGCCCAGTGCTCCTCACCTTCCTCCCATTTCCACCCCACCTTAGTTACTGTCTATGTGTCCTTTATACTTGTTCATGTGAGTCCATCCCCTTTTACCCTATGATGATCTCCCCTCTCCCCTCTGGACCCTGTCAGTCTGTTCCGTATTTGAGTGTCATTGGTCATATTTTGCTTGCTTGTTTCTTTTCTTATTAGATTCCTGTTAACGGTGATATCAAATGGTATTTGTCTTTCAAGACCTGGCTTATTTTGCTCAGCACAATGCTTTCCAGCTCCATCCATGATGTTGCAAAGGGTAGGAGTTCCTTCTCCCTTTCTGCAGCATAGAATTCCACTAGTTTTTCCATAGTTTTTTGATCCAGTCATTTGCCGATGGGCATCTAGGTTGCTTCCAACTCTTGGCTATTGTAAATTGTGCTGCTATGAACATCGGGGTCCATAAAGTTCTTTTGGATTGGTGTTTCAGGGTTCTTAGGATATACTCCTAGCAGTGGAATTGCTGGGTCAAAAGGCACGTCCATTTTTAGTTTTCTTAGAAAATTCCATACTGCTTTCCATAGTGGTTGTACCAGTCTGCAATCCCACCAACAGTGAACTAGGGTCCCCTTTCCTCCACACCTCTCCAGAACTTGCTTTTTGGTTTCTTTGTGTATGATATCCATTCTGACTGGTGTGAAGTTGTATTTCATTGTGGTTTTAACTTGCATCTCTCTGATAGCTAGCAATATCGAGCATCTTTTCATGTGTCTCAGGATCCTCTGTATGTCCTCCTTGGAGAAATGTCAGGTCAAGTTCTTTGCCCATTTATTAATTGGATTGCTCTTCTTCTTTGAGTGGAGTCGAGTGAGTTCTTTTTATATTTTGGAGATTAAACCTTTGTCTGAGGTATCATTGGCAAATATGTTTTCCCAAGCTGTTGCTTCTCTTTTAATCTTGATACTGTTTTCCTTGGTGATTCAGAAGCTTTTTATTTTGATGAGATCCCATTTGTTCATTCTTTTCTTTATGTCCCTTGCTCTAGGGGACATATCAGTAAAAATATTGCTGCATGGAATATCTGAGATTTTCCTACCAATGTTCTCCTCTAGGGCTTTAATAGTTTCTCAGCTTATATTTAAGTCTTTTATCCACCTTGACTTTATTTTGGTGTATGGTGTAAGTTGGTGCTCCAGTTTCATTTTTTTGCATGCAGCTGTCCAGTTCTCCCAACACCATTTGTTGAAGAGGCTATCTTTACTCCATTTTATGTTTTTGCCCCCTTTCTACAATATCAATTGACTGAAGAGATTTGGGTTTATTTATGGGCTCTTTGTTCTATTCCATTGGTCTATGTGCCTGTTTTTATGCCAGTAACATGTTATTTTGATTACAGTGGCCTTTTAATACAGTTTGATATCAGGTATTGTGATCCTTCCTACTTTGTTCTTCTTTCTCAAAATTGAAGCTGCTATTCGGGGTCTTTTATGGTTCCATATAAATTTTTTAAACATTTGTTCTATATCTGTGAAATGTGTCATTGGTACTTTAATAGAGATTGCATTGAATGCATAAATTGCTTTGGGTAATATGTGTATTTTGATGATGTTAATTCTTCCAATCCAGGAATATTATATAAGCTTCCATTTTTTAGTGTCTTTCTTGATTTCCTTTTTCAGTTTTGTGTAGTTTTCTGAATATAGGTCTTTTATCACCTTGGTTAGATTTATTCCTAAGTAGTTCATTTTTCCTGTTGTTATATCAAGTAGGATTCCCCCTGATTTCTGCTTCTGATACGTTGTTGTTGGTGTACAAAAATGTTTTTGATTTCCTATTTTTAAGATTTTATTATTTATTTTTAGAAAGAGGGAAAGAGAAGGAGAACGAGAAGGATAGAATCATCAATGTGTGGTTGCTTCTCACCCTCCCCATGTGCTCTGACTGGGAATTGAACCACTGAACTTTTGGTGCATGGGCTGGCACTCAATCCTCTGTGTCACACACCAGCCAATGCCATATTTGACTTCTCAATATTGACTTTGTATCCTGCTGTTTCACCAAATTTACTTATTAGTTCACTTAGTTTATTGGTGGAGTCTACGGGATTTTCTATATACACTATGATGTGATCTGCCAAATAGGACAGTTTTGCTTCATTTTTTTCCAATTTGCATGCCTTTATTTCTTCTTCTTGTCTGATCCCTGTGGCTAGTTCTTCCAATACTATGCTGAATAGAAGTGGTGAAAGTGGACTTCCTTGTCCTGTTCCTTATCTTAGTCGGAAAGCCTGTAGTTTTGCCTACTGAGTATGATGTTGGCTGTGGGTTTGTCATTTACAAATGTTGAGGTATGCTCCCTCTACTCCCACTTTGCTGTGTGCTTTTATGATAAATGAGTGCTGTACCATATCAAATTATTTTTTCTGTGTCTATCAGGTATGATCATGTGTTTTTTGTTTATCTTTTCATTTATGTGATGTATCATGTCTATTGAAATGTGAATATGTTACCAGCCTTGCATCCCTGGGGTCAATCCTACTTGAACATGGTGTATGATGTTTTCAATGTATTGGTGGATGCAGTTTGCCATCATTTTGTTGAGGATTTTATTGTCTATGTTCATCAATGATATTGGACTGTAGTTTTCTTTCTTTGTTATCTCTGTCTGTTTTTGGAAGTAGGATGATGGTAGCTTCATAAAAGAGGTTTGGAGTCTTCCCTCTTCTTATATTTTTGGAATACTCTGAGTCAGATAGAGGTTAGCTCGTCCTTGAATGTTTTGTAAACTACTCCTGTTTAACAGTCCAGTCCAGGGATTTTGTGTGCCAAGAGTTTTTTGCTTACTGCCTCAATTTCACCATCTGTTATCAGTATGTTCAGATTTTTGCTTCTTCTTCATTCAGTTTTGGGAGATAATATTTGTCTATAAATTAGTCCATTTCACCCAGGTTTTCAAATTTCTTGGCATATTATTGTTCTTTGTAATTTCTTACAATTCTTTTTTTTTTTTTTTTTTGGTGTCTGCAGTAACCTCTCCTATTTCATTTCTCATTTTGTTTATTTGGACCCTCTCCCTTTTTTTCTTGATAAGTCTGCTTAAACACATGTCAATTTTGTTTATTTTTTTTTTTCAGAGAAATAGCTCCTGGAATTATTGATCCTTAGAATTCTGCTTTTAGTCTTTTTGTCATTTAATTCTTCTCTGATCTTGGTTGTTTTCTTTCTCCTACTCACTCGACTTTGTNTTTTTGGTGTCTGTAGTAACCTCTCCTATTTCATTTCTCATTTTGTTTATTTGGACCCTCTCCCTTTTTTTCTTGATAAGTCTGCTTAAACACATGTCAATTTTGTTTTTTTTTTTTCAGAGAAATAGCTCCTGGAATTATTGATCCTTAGAATTCTGCTTTTAGTCTTTTTGTCATTTAATTCTTCTCTGATCTTGGTTGTTTTCTTTCTCCTACTCACTCGACTTTGTTTGATTTTCTTTCTCCAGGTTTTGTAGATTTAGGGTCAATTTTTTATTTGAAATATTTCTATTTTCTTAGATAGGCCTGTATTACTATGAAGTTTTCTCTCAGGACTGCCTTCACTGTGTCCTGTATGTTTTGGAATGATGTGTGTTCATTTACATTTTTTCTAGAAACTTGATTCTTTCTTGATCTCATTCTCAACCCCTGCATTCTTTAATAGCATGCTATTCTATCTCTACAAATTGAAGTGAATTTGGATTTTTTCTTTGAATTTCGTTTCTAGTTTCAGACCCTTCCTGTCTAAAATAATGTTTGATATTATTTGCTTGATGTTAAATGCTTGATACTATTTGCTTGATGTTATTACCAGGCTAGATATGTCCTATCATGTAGTCTATCTTTGAAACTATTCCTTGTGCAGTTGAAAAGAATGTGTAACGTGCTGCTTTGGGATGAAAGATTTTATGTATATTATAATCAGTTAAGTCCATCTGATCTAGGACATTATTCAATGCCACAGATACTTGTTGATATTTTGATATCATGTGATGTAGGGCATTGATTCAATGCTACAAAATATTTGTTGATATTTTGTTTGGAAAAGCTAGATACTCTTGAAAGTGAGGTTAAAATCCACTACTCCATCTGTGCTGCTGTCTGTACCTTTCCTCTAATATTTGGATACTCTTGGTTTGAATACATATATGTTTACAATATTTATGTCTTTTCTTAAATTTAATTATTGTTCAAGTACAGTTTTCAGTCTTTTACTCCCATCCCAGTCCACCCCTCAGTGTTTCAGACCTCCTTCCGATTTCTACACCCCTTAGTTGTTGTCCATGTGTCTTTTATACTACTTCCTCTGAATCCTTCACCTTCACCCCCCTGAAATGTCCTCCCCTCACTCCTCTGATCACTGTCCCCCTGTTCTCTATTTCAGTGGCTTTGTTTTTATTTTGCTTGCTTGTTTGTTTTGGTGTTTAGCTTCCTGTTAAAGGTGAGATCATATGGTATTCGTCTTTCAATGCCTGGCTTATGTAACTCAGCATAATGCTTTTCAGTTCCATCCATGCTGTTGCAAAGGGTAGGAGCTCTTTCATTCTTTCTACTGCACAGAATTCCATCATGTATACGTACCATGAATTTTTGATCATTCATTTACTAACGGGCACTTAGGTTACGTCCAGCTTTTGGCTATTGTAAATTGTGCTGCTATGAACATTGGGGTGCATAGGTTCTTTTGGATTTGTGTTTTAGGGTTCTTAGGATATAATCCAGGCAGTGGAATTGCTGGGTCAAAAGGCAGGTCCATTTTTAGTTGACTGAGAAAAATTAAATACTGTATTCCACAGTGGTTGTAACAGTCTGCATTCCAACAACAATAGATTAGGGCCCCCTCTTCTCCATATCCTCTCCAACACTTGTTGTTTGTTGCTTTCTTTATGATGGCCATTCTGACATGTGTAAACTGGTATCTCATTGTGGTTTTAACTTGCATCTCTCTGATAGCTAGTGATATTGAACATCTTTTCATTTGTCTCTTGATCTTCTGTATGTCCTCCATGGAGAAATGTCTGTTCAAATCCTTAGCCCACTTTTTATTTGGGTTGCATGTCCTTTTAAGTGGAGTTGTGCAAGTTCTTTGTATATTTTGGTGATTAAACCTTTGTCTGAGGTATCATTGGCAAATATGTTTTACCATACAGTTGGATCTCTTTTTATTTTAATACTGTTTTCTTCAGCTGTGCAAAAGCTTTTAATTTTGATGAGATCCCATTTCTTTATTCTTTCCTCTATGTCCCTTGTTCTAGAGGACATATCTGTAAAAAAGTTCCTGCATGAAATATCTGAGATTCTTGTGCCAGTGTTCTCCTCTAGGACTTTAATGGTATTATGGCTTATATTTAAGTGTTTTATCCACCTTGAATTTATTTTAGTGTATGGTGTAAATTGGTGCTTGTGTTTCTTTTTCTTCTTCTTCTTTTTTTTTGCACGTAGCTGTCCAGTTCTCCCAACAAAATTTGTTGAAGAGGCTATTATTAGTCCATTTTATGTTTCTGCCCCCTTTGTCGAATATTAATTGGCCATAGATATTTGGATTTATTTCGGGAATCTCTGTTCTATTCCATTGGTCTATGTGCCTATTTTTATTCCAGTTCCAGCTGTTTTGATTACAATGGCCTTGTATACAGTTTGGTTTCAGGCATTGTGATCCCTCCTACTTTGTTCTTCTTTGCCAAAATTGCAGCTGCTATTCACGGTCTTTTGTGGTTCCATATAAGTTTTTGAAGTGTTTGTTCTATGTCTGTGGAATATGCCATTGACACTTTAATAGGCATTGGATTAAATCTGTAAATTGCTTTGGGTAGTATGGACATTTTTTTTTTTAAATATTTTTTATTTTATTTATCTTTAGAGGGGAAGGGAAGGAGAGAGGAAGGAAACATCAATGTATGGTTGCTTCTGGTGCATCCCCTGCAGGGAACTGACCCCTGCCGGAAACTGGCCTGCAACCCACGCATGTGCCCTGACTGGGAATCGAACCACGATCGTCTGGTTCGCAGGCCCGCGCTCAATCCACTGAGCTACACCAGCCAGGGCTACATTTTGATGATGTTAATTCTTCCAATCCATGAACACGGTATATGTTTGCATTTGTTTGTGTCTTCCTTGATTTCTGTCTTCAGTGTTGTGTAGTTTTCTGCATACAGGTCTTTAACCTCCTTTTTAGGTTTATTTCTAGGTTTTGGGGGGGGAGTTGGTGTATCGAATGGGATTTTTTCCTTGATTTCTGCTTCTGCTTTTTCATTGTTGGTATATAAAAATGGCTTTGATTTCTGGATATTGACTTTGTATTCCGCTGTTTTGCCAAATTTATTTATTGTGTTGAGCAATTTTGGGGTGGAGTCTGTAGGATGCTCCATGTAAACTATCATGTCATATGCAAAGAGTGACAGTTCTGTTTCCTCCTTTCTAATTTGGATGTCTTTTATTTTATTTTCTTGCCTGATTGCTGTGGCTAAAACTTTCAATACTACATTGAATAGAAGTGGTGAAAGTGGACAACATTGTCTTGTTCCTGATCTTAGTGTAGGAGATTTTAGTTTTTGCCCATTGAGTATGATGTTGGCTCTAAGTCTGTCATATATGGTCTTTATTATATTGAGGAATGCTCCTTCTATTCCAACTTTGCTGAGTGTTTTTATCATAATTGGGTGTTGTACCTTATCAAAAGCTTTTTCTTCATCTATTCACATGATCATATGATTTTTGTCATTGCTTTTGTTTATATGATATATTAAATTTACTGATTTGTGAATATTGAACCATCCTTGCATCCCTGGGATGAATCCCACTTGGTCATGGTGAATGATCTTTTTAATATATTGTTAGATGCAGTTTCCCAATATTTTATTGAAGATTTTAGCGTCTATGTTCATCAGCAATAGTCCCTGAGGTGTTCTTTCTTTGTTGTATCTTTATCTGGTTTTGGGATTATGATGATGTTAGCTTCAAAAAAAGAGTTTGGATTCTTCCATCTTTTGGATTTTTGCAATAGTCTGTAAAGAATAGGGGTTAGGCCCTGGCTGGTGTAGCTCATTGTGTTGAGTGCAGGCCTGCAAACCACATGATCGAGGTTCGATTCCCAGTCAGGCACATGCCTGGGTTGGAGGCCGGTTCCCAGCAGGAGACTCACTAGAGGCAACCATACATTGATGTTTCTCTCCTTTCTCTTTCCCTTTCCCTCTAAAGATAAATAAATAAAATCTAAAATAAAAAGTAAAAATAAATAAATTGTTAAAAAATACACCTTAAAAAAAGAATAGGGGTTAGCCCTTTCTTAAATGCTTTGTAGAATTCTCCTGTGAAAACATCTGGTCTGGGGCTTTTTTCAGGAGATTTTTGATTACTGCTTCAATGTCATTTTCTGTTTTTGGTCTATTCAGGCTTTCTGCTTCTTCTGAATTTAGTTTTGGAAGATTATATTTTTTCCTAGAAATTTGTCTATTTCTCCTAAGTTTTCACATTTCTTGGCATATAGTTCTTCATAGTAATTATTTACAATCCTTTGTATTTCTGTGGTATCAGTTGTAATCTCTCCTCTTTCATTTCTGATTGTGTTTATTTGGGTCCTCTCTTCTTTTCTTGTTGAGCCTGCTCAAAGGCTTGTAGATTTTGTTTATCTTTTCAAAAATCAGTTCCTGGGTTCATTGATCCTTGGAATTGTGCTTTTAGTCTTTATGTCATTTAATTTTGCTGTGATCTTGGTTATTTCCTTCCTTCTACTTGCTCTGGGCCGTCATTTTTATTGTTCCTCAAGTTATTGTAGGTGTAGGGTCAGTTTGTTTGTTTGAAATGTTTCTATCTTTTTTAGGTAAGCCTGTGTTGCTATGAACTTCCCTCTCAGGACCGCCTTCCTGTGTCCCATAAGTTTTGGGTTGTTGTGAGTTCATTTTCATTTGTTTCCAGAAAGTTTTTGATTTCTTCCCTAATATTATTCTCTATCCATTCATTGTTTCACAGCATGCTATTCAATATTGATGATTTTGAGTGTTTTGGTCTTTTCTCTTGTGGTTGGTTTCCAGCTTCAGTCTCTCGTGATCAGAGAAAATGCTCAGGATGATTTCAATTTTCTTAAATTTGTCGATGCTTATTTTGTGTCCTATCATTTGGTCTATCTTTGAAAATGTTCTATGTGCATTTGAAAAAAAAATGTGTATTTAACTTCTTTGGGACTAAGAGTTCTAAATATATCAGTTAAGTCCATCACATCTTGGACTTTGTTCAATTCCACAATATCTTTGTTGATATTTTGTTTGGAAGATTTGTTTATTTTTTACAGTGCGGTGTTAAAATATCCAACTATAATTGTTTTGCTGTCAGTATCTGTCTTGAAGTCCTCTAAGATTTTCTTTATATATTTGGGTGCTCCTATGTTGGGTGCATATATATTTACAATGTTTTTGTTTCCTTGGTGGATTCTTCCCTTGAGTATTATAAAGTGACCTTTTGGGTCTCTTTTCATGGCCCTTTTTTTTGAGACTATTTTGTCTGATACGAGTATTGCTACCCCGGTCCATTTTTCTTTTCCATTTCTTTGGAAAATTTGTTTCCAGCCCCTCATTTTTAGTGTGTGGAGGTCTTTTTTCCTTTGGTGGGTCTCTTGTAGGCAGCAAATGTGTAGGTAATGCTTTCTTATCCATTCAGCTATTCTATGTCTTTTGATTGAAGCATTTTAGCTTTGTGCAGTGGCAGTATCGTAGCCAATGAGGTTTATCCGAGGCACGATTATTGCTAATTGATTGAAGCATTTAATTCATTGATATTTAAGGTTATTATTGATAAATAGATATTCATTGTCATTTTTATACCTGTGTTTCTCATTGTATCCCTCTTTTCCTTCCTTTCCTTAAAGCAGTCCTGTTAGTATTTCTTGCACAGCTGGTTTGATGGAGATGTATATTTTTAGACTTCTTTTGTCTTGGAAGCTCTTTATTTGGCCTTCTATCTTGACTGAAAGACTTCCTGGATAAAGTAGCCTTGGTTGAAGGCCTCTGGTTCTCATTACTTGGAATATTTCTTGTCATTCTCTTCTTGCTTGGATTGTTTCCATTGAGAAGTCAGCAACTAACCTTATTGGGGTTCCCCTGTACCTTACTTCTTTTTCCTCTCTTGTTGCCTTTAAGATTCTTCCTTTGTCTTGAAATTTTGCCATTTTCATGATGATGTGTCTTGAAGTGGGCCTCTTTGGGTTTCTCTTGATTGGGACTCTCTGTGTTTCCTGGATTTGTGTGACTTTTCCTCTCATCAAATTAGGGAAGTTTTTCATCAGTACTTTTTCCAGTAGATTTTCTACCCCTTGCTCTTCTTCTTTTCCTCCTGGTATCCTTACTTTTCAGATATTATTATGTTTTATATTGTCTTTCATTTCTCTTAATCCATCTTCATTTTTGCTGAGCCTCTCTTAATTTTCTTCCTCTTTCCTGAAGTTTTTTTCTACTTTGTCTTCCAACTGGCTGATCTGTCTTTCTGCTTCCTCGATCTTCCTTTTGATTCCTTTCACTGTGTTCTTGAGCTCTGAAATTGTATTCTTCATTTCCTTTTTGTCATTTCTGATAGTTTCTATTTCCTGTTTTTATGTTGATATAGTTTGCAGAGAGTTCATTGTAGCTCCCCTGTAGTTTCTGGTAGCTCATTGTCAGCTCTTTGAACTTCCTGATAACCAGTGCTTTGAATTCAATATCTGATAGCTGACTTGCCTCTATTTCATCTATCATTTTTTTCTGAGGCTTCCTCCTTTTCTTTCATTGGGGGGTAGGGGGTTGTTTCTTTGTCTTCCCATTGTTTGTGAGACTCTTCTTGTTAGCTTCAGCTTCTTAAATTGATTTTTTTTGGCCCCCTGGATTTATGGTGTGAACTTCTGTGGTATAATACCTGTGAGATTCAGTGGTGTAGTCTCCTTGATCTCCCCAGCTCACTGCTCTTGGGCTATCCTTTAGGATGGCTCTGAGTTTGTTTTTGGGTTTTTGTTCTTTCTTCCTCTTCTTTTTTGGGTGGTCCTTCCCACCAGCTGGTGAACTGATGGTCCCTCTGTCCACTACCCATTTTCATTTGCTGTGCTGGTGAGGGCTGGTTGCGTTGAAGCTAGTTCTTCTTCGTGTATAGGATTTTGAGGATTCTCTTTTGTTCTTGTTCAGTTGTTTGCCCTCAGTAGTTTCTCCACTGTTTGGTTGTATTTTCAGATAGGTCTTTGGCTGAGATTTGTGTGGTTTCTATTCCCTCCTCCACGTTTTTCTGTCGTTATCTGTTGGTGGTCCCTTTGTTGTTGGATATCCTCTTTCTTTGGATATCCTGATGTTCATCACGTCCACCTTCTCTTTGTTTGTTTGTGATCAGTTGGAGGGGAAGGCAAACTGGTTTATGAGAGCAGGAGAGTATTTTATGATATTTACAGTAGCAGCCAGTAGAGAATAGATAGGTATGACTATGTACAGTGATAACCGTAATCTTCAACCCAACTAGCCACTTTTTCGAAGTGATGAAAAGAAGATAAGGCTCTTGTTGGGGAGGGAAGGTTTGTGATTTGGATCTAGAAAGGAGTGAGGTTGAGGGAGGTCAGATTCTGAGGTAAGGTGAGAATAAAAGATGATAAATATGTGTACTGTGAGAGAGAATAGAGTTAACTCCTACCGTATTGTATTTCAGACAATAATGAATTTGGCTAAGATCCGGGTGTGGGGGGTTGTGTAGTATTTACAATAGTATGTAATAGCTATTATTTATAATAATATTAGAGCAACAATCATATGACAGAATCTATGATATACCAAGATTGGGGAGTATTGGACCTTCAATAGTGTGCTAACTTGGCAAGGGGAAGTAAAGAACAGTAAATTAGCAATGCACTATGATTGAGGGGACAGGGCACAGGGGAAACCTGTCAAATGATACAATATATTCAGCCAAGGTAAAGGAAAGGGAAGGAATACAGAGATACTATTGAAATGAAAGATGTAAGAATAATGAAAAATAATGAAAAATACAAATATGCAGTAACTTGTAATTTTTCTGTTATAGCAAAGTGAATTTTGTCTCTCTGTCTCTACTGTCGGGATGTCTCCTCTTCAAGTCCAACTCTTGTCTTTTCATCATTCCAAGTCTTTTGTCTCACTTGGGGTGTAGAGGGGAGTGAAAAGAAATTTTTAAAAAGGCAACAGAAGGGAGGGAAAATTGGTAGATTTGGAAAGAAAGGAAGAAGGATTAAAACTAGAACGAAGAAGAGAGGTTAAAAGTATTGAAAGGTAAAACAATAATAAAGTTTAAAAATTAAAGATTATTTTTAAAAACGGAAAAAAAATTGTTGGCTTCCAGCTGGTCACATCTTTTCTTCTGGTCACACTAGCTGCAACAGTCTGAGGGGCGATTGGTGTGGCCTTTCTCCCTTCTCGGTAAACTCAGCCATCTCTTGAGTTTTCTCCCAACATCCAGACCTGTGCCTCTCCCCAGTGCCCCACTGAGAGCAGACTTTCCCTAGGATTCACTGTCCTGGCCTGGAGTGTGGGCACGTGCTCCCAGCCAGGCTTCTCTGGTCCAACAGGCTTGGGCTTGAACCTTTCCCAGTGCTATGGGGGATCACCAGGGGGGGAAGGGTGCTCTCATTTCTCCCAAGCCAGCAACCACTGACTGCAAGGGTGATCAAATCTCTCTGTTTTGCTTCCCAATGCCCACTCCTCTCTCTGACACTCCAAGAAAACAGATCTCTCCTGGAGTTTTTCAAACTGCAACCGCTGGGTAGTGAGGTAGCTGATGACTGGCTCTCTCCCAAGGACCTTGCTGCCAGCCCTCAGCTCCCAGAGACCAAGGCAGATTGGCCTGCCCTAGGCCCTGTCACACCAGGCAGAGAGCCTGTGGCCTTTGTGCTGTTCCCTTGGACCTCATTGACCTGCAGCCATCTCCACTCCTCACCATCTGGTCATTCAGAGTCTGCTCCAATTTCTGGAGTTTTACTTTCCTATATGCTGGATCCCTGTTGGCTATCTACTGAGCTCCTCCACTGATCAACCCGGTTTTTCTCCAGTGCATTGAAGGAAGTGAAATCTTTTGTACTACTCCACCACCATCTTCCCTTAAGTCCTATTTATGTCTTCTTCCCTTGGGTATTATGACATGTCCTTCAAAGTCTCTTATTTTTTGGCCTTTGTTTTGAAGTTTATTTTGTCTGATACGAGTATTACTACACTAGCTTTTTTTCCTGCTTATTTTCATAGAATATTTTTTCCAACCCCTCACTTTCAGTCTTCGTAGGTCTTTATTCAGAGGTGGGTCTCATATAAGCAACGTGTGTGTGTGTGTGTGTGTGTGTGTGTGTGATGTTTTTCTATCTATACAGCTACCCTTTTTCTTTTGATTGGGGCATTTAATCCATTAACATTTAAGGTTATTATTGATAGGAACTTGTTTACTTTTCTTAGTTTGCACCTGCATTCCTCTTTCATGCACTCTTTTTCTTCATCTTTCTTTTTAATTTTTAAAATAAATACACATATTTTTACTTAATTGTTCGAGTACAGTTTTCTGTCTTTTACTCCCATCCTAGCCAACACCCCCAGCCCTCCCCACCTCCCTCCCATTTCCACCCCCTTAGTTTTTGTCCATTTGTCCTTTATACTTGTTCCTGTAAACTCTTGCCCTTTCCCCCTGAAATTCCCTTGTCTACAGCCATAGCATCCTGAATGCTCTGCATCTCATCTTCCTCTTCTTAAAGCATTCCCTTTAGCTCATTTTGCATTGCTGGTTTGGTGAAGTTGTGTGTATTCTTTCATTCTTCCTTTGTCTGGGGTATTCCTTATTTCCCTTGTCCTTTTAATTGAGATCTTGGTTTCAAGCCTTTGCTTTTCATTACTAAAATATTTCTTACCATCCCCTTCTGTCTTATAGTGTTTCTGTTGAGAAATCAGCTGCTAGCCTTATTGGAGTTCACTGTGTGTTATTTCTTGTTTCTTCCTTGCTGCTTTGAATATTTTCCTTTTACCTTTAAAACTTGGCATTTTAATTATGATGTGTCTTGGAATAAGCCTCTTTAGGTTCATTTTTATTGGAACCTTCTATGCTTCCTAAACTTGTATAGCTTTTCTCCTCTACAAGTTATGGAAGTTTTCTGACATTAATTTTTCAAACAGGGTTTTTATTCCTAGTTCCTTTGATTCCCCTTCTTTGCTGTGATTCCAATGTTGTTGTGTTTCATGTTCTCTTGTAATTTTCTTAAATAATCTTCATATTTTTAGCCTTTTTTCATGCAGCTTTACTACCTGTGTGTTTCTTTCTACCTTATCTTCCCCTCAGTAATTCTGTTCTCTGCTTCATCCAGCCTGCTTATACTCCTTTAGTGAATTTTTATTTCAGATATTGTATTATTAATTTCTTCTTCGTTCTTGTTTATAGTTTCTATTTCCCTTTTAATACTATTGTAGTTCTCACTCATTTCTTTGTAGTTGTCTGTGAATTCCTTGAGCATTCATATAACCATTCTTTTTAATTCTGATCTGATAGTTTGCTTGCCTCCACTTTATTTAGCTCTTTTACTGGGGATTCTTTCATTACTTAAATTGCGGGTTGTGTCTTTATCTACCCATTATAGGTAACCTTTTGTTTGATTCTGTGATTCCAGATGCTCTATTTTGGCAGCTTCTTCATAAGGTGAAGTTATGTAGCAGGAGTTCCATGGAACTCAGTGGTATGGTCTCTTTGATCTCATTATCTGGATACTCTCAAATTGCCCATATTTCTGTTTTTGTGTGCTCTCTTATTATACTTGGGATTTACCTGTTGGTGGCTTCTTTGCTGGTATGTTCTCTCCTCCAGTGAGTTTACTGGTTTTCACAACTCTCACCTTAACTCGTATATGATCAAGGACAGAGCAAATGCAAATTGGAGTAAAACAGTGGAAGAGTATTCTGTGGGATTTAAAGTACTAGCACGTAGAGAACAGGTAGGAGATCTTTTGGAGAAGTAGAGCAATAACCATGATATTTCACCCAACTAGACACTTTTTATAAAAGGTGAAAAAAGATAAGACTCTTATTAGAAGGGAAGAAGATTGTGAGATTACTTTAGGAAGCAGAATGATTACGCAAGGTTTGATGGTGAGATACAGTAAGAGTAAGGGGTAGAAACTTGGCATAGTGTGCAAGAGAATGACGTTAACCACAACAGTTATAAATATCAGGACACTGGTGAAATGGATTAAAACCAGGAAAGAGTGCTGTGTGGGATTTGGAACAACAAAAATATGGTAAGGAGTATATAATCTAAATAAAAACAATAAAAAGTGAATGACCAGATGATGGAAGCAAGATAGGTGGGACTAGAGTCCACTTCCCCCAGTGCATGGATGGAACACCTAATCAATCTTCTGAGGAGCAGAGTGAACAGCCAGTGGTATCTCAGCATATATTAAGGTGGGAGGCAAAAACTGTAGTGGACATGGAAAAATCAGATGATAAGGAGATTGTTTTGGGACAATAAGGTTCCTGGGACTAGCAAGGGGACCAGGGCAGCTGCAGCCCCAGACCTGGCACCCACCAGATCTGCAGCAGGATTCTTGAGGGAGAGCCAGTGAATGGCTCCCTTCCACCCCCATTAAACAAGGAGGCTGGAGCAGCACCAGGATGGACCTGGATGCTTGAGGTTGCTGGGAGGAATAGGGACAAAATGGCAAACACATGGGGGCAGTGTGCACCTGCCAGCTGGGAATAGCTGGGCTCTGATGGACCCTGAGCCAGATAGTCCCTGGCCTGTTTGGAGAGTTTTGCTGTGTGAGAGGCCAGGCACTTGTTTGGGGGGCACGCTTGAATAGAAGGAATTTTTTTAATTTAAAAAAAGAGGCACTTGGTGGCTATTTAGGGAATTCTCCCCCAGCAGTCACCCCTGCCTCTCCCGGCTGCACCTGTGCAGCCTCCACAGTCTTGATCTTGGGCCCGCCTCTGCTTCTAGGACCCTATCCCCCAACTTCAGTGGCAGAGGGTGCCCAACCACTACGGAGACCCCAGTGGTGTGCCACTGACCCAGCTGCAGCAATGGAGGCCAGTGTGGGCCATACATCAATTCCCTATGACTGCACTCCCATTGCAATAGCACTGGTGAGTGCTCACATTCTAGGCTCCAGTTTTGTGTACACTGAAACCTACAGCCCAGAGAGTGCCCATACCCCCCAGCAGCAGAATCTGAGCACTCACACCCCCAGTCCCAGTGAAAGAGACCACCTGACCCCACCATCCAAAGGTACAATGTGCCAGACCCCACCACCCCTGGCACAGCAGCAGAGAAGGCACGTGCCTGTATCAGCCCCAATATCCATAGTGGAGCCCATGGAAAACTGGCTCACTAAGAGAAAGGCAGAGACACCCCACAGAGAACAGCAGCAGGATTCAGGGAGTCAGCAATCCCCAGAAAGACTTAACTCAGTGGGGGAGCTGAACTATCCTGAAAATACTCTGAGAGTCCCTAGCATCAAGATCAGCAAAGAGAGAGAAGGGGGTATGTGAGTTGCCCAAATTGGTTTACCCCCCAAAACAGGACAACTGGTGGACTGAAGGCATACACCAGGTGTAGAAGTGCACTGGGGACTGGGCAGCAACCTGAGGGACTAAGCTGGAGGCTGGGAAGCTGCAAAGAGGGCAGCTCATATCTGGCCCCCATCCCCCCAAAACCACAGGAACAGAGAAAAGCAAAACCAATCTCTCCTCAGCCTGCTGCAGCCAAGAAGACCAACAGAACTGGCTTGCCCAGTTTAAAGCTAACAGGAGACTTTCTTTCCTTCCCTCCTTCTTTCTTTCTTTCTCTCTTTCTTTCTTTCTTCCCACAAGTGAGACAATAAAATCTGGAGCTGTGAAAGGACCAAAGTTAGACCCTAAGACAGATCATACCAACAACAGAGACAATGAGACAAACTTCAATTTGCTATTCCAGACAACTTGCAAGTTACTGTGTATTTGTATTATTATATTGTTTCATTATTTTTACATCTTTCATTTTATTAGTTTTATTTAGTTTCTCTTTTTTTGGCTTAGTCCTATTTGCTTTGTTTGTTAACTGCATTGTTTGACTGGTTTTCCTTATTATCTTTTTCATAGTGTATTTTTAACTTTCTGTCTATCACTCCACTTGTGTTCAAATAGCACACTGCTCTAGGTCATGTATTTCCTCTACTTGTTATTCAGATCACATATAGTCTGTTATATGATTGTTGCTCCATTATTGTTATACTACAGAGCACCACTGCCCAATCTTAGCTCACTTCACTGTTTCTGGAATTTTATTACTGTTGTGGTTAACTCTATTCTCTTGCACATTTTACTTATTTTCTAGCCTTTATACTCACTATATCTCATAATCTGACATCACACAAGCTCACTGCATTTCAGAACCAACTCACAATTCTTCCCCTTCATGAAGAGTCTTATCTTTTTTCTATACTTTCCAAAAAGTGGCTACTTGGGTGAAATATCATGGTTAAAACAATACATATCCAAAGGATCTCTTATGTCTTCTCTAGAGGTTGGTACTTTGAAAAGTATAGATTACACTCCCAAGTAATGAAAACCAAAGGCCTGCAACCAGGCATACTCTATCCAGCAAGGAGCTCAATTCAAACTGAAGGCCAACTAAAGAGTCTCCTTGACAAGAGAATCCTCAAAGAATACAACTCCTCCAATTTAGCTGTGCAATAGATGCTAATGGGTCTGCTTTGAGAACAGGAAGAAAACCAGTGAGACAGAGAGGAACACAGGTATAAAAAATGTCAATGAATAAGTACCTATCAATAATAACCTTAAAAGTAAACGGATTAAATGCCCCAATCAAAACACATACAGTAGCTGAATGGATAAGAAATCATGACCCACACATATGCTGCCTACAAGAGACCACCTCAGGACAAAAAGCCTACACAGACTAAAATTAAAGGGCTAGAAACAAATATTCCAAGCAAATGGACAACAAAAAGAACACGAGATAGCAATACTCACATCAGACAAAACAAACTTCAAAAAAAGAGCCATAAAAACAGATCCAGAAGGTCACTTCATACTATTCAGGGGGAAAATTAATCAAGAATACATAAACATTGTAAATATACACACAACCAACATAGGATCACCTGAATATATAAAGAAAATCTTGGAGGACGTCAAGAAAGATATTGACAGGAACACAATTATATTAGGAAATTTTTAACACTCCACTGTCAAAAAAACACAAATTTTTCAAACAAAATATCAACAAAGATAGTGTGGCATTGAACAATGCCCTACAGAAATTAACTTAATGATATATAAAGAAACCTTTCATTCCAAAGATGGAAAATACACATTCTTACCCAATGTACATGGAATATTTTCAAAGATAGACCACATGATAAAACACAAAACAAGCCTCAACAATTTTGAGAAAACTGGAATCATATCAAGCATTTTCTATGACAACAAGGGACTGAATCTAAAAACAACCTCAAAAAAAACATTCAAACTCATGGAGATTGAATAGCATGCTCTTAAACAATGAATGGCTCAGGAGTTAGATTAGGGAAGAAATCAAAAAGTTTCTGGAAAGAAATGAAAATGAACTCACAACAACTCAAAACTTATGAGACACAGAGAAGACAGTCCTACGAAGGAAGTTTATAGTGATAGAGGTCTACCTAAAAAGATAGAAACAATTTAAATAAACAACCTAGCCCTATGCCTACAAGAACTAGAGGAACAACAACAAAGACACCGAAGAGCACATAGAAGGAAGAAAATAACCAAGAAAAGAAAACAATTAAATGACAAAGAGACTAAAAGCACAACTCTAGGGATCACTAAATCTAGGAAGTGGTTCTTGGAAAAGATAAACAAAATAGACAAGCTTTAAGCAGGCTCATTAGGAAAGAAGAAGGGAGGACCTAAGTAAACACAATCAGAAATTAAAAAAGGAGAAATTATGACATACTAGAGGAACACAAAGGATAGTAAGAAATTACTGTGAACAACTACATACGAAAAAAATTTAAAAACTAGGTGAAATATACAAGTTTCTAGAAAAATAGAATCTTCCAAAACTCAGTGAAGAAACAGAAAGCCTAAGCAGACCAATAACATCTGACAAAATTGAAAAAGTAATCAAAAAGCTTCTGACACACAAAAGACCTGGACCAGGTAGTTTCACAGAAGAATTCTAGAAAGAATTTAAGGAAGAGCTAAACTCTATTTTCCACAGATTATTTGAAAAAAAAAATTGAGATGAAAGACTCCTAAACTTTGTTTGTGAAGTCACTATCAATCTAATTTAAAAAAACAGATATAAAGACATAACAAAGAAAGAAAATTTCAGACCAATATTGCTGATGAACTTAGATGCTAAAATCCTCAACAAAATATCAGCAAAAAACATCCAACAATACATTAAAAAGATTATACACCATGATCAAGTGGGATTCATCCCAGGGATCCAAGGATGTTTCAATATCCACAAATCAGTAAATGTAATACATCGCATAAACAAAAGCAAAGATAAAAATCACATGATCATATCAATAGTTGTGGAAAAACATTTGATAAGGTACATCACCCATTTATAATAAAAACACTCAACAAAGTAGGAATAGGAGGGGTATTCTTCAATATAGTAAAGGCTGTATATGAGACACCTACAGCCAACATTATACTCAATGGGCGAAAACTAATTTTTTTCCACTAAGATCAGGAACAAACCAAGGTTGTCCACTTTCACCACTTCTATTCAATATAGTATTAGAAGATTTAGCCACAGCAATCAGACAACAAAAGGAAATAAAAGGCATCCAAATCGGAAAGGAGGAAACAAAACCGTCATTGTTTGCAGATGACATGATAGTGTACGCAAAAATCCTATAGACTCCACCCCAAAACTGCTCGACCTAATAAATGAATTTGGCAAAACAGTGGAATACAAAGTCAATATCCAGTAATCAAAGGCACTTTTGTATACCAACAATGAAACAGCAGAAGAATATTTTTCTAAATTTTCATTTTATATAGCAAAAAAACCAAACAAACAAAAAAACTAGGAATAAACCTAACCAAGGAGGTAAAAGACTTGTATGCAGAAAACTATACAACACTGAAGAAAGAAATCAAGGAAGACACAAACAAATGGAAATGTATACCGTATTCATGGATCGGAAGAATTAACATCACCAACATGTCCATACTACCCAAAGCAATTTACAGATTCAATGCAATGCCTATTAAAATGCCAATGGCATATTTCACAAACATAGAATAAACACTTCAAAAATATATATGGAACCATAATTGATCCTGAATAGCAGCTGCAATTTTGAGAAAGTAGAGCAAAGCAGGGGGAATTACAATGCCTGATACCAAACTGTATTACAAGGCCACTGTAATCAAAACAGCCTGGTACTGGCACAAAAACAGACACACAGACCAATGGAAGAGAACACAGAGCCCATAAATAAAGCCAACACCCTATAGTCAATTAATATTTGACAAAGTGGCAACAAAATAAAATAGAATAAAGACAGTCTCTTCAACAAATGGTGTTGGAAGAACTGTACAGCTACGTGCAAAAAAATGAAACTTGAGTACTAATTTACACCATACATCAAAATAAACTCAAGATTGATAAAAGATTTAAATATAAACCGTGACATCATTGAAGTCTAGAGGATAACATTAGCAGGAAAATCTCAGATATTCTACGCAGCACCATTTTTACTGATATGTCCCCTAGAGCAAGAGACATAAAGGAGAGAATAAATAAATGGGATCTCATCAAAAATAAAAACTTCAGCATGGCTAAAGAAAGCAGTATTAAAATAAAAAGAGAACCAACTATATGGGAAAACATATTTGCCAATGATACCTCAGATAAGGGTTTCATCTCCAAAATATATAAAGAACTTACACAACTCCACTCCAGGAAGACAATCCAGTATAAAATGGCCAAATGCCTGAATCATCGCTTCTCCAAGGAGGACTTACAGAGGATCCAGAGACACATGAAAAGATGCTCAGCTTGGGGGGCAACTTTGCCCTCAAGTCCCCCAGTCTGCCACAGATGAAAGTAAACACTACCGACACATGATCTCCTTGGAGGGGAGAGGCGGCCAGTTTTTCAGAGGAAAAAGGCCTTGAGCCCCTTTCTCCAAGGGCTTTTATTGGGTTGTAATACACAGGAATACAGGGCAACAAGTATCAAACAGTAGATAATATTTCAAAGAAATCAAGGGATTAGTCTGAGTCAGTGTCTCTCAGGAAAGGGGGTTGTAGAAACTTTGAGAGACATACTCATTTCCTGATTGGACCCTTAACATATGAATGAAAGCACTCCTAGAAAATCAGGATTAAGAAGATTTTTAGGATTTTTTTCTTATGCTAGATTTACCCCGGATACTGCTCTAACAAGGCAAGGAGCTGCACCCCTCCCCATTAGGTTTTCAAGCTTAAGTAGATAGAGCCAGGAAGTGCTTCTCTCAAAGGACATGGGGACTCGGGCTGGGTCACATAGCCAGGGGACAAGGGTCCATTTCTCCCTCTTTGTCACAGCCCCCCCGCCCCAGTTCTTACTTTATGGCATCCCACGTGATCAAGTCTGGCTTAGGTTGCTTCTTGCTGTGGGGAGTCTTACCCATCATCAACATTGACCATGATTTGGCGTCAGGGTAAGGAAGCTGAGGCAGCATTTGCTAGTGAAGTCTATCTTTGTATCCTTTGGTTCACATCCCGGAGGTCGCTCACTCATTCTTAGCTATAGGGGGTTGTTACAACTCCTGAACCCAGGCAGATTATTTCCCAACACTCAGTATCATTAGCTGTCAGAGAGATGCAAATTAAAACCACAATGAGATACCTTGGTTTACACTGGTCAGAATGACCATCATAAACAAAGCAACAAACAAGTGTTGGAGAGGTTGTGGAGAAAAGCGGACCCTAGTTCAATGTTGGTGGGATTGCAGACTGGTACAACCTTTATAGAAAACAGTATGGAATTTTCTAAGAAAACTAAAAATGGACCTGCTTTTTGACCCTGCAATTCCACTATTAAGATTATATCCTAGGAACTCTGAAACACCAATCCAAAAGAACCTATGCACCGCAATGTTCATAGCACTATAATTTACAATAGTCAAGTGCTGGAAGCAACCTAAATGCCAGTCAGTAAATGTGTGGACAAAATACTGTGGTACATTTACACAATGGAATTCTATGCAGCAGAAAGAAAGAAGGAGCTCCTACTCTTTGCAACAGCCTGAATGGAACTGGAAAGCACTATGCTAAGCAAAATAAGGCAGGCAGTGAAAGACAAATACCATATAATCTTACCTCTAACAGGAACCTAAACAGCAAATCAAGGAAACAAGTAAAATATAACAAAATGCACTGAAATAGAGAACAGGCTGACAGTGACCAGAGGGGAGAGGAGAGGGAATTTCAGGGGAAAGGGAGAAAGGTTTTCAGGATCAACTATAAAGGACACATGGACAAAAACTAAGGGAGTGGAAATTAGAGGGAGGTGGGGAGCACTGCGGGGTGGGTTGGGATGAGAGTAAAAAACAGAAAACTGTGCTTAAACAAAAATTAAAATAAGTAAATTTATTTTTTAAAACTTTAAAGAAAGATGCAAATAAATGAAAGCATGTAACATCCCCATGGACTAGAATAATTGTCATCATCAAAATGTCCATGCTACCCAAAGTAATCTATATATTCAATGCAATCCCTCATAAAATAATGATGGCATAATTCACAGGTATAGAACAAAGAATTCAGAAATTTACACTGAACATTAAAAAATCCCAAATAGCTGTAGCAATTTTCAAAAAGAAGAACAAAGCAGGATAGATCACAATACCTGATACCAAACTGTATTACATGACCACTGTAATCAAAACAGTCTGGTGCTGACTTAAAAACAGGCTCACAGACCAAAGTAACAGAACAGAGAGTTGAAAAGTAAACCCAAATTTCTGTGGTCAGTTAACATTTGACTAAGTGGGAAGAAGTATAATATGGAGTAAAAATAGTCTCTCCAACAAATGGTGTTGGGAGATCTGAACAGCTACATGAAAAAAAAAAAAAAAAGAAAGAAACTCAATCACCAACTTACATCATACAGAAAAATAAATTCAAGGTGGATAAAAGACTTAAATATAACTTGTTACACCATACAAATCCTAGAGAAAATCATTGGCAGGAAAATCTCAGATATTCCATGCAGAAAATTTTTCACAGATATTTCTTCTAAAGCAAGGGACATAAAGAAAAGAATAAATAAATGAAACATCATCAAACTGAAAAGCTGCACAGCTAAAGAAATGTGCATTAAAATGAAGATAGAACCAACTATATGTGAAAACATATTTACTACTGAGTCCTCAGAGAATGGTTTGGTCTCCAAAATGAAGAAAGAATTCACAAGATCTACTCCAGGAAGATAAAAAACCCAACTACAAAAGGCGCAAAGGACTTGAACAGAAACTTCTCCAAGGAGGACATATAGAGGATCCAGAGACACATGAAAAGATGCTCACTATTGCTAGCTATCAGAGATATGCAAATTAAAACCACAGTGAGATACCACTTCAGACTAGCCAGGATGACCACCATAAACAAAGCAACAAACAAGTGTTGGAGAGGATGTGGAAAAAGGGAACCCTAGTGCAGTGTTGGTGGGATTGCAGACTGGTGCAGCCACTGTGGAAAACAGTATGGAATATCCTGAAACAACTAAAAATGGAACTGCCGTGTGACCCAGCAATTCCACTCCTTGGATTACATCCTAAGAACCTGAAAACACTAGTCCAAATGGACCTATGTATCCCGATGTTCATAGCAGCAAAATTTCCAATAGCCAAGTGCTGGAAGCAACCTAGTGCCCATCAGTAAATGAATGGACCAAAATACATGGTATATTTACACAGTGGAAAACTACACAGCAGAGAAAAAAGGAGCTCCTGCCCTTTCGGACAGCATGGATGGAACTGGAGAGCTTCATGTTAAGTGAAGTAAGCCAGGTGGTGAGGGACAAATACCATATTATTTCACCTTTAACTGTCACCTAAGCAATAAAAGACATAAGCAATCAAAATATAACCAGACATTTAAACTAAGAACAATCTGACAGTAACCAGATGGAATTTGTGAGGGGATATTGGCGGGAAGTGTTTTCAAGAACAAGTATAAAGGATACATGTACAAAACCAAGGAAGGGGTGGAACCAAGGTAGAGAGATGGGTTTATCTAGTTTGTGAGGGGTGTGGTGGGGCCTATATGTACACAACTGTAATTGAACAATAAAATGAATTTTTGAAAAAGTAAAAGACCTATAGTAGTGTGTTATTAGAATACAAGTAAAGTTAAAGAAGTAAAATTAAAATTTGATACGAAAGGAAGTATAAAGAACACCAATTAAACAATTGTATCAAACAAAATGCAAAAAATCTAAATGGAAAGAAGAAATATAAAAAAGAAGAAAAGTAAAAATAACAAAAAATGAAAATTCTGTTGGTGTCAAACTTCTTATTTCTTTTTGGATCTGCCTTTGGTCTTCAGCTTCAGGTCTTATTGTCTCACACTTTTTTTAAAGCCTTTTTCTGATTTTAAACCTGCCAGGTGGGTTTTTCTCCTCTTCCTGAATGCTGCAGGTGGCAATGGGCTGGGCTCCGTTTTCCATCTCCTTCTCAACTATAATTCACTCCACCGTGCAACTCTTGGATTAGTCTATGAGGTGCAGTGAGTGGGAGCAAATTGCCACCCACCTCCTCCTTCTTTGTTGGCCTGGGTGCTTCACACCTATTTCTTTCAGGGCAGTTTAGTTCCCCTATTGAATTAAGTCTCTCTAGGTTCTGCTACCCTTCTGAACCCCTGCTACCCCTCTTTGATCAGTCTGTGAAGTCCACTGAGTGGGAGCAAATCCTCCTCCATGTCCTCCCACTTCGTTAGCCTGGCCACTGCACATGAGTTGTCCCTCTACAACACCTGAGACCCTTTTTTGAGTGAATTCCCTGTTGTGTGGCTGGATGTTCCTATAAAGTACCTGGATTTCCACACAGACCAATTCTATCCAATCCAGAGACTATCTGGGTCACCGCCATTCACAGCTTATCTTTTTTGCCATCTCAAGGTGTCGCCTGGTTGTCCAATTTCCCTGGTATTGTCCTAGCCAGTGACCACAGTCCCAACCTGGGTATATAGCCAGCTGTGTGTCTCTTACTGCATCTTTATCCCTCCAGGGACTTTAAGCATACAGGTGTCTCCCAGAGGGAGTCTGTGAATTCAATGGTCTTCTTAGACCAGTGAAGCTCCTGTAGGAGGGAGCTTCTAAGTTACAATCACTGACCTAGCTCTCCTCCAAATTCCCTCCAGCACCTGTGGTCTCCAGAGAAGGGCACCGGCACCTTTCTGTTGGCCCACAAAATCTCATTACTGCCCAGTTTTAAACATCCTCTGCACATTTTGACTTCCAAAATTCATATCAACTGGAATTCCGATGACTGTTTCCTGTTTTTTGGAAGATCATCTAGGTCCCAGGAGCAAGTGGGTTAAGCTCCCACCTACCTTGCCACCATCTCCAGCTCCTCAGGTAAATCTTCATGAAAATGACATAAGCCCTGCCACTCACCACAGGTGTTAATGGCAAATTAATATTGAGATTTCTGAACAGAGCAAGCATTCCAAGTTTGCAGAATGAACACAGTAGGGATACAATGTCAATGTTTCCTAAGGATTTTACTTAGAAGCTCTGCTGCTGGGCTCCTCGAGATGCTGGAGGAAGGGATGGCATGTCTAACTTGTTGAGTCTTCCTAGGCTCCCCAATCCCTCTCAGCCAACTTTGTCTCAGATGCATTAAGTTGTCCTCTCTCCTCCTTACACTCTGGTAATATGGTCAGCCCTCCACATACTGTCCAAAATTGGACAGAGCAAAAGAGGAGCCACAAGATACCAGGATGCATTAGAAAAGTCTCTACCACCTGACAAAAACACAAAGGCATTATTAGGGCAAGAGTGCTCTAGTACAATTGTTCTTACAATATGACCCTTCCACCCTCTTAGGCACTTGTCAGAAATTCACATTTTGGGGATCCTCCATCCAAGACCTGCAGAAGTTCCAAGGTAGAGGTCCAGAAATCTGTGTATTAACAAGTTCACTTGCTCAAAACATCACCACCAGAGTCAATGAATAAAATTATACACATTAAAATTTGGCCTGAGTAAGCAAGGGTGATGATACATTTTCGACACCGTGGAACCCTAAAAAAACAAGTCACATAGGTCTCTCAGTCTAGAGGAGAAGGAGCTAAAAGTCAAAGCTGCAGTAGAAATTTTGTGGAAGGACAATGGCAAGCTGCCACCACCATCTTATGGAGAGAAAGAAAATAAGAATACTAATTCTGCTCCCTTGCCTTGCAAAAAAAACAAAAAAGACACAAAACATATGACTCAGTCAATAATATAAGCAGAAAAAAATTAATGCTCAAAAAGTGATTTCTCTTATGGAGAAAGAGAAGAGAGCCACTTTGGCAAGTTGGTGGGAGGCCAGATGGAATATGGCTATGGAAATGCTGGACTGAAGCCTTGGGAACACTGCCTTTGGAATGGTGGGTTCCCCTTCAGCAGCATGGCAGACTATAATGACATGTAGGATGGTGATAGACGGTACTAGATTCCATAACTTAAGTGGGAGAATTTAAATAAGAGTTAGAACTTCAGCTGTTATCTTGTTCAGGAGAAGCCATGGAAAGCCAATTTAAGATTTTTGCTTCCTTGGTAGGGATGTGTCTGACCTGCTTGTTTTGACACCATGGTAACAAAGCTTAGCCTATACATTATCTTTAGGATTTCAGATATACCTGGAATTTCATAGTCTCATGTTTTATTACAGTTCCAAAAATGGAGTAAAATATATGACAATATTGGAATAGCTCCTTTATCAACATAATCACATATACAAAACTGGTTTTATGGGCACTTGAATATTGCCTTATGTGGGTTTTGTTCCATTCTATAGGTTCCATTTGAACCTATGTTAGGATGATAAAAAATATATGAATTACAAAATGAAAGAGAGAGAAAAGGTTGCACTGGTGTTCCAAACAAGGTAGACAGCTCTATTGTAGCTATTTTTTCTCTTCTCCTGTAATCAAGTTTCAAAGGCCCTAATAGACAATGGCTAAGTTTTCCCAGATGGCGTCACACACGTGGGGGAAGAACAACCAGCTAAGCAGGCTGGGCAATTGTGACTAGGAATTATTTCCAACTGTCCATACATGAGACAGTAGACCTGACCAGATGAGGGCTGTAGACATGTGGAAGGTACTAGAAAACTGACAGTAAGCCAATAGAGCAAGCCTATCTGAGCACCAGTTTTGCAATCAGCATGTACATGTTACCTCTCATCTGTAGCTACATTTCCTATTCATTAGCTCTCTCGAGCCTGGCCCAATGTGAAATAAGTTAAACAAAGTCATGCTTTTCAGAAATTTATGTTATTGATTTTTTTCATGGTCACACTAGGACCCCAAGAGTTTTGCACTGGAATCATTCCCTGAGGCTGCATCCTAACCAGGTAACCTAACACTTAGGAAATGCCTCAGCCTGTGTCTAGCTTGGAGACTGATCACTGAGAGCATTAGAAATACATTTTGTTCAAAAGCAAATCCTGATATATAGGTGTAAACATAGAATTCAAAACATTCTTACCTTTACAGAAGGATTTTTTAGAGAATGTTGGTTAATGGTGTACTTTCTAAGTAAGAAACAGTTTACAAAGCTTGTATTCATACTGAACTTTTTCCCTGAGAACTCACTATTGTGTACAATTAAGTTTATAAGTACAACCACAGCATTAGAATCAGGCAATTTATATCAGTTAGTTTGTGTAAATAAATCACCGTTACACTGTGCCTTACAGTTAAAATGTCTCATAAGTGATTTTATAATAACACCTAATGAGGGAGCAGTCACTGTTCTCGTCATACATAAATGAAAAAACCTGAAGCTCAGTTCAGAAAAGTTAAGTCACTAGTTGAGGATCTCAGAGTTGTCATGCATGTGTTCATACTTTCCCCTCTGTTTGACTCTTTACTGTACAAAACCAAAGTAACTATGTGCCACACATTTGCTTGGGATTGTCTCGGTTTAAGCTTTTGTCCCTAGAATAAATTCATTATCGGTGTCTTCTTTTATTTTCTAAAGTGACACAGTTAGGATGAGAAATCATGGAATAGTGTTTCACACACTCCAAGACTTTTCATTCTGGGCAGATGGGGGTGGGTTGGGGGAAAGATCAAGGAGGCCTGGAAATACCTGATTGTTAAAAGTTTTTAAAACATTTCACCTATAAAATAACAGAAGTAAGCCACTATGGTGGACACATTTTTAGTACATTCTATCCACTACAGATGGAAAAAAAAAAGAAATTCCCATACCAACACCGAGTTTACACATTGTACACAACCCAAGGAAGCTTAGCCATCACAGTGCTTAAGACTTGTGGTTGCAATTAACTGAAAATCCAATTCAAAATGTTTTTACTTTTAAGTAAGTAAGTAGATAAGGAATACAAGGAAGTGCTGCACTGACTCGTGTAACTGAACAATCAGGGGAGAGACCAAGATTCTCCAAGCAGATATCAGGAAGTGATGTCATCATCTTTCATCTCTGCTTTATACTGTGTTTGACCTATTCCAGGGTCTTGACTGCTCCTTTGTAGTGCAGTGTTTTATGTTTTCACCACTCTTACAAATCTTCAGGTCTCCCTTATTCTGACCCTCCTTTCCTTCTCCACTCAAAGCATTCACAGTAGCTGGGTGAAAGCAATACTCGGATTGCCCCAATCTGAGCTGCAGCCCATATTCTGGACCTGGAAGTGGGATCCACCCAAATTATGGGGCTGATGAGTCTAGGAAGATTGGTTACCCAAAGGGAACCTGGGATACTAGTATGAAAGAAGCCACAGAACTTCACCTCACTCTGTTCTAAGTTGTCTAATTTATGTGCCACAAATAAATTAGAATTGTTCAAAGTATGTACTTACTTTCCATTTAATAAATCTGTGGTCTGTAATTATATCCCCTCTTTTATTCTCAATGTTGTTAATTTTTATGTTTTCCTTTTCTAGTATCCTTCTTGCTAGATATTTATCAACTTATTATTACTATTAAAGAACCAGGTATTTTAATTGATTTCCTTTATTGCTTTCTTTTTAATTTATTTTTTTCACATTTTTGTGCAAATATCTTTAATTTCTGGCTTAATAGAAGACAGCTAGACTTTCAGATCAACTTTTTTCTCTTTTATGCATTTTTTATTATTGTTCAAGTACAGCTGTCTCCATTTTCCACCACCACCTCCCCCCACCTCCCACCCTCAAACCTACCCCCCTTTGGCTTTGTCCATGGGTCCTTTATAAGTGCTCATTGATGACCATTCCGCTTCTTTCCCCTATTATCCCACGCACACCTCCCCTCTTGTTACCTTCAGTTAATTCGTAATTCCAATGTATTTTTTTATGTTTTGCTTGCTTCTTTTTTTTTGTTGATTAGGTTCCACTTAAAGGTGAGATCATATGGTATTTGTCTTTCATCACCTGGCTTATTTCACGTAGCACAATGCTCTCCATTTTCATCCATCCTGTTGCAAAGGGTAGGGGCTCCTTCTTTCTTTCTGCTGTGTAGTATTCCATTGTTTAAATATACCACAATTTTTTGATTCATTCATTTACTGATGGGCACTTAGGGTGTTTCCAGGACTTGGCTATTGTAAATTGTGCTGCAAGGAACATTGGGTTTTGAATTAGTGTTTCAGGATTCTAAGGGCATAATTTCAGTAGTGGAATTGCCAGGTCAAAAGGTAGTTCCATTTTTAGTTGTTTGAGGAAATTCCATACTGTTTTCCACAGTGACTGATCCAGTCTGCTCTGTTGTCACTAACAGTGCACTGGGGTTCCCCTTTCTCCAGTCATCATCAGCACCTGTTTATTTGTTAATGATGGCCATTCTGACTGGTGT
The DNA here is from genome assembly GCF_014824575.4 of Sturnira hondurensis. Classification (NCBI taxonomy): domain Eukaryota; kingdom Metazoa; phylum Chordata; class Mammalia; order Chiroptera; family Phyllostomidae; genus Sturnira; species Sturnira hondurensis. Next base: position 2,105,820 of record NW_028081875.1, read on the forward strand.
GAAGTGGGATCTCATTATGATGTATTTAATTCATATCCTCATGATGGCTAGTGATGTTGAGCATCCTTTCATATGTTTCTGGGCCCTCTGTATGTCCTCCTTGAAGAAGTGTCTGTTCAGGTCCTTTGTCCATTTTTCAATTGGATTGTTTGTCTTCCTGGTGTAGAGTCATGTGAGTTCTTTATATTTTTTGGAGATCAAACCCTTGTCCAAGGTATCCTTGGCATATATGTTTTCCTATACAGTTGGTTCCCTTTTCATTTTGCTGATTTTTTAGCCATGCAGAAGCTTTTTATTTTGATAAAGTCCCATGTGTCTATTCTTCCCTTTATGTGCCTTGCTCTAGAGAACATTTAATTTTATTGAGTTTTAATCTTAGATTACTTCTTTTCTCTGTTTATTAATTTGGAACTCTTCTTTTGTCTTATTTAAACATTTAATGCTACAAGTTTTACTCTAACCACTGATTCGCCTGCATCCTCCAAATTTTGATGTCATATTTTCATTTTTACCAATTTATTTTTTTAACATTTTCCCACATTTTTTTATTATTTTTATTTTTTATTTATTTATTTACCTTTAGAGGGGAAGGGGAGAAGGAGAGAAACATCAATGTATGGTTGCCTTTTGTGCGTCCCCTGCTGGGAGTTGGCCTGCAGGGAACCGGCCTGCAACCCAGGTATGTGCCCTGACTGGGAATCGAACCGCGATCCTCTGGTTCGCAGGCCTGTGCTCAATCCACTGAGCTACACCAGCCAGGGCCCCATTTTCCCAAAATTTTTGTCACAATACCAAAAGTTCAATGGGTGGGTGGGATGAGAAGAGTGGTAGGAAGAAAATGGAGACAACTGTACTTGAACAACAGTTTAAAAAATGACTTCAATAAATCACACTTTATTAAAATTAAAACATCGCTCTGTAAAAAACAAGTCACATATTGGGAGACAATATTTTCACATCTGTCAGGTAAGTCTTGCTTTCAAAATATACCAACTACTCTTACAAAAACAATTGATTCAAAAATAGGCAAAAGATCTAAACAGTCATGTCATTGAAAAATATATACATATGGTAAATAAGCTTATTAAGAGATGGTCAACATAATGCATCATTAACAAATTGTGACCTAAAGAACAATAAGTTCCCATTACACACCTATTAGAATGACTAAATTTTGAAGTAAAAACAAACAAACAAAAACTGACAATACCTAAAGATGCTGGCAAGGATGTAGAGAAACAGGACCTCTCATTCATTCCCAGTGGAAATGCAAAATAGTACAGCTACTTTCAAAGGAATTTTAATAATTTATTATAACATTGGACATAGTCAACATACTCCCTCATATTTATGACTCATGTTTAGCAATCATGCTCTCTTGTATTTACTCAAATAGGTTAAAAACAAATCAATACAAAAATCTGCACAGGAATGTTAATACCAGCGTTTTCATTATTGTCAAAATTTGAAGCAACCAATTTGTCCTTCAAAGGTGAATGCAGCCTTGGCTGGTGTGGTTCAGTGAATTGTCTGCAAGTGCTGGTCTGCAAACCAAAGGGTCATGGGTTTGATTTCAAGTCGGGGCACATTTCTGGGTTGCAAACCAGGTCCCTAGCAGGCGGTGCAGGAGATGCAACCACACAGTGAGGTTTCTCTCCCCATCTTTTTCCTTCCCTTCCCATCTCTCTAAAATTAAATAAATAAAATATTTTTAAAAAAATAGAAAATAAATAAACAAAAAAGCTTCTAAAATGGTGAATGAATAAGTAAGTTGTGGTATATCCAGATAATGGAATATTATTTAATGATTTAAAACATGAGCTATCAGAGCCAAAAGAAGATTATAAGAAATTAAAATGAATATTGTTAAGTGAAAGAAGACAACCTGAAAAGACTATATACTGTATGATTCCAACTGTATAGAAATCCAGAAAAGGCAAAACTGTGGAAACAGTAAAAAGATCAGTGGTTTCAAGAGCATGGGGGAAGAGTTAAGGTGTAAACAGGTGGAGCAGTGGGGATATTTAGGGCAGTGAAACTATTCGGTATGATACTGCAATGATGACTACATGTCAATGTACATTTGTCAAAACCCATAAAGCATAGAAGACTACAATTTAACCCTAATATAAGCTATGGCATTTAGTTAATAATAATTTGTCAAGGTTGGCTTATAAATTATAAAAAGATGTACAACACTAATGCAAGATGTTAGTAACAGCAAATTTGGGGGCAGGGTGAAAAGACAACACGTGTAAACTCTGTACTATATTCTCTAATGTCTTTGACCTAAAAGTGCTCTAAAAATTAATGTCTATGATTTACAAAAACAAAGTCTCAGCAGTGTTATTAGATACATCACACATATGTGCCACTGAGCTCCTCCCTCTCCACCATCCCCAATATTTTCCAGTTCCCTGGAGCTCCCCATTTGTGTTTTCCGATGAGAAATCTGAGATCTTAGTTGCTGTGCCTTGATGTGCAACTCATCTGTGCTCACACCCAGGGCCAAATGGGAGAAGGATCAGAGAAAAAGAATGAAGGTCAGTTCGCCTCCAGGTCAGTGCTCTACATTCTAGTCTTCTAGGCTTTACTCTCAGAGTTCTAAGACAGCAAGCCCCATTAATTTGTCCAGGCTTTACAGCCACATTCCATGAGAGATGGAGCAGAGTGGGATTACTCCATGTCATATAGGACAAGAATGGCTTGTTTATTTAGATACTTGTTGTTTATTTGTTGTATATCAAAGCCAATGCATAAACATTCTATAAAAAACTGAACTGTGGTCCTCAAAAATGCCATGGTCACTGGGTTGCAGGTCAGTTCCCGGCAGGGACCAGTTCCCAGCAGGGGATGCACGAGAAGCAACCATACATTGATGTTTCTCTTCCTCTCTCCTTCCCTTCCCCTCTAAAGATAAATAAATAAATATTTTTTAAAAATGCCATGGTCAAATCCACAAAAAAGATTTTGGAGCTGTCTAAACTTATAGACAATTAACGAGACAGAGCACAGCTATACAGGACACTATGGGGTAGCAAACAGAATTTAATTAGGGTCTGTGGGTTGAACAATGGTATTGTATCAATGCTAAATTTGTTGCTTTGGGTAACTGTGTTGTTTGTATAAAGGAATATTATTTTCTTAGGAAATACACACCAATATATTTCGTACTTCTATGCTTTATGTGTATATTTAGCAAAAGAGTCTGTTATTTATAACTTTTCAAGTAGTTCAAATATACACATAAACATACTCCATCATACAAAAATATCCTCCCTCTCTTACAGAAACACAGTCTTTTAGTCATCTCAGGTATAACAAAACCATACAAGAGATTTGTATTTGGCATATTTGCATTCAAATTACGGTTCTGAGTCCTGGGCAAACTACTTAACTGCTCTAACCCTAAGTTTTTCTCCCTGTAAAATTGAATAATAATATGTTATCTTGTAGTGTTGATGGTTAAAAGAGCACAATGCTCTGTTGAGCCTAAATCCCCTGGCAAAGTGCCTGGTGTCTTAGTAAAAACTCACCAAAGAAGGAAAACTGGTAAGATAGATATAGATAATTAAATAGATAGATACATAAGAGAATATTTATAATAGGAATTGACTCAAGTTGTTATGGAGGCCTTGAAGTCTCACAATCTGCGGTCTGCACTTTGCAAGCTAAAGTTCCAGGAAATTCAGTGATATAATTCAGTCTGTTACAGAGCAGAGTTCCGGTGGGGGAAGGGGGAAGGATATTTGACCTACCCAAGAATGCCAAAAACTGTTACAGAACAACAGGGTTCCCCCAAGGGTGCCAAAAACTGTTACAGAACATAGTGGGCCAAGGACAGTACACTAATACCATCCGGACCACCTACTGGGCTTGTCTGTCCATCGCCAGAGGAAAGATGTCTCTCAAAGCCAGAGATTTGTGGAAAGGAAAGGAAAGGTTTATTTAAAGTTATACAGACTTAAAGTAGTGACACAATGTCCCCACTAAAATATCAAAGTCCTTTTGGATACCCACAGATACCCACAGTGCTTCATTCTCCCCATGCCCTAATTCAGGGTACCATAACTCAGGAAAAGAAGCACACATCTGGGATCCAGGTTCCTGCCACCGTCCAGTGGGCCAATGTCCAGGCAGAATCTCTAATTAATCCAAAGCCATGGGGCACCTTCTCATGGTCTACTGGCAAAGAGTTATTTCACCATTTTTCCAGGCAAAGTCTCTCCTGCTTCCCAGGCCACGTGGCCAAAGGGAGCACACCAAAGCCAAGTGGTCCTCTTCTAGCAGAGCTGCAGGGGTCTGCACTCTGGTCAAATCCACATGGTTCTTTCCTCAACCAGAGCTGCGGAGAGGGTAGGATTGCCACTCTGGCAAAGTCAAGTGGTGATTCTCTGCTAAAGGTGCATGGTGGTACCCCCTACTAAAGCTTCAGGGGTCCCCACTCTGCCAGGAGCACGTGGGTTTCTTTACTTGCACTGCCACAGCTGCCTGGTTCACTCTCCTTAAATGGCTGCTGTGTCTGGGTTTAAATTTGTGTGCCAGTCCTCCTTTGCAGCCCCATTTCCAACTCTCCCTACAATATACTACACTTGCCAGCATTCCTGTACTATTCCAAGTTCACTAGGCTGCCATCATGAGTCTAGACAGGTATGTCACGGAGCCAATCATCTCCAAGTTCTCATGCAGGTGCTGTAACTTGGGGGACCTGCCCCCAGTTACCTCTTGAGTGGAAGTTACTTCCATCCCCCATCTCAGAACACAGCTGTAGCTATTTAACATAGCTATGTAAATAGCTATGTAACCAGTTAAAGGATATAGATATGTTAAACGACCATGCCAGAAGTTAGCTGCAAAGCAATTGCTGTACAAAACAGACCTCAATGACCCTGCTCCATTTGCCCCTTCCCCAATTCATGCCTGTGGTGGGGAAGGGGTGAGCACATCTTAATATTTCCTGGATATTTTGAGTTCTGGACCCCATTCAAAAAATCCCTTCTGCCCCCCCCGNCCCCCCCCCCCCCCCCCCCCCCGCCGGCTGCACCTTGTTACAAGTCCAAGTCCAAATACCTAGGAACCAGGGAAGCTGCTAGTGCACCTTCCAGTCCATGGTCAAAAGTCTGAGAACCAAGGAATGCTGGTGTAAGTCCAGGAGTTTAAAGGACTGAGGAAAGGGAGCCCTAATGTCCAAGGGCAGGAGAAAACAGGCATTCCAACTCAAGAGAGGAATTTCATTCTTTCTTTGCCTCTTTGTTCCATTCTGCAGGGATTAGATGATAACACTAATACTGGTGAAGGCAGATCATTTTACTTTGTCTACTGATTTCAGTCCTAATCTCTTCCAGAATGCCCCTCACAGACACACCCAGAAATAACATCCTCTAGCATCTCTAAACTCAGTTGAGTTAACATGTGAGATTAAAACACCAGCCCTTTGTAAAAGCTTAATCTATTTTAATGACCTTGGGAACATGTATATTGCCCTTCACAGCAGATGTTCCTGTTTTATGCTGTACCAGCAATCACTTAACATACAAACAAAAGGAAAACAGTCGACTGAGGAAACTTTCTACTTATATTTAGAAGAAAATTGTACTAAGATTCTCTGCAGTGGGGAACTGCTGGAAATTACCCTGCCTGGTTTCAGAAGCTATAAACCCTCATGGCTAAGGCTGAATAAAAAGGGCTTGGGACCATAGGCCACTAAGGAGACAAAACTTCTCTTCCTGGTAGGGGCAATAAGTCTTGTCCTCTGCCTGCTTTACTTCACTCTGCTTCGCCCCAGGAAGATGACTCATTAGTCAATGATAGGTAAGATTCCTGGAGGGAGAGACAATCTAAGATGGCACAGTCATGATAGGGTCATCAGGGAAGGATTTGGGAGATTATAGAAAAAGGGGGTGATGGACCCTCACCCCTTGGCTTTGACACAGCCTGAGCCCTCCTTCTGTCTGTAAAAAGTCTCCTGATCTCCTGGCTGCCTTACCCACCCCTCTTCCCCAGCCCAGTCTGCCTGACTTAAGCCTGAAACAATGCTGGAGGTTTGTGTGCTAGAATGGGTGGTTCCCCAGGGCAATCAGGCCTATGAAAGAATGCATAAAATCCTGTGAAACCTGCTTTGGTAAGAATGTCCTTAATTTAAATGATAAGGGTCCAAGCATAAAAAGAGTTTGTTTTAGAAAGTTTCATGGCCCTTTGGCTATCTGACCCTGACTTTGAATAAGCCCTCATAATTCTTTGAATGTCGTCTATTGTTTGATCACTACTGCCGGACAATAATCAATGAACTTTATGCCATGTATTCTTATGCAAATCAAACCCAATAAAAGCCCACTGAGGAAAAGGCTCAAGTCCCTTCTCCTTTGAGAGATTAGCTACCTACCCTCCCCAAGCAGATCATGTCTTGGTAGACTTATTCTCATCTACGGTGGACAGATGGGCTCTGTGAGAGGAGACCCCACACACACACACACACACACACACACACAGGGGACAAGGCTATACTCTTTAGGTTCTACTAGGATTCATGACAAGGCAACCTCATGAAAGTCCTGCTACAGCCCTGTCCAACAGAAATACAATGAAAGCCACAAAGGAAGTGCCAAATTTACAGCCAGCACATTTTTTTAAAAAGAAACAAATGAAATTAATTTATAATATATGTAACCAAATATATCCTAAATATTGTCATTTCAACATGTAATTAATTCCCAAATTTATAATACTATCCTACATTCTTACATTCTCGTTTTCATACTAATTCACAGGAATCTCAATTAGTATGGTAAAGTTTCACTATAAACACTTGATCTGTATTGCACATTCACAAAATGTGCAATTGACAAAGTGGATTCACATACTCAAGCCTTTCTAAATGTACTTAAAAGTTTTCCAAAGACTGGACTGAACATCCATTCTTAAATATAAATTTAAAATAATGAGAGGGATGTCGGGGAAGAAGGTGGCAGAGTAGGACAGAGGATTTCGCTTCCCTCCACGTGCTGGAGAAAGACTGGGCTGATCTGCGGAGGAGCACAGCAGATGCCCAACAGGGACTCAGCATACAAGAAGGCAGAACTCTAGAGAGTGTAGCGGACACTGAATCACCAGAGGTTGAGGAGAGGAGGCGACAGCAGATGAATAAGGTATGAGGGAACAGTGCAGAGGCAGCTGCAGTCCCTCCTCCAGGCCACACAAGGGCCCTGGCAGGCCGACCTGGTCTCTGAGAGCCGAGGGTGGGCAACAACAACCCTGAGAGAGAATTAGTCACCCGCATTCCCCCTATCTGGCAGGGTGCAGATTGGAAAACACAAAGAGACATCAGTTTGCCAGTATTGGCAGAGAGAGGAGAGGGCATTGGGAAGCAAACCAGAGAGCTCTGATAACCCGCAGAGTCAGGCTGTGGTTGCTGGCCTGGGAGAACTGAGAGTAGCCCCTGCATTCCCTGTGTCATTGGCCTGTGCTGGCTCTCAAAGAGTCTCAGAGAATCTCCGGCTGCTGGAAGGAATCCTGGAAGTGAGCCAGTCACCAGCTCCATCCCTACTCAGCAGGTGCAGACCAGCTCCATCCCTCTCAGCGGGCACAGACTGGGAAGCACCAGGAGTCAGGCTGTGGCTGTCAGCTTGGGAGAATTGTGAGGTGCACTGTGTGTTCAGCCCCAACAGAGGGAAAGGTCCGTGGCCAAGCCTGCAAGAACAGGAAAGCCTGGTTGGGAGCGCGAGCCCTCAGGCCAGACCAGGGCTGGAAAGCCTGGGGAAAAATCCATTCTCAGTGGGGCATGGGAGAGTGGTGCCAGTCTGAATATTGGGTGGGCACTGGTGAGACCAGTTGAGCTCACTGAGGTGCGACAAAGGCCACACTCATAGCCCCTCAGGCTGCCGCAGCTAGTGAAACCAGAAGAAAAGGTTTGACCAGCTAGAAACAAACCAGAGGAGGGGGTAGAAGTGCAGAATACCAAGATACCTACAGGAGACTGCACGACTGAATTTCACAGGCATCCTACCAAGGAAGTTCACACCATAAACACAAGAAACAAGAACAAATCAACTTAGGAAGCTGAGGCCAACAAGAAGAGCATCACAAGTAATGGGAAGACAAAGAAACACTCCCCAAATGAAAGAACAGGAGAAAGTCTCAGAAACAATGTCAGATGAAATAAAGGCAAGTCAACTCTCAGATATTGAATTCAAAACACTGGCTATCAGGAAATTCAAAGAGTTAACAACAAGCTACAAGAAACTACAGGGGAGCTACAATGAACTCTCCGAAAAATATGAAAAAGGAAATAGAAACCATGAGCAAAGGCAAATTAATAATTAATTAATTATACAATTAATTAATTGTAAATTAATTAATACAATTAATTAATAATACAATTTCTGAACTGAAGAACACAGTAGAAGGTATGAAGAGTAGGATTGATGAGGCGGAAGACGGCATAACCGAGGTTAAAGACAGGATAGAAAGAATCTCCCGGATAGACCAAGTCATACAAAAGAGAATCAGAAAAAAAAAATGAGGAGAGTTTAAGAGGAAGGCAAGACAATATGAAACAAAATAATACTCAAATAATAGAAATGCCAGAAAGAGAGGAATAAGAACAAGGGATAGAAAACCTACTTGAAAGAGTAATAACAGACAATTTTTCTAAGTTGAGAAGAGATGAAGTGGCATGAATCCAGGAATCGCAGAGAGTCCAAGGCAGGTGGAACCCGAAGAAGCCTACTGCAAGACATATAATTAAAATGGCAAAATTCCAAGACAAAGAGAGAATCCTAAAGGCAGCAAGGGGAAAAAAGGAAGTAACATACAAGGGGGTCTAAATAAGGTTGGCAACTGACTTTTCAATGGAAACATTTCAAGCAAGAAGAGAATGGCAGGAAATATTTCAAGTAATGAGAAACAGAGGCCTACAACCAAGGTTACTGTACCCAGCTAGGCTCTCAGTCAAGATAGAATGCCAAATAAAGAGCTTCCAAGATAAAGATGTCTAAAAAAATACACCTCCACCAAACCAGCTCTACAAGAATTACTAAAAGGGCTGCTTTAAGAAGAGAGAGAGACGGAAAGGAATGCAGGTACACAAATGGCAATGAATAAGTACCCTTCAATAATAACCTTAAATGTAAGCGCATTAAATGCACTAATTAAAAGACATAGGATAGTGGAATGGTTAAGAAAGCATGACCCACACATATGCTGCCTACAAGAGACCCACCTCAGGTCAAAAGACCACCAAAGATTAAAAGTGAAAGGATGGAAAAAACTGTTCCAAGCAAATAAATAAACAAACAAAAAAAGGTGGGGTAGCAATTCTCATATCAGAAAAAATAGACTTCAAAAAAAGGACCATAAAGAGAGACCCACAAGTTCACTTCATACTACTCAAGGGAAGAATCCACCAAGAACAAATTAACATCGTAAATATATATGCACCCAACATAGGAGCACCCAACTATATAAGGAAAATCTTAGAAGACCTATAGAAAGAAATTGAGAGCAACAAAATTATAGTAGGGGATTTTAACACCCCACTGTCAAAAATGGACAGACTTTCCAAACAAAATATCAATAAAGATGTTTCAGCATTCAATGACATTCTAGATGAAATGGACTTAATTGATATATATAGAGAGTCCTCCATCCCAAAGAAGCTAAATACACTTTCTTTTCAAACGCACATGGAACATTTTCAAAGATAGACCACATGAAAGGACATAAAACATGTCTCAGCAAATTTAGGAAAATAGAAATCATACCAAGCATTTTCTCTGATCACCAGGGACTGAAATTGGAAACCAACCCCACAGGAAAAAACCCCAAACACCCAAAAGCATGGAGACTGAATGGCATGCTATTAAACAACAAATGGGTCAAGATAGAAATCAGGGAATAAATAAAAAAGTTCCTGGAAACAAATGAAAATGAACTCACAACAACCCAAAACTTATGGGGCACAGCGAAGGCAGTCCTGAGAGGGAAGTTCATAGCAATACAGGCTTACCTAAAGAAAATACAAACATTTCAAACAAACAACCTAACCCAACACCTCCAAGAACGTGAGGAACAACAACAAAGACAGTACAGAGCAAGTAGAAGGAAGGAAACAACAAAGATCACAGTAGAACTAAATGACATAGAGACTAGAAGTACAATTCTAAGGATCGATGAATCCAGGAGTTGGTTTTTTGAAAAGAAAAACAAAATAGACAAGCCTTTAAGTAGACTCATCAAGAAAAAAAGAGAGAAGACCCAAATAAACACAATCAGAAATGAAAGAGGAGAGATTACAACAGATACCACAGAAATAGAAGGAATTGTACGAAATTATTATGCAGAGCTGTATGCCAAGAAATTTGAAAACCTAGATGAAACAGACAAATTTCTAGAAAAATATAATCTTCCAAAACTCAATGAAAAAGAAGCAGAAAACATGAACAGGCCAATAACAGCAGATGAAATTGAAGCAGCAATCAAAAAACTCCCATCACACAAAAGTCCTGGACCAGATGGTTTCACAGGAGAATTCTACAAAGCTTTTAAGGAAGAACTAACCCCAAGTCTTCACAGACTATTACAAAATATCCAAAAGGAAGGAAAACTCCCCAACTCTTTTTATGAAGCCAGCCTCATCTTAATTCCAAAGCCAGATAGAGACACAACAAGGAAAGAAAACTTCAGGCCAATATCGTTGATCAACATAGACGTTAATATACTCAATAAAACATTGGCAAATAGGATCCAACAATATATCAAAAGATCATACAACAGGACAAAGTGCGATTCATCCCAGGGACGCAAGGATGTTTCAATATTTGTAAATCAATAAATGTAATACATGACATAAACAAAAGCAAAGACAAAAACCACATGATCATATCAATGGATGGGGAAAAGCTTTTGATAAGGTACAACACCCATTTATGATAACGGTACTAAGAAAAATGGAAATAGAGGGGAAGTTCTTCAATATAATATAGGCTATGTGTGAAAGAACTGTTGCCAACATCATATTCAATGGGCAAAAACTAAAATCTTTTCCACTAAGATAAAGAACAAGACAAGGCTGCCCATTTTCACCATTTCTATTCAATATAGTATTAGAAGTTCTGGCCACAGCGATCAGACAAGAAAAGGAAATACAAGGCAAGGAAATTGGAAAGGAGGAAAGAAACTGGCATGATTTTTATTTTTTTATTTTTTAAATTTTTTATTTAACTCTTGTTCAAGTACAGTTTTCTTTCTTGTATTCCCAGCCCTGCGCCCCCCTCAGTGCTCCCCACCTCCCTCCCATCTCTGCCCCCCACGTTACTTATTGTCCATGTTTCCTTTTTACTTGTTCATGTGAGTCCTTCCCCTTTTCCCCTGTGATTCTCTCCCCTCTGCCCTCTGGACCCGATCACGACATTCTGTATTTCAGTGTCTTTGGTTACATTTTGCTTGCTTGTTTGTTTTCTTGTTTAGATTCATGTTCAAGGTGAGATCATATGGTATTTGTCTTTAACCACCTGGCTTATTTCGCTCAGCATAATGCTTTCCAGTTCCATCCAGGATATTGCAAAGGGTAGGAGCTCCTTCTTCCTTTCTGCAGCATAGAATTCCATTGTGTAGATTTACCATAGTTTTTTGATCCAGTCATTTACCAATGAGCATCTAGGTTGCTTCCAACTCTTGGCTATTGTAAATTGTGCTGCTATGAACATCGGGGTGCACAGGTTCTTTTGGATTGGTGTTTCAGGATTCTTAGGATATACTCCTAGCAGTGGAATCGCTAGGTCAGAAGGCACGTCCATTTTTAGCTTTCTTAGAAAGTTCCATACTGCTTTCCATAGTGGTTGTACCAGTCTACAGTCCCAACAACACTGAACTAGAGTCCCCTTTTCCCTGGAACCTCTCCAACACTTGTTGTTTGTTTCATTGTTTATGGTAGTCATTCTGACTGGTGTTAAGTGGTATCTCATTGTGGTTTTGATTTGCATCTCTCTGATTCCTAGTGATATCGAGCATCTTTTCATGTGTCTCTGGATCCTCTGTATGTCCTCCTTGGAAAAGTGTCAGTTCAAGTCCCTTGCCCATTTTCCAATTTGGTTGCTCGTCTTCCTTGAGTTGAGTCGAGTGAGGTCTTTGTATGTTTTGGAGATTAAACCTTTGTCTGAGGTATCATTGGCAAATATGTTTTCCCAAACTGTGGCTTCTCTTTTTACTTGATACTGTTTTCCTTGGCCATGAAGAAGATTTTAAGTTTGATGTGATCCCATTTGTTTATTCTTTCCTTTATGTCCCTTGTTCAGGGGTACATATCAGTAACATTATTGCTGCACGGAATATCTGAGATTTTCCTGCCAATGCTCTCCTCTAGGGCTTTTATGATTTCCCAGCTTGTATGTAAGTCTTTTCTCTGCCTTGAATTAATTTTGGTGTATGGTGCAAGTTAGTGCTCAAGTTTCATTTTTTGCACGTACTTGTCCAGTTCTCCGAACACCATTTGTTGAAGAGACTATCTTTACTCCATTTTATGTTACTGCCCCCTTTGTCAAATATTAATTGACTGTAGAGATTTGGGTTTATTTCTGGACTCCCTGTTCTATTCCATTGGTCCATGTGCCTGATTTAATGCCAGTAACATGTTGTTTTGATTACAGTGGCCTTGTAATACAGTTTGATATGAGGTATTGTGATCCCTCCTACTTTGTTCTTCTTTCTCAAAATTGCAGCTGCTATTTGCGGTCTTTTGTGGTTGCATGTAAATTTTTGAAATGTTTGTTCAATGTCTCTGAAATATGCCATTGGCACTTTAATAGGCATTGGATTAAATCTGTAAATTGCTTTGGGTAGTATGGACATTTGGATGATGTTAATTCTTCCAATCCATGAAAACGGTATATGTTTGCATTTGTTTGTGTCTTCCTTGATTTCTGTCTTCAGTGTTGTGTAGTTTTATGCATATACATCTTTATCCTCCTTGGTTGGGTTTATTCCCAGATATTTCATTTTTTCTTTTTGCTATATTGAATGGGATTTTTTTCCTGATTTTTGCTTCTGGTGTTTCATTGTTACTATAAAAAATGCCTTTGATTTTTGGATATTGACTTTGTAACCCGCTGTTTTACCAAATTCATTTATTAGTTCGAACAGTTTTTTGGTAGAGGCTATAGGATTTTCCATGTACACTAACATGTCGTCTGCAAACAATGCCAGTTTTGTTTCCTCCTTTCTGATTTGGATGCCTTTTATTTCCTTTTCTTGTCTGATCACTATGGCTAGATCTTCCAATACTATGTTGAATAGAATTGGTGAAAGTGGACAACCTTGCCTTGTTCCTGATCTTAGTGGAAAAGCTTTTAATTTTTGTCCATTGAGTATGATGTTGGCTGTAGGTATTTCATATATGGCCTTTATTATATTGAAGAATACCCCTCCTATTACTACTTTGCTGAGTATTTTTATTATAAATGGGTGATGTACCTTATCAAAAGCTCTTTCCACAACTATTGATATGATCATGTGGTTTTTGTGTTTGCTTTTGTTTATGTGGTGTATTCCATTTACTGATTTATGAATATTGAACCATCCTTGCATCCCTGGGATGAATCCCACTTGGTCCTGTTGTATGATCTTTTTAATGTATTGTTGGATGCAATTTGCTAATATTTTATTGACGATTTTAGCGTGTATGTTCATCAGTGATATTGGCCTGAAGTTTTCTTTCTTTGTTGTGTTTCTTTCTGGTTTTGGAATTAGGATGATGCTGGCTTCATAAAAAGAGTTGGGGAATTTTCCTTCCTTTTGGATATTTTTGGAATAGTCTGTGAAGAATTGGGGTTAGTTCTTCCTTAAAAGCTTTGTAGAATTCTCCTATGAAACCATCTGATCCAGGGCTTTTTTTCAATGGGAGTTTTTTTTATTACTTCTTCAATTTCATCTGCTAGTATTGGCTTGTTCGTGTTTTCTGCTTCTTTTTCATTGAGTTTTGGAGATTATATTTTTTCTAGAACTTTGTCTGTTTCATCTAGGTTTTCAAATTTCTTGGCATACAGCTCTGCATAATAATTTCTTACAATTCCTTCTATTTCTGTGGTATCAGTTGTAATCTCTCCTCTTTCATTTCTGATTGTGTTTATTTGGGTCTTCTCTCTTTTTTTTCTTGATGAGTCTACTTAAAGTTTTATCTATTTTGTTTATCTTTTCAAAAAACCAACTCCTGGATTCATTGATCCTTAGAATTGTGCTTTTAGTCTCTATGTCATTTAGTTCTACTGTGATCTTGGTCATTTCCTTCCTTCTACTTGCTCTGTACTGTCTTTGTTGTTGTTCCTCAAGTTCTTGGAGGTGTTGGGTTAGGTTGTTTGTTTGAAATGTTTGTATTTTCTTTAGGTAAGCCTGTATTGCTATGAACTTCCCTCTCAGGACTGCCTTTCCAGTGTCCCATAAGTTTTAGGTTGTTGTGAGTTCATTTTCATTTGTTTCCAGGAACTTTTTTATTTATTCCCTGATTTCTATCTTGACCCATTTGTTGTTTAATAGCATACCATTCAGTCTCCATGATTGGGGTGTTTTTGTTTTTTTCCTGTGGGGTTAGTTTCCAATTTCTGTCCCTTGTGATCAGAGAAAATGCTTTGTATGATTTCTATATTCCTGAATTTGTTGAGTCTCTCTTTGTGTCCTATCATGTGATCTATCTCAGAAAATGTTCCATGTACATTTGAAAAGAATATGTATTTAGCTTCTTTAGGATGAAGGGATCTATGTACATCAATTGGGTCCATTTCATCCAGAGTGTCATTTAATGCTGCAATATCTTTGTTCATATTTTGTTTGGAAGATCTGTCCACTTTTGACAGTGTGGTGTTAAAATCTCCTACTATAATTGTGTTGCTGTCAATTTCTTTCTATAAGTCTTCTAAGATTTTCCTTATATATTTTGGTGCTCCTATGTTGGGTGCATATTTGTTTACAATGTTAATGTCTTCTTGGTGGATTCTTCCCTTGAGCAATATGAAGTGACCTTCTGGGGCTGTCTTTATGGCCTTGTTTTTTAAGTCTATTTTTTTCTGATATGAGAATTGCTACCCTAGCTTTTTTTCTTGTCCATTTGCTTGGAAAATTTGTTTCCATCCTTACACTTTTAGTCTGTGGTGGTCTTTTTTTCTGAGGTGGGTCTCTTGTACCCAGAATATTTGTGGGTCTTGCTTTCTTATCCATTCAACTCTTCTGTGTCATTTCATTGGTACATTTAATCCATTTACGTTTAAGGTTATTATTGAAAGGTACTTATTCATTGACATTTATGTACTTGTGGTCCTCTCCATCTCTCTCTTTTCCTTCCTTTCCTAAAGCAGTCCTTTTAGTAATTCTTGTAGAGCTGGTTTGGTGTAAGCATATTCTTTTAGACTTCTTTTGTCTTAGAAGCTCTTTATTTGGCCTCTTATCTTGATTGAGAGCCTTGCTGGGTACAGTAGCCTTGGTTGTAGGCCTCTGTTTCTCATTACTTGGAATATTTCTTGCCATTCTCTTCTTGCTTGGAATGTTTCCATTGAGAAGTCAGTAGCCAGCCTTATTGGGACCCCCTTGTATGTTACTTCCTTGTTCTCCTTTGCTGCCTTTAGGATTTTCTCTTTGTCTTGGAGATTTGCCATTTTAATGATGATGTGTCTTGCAGTAGCACTCTTTGGGTTCCACCTGCTTGGGATTCTCTGTGATTCCTGGATATGTGTGACTTTATCTCTCCTCCACTTAGGAAAATTTTCTCTTATTCCTCTTTCCTTGTTCCTCTTCCTCTCCTTCTGGTATTCCTATTATTCGTATATTATTACGTTTCATGTAGTATTGCATTTCTCTTAAATTCTCCTCATTTTTCCTGATTCTCTTTTCCTTCCTTGGTCCATCTGCAAGATTCTTTCTACCCTGTCTTCAACCTCACCTATGCATTCTTCCACCATATTGATTCTATTCTTCATATCTTCTACTGTGTTCTTTAGTTCAGAAATTGTATTCTTCATTTCCACTTGGACTTTACTGATGGTTTCTATTTCCTTTTTCATGTTGGTATAGTTTGCAGAGAGTTCACTGTAGCTCCCCTGTAGTTTCTGGTAGCTCCTTTTAAGCTCTTTGAATTTCCTGATAAGCAGTACTTTGAATTCCACCTCTGATAGTTGACTTACCTCTATTTCATCTAACATTCTTTCTGAGGCTTCCTCCTTTTCTTTCATGTGGGGATTGTTTCTTTGTGTTCCTATTGTTTGTGATACTCTTCTTGTTGCCCTCCGCTTCTTAAATTGGTCTGTTCTGGTTCCCTGAGTTTATGGTTTGAACTTCTGTGGTAGGATACCTGTGAAATTCACTGGTGCAGTCTCCTGCAGGTATCTTGGTGTTCTCCGCTTCCAACTACTCCTTTCTTTATTGTGCGTGTCTGATCAGTTGGATGAGATGGCAAAATGGTTTATGATAGCAGAAGATTATTTTATGTTATTTATAGACATAGTCAGCAGAGAAGAAATAGACAATCTTTAGGCTATATATAGAGTTAACCATGCTCTTCAACCCAGATTGCCACTTTTAGGAAAGAGTGGACATAAGTTAAGTGTCTTGTTGAGAAGGGGGGGCTTGTGAGTTTTATCTAGAAAGCATTGTGGTTGTGGGTGTTCAGATTTGAGGTAAGGTGAGAGTACAGGTTAGTAACTGGGTGTAACATGTGAGTAAATAGAGTAATAGAATTCAATCACCTGTAAGGTGGTCTAAGTTCTGAGAAATGTGTTATGAAGTATTACTGTTTTATAGAACTGCTCTTATTTACAAGAATATTAGAACAACGCTTACGTGATAGATTCTATGTGATCTGTCTAAATGAGGGTTATAGAACTTGGGTAGTATAGCAAAAGAAAGCAAGTGAAGTAGAGAAAATTAGCAATACACTGTGGAGGAAAAAGCAGTGGGAACCTTTCAGGTAGTACACTATACGGAGCCAGGACTAAGAAACATGTACAGAAAGGAGGGATACAAATATATTCTTAAAATAAAAAAGGAGTAAGAATAATGGAAAAAATAATAATACACCTAAAAGAAAACTAAGCAACACACAAACAAACAATCCAACACATACACACACAAACACACATCAGGAGAAAAGGGGAATAAGGGGAAAATTTGGGAAGAATGGAAGGACTAAAACTGGACAAAAAAGAAAAAGATATGGAGGACAGAGTATTGAAAGATAGAGCAACAATACAGTTTACAAGATATAAGATTAATTACAAAAGAAGCTGAGAGAGAAAAAAGGGTGAAGGGAAAGAAAAACACACACACAGTAGAGAAGAAAAAAAAAAAGAAGCACCCTTCCTTTGTTGGTTTCAAACTGTCCATAAGGTTTTCTGGTTGCGGTGTCTCTGAGGGAAGGTATGCAGGAGTGCGTGAGTAGCGTGCCAATGGGGCTGTGGGCGCACACACCCCTGGGAGGCTGCCTGTGCCCCGTGGTATCTGGCACCGCCCTCCTCAGTCCCGTGGTGGGACCCAGGTGATCCTACCCCTACCCTGGATGATTGCTGTGTGGTTGGGTCATGAGGCAAGCTGCGGTCTTAGAGCCCCTCAGTTCACTTTCCAATAGCGACTTCTCCACAAAGCCTGCCTCTCAGCCCAGCCCAATCCCAAAAGACTGGCAACAACAGTGTCCTTCTTAAATCCCCTGGGCTGGTGGGCTGGCAGGCTGGTGACCACAGAGTCCGCAGTTGCCACCCACTCCGTTAACTTAAGCCCACAGGTCTCTGCCAGTTATTAATCTGCCTCCCTAGTCGGGGAGGCGGGGTTTCAATTTTCTCCCACAGAGTCTGTTGCTGGAGTTTGTTACCTGCCCACCGGGTGCCGGGCCTCTGGAGTTCCCTCTGCCACAGGTGCTCCGGCCCTGGATTCAGATGGGGCTTCTGTTTCCCACTGATGGTGCCGGCCCAGACTGGCCACCCCTTCTAGACCGTACTCACACTCCGCTGGAGGTAGTCCGCCTTGGGCGCGCCCAGGCTCAGCCCGCAGCCTAGGAGGCCCCGGGCGTGCAGCCGCTTTTGTCCTCACTCTCCTTCTGGAGTCCTCGCTGACCCGCAGGTGTCTGGTTCCTCTGTCACACTCTGTGGTCTCCTATTTTCATAAATGTTGGGGAACTGTTGGTTGATTATGCTGTTCGTCTGTAGATCCGCCTGGATTTTCCACCAGATGCATGGGAGCTGGGTTCCCTCTGTTCTACTCTGTTGCCATCTTAACCCACCCCTCAAAACTGGCATGGTTTTTAGATGACATGATAGTGACATGGAAAAGCCTATAGCATCTACCAAAAAATCTGCTCGAACTAATAAATATATTTGGCAAAACAGCAGGATACAAAGTCAATATCCAGAAATCAAAGGCATTTGTATACCAACAATGAAACAGAAGAAGCAGAAAGCAGGAAAAAAATCCCACTCAACATAGCAAAAACAAAAATGAAATATCTGGGAATAAACCTAACCAAGAAGGTAAAGGACCTGTATTCCATAAACTACACAACACTGAAGAAAGAAATCAAGGAAGACACTGACAAATGGAAACATATACCATGTTCATGGATTTGAAGAATTAAGATAATCAAAATGTCCATATTACTCAAAGTAATTTATAGATTCAATGCAATACCTCTTAAAGTACCAATGGCATATTTAACAGACATAGAGCAAACTCTTCAAAAATTTATATGGAACCATAAAAGACCCTGAATAGCAGCCGCAATTTTGAGAAAGAAGAACAAAGTAGGAGGGATCACAATACCTGATATCAAACTGAATTACAAGGCCACTGTAATCAAAACAGCCTGGTACTGGCATAAAAACAGGCACATGGACCAATGGAATATAACAGAGAGCTCAAAAATAAACCCAAATCTCTTCAGTAAATTAATATTTGACAAAGGGGACAATAAGTTAAAATGGAGTAAAAATAGCCCCCTTAACAAATGGTGTTGGGAGAACTGGGCAGCTACATGCAAAAAAAATGAAACTCGAGTACCAACTTACACCATACACCAAAATAAATTCAAGGTGGATAAAAGACTTAAATATAAGCCATCGAACCATTAAAGCCCTAGAGGAGAACATTGGCAGGAAAATCTCAGATATTCCACGCAGCAATAGTTTTACTGATACGTCCCCTTGAGCAAGGGACATAATGGAAAGAATAAACAAATGGGATTTCATCAAACTTAAAATCTTCTCCATGGTTAAGGAAAACAGTATCAAGATAAAAAGAGAAGCCACAGTTTGGGAAAACATATTTGCCAATGATACCTCAGACAAAGGTTTAATCTGCAAAACATACAAAGAATCCACGTGACTCCACTCAGAGAAGACTAGCAACCCAATTCAAAAATGGGCAAAGGACTTGAACAGACATTTCTCCAAGGAGGACATACAGAGGATCCAGAGACACATGAAAAGATGCTCGATATTGCTAGCTATCAGAGAGATGCAAATTAAAACCACAGTGAGATACCACTTAACACCAGTCAGAATGGCTATCATAAACAAAGAAACAAACAACAAGTGCTGGAGAGGTTGTGGGGAAAAAGGGACCCTAGTTCACTGTTGGTGGGATTGCAGACTGGCACAACCACTATGGAAAGCAGTGTGGAACTTTCTAAGAAAATTAAAAATGGACGTGCCTTTTGACCCAGCAATTGTGCTATTAGGAGTATATCCTATGAACCCTGAAACACTAATCCAAAAGAACCTATGCACCCCGGTATTCATAGCAGCACAATTTACAATAGCCACCAGTTGAAAACAACCTAGATGCCCATTGGTAAATGACTGGATCAAAAAGCTATGGTACATTTACACAATGGAATTCTATGCTGCAGAACAGAAGAAGAAGCTCCTACCTTTTGCTACATCATCGATGGAACTGGAGAGCATTATGTTGAGCGAAATAAGCCATGCGGTGAAAGACAAATACCATATGATCTCACCTTTAACAGCAATCTAAACAGCAAAACAAAGAAGTAAGCAAAATATGACCAATGACACTGAAATACAGAATGTGCTGAGAGGGTCCAGAGGGCAGAAGGAAGAGAATCATAGGGGAAAAGGGGAGGTACTCACAGGAATAAGTATAAAGGACACATGGACAATAAGTAACGTGGGGGGCGCAGATGGGAGGGAGGTGGGGAGTATGGGGAGCAGGGCAGGGAATATAAAACAGTAAACTGTACTTGAATAAAAATTAAATAAGGATGATAAGAACAAAAAATAAAATAATGAAAACTAAACAAATTTAGTTCTTCAATCATATATGGTTAGTGGCTAGTTTATTAAGACTTTGACATGAAGACTTCAACGGACTTCACACCTTCTATGTGAATTTCATTGACCTCCTTCTGAAATGATCTTTAAGTGTCCATGTATGATAAACAGAAATTCAGATACTTCTTTTATTTCTGACTAATGGACAGTGACCTACACTGGCATGTCTCTAAACTAATTAAAATCATCAAACTTTTATTTACCCAAATCAATCAATCAAATTTTTATTGATTATTCTATATTAATGTGACATTTACTAAGAAGAATTTTATCCTCAGCATTGCACTCCAGAGAAGTGAGCTGAAGTATCTATTTCGAAGTGAGGAGGTTGTCAACCCCACAATGAAAGAGCATTAGCAGTTAAAACAGCACATCCTTCAGATTCACTGTGATAAGTGTCTAAGTCATTGATCTGAAGTTTTATTATTTCACAAGGTTACCCTCCACACACACACAGAGGATCTTCTAGAAGAGAAAAAAATTATCTTAAAGGTATAGCCAGTCCTCACCCTTACCCCTGACGTAGGCCAACATCAAGCAAAAAGCAAGCAGAATTTTACCTTTTGAATGAGCTTGGAAGCATTCCAGTGTCTTTAATGACTCAGGCTATGTTCAGGCCAGCCAGAAGGAAAGTCATCTATTTGACCAATTTCCTCAGGAAAAAGTAGATCAAGTGTACAAACCTGGTCCAGGCAACACTTGAGCATATATGAATGCAGACACACACGTATACACACTCCTCACCCCATAAGTCACTAGGAAGGAGCAAAAAGTCTTTGTAACCTGTGAAATGGTGTGTAGAACTATAGAGAAGCTCGATGATATATTCATTATCATGTGGCTATGGTCATGTGACATTTACTTTCCATCCATCCATCCATCCACCGAAACATCCATCCATCCATCCATCTATTAAAAAATTGTCCACTAAGACAGCAACTGCAAGGGAATGCTGACAATATTCCTATGAAAAAGACACAGTCACACTCTCCTGAAATTTGAAATCTATTCAGAGAGAATAATTACCAGGGCACATTAGACATCAACTTGGCATCTCAGATAGAAGCAAAGGAAACTGCAGAGGGAGCCAAGGAGATTCTATCGGATACTCTCAGGTTACCACAGTTTTTTCCATAGTATGAAGAGGTTTGGGGTGATCTACACTATCCTGAGAAGAAGGCAGAAGTTTGGCTGGAATTCAGCATAGCTAAAAATCAGGGGGCCTTGGAGACGACAGCAGCAAGGAAGCTAACAGATCTCCAAGGACTTAGTATAACTGTTAAGACATTGGGCTTTAAGTTAGAAGATCTAATATCAGATAATAAAACACTAGTGAGTGGTGATTTTAAACTATGGCTGCACAATGTAATCATCTGGAAAGTGATGAACAATCCCTGCATCCAGCTGTACCCTCAGATCCATAGATTAGAATCTCAGAGAGTAAGGCTTTTGTGTCAGTCTTTTTAAAGATGTGACAGTCTTCACTGAATAGGTCATAGGCCAATATTCTGCGGGCAGAAAGGGGCTATGACCATAGATAGTGCCCAGTGTCTTAGTAATATAAGTTAAAACACAAATAATAATAGCTAAGAAGAGATAGGAACTGGAAATGTGGGTCTGGTATTGAAAAGAGAGGCCATCGTTAAAAGTTTCGATTTGGACACCATCAGTAGGCAAAAAATGAAAGTTCCCAGCACAAAACTTCAGAGAGAAAACCTATGGGTGGTGAGTTTTCTTCAGAAGAAAGGTAGAATAATGAAGGAGGACCCAAGTAAGATAGAGAGAAGGTGAATGATATCCTGGAGTAGTATTCGGAGAGCAAAGACTCCACAGCAGGGTTTAGCTCCTTTCTTTTCATCAGGACTACTTGCTCAGCGATTTTAAGAAACTTCATATTCACACATTCATCAAGTACAGATTCCCACACTGCACACTATGACAAAACAAAACTTCTGCTCCTACAGTAAGTAGCTCTTCACCCAAAGAATTCATGGATTTTAGTGAAAACTATGCTTGGGGAAGCCCATGGGCAGGAGGACTTGGCATAGGATGAAATATGCATTTGTTTTATTTTATAACCATTGGTGAAGCAAAATTGTGTAGTTTTATGAAGAAAATAAAAATCACATTTTTAATTTTAATAAGATAATCAAATCTAAATAAAATAAAGATCTACAAGGGCATGTTATTACTTCCCAATCAATCCTTGAGATGCAGATGCCCAAAAAATGGTTCAGAAATTATTTTGATTGTAATAGCCAACAGAACGTGTTCCAAAAATATAAACTTAGAATCATATATTTGCTCCTTTATAATGTTATATAAGAAGCAGACCATATGTTTATTATTAAATTTGATTTGGAATTAATGTATTTTAGAGGCTGAATTGAAAACCAAAATTATGAATGCAGAATTACTTTTGAAACCATCACATAATAACATGAAACATAATACCAGCCATATTACATGGCTAAAAAAATTGTATATCCATGTAGGTGAGAGAGCTAATATTCCCTAAGTATTTACTGGGCTCCAAGAGTTGTGCTGGTCTTTATAGAAACTTCTATGGTTAACTTTTTTTATTTCATCATATATTAAAAAAGATAGTGAGTGACCATTAACAATTATAATTTTTATCCATGTAAAAAAAAACAGGTTTGTACGTGAAGAGAGGTCAGTGGGATTGAAACCCACATATACCTACACTTGACCTATGCTTTGGAAAAAATAGCATTAAGAAAAGACATTTCTGTGAGTAAATTAATGTTAGGATTTTATGGTTTTTTTCTTTGTTTATTTCTACTGGAATTGCCAGATATATTCACTGTATGACTTTTAAATTAATAAATCATCCTAGTAAACCAATAATTAATTATCATATCCAATAATGAAGCAGGAATCATTAAATCTTACTATCATATTGATATATGGAAAACTTTTCTACCCTTCTATGCAGAAAACATTAGAAGTGAAGAGTAAAAAGCCCACAGTTATCTTCAAATTTTCATGTTTCCTGCATTATTTGATTGATATTTCCCCAAGAAGTCTTGAGACATATAGACACTCTAGTGTGAGTTTTTCCAGGTCTACTTCTTCACCCCATACAGCTACCCTCAAACTAGATTTGTATTTGATATTTAGAGTTAATGTGGCATTCCACATGGAGTTGGTGAGTTCTCGGTATTTAAGACAGGAAAGCAAAATCAAAATTTCTTTCACTGACCTCTTTTAAAAAAAGCTTCTCTCAAAAGCTTAGTTCACTGCCACCACCAGAAAGAAAATGAAACTAAGTTAGCATTTTCTATAAAGATGGAAGAAAAGGTTGTAGGATATGACCATTTAAAGATCTTAACTGTCATCTCGTGGTCTATGACAAGAATCTAGTTAACAGCTACTGCTATCTACCTGCCATCATATCTTATTAAAGAGCTCTGTAAAACCCAGTAATAACCTGTCCTGTTACAAATGACATGCAAGGGAAGAATGCCTGTTAGTCTCTCTCCTGCTAATCAACTCTGGGAATCCCCTCAAAGAAACATCTCTCAAAATGTTTGTCTCACCACCATTTAAAATGCATCACTAGCAAAAGATGGCTAGCCTAGTGGCTGGCTCTGCCACTTGTAATTACTCATGATAATTATTAGGTTGCTTGCTTTTGTTCAGCAGTCCCTACTCTCCCACGAAAGCTTAACAAAAAGGGAAGCTTAGCAAATTTGGTTTTCCCTGCTGGTTATAAATCAAAAGTCAAGCAAGGGAAGACTTTCTTTATTTTCAGAAACTGAAGGACTTTTTTCTCACCACACACTGACCTCATCAGGAATTGTGAACATATTTTGACTTGGAACCTTATAATTATCTTTATATTTTAGAAACAGAGATATTGAAAAGTATTCTCTTTGTCTTCCATGTTTTAGATGAACATTTTATCTACCACATTTCGAGGCTTAGATCTAATAGAAGTGCTTCTGTTTCTCATCTCAGAAATTATATGTAAAATTTGTAAGTAATTCAACTATTATGTTTATTTAAAAATTAAATTACACAAAATCATCCTTTTCTGTGTCCCTTCTTTCTAAGAGTTTCTCTTGCTTAGCAAGATTTAGTACCTCTGGGTTCTTCTTATAGAGCAATGAATCAGTAAATGAGTGGATCCACAAAATATGGTACATTTACACGATGGAATGCTACATAACAGAAAGAAAGAAAGAAAGAACTCCTACCTTTCACGTCAGTATGTATGGATCTGGAGAGCATTATGCTAAGTGAAATCAGCCAGGCAGTGAAAGACGAATACCATATGATCTCATCTATAAGTGGAAACCAATCAACAAAACAAACAAGTGAGTAAAATATAACCAGAGATATTGAAATAAAGAACAAACTGACAGTAACCAGAGGGGATGGGGGTACATCCCCATCATCTCCATGTCATCAAGGAACATGGATAAAGCCAAAGGCGGGGTAGGATTAAGGGTGGAAGGTGGGGGTTGGTGTGGCAGGGGCGAGTGGTAGGGGGGAAATGGAACAACAATAAAAAAAAGAAAAATAATCATAGCCTTCATCAGCTTTTCTGTTAAATTCAACCCATATCAATACTTTCATTTAAACAGTTGATAGATATATATCAATAGTTTATATACTCGTATGAAAAAACTAAAGCTAAGAGTCAACTCATTCTATATTGAGTGTGATAAGTCACTGAGGAGCACATTATTAAAATAGTGGAGTGGGGTATCAAATAACTGCTTGTGCAGTAGCCAACAGCATTGTAACATAGCAAAACTCACAACCCACAGAGACACAGGTGACCTAGTTTTAGAACTGCACTGCTTTTCCCACCTCTATTAATAAATCCTATTTATGGATGGGCAAACACAACTTTTTTTGTAGACTTTTTTACAAGACTTCAAGAATTTTGGTAATGGGATTTATAATATTTCTTGGACATTAAAATAAAATAATTATTTCAAAATAAAATTTTGATGAGTTGAGTGCAAATGAGTTAGAAACACACAAATTGAATTTTCCTTGAAATACACATGGGTTTCAAAATTAAGGGGAATTAACTTCTTCAATTTTGCCTGGCCTCAGAAGTTTGGTGCATGGTTTGACATGGTTGATCTAATGCCAGCTTTGCAACTTTGTTTATCTTTACCATAGATTTTACCTGAGAAAACATTTTCTTTCTGGCTCCCATGTTCTGATGTTTACTAGTATTATCAATTTTATCTGTGGAAATGAGTCCATTGTGATAAATGTTATTATGGTGAAAAACTGAAGTTTTGAAATAATCTCCAAGCCTAGTCAATTGCCTTCTTATTTTATCCATCATTGTGTGGTACAGAATTCCAAGGCAGCCAATCAATGAGCTTATGAAACCTCTAAAAATATTTTTTGGCAGTGCTGGTCTTTCATAGCAATAAATTTACATTCTTGTGAGGAAAGTATTAGAAATTCTTAGCTCTTTACTGGCAAACTAATCGGACATTTTGAAAAGTCTGAAAATTTCAAACTATTTTAAGTCAATAGCATTTACAAGTCTTGCATCATGCTTATTATGCACATGTTAGTGAACTTTTTTCAACCTAATAGGAAATGTAAAGTGTAGATAATATACTCATTAGGTCATTGGCATGAAGCATTGTAATAATCACCTTCCTTTGTCTTCTTGTGCATGTCACTGGTATAGAACATCAACAGCAATCCTTTACCCAACAAGTTCCTTAAGCATTGGCTTCAGAGAAGAGCTTGCTGTTGGGACGATTCTGCAGTCCAGAAATGTTATCTTGTCTTAGATTCCTCACCTTTTCTATCCCTTTGCCTCGGTTCTCAAGACAGAAAATGATAACAATTACATAGACAATTGCACAACAAAATATTTGTTGGGGGTCTCTGTTTGGATTCTAAGCTCAGCCTAGCTAGCAATGCTTTTGAAACATTCCTAGCCAGGCTGAGAAAAAAAGAAATAGAACACTGAAGAAAGTGTAAGAAAGTAAAACAGGGCAGGTAACACAGCCAGTAGGCAACTAGAACTTAATCTCACAGGGAAATTTTGAGTAGTGTTTTAGACAAATTCTCTACTCAAGATGAAGGAGCAGAGGTAGGATACTGCGGCTCCTCTCAGTCATTGTCTGAGGTTTCTCTGGGAGAGAAGAATGAAGGCTAGGGTTGTTATTTCCCAGCTCTTCTGACTCACCACACCTGGCTTTAGCAGTGACAGAAAGTGTTTCGGCCAAGACAAAGGGGTGCTGGCAGTTTCAAGTTGTGACTTAGTGCACTGAAATGGTCACTGTTGTTGAAATAAATTAGTAGGCCCAACATGAAGTCATTCCTGTCTGAGGAACCACTTCAACAAACCAAAACTTAAAACATTTGGTTCTCTGTAAATGTGCTGCTTGACTAGAAACACATTATAGCCAGTCAGGTAATCCCCAAATGTCAAGCCAGCTCTGAGCTCCACCCTTACTTCCACGTTCCTTATTCATTTCCTGTGCTTTTTCCTATATTCTACAAAAGTTACCTGCTCCTCTGCCCCCATTTTGTAGTACTACAGACCTTTGAGGTGGAGACTGCCCACTCTGCAAAATGTTAAAATTTGTTGATTTTGTTTACCTTATCTTCTTTATTCATTTTTAACTATGCTGATGGGTTATAAGTAGGATTCTGGCAATGTTTGCTATGGAAAGCTTTTGGTGATTCATCATTCATGTTCAAGCCATTCCTGACACAGCCCTCCAGTCACTCTGAACCTATGCAAAGCAGTCAGAAGAAATCGTCTGACTCTTTTATTCCCTCTAATATTAGCTCTATTGTGTTGTTGAAGAAGTGTCACTTCTATTCTTACAATTTTTATTAGTTAATAGCTGTATTTTTCCAAATCCATTTTGAATTGATAATTTAAAAGATAGTGGCTTTAACTTTGCCAACAGTTTTAAGAGCTTATGCTAGACTCGTTGTTAAATTATCCTATAAGTGATATCAGACCCACTCCTAATCCCAATTTGCACAAATTTCAGTGTTCCAGAAGTGGTAGGGATATGGTATGAACATGATTTGGGTAACATGACCCCAGCGTGCCTCTGTATAGCTTTGAGTTCTAAACCAGATACTAGATGCATTGGAAAACCCCCAAATAAGATGTTTCAGGGGTAAAAATACCTAATTTCTTTCCCCAACTCAACTCTCCTAGAAGTTTCAGGACAAAAAATAAATACTCCTAATATGCTTTAGGAGCAAAATATTTTTTTTCAAATTAAAGAAGAAAGTTTATTTAGAAAGCTACAAATCGCATATGATCTCACCTTTAACTAGAACATAGTCAACAAAAGAAAAAAGCATATCACCAGAGACATTGAAATTAAGAACAATCTAACAATAGTCAGAGGGGACAGAGGAGAAGCCAGTGGGGAGGAGGGTTTTCAGAAACTACTATAAAGGACACAAAAACAAAGCCAAGTGGGAGGGAGGAAGAAAGGGAGGGAAGTGGGTTTGGCTGGGGTGGGGGGGGGAGTGGTGGGGAGAAAATGCAGGCAACTGTAATTGAAGAACAATAAAGTAATTAAAAAAATAAAGTTACAGAAGTAATAGAAGTGAGTCAGCTGGGCTGCAGACACTCAAGAAACAAGTCACAGAAGCAAAAGAAGGGCACTTGAAAATTAGGAGAGAGAAAATGGCAAAGGTAACATACTTAGGGAGAAGTAGAGCTGGAAAAGAAGTGCACAGGCATGTTCCCAAGAAGGAGAGAGTGCCAGGAGCAAAAAAATATTTTATTTGAGGTGGACCAGGAAGGAAGCAAGGACTCCTTACTCTTCTCCCATCTCTGAGACACAGGTCACTGTCATGTCTGTGTATCCCCTAAGGTGGAGGTGGCTCCCAGCTAACACAGGTCCATGGTCTTTCCTGAATCACACCTCATTTTGGCTGTGCAGGATCACATAAGCCAAGAAAGTCTTGTAAATTAGAAACAGAAGTGAAATAACCACAGGCAGAGTCTGAGAAGAGTTGCATTACTGGGCCTCTGCCCCATCTGTGGACTTCCAGCAGTTTTACAACTGGAGAAGAAAACCAACAAGTCAGGTATAGACAACTGCTGGAGAAACATCAACAGCAATTTTTTCTAAAGAGAGAGAGAGAGAGAGAAAACCACACAATCACGGTTTGATTCCCAGTCAGGGCACATGCCTGGGTTGCAGGCCAGTTCCCAGCAGGGGACTCACGAGAGGCAACCATACATTGATATTTCTCTCCTTCTTTCCTTCCCTTCTCCTCTAAAGATAAATAAATACAAATAAAAAAGAGTGAAAAACAAAGAATTTCCCCTCTACCTCCTCTAGCTACTAGTTGGATAATCTTTTAGGGCAATGGACCTCAAAAGGTGGGCCTGAAGCAGCAGCATCTGCTCCATCTGGGAGTTTGTTCAAAATACACATTCTTGAGTACCATCCCAGACCTATGGATCAGAAACTCTAAGCATGAATCCCAGAATCTGTGTTAATACCCCTCTCCCAGAGGAGTCAGACGCTTGCTCAAGCTTGGGAATCACTGCTTAAAGTATAGAAAAGATAAGTGATAAAATAAAAATCAAAGTTATGTGTTGTATTTAGTGACATAAGTACTTAAATTAAAAAGTACATAAAGTTCATCTATGGTATCACAATGCTTCATCTAAATTAAATATTTTGTTTCCAGAGATCAGATGTGGCTCAACCCAGGTGGACCCATCAATCACTCAAAAGTTTGGGCAGAGGGTATGCTGGAGGAGTCCACCCAGGCACCAGTTACTAATTCATTGTCACAACACTTTCCCTATCTAAGGATTAACAGAGACTTTCCTGTACCTTCAAATGGGGAATCAGTGCCAGTTTGTAGAACACCGTTTGACAGGCCATTAATCAGACTGAATGAAAGTGTTCAACATTGATGGTTAATATCTATTTCAGCGAAGACTTCTGAAAACACAGATACTATCTGTTTCTTGAAGATTTCTAACTCATCTTGTTGCATGTTAATCAATTGCACAATTAGATTTGTGAGGAAAACTGCAAAGAATAAGTCTCTACCCACTTGGATTGTTAGCTTCTTATAATGCAATGTGCACATGAATCCACAGAATATTTTGCTAAAATGCACATTCTGGTTCAGTAGAACTGGAATATTTCCTAATGTTCTGCATTTCTAACCACTTCCCAAGGACACTGACACTACTGGTCCAAAGACCACACTGTGAGTACTGAAGATCTAACAGAAGAACCATCTAGGTGGTTCAGGCACAAACATCTTTACTCCTCATCCTCAACTAAAGCATGATGTTGTGACTCTTAATAGTATGGAAGTAAAGAAGTTAAAAATACATGAAGGGCTTCCAACCAAGATGGAGGCATAGGTATACATGCTGTGCACAACTAAAACTAAAGGCAACAGAAATTTAGAAACAAAAAGACAACCAGATATGACAAAAATTGAACTATACAGAAGTCCAACAACCATTTATACAGAAGGGTAAGAGGGGTGGAGTCAGTGGCCAGCAGAGAGGGGTCTCGACAGGAAAAAGCAGTGGCTGGTGGATCCAGGTGTGCAGGCAGCACTTGGCAGACTCCAGGCATGCAGGCAGTGGCTAGAAGACCCCAGGTGCAGGGTGGCAATGAGGAGACCCAGTGAGGAGTACAAGGCAGCTAGCTGACTGTGGTCACACATTTGCATGCAGATAAGTCAGGTGAAAATGGAAAGTGAAACAGATCCGCAACCCAAAGCTCCAGCACCTAGAAATAAAGCATAAAAGCACCAACTGAAAACACTTGTGGGGGTTGAGGTGCTGGGAGAAACTCCCAGGCTCACAGGAGAGTTTGTTGGAGAGACCCACAGGGTCCTAGAATGTACACAAGCCCACCCACCCAGGAACCAGCACCAGAAGGGCCAAATTTGCTTGGGGGAAGCGGCAGGAGGGACTGAAATCCTAGAGAGTGCAAAGCAAGTGTCATTGTTCCCTCTCTGACCCCGCCCCCACACACAGAGTCAAAACCCAGCAACTGGATTGACCCACCTAAGGCTCCACCCCTCACTACACAACATGCATGACCAGACCCTCCCAAAAATGGCTCAAACAGAAGAACAGATCAAAGCCCCAGAGCCAATACTTTTAAGCGACCAAGAGATAGCCAACCTATCAGATGCACAGTTCAAAGCACTGGTGATCAGATGCTCACAGAATTGGTTGATTTTAGTCTCAAATTAGATTTTAAAAAATGAAGGCTACACTAAGGGAAATGGAGAAAAATGCACAGGAAACCAATAGTGATGGGAAGGAAACTGGGACTCAAATCAGTTGAGTGGACCAGAAGGAAGAAAAAAATGACAAAACAGAAGAGAATGAAGAAATGAGAATTCAAAAAAATGAGGAGAGACTTAGGAACCTCCAGGACATCTTTAAACATTCCAACATCTGAATTATAGGGGAACCAGAAGGGGAAGAGAAAGAGCAACAAGTGGAAATCTTATTTGAACAAATAAGAAAGGAGAACTTCCCCAATCTGGCAAAGGAAATAGACTTCCAGAAAGTCCGGGGAGCTCAGAGAGTCCCAAAGAAGTTGGGCCCAAGATGGAATACACCAAAACACATCATAATTACATTAGCCAAGATTAAAATGAAGGAGAGAATCCTAGAAGCAGCAAGAGATAAGAGGACAGTCACCTACAAAGGACTTCCCATCAGACTGTCAGCTGTTTCCTCAAAAGAGACCTTAAAGGCAAGAAGGGGCTGGAAAGAAGTATTTCAAGTCATGAAATCCAAAGACCTACAGGGAAGATTGCTCTATCCAGCAGAGCTTTTATTTAGAATGGAAGGGCAGATAAAGTGCTACTCAGATAAAGTCAAGTTAAAAGAGTTCATCATCACCAAGCCCTTATTATATGAAATGTTAAAAGGATTTATCTAAGAAAAAGAAGATAAAAATATGAACAGTGAAAGGACAGCACACTCAGTTATGAACAAGTGTGCTTTTTCATAACAACCACACCTAAAACAAAAGCAACTAAGCAAACAACTAGAACAGGAACAGAACCAAAGAAATGGAGATTACATTGAGGGTTAGCAACAGGGTAGTGGAAGGAGAAGAGAGGGGGCAAAGGCACAGAGGATAAGTAACATAGAAGGTAGGTAGAAAATAGAGAGGAGAAGGGCAAGAATAATGTGGAAAATGTGGGAGCTAAAAAACTTATGACACATGAACTAAAGGGGGGATGTGGGGGAAGGGGTTGTGCAGGGTAGAGGGGAATAAAAGGGGGTGGGAATGGGACAACCGTAATAGCATAATCAATTCTATCACATATGTGTGTGTGTGTGTGTGTGTGTGTGTGTGTGTGTGGAGGTACATGTAGTTTGCTTAAAAACTGGCAAAAGAAAATTTATTAATACAGATCAAGTGGAGATAAAAAGTAATTATTCACTAATCTAATGGTGCAAACTAAGTAAGTAATTGCTATAACTGGGGATGGTAATCCAGAGGCCAGTACCTTTTCAGAGTCATTAGTGACATTTGTGGCTTATCTTGGGCATGGCTTTTTAAAATTATTTATAAGGCAGTCTCAATAGAAATACTAAAATGTATTTTTCTCAAATGATTGTGTCAAACCTTTTTATTTGCTTATATACTCTTTATTTTTTAATTTTTTAATTTAATTCTTATTCAAGTACAATTTTCTGTTTCATATTCCTATTTGCTTATATACTCTTTATGAAACTATATTTTTAGCATCTCAGAAGTTTAATTTTTACTTTTTATAATATAATAAATTGCATGTTTTTTCTCTTTTCCCTCTTCTTTGTTTTCCTCACAATGAACTCCTCAACTGAACTCCTTTTGCTCACATCTCAATCTATCTTCAGGCCTTCCTGCATCCACACAGAATCTAGTTGTCAGTACCTGGGCTCTGGAGTTATACTGACCTCCATTCAGGTCTCATCTTTGTTTTTAATGGCTGCAGGATCTTAGGAAATTTTATCTTTACTAATTCCCTACCTTCTGATCTGTGAGGGGGGATAATGACAGTATCTACCATGAAGGGATCTTCCTTAGCACCAAAATACTTATGTAAAGTACTAACACATTAGGGTGCCTAATAAGCACCCAATAAATTCAATGATGTTGCTATCATCATTACATCAATAATTTTTCTGTGCACAAGAGAAGTGGCAGCTAATCTTCAGCAATGAAGGAGATAATTTACCATTTTAGCTGATCAATAGACATTTCTCAGAAATGCAAACTGGTCTATGAGGGTAGATGGAGTGATTGATGACAAAGATGCCTATTCAATATAAACTTCATCCTTATTCCTTCTTCCTGTTCTTTCAAGGCTGCCAGAAAAATTCACCAGATTTTCTCAGGGATCCAGCTACTAGAGCTCACTTAACCATTAGCCTTGGTGCCCTGGTTGAAAATAGAAGTGACAGCACATTTGTGAGTTAGGGTTAACTTCATAGAACAGTTCATACTGTAAATGTTAACATCTACAGCAAAGGCTATAGTGTCCTTTACTCATGCTTGATTACAAAAACAGTTAAAATGTTTATTTCTCTTATCTGTACCTATTTCTCAAGGTGATCTATATCAAATGGTGTAAACCCCAACCAGAAAGATAAACCTATCCTGCACACACACCGCTTTGTTCTTCTTTGTAGATTTCCATTCATATCATAACTGATAACCCTTAAAATATAGTCAGTGGTACTTATCTTCCTGTGTGTTTGATAGTCTGTTTGAATATAAACAGAGACATAATAAATAGCTCTATTTTTCCAATTAAATACGCTAGTATTTTTACCCACCATATGTCATATCCTGGAAGTGGAAGAAAATATCAAATCAACTGACTGTATCTTAAATATAAGATTGGCTTCATAGTTCAGCAAGTCTACAGTTAGAATCAGGTTTTCACTTCTTTATAAAATCTGACCATTTCACCACAGCTCAACTGATAGTTTTCTTTGCACTGTTCATGAATTATAAGTTTGTCAAACTATAGATGTAAAAATTGATCCAAAATATTTGAAGAGCAGTTTGCCAATATACCACTCCTAGGTTTTTAAATGTACATGTGTCAACAAAAGACATCTAAAGGGGCTTATTTTAACATTATTTAAAGTAGACCAACACTAGAAAACACCCAAAATTGATCAACTGCAAATTAATAAATATTCTGTGGTACAGAGTTGATGCTCTAGGGCCATAAGCAAGACTAAACTCCAACATACACCAAAGTGGATAAAACTCACAAAAAACATATGCATGGAGTATTATATTAATAACAAAACAAATCCATAATGTTAGAAGACAGGCAAATAGTTAACACTGGAAGAGCTCTGCCTGGAAGGTAACAGGGGCAGAATGAATCTGGAGTCTGGTAATGTTCTTTTTTTTTTAAGGTACTGGTTACACAATAGTATTCAATATGTAAAAATCCATTGAGATGTGGACTCATATTTGTACAGGTTACTCTAAAAATACCATGTGAAGTTGTACCAATGGTACCTGCCAGTATCATGACATCAGGGTTGATATGATTTTCTTTACTGGCCATACTATTCAACTGACCCAAGTCATGAAGTTTTGCTCACCAGTCTTTACAGGAACAACACTGGGACCTTGGCTTTTGACCATCTTTTATCCCAGCCTAACCTGTAATAAAATGAAACTCAATCACCAACTTACACCATACATAAAAATAAATTCAATGTGGATAAAAACTTAAATATAAACTGTGATCCCATAAAAGTCCTAGAGAAAACGCAGGCAGAAAAACCTCAGACATTTAACACTACAATATTTTAACTGATATGTCCCCTAGAGCAAGGGACATAAAGGAGAGAATACACAAGTCCTTTACTGAACAACAAAGGACTTCAGTAAAATAAAAAGCTTCTGCATGGCCAAAGAAAACAACATTAAAATGAAAGGAGAACCAACTGTATGAGAAAACATATTTGCCAGTGATACTTTGGACTAGGGTTTGATGTACAAAATATATAAAAAATGACATGATTCCACTCCAGGAAGACAAACAACCCAATAAAAAATCAGCAAAAGATTTGAACAGACACTTGTTCAAGGACATCCAAAGGGCCTGGAGGGATATGGAAAGATGCTCAGCATCACTAGCCATCAGAGAGATGCAAATTAAAACCAGAATGAGATGTCACTTCACACAGGTGAGAATGGCCATCCTAACAAATCAACAAACAAGTGTTGGAGAGGATGTGGAGAAAAGAACACCCTAGTATATTGTTGGTGGGAATGCAAGCTGGTGCAGCCCCTGTGGGAAATAATATGGAATTTCCTCACAAAAATAAAAATGGAACTGCCTTTTGACCCAGCAATTCCACTGTTGTGATTATATCCTAATAACACCGAAACACCGATCCAAAAGAACCTATGCACCCCAATGTTCATAGAAGCACAATTTTCAATAGCCAAGTGTTGGAAGCAACCTAGGTGTCCATCAGTAAATGAATGGATCCAGAAAACTGTGGGACATTTACGCAATCAAATACTATGCAACAGAAAGAAAGAAGGAGCTCCTACCCTTTGTGGGAAGGGAACTGGATGGAACTGGAGAGCATTATGCTAAGTGAAATAAGCCAGACAGTGAGGAACAAATACCATATGATCTTACCTTTAAGTATAACCTAATCAACAAAACAAAAAAGGAAGCAAAATATAACCAAATACAATAAAATTAAGAACAATATGACAGTAGCCAGAGGGGAGTTGGGAGGGGATAATGAGGAGGGAGTTGGGGAGGACTTACAGGAACAGTATAAAGGGCACATGGACAAAACCAAGGAGTGGTGGAATCAGGGGATGGAGGTGGCTGTGGCGGTGGCCAGAGTGGGAGGTAAATACAGTCACCTGTACTTGAACAATAAAATAATTTAAAAAATAAAATAAAATAAGCATCAAAGCAACTGCATTAACAAGAGACAGTTACGGAGTCTCTTTGTTGTAAAAAATCTAGAGGAACAAAAATTCTGCAAGCTTTTTAAACAATTTAATTGGTTTGCAGTAGATAATTAAATTGTTTCTTGCCTCCTCTCTTCAGTTCTCACTGCTATTTTTCTATTAGTGCTTGGAGACAGAATGGAATTTATGAACATGTCAGTCAAATGCTAGTCAGTAACAAATGCTAAGAAATAATGCACCTGGAAAGCTCTCTATATTATATATATTTGTCTAATTTTTGTTGTTGCTGCTGTTCTTTTTGCTATTGCTGTTGCTGCTCAGGCACCTTTTTAAACAGAAACAGAGATTTTTGTTTATCTTTTAGCAGGATCTTAGTCAAGATTGTCTCACATGCACAGGTTTCATAGGTAGCAACAAAGGTCACCATCTTTTTTTCTGAATGTTGTGTAGCATCATATTGAGAGATTATGGGACATTATTACCTTGGCTGAATCAACAAAGTTTTTCTTCAACAGCTTTGGGTTTCTGGTCTTTCTCTTTTTCACTTGCCACTGTGTTTCATTTTCCTTAATCTCATAAGATTCTATCTCTAGCTTATATTTTGGTACTCATGGCAGATGAAATCCATGGGAATCATCAGATGTGACTATTTAAAATAAAACTGGGATAATTTAAATCTTAATCCTTGTATGGCCACATAATAATCAAGAGCCATTGACCATAGTAGGCATTTTCACCTATGTTATATACAATTCAGTGGAAAGCACTGATTTTTGCCCTACAGTACAAAATTTACCAATATATCATAACTCATAAATATAATGTGTTTTTCTTTCATTATTACTGGTTTTAAGAAAATGTTTTCTATATTGTTAGGGGCTAAATACATTCCAATGTCAGCTGTGAATATTCCTACAAAAATATAGAAGTGGAATTCATATTATTCTTTTTATCATCTATTTAGCAAATATTTACTAATGTCTAGTATGTATCAGTCACTAACCCCTACACATACAAGAAGAAGTGGGGAGGGGGAGGAAGCCATTATCACCTCTTTCAACACAAGGTCTAGAAGAGCATGAAGCATTTTTTTCTGCAACAAACATCGTCTTGGACTTAAACTAAAAGTCAATTGTGAAACTCATGGGTCATCATTCTAGCCAGGTGGCCCAGGCAGAAAAATTATATAGGAGCCATTTTGTACAATCAGATGACCTCGTGTACTTTGCCCCAAGTACTTGAAACAAAAGGTGGCTGTGTCCAAATACCATAAAGGTTTTGGTTGCTGCAAAAGTCATAAAGACACAATAGTTAGTAGTAGGGAGAGTCTGAATAGCAGAAGCATTTGTCTGGAGGGGAAAAAATCAATTTATCTGTGAAATCCTTTCTTAGAACGAATGTGGTAGATTTGGCATCTGTTTTTGTTTTGTTTCTATTTACATTCTAACTGTCCTTTCCAGAAATGCAAGTGAATTAAGCAGGCATTATCATTACAGATGCATGTGGCAGCTGAGAAACATTTTGAAGTGTTAAAAAAATTATGACACCTGAAATTGCACATACAAAAATAATACTGAGTATTATATTCAATGCTAGAATTGTGATTAGCTTTATTTTATAAAATTATGTCAAAAGATTGGGCTACATTTTTACAAAATCAGATTTTAAGTGTCAGCTTTTTCACACACACAGTTTAAAAGAATGTACATGGCAGATCTGTGATAATGATGCTGACGTAGTTGTTAAAGAAAGGATGTAAAGCCATAAATTTGGTTAAAATCTAGAAGTGCTCCTTGTGCTATATGTAATACATGTCTTTCAATTGTTACAAGAACACATGGTCTCAGTTGGGCCAATAGCAATGACATTCTTTGGTATAATTAAAAATTGCATGACATTTTTGGACTTTTCCCAAAAATAGAATGTCTCAATGAAAAACTATCAATTTTGACTTTATAAATTCTGTTGGTCACACAAGAGATAAGGTGACTGACTGCTGAAAAAAGAAATCAGATTTAGACTTCCAAGATGGCAACAGAGTAGGATGGAGAAGATTCCATTTCCCCGCACAGGGGAGAAAATCCTTGCTAATGTAAGGAGGAACAGTGCAAACAGCCAACAGTTCCCCAGCATATATGAAAATTAAAAAAAAAAACAGAAATCATAATGTAC
Organism: Sturnira hondurensis; assembly: GCF_014824575.4. Classification (NCBI taxonomy): domain Eukaryota; kingdom Metazoa; phylum Chordata; class Mammalia; order Chiroptera; family Phyllostomidae; genus Sturnira; species Sturnira hondurensis. The sequence goes on from NW_028081875.1 coordinate 2,143,258, forward strand.
ACTGAAAACCTAGACAGTAAGGAGATGGCAGTAGTATAGTAGAGTCTCAAGGACTGGAGCAAAGACATGAGCAGCAGCGGCCTCGGCCAGTGGCCAGGATCCGGAGCCCAGTGCCCAGCACACAGCTCCCGGCGCGCCTCAGCTGGTGCCCAGTTCCCAGTGCCTGGCTCCCAGTGCATCTACCAGGGATTCTTGGGGAGCCCCAGGCCTCCCGCAGGGTCCTTGGGAGAGAGCTGGGTTATCAGCTCCCTCCCTCCCCCGACAAGCAAGGTTGGGCACCAGGCAAGACCTGTTTCCTCGAGTTTGCAGAGAGGGTACTAATGACAAAGGGCCGAGATCAGCCTCAGACACTGTGGTGCCAGCTTGGGAAAATTGAGAGGTGCAGTGTCCAGCTCTGATCTTCCATAGTCACCGGTCTGGCTGGAGAATTGGGCTGTGCTGAGAGGCAGGCTTTCTAAAGGAGAAATTTTTTGGAAAGTAAACTGAAGGACTCTCTTGTGACAGCCTCTTGGCCTGCTCCCCACCCAGCTTGGCAGTGAACCCAAGATTGGGCAGAGAGCCTGGAGTTCCCCACAAAACTGGGATGGGGCTGCGCTGGAACCAGTGGGACCCAGGTGGCCTGGCTGGCATGTGAGCATGTGCACCCGTCACTCAGCCATGGTGCTGACCCCCAGGGGTTAGAGTGCTACGAGAAAGACTTAGATTCCCTTCATGGGGCACTGGGGAGAGGCACCGGGTTGGCTCTTGGGAGAGGGCTCACAGAAAGACCACAACAATCTGCCCTCAGCCTGCTGCAGCGAGAAAAAACAGGTTGGCCAGTTTGAAAACAAGATATGTGTTTCTTTTTAAGTAATCTTTTATATTTTTAATATTACTATTGTTTATCTTTCAATACTTTTTCCTCTCTTTTCCTATTTTTTGTTTTATTTCTTCTTCCTTTCTTTCCAAACTTATTGCTTTTTCCTCTCTTCTCCTGCCTCTGTTTTTTGTTGTTGTTGTTTTTTTTTACCCACAAGTGACACAAACAACTTGGATCTGTGAAAAGAACAGAGTTGGACCCAAAGAGGGGGTATTCCAACAGTAGAAACAGAGAGACAAATTTCACTTTGCTACAGCAGAGAAGCCACAAGTTGCTGCATATTTGTATTATTATTATTATTTTCATTAACCTCACTTCTTTTACATTTTAATAGTATCTTTGTATTCCTCCTCTTTCTGTATAGGCTTCTTTGCTTTGGCTGGTTATATTATATTATTTGACAGGTTTCCCCTGTTCTCTCCTCCACAGTGAATTGCTAATTTTCTATACTGCATGCCACTTGTTTTCATTTAGCACATTACCCAAACTTCCATATCCCCTATTCATGTTATCTAGATCACAGAGTCTGTCATATGATTGTTGCTCTAACATTATTGTAAATAATAGCTGTTCTATACAACTGTACATACTTCACAACCCATCTCCCGGATATTAGCCCACTTGACAATTTCCTGAATTATATTACTGTAGTGATTAACTCTATTTGCTCACACACTACACCTATTTACTTACCTCTACTCTCACCTTTCCCCAGAATCTGACTGACCACAATCTCACTACTTTCTAGGTCCAACTAACAAGCTTTCCCTCCCCAACAAGAGACTTATCTTTTGTCCATCTTCTCTTAAAACTGGCAATTTGGGTTGAAGATTACAATTAACACTACATATAGCCTAAAGATTTTCTATCTTCTCTCTACCAGCTGTGACTATAAATATCATAAAATACTCTCCCGCTGTCATAAACCATTTTGCCTCTCCAACTAATCACAAAAAAAAAAAAAAATGGTGGAAGTGGAGAACACCAGAATACTCAAAAAAAGACTGCACCACTGAATTTCACAGGTATTCTACCACAGAAGTTCACACCATAAGCCCAGGAAGTCAGAACAGATCAATATAAGAAGCTGAGGCTAACAAGAAGAGTATCACAAACATTGGGAAGACAAAGAAACAATGCCCAAATGAAAGGAAAGAAGGAAGCTTCATAAAGATTGCTAGATGAAATAAAGCCAAGGCAACAATCAGATATTGAGTTCAAAGCACTGGTTTTCAGAAAGTTCAAAGAGCTCACAATAAGCTACCAGAGACTAAAGGGGAATTACAATGAACTCACTGCAAACTATATCAACATGAAAATGGAAATAGAGACTATCAGCAAGGGCCAAGAGAAAATAAAGGGTACAATTTCTGAACTGAAGAACATAGTAGAAGGAATCAAAAGCAGGATTGATGAAGTGGAAGATGGGATCAATGAGCTGGAGGACAAAGTAAAATAAATAAATAAATAAAATAGAATTTGCAGAAAGAACATGAAATAGAAAACAGACTCAGAAAGAATGAAGAGGGATTAAGAGAAATGCAAAACAAAATAAAACATAATAATACCTAAATAATATGGATATCAGGAGAAGTAGAAGAACAAGAGATAAAAAATCTATTTGAAAAAGTAGCCCTGGCTGGTGTAGCTCAATGGATTGAGCGTGGGCCTGTGAACCACACGATCGCGGTTCGATTCCCAGTCAGGGCACATGCCTGGGTTGCAGGCCAGTTCCCAGCAGGGGACACATGAGAGGCAACCATACATTGATATTTCTCTCCCTCTCTCTTTTCCTTCCCCTCTAAAAATAAATAAACAATATCTTAAAAAAAGAAAAAGTAATGAGGGAAAATCTCCCTAAATTGATGACAGAAAAAAGTCAAATAATGCAAAAATCAGAGAGTCCCAATAAAGAGGAATCCAAATAAGCCCACTTCAAGACATATCATCATTAAAATGGCAAAATTCCAAGATAAACAGAGATTCTTAAAGGCAGCAAGGAAGAAAAAGGAAGTAACATACAAGGGAGCCCAAAGAAGGTTCGCTACTGACTTCTCAATGGAAACGTGTCAATCAAGAAAAGAATGGCAAGAAATATTCCAAGTAATGAGAACCAGAGGCCTACAACAAGGCTACTTTCCACAGCAAAACTTTCAATCAACATAGAAGTCCAAATAAAAACTTCCAAGACAAAAGAAGTCTAAAACAATATGCTTCCACCAAACCAGCTCTGCAAGATATGCTAAAATAACTGCTTTAAGGAAAGGAAGGAAAAAAGAGAGACAGAAAGAAACACAGGTACAAAAATGGCAATAAAAAAGTACCTATCAATAACAACATTAAATGTAAATTGATTAAATTTTCCAAACAAAAGACACATAATAGCTGAATGGATAAGAAAGCATGACACACACATATTCTGCCCACAAGAGACCCACCTCAAGACAAAAGACTTACAAAGACTAAAAGTGAAGGGTTGGAAACAAATTCTCCAAGCAAATGGACAAGAAAAAAGAGCCAGGATAGCAATGCTCATATCAGACAAAATAGTACTCAAAAAAAGGGACCATACATTTCACTCCCCCCCCTCATGCGGCAGAGAAAAACGGGGATGATCTGCAGAGAAGCGTAAGAAATAGTCAACAAGGATCCAGCATATAGGAAGGTAGGACTTCAGAAAGTGTAGCAGACACTGAATGACCAGAGGGTGAGGAGAGGAGATGACTGCATGTCAAAAAGTACAAGGGAAGAGTGCAGAGGATGCAGGCCCTCCACTGGGGCCGCACCAGGGCCCCGGCCAAGCTGCCTTGGACTCTGGGACCCGAAGGTGGGCAACAATGACCCTGGGAGAGAACCAGTCACCAGTACCTGCCGTATCCAGCAGGATGCAGATTGAAAAACACCAGGAGAGATTGGTTTGCCTGTAGTGGCAGAGAGAGGAGCGGGCATTAGGAAGCAAATAAGAGAGCTCTGATAATCCGTGGAGTCAGGTTGTGGTTGCCAGCTTGGGAGAATTGAAAGTTGCCCATGCATTCTCTGTAGCATAAGGCATGAGTCGGGTCTCCCACAGACTCTGGGAGCTTATTTCACTTGGGCTGCCAGCAAGGCCCCTGGAACAGAGCAAGTCATCAGCTCCCTTCCTACCTAGCCAGGCGCAGACTGAAAAACCCAGGAGTCAGGCCATGGTGGCCACCTTGGGAGAATTGTGAGTTGCCCTGTGCATTCTGCCATAGCACTGGGTATGGTAGGGGCCCAAGCCTGCAAGGCCAGAAAAGCCTGGCTGGGAGCGTGAGTACTCACACCAGGTCAGGACTGTGAATGCTGGAGGAAAATCTGCTCTCAGGGGGGCGCTGAAGAGCGGCGCCAGTCTGGATCTTGGGATGAAATTGGTGAGACCGGTTGAGTTCAATGAGAAACAAGGAAGGCCACACCAATAGCCCCTCAGGCTGCTAAAGCTATTGAGACCAATAGAAAAGGGTTGACGAGCTGGAACCCAACAGGAGGAGTAGGTGGAAGTGGAGAACACCAAGATACCTGAAGGAGACTGCATCACTGAATTTCAAGGTACCCTACCACAAAAGTTCACACCATAAACCCAGAGAACCAGAAAAGATCAATTTAAGAGCTGACGCCAAGTATCACAAAAAATAAGAAAACAAAGAAACAATCCCCAAGTAAAAGAAAAGGAGGAAGTTTCAGAAAGAATGTTAGATGAAATAGAGGCAAGTCAATTATCAGATATTGAATTCAAAGCACTGGTTATCAGGAAATTCAAAGAGCTTACAACAAGCTAACAGAAACTACAGGGGAGTTACAATGAACTCTCTGCTAACTACATGAACATGAAAAAGGAAATAGAAACCATCAGCAAAGGCCAAGAGGGAAGGAAGAATGCAATTTATGAGCTGAAGAACACAGTGGAAGGATTGAAAAGTACTATCGATGAGGCAGAAGACTGCCTAAGTGACCTAGAGAACAGAGTAGAAAGAATCCCCCAGACAGAACAATAAAGGAAAAGAGAAACAGAAAGGATGAGGAGAGATTAAGAGAAATGCAAGACAATATAAAACATAATAATATATGAATAATAGGAATACCAGAAAACAAAGAAGAAGAACAAGAAATAGAAAACCTACTTGAAATAGTAATAATGGAAAATTTACCTAATTTGATGAGAGGGAAAATTCCACGAATCCAGGAATCACAGAGAGTCTCAATCACGTGGAACCCAAAAAGGTCTACTGAAAGACACATCATCTTTAAAATAGCAATGGTCCAAGAAAAAGAAAAAATTCTAAAGGCAGCAAGGAAGAAAAAGGAAGTAACATACAAGGGGGTCCCAATAAGGCTAGCTACTGACTTCTCAATGGAAACATTCCAAGCAAGAAGAGAATGGCAAGAAATATTCCAACTAATGAGAAACAGAGGCCTACAATCAAGGCTACTTTACCCAGAAAGGCTCTCAATCAAGATAGAAGGTGAAACAAAGAGCTTCCAAGACAAAAGAAATCTAAAAAAATATGCCTCCACCAAACCAGCTCTACAAGAATTACTAAAAGGGCTGCTCTAAGGAAAGGAAGAAAAAGAGAGAGACAGAAGGAAACGCAGGTACATAAATGGCAGTGAATAAGTACCTTTAATAACCTAAAACGTAAATGGATTAAATGCAACAATTAAAAGACACAGAATAGCTTAATTGATAAGAAAGCATGACCCACACATATGCTACCTACAAGAGACCCACGTCAGATCAATAGACCATAACAGACTAAAAATGAAAAGCTGAAAACAAATTCTCCAAGCAAATGAAAAAGAAAAAAAAGCTGTGGTAGCAATTCTCATATCAGACAAAATAGACTTCAAAAAATGCCATAGAGATCCAGAAGGTCACTTCATAATACTCAAGGGAAGAATCCACCAAGAACAAATTAACATCATAAATATATATGCACCCAACATAGGAGCACCAAAATATACAAAGAAAATCCTAGAGGACCTAAAGAAAGATATTGACAGCAACACAATTATAGTAGGGGATTTTAACATCCCACTGTCAAAAATGGACAGATATTCCAAAAAAAAAAAAATCAACAAAGATATGGCGGCATTAAACAACATTCTAGATGAAATGGAACTAACTGATACATATAGAGCCCTTCATCCCAAAGAAGATAAATACACATTCTTTTCAAATGCACATGGAACATTTTCAAAGATAACCCATATGATAGAACACAAAATTTGTCTCAGCAACTTCAGTAAAATAGAAATCATACCAACCATTTTCTCTGATCATAAGGGACAGAAATTGGAAACCAACCCCAAAAGAAAAAACCCAAAACACCCAAACTCATAGAGACTGAGTGGCCTGCTATTCAACAACAAATGTCTCAAGGAAAAAATTAGGGAAGAAATCAAAAAGTTCCCGGAAACAAATGAAAATGAATTCACAAAAAGCCAAAATTTATGTGACACAGTGAAGGCAGTCCTGAGGAAGAAGTTCATGGCAATACAGGCTTACCTAAAGAACATAGAAACATTTCAAAGAACCTAACACTACACCTGCAAGAACTTGAAGAACAACAACAAAGACAGCCCAGAGCAGGTAGAAGGAAGGAAATAACCAAGATCAGAGCAGAATTAAATGACATACAGACTAAAACAACAATTTTAAGGATCAATGAATCCAGGAGTTGGTGTTTTGAAAAGATAAACAAAATAGACAAGCCTTTAAGTAGGCTCATTAAGAAAAAAGAGAGGACCCAAATAAACACAATCAGAAATGAAAGAGGAGAGATTACAACTGATACCACAGAAAGAGAAGGGATTGTAAGAAATTGCTTTGAAGAACTGTATGCCAAGAAATTTGAAAACCTAAGAGAAATGGACAAATTTCTAGAAAAATATAATTTCCTTAAACTCAACAAAGAAGAAGTAGAAAGACTGAACAGACCAATAATAACAGATGAAATTGAAGCAGTAATCAAAAACTCCTATCACACAAAAGCTCTGGACCAGATGGTTTCACAGGAGAATTCTACAAAGCTTTTAAGGAAGAGCTAACACCTATTCTTCACAGACTATTCCAAAAAATACAAAATGATGGAAACTCCCCAACTCTTTTTATGAAGCCAGCATCATCCTAATTCCAAAGCCAGATAGAGACAGAACAAAAAAAGAAAATTTCAGGCCAATATAGCTGATGAACATAGACACTAAAATCCAAAACAAAATGCCGGCAAATTGCATCCAACAACACATCAAAAAGATCGTTCATCAAGACCAAGTGGGATTCATCCCACGAAAGCAAGGATGGTTCAATATTCGTAAATCAGTAAATGTAATACATCACATAAACAAAAGCAAAGACAAAAACCACATGATCACATCAATAGACACGGAAAAATCTTTTGATAAAGTACAACACCAATTTATGATAAAGGCACTAAGAAAAATGGAAATAGAGGGAGAATTCCTCAATATAATAAATGCTGTATTTGAAAGACCTAGAGCCAACATCATACTAAATGGGCAAAAACTAAAATCTTTTCTGCTAAAATCAGCAACAAGACAAGGTTGTCCACTTTCACCATCTCTATTCAATATAGTATTGGAAGTTTTAGCCAAAGGGATCAGACAAGAAAATGAAGTAAAAGGTGTCCAAATCAGAAAGAAGGGGAAAAAAACTGCCATTGTTTGCACATGACATGATAGTGTACATGGAAAACCTTATTGACTCTAACAAAAAATTGCTGGAACTAATAAATGAATTTGGCAAAACAGCGGGATACAAAGTCAATGTCCAGAAATTAAAGGTTTTTTGTATACCAACAATGAAACAGCAGGAGCAGAAATAAAGAAGAAAACCCCATTTGGTATAGCAAAAAGAAAAATAAAATATCTGGGAATAAACCTAACCAAGGAGGTAAAAGACCTGTATGCAGAAAACTACACAACACTGAAGAAATAATCAAGGAAGACACAAATGGAAACATATACCGTGTTCATGGATTAGAAAAATTAGCATCATCAAAACGTCCATACTACCCAAAGCAATTTACAGATTCAATGCAATACCTATTAAGGTACCAATGGCATATTTCACAGACATAGAACAAACACTTCAAAAAATTATATAAAACCATAAAAGACCCTGAATAGCAGCTGCAATTTTGTGAAAGAAGAACAAAGTAGGAGGGATCACAATACCTGATACCAAACTGTATTACAAGGCCACTGTAATCAAAACAGCCTGGTACTGACATAAAAAGAGGCACATAGACCAATGGAAGAGAACAGAGAGCCTAGAAATAAACCCAAATCTCTACAGTCAATTAATATTCGACAAAGGGGGCGATAACATAAAATGGAGTAAAGATAGCCTCTTCAACAGATGCTGTTGTGAGAACTGGATAGCTATGTGCAAAAAAAAAAAAAGAAAGAAAGAAAGAAATTTGAGCACCAACTTACACCTTACACCAAATTTAATTCAAGGTGGATAAATGACTTAAATATAAGCCAAGAAACAGTTAAAGCCCTAGAGGAGAGCATTGGCAGGAAAATCACAGATATTGTACGCAGCAATATTTTTACTTATATATCCCCTAGAGCAAGGGACATAAAGGAAAGAATAAACAAATTGGATCTCATAAAAATGAAAAGCTTCTACATGGCTAGGGAAAACAGTATCAAGATAAAAAGAGAAGCAACAGTTTGGGAAAACATATTTGCCAATGATACCTCAGACAAAGGTTTAATCTCCAAAATATACAGAGAACCAGCATGACTCCACTCAAAGAAGATGAGCAACCCAATTAAAAAATGGGGAAAGGACTTGAACAGACAATTTTCCAAGGAGGACATACAGAATATCCAGAGACACAAGAAAAGATGCTCAATATTGCTAGCTATCAGGGAGATGCAAATTAAAATCACAATGAGATATTGTTTTACATCCGTCAGAATGGCTATCATAAACAAAGAAACAAACAACAAGTGCTGGAGAGGTTGTGGGGAAAAGGGGACCCTAGTTCACTGTTGGTGGGATTGCAGACTGGTACAACCACTATGGAAAGCAGTATGGAATTTTCTCAGAAAACTAAAAATGAGCGTGCCTTTTGACCCAGCAATTCCACTCTTAGGAGTATATCCTTAGAACCCTGAAGCATCAATCCAAAAGATCCTATGCACCTCAATATTCATAGCAGCACAATTTACAATAGCCAAGTGTTGGAAGCAACCTAGATGCCCATCGGTAAATGAGTGGATCAAAAAACTATGCTACATTTACACAATGGAATTCTCTGCTGCAGAAAGGAAGAGGGAGCTCCTACCCTTTGCAACATCATGCATGGGACTGGAAATCATTATGCTGAGTGAAGTAAAACAGGCAGTGAAAGACAAATACCATATGATCTCACCTTTAACAGGAATCTAAACAACAAAACAAGCAAGCAAGCAAAATATGACCAAAGACACTCAAATATGGAACAATCTGACAGGGATGAGAGCGGAGAGTAGGGAGAATCACAGGGGAAAAGGGGAAGGACTCACATGACAAAGATAAAGGACACATTGACAATACCTTAGATGGGGGAGGAAATGGCTGGGAGGTGGGGAGCACTGGGGGAGCAGGGCTGAGAATATAAGACAGAAAACTGTACTTGAACAAGAATTAAATTTTAAAAAGGACCATAAAATGAGACCCATACAATCACTTCATAATACTCATAGGAAGAATCCACCAAGAAGACATAAACATTATATATATATATATATATATATATATATATATATATATATACATACACACCCAACATAGGAGTATCCAAGTCTATAAAAAAAATTTAGAGGCCTTCAAGAAAAATATTGAGAGCAACTTCAATTATATTGAAGATTTTAACATTCCAGTGTGAAAAATGGACAGCTCTTCCAAACAAAATATCAACAAAGATACTGTGGAATTGAACAACATCCTAGATGAAATGCACTTACCTGATATATATAGAGCCCTTCATCCCAAAGAAGCTACATACACATTCTTTTCAAATGTGCATGGAACATTTTCGAAGATAGACCAAATGTTAGGTCACAAAACAAGCCACAACGAATTTAAGAAAATTGAAATCATCCCGAGCAGTTTCTCCTATTACAAAGGACTGAAGTTGGAAACTAAACCCAAAAGAAAAGACCCAAAATATTTAAAATCATGGAGCTTGAATAGCATGTTATTAAACAATGGATGGGTCAAGATTGAAATTAGGAAATAAATAAAAAAAACTTCTGGAAACAAATGAAAATTAACTCACAACAGCCCAAAACTTATGCGACACAGTGAAGGCAGTCCTGAGAGGGAAGTTCATAGCAATACAGGCCTACCTAAAAAAGATAGAAGCATTTTAAACCAAAAACCTAACCCTATGCCTACAAGAACTAGAGGAACAAAAAGACAGCCCAGAGCAAGTAGAAGGAAGGAAATAGCCAACATCAGACCATAATTAAATGACATACACTCTAAAAGCACAATTCTGTAGGTCAAATAATCCAGGAGCTATTTTTGAAATGATAAAAAAAGATAAGCAAGCCTTTTAGCAGGCTCATCAAAAAAGAAGAAGAGAGAGAACTCAAATAAACATAATCAGAAATAAAATAGGAGGGATTACAACTGACACCATAGAAATACAAAGGATTGTAAGAAATTACTATGAATAACTGTATGCCAAAAAAATTGAAAACCTAGGTAAAATAGATAAATTTCTAGAGAAATACAATCTTCCAAAATGCAATGAAGAAGAAGCAGAAAGCTTGAATAAACCAGTAAGTCCAAATGCAATTGAAGCAGTAATCAAAAATCTTCTGAAGCACAGAAGTTCTGGACCAGATAATTCCACAGGAAAATTCTACAAAGCATTTAAGGAAGAGGTAAGTCCTATTCACAGATTATTCCAAATAACCAAGAAGATGGAAGACAGCCAAACTCTATGAATCCAGCATCATCCTAATCCCAAAACCAGATAAAGATACAATAAAGAAAGAAAACTTCAGGCCAATATTGCTGATGAACATAGACGCTAAATCCTCAATAAAATATTGGGAACCCACATCCAACAATACATTAAAAGGATCATACACCATTACCAACTGGGATTCATCCCAGGGATGCAAGTATGGTTCAATATTTGCATATCAGTAAATGTAATACATCATAAAAACGAGAGCAAAGGCAAAATCACATGATCATATCAATTGAAGCGGAAGAAGCTTTTCATAAGGTACAATACCCATTTATGATGAAAACAAACAGCAAAGTGGCAATAGAGGGAGCATTCCTCAATATAATAAATGCCATATATCAGAGACCTAAAGCCAACATCATACTCAACAGGCAAAAATTAAAATCATTTTACTAAGATTGGAAACAAGAGAAGGTTGCCCATTTTCACTATTCAATATAGTATAACTATACATTTTTCTATTTCAATATGTAGTTTTAGCCGTGGTGAACAGACAAAAAAAGAACATAAAAGGCATCCAAATCTGAAAGGAGAAAATAAATTTGTCAGTATTTGAAGACGATATGATAGTGTACTTGGAAAATTTTAGAGACTACACCCAAAAACGACTCAACCTAATAAATGAATTAAGCAAAAATGCGGGATACAGTTTTGCTATATCAAAGGCATTTTTGTATACCAACAATGAAACAGAAGAAGCAGAAATCAAGAAAAAATCCCGTTCAATATAGCAAAAAGAAATATAAAAAGCCTAGGAATAAACCTAACCAAGTAATTTAAAGACCTATCTGCAGAAAACTCCACAACACTGAAGAAAGAAATCAAGGAAGACACAAACAAGTAGAAACATAAATCATGTTTATGGATTAGAAGACTTAACATCATCAAAATGTCCATAATACCCAAAGCAATTTACAGATTCAATGCAATACCTATTAAAGCACCAATGACATACTTCACAGACATAGAACAAACACTTCAAAAATGCATATGGAACCATAAATGACCATGAGTAGCAACTGCACTTTTGAGAAAGAAGAACAAAGTAGGAGGGATCACAATACCTGATCCCAAACAATATTACAAGGCCACTGTATCAACATAGCTTGGTATTGGCATAAAAACAGGCACATAGACCAATGGCATAGAACAGAGAGCCCAGAAATAAACCTCAAGTCTCTACGGTTAATTAATATTTGACAAAGGGGGCAGCAACATAAAATGGACTTATAATAGCCTCTTCAACAAATGGTGTTGGGAGAACTGTACAGCTACGTGCAAAAAAAAAAAAAAATGTAACTCCAGCACCAACTTACACCATACACCAAAATTAATTCAAGGTGGATAAAAGACTTAAATATAAGCCGTGACACCATTAAAGTCCTAGAGGAGAACATTGGCAAGAATATCTCAGATATTTCACGTAGCAACATTTTTATAGATATGTCCTCTAAAGCAAAGGGACATAAAGGAAAGAATAAACGAATGGGATCTCATCAAAATAAAAACCTTCTGCACAGCTAAAGAAAACAATATTAAAATTAAAAGAGAACCAACTGTATGGGAAAACATATTTGCCAATGATACCCCAGACAAAGGTTTAATCTCCAAAACATACAACGAACTTGCATGACTCCACTCTAAGAAGACAAACAAATCAGTTAAAAAGTGGACAAAGAACTTGAACAGACAGTTCTCTAAGGAGGACATACAGAAGATCCAGAGACACATGAAAAGATGCTCAATATCACTATCAGAGAGATGCAAATTAAAACTACAATGAGATAGCACCTTACACTGGTCAGAATGGCCATCATAAACAAAGCAACAAACAACAAATGTTGGAGAGTTTGTGGAGAAGAGGGGACACTAATCCATTGTTGGTGGATTGCAGACTGCTACAACCACTATGGAAAACAGAATGAAATTTTCTCAGAAAACTAAAAATGGACCTGCCTTTTGACCCAATAATTCCACTGCTGGGATTATATCCTAAGAACCCTAAAACACCAATCCAAAAGAACCTATGCAGCCCAATGTTCATAGCAGCACAATTTACAATACCCAAGAGCTGGAAGCAGCCTAGATGCCTATCAGTAAATGAGTGGATCAAAAGACTATGGTACATATACACAATGGAATTCTATGCAGCAGAAAGAAAGAAGGAGCTCCTACCCTTTGCCATAGCATCGACGGAATTGAAAAGCGTTATGCTGAGTGAAATAATACAGGTGTTGAAAGACAAATACCATATGATCTCACCTTTAACCGGAAGCTAAATAACAACAAAAATTAAGCAAAATATAACCAAAGACACTGAAATAGAGAACGGGGGACAGTGAGCAGAGGGTTGAGGGGAAAGGGGAGGGAATTTCAGGGGGAAAAGGGGAAGGATTTAGAGAAACTAGTTTAAAGGACACATGGACAACAACTAAGAGGGGTGGAAATGGGACGGAGGTGGCAAGCTCTGGGTGGGCGGGCTGGGTTGGGAGTAAAAAACAGAAAACTGTACTTGAACAATAAGTATATGAAAAAAAGGAAATCGGATTTAGTGTAGATGAAATACAAAATATATCACAAAAATTATGAGAAAAGCAGAAAATGCCCAAATAAAGAGTGAATCATGGTCATCGAATAAAATAAAATTAATTTTGAATTTTATATCCATAATTTTTGCATGAATTGCAGTTGATATTAATGTCAATAGTAGTTTAGAAAAACACATTCAAGTTTGCCTATTTTAGTTTACAATTTTTTAAAATTTTAGTACAAATAAAAGTGCATATGCAATATGTAAGAAAGTAACTCCCCCCCTCCAAAAAAAATACAATAGTGAAAAAAATATTTGCAAGTCTGGTAGAAAAGATTTAAGTGTAAATAATGCCAAAAGAAATTTCTACAGAGAGTATTTTATGAACATGATAGTGTTGCTTAAAGAAAGACTTCAATAAATTGAACAATAAATGACTTTTTTGTTTTCTTTATAATATTCTAGCACCAAACAGTTTGAAAGAAGGACCTGAGAACCATATATCTTCACTGCATGAATTTAGATATCTCTCTAAAAGAAGTGAAATTTTTTACAGAAGTGATAACCATCTATATGGTAACATTAAATATTATAATAATGATTATAGTATATTATAGCAATAGCATTACAATATTTGAACTTGACATGCAAACTTTAGTCTTCGTTTCTATCTAAAACTCACTTGAAGAATTGTATTGAAGATGTATTTGCTTGGTCTTAATAGAGGAAAGTCTCTCAAAATTAAAACTGTTCTTAGGAAGCTATTGGAAAAACACAATGACTGGAGGAAGTTTGCCAATTCAGCATCATTTTCTATAAGACACTATTTCTAACATTTTTGACTTTAAAAAATAGAAATGGTGATTTTGCTGAAAGGGGAGGGGGCTATTTGGGGCAAAAGAGAAGAATTGTCAAAGAATATGCATAAAGGACAGATGGACAAAGCCAAAGGGCGATTGGATCAAGGGTGGGAGGTGGGAATCAGTTATGTGGGGGGTCAGTTTGTGGGGAAAATGTAGACAACTGTACTTGAACAACAATAAAAAGTGGAAAAAAGTCAAGAGAAAATTTAAAACAGTGACTTATAATTTATAAACTTTGCATGCTGTTTTATTATACATGTAAATATCACTGGCATGTGCACAATAAGTTCAGTTATTTTTTTACTTTTTTAATTTTTATTTTTTTATTTTTTACTGTCTTTATTTTTATTTATTTTTAATGATTTTTTAAATTTAAGTCTTGTTCAAGTACAGTTTTCTGTCTTATATATTTCAGTTATTTTTGATATTTTGCTGACTTAACCATAACCATGGTATGCCTGTGAATCCTGCCAGCCTGCGAATTCCAAGGACAACGTGGACCTTGCTAAGTTCTGGAGAGCTGGGGCTAGGGTCCTAGCTGACTGTTGCAAGCAGACTCTGAGAATGAAACTGTGGAGATTACCCAGCATTTGACAAGAGCTTTTCTTAGGAAATCCACCTGAATTCTTTCTCAAGGTGTCAGCCACCTGAAAAGTTTGGCTGGTGAGAGAAAATGGGTTTCTAGAAAGCAGATGGACTCTAAGTTGAAAACAGCATGCACACTGGGACTCCTGGATCCCTGGCACTTGGACTTTGTGCCACCTATATTTTATACCGCTTGGACTTCATGCCATTTGGGCTTTGTGCCACTTGGGTGAGCTTCATACCTCTTGGGCTTTGTGGCACTTGGGTTCCATTAGGAACATTTGCAGCACCAGTTGGCAGGCTATCTCTGCTGCTTGGTCTTCATGATTTTTGAGGTTTTTTTGCCACTTGGGCTTCATGCCATTTGTGTCCAATCAGGACACAGTCTATAAACATAGACTATAAACACCACTGCAGTATTGGTTGGAAGCAGATAAAATACTAGGACTTCCTTATTAGTGTTCCTTTCAACTAATGAAATTATTAATCCAAGTTTTGTTTGTATGTCTCTACTTTGTCTGGGGTCTTTTTATGTTTATAGTTTTAAGTTTGTAGTTTTATACCATTGGGGGTTCTTCTGTTTTGATTCTTTAAGGGATCCAAATTTTAGCAGATTAATCTATGTACAGTTATAAACCAATAACAAAGAAGGAGTTGGTTTCCTATTGTAACACTTCTTGGCCTGTATACACTTTATATTATGGGGAAAATAATCCATAAATAATTCTCTAAGTTACTACACAATTATGCTATTGGAATTATTTTCCTAATGGTCAGGGAAAGAGAACAAAATTCCTTATGGCCAAATGTTTATGTCTTTACACAATAAGGATATGGCAAAGTAAGGGAACAACCTAACGATGCAATGAAGGCAATTGGCTTCAAAACCTCTTCATGATGGAGTGAAAATGGAGACAGCTGTACTTGAACAACAACAAAAATATTTTTATAAACTCTCTGATAGTAAGACACAGAAATAAAAGGATTTTTTTCTTCTGCATGGAGTTTCATAAGGAAGTTTCTTTACTGTCCTGAACCTGAGGACCTAGAATTAATAGTAAGAAAACTTCCCCCCACCACCATCCCCACTGGCAAATATTCCTGAAATATGTTCCACAAGGTGACAGCCCCACCTATTTATGGCAAAAGATTGTTTTCACCCTTGAAAACCCAGCATACCACCCAATTTGGTAAGGGAGCATTCTTATCTGTAGTGGGAACATTCCCTTTGAGGCAATACCCTATAGAAGGAATAAACCAGGAAAACAAGCCTGCTTGCTGCTATTGGGTCCAAACTATATTTTCACTTCAGATTTCCTGAATTTGATGAGTTCAAATCCTTTGTATAATGATGAAATCTTCAGAAAATGAAAGACTTTATCACCTCTATATTTGTCACTTACCATCCAAATGGGGCAGATGTTAAGGCTCTCCCTAACATCCTGCTAATTGGAAGATGAAAGGCAGCCAGTTATAGATAAGCCTAATAATGAGGTTTATAGACTGTATCAAGAGAATATTAATCAAAACCCCAAATGATCCAGGGCAATTTCCTTGATAGAGCCAAACTAGGATACAAATAGTGGGGACCTAGTCTTTCTAAAAAGTTACAAAAATGTGCATATTGGGAAAAGTTAAGAAAGGAGTGCATAAACAAAACACCCTAAACATGATAGAGACCAATAAAGAGAAATTAAATGAAGTTCCTGGGTTTTTAGAAAAGATCTATCAGGCCTATGGAAAGCACACTAATGCTGACCCACAGGCATCGGAAAATGTCTGGATGGTAAACATGACTTTTATTGGACAAAGTGCCCTGGATATCAAAAGGAAGCTCCAACACTTAGAGGAGGTATGGGGAATGATGCTGCCCAGCTGTTGGATATAGCCTTTAAAGTTTACCAGGCCCAGGAAACAAAGAAATTAAATCAGGCCACTGTTTTCTTAGAAACAGTGTGGAAAAACCAGAAGGAGAGATGGGATGCAAAAGTAAAAAAAAGAAAGACCCACTAGATAAATGTGCCTATTTCAAAGAGAACAGCCATTAAAGAAAGGACTGCCTGAAACTAACAATAAAAAGCATAGAAACACTTGCTGAGAAATGTTAGAAAAGAACGACAAATAAGGAGGCTCAGGGGCTCACCTAGGCAACTCCTGACTTATTATTTCTTTCTTCTCAGGAGCTCCAGGTACAACTGACAGTGGGGAACAAGCTAATTTACTTTCTTGTAGAATTGAGAGCTATATACTAAGTGGGAAAAAAAAACCCTAACAAAAGTCCAGCTGTAAGTGACTTTTGCTGTAAGTGACTGTAAGTCCAGCTGTAAGCTCACTGAAGTGACAGGACAGTTACAAAATCAGGTGTTCCTTCAACATCTAGAATGGCAGCTTGGAAATCAATGCAGTTTTCTCTACATGATTTACTGCCCCAATTCCATTGTTGGGCCAATATTTACTTTGTAAATGCATGTATAAATAACTTTTTCCCCTAGGACAAAGCAATTACATTTAAAAGTCCCACCAGAACAAGCTCTCCACATTCAGGTGTTTCTGACTTGCCTGGAAAGAGCAAGAGGTGAACTCTTTCTAACTGAGATCTGCAAGAAGGTCCACTGAGATGTTTGGGTTGATAGAATGCCAGGTATGGTGGTTAAAATCCAACCCATAATAATTTTTAAAAGGGACATGGATCCCGTGGAAGAAACAATAACCTCTTTTTTAAAAAGAAGCTATGAAGGGAATTCAACTAGTATTGAATTCTTACATTAGGATTAATTTGGCGATGCCAGTCTCCTTATATCACCACCATTTTGCCAATTAAAATGCCTCACTTTTAGTCAAGATGGAGGTGTTGGGAAACACATTTTGCTTCCTTGTACAACTACAGGAAAATTTACTACCAGACCCAAAATAAGTAACACCCAGTACCATCAGAAAATAGAGCTGTGTAGAAGTTTGACAAACAAGGATTTAAATACATCATATTCATACAAAGAGGTAGGGAGGGTGGAGACACAGAGATGGTTGAAAAGGCATAAATACCTGATGTGGTGTGGAGAGGAGGCAGCATGGGTGGTCCCACATTCATGTGTGGTGGATAAAAGTCAGGAAGAGTCACTCAGGAGCAAAAGATCTCAGCCCCAGGCCAGATCACACAGACCACACAGCATCAGAAAGATAAATCCACATAACTTCTTGCTATAAAATTCAGTAGGGGTTTGGATGGTGGAAGAAACTGCCAGATTTTCATATGACTCTACTTAAAGGACCAGCACAGACTTAGAATTTATGTTCACCCACCCCCTCTGCAATTCAGCACCACAGCAATACCTGGAAAAGCACCAGTCCCATATGGGGTGTAGGTGATATGACTGGGGAAAAAGGTGAGTGTTGGGCAAACCTCCAGAAGCTAGGTAGCAGCACTGTCCTTTTCCTCAGTCCTCCCCCTACACATAGCCACAAAACAGTGAAGAGGAGCACCCCACTCTCGCAATTACCTAAGACTCCACTGAAGTACCTTTTCCACAATAGGCTACCCTAATAAGACAGAGAGTCAAACCAGCTCTACCTAACACAAAGAACCAAACACAAGGGGACTGACAGATTGAGGAGATAAAGAAATATAGCCCAAATGAAAAAGAAAAACAAAACAACAACAACAACAAAACAGAACAAAACCCCTGAAAAATAACTAAAAACAATGGAGACAACTAACCTAACAAAAGCAGAGTTCAAGACACTGGTGATCAGGATATTCAAAGAATTCATTGAAACCCAGGAAGAAATGAAGGTTATATTAACCGAAATAAAGAAAAATCTACACAGAACCAACAACAGAAGGGATGATGCCAAGATTCAAAACAACGATTTGGAGTATAAGGAAGAAATAAGCATTGAACCAAAAAAAAACTAGAAGAAAGAATTAAAAAAATGAGAATAGTATAAGGAGCCTCTGGGGCATTTCCAAATGTACCAACATCCAAATCATAAGGATGCCAGAATGAGAAGAGGAAGGACAAGACACTGAAAACTTTTTTGAAAAAGTAATGAAAGAAAACTTACCGGACTTGGTGAATGAAATAGATATAGTCCAGGAAGCACAGAAAGTCCCAAACAAGATGGACACAAAATCGACTGCACCAAAACATATCATAATTAAAATGCTAAAGATTAAAGACAAAGAGAGAATCTTAAAAACAGGTAGAAAAAAATAGGGTTACCTACAGAGGAGTTCCCTAAGACTATTGGCTGATTTTTCAAAAGAAACTTTGCAGGCTAGAAGGATTATTTAAAGTGATGAAAGACCAAGGACCTATGGCCTAGATTACTCTATCCAGCAATGCTATCATTTAGAATAGAAAGGCAGATAAAGTGCTTCCCAGACAAAGTAAAGCTAAAGGAATTCATCATCACCAAGCCCTTATTACATGAAATGTTAAAGGGAATTATTTAAGAAAAAGAAGATCAAAACTATGAACATTAAAATAGCAACAAATTAGCAACTATCAACAACTGAATCTAAAAAACAAACTAAGCAAACAAACAGAACAGGAACAGAATCATAGATGTGTAACTCATTTATTAGGTGGAAGGAGGAGAATGGAGGAAAAAGTGCAGAGATTAAGAAGCATAATGGATAGGTACAAAATAGACAGGTATATGTTAAGAATAGTAGAGAAATTGGAGAAACCCAAAGAATTTATATGCATGACCCATGGAAATAAACTAAGAAGGGGGAATTGCTGAAGAGAATGGGGGTATGGGCAGAGAGAACCAAAGGAGAAAGTTAGGACAACTGTAATAGCATAGTCAATAAAATATTGTACCACACCTTAGAGTCATAAATGACATTGTACAGGACATTTATCTACAGTGCCCATCTCTTATGTTTTATTGACCAGAGTGCTAAGCTTTTCATCTGATACTTATGCATACTTTCTTCTGCATCCCAGTAGATGAACAGGCTCAATTATTATTTTCCTTTGAATGTCAGGGCCAGTCTACAATATTGTTGGACTGTTTTACCACAAGTCTTTAAGAATCCCCTGACCATATTTGGGGAAACATTAGCAAAATACCCTGGGGATAGTCAATTAAAATTGAGAGTTCTCATTGACAACAGAGATGGGAAAGACTTTTGGTGAGACAGGTGAGCTGGCTGGAGGCACACAATAGGGAAAAATTGGGACAACTGTAACAGAATAAACAATAAAAAGGCACTTATGGATATGAAAAAAAATTGAGAATTCTACAATATGTAGGTGATTTATAATAGCAATACTTATGAAGACTGCTCAAAACCATTACACTCCTCATTACACTGCCAATCATTTGGCAAAAAGAAGATATAAAGTATCACTTCATGAGGCCCACATTTGCAAACAAAAAGTGGCATACCTGGAATTTCAACTGAAACAGGGCACTAGGAAGTGGATAGCTTATTGAGAAAAAGCCATTGCTAGAATAAAAATGCCAGAGAATCAGAAGCAGCTTAATCACTTCTTATAGATTACAAAGTTTTGTCAAATTTTTATTCCAAACTTTGTCTTTACAGTGAAACCTTTGTATAATTATTTGAAAAGGCTAAGCTTTGAAACCATTGGATGGTGAGAGGCTGCCAAATAGCATTTGAAACCTTTAAGGAAACAAGCACGCAAAATATAACCAGAAACATTGAAATAAAGAACAATCTGACAGTAACCAGAGAGGAAGGAGCAGAGGGATAACAGGGGATAATAAGGGGGGCCATCAAGGAACATGCATGAGGGGCACACGGACAAAGCCAGATGGGGTAGGTTCAAGGGTGGGAGGGAGGGATGGGTTGGGCATAGGGGTATGGTGTGGTGAAAGTGGAGACAACTGTACTTGAATGAAAATAAAAAAATCTAAAAAACCTTGAAGAAAAAACTACTTTTGGCTCTCACACTAGTATTGCCCAATTTACAGAAATATTTCAAGTTATACATTTATGAAAAGTGAGGAACTGTATTTGAGGTCCTAACCCAGAACCTGGCAAAAATATTCCAGGAAACACATTTGAAAAAGCACTGGGCACTCCCTATTGACTTGCTCCAGATTAGAGTAGCAACCTGAAGCAGGTTTAACTTAAGTACTTTTGAAATAGAAACCCTTCCAAATTCCTGTTTTAGGAACATCCCCTTTAGATTTACAACATGAATTAATAATTGAACAATACATACAACATTTAGGGCAAACAGTAACAACTTTGTTCAAGTTTGCTCATTGCATGTCTATCTCCCCGCCTGATAAACCATTACACACAGTCGGTCAGGAGACCAAGTCTTACTAAGACCTGGAAAACTCAAGGTCCTGAACAGCAGTTAGCCAAGCAATGGATTGGTCCCTGTGACATCTTACTAACAATGCACTCTTCCCTAAAGCTCATGGAAATCAAGCCTTGGTTCCACCACACATGGATAAAATGAGCACTGCCTGAGGATGACTCAGATCTTTCTACAGCTGTTGATACTGTGAGGAAAGCTAGACTCGAACTCCTGAAAGAGATTTAAAATTGTTCTTTCTATAAGGAACAGTGTCTCTCAGAACTAAGTGACTGTTACTTTTTATTTTATCATTATTTTTGACAATTGCCATACTTTATGGCCATTGATAATGCCTTTGTTCATATTTCCCAGACAGTGGCTTCCTCAGAAAACTTATCCCACTGTTTGGTGTGATAATAAAAACACTGCTCTGGATTAGATTATGTGGATGCTTTAGTATCTCCAGTTTCTGATTTTACTACAATCCCCCCTGAACTACTAGGAATACTCCTCACTAAATGCTTCATTGCTTGTGTACATAATAGGTTTCACTTTGAAAGCCTGTCTGCAATACCTCCTTCTGAAATATGAAGCAGACTACCACCTTTAATTGTTTAGCAGTGCCATCCTCTAGACACCACATATACTACCTTCTTAGGTCAACAATCCTTCTCCCTCATGTAAATAAATGCTCGTCTCCATTCTTGCCACCCTTCTTCCTTTAGTGGATAGCGAGAATTACTGGATCCTGGCATAGGTAAGACTATGCCTCTTGATAGCAGAAAGAAACTACAAAAGATAAGATCTCCATACATTTACCCTTGTAAGATTACAAGGGTCCAAAGTTTGTTTTTTGTTTTTTTTAATTTAATCTTTATTTCATTTTTCCATTACCATTTAGTCCCCTTACAAACCACCATCACCCCACAATCACCACACTGTTGGGTTCATAGTTTTGAAGAGAAAAATTATTATCATAGACAGTCAGGGAGTACCAGGGAGTCTCCCTCATTGGCCAGGATGGCACAGGGAGAGTTACTTACATTGATCTTGCAAAAAGCCAGAAAATGAATGTAGAGGGACTGAGCAAACACACACCAAAAAATCTAGGAAAAAAATGACAAGACCTAAGCATACCAAAAACTAAAACAGAAAAATGGACAGAGCCAGTGTGCCAAAAGCCAGCAAAATAATTGGATAGGAAACAAAAGTAACCCCCCTGCCACAATTATCTCTATAAGAACCATGGACTTGAGAAGGAGAGATGGGCCTTCAGACAGGGATTCAACATTCTCCCAGATAATAGCACCTGAATAAACGTCTTTCCTTTTCCAACAGGACCTGTCTCATGAGTGGCTTTTGCTATAGCAGGCAGCCAAACCTGTGTTTCAGTTACACCCAGACCATAATCCCTTAGTGTTTCCAGATGTGTTTTCCTCACAATAATGAGACAGATTTGTTCTCTGCATTTAATGCTTAGAAAACCCTCCCACACCGTATCTAATTAGGAAATTTTTATTCTTTCAGCATCTTTAACATGGACAAGTAATTATGAAGTCAATCTCAGGTGTTCCAAGGAGTGGCTACATTTTGTAATTTTTTTTTACTGTTGATACAACTACAGATGTCTCTATTTGCCCCCTTAGCCCCCTACACCCAGGTCCCACCCCTCCTGTCTGGTCATCACCGTACTGCTATGTGTGTCTATATGTCATACATATATGTTCTTTGGCTAATTACTTTATGTTCTGTCCTCTAGTCTCCCCTTCCCTATCCTCTCTCACAGTTGTCAGTCTATTCCATATATCCATGTCTCTGTTTCTATTTCGTTCATCGGTTTATTTTGTTCATTAGATTCTGTATATGCCATATTTTTGGACCATAAGATGCACCTAGGCTTTAGAAGAGGAAAAAACAGTTTTGAAGCAAAAAATGTGGTAAAATATTTAATAACATAAATAACATAATATTCCACAAATGTAAATGTAATCAGAACTCAACCACCATTATTCCTTCCAAATTTAAGGGGTGTGTGTCTTATATTCTGAAAATACAGTAAGTGATATTTCATGGTACTTGCCTTTCTCTGACTGGTTTATGTCAGTTAGTATAATAATCACCAGGTTAATCTGTGTTGTTACAATAGGTAAGAATTTCATCTTTTTTACAGCCACATAGTATTCTGTTGTGTAAATATGCCACAGCTTTTTCATCTATTCATGTACCAATGTCCACTTGGGCTGTTTGCAGATTGTGGATATTGTAAATAATACTGCAATGAACATAGGGGTGCATATATATTTTTTTCAAATTAGTGTTTTGGAATTATTAAGATATATTCTCAAAAGTGGGATTGCTGGGTCAAAAGGCAGTTTCACTTTTAATTTTTTTAGGGATTTTATTTATCTATTTTTAGTCAGAAAGGGGGGGAGAAAGAGAGGGACAGTAACATCCATGTGTGTTTGCTACTTGCTGGCCTGTACTGGGGACCTGGCTTGCAACCCAGGCATGTGCCCTGGACTGGGAATCAAATTGGTGACCGTTTGATCCACAGGCCGCTGCTCAATCCACTGAGCCAGACCAGCCAGGGACCACTTTTAATATTTTGAGGAAACTGTGTAATGTTCTTCAGAATCACCGAACCAGTTTGCTTGCCTACCAATAATGCACTAGAGTACACTTTTGTCTACAACCTCACCAGCATTCATTTGTTCATTTATTGATGATAGTCATTCCAGCAGGTTTGAGGTGATATCTCATTGTAGTTTTAATTTGCATCTCTCTGACGATTAGTGATATTGAACATTTTTTTTCATTTGTTCATCGGCCATCTATATGTGCTCTTGGGAGAAGTGTCTATTCAGGGCCTATAGCTATTTTATTTTATTTTGTTGTTGTTCAAGTACAGTTGTCTCCATTTTCCCCTACCACTCCCCCTATCCCAGCCACTCCCACTTACCACCCTTGATCCTACTCCACATTGATTTTGTCCATGTATCTTTTATACATGTTCCTGAAAACAACTCCCCCCTTTTTAATTGGATTTTTTCATGGTGTTGAGTTATATAAGATTATTATGTATGTTAGAAATTAACCCTTTATTAGATGTATTATTGGCAAATATGTTCTCCCATACAATGGGTTCATTTTCCATTTTGATGATGGTTTATTTGGCTATGTAAAACCTTTTTAGTTTGATGGAGTTTAATTTGTTTATATTTTTCTTTGTTTCACTTGAACTAAGAGATATATCACCAAAAATATTGCTAATGAGAGATGTCTAAGATTTTAAAAAATACTTTATTTATTTATTTTTAGAGAGAAGGGAAGAGAAGGAGAAAGAGTGGGAGAGAAACATTAGTGTGTGGTTGCCTCTCATGGTCCCCTACTGGGGACCTGGCCTGCAACCCAGGCAATGTGCCCTGACTAGGAATCAAACTGGCGACCCTTTGCTTCACAGGCCTGCACTCAACCCACTGAGCTATACCAGCCAGGGAGATTTTAATATCTATGTTTAAGATCATATGTTTAAGATTATCTATGTTTAATATCTATGTCTAAGATTTTAATATCTATGTTTTCTCCTAGGATTTTTATGGTTTTGCAACTTATATTTAAATCTTCTATCCACTTTGTGTTTATTCTTATGCATGTTATAATTTGGTGGTCTAGTTTCAATTTTTTTTGCGCATATCTGTCCAATATTCCCAATACCACCTATTGAATAGACTATCTTTACTCCAATGTATATTTTTACCTCATTTCTCAAATATCAATTGACTATAAAAAGATAGGTTTATTTCTGCACTCTCTGTTCTGTCCCATTAATCTATATGCTTGTTCTCATGCCAGTACCAGGCTGTTTTGCTCACAATGGCTTTGTACTATAGTTTGATATCAGGTATTATGATACCTCCAGTTTTGTTCTTCATTCTCAACATTTCTGAAGCCATCTCAGTTTTTGGATTTTATATAAATTTCTGAGATATATATTCCACATTTGTAAAATATGCCATTGGTATTTTAATAGGGATATTGTTGACTCTATAGATTGTTTTGAGTAGTATGGACATTTTAATTATGTTAATTTTTATAATCTGTGAATATGGTACATGCTTCCACTTATTTATATCTTTCTCAATTTCTTTCTTAAATATTTTTTACCTCCTTAATTAAATTTATTCTTAGGAACCTTATTTTTTGTTGCAATAATAAATTATATTATCTTAGTTTCATTGTTTGATAGTGTATTACTGGTGTATAAAAATACCATCAATTTTTTTAAGATTTTATTTATTTATCCTTAGAGGGGAAGGAAAGGAGAGAAGGAGAGAAATATCAGTGTATGGTTGCCTCTCTGAGTCCCCTGCTGGGAACTGGCCTGCAACCCAGGCATGTGCCCTGACTGGGAATCGAACTGCGATCGTGTGGTTTGAAGGCCAGCTCTCAATCCACTGAGCTACACCAGCCAGGGCTCAATTTCTAAATATGAATTTTATATCCTGCTACTTGGACAAATTAACTTATTACATCATGTAGATTTTGTTAATGTCATTATGGTTTTCTATGTACAATGTTATGTCATCTGGGATTATTGACAGTTTTACTTCCGTCTTTCCAATTTGGATGCCTTTTATTTCTTCTTTTTGTCTCATTGTTATGACTAAGACTTTCAGTACCAGGTTGAATAACAGTGATAAAGATGACATCCCTGTTTTGCTCCTGATCTTTAGGGAAACACTTTTATTTTTGCTTATTGAGTATGATGTTGACTGCAGAGTTGTTATATGTGGTCTTTATTATGTTGAGGTATGCTCTCTCTATTCCCACTTTTCATAGAGCTCTTATCATTAATGGGTGCTAAATTATCAAATGTTTTTTTCTGAATTTATTGCTATGATCATATGATTTTTACCTTTCATTTTGTTTATGTGGCATGTCACATTTATTGATCAATGAACATCGTACCAACTTTGCATCCCAAAATATATCTCACTTGATCATGATGTATGATTTTTTTTAATGTATTGCTGAATCTGGTTCGCTAATACTGTGCTTAGGATTTTAGCATCAATATTCATCAGGTATAATGGCCTACAACTTTCCTTCTCTATAACAACTTTATCTGATTTTGGAATTAGTGGTTGGCCAAACAGTTTGCTTATTTATTTTCTATAAGATGGATCTAGTAAGCTTTGTTGTCTATAGCTTCATTCAAAATAACTTTCTTAGATTTTATTGTGACAGCTGTCATATCAGTGCAAACTTAAAAAAATGTATTAGCACTAGCTGGTGTGGCTCAGTGGACTGAGTGCCAGCCTGTGGACCAAAATGTCATTAGTTTGATTCCCAGTCTAGAGCACAAGCCTGAGTTGTGGGCCAGGTCCCCAGTAGAGAGAGCACAAGAAGCATGTTTCTCACCCTCTCTTCTTCCCTCCCTTCTCCTCTGTAAAAGTAAATAAATAAAATCTTTAAAATAAATAAATAATAAAAATTTATCAAAATTGGCAAATTTTTGTGCCATCATTTAAATATTGAAGATTAAAAAAGAATAATTATTGGCATATTATGTTGTAGTGTTTCAAGAAAGGTAAAAAGGCAACTGAAGTGCAAAGAGAGATTTGTGCAGTTTGTGGAGAAGGTTCTGTGACTGATCCAAATGTCAAAAGTGGTTTGTAAAGTTTTATACTAGATATTTCTTAATGGTCAATGTTCTGTGGCTGCATAGACTGGTGGAAGTTGACAGAAATCAAATGTAGGCATTAACTGAGGACAATCAATGTTACATCACGCAGGAGATAGGCAAAATACTCAAAATATTCACATCAATAAAGTAACCAGTGAAAATGGAAAAAAAAAACGTGCCCTTTACTCTATGGAGAAAACTAAAAGGGATTTTTTTGGGTCAATCCAATGGGGTAACACTGGCCTTGTAAAGAGAGGTTGAAAGTCTTGCTCCTCTTTAAATTTTTTGGAATAGTTTGAAAAGGATAGGTATTAATTCTCTGAATCACAAATTTTGCCTGTGAAGACACTTGGTCCAGGACTTTTATTATCTGGGAGACTTTTATATTACTTTTTCAATTGTATTTGTTCTAATTATTCTATTCAGGTCTTTTGATTCTTTCTGATTCAATTTTGGAAGACTGTATGTTTCATCCAGGTTGTCCAATTTGTTGCCATATAATTCTTAACAGTATTTTCTTATAATCCTTTGTACTTCTTTTAAAAATATATTGTATTGATTATGCCATTACTGTTGCCCCATTTTTTTCTCTTCTTTATTCCCCTCCACCCTGCACCTCTGTCCTACCAGCATCTTGACCCCTTAGTTCATGTTCATTGGTCTTACACATGGGTTCTTTGGCTTCTCCATTGCCTATACCATTCTTAACCTTACCCTGATTTCTAAAATGTCAGTTGTTACACCTCTTTTTTCACTAATTATATTATTTATTTGGGTCCTCTCTTTTTTTTTTATTGGTGAATTTGGTTAAAGGTTTTTAAATCTTGTTTAATTTTCAAATAATTGACTTTGGTTTTATTAATATTCTGTGCTGTTGTTTTAGCTTCTATTTCATTTATTTTCACTCTGATCTCTATTATGTTCTGCCTTCTACTTACTCTAAGTGTTCTTTGTAGTTTTTTTCTAGTTCTTTTAGGTATAGGGTTATGTTGTTTATTTGATATTTTCTTTCTTCTTCAGGTAGGACTGTGATGCTATAAATTTTCTTCTCAGGACTTTCTCTGTGTTCCACAGATTTGGGGTTGTTGAGTGTTCATTTTATTTGAATACAGGTAATTTTTTATTTTTTCCTTGATCTCACTGTTAACTCATTCATTGTTTAATACCATGCTATTTTAAGCCTCCATGTGTAAATGGTTTTTTTTTTAAGTTTTTTATAGTAGTTGATGTCTAGTTTCATGCTATGTGACCTGAGACAATGCTTGGTATGATTTCAAGCTTCTTGAATTTTTTAAGATATTTTTAGGATTTTATTTTTTATTCATTTATTTTTAGTGAGAGTGAAAAGAAGAGAGAAAGAGAAAGAAACATAGATGCAAGAGTGAGATATATATAGGTTGCCTCTCATACACATCCAATCACACATTGAACCCACAACCCAGGTATGTGCTCTTACCTGGAATAAAACCATCAACCCTTCTCTTTGTGGGATGGCACCCAACCAAATGAGCCACACTGGTCAAGGCTCTTAATTCTTATTTTGTGTCTTAATATGTGATCTATCTTTGACATGTCTTAATATGTGGTCTATCTTTAACAATGGTCCATGTGCACTTAAGAAGAATGTATATCTGCTACTTTGGGATAAAATATTCTATAAATATCAATAGAATCCATCCAATTAAGTGTGTCATTTAAGGTCACTATTGCCTTGTTATTTTTTTGTCTGGAAGATCTATGCATTTATGACAGTGTGGTGTTAAAAACCTTACTATAACTGTATTGCTGTCAATATTTTACTTGAAGTCCACCAAGATTTTCTTTATATATTTAGGTCCTCTACTTTGGGTATATATATGTTTTCAAGGATTGTATTCTCTTGTTAAATTGATCCCCTAGTATTATGTCATGACCTTCTTTGACTCTTATAGTGGCCTTTGTTTTAAAGTCTATTTTGTCAAATATATGTATTGCTTTCTCAGCTTTTTGTGTGTTTGTTTCCATTTTCATGGGATGTATTTTCCTTCCCTTCACTTTACTCTGTGTGAATCTTTTGTTCTGACTAGGGTCTCTTGTAGATAGCATACATATGGAACACATTTTCTTAACCATTCAGGTACACTGTCTTTTGATTACAACACTTAATCCTTTTACATTTAAAGTTATTGTTGATAAGTACTTATCTTTGTCATTTTTTCTTTATACTTATGCTTCTCTTTCAATTTCTTCTTTGTAAAGCAGGCACTTCAACATTTCTTGTAATACTGGTTTACTGGGATGTAATCCTTTAGACAATTTTGTCTTTGGAGCTCTTTATTTTGTCTTTAGTTTTAAATAATAGCTTTGCTGTGTAAAATAGTCTTGGTTACAGATCCTAGGTTTTCATCACTTTGTATATTTTATGCCAGTCCCTTCTGTTCTAAAGTGGTTCTGTTGAGAAATCATCCAGCAACCATATGGAAACTCCCTTGTGGGTAAATAACTGTCTCTTGTCATGCTGCCTTGAAAATTCTCTCCTTGTTTTTAACTTTTACTGTGAGGGCAACTTTGCCAGCAAGTCCCCCCATCTTCCATGGATGAAAGTAACACTACCAAGACATTATCTGCTTGGGAAGGAGAGATGACCAATCTCTCAGAGGAGAAAGACCAACAGCCCCTTCCTCAATGGCTTTTATTGGGTTGTAATACACAAGAATATAGGCTGCAAGGATCAAACAGTAGATAACATTTCAAAGAAATATGAGGGCTTACTTAGCCTGAGTTGGTGTCTGCCATGTAAGGGGGTTGCAGAAACTTTGGGAGACATACTCATTTCCTGCTCGGACTCTTATCATATGAATGGAAGCACTCTTAGCAAAAGCAGGCTTCACAGGACTTTTTGGAGCTCTTTCTTATGCCCGATCACTCAGGATCTCGCTCTCGCTGTCAGGGGGCTGCACCCTTCCCCTGGAATAGGTTTTCAGGCTTAACTGGATTAGAGCCAGGAAGTGCTTCTCCCAGAGGACATGGGGACTCAGGCTATGTCAGAATAGCTGGGGGGCAAGGATCCCTCACTCCCTCTTTGTTGCAGCCCCCTGAGTCCTTCCATGATGACTTCCCAAGTGGGCATGTCTGGCTTAGGTTGCACCCCCCCAAGGGGTTTTACCCATGATAGACTAACCAACCATGCATTGGGGGCAGGGGGATGAAGCAGAAGCATTTACTACCAGAGACAAGCTTTGTCTCCTTAAAGGCTCACATTCTGGTGATCATTTACTCAGCCTTCGCCATAGGGTGCAGTTACAACTCCTGAAACCAGGCAGAATGGTTCCCAACATTTTACTATTTTTTAAAAAGATTTTATTTATTTATTTATCTTTATAGGAGAAGGAGAGAGGGAGACAAACACCAATATATGGTTGCCTTTCGTGCATCCCCTGCTGGGAACTAGCCTGGAGGGAACTGGCCTGCAACCCAGGCATGTGCCCTGACTGGGAATCGAACCACAATCCTCTAGTTCACAGGCCTGTGCTCAATCCACTGAGCTACACCAGCCAGGGCACATTTTACCATTTTAATTATGTGTCGTGGTGTGGGTCTCTTTGGATTCATCTTGATTGGAACTCTCTGTGCTTCCTGAACTTGTGTGAATTTTTTTTTCCACCAGGTTAGAAAAGTCTTAAGCCACATTTTTTTTCAAATAAGGTTTGTATCTCTTGCTCACTGTCTTCTTCTTCTGGTACCTCTATGATGTGGATGTTATTATGCTTAATGTTGTTCCAGAGATCCCTTCAACTTTCCTCATTGTTTTAATTTCCCTCTCCCTCATGCTCTCTCAAAAAAATTGTTTTTTGAGGTTTCTGTATTCTTTTTAATGTTTATTACCTTTTTGTTTAAGTTCTCACCGAGATCATTCATTCTTCTCCTAAGGCCATTGAACATCTTTATACTCATTGTTTTAAATTCTGCCGCTATTATTTTGGTTGCTTTCATTTTATTTTAAAAAAATTTCCTAGGGATTTCCCTTACTCATTGTTTGGGGCATACTTCTTTTTCTTTGTCTCCATGTATTATGCTGATCTGCTATTACTCCCATACTTGTTATGATGGCTTTATGAAGAAGGTGACTCATTGGGTTCAGTGGCAGTCTTCCAGATCACCTGAGCTCCATGTTCCAGTAGTGTTTTTTGTGTGTAGTGTGCAACCACCTGTTTTTCTTTAATCCTGAATGCTTTTAGCCTCTTCGTAGGTGGAGTTTGCTCTTCACACTGGCTGAGGATAATGAAAACCTCAATTTCCATGTATGAGACATTGTGTGGAGGCTGCCTACCAAGGCTGAGTTGTTCTCATCAGGTTCTGATACCTGCCAGAGCACCCCTTTGGGTGTGCTGCTTGTGTGGTCATTTGACTTCAGCACTGGTGTTTTCTGAAGCCCACCAATAGTTGTATTTGTTCCGGGCACACTAGAGTATGGTTTGAGTACAGGTCAATATCAGAGGTTGTGTGCAACCAGGCTTGGGCTACCTGTCCACAACAACCACTCTATTCACTATTACTATTTATGTCTGTGTCTACTTTACATGTATGTGTGTTGATGGGGCTATTCTGTGTATGAGTTGGCTTCTTTCAGTTTAGCGCTGAGGCACATCAGTAAAAGGACCAAGGGTCCCTGCTGTCTACCTCAACTTGTTACGCAGTCTACTACCTCCTGAGATTGCCTGGTCTGCCTCCACAGCCTTCTTAAGAAAGACTCTAGGATGAGTCCAGCTAGCTGGGATACACAGCTCCTTCCATAGGTTTCAAGCTTGATAGGGCAGGACAATTGAGGTCAGAAAGACAGGGCTAGTAGGTCTTCTATGTGGGCATGATGCAGTCAGGAACTGAATGAGGGGACAGTGTCTTCCATGCTCCAAAGCCAAACTACTCGATCTCTGCCAGATTCTCTAAGTGGAGCCTGCTGCGTGTGCATATTAGTTGCTGCTGTCCTCCCTATAGGAGCAATCTCAGCCACCCCAGGTTTAACAGGATAGATCAAGTCGGGGGTAGGTGTTGCTGGTCTAGCCTGTAGGAAGTAGGTAAGCACTTTGTCCCTGCCTTAGACAATAGCTTCCTAAGTTTCACAATTTGAATATCTCAGCTCTGAGTAGCTCTCCCTTGCCCTCATGAAACTGAGCCCAGTAGGATGAAGTATCAGAGACTTGGCAGGACTCATCTAAAGAGTCTCTTCTGGGGAGTGGTGCCCACAAGCTTGTAGAAGTGGAGTGGGTATTTATTTTTCTTCCTGGAATAGTGTGAGCTGAACTCACAAAGAAGATTGGATTTGTGCCCCCATCACGTGCCCACTCACTTCAGCACTCATCTAATTCCCAGACAATAACTTCCCTGGGTGACACAGTTTGGAAGTCTCAGCCCTGGGCAGCACTCTGGTCCTTCTGTGCCACTGAACTCAGTGTGCCAGAGCCAATCAAGTGATTCAAGAAGCAGGGGAAGAGGGGCCAGCTGCATGCTGCAGATGGAGAACACTGGCCTTCTTTTTCTAGCTACACAATTTAGTCACTGTCCAAGTCTCCACCAAAAGCCTCCCCAGAAAATGAGATCCCTTTAAAGTCACCATTGGGTGCAGACAGCAGATCCCTTACCAGGACTGAGTATGGCAGTGTGGCCGAACCAGAAGTCAGAGACCACACAGTGCATTCCCCAGGCTGGTGCCATAACAATAATAGTGTTCATTCCTGGAAGGTGAGGTTTGGGTTTCCCAGGTGGATTGAATCGCCACTGATTTTTCACCACCAGATATTGCATGGTCTCCTCTTTCCATCTGTTGTTCAGGGATGGGGATCTCTGCATGGGGTTGAGACCCCATGTTCCTAGAGGGAAGGGGTTTTGGAGTGGTTATATCCCTCCAGCTTCTCAGCCACTGCTGCATATGAGTTCAGGGGCTATTCTTTTTTTGCATCTCTGCCCTTCTTACCAGTCTCTATGTGGCTTCTTCTGTAAATCCTTAGCTATTATGTTTCATTTCAGCTAGCCTCCAATTGGTTCTGCAGATTGACTTCCCCACAACTTAGCTGTAAATCTGATTTGGTCCCAGGAGCAGATGTGTGTATCTTCTACTTACTCTGTAGCCATTTAAAAATCACTAAAGGAGCTGCTTTTCGGAGTCCATTATATCAGCAGCTCTCTAAGACAGAGCAGTTAACCTGACATCCCTATGACTCTGAGTGCCATACAATCAGAAGGTAGAGAGATAAGGTTAGCAAAAGCCCCACTTCAGAACAAATCTTGCACACTGGAATTGTACATCTGATTCCATTTGCTATTGTAGAGAGAAAGCAGAGAAGAACAGCAAAAAGATGGGCTCTCCAGAAGTGGAACATCCTGGTGGTCCAGCCATGCTTATCTGGTCTTCTGCTCCTCCTTTTCACAGAAACCCACTGTCCTTTCATCAAGAATAAGCCAGGAGGTGAAAGACAAATACCATAATATCTCACCTTTAACAGGAATCTAATAAACAGAACAAACAAGTGAGCAAAATATAACCAAAGACACTGAAATTGAGAACAGGTTGACAGTGACCCAAGGGGAGAGGGGAGGGAATTTCAGGGGAAAACAGGAAGGGTTTGCAGGAACAAATATAAAGAACACATGGACAATAACAAGGGGAGGTGGAAATGAAAGAGAAGTGAGGAGGGCTGGGGGGGAAAGGTAGAAAACTGCACTTAAACAACAATTTTAAATAAAATAAAATAATAAAATAAAAATTATTGATACACATATCCAAAACTGGCACTGTGAAAAATTTAAGGTTGGTTCAAAACTTCAAAATCTACTAAATTAGACTGAATTCTGAACCCCACAAAACTCACATTCCTTTAGTAAGTTCATTCAATTTAACTGCCAAATATATTGACTGTACCACAAAGTTCCTGGTAATTGTTTTATATGACATATCATGTAAATTTTGCTTTTGGAATTATATAGTCCCAATTCATGTCACACATTCGCATGTTACTACTTATTAGCCCCTATAGACGAGAAGTTTTTTTTCTTTCTTTATTATCCCACTCTGGACTTTGATACTCTTATTTTCAGAGGTCATTCCAAACACGAATGGAGGTAGTTATGCAATCCACATTAATTCGGACATGTACTTCCAACTCAAGAACATGGTTCTTATTTTCAATGCCAAATCATTGGTGAGTACCAGTGTCACTAGAATAAAAATAACTTGGACTAAAAATGATTATTAATAAAAGCAAAAATCTGTGTTTGTAAGGCTATACCCAACAAGACAGTGATTCTCTGTGGTTTCTGGATCAAATATCCTAGATATCAGCATCAGAATATTTTTAAATGCTCTGCAGTTATATAATTTTTTGAAGCTGCCTTGCACATTAATGCTAATAAATTTAGAACACATTGCTCTAATGTGACCTTTGTGTAGTGTTGAGTTGGAAAACTATCTAAGTCTTAAAATTCTCCCATTTAAAGAAACAACATCTTGTGAGTCTCCACACAAACTGATAAGTGTGTATTGCAGAAGCTATGCTTCCATGGACTTTAAAAGCTGTGGAACATTATTTCACCTGTGTTTCCTTTTATTCAAGCTGTAGTTCAGCATATGCGAAGCAGCAATTCTCAGGGAGCACTGTATTGTTCAAGAAAGAAAATGCATCAAAATCGTGCGTGGTCAGGATGGATTGTGAGTATTCGTGTTTCAATGTTTAGGAAGCATTTTCATTCTCTGGACCCATAAACTGCAAATCTGAGATTAGCTTTGAGTGGTCACCAATGCACATGGAAATTCATTCCTCACACAAGACCTGAGAGAAACTTATTTTGGGGAAATTTAAAATAATCTCTTGAAGCATTGTGTGTTCCAAACATTTTGCCTGAAGGAGTTTGAGGGGAAAGGAATAGAAATAAGACCCACCTAAGTTTACAGGCTAAAACATCATATAAAATGAAGCTGAAGATGAACAAGTAGGGGAAAAGAAAGAACCAGAATTTAAGATTCCAAAGCTTAGATGCCTAGGATCAAGGCTTGTAGAACAAACTTCAAAAGTTAATGTATAAACCTGTTCTTGGTTGGAAATTGCTGCTTGCAAGTAAAAGTTCTTATCTCCTGTGAAAATTCTGGGTTATATGACAACACTGCATCAATTGTGTTGTATTTTTCTTTTCTAAAAGTAATCTTTAGAATTTTGATGACAAAGATATGCACATATTTTTATGGTAAAGGGTAGTTGTGAAGGAGATTGTTTCATTGTTATCATCCCAGAATCCATTTGTATAAGAGCTTGGGTAATTTTTTTATTTGAATTCTACATAAATTCCTCCAAACTATAAGGCACCCAGACACCTACAACTAGGTAACCATTTAAGTGAAAGAAAACAAAATTGCTGAAAAAGGTGGTGAGATGGGTAGGAGTGAAGCCCAGTTCTCTCCGTGCCTAACTGGAACACATAGCCTATCTTCTGAGGAAAAGAGTGAACAGATTATATGAAGTTTGGAGACGAAAAATTATAAAGGACATTGAAAAACAGACAGTGAGGAGATTGTATTGGAATGATAAGTTCCCTGAAATCTGTGCAGGGACCTAGGCTGCTATGACCCCCTACACAGCATCTTCTGCAAAATACTGGGAGGAGAATTAGATCACAAGCTCCCTCCCCTACCAGAACAAGGAGGGCAGCCAGACTCCAGAAGGGAGCTGGGTGCTGGGAGTCACTGGGGAATAGAGGTGAGGTGGGAGACACACAGAGGCTGTATATACCTGCTGGGACTGTGGACACCAGCTAGTTCATTACCATTGAAATTGTGGAGCCTGCTGACACTTGGAGAAGGGAGAAGAGTTGGGTCATGTCAGGCCCTGACACAGAGTCTCCAGATTTGTTAGAAAGCTGGGCTGTGTGAAAAGCTGTGCACTTGTTAAGAAACATGGTCTTAAACAAGGGGCTTTTACTTTAAAGCAGGGGGAGGATCACAGCTGCTTTGTACAAAACTCTTTGAAGCGGCTGGCTTGCCCCTAGGGTTATTTGAGCAAAGCACCCTCTCTTGGCTCAAGCCACTTGAACAGCTGTGGATTTGAGTTGCCCACTATGCTTGACTCAGGCAGCTTGCCAGGCAGCTGATTCACCCCACTGGCCCTAAGGCTGATTTGAGCTGCTTGTCTACACCAGACTTGGGCTGCCAGCTTGGCAGGTGAGTCACACCACTCACCTAAAGGCTGCCTGGCAACAATCGCCCTGTTGCAGATTCTGGCTGCTCCGGGCACCACTCGCTCTGAGGCTGATTTGAGCTGGGGCTCAGCCTTGACTCCATCTAATCAACTGGAGTACGAGTGGCACAATGTACCCCTCAGCTGACTGGTGCTGCTTGCCCAGTAGTGGGCTCTGGCCATGCTGGGCTTGAAAAGAACAAGGAAGAATCACACCACATGTACCACTGTGCAACTGGTGAATTAAAGGTGCAGGCCTGGCAAAGATGGCCAGTGAGTGACTGCAGCTGACAGAGGACTTGGGTTGGAGGCTGGGCAACTGTGAATATTATGGCCCAGACTTGGCCCTCATCCCCGCAAAAGCATAGGGAGGGAGAAAGCAAAGCCCAGCCCCCCTCTTCCTGTGGCATCCAAGAAGACAAGCTAGCAGAACTAGTTCTGTGGGTTTAAAGTCAGCAGGAGGCTATTTTTTTCTTTTCTCTCTCTCTTTTTTTCTTCTTCCCCTAAGTGAGACAAAAAGATGTGGAGTTGTGAAAGGTCAAGAGACAGATTCAAAGGGGGAGCACAAGGCTAACCCCCAAAATTGAGAAACTGAGACAAATGTTATTTTGCTACCCCATAGAACTGACATTTTATTGTTTATTTGTATTATTATTATCATTTTATTATTTTTACTTCTTGCATTTTATTAGTATTTTTATTTCTCTTCCTTATGTTTAGTTTTCTTCATTTTATTTCTTTGTTTAATTGCATTGTTTGATGGTGCTCTGTATTATCTCTTTATTCTATTTTAATTTTACTTTTTTCACTTCATCCATGTTCCAATAGCACACTACTATTGATTGTATCCCCTCTATTCTTGTTATACAAGTCATATAACTCTTGTCATGGTATTGTTGCCCCAGTACTATTATAAGTAATTGTTGCTCCATACAACTATAAATACTACACAGCAACCCTCCCTGATGTTAGCCCACTTCACTTAATTCCTGAGCTTTATTGTTGTGGTTCACTCTATTCTCTCACACACTATGCCTAATTTATATCCTTTACTCTATGTCCTAACATCTAATCTTGCACAAGCACTCTGTTTCCTGAATTTAGCTCACAATCCCCCTCACCTCTAAAATGAGTCTTATATCTCTTTCACATTTTATAAAAAGTGGCTAGTTGGGTGAAATATCATGGATAATGTGATACTTATCCAAAGGATCTCCTTTCATGTTTCTACTTGCTGGTACTTTAAATCCTATGGAATACTCTCCTGCTGTCTTAATCTATTTTGCCTAACCCCTGCCACTGATCACATACAAGAATAGTTTGGAGATGTGCATATCAGTATACCAGCTGGAGGAGAGAACCCACTAACAAAGGAACCACCAAAAGTTAAAAAAAAAACACATGCAACAAGAGTCCACACAAACAGAAGGAAGGGCAAACCTAGAGCATTGAGACAAGGAGATCAAAGGGACCACATAACTGAATACTGTAGAATTCCTGCCATAGAAGTTCGCCCTATAAAGACAGCTAGCAAAGTGAAACATCAGGAAGCGCAGAAACAAAGAGAAAGAGTCACCTAAAATGAGGAAACAACAAAAGAACCTGCAATCAAATAGAATGGAAGACTCCCCACTAAGAGAGCTAAATGAAACAGAGGTAAGCAAATTATCTGATATAGAACTTAAAATAATGGTTATAAAATTGTTTCATGAACTCACAACAGCTAAAAGGAACTGAGTGAAAACTACAATAGTATGAAAAAGGAAATAGAATCTATAAAAAACAGGAATAAATTGAAAATAAAATCTCAGAAATAAAAGACATTAGAAAGAAATACAAGCAGGCTGGATGAAGCAGATAACAAATTAGTGAGATGGAAGAAAAGGTGAAAAGAAACACCGAGGTGGAACCGAGATGCAAAAAATATTAAAAGAATATGAAGACAGCTTAAGAGAAGTGAAAGACATCATAAAATTCAACATAAAATTCAATGGATAGAAACCCTGTTAGAAAAAAAATAACAGAAAATTTTCCAAGCCTGGAGTGGGAAAAAACTATACAAGTTCAGGAAGCCCCAAGAGTCCCAGTCAAGATGAACTGAAAGAGACCAACAGCAAGGCATATAAAAATTAAAATGCCAAGTATTAAAGACAAAGAGAGAACCTTAAAAGCAGCAAGGGAGAAACAAGAAGTAACATACAAAGTGGCTCTAATAAGGCTAGTAGCTTATTTCTCAATAGAAACACTCCAATCCAGGAATGGCAAGAGATATACCAAGTAATGAAAAACCAAGGTCTGCAACCAAGTTTTCTCTACCCACAAGGCTCTCAATTGAAAAGGAAGGCAAAGTAAGAATTTTCCCTGACAAAGGAAAACTGAAGGAACACATCTTCATCAAACCAGTCCTATAAAATTTACCAAAGGGACTACTATTATAAGAGAAAGAAAAGGGGTGAAAGGGAGAGGAACAGGGGAGATATGAAGAGGAAAATGAACAAATATCTATCAATAATAACCTTAAATGTTAATGGATTAAATGCTCCAATCAAAAGACATAGAGTAGCTGAATGGATAATAAAATATGACCCACACATATGTTGCCTACATTAGATCCACCTCAAAACAAATCTATACAGACTGAGAGTAAAGGGTTTAAAAAATATTCCAAGTAAATGGACAGGAAAGGAAAGCCAGGGGAGAAATACTCATATCATGCAAAATATAATTCAAAACAAGGACCATAAGAAGAGACCCAGAAGGACACTTCATAATACTCAAGGGAAGAATCTATCAAGAAGACATAAACATTAAAAAAATATATGCACTCTGCATAGGAGCACCAAAATATATAAAGAAAGTCTTGGAGAACTTCAAGAAAGTTATAGACAGCAATACCATTAGAGCAGGACATAGTAATACTCCACTGACAAAAATAAATAGATCTTCCATAGAGGAAACTGATCCAAATGGGAGTAGTGAATGTAGCTCAGCCCTGGTTTAGAAAACCCACTAGCATGAGGCGACACACAGGTGCAAGGCCCACAGATCAGCTTTTCCATGGGGAACCAGGTCTGCATTGTACCTAGGATGCTTTGAGGTTTGCTTTTGCTAAAACACCCTCAATATGAATTAAGGCAGAAATGTTTACTACATATCTTTAAAGTAAGTTTCTAGAGTCTGTGCTAATTCTCCTAAGGACAGAATGAAACCAGTTCAACCACTTTTCCCCCTGCATTTGCAACATTCTTTTCTTTGTTACCTAAAAGAATTAAACAGCAACATCCTTTCCTGTGCATAATGAATGAAAACACCCTGATGTAATACTCCCAGAAAATCAGTAAAAGCCTGCCCAGGTGAGGACCAGGGAGCTCACTCACTCAGGGTGGCCATGCCATCCCTTTTCTCCATAGGATTTCTGCAATGAGTATGAACTTGTTCATTGTAGCCACAACAGACAGACCCTGCTGTTTGGAATCCATATCACTTCCAAACAAAATATCAACAGATATATTGCAGCATTGACAAATATCCTAGATCAGATGGACTTAACTGATATATAGAGAGCCTTTACTACCAAAGAAGCAAAATAAACATTCTTTTCAAATTCACATGCAATAACTTCAAAGATTGACCACATGAT
The DNA here is from genome assembly GCF_014824575.4 of Sturnira hondurensis. Lineage (NCBI taxonomy): Eukaryota > Metazoa > Chordata > Mammalia > Chiroptera > Phyllostomidae > Sturnira > Sturnira hondurensis. Next base: position 2,182,918 of record NW_028081875.1, read on the forward strand.
ACAACACAAAACAAGACAACAAATTCAAGAAAATTGAAATTATAACAAGCATCTTCTGTGACCACAAGGGACTGACATTAGAAACCAAACTGAAGGAAAAATTTAAATACACTCAGAGTCATGAAGCTTAAACAGCATGCTATTAAACAATGAACGGGTCAAGAATGAGATCATGGAAGAAATCAAAAAATTTCTGGAAACAAATGAAAATGAGCTCACAACAACACAAAACTTGTGGGACACGGTGAAAGCAGACCCCAAAAAGAACTTCATAGTGATACAGGCCTACCTGAAAAAAAAATAGAAACATTTCAAATTAACAACCTAATCCTACACCTAAAAGAACTGGAGGAACAACAACAAGGACAGCCAAGAGCAAGTAGGAGGAAGGAAATAACCAAGACTAGGGAAGAAGTAAATGACATAGAGACTAAATGCACAATACTAAGGATCAATGAATCCAGGAGTTGGTTCTTTAAAAAGATAAACAAATTCAACAAGCCCTTAATCAGACTCATCAAGAAAAAAGAGAGAGGACCCAAATAAAGACAATCAGAAATGAAAGAGAAGAGATTACAACTGATACCACAAAAAAACAAAGAATTGTAAGAAATTACTATAAAGACTAATTGCCAAGAAAATGTGTAAACCTAGGTGAAACAGACACATTTCTAGAAAGATATAATCTTCCAAAACTCAATGAAGAAGAAGCAGGAAGCCTGAACAGACCAATAAAGGCTGACAAAATTGAAGCAGTGACAAAAAATTTCCCAACCCACAAAAGCCCTGGACTCAATAGTTTCACAGGAGAGCTCTACAAAGCATTTAAGGAAGACCTAACCCCTATCTTTCACAGACTATTCAAAAAAATCCAAAAAGGTGGAAAACTCCCAAGCTCTTTGTGTAAAGACAGAATCATCTTAATCTTAAAATCAGATAAAAATATAACAAAGAAAGAAAACTTCAGGCCAATATCGCTGATGAACATAAATGCTAAAATCCTAAACAAAATATTGGCACACTGAATCCAGCATTATATAAAATAGATAATACACCATGGTTATGTGGGATTCATCCCAGGGATGCAAGGGTGTTATGATCTTAGCAAACCAATAAGTGTAATATATCACATGAACAAAGCAGAGACAAAGATCACACAACCATATAAATAGATGAAGAAAAAGCATTTGATAAGGTAGATCACCCATTTATGATTAAAACAGTCAGCAAAGTGAATAAGGGGAGCATTCCTCAAACTAAAAAAGGCCATATATATATGAGACACCTACAGCCAATATCATATTCAGTGGACAAACACTAAAAGCATTCCCATGAAAATCAAGAATAAGACAAGGTTGTCTGCTTTCACCACTTCTATTCAACATAGTATTGGAAGTCCTTGCCACAGTGATCAGGCAAAAAAAAAAAAAAAAAAAAGGTATCCAAATTGGAAAGGAGGAAACAAATCTGTAGGTACATAGAAAATCCTACAGGCTACACCAAAAAACTATTCTACCCAACATGAATTTGGCAAAACAGTAGGACACAGGGTTAGTATTCAGAAATCAAAGGTATTTTTGTATACCAACAATGAAATAACTAGAACAGAAATCAGGGGAGAAATCCCATTTAATTTTTTAGCAACAAAAAAAGTAAAGTACCCAGAAATAAAACTAAGGAGGTAAAAGACTTGTACTTAGAAAACTACACAACACTAAAGAAAGAGATCAAGGAAGGATGGAGAGGTAAGATGGCGGTGGAGTAAGACAAAGGATTTTGCTTCCCCCCTCGCGCTGGAGAAAAACCGGGCTGATCTGGAGAGGAGCACAGCAGATAGCCAACAGGGACCCAAAATATAGGAAGGTAGGACTCCAGAAAGTGTAGTGAACACTGAATGACCAGAGGGTGAGGAGAGGAGACAACTGCAGGTCAACAAGGTAGGAGGGAACAGGCCCTCCCCTGGCTGTGCCAGGGCCCTGGCTAGTCCGCCTTGATCTCTGGGAGCTGAGGGCTGGCAGCAAAGACCCTGGAAGAGAGCCAGTCATCAGCACCCTACCTACCCAGCTGGGTACAGATTGAAAAATGCCAGGAGAGATCAGTTTGACTGTAGTGGCAGAGAGAGGAGTGGGCATTAGAAAGCAAACCAGAGAGCTCTGATAACCCATGGAGTCAAGCTGTAGTTGCCAGCTTGGGAGAACTGAGAGTCACTCGTAGGAGTTCGTTCCCTGTAGCACGGGGCCTGAACTGTCTGCCGGGGACTCTGGGAGCCGGGGGCTGCCAGCTAGGCCCCTGGAAGGAAGCCAGGTATCAGCTCCCTCCATACCCAGCCAGGCGCAGACTCAAAAACCCGGGAGTCAGGCCTTGGTTCCCGGCTTCGGAGAATTGAGAGTAGCCCTGTGCATTCTGCCATAGCACTGGGAAGGTCCGGGCACAAGCCTGGGATACCAGGGAAGCCTGGCCTATAGCACGCACTCACATGCCAAACCAGGACTGTGAATCCTGGGGAAAATCTGCTCTCACTGGGGTGCTGGAGAGTGGTGCCAGTCTAGATCTTGGGAGGGCACTGGTGAGACTGGCTAAGTTCACCAAGAAGGGAGGAAGGCCACACTAATAGCCCCTCAGGCTGCTGCAACTAGTGAGACCAGAAGAAAAGGTTTGACCAGGTGGAAATCAACAAGAGGTGGTTTTTTTTTGTTTGTTTGTTTGCTTATTTGGATTTTAAAAAATATTTTTGGTTTTCTTTGTTTGTTTTTAAATGATCTTTATTTCTTTAACTTTATTATTATTTTATCTTTCAATACTTTTATCCTTTCTCTTCTGCTTTCGTGTTTTATTTCTCCTTCCTTTCTTTCCAAACCTACCGCTTTTTCCTCCCATCTGCTGCCCTTTTTTTCTCTTTTTATTTTTTTTGCCCTGCCCCCCCACCAAGTGAGACAAAAGACTTGGAAAGGTGAGAAAACTACAGTTGGACTCAAAGTGGGTGCATCCCAACAGTAGAAACAGAGAGACAAAATTCACTTTGCTGTAACAGAAAAACTACAAGTTACTGCATATTTGTATTTTTTAAATTATTTTGTCAGTGTTCTTACATCTTTTATTTTAATGATATATCTGTATTCCCCCTCTTTCCGTACAGTTTTCTTTTCCTTGGCTGGATATATTGTATCACTTGACAGGTTTCCCTATCCCCCCGAATTATACTGTATTGCTAATTTACTGTCCTTTAATTCCCCTTGCACAGCTAGCACACTATTAAAGGTCCAATACTCCCTAATCTTGGTATATCATAGATTCTGTCATATGATTGTTGTCCTAATATTAATGTAAATAATAAGTAATACATACTATTGTAAACACTACACAACACCCTCCCAATCTTAGCCCACTACATTGTTGCCTGAACTATAATTCTGTAGTGATTAACTCTATTCTCTCTCACACTACACGTAATTACCATCCTTTATTCTCACCTTATCTCACAATCTAACCTCCCTCAACCTCACTCCTTTCTAGATACAAATCACAAACCTTCCTTCCCCAACAAGAGCCTTATCTTCCTTCCATCCTTTCTAAAAAGAGGCTAGTGGGGCTGAAGATAACGGTTATCTCCATACATAGCCAGGGGGTCAACTATCTCTTCTCTACCAGCTGTTGCTTTGAATGTCACAGAATACTCTCCTTCTGTAATGAACCACTTTCTTTCCCCCTCCAACTGATCACCAAAAAAAGGAGTAGGTGGAAGCAGAGAACACCAGGATAACTGAAGAAGTCTGCACCACTGAATTTCACAGGCATTTCACCACATAAGTTCACACCATAAAACCAAGGAGTCAGAAAAGATGAATTTAAGAAGTTGAGGCTAACAAGAAGAGACTCACAAACAATGGGAAGACAAAAAAAAAAAAACAAATTAAAGGAAAGGGGGAAGCCGCAGAAAGAATGTTAGATGGAACAGAGGCAAGTCAACTATCAAATATGGAACTCAAAGCACTGGTTATCAGAAAATTCAAAGAGCTTACAACGAGCTACCAGAAACTACGGTGGGCGGGGGGGGGTGGGAGGCTACAATGAACTCTCCACAAACTATATCAACATGAAAAAGGAAATAGAAACCATCAGCAAAGGACAAGAGGAAATGAAGAATAAATTTTTAAACCGAAGAACACAGTAGAAGGCATAAAAAGCAGGATCGATGAGGCAGAAGATCACTTCAGTGAGCTAGAGGACAGAGTAGAAAGACTTTCCCAGACAGAGAAAGTAGAGGAAACGAGGCTCAGAAAAAATGAGGGGGGGTTAATAGAAATTCAAGACAATATGAAACATAATAATATCCGAATAATATGGATACCATAAGGAGAAGAAGAAGAACAAGGGATAGAAAACCTATTTAAAAGGGTAATAACGATTTTTTTTTTCTAATTTGATGAGAGGAAAAGTCACACAAATCCAGGAATCACAGAGAGTCCCAATTAAGAGGAACCCAAAGATGCCCACTTCAAGACACATCATCATTAAAATGGCAAAATTCCACTATGAAGAGAGAATCTTAAAGGCAGCATGGAAGAAAAAGGAAGTAGCATACAAGGGAGACCTAAATAAGGTTGGCTACTGACTTCTCAATGAAATACCTCCAAGCAAGAAGAGAATGGCAAGAAATATTCCAAGTGCTCAGAACCAGAGGCCTGCAACCAAGGCTACTTTACCCGGCAAGGCCCTCAATCAAGAAAGAAGGCCAAATAGAGAGATTTCAAGACAAAAGAAGTCTAAAAGAATACACCTCCAACAAACCAGCTCTGCAAGACATGATAAAAGTACTGCTCTAAGGAAAGGAAGGAAAAGAAAGAGACAGAGAGGAACACAGGTACAAAAATGTCAGTGAATAAGTACCTATCAATAATAACATTAAACATAAATGGAAAAAATGCTCCAATCAAAACATATAGAATAGCTGAATGGATAAGAAAGGATGATCGACACATATGCTGCCTACAAGAAATCCACCTCAGGACAAAAGACCTACATAGACTAAAAGTGAATGGCTTGAAACAAATTTTCCAAGCAAATGGACAAGAAAAAAAATCTGGGGTAGCAATACTCATATGACACAAAACAGACATCAAAAAAAAGGGCCATAAAGAGAGACCCAGAAGGTCACTTTATAATACTCAAGGGAAGAATCCATCAAGAAGACATTAACATCATGAATATATATGCACCCAACATAGGAGCACCCAAATATATACAGAAAATCTTAGAGGATTTCAAGAAAGATATTGAGAGTAACACAATTACAGTAGGGGAACTTGATACCCCACTGTCAAAAATGGACAGATCTTCCAAACAAAATATCAACTAAGGTATTGTGGCATTGAACAATGCCATAGATGAAATGGACTTAACTGATATATATAGAGCCCTTCTTCCCAAACGACCTAAATATACATTCTTTTCAAATGGACATGGAACACTTTCAAAGATAGATCACATAATAGGGCACCAAAAAAAGCCTCAACAAATTCAAGAAAGTTGAAGTCATACTAAGCATTTTCTCCGACCACAAGGAACTGAAACTGGAAACCAACCCCACAGGAAAAAACCCAAAACACCCCAAATCATGAAGACATAATGAAATGATATAAAACAATGATTGGGTCAAGATAGAAATTAGGGAAGAAATCAAAAAGTTTCTGGAAACAACCCAGAACAACAGCTCAGAACAACCCAAAACTTATGGAACACAGCGAAGGCAGTCCTGAGAGGGAAGTTCATAGCAACACAGGCTTACCTAAGAAAATAGAAACATTTCAAACAAACAACCTAACCCTATGCCTGCAAGAACTCGAAGAACAACAACAAAGACAGCCCAGAGCAAGTAGGAGGAAGGAAATAACCAAGATTAGAGTAGAATTAAACAACATAGAGACTAAAAGCACAATTCTAAGGATCAATGAATCCAGGAGTTGTTTTTTTTGAAAAAAATAAACAAAACAGACAAGACTTTAGGTAGGCTCATCAAAAAAAGAAGAGAGGACACAAATAAACACAATAAGAAATGAAAGAGGAGAGATTACAACTGATACCACAGAAAGAGAAGGGATTGTAAGAAATCACTCTGCAGAACTGTATGGCAATAAATTTGAAAACCTAGGTGAAATAGACAAATTTCTAGAAAAATATAATCCCCCAAAACTCAGTGAAGAAGAATTAGAAAGCCCAAACAGACCAATGACAGAAGATGAAGATGGAGCAGTAATCAAAAAACTCTCATCACACGAAAGCCCTGGACCAGATGGTTTCACAGGAGAATTCTGCAAAGCATTTAAGGAAGAGATAACCCCTATACTTCATAGATTATTCCAAAAAATCCAAAATGATGGAAAACTCCCAAACTCTTTTTATGAAGCCAGAATCATCCTAATTCCTAAACCAGATAGAGAAACAACAAAGAAAGAAAACTTCAGGCCAATATCACTGATGAACATAGAGGTTAAAACCCTCAACAAAATATTGGAAAATCACATCCAACATCATATTATAGAGGTCATACACCGTGACCAAGTGAGATTCATCCCAGGGATGCAAGGATGGTTCAACATTCGCCAATCAGTAAATGGAATACATCACATAAACAAAAGCAAAGACAAAAACTACATGAACATATCAATAGATACAGAAAAAACTTTAGATAAGGTACAAGACCCATGTATAATAAAACACTCAGCAAAATGGGAATAGAGAGAGAATTGCTCAATATAATAAAGGCCATATATGAGAGACCTACAGCCAACATCATACTCAGTGGGCAAAAACTAAAATATTTTCCACTAAGATCAGGAACAAGACAAGGTTGTCCACTTTCACCACTTCTATGCAATATAGTATTGGAAGTTTTAGCCACAGCGATCAGACAAGAAAAGAAAATAAAAGGCACCCAAATCGGAAAGGAGGAAACAAAAGTGGTATTGTTTCCAGATGACATGATAGTGTATATGGAATATCGTATAGAGTCTACCCCAAAACTGCTCGACCTAAATAAGTGAATTTGGCAAAGCAACAGGATACAAAGTCAATATTCATAAATCAAAGGCATTTTTATATACTAACAGTGAATCAGCAGAAGCAGAAAGCAAGGAAAGAATCCCATCTGATATAGCAAAAACAAAAATAAAATATCTGGGAATAAAACTAACCAAGGAGGTAAATGACCTGCATGCAGAAAACTACTCAACACTGAAGACAGAAATCAAGGAAGACACAAACAAATGAAAACATATACCGTGTTCATGGATTGGAAGAATTAACATCACCAAAATGTCCATACTATCCAAAGCAATTTACAGTTTCAATGCAATACCTATAAAAGTACCAATGGCATATTTCACAGACACAGAACAAACACTTCAAAAATTTATATGGAACCATAAAAGACCCCGAGTAGCAGCCGCAATTTTGAGAAAAAAGGACAAAGTAGGAGGGATCACAATAACTGACATCAAACTGTATTACAAGGCCACTGTAATCAAAACAGCCTGGTACTGGCATAAAAACAGGCACATAAACCAATGGAATAAAACAGAAAGCTCAGAATTAAAACCACCTCTCTACAGTCAATTGATATTCGACAAAGGGGGCAGTAACATAAAATGGAGTAAAGATAGCCTCTTCAACAAATGGTGCTGGGAGAACTGGACAGCTACATGCAAATAAATGAAACTCAAGCACCAGCTTACACCAAACACCAAAATAAATTAAAGGTGGATAAAAGACTTAAATATAAGCCATGAAACCATTAAAGTTCTAGGGAGAACATTGGCAGGAAAATCTCAGATATTTCGCACAGCAACATTTTTACAGATATGTCCCCTAGAGCAAAGAATATAAAGGAAAGTATAAACATATGGGATCTCATCAAAATAGAAATCTTCTGCACAGCTAAAGAAAACAGCATTAAGATTAAAAAAAAAACACTGTTTGGGAAAACATATTTGCCAATGATACCTCAGACAATGGTTTAATCTCCAAAACATACAAAGAACTTACTTGAATCCAATCTAAGAAAACAAGCAACCCAATTTAAAAATTGGCAAAGGACTTGAACAGACACTTCTCCAAGGAGGAGATACAGAGGATCCAGAGACACATGAAAAGATGCTCAGTATTGCTAGCTATCAGAGAGATACAAATTAAAACCACAATGAGATATCACCTTACACCGGTCAGAATGGTCGTCATAAACAAAGCAACAAACAACAAATGTTGGAGGGGTTGTGGGGATAAGGGGACCCTCGTTTACTGTTGGTGGGATTGCAGACTGGTACAACCCCTATGGAAAACAGAATGGAATTTTCTAAGAAAACTAAAAATGAACCTGCCTTTGACCCAGTAATTCCACTGCTGGGATTGTCTCATAAGAACCCTGAAATACCAATCCAAAAGCACCTATGCACCCTAATGTTCATAGCAGCATGATTTACAATAGCCAGGATTTGGAAGCAACTTTACTGCCCATCAGTAAATGAATGGATCAAAAACCTATGTTACATATACACAGTGGAATTCTATGCAGCAGAAAGAAAAGAGGAGCTACTACCCTTTGCAATAGCATGAATTGAACTGGAAAGCATTATGCTGAGTGAAATAAGCCAGGCGGTGAAAGACAAATGCCATACGATCTCACCTTTAACAGGAACTTAAGCAACAAAACAAACAAGCAAGCAAAATATGGCTAAAGACACTGAAATTCAGAACAGGCTGACAGGAACCAGAGAGGAGAGAAAGAGAGAACTTCACGGGAAAAAGGGAAGGATTCACAAAAACCAGTATAAAGGACACATGGAGAACGACTAGGGAGGTGGAAATGGGAGGGAGGTGGGGAGCACACGGGGATGGGCTGGGAAGGGAATGGGGGACAGAAAACTGTACTTCAGCAATAATTAAATTTAAAAAAATAAAAGAAATCAAGGAAGACACAAAGAAATGCAAGCATGTTCCATGTTCATGAATAGCAAATATTAACATCATTAAAATGCCCATAATACTTGCCCTGGCTAGTGTAGCTCAGTGGATTGAGTGCAGGCTTGCGAACCACACTATCGCGGTTCAATTCCCAGTCAGGGCACATGCCTGGGTTGCAGGCCAGTTACAAGCAGAGGACTCACGAGAGGCAACCATACACTGATGTTTCTCTCCTTCTCTCCTTCCCTTCCCCTCTAAAGATAAATAAATAAAATATTTAAAAAATGCCCATAATACCCAAACCAGCTTACAGATTCAATGCAATACCTATTAAAGTACCAATGACATATTACACAGATATAGAACAAACACTTCAAAGATTTATATTAAACCTAAACTACCCTGAATAGCCACACTAGTTTTGAGAAAGAAGAACAAAGTAGGAAGGATCACAATAATTGATATCAAACTGTATTACAAGGCCACTGTAATCAAAACAGTCTGGTCCTGGCAGAGAAATTGGCATGCGTATCAAGGGAACTGAACACAGCCAAGAAATAAACCCAGGTCTCTATGGTCAATTAATATTTGACAACAGCATCAGCAAAATAAAATAGAGTAAAAATAGNAACAAACACTTCAAAGATTTATATTAAACCTAAACTACCCTTAATAGCCACACTAGTTTTGGAAAGAAGAACAAAGTAGGAAGGATCACAATAATTGATATCAAACTGTATTACAAGGCCACTGTAATCAAAACAGTCTGGTCCTGGCAGAGAAATTGGCATGCGTATCAAGGGAACTGAACACAGCCAAGAAATAAACCCAGGTCTCTATGGTCAATTAATATTTGACAACAGCATCAGCAAAATAAAATAGAGTAAAAATAGCCTCTTCAACAGATGGTGTTGGGAGATCTGGAGAGCTACATGGGAAAAGGTGAATCTCGATCACCAACTTATACCATACACAAAAATAACTTTCAGGTGGATAAAAGACTTAAATATAAGTTGTGACACCATAAGAGTCCTTCTGGAGAACATAGGCAAAAAAAATATCAAATATTCCACAGAGAAATATTTTCACTGATATTGCCCCCTCGAGCAAGGGATATAAAGGAAAGAATAAACAAATGGGTTCTCATCAAAATAAGAAGTTTCTGCACAGCTAAAGAAAACAGCAATGAAATGAAAAGAGAATCAATGTATGGAAAAACATATTTGCCAATGATACTTCAGAGAAGGGTTTGATCTCCAAAATATATAAAGAACTCACAGGACTCCACTCCAGAATGTTAAACTACCAATTAAAAAGTGTGCAAAAGACTTAAACAGACTTTTCTCTAAGGAGAACCTACAGAGGGCCCAGAAACATATGAAAAGGTACTCAGCATCACTAGCCATAAAGATGCAAATTAAAACCACAATGAGATACCACTTCACACTGTTGAGAATGGCCATCATAAAGAAAACAACAAATAAGTGTTTGAGAGGAAGTGCAGAAAACCTGACCCTAGTGCACTGTTAGTGGGATTGCAGACTGCTGCAGTCATTATGGAAAACAGTATGGAATTTCCTAAGGAAACTAAAAATGAAACTGCCTTTTAACCTGGCGATTTCATTGCTGGGATTATATCCTAAGAACCCTGAAATGCCTATCCATTAGAACCTCTGCACCCCAGTGTTCATAGCAGCACAATTTACAATAGCCACGTGCTGGAAGCAACCTAAGTGTCAATCAGTAAATGAGTGGATCAAAGGGACAATGTGGGGAAGTGTTTTCAGGAACTGGTATAAAGGTCACATGGACAAAACCAAGGGGGTGGGTGGAAGCAAGAGAGTGTGATGGGTTTGGCTGAAGTGGAGGAAAATACAAACAACTGTAATTGAAAAACAATATGATAATAATAAAAAAAACTATGGTACATTTACACGATGGAATGTCATACAGCAGAAGGAAAAAAGAAACTCCTAGTTTTGTGACAGCATGAATGGAACTGAAGACCATTATGCTAAGTGAAATAAACCAGATGGTGAAAGACAAATACCGTATGATGTCACCTTTAAGTGGAACCTAATCAACAAATCAAACAAGCAAGCAAAATATAACCAGAGACACTGAAATTAAGAACTAACTGACAATAACCAGAGGGGAAGTGGAAGGGGATAATGAGGAAAAAAAGGTGAAGGGTTTTCAGGAACAAGTATAAGAGAAACATAGACAAAATCAAGGGTGCGTGGAATCATGGGAGGGAGGTTGGGATGGCTGAGGTGGGGAGTAGTGGTAGAGGAAAATGTCAGCAAACCGTACTTGAAAAGCAATAAAATGTAAAAAATGAAAAAAAATATGATAAGGGCCCCCACCAGCCCTTCTTGGCCCTCTATTCAGCACTCCAGTTCCACAAAGCCATAGTTTGTTTTTTTTTTTTCATTTTTTAAGATTTTATTTGTTTATTTTTATTTTTTTTAAAGATTTTATTTATTTATCTTTAGAGAGGAAGGGGAAGTGAGAAGGAGAGAAATATCAATGTATGGTTGCCTTTGGTACATCCCCTGCTGGGAACTGGCCTGCAACCCAGGCATGTGCCCTGACTGGGAATCGAACCGCTATCGTGTGGTTCGCAGGCCTGCGCTCAATCCACTGAGCTACACCAGCCAGTGCTATTTGTTTATTTTTAGAGCGAGGGGAAGGGATGGAGAGAGAGAGATACAGAAAAAATCAATGTCTGGTGGCTCCCACATGCATTTAACTAGGGACCAGGCCCACAACCTAGGCATGTATTCTGATTGGGAATTGAACCAGTGATCCTTTGGTTTGCAGGCCTGCACTCAATCCACTGACCTACACCAGCCAGAGCAAAGCCATGGTTTTAAAAGGTGTTCTATTTAACATAGTTTTGGATCAGTTCCCTAAGCTTCTCACTTTCCTCCTACTTGAGAGCAACTCTTTCTCATTCCCACTCCCAGACCCATAAATCTGCTCCCTATTTCCTGGGAAAATTGCCTACTGAGGATAGGTCTGCAAATATTATGTTCTCTCTGACATTAAACTGAGATTGTAGGGAGTTGTAGACCACTCTGCCTGGTTTCGGGAATTGTATCTCTACCCCTTGTGGCTAAGGGTGAGGGATGACCTCTGGAATGAGAGCCTCAGGGGACAAAGCTTGTCTCTGGTAGCAAACTCTGCCTCAGTTTCCTCTCTCTGCCCCCAAAGCTTGGTTGGAAGTCAATGAAGGGTAAGACCCCTCACAGCTGGGGACAACTTAAGCCAGACTGGATCACTTGGGAGGCCTTCATGGAAGGACTCGGAGGGCTACAACAAAGAGAAATGGACTCCTCCCGCCGCCCCACCCACCCCCGCTGTGTCAAAGCCCAAGTCCCCATGTTCTCTGGGAGAAGCACTTCCTGGTTCTAATCCCCTTAAGCCTGAATACCTGTTCGAGAGAGGTGCAGCTCCTTGCCTTGCTAGAGGGTGTCCTGGGGAAAAATCTGGCATCACAAAGACTTCCTGATAAACCTGTGAAATCTGCTCTGCTAATAGTGCTTTCATTCATATGTTAAGGGTTCAAACAGGAAACCCTAAAATTCTGTTCCTGACAGGTAGTCTCTGAAGCCCTCAGATTTCTTGGAAATGTTATCTACAGTTTGATCCTTGCTGCCATGTATTCCTGTGCATTAAAACCCATTAAAAGGCCTTGGAAGAGGGGGCTTGGGGCCCTTTTCTCCTTGGAGAAACTGGCAACTACTGGCCTTTGTCTTCCCTTAGAAACTGGCTACCAGCCCTCGGCCTTTTCCCTCTGGAAAAATGGCCACTTCTCGTCCCTAAGCAGATCACACCCTGTCTCAATTATATTTACTCTCATCCATGGCAACTGGGGGTCTTGCAAGGAAAGTCGCCCCCACAGTAGGGACATCAATGGGTAATTTGCCAGGAATTCTCTGTTACTTGCAGCTGATAAAATCATTTGCAATTTCTCTCCTCATAGCTAGTGATTCAGCTGGGCCACAAGCAGCTTGCAGCATGAGGAAACAATGTTTATGAGCATATCCTCCAAAGGCAGAGGTGTGAGTTCAGATACATTATGTGTTGGCTTTGTACAATATGGGCAAGTCACTTAAACTTCAGGTGCTTGAATTTACTCATCTAAAAAATAAGGTTAATAATAGTCCTGACTCCAGAATGTTGTTTATGGACAAAAATGACCTACACACAAAATGCTTCCAGCAGTGCCTGACACATATAAGCCCTCAAAAACATTATCATCTGATTTTGCTATAGGCCAATGTGATCAAGGAACATGGAGTGGATAGAAAAACAGGCACTTACTATGACACTTTGGGGAGTTAATGTATAGACCTAGCAAAGAATATGCCTTCACTCAGGAGAGACACAGGTATCATTAGTAAAGCCTTCCCATCATCATGTTGCATTGTGTCAGAGCCCAGCTGAAGAAATAACTTTCAGTTTTAATTTTCCATTGGGGACCTGCAGTGTCATCTTTATGCTACTTCCACTTTACTTGTGAAACAGTAGCAATTATGCAAGAGGTAACTTTAGACTGTACCTAGGTGACCAAAAATCAGGGGCACCAAAAGTGGGTAAACAAACAGCAAAATCAAAGGAGGAGTAGGTGGTGGAAGTGGTGGATGAAAGTTAATATTAATTACCATATCAAGAAATTTGCAACTAGAAAGTATAGAGAAGCTAGAACTTCTGTAAGTGTGCATAGTTGACATTGTTGATTGTCTTTTCCTATGCTCTAGGGTCATTGTTAGCTTGAGGAACTGAAAGCTGGGAAGCTGATGCTATTGGTAGCCTGCCCCATTATCCTCTTGCTTTTAGCTTCCAAAGTACCTCCTCTGACTTCCAGACCTCTGTCAGGACCTGCATTACTTTTTCTGAGAGCTTTCCAGCTATTGGGTAAATAGATATCACAGGTCCTTTTTCCCTCAGGTAGAATAACACTGAGACATAAGTTCTACAGTGATTCCCAGAGTTTCCCAGAGGGGCTGAGCTCCAACTGCTCACAGACATAACTCTCTTTGTAATGTATATTTGATGGGCAGCCTTTTATATCTGGAATTAGTTTTTCGCTTCCCCACTGGTAGTTATTGCACAGCCCAGATGAGAAACTTGCATTCAAATCTTTGTTGCAGAGTTTGCTTCTGGGGATCTCAAAATAAAACAGATTGTAAGCCATCTTTGATTTTTGCAGTCTTTGCTTCATCTGCAGTCTTTAGGGTTAAGTGACTGGCTCAGGGTCCCACTAGCCTTACAAGCCAATCTCCATACAAATTAATTTACTCACAGTTGATATCATGGGCATTATTCACTCAGGGAAACTTATTTCACATTCTCTAGATTGTGACCAGCACATCCAATATTTACTTCTATCTCTATTTCAGATGCAAGAAAAAATTGTTGTACTCAGGAGACCAGGATAAACTTGTGGCAAGCCTACAGGAGGTGTAGTAGAAATGACATAAAAGTGTGTACTTACAATACCCACAGCCATTAGTCCAATGTATGCCTGTTACAGGCTTATCATCTATGAATCGGTCAACTGTCAGCCACAGTTGCAGGTGCATGGGTGGTACCAGAATTTGGCTAAAGGTTTAGAGAGAAATGTAAGCACATCTGTCAAAAGTTTCTATTGTTTAATTCTTACCCAATATACGTAATATGCTTATTAATATGCTTATTAATATGCTATTAATATGCTTATTAATTTTAGAGAGGGTTGGATCTAAAATGGCAGAGGAGTAAGTAACCTACATTAACCTCCTCCCAGAATCAATCTGGAATTACAAGCAAATTGTAGAGCAATCATGCAAAATGAACAGCTGAACAATAGCAGGAGAGAAGCTTTATAACCATGCACAGACAGAAGAAACAACTTCACCACAATGAGATAGGTAGGGAGAAAGAGGAGGCATGAGAGGGCTGGCTGGGCTTACATGGATGTCAGCTGAAGTGCCAGGGGGATATTTCAGTGGTTGAATGAGGGTTCTCCCTGAGAAGCATAGGATCTAAAACCCAAGCTAGGCTCCTCAGCCTATAACATCCGAGTCAAAAAGGAACCCAGATAACATGCATCTTTGAAAAGCAGTGTGTTTTTTGTCTGCCAGGGAGAGATGGCTGGGGTCTCAGGGCCAAAGAACATTTCATTTGCAGCCACTTACCCTGGGCTCCAGCAGAAGGAGGACAAAGTGGACTAAAGATGCCTATGGAGAGTCTGGGGCTGGTGGATCTGGAGAGGAACAGCTACCAGGATCCCTGTGCTGAATCATTCCCCATACTGAAGAAGCCATCTTTCTCAGTCAGAGCACTCTGTTCTGAATGGCACCAACCTGAGGAGAATCAATAGCCCTATGCACAGGGGTTATTCTGTACAACCCTTTGGAACTTACACTGGCCTGCTGATCAGGTCTCTGGGAACTCTATGAATCTTCGGCAACCCTTCCCAGCACCTGGAGGTGATAAAAGCCAACCTTGATGTGCAGCCTGTTTTTTTTTGGTTTGTGTGTGTGTGTGTGCATACAAACAGGCCCAGTAGAGAGATCCACACACTGAGAATCACTGATAGCTCTAAAAGGGTTGACCAGAGCTAGTCACAACAAGTATATGACAAAGCCATACACCAGAATCTTTGCAGATCTACCTAATACAAAGAAGCAGCCCAAATTGAAAGACAAAGAAACAGACCCCAAATGAAATAACAAGAAAATTCTAGAAAAAAAGAGCTAGATTAAAAGGAGGCAAAAATTTATCAGATAAAGAGTATAAAGTTATGATTATAAGGATATTCAACAGCATGGATAAATACTTAGAAACTATTTAAAAAGCTGGTCAGAAATAGAGAATGCAAAATCTGAAATAAATAACACACTGGAAAAAATAAGCAGTAAGTTACATGGAAAAGAGGACTGAATAAGAAAAATAACTGGATGGAACATCAAAAAGAGAAAAAGTAATTATAAAAATGAAGAGAACTTAAGAAGCATTTTGGACAACATGAAGCCTAAAAACATCTGTATCATGGGACTATAAGAAGCAGAAGAGAACAAGAAAAGAACAGATAACCTATTTAAAGAAACAATGACCAAAAACTTGCCTAATCTGGGGGAGGAAAAAAACACAAAAGTCCAAAAAGCTCAGAGAGTCATAAACAATTTGGATCCAAAGAGGCCTACACAAAGACACATCATAATTAAAAAGACAGGCTTAAAGACAAGGAGAGAATCCTAAAAGCCACAAGAGAAAAGCCAGTAGAATAATACAAGACAACAAATTAGACTGTTATTTGATTTCCAAAAAAACATTTTAGGACAGAAGGGAGTGGTGTGAAATATTCAAGATAATGAAAATTAAGGAAATATAATCAATGCTATTTAACCAAGCAATGTTTTTTTTTTAATTTTTATTTATTTATTTATCTTTAGAGGGGAAGGAGAGAGGGAGAGAAACATCAATGTATGGTTGCCTTTTGTGCGTCCCCTTCTGGTAGTTAGCCTGCAAGGAACTGGCCTGCAACCCAGGCATGTGCCCTGACTGTGAATTGAACCACGCTCGTCTGGTTCACAGGCCCGCGCTCAATCCACTGAGCTACGCCAGCCAGGGCCCAAGCAATGTTATTTTTAAAATTGAAAAAGAAATAGCTAAGTGGGAGTAAAGGGAGCACACCTCAACATATATGAGAAACTTAGAGCCAACATCATACTGAGGGGGACTAACACTAAAACCTTACCCACCAAGATCAGGAATAAGACAAGAATTACAGCTTTCACCACTCCTATACAACAAAGTATGGGAAGTTCTAGATGCAGAAATCAGTCAAGGAGAAAAAATAAAAGGCACCCAGATTGGAAAGGAGGAAGTAAAATTGCCATTGTTTGAAGATAACATAAGTCTGTACATAGAAAATCTTATACATACCACCAAAAAACTACTCAGCCTCATAAGAGAATTTGGCAAAACAGTGGGATACAAAGTAAATATTCAGAAATCAAAGGCATTTTTGTGTACCAACAATGAAATAACAGAAACAGAAATCAGGAAAAAGCATCCCATTTGATATAGCAACTAGAAAAGTAAAGTACCTAAGAATAAACCTACCCAAGGAAGTAAAAAACTTGTACTCAGATAACTACACAACACTGAAGAAAGAAATTAAGGAAGACACAAACAAATGGAAGCATGTACCATACTTATAGATTGGAAGAATTGACATCATCAAAATGTCCATATTACCCAAAGCAATTTATACATTCAATTCAATTCCTATTAAAGTGCCAACAGCATATTTTATAGATAAAGGTCAAACACTTCAAAAATTTACATGGAATCATAAACAACCCTTAATAGTTGCAGTAATTTTGAGAAAGAACAAAGTAGGAGGAGTCAAAATGCCTTATATAAAACTGTATTACAAGGCCACTATAGTCAACACAGCCCAGTACTGGCATTAGAATAGACATGTAGACCAATGGAACAGAACAGACAACCGAGAAATAAGCCCAAGTATCTGTGGTCAATTAATATTCAACAAAGGAGACAGAAGCATAAAATGGAGTAAAAATAGCCTCCTCAATAAGTGGTGTTGGGAGATCTGGACAGCTACATGCAAAAAAACAATAATAATAAAACTAGATCACCAACTTACACCCCACACAAAATTAATTCAAAGTTGATAAAGGACTTCAATATAAGTCATGATACCATAAAATTTCTAGAAGAGAACATAGGCAGGAATATCTCAGATATTCCATGCAGCAATATTTTCACTGTTATGTCCCCTAGAGCAAGGGACATAAAGGAAAGGATAAACAAATGGGACCTCATCAAATTAAAAAGTTTCTGCATGGCTTAAGAAAACATCATTAAAGTGAAAAGAGAACCAACTATATAGGAGAACATATTTGCCAATGATACCTCAGGCAAGGGTTTGGTCTCCAAAATATATATAGAACTCACACCACTCCACTCCAAGAAGATAAACAACCCAATTAAAAATGGGCAAAAGACTTCAACAGACATTTCTCTAAGGAGGACTTACAGAGAGCCCAGAGACATGTGGGAAAATGCTGAGCTAACCAAGAGAGATGCAAATTGAAACCACAATGAGATATTGCTTCACACCAGTCAGAATGGCCATCATAAACAAATGGACAAACAATAAGTCCCAGCAGGGTAGTAGAGAAAAGGGAACCCTAGTGTACTGTTGGTGGGAATGCAGAATGGTGTAGCCACTGTGGAAAACAGTATGGAATTTCCTCAGAAAACTAAAAATAAATCTGCCTTTTTACCCAAGAATTCCACTGCTGGGATTACATTCTATAAACACTGCAACCTCAATCCAAACAAACTTATGCACCCCAATGTTCATAGCAGCACAATTCACAATAGCCAAGAGCTTGAAGTAACCTTAGTGCCCATCACTAAATGGATGAATCAAAAAACTATGCTACATTTACACAATGGAATACTATGCAGCAGAATGGAAGAAGAAACTCCTACCCTTTGGGACTTCATGAATGGAACTGGGAAGCATTATGCTAAGTGAAATAAGCGAGGTGGTGAAAGATAAATACCATATGATGTCATCTTTAAGTGGAAACTAATCAACAAAACAAACAAGCAAACAAAATAAAACCAGAAACATTGACATTAAGAAAAAATTGACAGTAACCTTAGGGGAGGCAGGAGGAGATAGTGGGGAGGAAGGGGGAAGGGTTTTCTGGAACAACTATAAAGGACTCATGGAGAGAACAAAGGAGTGGTGGAAGCAGGAAAGCAAAATGGGGATGGCTGGGGTGGGGGGAGTGGTGGAGGGTATATGCAGACAACTGTATTTAAACAATAAAATAATTAAAGAAAATAATGTAATCAGATTTACTCAAGGTTAAATGATTCCTAGTTTGGCATTTCTATTAAATTATTGCCTTGAAATTATATTTCCACAGTTACTTACAAAGTTTAATTATTTTGAAGTACAAGTTTATTATTTATATCAGGGAAATCAAATTTAGAATGTAAGATAATCTTTGTCAATTTTGATAAAAATACTCACCATATAATAGCTTAAAAAACTGCCATTTATTTTCCATATATTCTGTGTGTTGAATGTGCTTAAAAGGCTCAAAGGCAGAATAAAGTCAAGTCCATTAAAATATATTATGTAGAAGTGATTTATTCTGAAAAAGGGAAAATGGTAATAAATATATATACTTTTTGTTCAGAGTAGAATTAAACTTGATTTTTTTGTGAAATTGAGAGCATATTCAATTGATATGCATTTAACCTAAATTAACAAGAAAAAACATGTCACAAGAAAGGTATTTTAAAAGTAAAAAAGAAAAATAAAAGAAAATTATAGGCCCATAGTGCTGATAAACATAGATGCTCAAATCCTCAACAAAATGTTAGCAAACCTAGCAGGGACATCCAACATTTTGGCATTTCTTGTCCACACTGTAAGAAAAGTTGTCTTGGGCCACACAATAAACACACTAACACTAAGGAAAAATGATGAGCAAGAAAAAAGATATTAAGCAAATTTACGATATTGTGTTGGGCCACATTCATAGCCATTCTGGGTTACATGTAGTCCATGAGCCATTGGTTAGACGCCTCTGCAATACAGCGATGCATCCAAAAGATCATGCACTTTGATTATCAAGTGGAATTTATCCCAGGAATGCAAGTTTGGTACACCATTCTCAAATCAATAAACATGATTCACCACATAAACAAAATGCAGGATAAAAACCACATGATCATAATTGTAAAAAATGCTTTTGATAAAATTTAGCATCATTTATAATAAAAACTCTCAGCAAAGAGGGATTATACAGAACATACATAAAAATGATGAAGGCCATACATAGCAAATTCACTCACTGCCAGCATCATACTCAATGGGCAGAAACTACGGAAGTTTCCCTTAAGATTGGAAAAAAGACAAGGATGTCTGTTGCACTTCTCATATTCAGCATAGTATTGGAACCACTAGCCACAGAAATCAGAGAAGAAGAAGAAATAAAAAACCATTTACATTGGAAAGGAAGAAGTAAAATGGTCTTTATTTGCTGATGACATGATACTGTACATAGAGAACCCCAAAGATTCCACCAAGAAATTACTAGAACTCATAAATGAATTCAGCAAAGTAGCAGCACACAAAATTAATATCCAGAAATCAGTTGCATTTTTATATGTCAATTACAAAATAACATAAAGGGAAAGTGAGAAAACAATCTAATTCACAATTGCTACAAAAAATAAAATACCTGAGAATATACGTAATCAAGGATGTAAAAGACCTATATTCAGAAAGCTATAAGACACTGAAGAAATAAATTGAAAAAGATACAAATAAGTAGAAGTGCATAGAATATTCATAGATAGAAAGAACTGACATAATTAAAAAATTCCAGACTTCCCAAAGCAATTTATAGATTCAATGTAATTCTTATTAAGATATGAGTGATATATTTAACAGAACAAGAACAAATATTTCAAAAATTTGTACAGAATCCCGAAAATCCCACATAAGAACAGTGATTCTGTGAAAGAGCAAGTTGGAGGAATCACAATACCTAATATCAAGCATACTATAATAATCAAAACAGCATGGTACTGGTATAAAAACACATGGAGCAATGAAACACAATAGAGAGCGCAGAAATAAAGCCACACTTTTATAGTCAATTCAGAGTTGACAGAAAAAGCAAGCACATACAATGGGCTGAAGATACTTTATTCAATAAATGGTGTTGGGAAAATAAAAATGAAACTAGACTACCTTCTTACCCTCCACACAGTAATAAATTCTAAATGGATCAAAGACTTAAATGTTGGACCTAGAATAATAGAAATTGTAGCATAAAATATAGGCAGCAACATCTCAGAGATTGCTCATAGCAATATTTTATTGGATGTATCTCCCAAGGCAAAACAAACAAAAAATAATAATAAACAACTAGGACTATATCAAGCTAAAAATGTTTCATTAGGCACAGCAAAGCAAGTCATTAACAAAATAAAAATACAACCCACTAAAAGAGAGAAGATATATGCTGATACTTGATAAGGTGTTAGAATCCAAAATTTATAAAGGACTTAAAATACTCAACACCAAAAAAAACCACCAAAGAACCCAATTTTTTTTAAGAAATGGGTAAAGGACCTGAATAGACATTTATCCAAAGAAGACATGCAAATGGCCAATAGGCATATTAACAAATGATCGATGTCAGTAATCAGAGAAATGCACATTAAAACCACAACGAGAATCATCTCACATCTGTCAGAATAGTTATCATAAATAAGTCAACAAACAAGTGCTGGCAAGGATGTGGAGAAAGGTGATTTTTTTTCATTGTTAGTGGGAATGCAAATTGCTGCCGCCACTATGGAAAGCAGCATTGAGATACTTAAAAGAATAAAAAAAATGTATCAGCCTTTTGACCCAGTACTCCGACTTCTGGCAATATATCTGAAGGAACCCAAAACACTAATTAGAAAGAACATTAGCAGCCCTAGGTTCATTGCAGTGTTACTTACAATTGCCAAGACATGGAAGCAGTCTAAGTGTCCATTTGTAGATGAGTGGATAAAACAACTAAGGAATATTTACACAGTGGAATACTAATCAGGTATAAAAAATATGAAAATTTTACTCTTTTCCACAGTATGGATGGACCTGGAAAATATTATGCTAAGTGAAATAAGCCAGTCAGAGAAACACAGATACCATATGATTTCAAACTGAACTAACAAACTGAATCTAATTAACAAACTGAACTAACAAGGAAAATGTTGACAGACTCATAGAGAGCAGAATGACAGCTGTGGTGGGAAGTTATGTACTGAAGAGATGGAGCCAAAAGGAAAAAGTATTCATGGACATGGATAGCAATGTGATGGTTGCTGGGGAGAGAGTGACATGAGTACTAAATAGTAATGGAAAAAACACAATAAAGATTACATTTAAAAATTTACAGAGAAAGAAAGGGAAGGAGGGAGGCAGAGAGAGAGAGAGAATGGGAGGAGGAGAGAGAAACATCAATGAGAGAAACATCAACAGGTTGCTTCCCATAAGCCCCTAACTCCTTCCCCAACAGAAGATCAAATCTGCAAACTTTTGATGTGGGGAAGTGTGCTCCAACCACTGTACCACCTCACTAGTGCTGTCAAAATTTCTTACCAATTTATAGCATAGTAAAGTTTCTTCAGAAAGCCGTGAATTATTGCCAAACAGAATAGCACACCACAGACCTGAAGACGGTGTCCAGATAGGTGGGAGTGGAGCCCACTTCCCCCTGCACAGGAGTGAAACACCTAGCCAATCTTCTGAGGAACAAAGTGAATAGCCAACATTATCCCAGCGTATATGAAGATCGGAGACCAAAAATTATAGAGGGCATTGAAAAATCAGATGACAAGGAGAGTGCTTCTGGACAATAAGGTCCCTGGGACGAGCATGGGTACAAGGGTACCTACAGCTTCAGATCCAGGGGCCTCCGGATATGCCACAGGATTCTTGGGAGAGAGCCAGGTAAACAGCTTCCTCCCCTGTCAAACAAGTTTTGAGCAGCACCAGGAAAGACCTGGATGCTTGAAGTCACAGGTGGGGAATAAGGATGAAATACCAAACACACAGGGGTGGTATGCAGCCACTGAGACTGTGGACGCTGGCTGGGAAGAGTTGGTCAGTGATGGACCCTGACATGATTAGTCTCTAGGTTTGGTTGGAGAGTTGGGCTCTGTGAGAGGCCAGGCAATTATTTGGAGTAGCAGTCTTGAATAGGAGGAATTTTGCAAAAAGATAAAGGGGGCACTTAGTGGCTGTTTAGGGAATTCTCCAGCAGCAGCTAACCCCACCAACTGAATCCCTACCCCCATGCCACCCCCAACCCACTGTAGCTGCACTCCTGCTTCAGCAGCAGAAGCCCAGCACTAACACCTGAAGCCCTGGGGACAGTATGCACCTAAACCTGCTTCCCAAGGGCTGCCCATCCTGCATCAACAGTGGAGGCAGAAAGCTCACACCCTGCTGCTCAGAAGACCTTCCCATCCAACCCAAGCACCCTGGGCATAGCAGCAGATAAGATGCATGACCACATGCACAGTGGCAGCCACAGAGGCACCCCCACCCTGCAGAGCCAACTGGCTCTCTAGAGAAAAGGGTGGAGATGCTCCCTCAGAGGAGAGCTGTGGGGCTAAGAAAGTCAGCAATCCCCAGAAAGACTTAACTCGGGGTAGGGGCTGGACTACTCTGAACAGACTGTGAGAGTCCCTAGCATCTAGGACAGCAAAGAGCGAGAAGTGGTATGTGAGTTGCCCCTAATAGGCACACCTCAAGAACAGCAAAACTGGTAGACTGAAGAAATAGGCTGGGCAGAGAAGGGCACTAGGGATCTGGCAGCAAACTGAGGAACTGGGCTGGGGGCTGGGCAACTTTGAAGAGCAGGGCTAAAAAAATGGAGCCTCATCAAATTAAAAGCTTCTGCATGGCTAAAGAAGATAGTGTGAAAATGAAAAAGGGAGCAACTGTATGGTAAAACATATTTTACA
Source organism: Sturnira hondurensis (assembly GCF_014824575.4). Classification (NCBI taxonomy): domain Eukaryota; kingdom Metazoa; phylum Chordata; class Mammalia; order Chiroptera; family Phyllostomidae; genus Sturnira; species Sturnira hondurensis. The sequence goes on from NW_028081875.1 coordinate 2,206,453, forward strand.
ATGACACATCAGACAAAGGTTTGATCTCCAAAAAATATAAAACTTACATGACTCCACTCCAGGAAGACAAAAATAAAAAAATGGGCAAAAGACTTGAACCGACACTTCTCCAAGGAGGACTTACAGAGGTCCAAAAGACATACAAAAAGATGCTCAGCATCACTAGCCATCAGAGAGATGCAAATTAAAAACACAATAAGATATCACTTCACACCCATCAGAAGGGACATCATAAATAAATCAACAAACATGAGAAAAGGAAACCCTAGTGCACTGTTGGTGGGAATGCAGACTGGTGCAGCCACTGTGGAAAACACTAGGTAATTTCCTCAGAAAAATAAAACTGGAACTAGCTTTTGAACCAGCATTTCTACTGCTGGGATTATACCTTAAGAGCCCTGATACACCAATCCAAAAGAACTTATGCACCACAATGTTCATAAAAGAAAATTTTACAATAGCCAAGGGATTGAAGCAACCTAAGTGCCTATCAGTAAAAGAGTGGATAAAAAAAACAAAACTGTGCTACATTTACACACTGGAATTGTACACAGCAAACAGAAAGAAGGAGCTCCTACCCTTTCGGACAGCATGAATGGAACTGGAGAGCATTATGCTAAATGAAATAACCTGGCCTGTGAAGGACAAATACCATATGATCTCACCTTTAACTGGAAGATAATCAACAAGTGAAAAAAGCAAATAAAATATAACCAAAGACAGTGAAATTAAGAACAACCTAACAATATCCAGAGGGGAGGGGGGAAAGAGACAGTGGGGAGAAGGTTTTCAGGAACTACTATAAAGGACACATGGACAAAACCAAGGGGTGGTGGAAGCAGGGGAACAAACTGGGGATGGCTGGGGTGCTGGGAGAGTAGCGAGGGGAATGCAGACAATTGTAATTGAACAACAATAATTAAAAATATAAATAGATAAAAAAAGTAAATAGTACTGCTCAGGAAGGGAGAAAAGTAAAGCTAACCCTCCCTCAGCCTGCTGCCAACAGGAAGACCAGCAGAACTAGCTTGGCTGGTTTAAAGCCAGGAGGAGGCATTATTTATTTATTTAAAAAAATCCTTCTTCCTTTCTTCCTTCCTTTTTTATGTCTTCTTACTTCCTTTATTTTTTGGTTCTTTCCTCATCCCTTCCTCTTTTTTTCTTTTCAAATTCCAACAAGTGAGACAACAAAACCTTGAGCGGTGAAAGGACCAGAGTTAGGCTGAAAGAAGGGTCATCCCAACAACTGAGACAGGGAGAAAAATGTCAGTTGGCTATTCCAGAGAACTTGCAAGTTATTGTACATTTGTATTATAATTTTTCGCTATTATTACATCTTTTATTTTATTAGTATTTTTATTATCTTCTTTCTGCTTAGTCTTCTTTGTTTAGCCTGTTAAATTGCATTGTTTCAATGATTTCTCTTGTTTTCTCTTTCATAGTGTATTTTTAATTTTCTGTTTTTCACTTCACTTGTGTTCCAATAGCACACTACTGTAAGTCCTCTACATCCTATTACTGTTGATCAGATCAAATAGATTATGTCATATGGTTGTTGCCCCATTTGTATTGTAAATAATTGCTCTTCCATACAATTGTAAATACCACACAGGATCCCTCCTGGATCTTAGTTCATATCATTGTTTCCAGAATTTTATTAATGTTATAGCTAACTCTATTTTTTGCACACATTACACCTATTTTATATTGTTTACTTTCACTTTACCTCATAATCTGAGCTCCCAGAAGCTCACTGCTCTCTAGATTAAACTCACAATCCTTCACCCCCTCAACAAAAGTCTTATCTTATTTCCTCCCATTTTAAAAAACTGTTAGTTGGGTGATATATCATATATCATGATTAACACTATACATATCCAAAGGATCTCCTATCTCTTCACTACAGATTGGTACTTTAAATTCCATAGAATACACTCCTTCTCTCTTAAACCATGTTGCCTGCCCCCTCCAACTAATCACAGAAAAAGACTAGGTGGAAGATGTGAACACCCGTATATCTGCTAAAAGGGGAAACCCACAAACAAAGGAAATACCAACACATAACAAAGGAAGAAGGTGAAGGAGGGAGTGGAAATCACACTAACCTCAACACAGGACCAATCTGGAAACACAGATAAATGCTAGAGAAATTACCCAGAAAAAAACAACTGAACAAGTGTGAGAAAGAAGCCTCAAAACCTTGAGCAGATGGACGGAACAACCAGTTTCAACACAAACTATTTACATTTGCAAAACAGGATACAAGACATGATGGATGGAGTAACCCTCATAAAACCAGCAGTAGGGAAGGACCCAGCAAAGAAAGACTCAGCAACAATCAAAACCCAAAGACAAGCACAGATCCAACATAAACGACAGCCCAACCAGCCAAATCAGAAGATCAAGGAGATTGCACCACTGAATCTCCCAGGTCTTCTTCCATAAAAGTTCACACCAGAATACCAGAGAGTCAGTTTAAAAAGCAGAGGTGAACAAGAAGAGTCTCACAAACAATGAGAAGACAAAGAAATGATACCCAAAAGAAAGGAAAAGAGGAAGCCTTAGAAATAATGCTAAATGAAATAGAGGGACATCAACTATCATATACTGAGTTAAAAGCGATTGTTATCAGGAGGCTCAATGAGCTCAAATGAGAGCTCATTTTGGTAATTCTCAATGAGAATTACCAAAAAACTATAGGTAAACTACAATGAACTCACTAAAAACTATATCAACATGAAAAAAAATAAAAACAACAAGTGTCAAGAGGAAATGAAGAACACAATTTCTAAACTGAAGAACACAGTACAAGGAATCAAAAGCAGGCTAGCTGAAATGGAGGATCGGGTCAGTGAACTGGAGGACAAGGTAAACAGAACCTCAGCATATATGAAGACAGGAGACCAAAAATTGTAGAGGACATTGAAAAACCAGACAGTAAGGAGAATGTTTCAGGAAAATGAGATCCAAGGGACCAGTGCAGAGACCAAGGCTGCTGAAGCCTCAGGCCTGGTGCCCTCTGGGTCTGCCACAGAGTTCTTGGGAGAGAGCCAGGTCAACAGCTCCCTCCCGTGCCAAACAAGGATTGAGCAGCACCAGGAGAGGTCTGGTTGCTTGAAGTCACAGAGAGAGGAATAAGTACTAAGTGGCAAACACACAGGGACTGTGAGCACTCGGGGAGTCTGTGAACACTCTCAGGAGAGTTGAGAGTTGGGCCAGGACTGGCCCTGACCCTGATAGTTCCCTGACTGGTTAGAGAATTGGGCTGTGTGAGAGGCCAGGTCCTTGTATGAAGTGGTAGGCTTGAGTACGAGGAATTTCTCAAAAAGAAAAAGTGAAAAAAGAGACACTGCATGTGGAATTATCCTGCAGCAACCACTACTGCCTCCTCCCCACCCAGCTGTGTGGCAGCCCTGAGGTGGCACAGAAGGCCCTGCACACACTGCAGCAGCCCTGAGAAGAGTGTGCACCTGAACCTGAGGGACTGGAGGCACCCCACCAAGTACACCTACAACCCAGGGAGAGTGTACTCTGAGGAAGGCCAGGTTCCCACACACAAAGGTGCCCACACCCAAGGCCCCTGGGAGAGTGTCCACTGCTGATGGCCTCAAGCCAACATCCAAAGCCTTAGGGAGAGTGCACACCCAACATGTAGAACCTGCAGGACCAGAAACTGCTGGGGAACTGGGCTGGAGGCTGACTGAGTGCTGATCTGGAAGGAAGAATAGCAAAACCAATCACCCCACAGCCTGTTGCAGCCAGGAAGACCAGCAAATCTGGTTTGGCAAGTTTGAAACCAGCAAGAGGCTTTTTTAAAAAGTAATATTTTATTTTTTATTTTAATTATTTTTTATCTTTTAACTCACTTTTTTTCTTTTTCCTTCCCTTGTTTTATTCCATCCTTCTTTCTTTCTCATTTTATCTCCTTCCTTCCTTCTTTTTTTTTTCAATACCCACAGTGAGACAAAAAAAAATGGGAACTGTGAAAATACCAGAGTTAAACCCTAAGAGGGGTCATCCCAACAGCTGAGACAGAAAAATTTCACTTTGCTACTACAGAGAACCTGTAAGTTATTGCATATTATTATTATTGTTATTATTATTATTATTATCATTATTCTTACATCTTTTATTTTATTAGTATGTTTATATTCCTCTTCTTTCTGTTTAGTCTTGGCTGGTTAAATTGTATTGTTTGACTGGGGTCCTTTGTTCTCTCTTTCATAGTGTATTGTTAATTTACTGCCTTTCAATTCACTTGTGTTCCATTAGCACACTACTCAAGGTCCCAACTTTGTATTCTTGTTATCCAAATCACATAAATTATTTTATATGATTGTTGTTCCATTATTATTGCAAATAATTACTGTTCCATACAATTGTAAATACTACACAGCACCCCTCTAGGATCATAGCCCACTTCATGGTTTCCTGAACTCTATTATTGTTGTGGTTAACTCCATTCTTTCACACACTACATCTATTTTCTATTCTTTACCTTACCTTGGAATCAGACCTCCTACAAATTCACTGTTTTCTAGATCCAACTCACAATCCTTCCCTCCCAAGCAAGCATCTTATCTTTTCTCACCCTTTCTAAAAAGTGGCTAGTTGGGTGGAATATAACGATTAACACTATACATAGCCAAAGGATCACCTATCTCTTCTCTATGGGCTGATACCGTAAATATCATAGAATACACTCCGGCTGTCTTAAACCATTTAGCCTCCCTCCTCCAAATGATCACAAAAAAAGGGTAGGTGGAAGCAGTGAACATTCTGGAAAAGAAAATCTGCCAACAACAACAACAAAAAACAACAATAGATACCAAGAAGAGACCGAAAGCAACACTAACCTCAATCAAGGACCTATCTGAAAATACAACTAAATAGTGGAGAAATTACCCAGAACAAACAGTTGAACAAGAGCAAGAAACAATCCTCAACACCTTGTGCACACAGAAGAACCAGCTTCAACACAACTTGCCTACAGCTGTACAACAAAATATAAGAGGTGATGGGCAAAGTGAAACTTAGCTAACCACCTGCAGAAAAGGATCCACCTAAGAAAAACCCAACAACAGTCAAAACCCCAAAACCAACACAGAAAATGCTGCCTCAGTTTCCTCTCCCTGCCCCCAAAGCTTGGTTGGAAGTCAATGATGGGTAAGACCCCTGACAGCGGGGGGCAACCTAAGACAGACTCGATCACTTGGGAGACCTTCTGGAAGGACTCGGGGGGCTGCAACAAAGAGCAATGGACTCTCTCCCCCCAGCTTTGACAAAGCCTGAGTCCCCATGTTCTCTGGGAGAAGCACTTCCTGGCTCTAATCTCCTTAAGCCTGAATACCTGTTGGGGAGAAGTGCAGCTCCTGTCCTGGGGAAAAATCTGGCATCACAAAGACTTGCTGATAAACCTGTGAAATCTGGTTTGCTAAGAGTGCTTTCATTAATATGATAAGAGTCTGAGAGGAAATGAGTATGTCTGAGAGGAAATGAGTATGTCTCCCAAAGTTTCTGCAACTCTCTTCCTAACAGACACTGGTTCAGACTCTGAAGCCCTCAGATATCTTTGAAATGCAGAGCCCTAGGTGTTCAACAGGGCGGGGCAACTCAGTCGCTGGGTTGTGATGCTGTATGTGGGGTCGGGGTCAAAGGGAAGCAATGGCAGTTCCCTCTGCCCCCTCCCGCAGCCAGGGCCCATGCAGTCCGTCTCACTGCTCACTCCTCTGCTGGTTTATCTGCGTGCGAATGTGTGACCACAGTCAGCCTGCCACCCCGCACCTGCACTGGGTCCGTGATGCTACCCCAGCTGCCTGTGCACCTGGGTCAGGGGATCCTTCCTGTCCAACCCTGTTCCACTGCTGGCTTTGCCCCTCTTACCAGTTCTGGTTGAATGATTCCTTGTGTCCGACTTCCCTATAGTTCAATTTTCTGTTCTTTGGCCGCGTCTGTGTTTACTAAACATTTGTTGTATTCAAACTTGGTTGTGGGAGAAGGCAGTTTTTCCACCTACTCCTCCATCTTGGCGGAAGTCCCTATTACAAACTCATGAGTCCCAAAGAAGTTGGACCCAAGAAGGAACACACCAAGGCACATCATAATTACATTAACCAAGATGAAAATGAAGGAGAGAATCCTAGAAGCAGCAAGAGACAAGGGGACAGTCACCTACAAAGGACTTCCCATCAGACTGTCAGAGAATTTCTCAAAAGAGACCTTACAGGCAAGAAGGGACTGGAAAGAAATATTCCAAGTCATGAATTCCAAAGACCTACAGCCAAGATTGCTTTATCCAGCAAAGCTTTTCATTTAGAATGGAAGGACAGATAAAGTGCTTCTTAGATAAGATCAAATTCAAGGAGTTCATCATCGCCAATCCCTTATTATATGAAATGTTAAAGGGACTTATATAAGAAAAAAAGGTGAAAATATGAACAGTGAAAGGACATCAAACTCACAGTTATTAACAACCACACCTAAAACAAAAGCAAACTAAGAGGACAGCTAGATCAGGAGTGGAACCATAGAAATGAAGAACACATGGAGGGTTAGCAACAGGGGGGTGGGAGGAGGAGAAGAGGGGAGAAGGTACAGAAAATCGCATAGAGAATTAGAGCAATGGTAGAAAATAGAGAGCAGTAGGTAGAAAATAGATAGGGGGGAGGGCAAGAGTAGTAGGGGAAATATAGAATCTAAAGAACTTGAGACACGTGGTCATAAACTAAAGAGGAGAAATAGTGGGGGAAGGGTGTGCAGGGTGGAGGGGAATGAAGGGGGGAATAGAACAACAACTGTAATGGTATCAATAAAATATATTTAAAAATAAAAAACAAAATAAAATAAAAAGATATATTTGAAATGTTATCTACTGTTTGATCCTTGCTGCCCTGTATTCCTGTGTATTACAACCCAATAAAAGGCAATGGAGCAGGGGGCTCGGGACCTTTTTCTCCTCAGAGAAACTGGCTGCTGCTGGCCTGTCTCCCCTGAGAAACTGGCCACAGCTCACCTATCCTCACCAAGCAGATCACATCATGTCTCAGTCATTATTCACTCTCGTCCATGGCACATGGGGGGACTTGTGAGAGAGAAGTCACCCCCACAAATTATTGCCAGTGAACATTGTAATATTTAGGGATAAACTTATAGGAAACTTCTTAATTTTAGCTAATTATGTAATGGCTAAGAAGGTGGACTCTGGAATCAGGCTTCCTGGGTTTAAATCCCAATGCTGTTGCAAATTATGTGATCTTGGACAAGTTTCTTGGCTAATCTATGCCTCCGTTTATTTTCATTTTTTTTATTTTTAGGCAAGTTTTTATTATTTTATTTGTGCTTTTTAAATTCTTGTTCAAGTACAGTTGCTTTCATTTCCCCCTATCACTCGCCCAACCCCAGCTATTCCCACTTCCCACCCTCAATTCTACCCACCTTGGCTTTGTCCATGTGTCCTTTAGACAGGTTCCCTGACAACCCTTCCATTTTTCCCCCCATTATTTCCTCTTACCTGCCTTCTGGTTATTGTGAGTTAGTTCTTAATTTCAATGTCTCTGGTTATAATTTGCTTGCTTGTTTTCTTTGCTGATTAGGTTCCACTTATAGGTGAGATCATATGGTATTCATCTTTCACTACCTGGCTTATATAATTTAGCATAATGCACTCCAGATCCATCCAAGCTTTTGTAAAGGGTAGAAGGTCCTCTTCCTTTCTGTTGAATTGAATTCTGTCATGTAAATGTATCATATTTTTTTTTAATCCATTCATTTACCAATGGGTTCTTAGGTTGCTTCTCGGACTTTGCTTTTGTAAACTGTGCTGCTATGGACATTTGGTTGGGACGCATTGGGTTCTTTTGAATTGTTCTTTCAGGGTTCTTAGGGAATAATTCCTGCAGTAGAAGTGCTGAGTCAAAAGGCTTGATCTACTTTTTGAAATAAAAGAAAGTGGTGAGGTGTTGGATGACAGGGTGGAATTTACTAAACTTCTCCAGTTTTGTGGCTTGGCAATACTTCCCTGATACACAGTGTCTACCAAAAAATTTAGGCCTCAAGGTCAGCAAGATAGTGGAGGAGTGAATGGAAGTCACACTAACCTCCTCCAGGGACCAGTTGGGAATTACAACTAAATTGTGGAGAAATTACCCAGAACAAGTGACTGAACAATACATGGAGAGAGCCTTATAACCTTGGACAGACAGAAGAATCAGCTTCTGCACAACCTCTCTGGTAAGGAGTGAAGTGGAGACTCAAGAGGTCTAGCTGAGTACCCACAGGTAGAAATACCAGAGTGTGCTAGTTGGGATTTCCCTGAGAAGAATGGGGTCTAAAACCTAAGCTGGGATTCCTCAGCCAAAAATGCCAGAACCTTAAAAGCAGAGAGATAACAACCAGTGGGAAAAAGCAGCAGAGTTGCTGTCCAACAAGAGACAGCTAGCTGGAGAAGTAAAGAGCTGTTTAAAGGGCTAATGTAAAAATCTTCATGTGATGCCACTTACCCTGGGTTCCAAGAAAGGCAGGGCCAGAGTGAATTAGGGATTCCTGAGGAGAGACTGGGATCAGAAGCTTTGAGGAGAAAGCAGAGAAAGTAGCTGAAGTGATCCCAGTGCAGGATCATCTCTAATACAGTAGGAGCCATCACAGTCAGGCATACCACTCCCCTCTGAGTGGCAGCAGCCTGAGGGGAAACAATAGCCCTACATGCAAGAGACTATGGCCCAGCTCTTTGGTGCTTAAGCATAACTGATGAATGCAGAGTGACCAGATTAATAACTGAAGGAGATAGCCACAGACAGTAGATCTCTGGTAAAGTTGGGTCAGAGGGGGCTAGAGAAGCATGAAGAGAGACTGGGAATGGAGGCTTGGAGAGAGACCTGAGAGAGTGGTCGCTGGTATCCCTGTGCTGAGTTGACACCCATACCGCAGCCATCCTTTTCAGGAAGATCAGTCTGCTCTGAGCAGCAACAGTCTGAGGTGAAACAACACCTCCAAACTCAAAAATAATTTTCCCTACCCTATGGGGCTTAAGCCTGATTGCTAAGTGCAAAATGACTAGAATAACAAATGAAGGAGACAAAAATAGACAGCATATCTTTAGCAGTCTTAGAGCAGGTTGCCAGAAGTCATACGGAGTCAACATCTAACATCACCAGAGGCAGATCCAGAAAGAAAAGACAGTGGTAAATATGAGAAGCTACCAAGACAAAACTAATGTGCTCTTCCCCATGATTAGCAATACTTTTCTTTCCTGTGTAGCTTTTTAACATTCATTTCTTTTCCAATAAGTTTATGCATATTAAGTCACTAGAACTTATACTAGAGTTAATTTCCCCCCCTTATTATAATAATCTTAAACTCTTTACACCTTTATTAACACTGATTCACTTGCTGTTGATACTAAGATTACAGAGGGGATATATTTTTGAAGATGTAGGTTTCTTCCCTGGGCTTTGCGGTTTTCTTTGTGGCAGCACATTTACAACAGCATACATTATGTGGTGGGCAGAGTGACCCTCAACCAACAACCTGGAGGAAAGAACCCACCAAAGATTGATCTAATAACAATAAGAACACAATTACATCCAGAGAGCCAGCATAAAGAACATCCCAAGAGTTGCAACTCCAGGAGATGAAGGAGACTACACTACTGAACTTCACAGGTCATTTACAATGGAAGACCACAACACAAACTCAGGAGCAATTTTAGAAGAAAAAGCTAACAAGAAACAGAGGCTAACAGGAAACAGAGGCTAACAAGAAGAGACTCACAAAAAATGGGAAGACAAAGAAACACACCCACATTATAGGAAAGAAGGGAGCCTCAGAAAGTACGTTAGTGAAAGAGAGGCATGTCAACTGTCAGATGTTGCGTCCAAAGCAATGGTTATAAGCAAGCTCAGTGAGCTCAGTGAGAATTACCAAAAGCTACAAGGAAACTATCAGAATCTCACTGCAAACTATATCAACATGAAAAAGAAAATGGAAATTATCAACAAGAGCCAAGAGGAAATGAAGAACACAGTTAATGAACTGAAGGACACTGCAGAAGGAGACAAAAGCAGGAAAGATAAAGCAAAGAATTAAATCAGCAAGCTGGAAAAAAAGGTAGAAAAAAACACCCAGAAAGAGGAAAAAAGGAAAAGAGGCTTAGAAAGAATGAAGAGGGGTTAAGGGAACTGCAGAACAATATGAAACATAGTATAATCTGTATAATAGAAATACCAGAAGAAGAAGGAGAAGAGCAAGGAATAGAAAACCTGTCTGAAAAAGTAATGATGGAAAACTTCCCTAATTCAATGACAGAAAAAGTCACACAAATCCCAGAAGGACAGAGAATTCCAAACAAGAGGAACACAAAGAGGCCAAGTCTCACACACGACATAATTAAAATGACAAAATTCCAGGACAAATTGAAAATCATAAAGGTAGCAAGAGAAAAACAAGGTGAAACATACAAGGGAACTCCGACAAGGCTAGCAGCTGACTTCTCAATGGAAACACTTTAAACCAGAAAAAAATGGCAAGAAATATTCCAAATAAATAAAAAGGCCAGCAACCAAGAGTTCTCTATACAGCTAAGCACTCAATTAAAGTGGAAAGCAAAAAAAAAAAGTTTCTCAGACAAGGGAAGGCTCAAATAATACACCTCCATCAAACCAACAATGGAAAATATGCTAAGAAACTGCTATAAGAAAAGGAGGGGGAAAATGAGAGAGAGAGCAACACAGGTATGAAAAATGGCAATAAAGATGTACATATCAATAATAACCTTAAACAGGCCCTGGCTGGTGTAGCTCAGTGGATTGAGTGCGGGCCTGAGAACCACACAATAGTGGTTCAATTCCCAGTTAGGGCACATGCCTGGGTTGCAGGCCAGTTCCCACCAGGGGACTCACAAGAGGCAACCATACATTGATATTTTTCTGCTTCCCTCCCACTCTAAAGCTAAATAAATAAAATATTTTAAAAACTAACCTTAAACACAAATAGATTAAATTATCCAATCAAAAGTCATAGAGTAGCTGAATGGATAAGAAAACATGACCCACACATATGCTGCCCACAAGAGACCCACCTCAGACCAAAAGACCTACATAGACTGAAAGTGAAGGGCTGGAAACAAATAATCGAAGAAAATGGACAGGGAAAAAAGTCAGGGTAGCAATACATGTATCAGACAAAATAGACTTCAAAACAAGGGCCATGTAAAGAAACCCAAAGGGACACTTCATATTCAAAGAAGAGTCCATCAAAAACACATAAACATTATAAACACATATGAACCCAACAAAAGAGCAACAAAATACATAATGAAAACCTCGCAGGACTTCAATAGAGATATAGACAGCAAGACTTTTACAGTATGGGATGTTAACAACCCATTGTCAAAAATAGTTACATCTCCCAAACAAAATATCAAAAAGATGTTGAAGTATTGAACAATGCCCTAGATCAAATGGACCTAACTGATTTTATATATATACATATATATAAACAAGCACACACACACACACACACACACACACACACACACATTTTCTTTAATCCCCAAAAAGCAAAATGCACATTCTTTCCCAATGTACATGGAACATTTTCAAATATAGACCACATGATAGAACATAAAATAAGCCCAAACAAAACCATATCAAGCATTTTCTCTGACCACAAGGGATAGAAACTAGAAACCAAACTGAAGAAAAAAACTCAAAAACACTCAAGGTCATGGAGATTGAATACCATGCTATTGAACAATGAATGAGTGGAGAAGGAGGACAAAAAAGAAATCAAAAAGTTTCTGGGAACAGATAAAAATGAACTCACAACAACTCATAACTTAAGAAACACACTGAAGGCAGTCCTAAGAGGGAAGTTGATAGTGATACTTGCCTTCCTAAAAAAGAAATATTTCAAATCAATAGCCAACCATACAGCTATAAGAACTGGAGAAACAACAAGACAGCCGAGAGCAAGTAGACAAAAGGAAATAATCAAAATCAGAATAGAATTAAATGCTGTAGAAACTAAAAGCACATTCTCACAGATCAATATCCAGGAGATGGTTCTTTGAGAAGATAAACAAAATTGACAAACCTTTAAACAGGCTCATTAAGAAAAGAAGGGAGAGGATCCAAATAAACACAATCAAAAATGAAACAGGAGAGATTAAAACTGAGACCACAGAAATACAAAGGATTGTAAGAAATTACTATGAATAATTATATGCCAAGAAATTTGAAAATCTAGGTGAAATGAACAACTTTCCAGAAAAATGTTGTCTTCCAGAACTGAATGAAAAAGAAGCAGAAAGCCTGAACAGACCAATAGCAGTGGATGGAATCAAATAACAAAAAAAGTCCAGGCACACAAAAGCCCTGGACTTCACATTTTCACAGGAGAATCCTATATAACATTTAAAGATGAGATAATCCATATCTTTCACAGACTATTTCAAAAAATCTGATGAGATGGAAGACTCCCAAACTATTTTTATGAACCCAGTATCACCTTAATCCCCAAATCAGATAAAGACACAACAAAGTAAGGAAAAGCAGGCTAGTAACACTGATGAACAAAAAAAAAAAAACAATTTCTCAACAGAACATTGGCACACCACATCCAGCAATACATGAAAAAAGATCATAAACCACGATCAAGTGGTATTCAGCCCAGGGATGCAAAAATGATACAACATTCAAAAATTAATAAAAATAATATATCACATAAACAAAAAGAAGGAAAAACACATGATTATATCAATAGATGTAAAAAAAATCATTTGATAATATACAGCACCACATTTGACAAAAACACTCAGCAACATTAGAATAAAGGGAGCATTCCTCAACATAATAAGGGCCATGTACCAGAGAACTATAGCCAACATCATACTGAGTGGGCAAAAACTAAAACTTTCCCAGTAAGATCAGGAAAAACACGAGGTTCTCCACTTACACCACTTCTACTCAACATAGTGTTGGAAGTGCTAGCCACAACAATCAGACAAGAAAAGGAAATGAAAGGCATCCAAACTGGAAAGGAGGAAGTTAAACAGTCATAGTTTGAAGATGACATGATAGTGTACATAGAAAACCCTACTGACTCCGCCAAGAAACCTCTCGATGTAATAAGCAAAATTGTCAAAAGAGTGGCATAAAAATCAATATTCAGAAATCAAAGGCATTTTTGTGCAGCAACAATGAAAAACCAGAAACAGAAATCAGAAAAAAAATTCCATTTGGTATAGCAACAAGAAAAATAATGTAACTAGGAATAAACCTAACGAAGGAGGTAAAAGATTTGTACTCATAAAACTACACAACATCACAGAAAGAAACTAAGCAAGACACAAACAAATGGAAGCATGTATCATGTTTATGGACTGGAAGAATTAACGTCATCAAAATGTTCAGACTACCCAAATCAATTTATAGATTCAATGCAATACCTATTAAAGTACCAATGACATATTTCACAAATACAGAATAAACACTTCAAAAATATATATGGAACCATAATTGACCCTGAGTAGCAGCTGCAATTTTGAGAAAGAAGAACTAAGTAGGAGGGATCACATTTTCTGATACAAAACTATATTATTACAAGACAACTGTAGTCAAAACAGCTCGGTACTGGCATGAGAACAGGCAAATAGACCAATGCAACAGAACAGAGAGCCCAGAAATAAACCCAAGCCTCCACAGTTAATTAATATTTGACAAAGGAGGAAGAAGCATAAAATGGAGTAAAAATAGCCTCTCCAGCAAATGGTGTTGGGAGGTCTGGACAGCTACATGCAAAAAAATTAAACCCCAGAAAACCTAGATCACCAACTTACACCATACACAAAATGAATTCAAGGTGGATAAGGGACTTCAATATGTTGTGACACCATAACATTTCTAGAAGAGAACATAGGCAGGAAAATCTTAGCTATTACATGCAGCAATATTTTCCCCTTTGTGTCCCCTAGAGCAGTGAGCATAAATGAAGGAGTAAAAAAAAAAAAAAAAAAAGCCAATCAAAATATAAAGCTCATGGATGGCTAAAGGAAGCAGCATTAATATGAAAGGAAAATCAACCACATAGAGGAATATATTTGGCAGTGATATCGCGCACAAAGTTTTCATCTCTAAAATATATAGAGTCACATGGCTTCATTCCAGGAAGATAAACAGTCCAGTTAAAAAATGAGCAAAGTACTTGAATGTACATGTCCCCAAGGAGGACATAAAAAGGGGCCAGAGACATTTGAAAGGATGCTTAGCATCACTAGTCATTAGAGAGGTGCAAATTAATACCACAATGAGATACCATCTCACACAGGTCAGAATGGCCATCATAAACAAATCAACAAACAAGTGCTGGCAAGGTTGTGGAGAAAAGGGAACCCTAGTACACAGCTGGTCTGAATGTAGACTGATGCAGCCACTGTGGAAAACAGTATGAAATTTCCTTAGAAAACTAAAAGTGGAACTGTCTTTTGATCTGGCAATTCCACTGTTGGTTTATACCCTAAGATCCCTGAAACACCATTCCAAAGAACCTATGTACCCCAATGTGGGTAGCAGCACAATTTACAATAGCCAAGTGCTAGAAGCAACCTAATTGCCAATCGGTACACGAGTGGATCAAAAAAAATTGCACATTTATTTATGCAGTGGAATACTATGCAGCGAAAACAAAGAAGGAGCTCCTGTGCCTTGCAACAGCATGGATAGATCTAAAGAACATTATGCTAAGTGAATAAGCCAGATGGTAAAAGACAAATACCATATAATCTCATCTATAAGTTGAACCTAATCAACAAAGAAACAAACAATCAAAATATAACCAGAGATATTGGAATTAAGAACAAACTGACAATAACCAGAGGAGAGCTAAGTGAGGAAAATGAGAAAATGTCAGGAACATGTATAAAGGACAGATGAACAAATCCAAGTGGCATAGGGTTAAGGGTGGGCAGTGGGAATGGCTCAGTGGAGGTGTTGTGGGGTGAAAATGGAGACAACCGCACTTCAATAACAATAAAAATTTTTGAAAAAATGAAAATGCAGTCCCTATGCAGTTTACAGTAGGGATAATATTATATCTCCATTATAAACAAGAAGCAAATTGAATAATCCTCAGAGTACATAGTTTATTTCATAATATTACTGTCACATTATTAAGGTTCAGAAATAAATGGCAATGTCTGAAGTAGTTTAATTAATATGAATATACAATGTTATTAGAAGTTTTGAAAATCTTTGACAGTTATTTTTAATATTTTATTGTTTATGCTATTATAGTTTTGAAAATTATTCTAAAGAAAGGAAAACTATAACCACATACACAACAGTTAACACCAACCATGCAGCATGTATGACTTGATTTTAGAGAAGCAGAGTTAAACTTCTTCAAATCTGTACTCTCAATACCATATGATATCATCACAAAAATATCACGCACAGTGTTTTCCAGAAGGACTCGAGTTTTCTTTTTTATTGTACACATTGGATTTCTTCTGTTGAGCCTGTCTGCATTCATGCATGTTATGGTGGAGAATTCAGTGACGTTACAGGCCGTGGTTTGCAAGAAAATGCTCATGAAGAGATATTTCTCTCAATTGTCTATTTCAGCTTTATCTGAAGCCCAGACTCTCAGTTACCAAATGACTGAATTATAAGAAAAGCCAAACCCACTTAAACTCTAAAACCCGTGTCAGTCATGCAAGAACGTAGGTGTATTGAATACTTGCTCTTGATTTCTACACTCATTTAACTAATGAAATCATCTCATTCCTATGAAGTGTATCCATAAACAGAGTAGAAAAGTATATAATATAACATAATATTTTTGGAAAACTATATTTTAATAAGGTAAAGGCATTGGAAGTCTTTAATAAGGTAAGACATTGGAAGTTTTATTTATAAAGCACAATTTTTATTAATGAAAGAGTTTAAGGTGAATTCTGAGAGCCATAAAGTAAGTTCTAGCTGGGCAGTAGACATGAGTTGTGTTTCTTGTAATGTGACTGTGCTGCATGGTCACTAGAAAGGTCTGGAATTCCCCCAATGACACTTTGATAAAATCTGAAAGTACATCTCTAACTTGCCAAGAGATGTGGTTTTAGGAGGAATGTTGATAACTGGCTATCTTGAAAACAATAATTGGACATTTCACTGTACTACCTTTCATTAAAAACTCATTTTTATGGAGAGGAAATTGAAACTTGACCTTTAGGAATTAAAGGGAAATATGTCCAATCAAATAACTCTATCAGGGTTGTCTTTTAAGCATCGTTTGATCTGAACCAAGAAAAAGTTTTTCTGGAAATTATGATTTCCTTTTATAAATATTTTATTTTTTATTTATTTTTGATAAATCAACAGAAACATAATTCTATTACAAAAAGTGAAGCTTATTCTTATTAATAAAAGAAACCTGAAAATATTTAACAAGTTTTATTATAGAACCATCTTTCATAACATAGGTTAATGACATAGTTTATGAGACTCTAGTAAAAAAGTTATTGAAGAGGAATCTACTTTTGAATTGATACAATATTTAAAATATCATTTAACCAAGTAAAAAACATAAACTAAAATTATAAACTGTAATTGTTCTAGCATATTCTTACCAAAAGAGAAAAAACTTTTCCAACTTGATGAGAATTAGAGTACATCTTTAAAAAATATTCCATGCATCCAATAATGATAAATAACTAAAGCAAGCTTGAAAAATAAGAAAAAACCTTCAAGGAGGCCAGTACTTTATTATTCCATTCTCCCAGGAGAGCCACAAATTTTTATGGGTCATCTGGGGCCTGAACCCAAAACAAACATGAAGACAGTAAATTACCCCAGCAGATATGCTATGTCTTTATCAGATTTGCCAAGTGTCAAGGAAGGAATACAAAGTCATTTGAACATCAAGGAATTAGTTCTCTCAATGTGACAATTTTCCATGAAAACATTTGTATTAAAAAGCAACAACTTTTTGATGTCTAATTATCTCAGGGGCAGAGAGCATTTACAAGTGGTTTAGGCAAAAGTTGTATACGACTTAAGACATAAGAGGAACTGTTGACATGTGACTGATGATTGAACAAAATGTCTTTTGAGATTTTTTACCATTGGAATCCCATTTTTAATTTATCAATTTGCTTTATAGCTATAATAATACCTTTGGCATTATTATTTAGCAGTTTCTATACAGATTGAAATACAAATTTCTAACTTCTCACTGTCAACTAGAGTTAATGTTGGTCCACTTTTAATGGACTGCAAGAGCCTTGCCACCAAATAGTTCCATCTGGTTGTCATATGTACTATAAGCCCTCAATGTCACAATTTTTGCTTTAAGTCAGGGGTTGGCTGTTTTTTTTTTAATGTGGAGGGCCAAATCATAAATATTTTGGGCTCTGGGGTTGTACAATTTGTGTCATAACTACTCAGCTATGCTTTTGTATCACAGAAGCAGCCTAGATGATATATAAAGCAATAAGCATGAAGATGTTCCAAAAGCTTTAGTTACAAAATAAGCAACCTGAATTGGTCTGCAGACTGTACTTTTCCAAACCCAACTGTAGACAGTAATATATATTTTTAATAAATTAAGAATAATAGAGTTATATTTACCCACATCTTTATTTATCTCTAGGGTCATTCCTTTCTTCCTGCAGATGTACATTTCCATCTGGTATCCTTTCTTTTCAGGATGAAGACTGCCTTTCAATATAGATCAGCTGAGGGTTGAGTCTTTTAGCTGAGGATATCTTTTTTCATCTTCATTCTTGAAAGATGTTTTCACTGGATATAAGGTTCTATTTTAATAGTTGTTTTTCTTTTTCCTTTTGGTGCCTTAAGGACATTTCACTGTCTTCTGGCTTCCATTGTTTCTGTTTACATCAGCAGTCATTTGAATCATTGTTCCTCAGCTCCATCTTTCAGATTACATTACTTTAGTTATGCCAACTGCCATATTTGACTTTTAGATGTTAAGTAAATTGAGGATATTTCCAATAACTTCATTCTGGCACACAGAAGGAATTTAATGACTGGTGATAAATAAAATTCAAATCAAGTTCTGAGAATCAGCTACAAAATGGACTCAAGTTATCACTGAAAACAATAAGCCTTCCCCTTGCTCTGGTATAGAGTTCCACTGAAACTCCTGAGAATGCAGACATGGAAATAAGAGGTATGGGGAATGTTAATTTATCTAAGTAACTCTGCAAAGTGTGATTTATGGTGTCAGAGTCTAGCTTGCTCCTTCTGACTCCTACGCATGCTCCATCAACACAGCCACCCTCAGAAGAATCCTCAGAGGATGTTTAGCAGTCTAAAAGTCTATGGATATCATCCACTGTTCCATGGATGCCAAGCCCCAACTGCCCCTCACACAGTAGGGGATACACCAAATTCTCTACTCCTCAGTTCCTTGCTACAAGAGCTGAGCAATCTGTTCCACTTACTGTGTTCCCCTTAGCCAGGGCCACATTGTAATACACACAACCTGTCCAGCATAATCAGTTAGCCCTAATTCCACCCATTTTCTGAAATGCATGTTATCGGCAGACTGGCCACCATAAGACTCTACAGTCATATCAAGTCCACACTGCTCAGAACTCTTAGGAGGAAGAAAATGACAGAAACCAAACAAAACAGGTTTCAATGGGAATAAAAACATTAGTGCCTCGTGGAAAAATCCTAAAATGTCCTAAATTTATTGTCTCGTGGAAAAATCCTGAAAAGCAAGTTAGAGCTTCCATCAGACATGGTTGAATTCTGGGCTCTGAAGACACCCCGGAAGCCCATCTTCTCATTCTTGGCCTCACTCATGCTACTTTCCTCCCTGCCAGCTTTATTTCAGATTAGCCTCTGCCAACCCATAGAGCCTGACTCCTTTTTCTGCCTTAGAATACCTCAAAATGCTTTAGATTCACATTACAGTAATCACCTCATCTCCCCTGCTGTAAAATTTCTGGTTCTTCTCTCACATTGCTTCTAATTTTTGTTACAGAGGTATGTGTTAACTTGACTGCCTACCTCTTGGCCCCTCTACACTATGGCAGGAAAAGTTCCCTGCAAGACTTCCCATCATGACTTTCTGAGATTCTACCTGCAGATTTCCCCACAGCTTTAGAGTGGCGGTAGTTTTATCATTGTGCCCCTGGCCATCCAGGCATCCTGACATGCAGATAAGAAATGCAAGCTTGACAATAGGATGATGTTATGTTATTCACCTGGTCAAGAGAGACTCTTTAACTCTTCAGGGCCTTTTTTGTTTTGGCTGAATTAAACCTAAAATTCTTCTAGTGAAATCCAAATTTACAGGGTTGCACCAACCTACAGGTAAAACTAATATCACAGTGCTTTGATAAATACCATTGTGAGCTACAAGCTTCCTTCTCCTTATGGCATTCATAGTACCTGTGTCTCAAATGCATTCACAAAGTGATCCTACTGTCCCTAAAATGCTGCCACTGCAGTGTAGATACCTAAATATACATGTGATACAACTACTCAAGACTCCTGGCATTGTGATGGTTCAGCGGCATCTTATATGGCAGGAGAAGGAATGTGTTTATACACTGGGATCCCACAGCAGAATCAGTTGGGCCCCATTGTGATGCAGAGTTGAATGAACTTAATTTTTCAGTTCACATCTACAATGTCTTTATCCTTAGAACACATCTATGCCACACGCGTCACTGGTTTGGGATAGATCTGCACATTAGTTATGAAAAAATTATTGGAACAGATACATTGCTTTAACACCACATCCTATAACTACATCTGGATTAACTTGCCAAGCTGTTTTTCACTAGCAAATTTTCTCTCAGAGCTCTTGCCCTTCAGTCATAAGATTTGGCCTGTCTGGGGGTTCCTGGTCACTAAGCAGATATGTCTGAACATAGCTGAACTCCAAGTGGGGACATGGGAAATTTGTTTTTGGGGAGCACCACATTCTTCAGCACACATAGAAAAAAAAGGAAATTTGCTATTAAGCACAGAAAACTTAAGAGTCAAAAAAGTATGTGAGTTTAATTATAAGCATCACCATTTTCAAGCTACAGAAATTTTTCTCAACTGTTTGTTTAATATTTCATTATTATACCCATTATTTATTCTTTGTAGATTCTGACTTACAAGTATAAAATCTTAAGGGGATATAAAGACATCCTGCTCTTGAAATATATCACTCTCATGATAAGCTCTTCCACAAGTACAGTATAATCACTGTTTGTACACAAAAACAGTCTAGTTTGTGGACATATGTACTCATTCACAGCAAAATAGCATATATCTTGTACTTTACAGTTTACCAAAACCATTTGTATTAACTATTTATTTATTCATTTAATTCTTAGAGAATTCTTTTGGTGTTGTTTGTTCTCATTTACTAACATGGAAACTGAAGCTCTGAGAAGATATGAATCTTGCCAGAATAGCAATATTTGCTATTGTCATGCAAAAACTTGAACGTAAGTCTTTCGAATAAGAATCTTGTTGTATTTTTATTATGCATTCACTTGAGAACCTAGAGAAACTTTGTCCTAAAACTAATGACAATAGAGGTCATCCTCAATCATTATTTGGAGATTCAAAGACTGCTGGTCTGTATTTATTTCATGTCAGTATTAGACATAAACTGTTTGGAATTTTTCTCTCAATTGGGTTATGCACATAATTAGCACATGGACAAAGTAAAAGTAACATTAAAAAACAACCTCTATAACATGGATTTAATGGAAACAAAATGAACATGTAGTTTTACTTTACTACAAAGTAAATATTTTCTACAATCATATGAGATCTGTCAGAACCTACAAAAGTGAGGGTTTCAGGAGCCAGTGACATCAACCAGACATGTTCATCAATCTAAAATGAGCCTGTCTCACATACAGTCCCCCAAAGCAGGATTCTACAGATTGCATGACCAGAGATAACCCCCTCAGAATGACTAATTTCAATGATCAGTATGGTCCTCCAAACTTGAGAACAGTCAGTGGACTGTCTCTCTTCCCCAAGGATTAAAGATCTCTAACAGCAGGACCACATCAGTGCACATATGAGAAGCCATGAGTCTTGTAAAGGGGCCCATGGTTCCTCTGTAGGACCTTCACATGTGAGCTAAGGAACCTAACTGCAAAAAAGGAGAAAGGGCAGATAAGGTGAGAAAAGAGGCAGGTGCACACTTATGACAGAGATGAGAGGGAAGAAAAGATGATGCTAGACTTGATTTCTGATAGCTTTCCTTCTACTGCTTCTTTTGGCCCAGCTGTTCCCA
The DNA here is from genome assembly GCF_014824575.4 of Sturnira hondurensis. Lineage (NCBI taxonomy): Eukaryota > Metazoa > Chordata > Mammalia > Chiroptera > Phyllostomidae > Sturnira > Sturnira hondurensis. The sequence goes on from NW_028081875.1 coordinate 2,227,726, forward strand.
TGAGTTTTCTGAGTTGCTTTTCAACCTCCCACCTCCCTGTATTTCTGAGTGGACCCAAAAGGATTCATCATTCTTGCAACCAAGAAGTTCCAGATTAGAATAAAGTGGCTACTGTAAATAAAATCCCCTACTGTAACTGTATCGCTGTCAATATATTTGACAGATGTTCCAGATTAGAATAAGGTGGCTCCAAAGATATTCACTAAAAATTCCACATATATTTCAAATTATCCCACTCCTTGTTTCTTCTTTTACCTTTTTAAGGATCATTTCTGTTAATTTCCTGAGTTGCTGCAATTACATGGCTATTTCTTTAGGTCTCCCTAGAATCAATGCACTTACCTCCCACTCTTTATCTCTTTACTTATTTTTTCCAATATGTATGATGATACTTCACATTAAACTTGAAATTCATTTGCTTGTTCACTTAATTAACCACTCCTCAATCAGAGTGTTGTTGACTGTGTTTTTTTTTTTTTATTTCAAGGATAATATAGATGCAATGAGGAATTCTGGCCAAGATGGAGGTATAGGTAGACACACTGTGCTTTTTTAAACAACCAAAATAAGGACAACAACAATTTAGAAACAAAAAACAACCAATACTGACAGAAAATTGAACTGTTTAGAAGTCCAACAACCAAACAGTTAAGGTAGACACATTCATCTAGACTGATAAGAGGGGCAGAGTCAGGCAGAGAGGGGTTGAGGCAAAGGAGTGGCTGGCAGACCCTGGGCATGCAAGGTGGCAGTGGGTGGACCCAGCAAGGTGGCAGATTGGGAGGGGCACAGTGCACAAGGTGGCTGTGACTGGGTTGTCCCACATTCGCATGCAGATAAACCAGATGAAACTAAGGAGTGAGACAGACCATGCAACCCAGGGTCCCAGCATGGGAAAATAAAACCTCAAAACACCAATTGAAAATACCTGTTGGGGTTAAGGTGCTGAAAGAAACTCCCAGACACACAGGAGAGTTCATTGAAGAAATCCAAGGGTCCTGGAACATACACAAACCAACCACATGAGAATCAGCATCAAAAGGGCCAAATTTGCTTAGGGGAAGTGGGAGAAGTAACTGAAATCTGGCAGAAAGCTGAGCAAGTGCCATTGTTCCCTCTAGAACCCCTGCCCCACATAAGGTGTCACAACCCAGAGACTGAGTTGCCCCACCCAGGGGGAACACCTAAGGCTCCACCCCTCACTATGTAACAGGTGAGTCAAGACAAAAAAAAAAATGGCCCAAATGAAAGAACAGATCAAAGCTCCAGAAAAAAAAAATACAACTAAGCAATGAAGAAATAGCCAACCTATCAGATGCACAGATCAAAACACTGGTGATCAGGATGCTCACAGACTTGGTGGAATTTGATTGAAAATTAGATGAAAAAATAAAGGCTACACTAATTGAAATAAAAGAAAATGTACAGGGAACCAATAGTGATGGGAAGAAAACTGGGATTCAGATCAATGGAGTGGACCAGAAGGAAGAAAGAAACACCCAATCAGAAAAGAATTAAGAAACAAAAATTCAAAAAAATGAGAAGAGGCTTGGAAACCTCCAGGACATCTTTGAATGTTCCAACATATAAATTATACAGGTACCAGAAGGAGAAAAATAAGAGCAACAAGTGGAAAACTTATTTGAAAAAATAATAAAGAATAAATTCCTCAATCTGGCAAAAGAAATACGCTTCCAGGAAGTCCAGGAAGCTCTGAGAGTACCAAAGAATTTGGACCCAAGGAGGAACACACCAAAGCACATCACAATTATATTAACCAAGATTAAAGATAAGGAGAAAATCTTAAAAGCAGCAAGACAAAAGCAGGGTTATCTACAAAGGAGTGCCTATAAGATTATCAGCTTATTTCTCAAAAAAGACCTTACAGGCAAGAAGGGGCTAGAAAGAAATATTCCAAGTCATGAAAGTCAAGGACCTACATCCCAGATTGCTCTATCCAGTGAAGCTTTCATTTAGAATGGAAGGACAGATAAAATGCTTCTCAGACAAGGTCAAGTTAAAGGAGTTTATCATCACCAAGCTCTTATTTTATGAAATATTAAAGGGACTTATCTAAGAAAAATAAGATAAAAAATTATATAGTAAAATGACAGCAAACTCACAATTATAAACAACTACAACTAAAACAAAAACAAACCAAGCAAACGACTAGAACAGGAACAGAACCACAGAAACGGAGATCACATGGAGGGTTAGAAACAGGGGAGTCAGAGGAGGAGAGAGTGGGAAAAGGAACAGAGAATAAATAGCATAGAAGGTAGGTAGAAAATAGATAGGGGGAGGATAAGAATAGTGTGAAAAATGTAGAAGGTAAAGAACTTGTGAGTATGACACATGGACATGAACTAAAGGGTGAGAATGTGGATGGGAGGGTTGTGCAGGGTGGAACAGAGTGAAGGGGGGAAATGGGGCAACTGTGATAGCATAATTAATAAAATATATTTCAAAATAGATTCAATGAGACAAATTACAAAGTAAACAAATGTTCACAGTAAGCAAATCAAGCAACATACCTCCATCAATGCTCATGTAGTCAGTCTTCCTTGATGCCATCTAAAATATTTCTCTGAAATTCCCTTTGTCTATTTTATTTTCCTTTTTACTACTATATGTGTCTATATGTGTGTATATCGTTTAAGTTTGTGTGTGTTCTCTGTTATCTCTCCCAGTAGTTGGAGCAGAGACTTTGTCTTTCACTAGAACAATGCCTGAAACTTGATAAATACTCCAGAAAATTTGCTAAGTAAACAAAGAAATTACATTCAGAGGTGCAGCACTAGATAACACAGGTGAGGTTTTTACCTTGATGGGGTCTGGAGGGAGGACACAACAGAGCAAGATAAATTCTCTGTTGGACCATGTTTGAATGGAAACCACCCTAGACTTCAGTTTGGTATAGGTATAGATCCAGGAGGACTTCTTAGAAGAAGTGAGAAGATCTGTTTATGATCTAAAGCTTAAGTCAGCATTGGTCAACATATCCACTAACTTTGACTATATAATGAGCTACATCAAAACTCAGGGGCTTAAGATAACAGCTACTTATAATTGTTCATGTGTCCACACATTGTCTGGGGAGTCAGCTGGTCAGTTGAAGTAGTCTGAGTTTTCCTGGATAGCATTGCTTTGAGGTATGGATCCAGCTAGCCTTGGTTTCTTGCTCAGGTTGGAGATCAGGGAGGTTCCACTTGGGTTCATTCTGGATGCCAGGCTGAAGGGACACCAGCCACCCAGGAGAAATTCTACTCATGGTGATGCAGAGACACAAGAGTACAGGTAGAAACTTGAAAAGCTCCCGAGGGCCTAGGTTTAGACACCATCACTTTCACCCACGTACAACTGAGCTAAGAAAGTAATATGGTCAAGACAAAAGTTTGACTCTGCTCATTGAAGATGTGTGAATGATAGGAATAAAGAATTGGAACAACAAAGCATTCTGCCATAGTCAGGCAGAATGAGGGAAAGAGTATTACAGGCAAGATTCTGTAAAGAAAAGGCAGCAAGTCTAAGGAAAAGGAAGTTGTTCAGAAAGGCTGGCTCACAGAGGGTAAGGAAAGAATAGTGTTCAACAAGGCTGGAGATGAGGACAGCAACTGAATCCTACAAGTTCTGTGAGACATGACAAAGAGCTTAGGCCTGATCTCAAAATCAGTAGGGAATGAATGAGGGGTTAAAGCAGGAGGAAAAGTTGATCATATTCTTATTTCAGAAAGATGCCTCAGGCTACAGAGAGAGAATGGATTGCAGAAGGCAAGATTGGAAGTGGGGAGGTTAGTAGGAGACCCAGTGCTGGGATGCAGAGAAAAGGGAAGCATATCACCCACTGATCCATCACAGGCCAACCCAGCCCCAAGAACAGATGGGCATGTGTTCTTAATTCCAAAAAGAAGAAAGGAAACTGTTACTATAAGAAGTCATTAAATTCTCAGCCAATGAATTCTAACATTTGTTTTCTCTAACAAAAAGAAAATATAAATTAATAGATGCTATTTTGTACATAGTTTTTCAAGGTCCAAATGTACAGAACTTTCACTCTTAAAATTTGCTAGTAAAATGTTGTTTTCTTGTCCTTACTGGCACACATATGTTAGAGAAAATATGTACAGTCTCAAAGCTCTAGCATCAGTATGGTTCTGACATTCTTTGATTTTAGAACTGTCTATTTCAAATCCAGGGTTTTCTTCCAAACTAGTTTAGGTTTTATTTTAATTCAGAACTAATCAGACTATGGTATTGTATATTTGAAGTCTGGATAGGTTAAATCAAATGTTTAAATGAACCTTCTCATAAACTGGCCACATATACAAAGCCATAGCTAGGCAGAATCAGTTTTCTGATAGATGACACTGGTAAGCATTCCTTTGGTTTTCTCTTATATTTATTTATTTATTTATTTAATTCTTATTCAAGTACAGTTTTCTGTTTTATATTCCCTGCCCTGCACCCCTCAAGGGCTCCCCACCTCCCTCCCATTTCCGCCCCCCCACCTTAATTATTGTCCATGTGTCCTTTATACTTATTCATGTGAGTCCCTCCCCTTTTCCCCTATGATTCTCTCCCCTATCCTCTCTGGACCCTGTCAGCCTGTTCTGTATTTGAATGTCATTGGTCATATTTTGCTTGCTTGTTTGTTTTGATGTTTAGATTCCTGTTAAAGGTGAGATCATATGGTATTTGTCTTTCACCGCCTGGCTTATTTCGCTCAACATAATGCTCTCCAGACAAACTTGTGTCAAAAGATATGACTTGTTTTTGGCCCTGTTCCCTTTTTTATAGGATTCTTAGAAAAAAAAGGGCTTAATTGAGCTTTTCTTTTAACATCCTCTGCTCGCCCTCCTCTCCCAATTTTGCTGGCCCCTCCTGCTTTCTAAAGAGGAAACCAGCTCAATTAAGCCCTTTTGTTTTCTCAGAATCCTATAAAAAAGGGAACAGGGCCAAAAACAAGTCATATCTTTTGACACAAGTTTATCTGATTTCAGGTTATTCTGTATGTTTATTTCCCTCATTAGGCCCTCAATGTAGTTGTCCTGTGTAAGCACATCATCCAGTCTCAGCATTGCTTCTGAGTCTTAATGTAAAGAGATAAAGTTCACAGCCCATTTTTAAAGGTAAAACATTTCCCTTTCCTTTTGTAAAGAAAACACAAAATAAATGAGGCTTCTAATTTCAGCTAACTTTCTCAATAAGGATATTTACACAATTTTGGAGGATCTGGATTTTACATTGAGACAGAAATCTTCTCCCACTGACATGCAATAAAACCTATAGGAAGCAGGCCCATTGGGCTTCTGTACCTGATTTCTCAGAGGGAGTTGATTGAAGAGTTCACATTTCAGGAACCCTTTAGTGAAATGCAAAACTATGACTATGGCATCTGTACCTTACTCCAATGTTCAATGTTAATCTCTGAACTGCAGATATCTCTATTTGAGCCAAAAATTGATAATAATGTATGAATTATACACATTCTTCTGCTCATATGTCCTATTTCCTTTTTTTAAATGCACACTGGTTAAGAATACATTAGGGGGTTCTTCTTGCGCCATCTTTTGGGCTGTTCGTGCCTGTTATCTAGCAGGATCGGAGCCCTAGGTGTTCACCAGAGTAGGGCAACTCAGTCCCTGGGTTGTGACACTGTATGTGGGGGCGAGGTCAAAGAGGAGCAATGGCATCCCATCTGCGGCATCCCGTCTGCCACCTCCGGCCTTGGCCCCCACAGGTGCCACAGCTGCCACAGTCACTGGGGCCCACGTGTTTCATCCCACTGCATGAGAGTGTGCCACCGCCGTCAGCCCTCCACCACTGGGTTCGCCCCCTGGAGCCTGCATGATCTGTCTCACTGTGCACAAATGTGCGACCAAGGTCAGTCTGCCCCACACCCTGACTGGGTCCAGGCTACTTGCGCGCCTAGGTCAGGGGATCTTTCCTGCCCCACCCGGCTTCGCTGCTGGCTCCGCCCCTCTTACCATCCCGGTTGAAGGGTTCGTCCTTGTTGGACTTCCTATAATTCAATTTTCTGTTCTTTGGCTGTGTCTTTGTTCTCCAAACCTCTGTTGTATTCAAATTTGGTTGTGGGAGAAGGCACAGTGTTTCCACCTATGCTCCCAGAGCTGATAACTCTAAGCGACCAAGAGATTGCCAGGTTCTCAGAAGCACAGTTTAAGACACTGTTTATCAGGATGCTCACAGAACTGGTTGATTATAGTTACAAATTAGAGGAACATATGAAGTCTAAACTGATTGAAATGAAGGGAAATGCACAGGAAACCAATAGTGATGAAAAGGAAACTGGGACTCAAATCAATGGAATGGACGAGAAGAAAGAACAAAGCATCCAACCAGAAAGGAATGAAGAAATGAGAATTCAAAAAAAATGAGGAGAGGCTTAGGAACCTCCAGGACATCTTTAAATGTTCCAACATCTGGATTAAAGGGGTACCAGAAGGGGGAAAGAAACAGCCACAAGTGGAAAACTTATTTGAACAAATAATAAAGGAGAACTTCCCCAGTCTGGCAAAGGAAATAGACTTCCAGGAAATCCAGGAAGCTCAGAGAGTCCCAAAGAAGTTGGACCCAAGAAGGAACACACCAAGGCACATCATAATTACATTAGCCAAGATTAAAATGAAGGAGAGAATCCTAGAAGCAGCAAGAGATAAGGGGACAGTCACCTACAAAGGAGTTCCCATCAGACTGTCAGCGGATTTCTCAAAAGAGACCTTACAGGCAAGAAGGGGCTGGAAAGAAGTATTCCAAGTCATGAAATCCAAAGACCTACAGCCAAGATTGCTTTATCCAGCAAAACTTTCATTTAGAATGGAAGGACAGATAAAGTGCTTCTCAGATAAGGTCAAGTTCAAGGAGTTCATCATCACCAAGCCCTTATTATATGAAATGCTAAAGGGACTTATATAAGAAAAAGAAGATGAAAAATATGAACAGTGAAAGGACAGCAAACTCACAGTTATTAACAACCACACCTAAAACAAAAGCAAACCAAGAGGACAGCTAGATCAGGAGTGGAACCATAGAAATGAAGAACACATGGAGGGTTAGCAACAGGGGAGTGGGAGGAGGAGAAGGGGGGAGAAGGTACAGAAAATAGCATAGACAGTAGGTAGAAAATAGATGGGGGGAAGGCAAGAATAGTAGGGGAAATATAGCTATCTAAAGAACTTGAGACACGTGGTTATAAACTAAGGGAGGGGGAGAATGGTGGGGTAGGGAGTGTGTGGGTGGAGGGGAATGAAGGGGGGGAATAGAACAACTGTAATGGTATAATTAATAAAATATATTTTAAAAAATAGAGAGAAAAAAAGAATATATTAGGGGGGAGAAAAGATTAGGGCATTTACAGCTATGTCCAAACAATTTGATGCAATGATATGAAATAAATGTATGCAAATTATTCATATTTGAAACAGTACCTCCTACTTTTATTTGCTTAATATAATATTTTCTCATATCTGGAGCCAAATGTATGATCTTATCAATGATCTATAGATTATTCAACTCAAAGATAGAGAAGTTTGGAGAATTACACACTCAGCTACCCAACTAAAGGACTTTTTTCTATTTTTTTTAAATTATTTAATTATTTTTCAAGTACAGCTTTCTGTCTATTACTTCCACCCCATCCCACACCCCCGTGCTCCCCCCCTTCCTCCCATTTTCACCCCTCCCAGCTGTTGTCCATGTATCCTTCATATTTGTTCCTCTAAATCCCTCCCCTATTTACCCTGAAATTTCCTCCCCTCTCCCCTTGGGTCACTGTCCCCTGTTCTCTATTTCAGCGTCTTTGGTTATATTTTGCTTTAATTTTGCCAAAGAACTTGGTAGTGGAAAGTAACCATAGTAACATTATCCACACTATTAAATATTCAACTCAATTGCAGAAATTTGTCCTTAATTGGTACCTTACAAAAGAGCTTTGAGAATCTGCATAAGTGTACATTAGTGTTGCAATATCATGAATCCCTAAGTGATTTCAAACTGGATAAGAAATCATTTCATTCCCATAGTCCTCAAATTTTCGGGGTAAATTGAAAGGAAGCAAATTGAGTCTTTAACTAGCAAAAGGAAAAAAAAAAGCATTAAAACTACATCAACGAGGCTCAAGGAATCTTGTATCATCAACAAGATTTGTAAGTTAATTCTAATCATGGAAAATTCTACATTTAGGAAACATGACCAAACCCAGCGATAAGTAACTTCTCAGGACTTCTCATTGCAAGAACAAAGGCCATTTCTTCAACTGCTTTCTCAAGCTCTTCCTGGATGCATTATCACCTTATTGCTATTAATATACTACTAAAAAATCAAAAGGATCTGTTTTGAAAGCCCTGAGAAAAGCATCACAGGATTCATTCTCCTCAGCTGGCTGTCTCCAAGTCAGCAGCCTGTACAGAGAGGGAAAAACCATGAGGGCTCCTAGAGTTGGTTGAAGACCTTAGTAGAATTAATTTTGTTTTCATCGTAGGGTATGCAGGGAAGTTTTTTTCTCTAACAGGTGATCTCAAATTACAAAACAAACAGCTTGCAGGTTATGGTCGCTTGGAAGGCAGACACAATGAAGGACTTTAAAGGCAACTGAGACTCCTTGATATTCTTGCCTGAAGAACATGGCTAGCACAAAGCAACCACTGTGAAGAATTTACTCTCTCTGATGAATATTCTGTGGCTTTTATGTTGGGACATTTCTATCCTAAGCCTCTCATCATGTACTTAAATAGCTGCTCATGAAAGAGTGAATATAATGTTTACACTCAGTGAACATAATATTAAAAAAGGGAAACACAACTTTGAAAAATGGATCTGAAAGACAACTGTGCAGGTCACATTCTGCAGCTCAGCCTTGCAACAGGAGCTAAACTGTAACATCTTTGAAAGTGTCCTCAGGGGATCCATATGGGCAAATGGCTAAAACGGTTAACATACCCAATTCGCTTTTAATTTATCTTAGTTTACTCAGTCCTGTCATTGAAAGTCACACCACAGAGCCATCAAACCTGGCATTACCAGTCTCACAGTTTTGTCAGGTGCTCCTCAGTGAGTCAAACTATACACAAGCTGCAAAACTGGACCTGTATTCAAGCTAAGAAATGTTTAAATGTGTCAGAACAATTTACCCTGGACAACTGTTTGACAAATAACCTAAGGATATTGAAAAGTCTCTTAACATAACAAAGAACGATTTCCACATTCCCAAGGACAGAAACTGCTTAATCTACTAATATAGTTCTTTCAAGAATGTAATATTTTGGCAGGACATAATGTCAGTAAAACAATAAGCAACAAAATTTATAGAGGTTAATTTATGTTTGAGTCTGTTAAGGAATATTCTGGGTACTCATGCTCACAATGGATAGCATTGCTATCCAGCATTCTCCCACTGTTTCAGTTTATTATAGCAGCATGCCTTGTGAGATCATTCATTGCTTAATAAAAGCATAAGGCTGATCTATTTATTATGGAGGAAATCAACACCTCCAGTGAGGTCATATATTTCCATTGGGATGCTCAGACTGTAGATAATGGAATCATGTATTTATCTAAAACTTATTAGATTCAGTTAATTGACTATGGATCAATTGTTATTTAACCAACTGGGGGGGTTATCAAGTAGAAACTTTCTTGGTACACTGTTAAGGTGTTTCAGAACAGCAGTGAAACACCTGTTCTGATTACCTTAATATGGGACCTTAATATGGGACCTTAAATTACCTTAATATGGGACCACTGGGTCTTTCCCCAACACATGTTGGAGAGGCACTGAAGACAGGTCTTAAAACTAAAAATACCAAACATATGGAAAAGTCTTTGGGTTCTAAAGGCAGTGTTTTTTTCCCATGAATTAGGAATGGTACAGTAAATGTGTGGGATCGCTTAGGCCACCAATGGGCATTTCCTGCCATCAGTGAACTTGTGACCTTATTTCCTTGGAGGGCTATTAACTAAAGTCAGAGGGCAGAAGAGTTATTTGCAAGTACACTTTTCACTTGTGTGGTCTGAAGAACTAACAGATTTATCCAAAAAGATAGACAGTGTGAGCAGACTTGAAGAAGCAGCTGGTTAATTAAACATTCATTTTAAAATACAAAACCCAAAGACAAGGACTAGAGCTGCCATTGACTTCACAAGAGCAAGTCTCATTCTGAAAAGTAATTTTGCTTTTACTGAGTAGACTAACACCCCATGAAAACCTTAGACATCTTTATAAGACAACAAGCCATGTGATAAAGGATGGGGTCCTTTACTCCCATGCTGGGGGCCTGAGCCCTGTGTTTGCTCATGAAGAAAGGAGAGGGCAAGCAGGCACCTGGAGTACTCAGTTGCTACAATAAACTCTCTGACCATCTGATGGGTCCAGCACTGATGGGTCTGAAAGGTTGTCCAGATTTATTTACCTAAAAGGAGAAATGACTAGTTTGAGATAAAGAGGGAGGGTACAAAGAAACTGAATGAAAGGGGAAGAGAAGGCTGTTGTGAGTATACCATTCTTCTACCTCCCTAGAGTTCCAACTGAATTCTTTGTACTTTTCACCCTTTCTTACTTAAAATAAGTTGACGTGGGTATTTTTATACATTATGATCTGGAAGATATTATGCATTATGATCTAGGAGAATGAAAACTTGAAAAAATGTTTTAGTATAATCATCCCTTAATTCAAAGTCTTTACAGTTTCTAATTTCTGGGTTTGATAGAATCAATGAGAACTGCTACAAGGTCATATTTTCTAGTCTTTTTCAAATGGCAAGTTACAAAACATTAGTAAGTTATGGGATCAATTTATGGGTCACAAAAAACAATTTTAAATAAAATGAAAGAAATAGTAGAATACAACAAATCAGAGGGCATTGCCCATATTAAAAGATAAATATTTTTTGTGTGACACTATTGTTTTAGTTATACATCTGCGTACTATATCTCACTATAAAATGTACTTTATGAGTGCTGGCTGTGAACCAAAGGGTTGCCAGTTCAATTTCCAGTCAGGGCACATGCCTGGGTTGTGGGACAGGTCCCCAGTGGGGGCCACGTGAGAGGCAACCACACATTGATGTTTCTCTCTCTCTTTCTCCCTCTCTTCCCCTCTCTATAAAATAAATAAATAAAATCTTTTAAAAAATGTATTTTATGTTGTGACTCATAGCCAAAAAAGTGTTTGAAAACCAATAATTCAGTTCAAAATCCTAGAGGAGGGTATAGGGAGCATTCAGATAATTATAAATATCAGATATTTATAATATATCAGATATTTATAAAAATGCATATACCCCAGGCCTGACTCAAGCCTAACTTCTGGCTGAATGTAAATACAGCCCTGAAACTTTCCAGGAGATTCTGATGCAGCTAACCCAAAGACCAGGAGATGGGGCAGGTGCAGCCCAGCTGCCAAAGGCACCTGAAACCTAGAGAGGTTATGTGATTCCCTAAAACTACACAGCAAGTCAGTGGGACAGCCCTGCTGCCTGATTCTGCCTCACCCTTCATCAGGCTACCAGGGACAGGGAAACAGTAATAGCATTATCATATATGAAAGGCACATCTTGAGTAGGAAGAATAGGCACAGCAAGAGAGAAGCTTTATTAAAAAATTCTCTATTCTCAGTTTAGTTTGGTAACTAGTTATCATTCTTGTAAAGAAATAGGGGATGCATCCCTGGCTGGTGTGGCTCACTGTATTGAATGCCAGCCTGTGAACCAAAGGGTCATTGGTTAGATTCCAAGTCAGGGCACATGCCTGGGTTGCAGGCCAGGTCCCTAGTAGCTGGACACATGAGAGGCAACCACACATTGATATTTCTCTCCCTCTCTTTCTCCCTCCTTCCCCATCTCTCTAAAAATAAATAAATAATATCGATTTTTTAGAGAAAGAAGATGGCGGCAAGATAGATGGGAGTGGAGTTCGCTTCCCCCTGCACATTGGTGAAACACCTAGCTGATCTTCTGAGGAACAGAGCATACAGCCAACAGTACCCCAGCATATATAAAGATTGGAGACCACAAATCATAGAGGACATTGAAAAATTAGGTGGTAAGAAGAGTACTTCAAGAAAATAAGACCCCTGGGACAAGCCTGGGGACCAGGGCAGCTGCAGCCCCAGGTCCTGGGTACCGAGAATCTGTCGCAGGGTTCCTGAGAGAGCCAGATCAATGGCTACCTCCCCTGCCAGATAAGGTTTGAGAAGCAGCAGAAGTGACTTGGTCACTTGATGTCACAGAGGGGAGAATAAGGACGAAGTAGAAACACATGGGGGCTATGGAACCCATGGAGACTGTGGATGCTGGCTGTGGAGAGTTGAGAGCTGGACCTTGATGGGCCTTGACTCAGATAGTCCCTGGTGTAGTTGGAGAGGTGGGCTGTGTGAAAGGCCAGGCCCTTGTATGGAGGAGCAGGCTTGAGCAGGAGAAATTTTTCAAAAAGAAAAAGTGAAATAAAAAGACACTGGGCCACTGTTTGGGGAATTCTCCTGCAGCAGCCACTCCAGCCTCCTCCCCATGCAGCCAAGCAGTGCTTCTGCAGTGGAACAGAAAGTCCAGCACTCACACCTGTAGCCTAGGAGAGAGCACCCAAAACTGTGGGATCACAGGCTGATTGTCCGGCTACACCCACAGGCCTGGAACAGAGGGCTCCTGACCCTGCTATGCAGGGGCACCATGCACCCAACCACTGTACCGCTGGAGAAGAAGCAGAGGAGATAAGCAGCAGATGCCACTGTGTGCTGATTGGCTCTCTGGGAGGAAGGTGGAGATGAATCCACATAGGAGAACTACAAGGCTTAGAGAGTCTGCAATTCCCAGAGGGACTTGACTCAGTGTGGGGGCTGAACTGGCCTGAAGGGGCGCTGAGAGTCCCTTGCATCTAGAACAGCAAAGAGCAAAAAGTGGATGTTTGATTTGTGCCTAATTGGTTCACCTCGAAGATAGCACAAATGGTAGTCTGAAGGCCTGGACTGGGCATAGAGGGATACTAGGGGCCCAGTGGTGAACTGACTCAGTGGTGAACTGGGCTGTAAGTGGTCCAGTGCCATCAGGAAGGTAGGAGGCAAAACCATTCCCCCCTCAGTCTGCTGCAGCCATAAAGACCAGCAAAACTGGCTTGGCCAGTTTGCAGCCAGCAGGAGACGTTTTTTTAATTATTATTTTCCCTTTAATTATTTCTTCTTCTCCTTCCTTCTTTCTTGTTTTATTCCTTCTTCCTTCCTTTCCTTTTTTATCTCTTCTTCCTTCCATCTTTGTTTAAATTCCCACAGTGAGACAGTAAAACCTGGAACTGTGAAAAAAACAAGTTGGACCCAAAGAGAGGGCATCCCAACAGCAGATACAGGGAGATAAATTTCACTTTGCTACTACAGAGAATTTGAAAGTTATTGTACAGTTGTATTATTATTTTCATTATTCTTACATCTTTTATTTTCATAGTATTTTTGTATTGCTCTTCTTTCTGTTTAGTCTTCTTTGACTGACTGGTTAAATTGCATTGTTTGACTGGTTTCCCTTGTTCTCGCTTTCATAATGTATTGTTAATTTACTGTCTTTCACCTGACTTGTGCCCCATTAAAATCATACTGTAGGTCTTAAGTGTGCAATTCTTATTATACAGATGACATAGTTTCTGTCATATAATTGTTGCTCCATTATTACTGTAAATACTTGATGCTCCATACCATTGTAAATACTACACAGCACCTATCCCAGATCTCAGCCCACTTCACTGTTTCCTGAACTCTAAAATTGTTGTTGTTAACTCTATTCTCAAACACACTACACCTATTTACTATCCTCTACTCTCACTTAACCTCATAATCTGACCTCCCATAAGCTCACTGTTTTCTAGATCCAACTTGCAATCCTCCCCTCTCAACAAAAGTCTTGTCTTCTTTCCACTCTTTAAAAGGGGCTAGCTGGGTGAAATATCACAGTTAACACTGTACATATCCAAAGGATCTCCCCTCTCTCCTCTATGGGCTGGTACTTTAAATATCATAAAATACACTCCTGTTATCTTAAACCATTTTGCCTTCTGCCTCCAACTAATCACAAAAAAAGAGTAGGTGGAAACTGTGGACACCAGAATACCTGCTGAAAGAGAAAACATACCAACAAAGGAACCACCAGCAGATAATAACAAAAGAAGGAGAAGGAAAGAGTGGAAGACACAGTAACTCAACCCAGAATCTACCTAGAAATACAACTAAATAATGGAGAAATTACTCAGAACAAAAAACTGAGCAAGAATAAGAGAGAAATCTCAAAACCTTATACACACCCTCAACAAACCTCCCCACACATGCACAATAGAATACCTAGCATGGTAAATGGAGTGACCCTCAGTTAACCAGCTAGAGGGAAGGACCAACCAAAGAAGGACCAAACAACAATCAAAACCTAAAGACATACAGAGAGCCAACATAAAAAAACAGCCCAAGAGCAGTGAGCTTGGGAGATCAAGGAGACTGCAGCACTGAATCTCACAGGCCTTCTATGATAGAAGTTCACATTCTAAATCCAGGATTCAAAACAGACCAATTTAAAAAGAAAAGGTGAACAAAAAGAATCTCGCAAACCATGGGAAGACAAAGAAACAACCCCCAAATGAATCCTCTGTATGTTCTCCTTGGAGAAGTGTCTGTTCAAGTCCTTTCCCCATTTTTTAATTGGGTTAGTTGTCTCATTAGAGTGAAGTCACGTGAGTTCTTTGTATATTATGGAGATTAATTAAGCCTTTGTCTGAGATATCATGGCAAATATGTTTTCCCATACAGTTGGTTATCTTTTTATATTAATGCTGTTTTCTTTAGCCGCACAGAAGCTTTTTATTTTGATGAGATCCCATTTGTTTATTCTTTCCTTTATATTTCTTGCTCTAGGGGACATATCAGTAAAAATGTTGCTGTGTGCAATATCTGATATTTTCCTGCTAATGTTCTCCTCTAGGACTTTAATGGTGTCATGGCTTATATTTAAGTCTTTGACGAGATGATCGATATCACTTGCTATCAGAGAGATACAAATTAAAACCAAAATGAGGTACCACTTTACACCAGTCAGAATGGCTATCATAAACAAAGCAATCAACAACAAATGTTTGAGAGGGTGTGGGGAAAAGAGGATTCTGGTCCACTGTTGGTGGGATTGCAGATTGGTACAATCACTATGGAAAACAGTATGGAATTTTCTCAGAAAACTAAAATTGGACCTGCCTTTTGACCCAGCAATTCCACTGCTAAGATTGTATCCTAAGAACCCTAAAACACCAATACCAAAGAACATATGCACCCCAATGTTCATAGCAGCACAATTTACAATAGCCAAGAGTTGGAAGCAACCTAGGTGCCCATTAGTAAATGAATGGATCACAAAACTATGGTACATAAACACAATGGAATTCTATGCAGCAGAAAGAAAGAAGGAGCTCCTACCTTTTGCAACAACATGGATGGAACTGGAAAGCATTATGCTAAGTGAAATAAGCCAGGTGTGGAAGGACAAATACCATATGATCTCACCTTTAACAGGAAGCTAAACAACAAAACAGACAAGTAAGCAAAATGTAACCAAAGACACTGAAATATAGAACAGGCTGACAGTGACCAGATGTAAGAGAGGAGGGAATTTCAGGGGAAATAGGGGAGGAATTTAGAGGAACATATATAAAGGATACATGTACAACAACTGAGAAGGGTGGAAATGGGAGCGGGGGGAACACGGGAGATGGGATGGGATGGGAGTAATAGACAGAAAACTGTACTTGAAAAATAATTAAATAAAATTAAAAAAAGAAACAACCCCCAAATGAAAGAAAAGGAGAAAGCTTCAGAAAGAATGCAAAATGAAATAAAGGCAACTCAACTATAAGATACTGATTTCAAAGTAATTGTTATCAGGAAGCTCAATGAGCTCAAAGAGAATTATCAAAAACTACAGGGAAATTACAATGAATTCAGTGCAAACTATAGCAACATGAAAAAAGAAATAGAAACTATCATCAATGGCCCAGAAAAAATGAAGAATACCATTTCTGAACTGAAGAACACAGTTGAAGGAGTCAAAAGCAGGCTTGATGAAGCAGAGGATCAGATCGGTGAGCTGGAGAAAAAGGTAGAAAAAAATGAGCAAGAAAAAAAACAGGCTAAGAAAGAATAAAGAGGATTTACAGAAAATGCAGTAAAACATGAAACATAATAATGTCTGTATAATAGGGATACCAGAAGGAGAAGAAGAAGAGCAAAGGATGGAAAACTTGACTGAAAAAGTAATGATGGAAAACTTCCCTAATTTGATGAAAGAACAAGTCACACAAATCCAGGAAACACAGAGAGACCCAATAAAGAGGACCCCAAAGAGGGCTACTTCGAGACACATCATAATTAAAATGGCAAAATTTGAAGATAAAGAGAGAATCTTAAAGGCACCAAGGGAAAAAAAAAAGGAAGCAAGGACTTCCACCAAGATGGAGGCATAGGTGGAAACATTGTGCCTTCTTCCATAACCAAGTTTAAAGACAACAAAGTTTTAGTAAACAAAAACGCAGCCAAAACACAGAAAATTGAACTATACGAAAGTCTGACAACAACGAACCATTCAGCCAGACCAGTAAGAGGGGTGGAGCCAGCAGTGGAGCAGGTTCAGGCAGAAATGATCTCCCAATCCAGGCCAGCCAGCAGGCAGCTGGGTAGACACCAGGTGTGGGGTAGCAACAGGAGGACACAGTGAGTTCGCAAGGCGGCAGGCTGACCTCTGTCACACATTCATGCACAGATAAACAAGCAAAGGAGCCAGCGGTTAGACAGAGCTCACAGGCCCCAGCAACATGAAGTAGCAGAGGGGACCGCCATTGCTCCTCTTTGACCCTGCCCCCACATACAGGCTCTCAACCCAGTGACTGAGTTGTCCCGCCCTAGTGAACACCTAAGGCTCTGCTTCTCATACTTAACAGGCACAAACAGACCAAAACAAAGCTCAAGAACTCAAAGCCCCAGAGCCCATAACTGTAAGAGACCAAGAAATAGCCAACCACTCAGATGCACAGTTCAAAATACTGGTGATCAGGATGCTCACAGAACTGGTCAAATTTAGTCACAAATTAGAGGAACAAATGAAGTCTAAACGAATTAAATGAAGGGAAATGCACAGGAAACCAATAGTGATGAAAAGGAAACTGGGACTCAAATCAATGGAATGGACCAGAAGAAAGAAAAAATGACCAAACAGAAAAATATGAAGAAACAACAACTCAAAAAAATGAGGAGAGGCTTAGGAACCTCCAGGACATCTTTAAACATTCCAACATCTGATTTATAGGGGTACCAGAAGGGGGAGAGGAACAGCCACGAGTGGAAAACTTATTTGAACAAATAATAAAGGAGAACTTCCCCAATCTGGCAAAGGAAATAGACTTCCAGGAAATCCAGGAAGCTCAGAGAGTCCCAAAGAAGTTGGACCCAAGAAGGAACACACCAAGGCACATCATAATTACATTAGCCAAGATGAAAATGAAGGAGAGAATCCTAGAAGCAGCAAGAGATAAGGGGACAGTCACCTACAAAGGAGTTCCCATCAGACTGTCAGCTGATGTCTCAAAAGAGACCTTACAGGCAAGAAGGGGCTGGAAAGCAGCATTCTAAGTCATTAAAACCAAAGACCTACAGCCAAGATTGCTCTATCCAGGAAAGCTTTCATTTAGAATGGAAGGGCAGATAAAGTGCTTCTCAGATAAGGTCAAATTCAAGGAGTTCATCATCACCAAGCCCTTATTATATAAAATGTTAAAGGGACTTATCTAAGAAAAAGAAGGTAAAAAATATGAACAGTGAAAGGACATCAAACTCACAGTTATTAACAACCACACCTAAAACAAAAGCAAACTAAGAGGACAGCTAGATCATGAGCAGAACCATAGAAATGAAGAATACATGGAGGGTTAGCAACAGGGGAGGTGGAAGAGGAGAAGGGGGGAGAAGGTACAGAGAATATGTAGCATAGACGTTAGGTAGAAAATAGATAGAGGGGAGAGCAAAAATAGTAGGGGAAATATAGAATGTAAAGAACTTGAGACACGTGGTCATAAACTAAAGGGGGGATTGGTGGGGGAAGGGTGTGCAGGGTGGAGGTGATGAAGGGGGGAAATAGAACAACTGTAATGGCATAATCAGCAAAATATATTAAAAATCTCTAAAAACAAAAAAGGAAGCAACATACAAGGGAGCCCTGATAAGACTAGCAGCTGACTTCTCAATGGAAACACTCCAAGCCAGAATAAAATTACAAGGAGTATTCCAAGTTATGAGAACCAGAGGCCTGCAACAAAGATTACTTTACTGAACAAGGCTCTGAATTAAAGTAGAAGGCCAAATAAAAATCTTCCCAGACAAAAAAAAAAAAGCCTTGAAGAATGTACCTCCTCCAAACGAGCTCTGCAGGGGATGCTAAAGGGTTTCCTTCAAGAACAGGAAAATAAACAGTGAGACAGAGAGAGGAAAACAGGTATAAAAATGGCAATGAAAGTACCTGTCAATAATAACATCATATGTAAATGGATTAAATGCCCCAATTAAAAGAAACAGAATAGTAAAATAGATAAGAAAACATGACCCGCAAATATGCTGACTAAAGGAGACTCACCTACAAACAAAAGACCCACACATACTGAAAGTATGTGAAGGAATGGAAATAAATATTCCAAGGAAATGGACAGGAAAAAAGAGCCAGGGTAGCAATACACATATCAGACAAAACAGACTTCAAAAAAGAGTTATAAATAGTGTCCAAGGAGGTCACTTCATAATACTCCAGGGAAGATTGCATCAAGAAGAAGAAAACATTGTAATTGTATATGCACCCAATACAGGACACCCAAATGCATGATGAAAATCTTGGAGCACTTAAAGAAAGATATTGACAGCAATACAATTACAGTAGGGAATTTTAACACCAACCATCAAAAATGGACAGATTTTCTAAACAAAATGTTAAAAAATTTTGTGGCATTGAACTATGTCCTAGATGAAATGGACTTAACTGATATATGTACAGCCAGTCATCCCAAAGAAGCAAAATACACGTTATCTCCCAATGTACACAAAACATTTTCAAAGATAGACCACATAATAAGACACAAATCAAGCCTCAACAAATTAAAACAATAAAATTATATCAAGCATTTCCTCTGACCACAACAGATTGAACTACAGACCAACCCCCCAGGCACCCCCCCAAAAAAAACCAAAGCACTCAAAATCAGGGAGATTGATTAGTATGCTATTAAACAATGAATGGATTAAGAATGTGATCAAGGAATAAATCAAAATTTTTCTGGAAACAAATGGAATCAAAACAATCCAAAACTTATCGGAAACAATGAAGGCAGCCATGAGGGGGAAGTTCATAACAATACAGGCCTACCTGCAAAAGATAGAAATATTTCAAATAAACAGCCTAACTTTATGCATACAAGAACTTCAGGAGCAACAACAAAGACAAACCAGAGCCAATAGAAAAAAAAAAGAAAATAACCCAGATCAGAGCAGAATTAAATGACACAGAGACTAAAAGCATGATTCTAAGGATCAATGAATCCAGGAGCTGGTTCTTTGAAAAGGTAAACATAATCAACAAGCCTTTAAGCAGGCACATCAAGAAATAAAGAAAGAAGACCCACAAAAACACAATCAGAAGTAAAAGAGCAGGGATTACAAGTGATACCACAGAAATACAAAGGACTGTAAAAATTACTACAAAGAACTATATGGTAAAAAATTTCAAAACCTAGATGAAATGCACAAATTTCTAGAAAAATATAATCTTCCAAAACTCAATGAAGAAAAAGCAGAAACTTGAACAGATCAATAACACTCGATGAAATTTGAACAGTAATCAAAAATATTCTGACACACAAAGCCCTCGGCTGGATGGTTTTACAGGACAATTTTACAAAGCATTTAAGGGAGACCTAACCCACATCCTCCACAGATTATTTCAAAAAATACTGGAATATGGAAGATTAATAAACTGTTTTTATGAAGCCAGCATCATCCTAATCCCCAAACCACATAGAAACACACACACACAAAAAAATTTCAGGTCAATATCACTGGATATCATAAATGCTAAAATCCTCCACAAAATATTGGCAAACTGCATCCAGCGACACATTAGAAAGATCATAGACCTTGATCAAGTGGAATTCATCCCAGCGATGCCAGGATGTTACAATATTCACAAATCAGTAAACATGATACACCACATAAACAAAAGACAAAAATCACATGGGTGTATCAATAGATGTGAAAAAGGATTTGATAAGGTATACCACATATTTATTATCAAAATACTCAGAAAAGTGAAAGTAGAGGGAGCATTCCTCAACATAATAAAGGATATATATGAAAGACCTACGGCCAACATCATACTCAATAGTCAAAAACTTAGAGCTTTCCTACTAAGATCAGGAACAGGACAAGGATTCCCACTTTCCCCACTCCTATTCAACATGGTGCTGAAATTCCTAGCCACAGATATCAGACAAGAAAAAGAAATACAAAGCATCCAAATTGGAAAGGAGGAAGTAAACTGTCATTGTTTGCAGATGACATGATAGTGTACATAGAATATTCTATAGACTCCACCAAAAACCTACTCAGCCTAATTAATGAATTTGGCAAAACAGCGGAATACAAAGTCAATACTCAGAAATCAAAGACATTTTTGTACAACAACAATGTAACATCAGAATCAGAAATCGGGGGGGGGGGATTCCATTTGATAAAGAAATAGGAAAAATAAAGTGTCTAGGAATAATCCTAACCAAAGAGGTAAAAGACCTGTACTCAGAAAACTATACAACACTGAAGAAAGAAATTAAGGAAGACAAACAAATGGAAGGGTGTACTATGCTCATGGACTGGAATAATTAACATAATCAAAATTGCCATACTTCTCAAAGCAATTTATAGATTCAATGTAATCCCTATTGAACTACCCATGGAATGTTTCTCAGATACAGAACAAACAATTTATAGATTTATACAGAACCACAAATGATCCTGAATAGCTGCAGGAATTTTAAGAAAGAAGAAAAAAGCAGAAGGGATCATAATATCTGATATCAAACTATATTACAAGGCCACTGTAAACAAAACATTCTACTACTGGCATAAAAACAAGCACATAAACCAATGAAACAGAACAGAGAGCCCAGAAGTAAATCCAAGTCTCCATGTTCAATTTATATTTGACAAAGGGGGTAGAAATAGATAATGAAGCAGAAATAACCTCTTCAACAAATAGTGTTGGGAGAGCTGGACAGCTACATGCAAAAAAAAAATGAAACTCAATCACCAAATTACACCATACATAAAAATAAATTTAAGGTAGATAAAAGATTTAAATAGAAGTCATGACACCATAAAAGTCCTAAAGTGAAAACATTGGAATGAAAATCTCAGACATTTCATGCAGGAACTTCTTCATAGATATGTCCCCTAAAGTAAGGGACATAAAGGAAAGAATAAACAAAGGGGACTTTGGTAAATTAAAAAGCTTATGCATGGCTAAAGAAAACAATTAAAATGAAAAGAGAACAAACTATAAGGCAAAACATATTTGCCAATGATACCTTGGACAAGGGTTTGATCTCCAAAATATGTAAAGAACTCACATGACTCTACTCCAGGAAGACAAAAAGCACAATTAAATAATGGGCAAAGGGCTTGAACAGAAGGACCCGAGACATATGAAAAGGTGCTCATAATCACTACCCATCAGAGAGGTGCAAATTAAAACCATAATGAGATACCACCTCACACTGGTCAGAATGGCCATTACAAAGAAAGCAACAAACCACAAGTGTTGGAGAGTATGTAGAGAAAAGGGAACCCTAGTTCACTGTTGGTGGGAATGCAGACTGGTACAGCCACTGTGGGAAACAGTATGGAATTTCCTCAGAAATCTGAAAATGGAACTGTCTTTTGACTCAGCAAGTCCACTGCTGGGATTATACACTAAGAGCCCTGAAATCGCAATCCAGAAGAACCTATGCAGTCCAATGCTAATAGGAGCAAAATTTACAATAACCAAGTGCTAAAAGCAACTTAAGTGCTCATCAGTTAATAAATGGAACAAAAAACTATGGTAGGGAATAAGTTAAGATGGCGACGGAGTAGAACGGAGGGAACCCAGCTCCCGTGCATCTGGTGGAAAATCCGTGCAGATCTCCCGAAGAACAGCATAATCAACCAACAGTTCCCCAACATTGATGAAAATAGGAGACCACCGAGTGTGACAGAGCAACCAGACACCTGAGGTTCGGAGAGGACTCCAGAAGGCAAGTGAGGACAAAAGTGGCTGCCCGCCCACGGCCTCCTAGGCTGTGGGCTGAGCCTGGACCTGCCCAAGACTGGCTACCTACCGCGGAGCGTGAATAAGGCCCAGAAGCAGTGGCCAATCTGGGCCGGCACCATTAGTGGGAAACAGAAGTCCCATCTAAATTCAGGGCCAGGGTGCCTGTGGTGGAAGGAACTTCAGAGGCCCGGCACCCAGTGGGCAGGTAACAGACTCCAGCAACAGACTCTGTGGGAGAGGACTGACACCCCCCCCACCCCGGTCTAGGCAGGCAGGTTAATACCTGGCAGAGACCTGTGGGTTTAAGTTAAAGTAAAGGGTGGCAACTGCGGACTCTGTGGTCACCAGCCTGCCAGCCCACCAGCCCAGGGGACTTAAGAAGGTCACTGTTGTTGCCAGTCTTTTGGGATTGGGTTGGGCTGAGAGGCAGGCTTTGTGGAGAAATCTCTATTGGAAAGTGAACTGAGGGGCTCTAAGACCACAGCTTGCCTCAGGGCCCAACCACCCAGCAGCCATCCAGGAGAGGGGTGGGAACACCTGGGTCCCGCCGTGGGACTGAGGAAGATGGTGCTGGATACCTCGGGGCACNAGAAGGTCACTGTTGCCAGTCTTTTGGGATTGGGTTGGGCTGAGAGGCAGGCTTTGTGGAGAAATCTCTATTGGAAAGTGAACTGAGGGGCTCTAAGACCACAGCTTGCCTCAGGGCCCAACCACCCAGCAGCCATCCAGGAGAGGGGTGGGAACACCTGGGTCCCGCCGTGGGACTGAGGAAGATGGTGCTGGATACCTCGGGGCACAGGCAGCCTCCTGGGGGTGTGCTCGCCCACAGCCCAATAGGCACTCTGCTCATGTGCGCCTGAATACCTGCCTTCAGAGACACCACAAACAGAAAAGCCGGTTTGGACAGTTTGAAACCAACAAAGACAGGGTGCTTGTATATATATATTTTTTTCCTTCTCTAGTGTGTGTATGTGTGTGTGTGTGTGTTTCCCTTCCCCCCTTTTTTTCTCTCTCAACTTCTTTTGTAATTAATCTTATATCTTGTAAACTGTATTGTTGCTCTATCATTCAGTACTCGGTTCTTCATTTCTTTTCCTATTTGTCTGATTTTAGTCCTTCAGTTCTTCCCAAATTTTCCCCTTATTCCCCTTTTCTCCTGACGTGTGTTTGTGTGTGTGTGTGTGTGTGTGTGTGTGTGTGTTGGATTGTTTCTCTGTTGCTTAGTTTTCTTTTAGGTGTATTATTATTTTTTGCATTATTCTTACTTCTTTTTTTAATTTTAAGAATATCTTTGTATCCCTCCTCTGTCTGCACAGGTTTCTTAGTCCTGGCTGGGTATATTGTACTACCTGACAGGTTCCCACTGCTTTTTCTTCCACAGTGTATTGCTAATTTTCTATACTTCAGTTGCTTTCCTTTGCTATACTACCCAAGCTCTATAACCCCCATTTAGACAGATCACATAGAATCTATCACGTGAGTGTTGTTCTAATAGTATTGTAAATAAGAGCTGTTCTGTACAACAGTAATACTTCATAACATATCTCTCATACCCTAGACCACCTTACAGGTGCCTGAATTCTATTACTCTATTTACTCACATGCTGCACCCAGTGATTAAAATTGTACTATCACCTTACTTCAAATATGACCACCCGCAACAACACTATTTTCTAGATACAACTCCCAAGACTCCCCTTTTAAACAAGACACTTAAATTATGTCCACCCTTTACTAAAAGTGGCAAGCTGGGTTGAGGAGCACGGTTAACTCTATACATAACCTAGAGATTGTCTATTTCTTCTCTGCCCACTGTGTCTGTAAATAACATAAAATAATCTTGTGCTACCCTAAACCATTTTGCTTCCCTCTCCAACTGATCACACACGCACAATAAGAAAGGAGTAGGTGGAAGCAGAGAACACCAAGATACCTGCAGGAGACTGCACCACTGAATTTCACAGGTATCCTACCACAGAAGTTCACAGCATGAACCCAGGGAACCAGAACAGATGAATTTAAGAAGCGGAGGGCAACAAGAAGAGTATCACTAACAATGGGAAGACAAAGAAACAATCCCCAAAAGAAAGAAAAGGAGGAAACCTCAGAAAGAATGTTAGATGAAATAGAGGTAAGTCAACGATCAGATGTGAAATTCAAAGTACTGGTTATTGGGAAATTCAGAGAGCTTAAAATGAGCTACCAGAAACTACAGGGGAACTACAATGAACTCTCTGCAAAATATACCAACATGAAAAAGGAAGTAGAAACCATCAGGAAAGGCCAAGAGGAAATGAAGAATACAATTTCTGAACTGAAGAACACAGTAGAGGGTATGAAGACTAGAATCAATATGGCAGAAGAATGCATAAGCGAGGTTGAAGATAGGGTAGAAAGAATCTCACAGACAAAGTAAGGGAAAAGAGAAACAGAAAAAATGAGAAGAATTTAATAGAAATACAAGACTACATGAAACATAATAATATCCAAAAAATAGGAATACCAGAAGGATAGGAAGAGGACCAAGGGATATTAAACCTACTTGAAAAAGTAATAAGAGAAAATATTCCTAAGTTGAGGAGAAATAAAGTCACATGGATCCAGAAGTTGCAGAGTCCCAAGCAGGTGGAACCCAAAGAGGCCTACTGCAAGACACATCATCATTAAAATGGCAAACCTACAAGACAAAGAGAAAATCCTAAAGGCAGCAAGGGAGAACAAGAGAGTAACATACAAGGAGGTCCAAATAAGGCTGGCTACTGACTTCTCAATGGAAACATTCCAAGAAAGTAGAGAATGGTAAGAAATGTTCCAAGCAATGAGAAACACAGGCCTACAACTAAGGCTACTGTACCCAGCAAGGCTCTCAATCAAGAGAGAAGGCCAAATAAACAGCTTCCAAGACAAAGAAGCCTAAAAGAATACGCTTCCACCAAACCAGCTCTACAACCATTACTAAAAGGGCTGCTTTAAGGAAAGGAAGGAAAAGAGAGAGACAAAGAGGAACACAGGTACATAAATGGCAATGAATAAGTACCTGTCAATAATAACCTTAAATGTAAATGGATTAAATGCACCAATTAAAAGACACAGAAGAGCTAAATGGATAAGAAAGCATGACCCACACCTATGGTGCCTACAAGAGACACAACTCAGGGCAAAAGACCATCACAGATTAAAAGTGAAAGGATGGAAACAAATTTTCCAAGCAAATGTAGAAGAAAAAAAAAGCTAGGGTAGCAATTCTCATATCAGACAAAAGAGATTTCAAAAACAGGGCCATAAAGAGAGACCCAGAAGGTCACTTCATATTGCTCAAGGGAAGAATCCACCAAGAACAAATTAACATCGTAAATATATATGCACCCAACATAGGAGGACCCAAAAATATAAGGAAAATCTTAGACGACTTAAAGAAAGCTATTGACAACAAAACAATTATAGTAGGGGATTTTAACACCCCACTGTCAAAAATGGACAGATCTTCCAAACAAAATATCAACAAATATATTGCAGCATTAAATGATACTCTAGATAAAATGGACCAAATTGATATACATACAGCCCTTCATCCTTAAAGCTAAATACGCATTCTTTTCAAATGAACACGGAACATTTTCAAAGATATAGCACATGATAGGACACAAATCAAGTCTCAACAAATTCAGGAAAATAGAAATCATACCAAGCATTTTCTCTGATCACAAGGGACTGAATTTGGAAACCAACGCCACAGGAAAAAATCCAAAACACCCAAAAGCAGGGAGACTGAATGGCATGCTATTAAGCAATGAATGGTTCCAGATTGAAATTAGGGAAGATATCAAAAACTTTCTGGAAACTAATGAAAATGAACTCACAATAACCCCAAACTTATGGAACACAGTGAAGGCAGTTCTGAGACGGAAGTTCATAGCAATACAGGCTTACCTAAAGAACATAGAAACATTTCAAACAAACAACCTAACCCGACGCCTCCAAGAACTTGAAGAACAACAACAGAGACAGCCCAGAGCAAGTAGAAGGAAGGAAAAAACCAAGATCAGAGCAGAATTAAATAACATAGAGACTAAAAGCACAATTCTAAGGATCAATGAAACCAGGAGTTGGTTTTTTGAAAAGATAAGCAAAATACACAAATCTTTAAGTAGGCTCATTAAGAAAAAAAGAGAGAGGACCCAAACAAACACAATCAGAAATGAAAGAGGAGAGATTACAACTGACACCACAGAAATAGAAGGGATTGTAAAGAATTACTATGCAGAGCTGTATGCCAAGAAATTTGAAAACCTAGATGAAATGGACAAACTTAATCTTCCAAAACTCAGTGAAAAAATATAATCTTCCAAAACTCAGTGAAAAAGAAGCAGAAAACCTGAACAGGCCAATAAGAACAGATGAAATTGAAGAAGTTATAAAAAATTCCCATCGCACAAAAGCCCTGGACCAGATGGTTTCACAGGAGAATTCTATAAAGCTTTTAAGAAAGAGCTAACCCCTATTCTTCACAGACTATTCCAAAAAATCCAAAATGCTGGAAGACTCCCAAACTCTTTCTATGAAGCCAGCATTATCCTAATTCAAACCAGATAAAGACACAACAAAGAAAGAAAACTTCAGGCCAATATCGCTGATGAACATAGACGCTAAAATCCTCAATAAATGTTGGCAAATCGCATGCAACAATACATCAAAAAGATCATACACCACGAACAAGTGGGATTCATCCCAGGGATGCAAGCATGGTTCAATATTCATAAATCAATAAATGTAATACACCACATAAACAAAAGCAAGCACAAAAAACACATGATCATATCAATAGATGCAGAAAAAGTTTTTAGAAGGTACGACACACATTTATGATAAAGATACTCAGCAAAGTGGGAATGGAGGGAGCATTCATCAACATAATAAAGGCCATATATGAAAGATCTACAGCCAACATCATATTCAATGGACGAAAAATAAAATATTTTCCACGAAGATCAGGAACAAGACAGGGTTGTCCACTTTCACCACTTCTATTCAATATAGTATTGGAAGTTCTAGCCACAGCAATCAGACAAGAAAAGGAAATAAAAGGCATCCAAATCAGAAAGGAGGAAACAAAACTGTCATTGTTTGCAGATGACATGGTAGTGTACATGCAAAATCCTATAGACTCTACCAAAAAACTGCTCAAACTAATAAATGAATTGGCCAAAACAGGGGTTTACAAAGTCAATCTTCAGAAATCAAATGCATTTTTGTATACTAACAATGAAACAGCAGAAGCAGAAATCAAGAAAAAAATGCCATTCGATATAGCAAAAACAAAAATAAAATATCTGGGAATAAACCTAACCAAGGAGGTTAAAGACCTGTATGCAGAAAACTACACAAGACTGAAGACAGAAATCAAGGAAGACACAAACAAATGGAAACATATACCGTGTTTATGGATTGGAAGAATTAACATCATCAAAATGTCCATACTACCCAAAGCAATATACAGATTTAATGCAATGCCTATTAAAGTACCAATGGCATATTTCACAGACATAGAACAAACACTTCAAAAATTTATATGGAACCACAAAAGACTGCGAATAGCAGCCACAATTTTGAGAAAGAAGAACAAAGTAGGAGGTATTACAATACCTGATATCAAACTGTATTACAAGGCCACTGTAATCAAAACAACCTGGTCCTAGCATAAAAACAGGCAAATAGACCAATGGAATAGAACAGAGAGTGCAGAAATAAATCCAAATCTCTGCAGTCAATAAATATTCAACAAAGAGGGCAGTAACATAAAATGGAGTAAAGAAAGCCTCTTCAACAAATGGTGTTGGGAGAACTGGACAGCCACATGCAAAAAAATGAAACTCGAGCACCAACTTATACCATCCACCAAAATAATTTCAAGGTGGATGAAAGACTTAAATATAAGCCATGAAACCATTAAAGCCCTTGAGCAGAGCATTTGCAGGAAAATCTCAGATATTCCACACAGCAATATTTTTATTGATATGTCCCCTAGAACAAAGGACATAAAGGAAAGAATAAAAAAATGGGATCTCATCAAACTTAAAAGCTTCTGCATAGCCAAGGAAAACAGTATCAAGATAAAAAGAGAAGCAACAGCTTGGGAAAACATGTTTGCCAATGACACCTCAGACAAAGGTTTAATCTCCAAAATATACAAAGAACTCACAGGACTCCATTCAAAGAAGATGAGCAACCCAATTAAAAAATGGGCAATGGACTTGAAGAGACACTTCTCCAAGGAGAACATACAGAGGATCCTGAGACACATGGAAAGGTGCTCGATATTGATAGCTATCAGAGAGATGCAAATTAAACCCACAATGAGATACCACTTAACTCTAGTCAGAATGCTACCATAAACAAAGAAACAAACAACAAGTGTTGGAGAGGTTGTGGGTAAAGGGGGACTCTAGTTCACTGTTGGTGGGATTGCAGACTGGTGCAACCAGTATGGAAAGCAGTATGGAATTTTCTAAGAAAACTAAAAATGGACGTGCCTTTTGACCCAGCAATTCCACGCTAGGAGTATATCCTAAGAACCCTGAAACACCAATCCAAAGAACCTATGCACCCCGATGTTCATAGCAGCACAATTTACAATAGCCAAGAGTTGGAAGCAACCTAGATGCCCATCGGTCAATGACTGGATCAAAAAACTATGGTACATTTACACAATGGAATTCTATGCTACAGAAAGGAAGAAATAGCTCCTACCCTTTGCAACATCATGGATGGAACTGGAAAGCATTTTGCTGAGAGAAATAAGCCAGGAGGTGAAAGACAAAAACCATATGATATCACCTTTAACAGGAATCTTTAACAACAAAACAAACAAGCAATCAAAATGGAACCAAAGACACTGAAATACAGAACGTGCTGACAGGGTCCAGAGGGGATAGGAGAGAGAATCACAGGGGAAAAGGTGAAGGACTCACATGAACAAGTATAAAGGACAGTTGGACAATAACTAAGGTGGGGGGGGGCAGAGATGGGAGGGATCTGGGAGCACTGGGGGGAGGCAGGGCTGGGAATACAAGAAAGAAAACTGTACTTGAACAAGAGTTAATTAAAACAAAAACTATGGTACATTTACACAGTGGAATACTACACAATAGAAAGAAAGAAGGAACTCCTACCCTTTCAATACCATGGATGGGACTGGAGAGCATTAGGCTAAGTAAAATAAGCCAGGTGTTGAGGGAAAAATTATATATAATCTCACCTTTACCTGCAACATAATCAAAAAAGGAAAAAAACAAACAAAATATAACTAAAGACCTTGAATCTAAGAGCATTCTAAAAATAACCAGATGGGAGGAAGGAGGAGACTGCCAGGAAAAGGGTATTCAAGAATAATTGTAAAGGACACATGGACAAAACCAAGAGGGGGGGGATTGAAATCAAGAGATGGAGGTGGGTTTGGCTGGTGTGAGGGGAGGAATGGGGAGAAAATACGGACAAGTGTAATTGAACAACAATTAAGTGATTTTTTTTAAATCTTTAAAATAATCTTTAAAAAATAGACAGTGTAAAGCTGCATCCAGTGTGTACTGCAAAGTTAGAGTCTCAGTACTCAGTAAAGAGCATCAAGAAGTTACCAGGCTGGTTGTAACCTATGGAGACGTGTCAGGCAGGGAGTTGACTTCTGTGCATACAAACATAATAGAATTTTCAGAGTTCAGTATGCAGTATTTTAGTTAAAGAAGGCAGTGCTTTGTGTAGCAAGTGCCATTCTATAAGATCAGAAGTTTTCATTGATTAGCCAATTTATTTCTATCTTCGGTATGTGATTCACTAAGACATAGCATTACAACTTCAGCTAAACTCTGGGCTTTTGGGGATGATACTATTACATTCCTGTCTTCTCTTGAGCACTTTTATTGAAGTTCTTACTAGTTCAATTATATGTTTTAATTTTTAAAATTTTATGTATAAAATATAAATTAATGACATGTCAATGCAATTCATCTTTTATCCACTGAAAATCTAGGGTGTCACTTTCCCTCAGAAATACAATGTGAGCAGCATATGTAATATTAATTTATTGTATGCATTCACATGGTTTTAAATGGGTAAAATTAATATTAATAATTTTATTTAATCCAATATAGTAAAACTACCATCATTTATATAAGCTACATGAAAATTTGTTTATGAGATATATATACTCTTTCTGTTAAGTCTTGGAAATTCTGTGCGTATTTCACAGTTACAATGTATCTCAATTTAGACCAACCACATTTCAAGTGTAGTAGTGTAGATCATGGCTACTGTGTTGGACAGTGCAGGTCTGGGATTTATGGCTAGTTGAAGGTAGAAGACACTGGATCTTAAACTGGGGTAGGGGGCTGGGATGGGAGTAAAAGACAGAAAACTGTACTTGAACAATAATTAAATAAATTTAAAAAACACCTGTGAGACATATAGTAGAGCAAAAAAGTTAGTCCCATTTGACAAAGAAAATTCTGGAGTTATGTATCAGAAAGCTAGATCCAATATTCTAATCTAACTGACTTCATAAACACCTCAAATACTCTGCACTTGAGTTTACTTGTCAGTCCCTTCCTCTTTTTTAAATGTATTTATTTATTTATTTATAGAGAGATGGGAACAAAGGAAGAAAGAGAGGGGCAGAAACATTTATATGAGAGACATACATCTATCAGTTGCCTCTCACAAGCTCCCAGCTGGGGACCCGGCTTGCAACCCAGTCATGTGCTCTGACTGGGAAAGAAAGCAACAACCTTTCAGTTCACAGGCCAGCACTCAGTGCACTGAGGCACAACAGCCAGAGCAGCCCCATCTTCTTGAGAGTCAGCTGCTGTAGGTATTCAGAATATGGTGGTTTAGCGAGTTCATTGAAGTTATACTATAAAGTAATTAGAATATGTGGTGATTGTAAATACTTTGAAAGAGGTATTGTTTTTTCAGAGTTAAAATAAAAATGACTATGGTAGTCATTAGAGACATTTAACAAATATTTTTTATATCTCATACTTCTTAGCATGTAATAGGATTTTATTCCTTTGCCCTGTTAAAGTTAGATTTGGTCATTGACTTTTTTTGACCAGTAAGTGGAAGTGGAAGTCACCACGTGTCACTCCCAGGTAGAAACTTGAAGAAAAAATATTTGATTCTCAGTGAGTTCTGCTCAGCTACCAGCCAAGCCTCAGATGGTGACTGTCCATCAGTCTAGGACCAGGGGAAACCAAAACAGGTTCCCAGTAAACCCATAATATGACAAAACCCTAAAACTTATTATTGCACACCATGAGATTTGGGAAGTATTATTTACTGCAGGAGTATTTAATTCATCATACATAAAACACCATCTTAATTGCTACTTGCTTAAGAAATTCACCAGATAAATTATTATTTTTATTTTCTTTAAACATACAGACTGAATTTCCTAAATGCAGAATATTCAGATATAGTAGGCTTCTCTTCAGCACCTAAGGTCCTCTATACACAACAACATGTTTGTATGCTTTACGAATATTGATTATATCTATTTCCAAAGAGTTTATGCCAATTACAGTCATTATTAAATTTAACACACACTGAAGAAATTTGAGTGGGTAAAGAAATTAGTGTGTAGTTCCAGCCACTATGGAGGTGTAGGGAGAAACCATTCACTTCCTCACACAACAAAAAGCAGGATAACAAACAATGTAAAAAAAAGTACACAACCAGAAGTGCCAGGAAATCAAACTGCATGAAGCTCCAACAAATCACTGACCAGTCAGACTGGTAGGAGTGAGCAGACAGGACAGAGGGATGGACAGAGAGAACCCACAGAGAAGGAGGCAGACCACACCAGTGGGGCTGCTGAAAGGACCATTGGTGGGGCAGCAGACCTCCCAGGCATAGATGGCTGATTGGGAAACTGAGACTCAGAGCTGACTGTGGATTATGGAGGAGTTGCCATGGTGGTAGAAACTCCCAGTCTCACACAAGAGATTGTTGGAAAGTGGGGCTAGAGCCCAGCAAGTGAACTGCATTTTTCCCTCTCTGATCCCTCTCTCACAGGCAGTGCCACAACACAGCAAAGATGTGAATGTTGCCTTGCCCTGGTGAATACCTAAGGCCCCACCCCCTTACAACTTAACAAGTGCACAGAGACAAAGAAATATGGCCCAAATGAAAGAACACAGCAAAACTCCAGAGAATGAGGTAAGTGATGAGGAAATAACCAACCTATTTGATATGGAATTCAAAACATTGGTAATCAAGTTACTCACAGAACTGATTGAGCTTGGTCACAAAATGAAAGAACAAATGAAGACTACCCAAAGTGAAATAAAGCAAAATATTCAGGGAACCAACAGTGACAGGAAGGAAACCAGGACTCAAATCAATGATTTGGAACAAAAGGAAGAAATAAACATCCAACTGGAACAAAATGAAGAAACAAGAATTCAATACATTAAGAGAGGCTTAGGAACCTCTGGGACAACTTAAAACATTCCAATATCTGAATCATAGGGGGGGGCAGAAGGAGAAGAACAACAATAAGAAATTGAAAACTTATTTAAACAAATAATGAAGAAAAACTTCCCCAGTCTGGTGAAGGAAATAGACTTCCAGGAAGTCCAGGAAGCCCAGAGAGCCTGATAGAAGTTGAACCCAAAGAGGAACTCACCAAGACACATCATCATTAAGTTACCCAAGATTAAAGATAAAAGAAAGAATCTTAAAAGCAATAAAAGGGAAGGAGAGTTACCTACAAAGAAGTTTCCATAAGACTATCAGCTGATTTGTCAAAAGAAACCTTAAAGGTGAAAGGAGGGCTAGAAAGAAGTATTTGAAGTCATGAAAGGCAAGGACCTACATCCAAGATTACTCTATCCAGGAAAGCTATCTTTTACAGTGGAAGGGCAGATAAAGTACTTCCCAGGTAAGGTCAAGTTAAAGAAGTTCATCATCAGCAAGCCCTTATTGTATGAAATGTTAAATAGACTTATCAAAGAAATTAAAGAAGATCAAAAACTAAGAACAGTAAAATGACAACAGACTCACAACTATCAACAACTGACCCTAAAAAAAAAAAAAAAAACAAAGACAAATACTAAGCAAACAACTACAACAGGAAAAAGGAACAAAAACAGAGAAATGGACATCACATGGAGGCTTTTCAGTGGGGAGAGGGAGAGAAAGAATTCGAGAGAAAGGTACAGGTAATAAGAAGCATAATTGGTAGTCATAAAATGCACGGGGAGAGGTTAAGAGTGGTGCAGGAAACAGAGAAGTCAAAGAACTTATATGTGCAATGCATGAACATGAACTAAGTGGGGGAAATGCTGGAGGGCTGGGGGGTGCAGGGCAGAAGGGGAATAAAGGGGAATTATTGGGAAAACTCTAATAGCTTTATCAATAAAGTATACTTAAAAACAAAGCATTGTATCTATACATACTCAATTTAATACTTTGAAGATACTAAATAAAGGTGACAAATTAGATGTGCCTGAAACAATTTAAGCTGGTTTAGAATATGGATTATAAAAAATACAAAATATGATTCTGTGCCCCAATTTCTTTCAGTTCTTACTCTGCTGTAGAAAAATCCAAACCAGAAATTGCGAAAGATAAATATTTTGCAAGACAGGCAAAGCAGAATGCCAACCAACTACTATACATTCAAAGTAAATGCTTGGCTCTACATCAAAAGACCAATAAATGAATGCATTGTTGTATGCTTTAAGTGAAATAAAAATGTAAGACGTATGTATGTATCATTTTTATGACCACCCCACAAAGTAAAATGCTTAAATTAACCAACTAATTGCTACCCTTTTTTATTTGTATGCTTTCTTTCTTTTTTTAAATTTTATTTATTTATCTTTAGAGGGGAAGGGAAGGAGAGAGGGATAGAAATATCAATGTACGGTTGCCTTTCGTGAGTCCCCCGCTGGGAACTGGCCTGCAACCCAGGCATGTGTCCTGACTGGGAATTGAACCGCTATCCTGTGGTTCGAAGGCCTGCACTCAATCCACTGAGCTACACCAGCCAGGGCATTTATATGCTTTCTTTATTTTATAATATCACCCACAATAATGGAGCATCTGGGGTGTATGTGGGCATATCCCCTTTTTAGTGTTGAAAACCACCATCTGTGGACAATGGTGAGAGAAAAAAATGGTGAAAGAAAGAGTGCTTTCTTTGCATTTACATTCCCAACATAATAAGAAAGCACTGTACAGGCACAATTAGCATACTCTTTAGAATATGGAAAGTTCATTTCTCTGAACATAAAAAATTACAGTAAACAATTTCAGGTTATTTACTAGTAATAAGGTAAGAATTAGGACAAAATTTCTTTATAATATTTAGAATATAAAGAATTTTCACAGCAATTTATTTATTATTTTTTTTGTTAAGACATTTTTCCTCACTGTTCATGGTAAAGTCCAGAACAGAAACTGTTTGGGATCAAAATATGTAATTTGCTATTTAAGAGTATAACAATTACATTACTTCCATTAGGATTGTTGAGAACAGGATTTGTAAGTCACAGTTATTACAAAGTTAACCTGGAAAACAAGTTAAAAAGCCAGAAATTATCTGTGATTTGTCCTTAACGATATTTACCCATTGTTTCACTGTAATTATTTTCATTTTTAAAAATTTATTTAATTATTTTTCAAGTCCACTTTTCTGTCTACTACTCGCATCCCATCCCATGCCCCTGTGCTCCCCCTCCCTCCCATTTCCAACCTTCTTAGTTGTTGTCCATGTATCCTTTATATTTCATCCTCTAAAGCCCTCCCCTATTTCTCCTGAGATTCCCTCCCCTCTACCCTCTGGTCACTGTCCCCCTGTTTCTCTATTTCAGTGTCTTTGGTTATATTTTGCTTGCTTGTCTGTTTTGTTGTTTAGCTTCCTGTTAAAGATGACATCATATAGTATTTGTCTTTCAACACCTGGCTTATTTCACTCAGCAAAATGCTTTCCAGTTCCAACCATGCTGTTGCAAAAGGTAGGAGCTCCTTCTTTATTCCTGCTGCATAGAATTCCATTGTGTATATGTACCATAGTTTTGTGATCCATTCATTTACTAATGGGCACCTAGGTTAATTCCAACTCTTGGCTACTGAAAATTGTGCTCCTATGAACATTGGTGTGCATATGTTCTTTGGGATTGGTGTTTTAGGTTTCTTAGGATATAATCCCACCAGTGGAATTACTGGGTCAAAAGGCAGGTCAATTTTTAGTTTTCTTAGAAAATTCCATACTGTTTTCCATAATGGCTGTTCCAGTATGCAATCCCACCATCAGTGGACTAGAGTCCCCTTTCCCCCACACCCTCTCCAACATATGTTCTTTATTGCTTTGTTTATGATAGCCATTATCACCGGTGTAAAGTGGTATTTCATTGTGGTTTTAATTTGCATCTCTTTGATAGCAAGCAATATTGAGCATCTTTTCATGTGTCTCTGGATCCACTGTATGTCCTCCTTGGAGAAGTGTCTGTTCAAGTCTTTTCCCCATTTTTTAATTGGGTTAGTTGTCTTCTTAGAGTGAAGTCCTGTGAGTTCTTCATATATTTTGGAGATTAAACCTTTGTCTGATGTATCATTGGCAAATATGTTTTCCCATACAGTTGGTTGCTTTTTATTTTAGTGCGGTTTTCTTTAGCCAGGAAAAAGGGTTTTATTTTATTTTTAAAAATATTTTATTTATTTTCAGAGAGAGGGGAAGGGAAAGACAGAGGGAGAGAAATATCAGTTTATGGTTGCCTTTCATGTGTCCCCCACTGGGAACTGGCCTGAAACCCAGGCATGTGCCCCAACAGTTAACCGAACCGTGATCTTGTGGTTCGCAGGCCTGCACTCAATCCACTGAGCTACACCAATGAGGGAAGAAGCTTTTTATTTTGATGAGATCCCATTTATCTATTCTTTTCTTTATATTCCTCGCTCTAGGGGACACATCACTAAAAATGTTGCTGCGTGATATATCTGATATTTTTCCTGCCAATATTCTCCTCTAGGACTTTAATGGTGTCACAGCTTATATTTAAGTCGTTTATCCACCTTGAATTTATTTTGGTGTATTGTGTAAGTTGGTGCTCAGGTTTCATTTTTTTGCATGTAGCTGTCCAGTTCTCCCAAAAACATTTGTTGAAGAGGTTATCTTTACCCCATTTCATGTTACTGCCCCTTTGTCGAATATTAATTGACTGTAGAGAGTTGGGTTTATTTCTGGGCTCTCTGTTCTATTCCTTTGGTCTATGTGCCGGTTTTTATGCCAGTACCAGGCTGTTTTGATTACAGTGGCCTTGTAATAC
Source organism: Sturnira hondurensis (assembly GCF_014824575.4). Taxonomy (NCBI): domain Eukaryota; kingdom Metazoa; phylum Chordata; class Mammalia; order Chiroptera; family Phyllostomidae; genus Sturnira; species Sturnira hondurensis. The sequence goes on from NW_028081875.1 coordinate 2,264,412, forward strand.
AGTTTCATATCAGGTATTGTGATCCCTCCTACTGTGTTCTTCTTTCTCAACACTGCAGCTGCTATTCAGGGTTGTTTATGGTTCAATATAAATTTTTGAAGTGATTGTTCTATGTCTGTGAAATATTTCATTGGTACTTTAATAGGTATTGCATTGAATCTGTAAATTGCTTTGGGTAGTATGGACATTTTGATGATGTTAATTCTGCCAATCCATGAACACGGTATATGTTTCTATTTGTTTTTGTCTTCCTTGATTTCTTTATTCAATGTTGTGTAGTTTTCTGCACACAGGTCTTTTACCTCCTTCGTTAGATTTATACCCAGATATTTTATTTTTGTTTTTGCTATATCGAATGGAATTTTTTCTTGATTTCTGCTTCTGTTGATTCATTGTTAGTATAAAAAATGCCTTTGATTTCTGGATATTAACTTTGTAACTCACTGTTTTGCCAAATTCATTTATTAGTTTGAGCAGTTTTTTGGTAGAGGCTATAGGGTTTTCCATGTACACTATCATGTTATCTGCAAACAATGACAGTTTTGTTTCCTCCTTCCCAATTTGGATGCCTTTTATTTCCTTCCCTTGCCTGATTGCTGAGGCTAAAACTTCCAATACTGTATTAAATAGAAGTGGTGAAAGTAGACAACCTTGTCTTGTTCCTGAATTTATTAAAAAGGATTGTATTTTTTGCCCACTGAATATGATGTTGGCTGTAGATCTTTCACATATGACCTTTATTATATTGAGGAATACTCCTTCTGTTCCCACCTTGCTGAGTGCCTTTATCATAAATGAGTGTTCTACCTTATCAAAAGCTTTTTCTGCATCTATTGATATGATCATTTGGTTTTTGTGTTTGCTTTTGTTTATGTAATGTATTACATTTACTGATTTGCAGATATTGAACCACACTTGCATCCCTGGGATGAATCCCACTCGGTCGTGGTGTATGATCTTTTTGATTTATTGTTGGATGCGATTTGCTAATATTTTGTTCAGGATTTTAGTGTCTATGTTCATCAGCAATATTGGCCTTAAGTTTTCTTACTTTGTTGTGTCTCTATCTGGTTTTGGAATTAAGATGATGCGGGCTTCATAAAACGAGTTGGGAAGTGTCTGATCATTTTGGATTACTTGGACTAGTCTGTGAAAATTAGGGGTTAGCTCTTCCTTAAAAGCTTTGTAGAATTCTCCTGTGAAACCATCTGGTCCAGAGCACTTTTGTGTGATGGGAGTTTTTTGATTATTGATTCAATTTAATCTGCTGTTATTGGTCAGCTAAGGCTTTCTACTTCTTCATTGAGTTTTGGAAGATTATATTTTTCTAGAAATGTGTCCATTTCATCTAGGTTTTCAAATTTTTTTGCATACAGCTCTGCATAGTAATTCCTTACAATCCCTTCTATTTCTGTGGTATGAGTTGTAATCTCTCCTCTTTCATTTCTGATTGTGTTTATTTGGTCCTCTCTCTTCTTTTCTTAATGAGCCTACTTAAAGCCTTGTCTATTGTGTTTATCTTTTCAAAAAATCAACTCCTGGATTCATTGATCCTTAGAAGTGTGCTTTTAGTCTCTATGTCATTTAATTCTGCTCTGATCTTGGTTATTTCCTTCCTTCTACTTCCTCTGGGTGGTCTTTGTTGTTGTTCTTCAAGTTCTTGCAGGTGTATGGTTGGGTTGTTTGTTTGAAACGTTTCTATCTTCTCTAGTTAAGCCTGTATTGCTATGAACTTACCTCTCAGGACTACTTTTGCCGTTTTCTATTAGTTTTGCATTGTTGTTAGTTCATTTTCATCTGTTTCCGGAAACTTTTTTATTTCTTCCCTAATTTCATTCTTGACTCATTCCTTGTTTAGTAGCATACCATTCAGTCTCCATGATTTTTGGTGTTTTGGGTTTTTTTCTGTGGGGTTGGTTTTAATTTGAGCCCCTTGTGGTCCCAGACAATGCTTGGTATGATTTCATTTTTTTTGAATTTGTTGAGGCTGGTTTTATGTCCTATCATGCGCTCTATCTTTGAAAATGTGCCATGTGCATTTGAAAAGAATGTGTATTTAGCTTCTTTGGGATGAAGGGCCCTATATATATATCAGTCAAGTGCATTTTATCTAGGGTGTTGTTTAATGCAGTTATATCTTTATTGATATTTTGTTTGGAAGATCTGTCCATTTTTTACCGGGGGCTGTTAAAATCCCCTACTATAATTGTGTTACTGTCAATATCTTTCTTCAGGTCCTCTAAGAATTTCCTTATATATTTGGGTGCTCCTATGTTGGGTGCATATATACTTACAATGTTAATGTCTTCTTGGTGGATTCTTCCCTTGAGTATTATGAAGTTACCTTTTGGTTCTCTCTTTATGGCCCTTTTTTTGAAGTCTGTTTTGTCTAACAATAGAATTGCTTCTATGGCTTTTTTTTCTTGTCTGTTTGCTTGGAAAATTTGTTTCCAGCCTTTCACTTTTAGTCTATTATGGTCTTTTGCCCTGAGGTGGGTCTCTTGTATGCAGCACATGTGTGGGCCATGCTTTCTTATCCATTCAGCTCTTCTATGTCTTTTGATTGGTGCATTTAATCCATTTACATTTAAGATTATTATTGATAGGTACTTATTCATTGTCATTTTTGTACCTGAGTTCCTCTCTGTCTCTCTCTTTTCCTTTCTTTCCTTAAAGCAGTCCTTTTAATATTTCTCGTAGAGCTGGTCTGGTATAGGCATATTCTTTTAGACTTCTTTTGTCTTGGAAACTCTTGATTTGGCCTTCTATCTTGATTGAGAGCCTTGCTGGGTAAAGTAGCCTTAGTTGTAGTCCTCTGTTTCTCATTGCTTGGAATATTTCTTGCCATTCTCTTCTTGCTTGAAATGTTTCCATTGAGAGTCAGTAGCCAACCTTATTGGGACACCCTTGTATGTTACTTCCTTTTACTCCCTTGCTACCTTTAAGATTCTCCCTTTGCTTTGGAATTTTCACATTTTAATTATAATGTGTCTTGAAGTGGGCCTTTTGGGGTTGCTTTTCATTGGGACTCTCTGTGATTCCTGGATTTGTGATACTTTTTCTCTCATCACATTAGGACAATTTTTCATCTTTTATCTCTCAAATAGGTTTTCTATTCCTTTTTCTTCTTCTTGTCCTTCTGGTACTCCTATTATTTGGGTATTGTTATGTTTCATATTCTCTTGCATTTATCTTAATTCTTGTTCATTCTTTCTGAGCCTCTTTTTCTTTTCTTGCTCTTTCTGAAAGATTCTTTCTACTGTGTCCTTCAACTCACTGATCCAATCTTTTGCCTCATCAATCCTGCTTTTCATTCCTTCTACTGTGTTCTTCAGTTCAGAAATTGTATTCTTCATTTCCTCTTGGCCTTTGCTGATTGTTTCTTTTTTTTTTATTTATTCATCTTTAGAGGGGAAGGGAAGGAGAGAGAAAGAGAAACATCAATGTATGGCTGCTTCTCATGAATCCCCTGCTGGGAACTGGCCCCTGCTGGGAATTGGCCTGCAACCCAGGCATGTGCCCTGACTGGGAATCGAACCGCGATCGTGTGGTTCACAGGCCCGTGCTCAATCCATTGAGGTACAGCAGGCAGGGCTGCTGATTGTTTCTATTTCCTTTTTCATGTTGATATAGCTTATGAAGTGTTCATTTTAGCTCCCCTGCAGTTTCTGGTAGCTTATTGTGAGCTCTTTGAATTTCCTGATAACCAGTGGTTTGAATTCAATATCCAATCATTGACTTGCCTCTCTTTCATCTAATATTCTTTCTCAGACTTCCACCTTTTCTTTTATTTGGGTATTGTTTCTTCATCTTCCTACTGTTTGTGAGCCTCTTCTTGTTAGCCTCAGCTTCTTAAATTGATCTCTTTTGACCTTCTGGGTTTATGGTGTGAACTCCTGTGGTAGAATACCTGTGAGATTCTGTGGTGCAGTCCTCTGAAGGTATCTTGATGTTCTCCACATCCACCTACTCCTTTCTTTGTGTGTGTGTGATTAGTTGGAGGGGGAGGCAAAATGGTTTATGACAGCAGGAGAGTACTTTATGATATTTACATTCACAGCCTGTAGAGAAGTGATAGAAGGTCTTTAGGCTATATATATCGTGTTAACCACAGTCTTCAACCCCCACTTGCCACTTTTAAGAAAGGATGGACCAAAGATAAGTCTCTTGTTGGGGAGGGAAGACTTGTGAGTTGGATCTAGAAAGCAGTGAGGTTGCAGGCGGTCAGATTTTGAGGTAAGGTGGGAGTAAATAATAGTAAATAAATGTAAGTGTGTGAGCAAGTAGAGTTAATCACTACAGTAACAGAATTAAGGAACCAGTAAAGTGGTCTAAGACCTGAGAAATGTGTTGTGAAGTATTTACAGTGGTATAGAAAGCAACAAACAAACAAACAAAAATTAGAACAAGAGCAGGAGAAGAGAGGAAAAAAGTGATTTGGGGGATGAAAGGAAGAAGGACTAAAACAGGAAAAAAGAAAGGAGAGAAACAAAGTATTGAAAGATAAAGAATAATAAAATTGAAAAAATATACTATTACTGGGAAGAAAAAGTAAAAACAAAAAACAAAAAAACCCTACACCCTCCCTTGTTGGTTTCAACCTGCCCAATTCAGTTTTTCTGGTTTCAGCAGGACCCCTCTTTGAGCTCGGTTGTAGGCACAGGTGCACACCTACGGGCCAGCCAGGGTACCAGACTGGGGTGTGGGCCCACCCACTGGACAGGCTGCCTGGGTCCCATGGTACCTGGTACTGGTCCTTCCCAGTCCTGGGTCTGGGTGAGAAGCAAGGCAAGCTGCCTTCATAGGAGAACACCTCAGTACACTTTCCAATAAAAACTTCTCCAGAAAGCCTGCCTCTCAGCCCAGCCCAATCTGCAACCTGACCAATTAGGATAATGCTCCTCCTAAATCTCCCAGGCTGGTGGGCTTTCGGGCTGGCGACCACAGAGATCGCAACTGAACATGGCCCCCTGTCCTTGCCACCCTGCCTGCAAACCTAGGCAGACAGGTCTCTGACACCCAGCCCCACCTAGATGGGGAGGGAAGGAGCCAGCTCTCTTCCAAGTACCCCACAGCATGCCCAAGTCTCCGCCAGGTGCCTGGCCCCTGGTGAGTCCTCCGCGGATCAGTTGGAGGATTAGTTGGAGGGGGAGGCAAAATGGTCACATCCTCCAAGTGATCACAGACACCCCAGATGCTGGCCACAGATGGAAGACTCTGGGCCCTGACTGCCATGGTAGCGGCAGCTCCGAGGCCGTTTCACGCCAGCCGATGGCTGCCAGCCTGGCCGCCTCCATCCTTACTCATGTCCCTGAGACCCCACTGAGCTATAGCTGTCTAGTCCATCACTATCTCTGGTCTCTTATTTTCATATATGCTGAGGAATTGTTGGTTGGGGAATTGATTGCGCTGTTCCTCAGTAGATCTGCCAGGATTTCCTCCCAGGGGTACGAGAACTGGAGACGCTCCATCCTACTCCACCACCATTTTCTTCCTAATTACTACTCTTAATTAAACTTGTAGAGAGATACTTAAATCTGTTTGAAATTCAACAACCATGATCTCTCTCCTAAGCATACTATATTTCTTGTTTTGGGTGGTATTTTATATGATACTATACTTTTAGGAAAACACAATCTGGAAAAAAGTGTGCTCATCTATGAAGCATTATGTAATAAAGGAAATCCTGGTAAACAGATAGTACTGGATGTTCTCATGAAAAGTGTGTCTATCCTCACTCCCTGTCTGAACTTATAGACACCATCCACCCCAAACTTTAGTGTTGAGGAAAAAACTATCCTGGAGCTTAATAATTGTGGTCATACAGCCAAGCTTAAAAATAAGAATAGGTTCAGAAATTTTTTCTTATGATTTTCTGAGTGTCTGACAAATCTTCCTCCTCTGACCATACCACAGCACTGCATGCAGCCCTTGCTAAGCACCATCAGCTACATTCATCTGTTCCCCAGTGATGAAATGCTTCAAACATGGTCAAAGAGATTAATATATATACAGACCACTTTTGAAATATCCCAGAAATCATTTGGGAACATGTGGCATTAAACAAATATAAATTTCAAATCCAGTCTTTTTTTCTCATGTGCCTTTTTCTTCCATACCTGGACTTATAATCACTCACACAGTAGTTATTGAGAGTGAGGACATAGAACTGGGTTTTAGCATATGTTAAAATTCTGAGCCACAGACAGAAATTCAGGGAGGGGCTGTTAATCTTAGTGAATACCATAAAAAGTGGGCCCCAGTAAAGACCTGTTCTTTTGATGGTCTCATTAAAACCAAGGGCCTGCATGGAAAGTTTTGAGGCCTGTGTTCTAGAAGTTTTGCCATGGAAGTAGGATAATATAAAATTTTCTGGTTTTCTTCCTTCCTCAGAAGATCCACATGTTTTGTGCTAATATCTGGTATTTCCTATACCTATTTTCCACTATTTCTCAAACAATAAGCTGTCCCATTTTCAGTGGAATTAACCTAAAGAAAATCCTTGAGAAGAAAGGGGTGGGGCAGAACCAATATATATAAAGTTGAGGATTTTCATGTCTGTCTCCACAAATATATTAAAGAAGTTTCACAGAGATTCACTGCTCTAAAAACACTATTTTAAAGGTATTTTAATTGTGGTTTTGAAGATACATGCTTTGTGTTTTGTAGAAGCAAAAGCTGTAAATAATAGATAAGTGATAGATGCCACTTCCAGTCTAAGCCTGAAAATTAGGTATTTATTACCTTAAGCTAAAAATTTCTTCTATTCAGAGTGAGGTCATATATGTTCTTCAGGAAACTTGTGAATATAGAGATGCACACACACAATATTTTTACCATAAAAGATGCCTACTTGTGCTGTGTTAAAAAATAAAACTTCACATAGTTTTTGCAAAACAATAATTTCTTAGACTATCACATGCTTTGAGCCTATTAAAGTAGAAAAATTTAATAAAATGAAGTCCCAATGTCCACAATTCAAATGTTAGACAAAATGTTATTTTCAGAGAAAAAAAAACAAAGATGCCATCTTCATCGTTTTCAAACCACAAATTATTTAAATAACCTATCCTTACTAGTATGGTTGCAATGCATACTAAGTTAAGAGTGTCAAGAGAAGAAATCAGTAGATCAGGATTCCATGTGGTCTCCAGATTATAAAATTGATAAGTAGAGCTTTCTCTGCTTGGGCCCTTAGATATTTCTAGTTTTTCTTTAAAGGGATAAGACTCAAGTAAAGAAGTTATTTTCCTTTTAGCGGTGATTCTTCCAATAACTGCTCAATTGTCCAGAACATACTTTTCTATCTACATTATAATTATACAAGGACTCAACAGGGAGAGCAACCAGAAACACAATCAATGAAAAGTTAAACAAAGTTCTCCAATTTCCCTAGAAAATAATTGTAACACAAGCTATTCCAAACCTAAATTAATCCACAAATGTTATCAAACTCAGGCCTACTGTCCAAATACTCACGTATGCCATATACTTATGCACAAATTATATAAAAAATTCTGCCCTAATCTCAAGTAACTAAGCAAAATGCTTTATTTACAAAGTAAGCTTTTTCATTGTGTAAGTATTCCACAGTTTTTTCATCCATTCCTTTACTGATGTGCACTTAGCTTGCTTACAGGACTTGGCTACTTTAAATTGTGTTGTTATAAACATAAGGGTGCATAGGTTCTGTTGAAATGGTGTTTCAGGATTCTGAGGGCATAATCTCAGCTGTGGAATTGCTGGGTCAAAAGGCAGTTCAATTTTGGCAGTTTAGTTTTCTGAGGAAATTCCAGACTGTTTTCCACAGTGGCTGCACCAGTCTGCATTCTTACCACAACCTCACCAGCACTTGCTTGTTGATTTGTTCATGATGGCAATGGGCACATGAACAAAGCGAAAGAGGGTAGGTTTGATGGTGGGAGATGGGGATAAGTGGGGTAGGTGGGCAAAGTTGAGGGAGAAATGGAGACAATAAAAAATTATTTTAAAAGTAGGCTTTTAAGCAACATCTTTTGAGGAAATTTTTTGGGTCTCCATAATCTCAGGCAGAAGTTTTTACCTAGAACGCTTGAACTGAAATGAGTCAACAAAGACCAGTAAGCACCATGGTGCTTTAGTGAATAGGATTTATTAAGTCTTTCTGTTTTTTTTTTTTCATTCAAAAAAGAACACCCAGGGTTTGAGACAATGTTGCAAATGCAGTTTTGAAAATCATTTACTAACAAATGTTTAACTAATAAATTTGAACAAGTATATTCCTCTATAGTTGTTATTTATCCTCTATAATTACATTAGTACTATTGGTTTTCTTCAACAAAGAAAATAAGAATTTGTAGAAGACTTGATCTTTACTCAAATATTCATACAGATTGTGTTATAGAAATAATCACTTAACTAAAAAATATATCAGTTGCTATGATAATTAGACGTATCTATTATGATCATCTAATATTTCTTTGCCTGAATCTAACCGCAGTGAACATGAAAGTTCTGAATAAAAGAAAAAGTATTATTTTTTATTTTAATTGTTTTTCAAGTACAGTTTTATGCCTTTTACACCCATTCCAGCCCACCCCCTCAGCCCTCCCCACCTCCCACCCATTTCCAGCGCCCCCCCCCCTTGTTATTATCCATGTATCCTTTATACTTGTTCCTGAAAACCCTTCACCCTTTTCCCCTGAAATTCCCTCACCTCTCTCCTCTGGTCACTGTCAGCCTATTCTCTATCTCGGTGTCTTTGGTTATATTTTGCTTGTTTCTTTCTTTTGTTGATTAGGTTCCTGGTAAAGGTGGGATCACAAGGCATTTGTCTTTTACTGACTGGCTAATTTTGCTTAGCATAATTCTTTCTAGTTCCATCAATGCTGTTGCAAAGGGTAGGAGCTCCTTCTTTCTGTCTGTTGCGTAGAATTCCATTATGTAAATGAACCATAGTTTTCTGATCCATTCATATATGGATGGGTACCTAGGTTGCTCCAGGACTTAGCTATTGTAAGTTGTTCTGCCATGAACATTGGGATGCATGGGTTCTTTTGTATTGGTGTTTCAGGGTTCTTAGGATATAATCCTAGCAGTGAAATTGTTGGGTCAAAAGGCAGATTTATCTTTAGTTTTCTGAGAAAATTCCATACTGTTTTCCAGTGGTTGTACCAGTCTGTAATTGCACCAACAGTTCACTAGGGCTCCCTTTTTCTCTACATCCTCTCCAATGCTTGTGGTTTGTTGCTTTGTTTATGATAGCCGTTCCGAATAGTGTGAAGTGATATCTCATTGTGGGTTTAATTTGCATCTCTCTGATAGCTGGTAATACTGAGCACTTTTTCATGTGTCTCTGGACCCTCAGTATGTCCTTTTTAGAGAAATGTCTGTTCAAGTCCTTCGTCCATTTTTTTTAAATTGGGTTGCTTGTCGCCTTAGACTGGAGTCATCTGAGTTCCTTTTGTATTTTGGAGATCAAACCTTTGTCTGAGGTATCATAGGCATATATGATTTCCCATATGGTTGGCTTTCTACATTTAATGTTGTTGTTTTTAATCATGAAAAAGATTTTTATTTTGATGACATCCCATTTGTTTATTCTTTCTTTTATGGCCCTTGCTCTAGGTGACATATCAGTAAAAATATTGCTGCATGAAATATCTGAGATTTTCCTGCCTATGTTATTCTCTAGGACTTTATGATGTCATGGCTTATATTTAAATCTTTTATTCATCTTTATTTTTGTGTATGGTGTAAGTTAGCAATAAAGTTTCTTCTTTTTTTTTTTTTTGCATGTAGCTGTCTAACACTCCCAACACCATTTGCTGAAGAGGTTATTTTACTTCAATTTATGCTGCTGCTCCCTTTGTTGAAAATTAATTGACCATAGAGACTTGGGTTTATTTCTTGGCTGTCTGTTCTTTTCCACTGGCCTATGTGTCTGTTTTATGGCAGTACTGGGCTGTTTTGATTACAATGATCTTGTAATACAGTTTGGTACCAGGGATTGTGATCCCTCCTAATTTACTCTTCTTTCTCAAAATTGTAGCAGATATTCAGGGTTGTTTATGGTCCCCTATATATTTTTGAAGTGTTTGTTCTATATCTATGAAATATGCCTGTGGTATTTTGCTAGGTATTGCATTGAATTTGTAAATTGTTTTGGATAGTATGGATATTTTGATAATGTTAAATTTTTTGATCCATGAACATGATATATTTTATTTGTTTGTGTCTTCCTTGATTTCTCTTTTCAGTCTTGTGTAGTTTTCTGAATATAGGTCTTTTACCTCCTTAGCTAGGTTTATTGTTAGGTATTTTATTTTTCTTTTTGCTATATTAAATGGTATGTTTTCCTGATTTCTCCTTCGGATGTTTTATTGTTGGTATATAAAATGCCTTTGAACAAAGATGGTGGACCCAAGGAGGAACAAATCAAGGCACATAATAATTACATTAGTCAAGATTAAAATGAAGGAGACAATTCTAGAAGCAGCAAGAGATAAGGGGACAGTCACCTACAAACAAGTTCCTGTCAGACTGCCAGTTGATTTCTCAAAAGAGACCTTTAGGCAAGAAGGGGCTGGAAAGAAATATTCCACCTCATGAATTCCAAAGACCTACATCCAAGATTGCTCTATCCAGCAAATCTTTCATTTAGAAACCAAAGGCAGATAAAATGCTTCTCACATAAGGTCAAGTTCAAGGAGTTCATCATCACTAAGCCCTTATTATATGAAACGTTAAAAAGACTTACCTAAAAAAAGAAGATGAAAAATATACAGTGAAAAGATGGCAAACTCACAGTTATTAACAATCACATCTAAAACAAAAGCAAACTAAGTGGACAGCTAGATTGGGAGCAGAGCCATAGAAATGGAGATAGCATGGAGAGTTGGCAACAGGGGAGTGGGAGGAAGAGTGGGGGAGGAGGTACAGAGAACAAGTAGCGTAGATGGTGGGGAGAAAATAGACAGTGGGGTGGCAATAGTAGTGTGGGAAATGTAGCAGCTAAAGAACTTATGACACATGGACATGAACAAAAGAGGGGAATGTGGGCTGGGGGGTTGTGCAGGGTGGAAGGGAATGAAGAGGGAGAAATGGGACAACTGTAGTCATGGAATCAATAACATTAAAACATGTTAAACAAAACATTAAAAACATATCAAACAAAACATATTTAAAAATGGAAAATAAAATGCCTTTGATTTTTTAATATTGACTTTATGTCCCGCTGTTTTGCAAAATTCATTTTTTAGGTGGAGCACTTTTAGGTTGGAGTCTACAGGATTTTCCATGTACACTATCATGTCATCTGCAAACAATGACAGTTTTGTTGCCTTCTTTTCAATTTGGATGCCTTTCATTTCCTTTTCTTATCTGATTGCTGTTGCTACAACTTCCAATGCTGTGTTAAATAGAAGTGTGAAAGTGGACAACCCTGTCTTTTTGATGATCTTGGTGGGAAAGATTTCAGTTTTTGCCCATTGAGTATGACATTGGGTGTAGGTGTCTCATATATGGCCTTTATTATGTTGAGGAATGCTCCCTCTATTTCCACTTTGATGGGTGTTTTTATTATTAATGGGTGCAGTACCTTATCAAATGATTTTTCTCTCTACTATGCATAAGATCTTGTGATTTTGCCTTTGCTTTTGTTTCTTTGATGTATTACATTTAGATTTGCAAATATTGTACCATCCTTGCATCCCTGGGATGAATCCCACCTGGTTATAGTATACAATTTTTTTTATGTATTGTTGGATGCAGTTTGCCAATATTTTGTTGAAGATTTTAGCATTTATGTTCATCACCTATATTGGCTAGAAGTTTCCTTTCTTAGGTGTGTCTTTATCTGCTTTGGGGATGAGAATGATGCTGGCTTCATGAAAGATTTGGAGTCTCCCATAAGTTTGGAATTTTTGGAATAGTCTGTGAAGGATAGGGGTTAGCTCTCTCTTAAATGATTTGTGGAATTCTCCTGTGAAACCATCTTGTCCAGGACATTTGTGCATTGGGAGTTTTCTGATTAGTGCTTCAATTTTATCTGCTGTTATTGGTCTGTTCAGGCTTTCTACATTGAGTTTTCAAAACTTATATTTTCCTAGAAATTTGTGCATTTCACCTAGGTTTTCCAATTTCTTTGTACACAGTTCTTCAGAGTTATTTCTTACAATCCTTTGTGTTTCTCTAGAATCAGTCATCATTTCTCCTCTTTCATTTCTAATTGTGTTTATGTGGGTTCTCTCTCTTTTTTTCCTTGATGAACCTGCTTAAAGGCTTGTTGAATTTCTTTAGTTTTTCAAAGAACCAGCTTGTTGATTCATTTATCCTTAAAATGTTCTCTTTAGTTTCTATGTCATTTAATTCTGCTCTGATCTTCATTATTTCCATTCTTCTATTTGCTCTGGGCTGTCTTTGTTGTTGTTTCTTGAGTTCTTGTAGGCCTGGGTAATGTGTGTTTGAAATGTTTCTGTCTTTAATGTAGTCCTGTACCACTATCACCTTCTCTCTCAGGACTGCCTTCACTGTGTCCAATAAGAATTGGGTTGTTGTGAGTTCATTTTTGTTTCTTTCCAGAAACTTATTGATATCTTTCCTAATCTCATTCTTGACCCATTCATTCTTTAATAGCATAGTATTCAATCTCCATGATTTTGAGTGTTTGGGGTCTTTTTTTGTTTGGGCTGGTTTCTAATTACAGTCTCTTGGGGTGTGAGAAAATATTTGATATTATTTCATGATTATTGAATTTGCTCAGGCTTATTTTCTGTCCTAGCATGTGGTTATCTTTGGAAATTTCCATGTGCATTTGAAACAACTGCGTATTTTGCTTTTGGGGGATGAAAGACTCTCTCTCTGTCTCTCTGTCTCTCTGTCTCTCTGTCTCTCTGTCTCTCTCTCTCTCTCTCTCTCTCTACATATATATGTATATATCAAAATGCACATGATATATATATATATCAATTAATTCCATTTCATCTAGGGCATTTTTCAATGTCATAATATCTTCGTTGATATTTTGTTTGGAAGTTCTGTCCATTTTTTACAGTGGGGTGTTAAAATATTCTATTATAATTGTGTTGCTGTCAATATCTTTCCTGAAGTCCTCCAGGATTTTCTTTATATATTTGGGTGCTCCTATGTTGGGTGCATATATATTTACAATGTGTATGTCTTCTTGGTGAATTCTTCCCTTGAGAATTATGAAGAAACCTTCTCAATCTCTCTCTATGGTCCTTTTTTTGAAGTCTAATTGTCTGATATCAGTATTGCTACCCTGGCTTTTTTTCCTATCTATTGGCTTGGAAAATTTGTTTCCAACCCTTCACTTTCAGTCTGTGTAGGTCTTTTGTCCTGAGGTAGGTCTCTTGTAGGATTCCATATGTTTATGTGTGGGTCATGCTGTCTTATCCATTCAGCTATTCTATGTCTTTTGATTGGAGCATTTAATCCTTTTACATTGAAGGTTATTATTGATAGGTACTTTCATTGCCATTTTCATGCCTATTTTCCTCTCTCTCTCTTTTCTTTCTCATATTTGAAGCAGCCCCTCTAGCACCTCTTGCGGAGGTGGTTTGGTGGAAGTGTATTCTTTTAAACTTCTTTTGTTTGGGAAGCTTTTTATCTAGCCTTCTATCTTGACCGAGAGGCTTGCTGGGTAAGTAGCCTTGGTTTCAGGCCTCTGGTCCTCACTACTTGGAATATTCTTGCCATTCTCTTTTGGCTTGGAATGTTTCCATTAAGAAGTCAGCTGCTAACCTTGCCAGGGCTCCCTTGTACATTACTTCCTGTGTCTCCCTTGGTGTCATTAAGGTTCTCTTTTTGTTTTGGAATTTTGCCATTTTAAATCTGATGTGTCTTGAAGTGGGCCTCTCTGGGTTCATCTTGATTGGGACTCTATGTTTTTTTGGATTTGTGTGACTTTTTCTCCCATCAAATTAGGGAAGTTTTCCATTATTATTTTTTCAAACAGATTTTATCTTTTTTGCTTTTCTTCTTCTCCTCTGGTGTCCATATTATATGGATATTATTACATTTTGTGTTGTCCTGCATTTCCCTTAATCCCTCTTCTTTTTTTCTGAGCCTCTTTTCCTTTTCTTGCTCTCTCTGGGTGTTTTTTTTAACCTGGTTTTTCAGCTCACTGATCTGATTCTCTGCTTCATGAAGCCTGCTTTTGACTCCTTCTACCATGATCTTCAGTTCAGAAATTGTATTAATTTCCTTTTTGCCCTTGCTGATAGTTTCTATTTCTTTTTTCAGGTTGATGTACTTTGCACTGAATTCATTGTAGTTTTCTTGTAGCTTTTGGTAATTCTTTGGTAATTCTCATTGAGCTTCCTGGTAACCATTGCTTTGAATTCAATAGCTGATAGTTGACTTGTCTCTATTTCATTTAGCATTATTTCTGAGGCTTCCTTGTTCCCTTTCATTAGGGGATTGTTTCTTTTTTTCCCAATTTTTTTTATGAGACTTTTCTTGTTAGCCTCTGCTTCTTAAATTTTTCTGTATTACTCCATGAGTTTGTGGTGTAAACTTCTATCGTAGAAGACCTATGAGATTCAGTGGTGCAGTTTCCTTGGTCTCCTGAGTTCACTGGTCTTGGACTATCATTTATGCGTGCTCTCGGTATGTCTTTGGGTCTTGATTGTTGGGTCTGCCTTTGGTCGGTCCTTGCCTCCAGGTGGTTAACTGAGGATTACTTCATACAGCACATCTTGGATTATTTTTGCATGTGTGTGGAGGTTTTTGAAGTTGGTTCTTCCATGTGTTCAAGGATTTGAGGCGTCTCTCTTGCTCTTGTCTGGTTGTTTGTTGTGGGTAATTTCTCTGCTTTTTAGTTGTATTTCCAGGTTGTTCCTGTATTGAGGTTAGTGTTGCTTCCGCTTCTTCCTTCACCTTCTTTAACTGCTATCTGTTGGTGGTTCATTTATTGGTCGGTTTCCTCTTCCAGCAGGTGTACTAGTGTTCACTGCTCCCACTCTGCAAGTTCTCTGGTGTAACAAATTGAAAATTTTCTCACTGTCTCTTATTGTGATGACCCCTGTTTGGGTCTAATTCTAGTTTTTTCTCCAGTCCAGGTATTATTGTCTCACTTGTGGGAAAAGAAGGGAAAAGAGAGAAGGAAGGAAGGAAAGAAGAAGAAAAAGAAAAAAAGGAGAAGGAGAGAGAAGAAAATGGGGTATTTAAAATAAAAGAAGGAAGGAAGAAGGAATAAAGAAGGAAACAAAGAAAGAATAAAAGAAAAGAAAGGAAGAAGGTTTTTTGTTGTTTTTTTTTTGTAAAGTCTTCTGCTGGCTTTAAATCAGTTAGGCCAGTTTTGCTGTTCTTTCCGTCTGCATCAGGAGAGGAGGGATTAGTTTCACTTTTCTCCCTCCCTGCGGTGCACTGTTCACTGTTGCCCAGCCTCCAGCCCAGCTCCTCAGTGTCTTTCTGTGCCCAGCCTAAACCTTTTGTCCACCAGTTGTGCTGTCCTTGAGGTGCACAAATTAGGGGCAACTCACACACCACATTCTTGCTCTCTGCTCTTTTAGATGGTAGGGACTCCTAGCGCCCCCTTAGGGTAGTTCAGCCCCCACTGAATCAAGTTGTTCTGTGGACTGAAGTTCCCCTTTGTGGGGCTTTTCTGCCTTCCTCCTAGAGATCCAGTTGGCTCTGTTGGGCTCTGGGTGCAGGGGTCAGGTGTGAGGCCCTTCATCCCTGGTGTCTCCAGTGTGAGTGTGCAGGACAAAGGAGAAGGTGGGCACCATTCCCGGTGTTTCTGGAATGTACTCGGACAGGCCCCACTGGGCCAGACCAGGTATGCCTTGTTTCTGGTGCTTCAGGCATGGGCAGGGGCAGGCCACCCTCAGTAGTGGATCAGGTGTGCACCTACCTGAAACTAGAGAGGTAGGGGCACAGGTGGACGGCTGCTGCAGCGAATTCCCCAAACAGCAATGGAAGGCCTCTTTTTTCTCTTTTTTATTTTGGAAAAATTTCTCTTATTTAAGCTCCCTCAGTCCAAAGCACCTGGCCTCTCACACAGCCCAGCTTGGGTCTTTCCCAAGAGTCTCGAGCAGACTTGGAGGGCACCAGGCCTGGGACTACATCTTCCCTGGTACCTGCACTGTTCCCAAGGAACTTATTGTCCTTAAGCACTCTCTTTACTGTCTGATTTTTCTATGCCTTCTATAATTTTTGGTCTCTAGTCTTCATATATTCTGGAATGCCATTGGCTGTTGATCTGTTCTTCAGAAGATTGTTTAGGTGTTTCACCTGTGTGCTGGGGCAAGTGGACTCTACTTATACCTACCTCACTGCCATCTTCTCTAAAGTATTAATTATTGTCTTTTGTTTAAAATAAGAAAACACCATTTTCTTCCCATCTTGCAAAAAATAAATTTATTGTAGATATCTTAGAAAATGTATAATTATCAAATACCTATTAATATTACTCAAATTTCCATTAAAATACAGGTACTGTTAAAAATTTAACAGAAAATTTGGAAGATGGCAATGGAATAGGAGGGTGCATATTCCACTTCCCCCTACATATGGGAGAAAAACCTGGCCGATCTATGGAGGAACAGAGCAAACAGCCAACAGTACCTCAGCATATATATGAAAATAAGAGACCAGGAATTATAGGGTACACTGAAAAAAAAAAACAGACAGTAAGGAGACTGCTGCAGGACAATAAGGTCCCAAAGATGAGCGCAGGGATGGGGTGGATGCAGCCTTGGCCTCGTGCCTGGTGCCTGGCACTGGATCTACCACAGACTTTTTGGGAGCAGCGGAACTGCCACAGAGTCCTTGGGAGAGAGCTGGGTCAGCTGCTCCCTCTCTCCCCAGCCAAGCAGGGTTTGAGCAGCACCTGGAGAGACCTGGTTGCTTGAAGTTGCATAGAGGAGTATAAGGACAAAGAATGAATCACACAAAGGCCATGATCACCTGAGGAGTCTTTGGTTGCCTGCCGGCTTGGGAGAGTTGGGCTCTCCATGTTGGGGTCACCATGTTGGGCTCTGATACAGATAATCATGGTCTGGCTGGAGCATTAGCCTGTCCTGAGCAGCAGGCTTGAATAGGAGGAATTTCTTGAAAAGTAAAACTGTTTGGAGAATTCTCCTGTGACAGCTGCTCAACCTACTCCCTACACCACCAGGCAAAAGGCCCTGCATTCCTCCATAGCACTGGGAAGAACTTTGGGCCAAACCCTTGGGACAGAGGCAGCCTGGCCAGGTACGTACCCCCGAACCCCAGCCCACAGCAATGACCCCCGGGAAAGAGTGCTCTAAAGAAGATCTGGATACCCTGAGTGGGGCTCTGGGGAGAGCTGCCAGACTACCTCTTGGGAGAGTGCTCATAAGACAGGCTGAGTTCACATCTGAAAGGGAGAAAGGCCATACCAATCACCCCTCAGACTGCTGCAGCCAGTGAAACTAGAAAAAGCCGTTTGGCCAGTTTGAAACCAACAAGACGTGGTTTTTGCTTTATCTTTCAATACCTTTTTCCTCTCTTTCCTTCTTCCTTGTTTTATTCCTTCTTCCTTTCTTCGCCAACTTATATCTTCTTTCTCCCTTCTCCTGACTTTTCTTTCTTTTTTTTTTTTTACCCAAAAGTGACACAAAAAACTTGCAACTGTGAAAGGACCAGAGTTGGTCCCAAAGAGAGGTCATTCCAGCAATAGAGACAGTGAGATAAATTTCACTTTGCTATTGCAGAGAAACTAAAAGTCACTGCATATTTGTATTATTATTTTTCATTGTTCTTACATCTTTTCTTTTAACAGTATTTTTATATTTCTCTTTTTTCTCCATAGTCTTCTTTGCTTGGCTGGTAATACTGTATGATTTGACAGGTTTCCCATGTTCTCTCTTCCACAGTGTATTGCTAATTTACTATCCTTCATGTCACTTGTGTTCCTTTAGCACACTACTCAAACTTGTATACCTCCTATTCATGTTATCAAGATCACATGCACTCTGTCAGATGATTGTTGCTCTAATATTATTGTAAATAATAGCTGATCCATACAACTGTAAATACTTCACAACACACCTTCTGGAACTTAGCCCACATCATTGTTTCCTGAACTCTATTACTTAGTGTTTAACTCTATTCTCTCTCACATTACACCTATTTACTATCTTTTACTCTTACCTTATCTCAGAATCTGACCTCAACAAAACCTCACTACTTTCTAGATCCAACTCACAATCTTTACCTCCCCAACAAGTGTCATCTTCTTTCCATCCTCTCTTAAAAATGGCTAGTTGGATTGAAGATTACAGTTAACACTATACATAACAAAAGGATCTCCTATCTCTTCTCTACTTGCTGCTACTATAAATATCATAGAATGCTCTCCTGTTGTCATAAGCCATTTTGCCTTCCCTTCCAACTCATCATGAAAGAAGAATAGGTGGAAGCAGTGAACACCATGATACCCACTGAAAAAGAAAAACCAAAAACATAGGAACCATCAACAGATAACAATAAAAGAAGGTGAAGGAGGGAATAGAAACCACACAAACCTCCATCCAAAACCTATCTGGAAATACAACTAAATAGTGGAGAAACTACCTAGTAAAATTAATAGAACAACAGCAGAAGAGAATCTTCAAAACCTAGTACACGTGAAGAAATAACTTCAACACAACCTGCTTCAACAGCGCAACAAATTACAACAGATAGTGGACAGAGGGACCAAGAGTTCACCAGATGGTGGGAAGGACCTGCAAAAGAAAGACCAAAAAAATCCATAACCAAAGACAAACTCAGAGACAAGATAAAGGACAGCATAAGACCAGTGAGCTTGGGAGATCAAGGAGACCACACTACTGAATCTCACAGGTATTATACCACAGAAGTTCACACCATAGACCCTGGGGGCCAGAAAAAATCAATTTAAGAAGCTGAAGCTACCAAAAAAGTCTCAAAAACAATGGGAAGATGAAGAAACAACCCCCAAACAAAAAGAAAAGAAGAAGCCTCAGAAAGAATGCTAGATAAAATAGAGGCAAGTCAGTTACCAGATATTGAATTCAAAACAGTGGTTATCAGGAAATTTAATGAGCTCACAATGAGCTACCAGAAACTACAGGGTAAATACAACAAACTCACTGCAAACAATATCAACATGAAACAGCAAATAGAAACTATCAACAAGGGCCAAGAGGAAATGAACAATACAATTTCTGAACTGAAGAACACAGTGGAAAATATCAAAAGCAGGATTGATGAAGCAGTGCATTGGATCATCAAGTTAAAGGACAAAGTAAAAAAAAAAAAAAACCTCCCAGAAAAAGCAAGAAAAAGAAAAGAGGCTCAGAAAAAAAATTGAAGAGAGATTAAGAGAAATGCAAGACAATATAAAGTGTAATAATATCCAAATGATAAGGATAACAGAAGGAGAAGAAGAACAGCAAGAGATAGAAAACTTATTTCAAAAAGAAATGATGAAAAACTTTCTTAGTTTGATGAAAGAAAAAGCCACACAAATCCAGGAGAAACATTGAGTCTCAGTCAAGAGGTACCCAAGGAGGCCCACTTCAAGACACATCATCATTAAAATGGCAGAATTCCAAGACAAAGAGAGAATCTTAAAGGCAACAAAAGAGGAACAGGAGGTAATATACAATGGAGCTCCAATAAGGTTAGCTGCTTATGTCTCAATGGAAAGGCTCCAAGCAAGAAGAGAAAGGTAAGAAATATTCCAAGTAATGAGAACCAGAGGCCTGCAACCAAGGCTACTCTACCAGAAAGGCTCTCAACCAATGTAGAGGGCCAAATGAAGAGCTTCCAAGACAAAAAAAATGTCTAAAACAATATACCTCCACCAAACCAGCTCTGTGAGAAATGATAGATACTGCTCTAAGAAAAGGAAAAGAAGAGAGAGACAAAGAGAAACACAGTTAGAAAAATGGCAATGAATAAGTACCTATTAATAATAACCTTAAATGTAAATGAATTAAATGTTCCAGTCAAAACACATAGGGTAACTGAATACATAATAAAACATGACCCACACATATGCTGCTCACAAGAGACCCACCTCAAGACAAAAGACCTACACATACAGAAAGGGGAACATTGGAAAAAATATCCCAAGGGAAAAAAAACAGATGTAGCAATATGTATATCTAAAAATATAGACTTCAAAACAAAAGCCATAAAAAGAGACCCAGAAGGATACTTCACAGTACTCAAGGGAAATATCCATCACAAAGATAATAAACATATATTCACACAACATAAGAGCACCAAATATATAAGGAAAATCTTAGAGGGCTTTGAGAAAGATATAGACAGCAACACACATATCCTATGGGATTTTAACAACCCACTGTCAAAAATAGATAAATATTCCAAACAAAATATCAACAGATATTGCAGCATTGAACAATATCCTAGATCAAATGGACTTAATTCATTATATGTATATGTGTGTGTGTTTGTGTAATATTTCACCCCAAAGAAGAAAAAAACATATTTTGTAAAAATGCACATGGAGCATTTTCAAAGATAGACCACAAGATAAAACACAAAATAAGCCTCAACAAATTTAATAAAATTAAAATCATATGAAGCATTTTCTCTGGCCACAAGGGACTGAAACTAAAAACCAACCTGAAGGAACAAATATCAAAGACAATCATATCCATGGAGATTGAATAGCATGCCATTAAACAATGAATTGGTTAAGAATGAGATCAAAGACAAAATAAAATTTCATGGAAACAAATAAAAAGGAATTCACAACAGTCCAATATTATGGAACACAGGGAAGGCAGTACTGAGAGAGATGTTGATAGCGATGGAGGCTGACCTAAAACAGATGAAACCATTTCAAATAAACAACCTAACACTACATCGACAAAAACTGGAGAAACAACAATAAACAAAGCTGAGAGCGAGTAAAAAGAAAGAAAGAAAAAAAAAAACAAGATCAGAGCAGAATCAAGTGCATAGAATAAAAGAACAATTTTAAACACCAATAAATCCAGGAACTGGTTCTTTGAAAAGAAAAACAAAATCAACAACCCATCAAGCAGACACATAAAGAAAAAAGTGAGAGAACACAAAAAAGAAACAAAATAAAAATGAAACAGGAGAGATTGCAACAGATACCATAGAAATACAAAGAAGAAGAATTATGAAGAACTATATTCCAAGAAATTTGAAAACCTAGGTGAAACGGGCAAATTTCTGGGAATGTATAAACTTCCAAAGCTGAATGAATGAAGAAGAAAACCTGAACAGACCAATAACAGGTGATAAAATAGAAGCAGTAGTAAAAAACCTTCCAGCACAAAAAGCTCTGGATCAGACAGTTTCAAAGGACAGTTTAACAAAACATTTAAGGTAGAACTAACCCTGATACTTCTCAGACTATTCCAAAATTTTCAAGAAGAGCGAAGATTTCCAAATCTTTTTGTGAGGCCAGCATTATCCCAATCCCCAAACCAAAAAAAGGCATAAAGAAAGAATATTACAGTATATCTGATGGTCCTGGCTGGTGTAGCTCAGTGGATTGAGCTCGGGCCTGCGAACCACATGATCGCAGTTCGATTCCCAGTCGGGGCACATGCCTGGGTTGCGGGCCAGTTCCCAGCAGGGGACACACAAGAGGCAACCATACATTGATGTTTCTCTCACTTTCTCCTTCCCTTCCCCTCTAAAGATAAGTAAATAAATAAATATTTTTAAAAAATATTTCTGATGAATATAGATAACAAAATCCTAAATAAAATACTGGGAAACAGCATCCAGCATTGAGCCAAAAAGGTCATACACCATAGCCAAGTGACATTCATCCCAAAGAAGCAAAAATGGTAAAATATCGCAAATCAACAAACATCATACATCACAAGAATAAAAGGAAAAAACAAAAATTACATGATCATACCAATAGATGGAGAAAAGCATTTGATAAGATACAGCACTCATTTTTTATAAAAAAAAAAACCTCTCAGCAAAGTGGGAGTAGAGGAAACATACCTCAAGAAAATAGAATCCATATAGAGAATACCTACATCCAACATCCTACTCAATGAACAAAATATAGATTTATTTTTACTAAGATCAGTAACAAGACAAGAATGTAGACTTTGACCACTTGTGTTCAACATGATATTGGAAGTCCTACCCACAGCAACCAGACATTAAGAAAAAATAAAAGATGTATAAATTGGAAAAGAGGAAGTAAAACTGTCATTGTTTACAGATGACATGATAATGTACATAGAAAACCCTGTAGGGTCACAACAATATAAAGGTCACAACAATAAAAAACTCTGGTACTGGAATAAGACCAGACACATAGATCAATGGAAGAGAAGAGAGGTCCCAGAAATAAATCCAAGTCTCTATGATCAATTAATATTTGACTTAGGGGGCAAAAGCATAAAATAGAATAAAAATAGCTTATTCAACAAATGGTGTTAGGACATCTGGACAGTTACATGCAAACAAATGAAACTCGACCATCAACTTACACCATACACAAAAATAAACTGAAGATGGATAAAAGGCTCAAATATAAGTAATGACGCCATAGAAGTTCTAGAGGAGAACATAAGCAGGAAAATCTCAGATATCTTATGCAGCAATATTTTCTCCAATATATCTCTTACAGCAATAAAAATAAAGGAAAGAATAAATAAATGGGACTTCATCAAATTAAAAAAGCTTCTGCATGGCTAAAGAAACCATTAGCAAAATTAAAAGGAAACCAACAGTTTGGGAAAAATATATTTTCCAATGGTATCTTGGAAAGGTCTTGGTCTCCAAACTATATAACAAACTCATATTGTTAGACTCCACAGCAGGAAGACAAACAAGCTGATTAAAAAATGTATAATGGCCTGAGCAGACTCCTTTCCAAGGAGGACATAGACAGGGCCCAGAGACATATCAAAAGATTCTCAGCATCACTGGACACCAGAGAGATGCAAATTAAAACCACAATGAGATACTACTTCACACCAGTGAAAATGGGCATCACAAAAAATATCAATAAACAAGTTTTGGAGGTGATATGGAGAAAAGGAAACCCTAATGCACTGTTAGTGGGAATGCAGACTGATATAGCCACTGTGGAAAACAGTGTGGAATTTCCTAAAAAAAATGGAACTGCCTTTTTACCCAATAATTCCACTACTAGGATTGTATCCTAAGTATCAGGAATCAGGAATCCAAAAGAACCCATGCACCCCAATGTTCATAGCAGTACTATTTACAACAGACAACTGCTGGAAACAGCATAGGTGTCCATCCATAAATTAGTGGATCAAAAAACTGTGGTACCTTCACACAATGAAATACTATGCAGCAGAATAAAGAAGGTGCTTCTACCCTTCACAACAGCATGGATGGAACTGGAGAATATTATGCTAAATGGAGTAATCTAGGTGATGAAAGACAAATACCGTATGATCTCACCTACAAGTGGAACCTAGTCAACAACAACAACAACAAAAAAAAACAAGCAAGCAAAATAAACTAGAGACATTGAAATTAAGAGAATATGTTTATTTTACTCACAGAAAAAGCCAAAGGTGGGTAGGATTGAGAGTGGGAGATAGGGGAATGTGGTAGTTGGAAAATAGAGACAATCGTAGTCAAACATTAAAAAATGATTAATGAAAAAGAACAAGGGAGTAGGTGAAACACAAGAAGAAAGAAAAAATGGCAATGAAGAAGTATGCATCAATAGTAATTTTAAGTGTAAATGAATTGAATGTTCCAGTCAAAAGACTTTGGGTAGGTGAGTGACATACATATGAGGCCCATCTCATGTGCACAGAAAACATGACCTGCATATGTGCTATGTATATGAGGCCCACCTCATAACCAGACTTGTACACTGACTGAAAGGAAAGTGATAGAAAAAAATATTCTAATAAAATAGACTTGAAGGAAAGCTGAAGGGAAATACTTATATAAGGCAAAATAGATTAAAAAACAATACATATTTTAAAAGACAAAGAAGGACACTACAAAATACATAATAGAACAATTCATCAAGAAGATATAACCATTGTAAATATATATGCACCCAACATCTGTGCACCCAAATGTATAAGGAATTTCTTGGAGGACTTCAAGAAAGATATCAACAGCAACACACTCATAGTAGGATATTTTAATACCCCGTTGTCAACTAGGGTAAATGTTCTAAGCAAAGAATCAAAAAGGATATTGTGACATTGAGCTGCAGTCATATTAATGGACTTCATTGATATATACAGAACCTTTCATCGCACAGAAGCAAAATATATGCTATTTTCAAATGTACATGGAACATTTTCAAAGAAATCACATGGTAGGTCACAAAACAACCTCAGCAAACTTAAGAAAACTAAAATTATGTGAAGCAACTTCTCAGAGCACAATGGCTTGAAACTACCAACCAACATCTAGGAAAATAACTCAAAACACTCAAATCATGAAGACTAAATGACATACTATTAAATAATGAATGGGTTAAAAATGAGATCAAGGAAGAAATCAAAGTTTCTGGGAATAAATGAAAATGAACAAACAGCAGCTCTAAACCTATGGAACACAGCAAAGGCAGTACTTACATTGAAATGCAAAGTAACAGTGGTCTACATAAAAAAGATAAAATAATTTCGAATAAATAACCTAACCCTGTATCCACAAGAATTTGGAACTATGACAAAAAAGCCCAAAGTAAGTGCAAGGAAATAATCAAGAATGGCACAGACTTAAATGACATAGAGACTAAAAGAACAATTCAAACTATCAATAAATCTAGGAAGTGGTTCTTTGAAAGATGAACAAAATCAACAAGCGTTTAACCATACTCATCAAAAAAAAGAGAGAAAGAGAGAGAGGACTCAAATAAATAAAATCAGAAATAAAAAAGACAAAATTACAATGAATACCAAAGAAATAAAAAATATTGTAAGAAATTACTAGGAATAACTAAAAGCCAAAAATATTGACAATCTGGAAGAAATGAGCAAGTTTCTAGAAGCATAGTGTGACAAAAAAGGATCAAGAAGAAGCAGAAAGAGAGAATGGGGAAGATGGCGGCAGAGTAGGACATAGAGGATTCTTCTTCTCCTCACACATGGGAGAAAAACCTGGCCAATCTGCGGAGGAACACAGCAAATAGTCAACAGTGCCCCAGCATATAGGAAAATACGAGTCTATAAATTGTAGTGGACACTGAAAGACCAGACTGTGAGGAGACTACTGCAAGTCAATAAGGTCAGAGGGACCAGCTCAGAGGCCACAGGCTGAAGCTGCCACCTCCACCAGGCCAGGCACAAGGGGCCCTGAGCTGGGTCCACTACAACTCTTTGGGAGCCAAGGGCTGGCAGCGAGGTCCTTGGGAGAGAGCAGGGTAATCAGCTTCCTCCCTACTCGGCCTGGTGCAGTTTGAAAAATACCAGGAAAGGCCTATTTGCTTGAAGTGTCAGAGGGAAGAATGGGTACCAGGAAGCAAATAAGGGGGCCTTGATAACTCATGGAATCTGTGGTCACCTGCTTGGGAGAATTGAGAGTCACCCTTTCATTCCCCCATAGCACTGGGAAAGATTCTAGAACAAGCCTTCGGGACAAGAGAAGCCTGGCCAGGGGCATGCACCCGCACCCCAGCCCACGGCGGTGACTCCTGAGAAAAGAGTGCTCTGAAAAGAACCTGCATTCTCTAGGTGGGACACTGGGGAGAGGCACTGGTCTGAATCTTGGGAGAGTGCTCCTGAGACTGGCTGAGTACACCTAGAGGAAGAAAGGCCACACCAATTATCCATCAGCCTGCTGTAGCCAGTGAGACCCAGGAAAGCAGGTTTGGCCACCTAAAAACCAACAAGAGGTGCTTTTTTTTAAGTAATCTTTTATTTTTTTAACTTTATTATTGTTTTATCTTTCAATACTTTTTCCTCTCTTTCCCAATTTCTTGTTTTATTTGTTCTTCCTTTCTTTCCAAACATCACTTTTTGCTCTCTTCTGCTGCCTTTTTTTTTCCCCCAGACAAGTAAGACAAAAACACAAACTGGGAAAAGACTGGAGTTAGACCCAAAGAGGGGGCATCCCAATGATAAAGACAGAGACAAATTTCACTTTGCTGTAGCAGAGAAACTACAAGTTACTGCATATTTGTATTATTATTATTTCATTATTTTCCATTATTCTTAAATCTTTTATTTTAACACTATCTTTGTATTCCTCCTCTTTCTGTGTAGTCTTCTTTGCCTTGGCTGGACATATTGTATCGTTAGACAGGTTTCCCCTGTCCCATCATTCATAGTCTATTGCTAATTTCCTGTCCTTTACTTCAAATGTGCTCCATAAACACACTATTGAAGGTCCAATTCTCCCTATACTTGGTATCTCACAGATTTTGTCATATGATTGTTGCTCTAATATTTGTGTAAATAATAGCTATCTGTGCTATTGTAAATACTACACAATACCCCTCCCAGACTTCAGCCCACTTCATTGTTTCCTGAACTACAATACTGCAGAGGTTAACTCTATTCTCTCACACACTACACCAGTTTGCCATCCTTTATTCTCACCTTACCTAACAATCTCACCTCCCACAACCTCACTACTTTCTAGATCCAACTAACAAACCTTCCCTCCAAAACAAGAGCCTTATCTTCTTTCTGTCCTTTCTAAAAAATGGCTAGTTAGGTTGAAGATTATGATTATCACTATGCATACCCAAAGGAGCTCCTATCTCTTCTCTACCGGCTGCTAATGTAAATATCACAGAATACTCTCCTGCTATCATAAACTAGTTTGCCTTCCCTTCCAACTCATCACAAAAAAAAAGAGTAGGTGGAAGCAGTGAACACTAAGATACCCACTGGAAGAGGAAAACCAAAACCAAAGGAACCACCAACTGATAACAATAGAAGAAGCTGAAGGAGAGAGTGGAAACCACACAAGCCTCAATCCAAGACCTATCTGGAAATACAACTAAAGAGTGGAGGAGAGGGGTTAAGATGGCGACAGAGTAGCACAGAGGGAACCGTGCTCTCATGCATCTGGTGGAAAATCTGGGCGGATCTACTAAAGAACAGCATAATCAACCAACAATTCCCCAACATTTATGAAAATAGGAGACCAGAGAGTGTAACAGAGGAACCAGACAGCTGTAGGTCGGCGAGGACTCCAGAAGGCCAGTGAGAAGAAAAGAAGCCGCAGGCCCAGGGCGGGCTGCCCTCCGGGCGCGCCCAGGGCAGGCGAACTCCTGCGGAGCTTGAGTACCGAGGAGGATTGGCACGCAATGGGGGCCAGCATGATCAGGGGAAAACAGGAGCCCCGTCTGAATCCAGGGCAGGGGTGCCTGTCACGGAGTGAACGCTGGAGGCCTGGCACCCGGATGGCTGGCAACACACTCCTTGGGAGAGAACTGACTCCCCCCTCCCTGTCTAGGCAGGCAGGTTAATACTGGGGAGACACCTGTGGGCTTAAGTTAACGTAAAGGGTGGCAACTGCGGACTCTGCGGTCATCAACCTGCCAGCCCGCCAGTCCAAGGATTTAAGAAGGACACTGTCATTGCTGCTCTTTTGGGATTGGGCTGGGCTGAGAGACAGGCTTTGTGGAGAAGTCTCTATTGGAAAGTGAACTAAGGGGCTCTAAGAATGCGGCTAGACTCCAACCACCCAGCAACCATCCAGGGGGCAGGGTGGGAACGCCTGGGTCCTGCATGGGACTGAGAAGGACAGTGCCCAATTCTGAGGGACACAGGCAACCTCCCGGGGCTGTGCGCGACCACAGACCAATCAGCAGCCTGCTCGCCCTGGCCTGCATTCCTGCCCTCAGAGACACAGCAACCAGAGAAACCGGTTTGGCCAGTTTGAAACCAACAAAGGAAAGGTGCTTCTTTTTTTTTTTTTCCTTCTCCTGTGTGTGTGTGTGTGTGTGTGTGTGTGTGTGTGTGTGTGTCTTCTCCCTCCCCCCTACTTTTTTTTCTCTCTCAACCTCTTTTGTAATTAATCTTACAATCTTGCAAGCTGTATTGTTGCTCTATCGTTCGATACTTACTCCTTCATTTCTTTTCCATTTTGTCTGGTTTTAGTCCTTCCATTCTTCCCAAATTGTCCACTTATTCCCCTTTTCTCCTGACTCTTGGGTGTGTGTGTGTGTGTGTGTGTGTGTGTGAGTGTGTGTGTGTTGGGTTGTTTCTTTCTGTGTTGCTTAGTTTTCTTTTAGGCGTATTATTTTTTTCTGCATTATTCTTACTCCTTTTTTTATTTTAAGAATATCTTTGTATCCCACCTCTTTCTGTACAAGTTTTTTAGTCCTGGCTGGGTATACTGTACTACCTGACAGGTTCCCACTGCTCTTTCCTCCACAGTGTTTTACTGATTTTCTATACTTCACGTGCTTTCCTTTGCTATACTACCCAAGCTCTATAACCCCCATTTAGACAGATCACATAGAACCTATCACGTGAGTGTTGCTCTAATATTAGTGTAAATAAGACCTGTTCTGTACAACAGTAATAATTCATAACACATCTCTCGGACCTTAGACCACCTTACAGGTGCCTGAATTCTATTACTCTATTTACTGATGCGCTACACCAAGTTACTAACCTGTACTGTCACCTTACCTCAAATCTGACCACCTGCAACCACACTGCTTCTGACAAGCCCCCTCTTCTTAACAAGACACTTAAATTATGCCCACCCTTTCCTAAAAGTGGTAAGCTGGGTCGAAGAGCACGGCTAACTCTATACATAGCCTAGAGATTGTCTATTTCTTCTCTGCCCACTGTGTCTGTAAATAACATAAAATAATCTACTGCTATCATAAACCATTTTGCCTCCCCCCCAACTGATCACACACGCACAATAAAGAAAGGAGTAGGTGGAAGCGGAGAACACCAAGATACCTGCAGCAGACTGCACTGCTGACTTTCACAGGTATCCTACCACAGAAGTTCACACCATAAACCCAGCGAACCAGAACAGATCAATTTAAGAAGCTGAGATCAACAAGAAGAGTATCACAAACAATGGGAAGACAAAGAAACAATCCCCAAGTGAAAGAAAAGGAGGAAACCTCAGAAAGAATGTTAGATGAAATAGAGGTAAGTCAACTTCAGATGTGGAATTCAAAGCACTGGTTATCAGGAAAGTCAAAGAGCTTACAACGAGCTACCAGAAACTACAGGGGAACTACAATGAACTCTCTATAAACTATACCAACATGAAAAAGGAAATGGAAACCATTAGTAAGAGCCAAGAGGAAATGAAGAATACAATTTCTGAACTGAAGAACACAGTACGAGGTATGAAGAATAGAATCGATATGGTGGAAAATCGCATAAGAGAGATTGAAGACATGATAGAAAAAATCTCCCAGATGGAACAATTAAGGGAAAAGAGAATCAGAAAAAAATGAAGAGAATTTGAGAGAAATGCAAGACAACATGAAACGCAAAAATATTCGAATAATAGGAATACCAGAAGGAGAGGAGGAGGAACAAGGGATAGAAAACCTACTTGAAAGAGTAATAACGGAAAATTTTCCTAAGTTAAGGAGAGATAAAGTCGCACGGATCCAGGAATTGCAGAGAGTCCCAAGCAGGTGGAACCCAAAGAGGCCTACTGCAAGACACATCATCATTAAAATGGCAAAATTCCAAGACAAAGAGAGAATCCTAAAGGCAGCAAGGGAGAAAAAGGAAGTGACATACAAGGGGGTCCCAACAAGGCTAGCTACTGACTTCTCAATGGAAACATTCCAAGCAAGAAGAGAATGGTGAGAAATATTTCAAGTAATGAGAAACAAAGGCCTACAACCAAAGCTACTTTATCCAGCAAGGCTCTCAATCAAGATAGAAGGACAAATAAAGAGCTTCCAAGAAAAAAGAGTCTAAAAGAATATGCTTCCACCAAACCAGCTCTGCAAGAATTACTAAAAGGGCTGTTTTAAGGAAAGAAAGGAAAAGAGAGAAGCAGAGAGGAACACAGGTACATAAATGGCAATGAATAAGCACATTTCAATAATAACCTTAAATGTGAATGGATTAAATGCACCAATTAAAAGACACAGAATAGCTGAATGCATTAGAAAGCATGACCCACACATATGCTGCCTACAAGAGACCCACCTCAGTCAAAAGACCATCACAGACTAAAAGTGAAAGGATGGAAACAAATTTTCCAAGCAAATGGACAAGAAAAAAAAGCCGGGGTAGCAATTCTCATATCAGAAAACATAGACTTCCAAAACAGGGCCATAAAGAGAGACCCACAAGGTCACTTCATATTGCTCAAGGGAAGAATCCACCAAGAAGACATTAACATCATAAATATATATGCAGCCAACATAGGAGCACCCAAATTTATAAAGAAAATCCTAGAGGACCTCAAACATGATATTGACAGCAACACAATTATAGTAGGGGATTTTAATACCCCACTGTCAAAAATGGACAGATCTTCCAAACAAAATATCAAAAGAGATATTGCAGCATTAAATGACACTCTAGATGAAATGGACCTCATTGATATATATAGAGCACTTAATCCTAAAGAAGCTAAATACAGTTTCTTTTCAAATGCACATGGAACATTTTCCAAGATAGATCATATGATAGGACATAAAACGAGACTCATCAAATTTAGGAAAATAGAAATCATACCAAGCATTTTCTCTGATCACAAGGCACTGAAATTGGAAACTAACCCCACAGGAAAAAAAAACAAAAACACCCAAAATCTTGGAGACTAAATGGTATGCTGTTAAACAGCAAATGGGTCAAGATAGAAATCAGGAAAGAAATAAAAAAGTTTCTGGAAACAAATGAAAATGAACTCACAACGATCCAAAACTTATGTGACACAGCGAAGTCAGTCCTGAGAGGGAAGTTCATAGCGATACAGGCTTACCTAAAGAAAATAGAAACATTTCAAATAAACAACCTAATCTGACGCCTCCAAGAACTCGAGGAACAACAACAGAGACAGCCCAGAGCAAGTAGAAGGAAGGAAATAACCAAGATCAGAGCAGAATTAAACGACATAGAGACTAAAAGCGCAATTCTAAGGATCAATGAATCCAGGAGTTGGTTTTTTGAAAAGATAAACAAAATAGGTAAACCTTTACGTAGACTCATCAAGAAAAAGAGAGAGAGGACCCCAATAAACACAATCAGAAATTAAAGAGGAGAAATTACAAGTGATACCACAGAAATAGAAGGGATTGTAAGGAATTACTATGAAGAACTGTATGCCAAGAAATTTGAAAACTAGGTGAAATAGACAAATTTATAGAAAAATATAATCTTCCAAAATGCAATGAAAAAGAAACAGAAAACCTGAACAGGCCAATAACAGTAGATGAAATTGAAGAAGTAATCAAAAAACTCCCATCGCAGAAAAGCCCTGGATCAGATGGTTTCACAGGAGAATTCTACAAAGCTTTTAAGGAAGAACTAACCCCGATTCTTCAAAGACAATTTCAAAAAATCCAAAAGGAGGGAAAAATCCCCAATTCTTTTTATGAAGCCAACATCATCCTAATTCCAAAACCAGATAGAGACACAACAAAGAAAGAAAACTTCAGGCCAATATCGCTGATGAACATAGACGCTAAAATCCTCAATAAAATATTAGCAAATCAGGTCCAACAATACATCAAAAAGATCATACACCACAACCAACTGGGATTCATCCCAGGATGCAAGGATGTTTCAATATCCGAAAATCAGTGAATGTAATACACCACATAAACAAAAGCAAGGACAAAAACCACATGGTCATAGCAATAGATGCGGAAAAAGCTTTCGATAAGGTACAACACCCATTTATGATGAAGGTACTCAGCAAAGTGGGAATAGACGGAGCATTCCTCAATATAATAAAGGCCATATATGAAAGACCTACAGCCAACATCATACTGAATGGGCAAAAACTGAAAGCTTTTCCACTAAGATCAGGAACGAGACAAGGTTGTCCACTTTCACCACTTCTATTTAATATAGCATTGGAAGTTCTAGCCACAGCAATCAGACAAGAAAAGGAAATAAAAGGCATCCAAATCAGAAAGGAGGAAACAAAACTGTCATTGTTTGCAGATGACATGATAGTGTACATGGAAAATCCTATAGACTCTACCAAAAAACTGCACAAACTAATAAATGAATTTGGCAAAACAGCGGGATACAAACTCAATATCCAGAAATCAAAGGCATTTTTGTATACTAACAATGAAACACCAGAGGCAGAAATCAAGAAAAAAATCCCATTCGATATAGCAAAAAGAAAAATAAAATATCTGGGAATAAACCTAACCAAGGAGGTTAAAGACCTGTATGCAGAAAACTACACAACACTAAAGACAGAAATCAAGGAAGACACAAACAAATGGAAACATATACCGTTTTCATGGATTGGAAGAATTAACATCATCAAAATGTCCATACTACCCAAAGCAATTTACATATTCAATGCAATACCTATTAAAATGCCAATGGCATATTTCACAGACATAGAACAAACACTTCAAAAATTTATCGGACCCACAAAAGACCATGAATAGCAGCTGCAATTTTGAGAAAGAAGGACAAAGTAGGAGGGATTACAATACCTGATATCAAACAGTATTACAAGTCCACTATAATCAAAACAGCCTGGTACTGGCATAAAAACAGGCACATAGACCAATGGAATAGAAGGGAGAGTCCAGAAATAAACCCAACTCTCTACAGTCAATTAATATTCGACAAAGGGGGCAGTAACATAAAATGGAGTAAAGATAGCCTCTTTAACAAATGGTGTTGGGAGAACTGGACAGCCACATGCAAAAAAAATGAAATTCGAGCACCAACTTATACCATACACCAAAATAAATTCAAGGTTGATAAAAGACTTCAATATAAGCCAGGAAACCATTAAAGTCCTAGAGGAGAATATTGGCAGGAAAATATCAGATATTCCACAGAACAATATTTTAACTGATACGTCCCCTAGAACAAGGGACATAACGGAAAGAATAAGGGAATGGGATATCATCAAACTTAAAAGCTTCTGCATGGCCAAGGAAAACAGTATCAAGTAAAAAGAGAAGCAACAGTTTGGGAAAACATATTTGCCAATGACACATCAGACAAAGTTTTAATCTGCAAAATATACAAAGAACTTACTCGACTCTACTCAAAGAAGATGAGCAACCCACGAAAAAATGGGCAAAGGGCTTGAACAGACATTTTGCCAAGGAGGACATACAGAGGATCCAGAGACACATGAAAAGATGCTCAATATCATTAGTTATCAGAGAGATGCAAATCAAAACCACAATGAGATACCACTTAACACCAGTCAGAATGGCTACCATAAACAAAGAAACAAACAACAATTGTTGGAGAGGTTGTGGGGAAAAGGGGACTCTAGTTCACTGTTGGTGGGATTGCAGACTGGTACAACCACTATGGAAAGCAGTATGGAATTTTCTAAGAAAACTAAAAATGGACGTGCCTTTTGACCCAGCAATTCCACTGCTAGGAGTATATCCTAAGAACCCTGAGACACCAATCCAAAAGAACCTATGCACCCCGATGTTCATAGCAGCACAATTTACAATAGCCAAGAGTTGGAAGCAACCTAAATGCCCATCAGTCAATGACTGGATCAAAAAACTATGGTACATTTACACAATGGAATTCTATGCTGCAGAAAGGAAGAAGGAGCTCCTACTCTTTGCAACATCCTGGATGGAACTGGAAAGCATTATGCTGAGCGAAATAAGCCAGGCAGTGAAAGACAAAAAACATATGATATCACCTTTAACAGGAATCTAAGCAACAAAACAAACAAGCAAGCAAAATGTAACCAAAGACACTGTAATACAGAAGGTGCTGACAGGGGGGTCCAGAGGGGAGAATGGAGAGAATCACAGGGTAAAAGGGGAAGAACTCACATGAACAAGTATAAAGGACACATGGACAATAACTAAGGTGGGGAGCAGAGATGCGAGGGAGGTCAGGAGCACTGGGGGGAGGCAGGGCTGGGAATACAAGAAAGAAAACTGTACTTGAACAAGTGTTAAATAAAAAAAGAATAAAGAGTGGAGAAACTACACTGTGCAAACAACTGAACAGCAGCAAAAAGGAATCCTCCAAACCCTGTAAACATGTAGGAACCAGCTTCAACATAACTAGCCCTCACAAGCACAGCAAATTAAAATGGATGGTAGACAAAAAGACCATAAGATCACCAGCTGGTGGGAAGGATCCACAAAAGAAAGAGCCAATATCAGCCAAAACCCAAAGACAGACTTAGAGCCAATGTAAAGAACAGATCAAGACTGGTGAGCTGGGTTGATCAAAGAAACTACACCATTGCATTTCACAAATACTATCCCACAGAAGTTCACACTATAAACCCAGGAACCCAGAACAAATTAATTTAAGAAGCTGATGTTCACAAGAAGAGTGTCACAAACAATGAGAAGACAAAGGAACAATTCTCAAATTAAAGAAATGAAGGAAGCCTCAGAAAGAATGCTAGATGAAATTGAGGCAAATCAGCTATCAAATATTGAATTCAAAGCACTGGTTATCAGGAAGTTCAAAAAGCTCACAATGAGCTGCCAGCAATTAAAGGAGAATTACAACAAACTCACAGCAAACTATATCAAAATTTAAAAAGAAATAGAAACTATAAGCAAAGCCCAAGAGGAAATGAACAATACAATTTCTGAACTGAAGAACACACTGGAAAGAAATAAAAGCAGGATCCCCAAAGCAGAAGATTGGATAATCAAGTTGGAGAACAAAGGAGAAAGAAACTCCCAAAAAGAGCAAGAAAAAAAAAAAAGAGGCTCAGAAAGAATGAGGAGAATTAAGACAAATACAAGACAATATGAAACATAATAATATCCAAGTAATAGGAAAAGAAGAAGAAGAAGAAGAAGAAGAGATACAAAACCTATTTGAAAGAGTAATGATGGAAAATTTCCCTAATTTGCTGAGAGAAAAAAATCACACAAATCCAGGAATTGCAGAGAGTCTCAATCAATAGGAACCCAAAGAGGCCTACTTCAAGACACAGCAACATTAAAATGGCAAAATTCCAATAAAAAAAGAGAATCTTAAAGGCAGCAAGGGAGTAAAAGTAAGTAACATACAAGGGAGTCTGAATAAGGTTGGCTACTGACTTCTCAATGGAAATACTCCAAGCAAGAAGAGAATGGCAAGAAATATTCCAAGTAATGAGAAATAGAGGCCTAAAACCAAGGCTATTTTACCTAGCAAGACTCTCAGTCAACATAGAAGTCCAAATAAAGAGCGTCCAAGACAAAAGAATTCTAAAAGAATATGCCTCCACCAAACCAGCTTTAGAAGAAATACTGAAAGGACTACTTTAAGGAAAGAAAGGAAAAGAGAGAGACAGAGAGGAACACAGGTACATACATGGCAATGAATAAGAACCTATCAATAATCACCTTGAATGTAAACGGATTAAATGCTCCAATAAAAAGACGAAGAATAGCTGAATGGATAAGAAAGCATGACCCACAAATATCCTACCTACAAGAGATTCACCTCAGAACAAAAAATCTATACAAAGTAAAAGTGAAGGGATGAAAACAAAATTTTCAAGCAATGGCCAGGGAAAAAGCTGGCGTAGCAATACTCATATCAGACAAAATAGACTTCAAAAAAAGAGCCATAAAGAGAGACCTCAAAGGTCACTTCATAATACCCAAGGAAAGAATACACCAAAAAAAAAAAAAAAACATTGTAAATATATATGAGCACAACATGGAGCACCCAAATGCATAAAGAAAATATTGAGGACTTCAAGAAATATATTGACAGCAACACAATTATAGTTGGGGATTTTAACACCCCATTGTCTAAAATGAACAAATCTTCCAAAGAAAATATCAAAAAAAGATACTGTGGCATTGAACAATGCCCTAGCTGAAATGGACTTAACTGATATATATAGAGGACTTCATCCCAAAGAAGCTAAACACACATTCTTTACAAATGTGCATGGAATATTTTCAAAGGCAGCGCACATGAAAACACAAAATAACCCTCAACAAATTCAAGCAAATTGAAATCATACCAAGCATTTTCTCTGACCACAAGAGATTAAAACAGAAAACCAGCCCCAAGGGAAAAAACCCAAAACACTAAAAATTGTACATTGAATAGCAACCTATTAAATAATGAATGGGTCAAGGAGGAAATCAGGGAAGAAATCAAAAAGTTTCTGGAAACAAATGAAAATGAACTCATGAAAACCCAAAACTAACGGAACACAGCAAAGGCAAGCCTGTAAGGTAAGTTCATAGCAATACAGGCTTATCTAAAGAAGATAGAAACATTTCAAACAAACAACCT
Organism: Sturnira hondurensis; assembly: GCF_014824575.4. Lineage (NCBI taxonomy): Eukaryota > Metazoa > Chordata > Mammalia > Chiroptera > Phyllostomidae > Sturnira > Sturnira hondurensis. The sequence continues at coordinate 2,300,726 of NW_028081875.1, forward strand.
AACCCTATGCCTGCAAGAACTCAAGAAACATCAACAAAGATAGCCCTGAGCAAGTAGAGAAAGGAAATAACCAAGATCAGACCAGAATTAAATGACATAAAGACTAAAAGCACAATTCTAAGGATGAATGAATCCAGGAGCTGTTTTTTTGAAAAAGAAAAACAAAATTGTCTAGCCTTTAAATAAGCTGATCAACAAAAAAAGAAAGAGGACACAAATAAACACAATCAGAAATGAAAGAGGGTAATTAGAACTGACACCACAGAAATAGAAAGGATTGTAAAAAATTGCTATGAAGAACTGTGTGCTAAAAAATTTGAAAACCTGGGTAAAATAGACACACTTTTAGAAAAATATAATCTCTGAAAACTCAGTGAAGAAGAGTTAGAAGTCCTTAACAGACCAATAACAGCAGATGAAAATGAAACAATTAGCATAAAACTCCCAACACACAGAAGCCCTGGACCAGATGGTTTCACAGAAGAATTCTACATAGCATTTAAGGAAGAGCTAACCCCTCTCCTTCACAGACTATTCCAAAAAATCCAAAATGATGGAAGACTCCCAAACTCTTTTTATGTAGCCAGCATCATCCTAATCCCCAAACCAGAGAAATACAGAACAAAGAAAGAAAACTTCAGGCCAATATTGCTGATGAATATAGATAATAAAATCCTCAATAAAATATTGGCAAACAACATCCAACAATACATTAAAAAGACCATAAACCAATATCCAGTGGGATTCATCCTAAGGATGCAAGAATGGTTCAACATTCATGAATTAGTAAATGTAATACATCACATAAACAAAAGCTAATACAAAAATCACATGATCATACCAATAGATGTGTGAAAAGCTTTTGATAAGGCAAAACACCCATTTACTATAAAAACACTCAGCAAAGTGGTAATAGAGGGAGCATTCCTCAATATAATAAAAGCCATATGTGAGAGACCTACAGCCAACACCATACTTAATGGGCAAAAACTAAAATCTTTTCCACTAAAACAGGAAGCAGACAAGGTTTTTCCTCTTTCACCACTTCTATTCCAATTCTATTGGAAGTTCTAGCCACAGCGATCAGACAAGAAAAAGAAATGAAAGGCATCCAAATTGGAAAGGAGGAAACAAAACTGGCATTGTTTGCAGATGACATGGTACTATACATTAAAAATCCTATAAAATCTACCCTAAAACTGCTCAATGTAATAAATGAATTTGGCAAAATAGCGAGATACAAAGTCAATACCCAGAAATCAAGGCATTTATGTATACCAACAATGAAACAGCAGAAGCAGAAATCAAAAAATATATATACCATTCAATATAGTAAATGGAAAAATAAAATATTTGGGAATAAATTTAACCAAGCAGGTAAAACACCCGTATACAGAAAACTACACAACACTGAAGAAAGAATTCAAGAAAGACACACACAAATAGAAACATATACCGTGTTCATGGATTGGCAGAATTAACATCATCAAAATGTCCATACTACCCAAAGCAATTTACAGATTCAATGCAATAGCTATTAAAGTACCAATGGCATATATCGCAGACATAGAACAAACACTTCAAAAATTTATATGGAACTGTAAAAAACTCCGAATCGCAGCCGCAATTTTGAGAAAGAAGAACAAAGTAGGAGGGATCAGAATACCTGATATCAAACTATATTACAAGTCCACGGTAATGAAAACAGCCTGGTACTGGCATAAAAACTGGCACATAAACCAATGGAATAGAACAGAGAGCCCACAAATAAACCCAAGTCTCTATGGTCAATTAATATTTGACAAAGGGGGCAGCAATATAAAATGGAGTAAAAATAGGCTCTTCAACAACTGGTGTTGGGAGAACTCGACATCTATGTGCAAAAAATGAAACTTGAGCACCAAATTACACCATACACCAAAATAAATTCAACATAGATAAAAGATTTAAATATAAGCCATTACACAATTAGAATTGTAGAGGAGAACATAGGCAGGAAAATCTCTGTTATTTCATGAAGCAACAGTTTTACTGATATGTCCCCTAGAGCAAGTGACACAAAGGAAATGAACAAATGGGATCTCATCAAATAAAAAGCTTCTTCATGGCTAAAGAAAACAGTATTAAAATAAGAAGAGAATCAACTGTTTGGGAAAACATATTTGCCAATGATACATCAGACAGAGGTTTAATATCCAAAATATACAAAGAACTCACATGACTCCATTCTAAGAAAACAAGCAACCCAATTAAAAAATGGGCAAAGGACTTGAACAGACATTTCTCCAAGGAGGATATACAGAGGATCCAGAGACACATGAAAAGATGCTCGATATCACTAGCTATAAGAGAGATGCAAATTAAAACCACAATGAGATACCACTTTACACTGGTCAGAATGGCCATCATAAACAAAGCAACAAACAACACATGTCCCAGGGGTTGTGGGGAAAGGGAACCCTAGTTCACTGTTGGTGGGATTGCAGACTGGTACAACCATCATGGAAAACAGTATGAAATTTTCTCAGAAAACTAAAGATGAATATGCCCTTTGACCCAGTAATTCAGCTGTTAGGAGTATATCCTAAGAACCTGGAAACACCAATCCAAAAGAACCTATGCACCCCAATGTTCACAGCAGCACAATTTACCATATCCAAGAGTTGGAATTAACCTAGGTGCCCATCAGTAAAAGAATGAATCCAAAAATCATGGTACATTTTTACAATGGCATTCTATGCAGCAGAAAGAAAAAAGAGCTACTACCCTTTGCCAAGACATGGATGGACCTGGAAAACATTATGCTGAGTGAGATAAGCCAGGCGCTGAAAAAAATACCATATGATCTCACCTTTAACAGGAACCTATACAACAAAACAAGCAAGCAAGCAAAATATAACCAAAGACACTGAAATAGAGAACAGGTTGACAGGGTCCAGAAGAGAGACGAGAGAGAATTTCAGGGGAAAAGGGGGAGGATTCACAGGAACAAGAATAAAGGACATATGGGCAAAAACTAAGGCAGAGGGGGAAATGGGAGGAAGGTGGAGAGCACTGGTGGGGATGGGCTGGGATGGGAGTAAAAGACAGAAAATTGTACTTGAACAATAATTAAGTAAATTTTAAAATATCAACTCAAATCAACCCAAAACTAGTGGGACACAGTAAAGTCAGTCTTGAGATGGAAGTTCAAAGTGATACAGGCCTTAAAAACTACAAACATTTCAAACAAACAACCTAAACTTACACCTACAAGAATTGAAGAACAATAAGAAATACAACTGAGAAAAATTCAAAGGAAGGAAATAACCAATATTACAGCAGAATTAAATGATAAATACACTAAAAGCACAATTCAAAGAACCAATACATGTAGAACTTGATTCTTTAAAAAAATACACAAAATGAGAAGGCTTTAGCCAGACTGAAGAAAAAAAGACAGATGACCTAAATAAACACAGTCAGAAAAGAAAGAGAAGAGATTATAAATGATACCACAGAAATGAAAATGTTTGTAAGAAATTATTGCAAAGGACTACATGCCAAAACATTTGAAGGTGGATAAATAACTATATGCCAAAACATTTGAACGTGTTTAAAATGGAAAAAAATCTTGAAACATGTAGTCTTCCAAAACTCAATGAAGAAAAATTAAAAATCCTGAGCAAAACAATAACAGAGGACAAAATTTAAGAACTAATCAAAAAAAATTGACACTCTATAGTCCTGAACTCGACTGTTTCACAGGATAATTCTACAGAACATTTAAGAAAGACCAAACCCATATTCTTCACAGACTATTAAAAAAATCCAAAAAGATGGAAGATTCCTAAACTTTTTTTATGAAGCCAGCATCATCCTAACCCCAAAACCAGATAGAGACACAATAAAGAAGGAAAACTTCAGGCCAATATTGCTGATAAATTGATGCTAAAATCCTCAAAAAAATATTGGCCAACTGCAGCCAGCAATACCTTAAAAAGATCATAAACCATTATGTGGGATTCATCTTACGGGTGAAAGGTTCATAAAATATTTGCAAATCATAAATGTAATGCATCACATAAACAAAAGCAAGGACAAAATTCACATGATCATGTCAATAGTGGCAGAAAAAATATTTGAGAAAGTATGCCACCCATTTATGATAAAAACACTCGGCAAGATGGAAGCATAGGACAAATCCCTAAACATAATAAAGACCAGATATGAGAGACCCAAAGCCAACATCATACACAAAGGGCAAAAACTAAAATCTTCCCAAAAAGATCAGTAATAAAATATGGTTGTCCACTTTCACCACCTCTATTTAATGTAGTATTGGAAGTCCTAGACACAGCAATTAGAAAAGAAATGGGATTAAAAGGTATCCAGATAGGAAAAGAGAAATGAAAAGTGTCATTGTTTGCAGGTGACATGATAGTGTACATAGAAAATCCTATAAAATCAAGAAGAAAACTGCTCACCTTAATAGAGGAAATTGGCTAAATAGCGGGATACAAAGTCAATATCCAGCAATCAAAGGCATTTTTGTATACCAAAATGGAACTTCAGAAACAGAAATCAGAAAAAATTCCCATTTGATATAGCAACAACAAAAATAAAATGGCTAGGAATAAACCTAACCAAGGAGGTACAACACCTGTACTGAGAAAACTACACAACTCTGAAGAAAGTAATTAAGGAAGACACCAACAAATGGGAATATATACCATTTTCAAGGATTGGAAGGAAAATGATCAAAATGTCCATACTACACAAAGCAATTTATAGATTTGACACAATACCTATAAAAGTACCAATGGTATATTTCACAGATATAGAAAAAACATTTTAAAATTTATATGGAATCATAAATGACATCGAATAGTGGCAGCAATTTTGAGAAAGAAGAGAAAAGTATGAGGGATCACAATACCATATATCAAACTGTGTTACAAGGCCAGTGTAATCAAACCAGCTTGGTACTGGCATAAGACTGACACATAGACTAATAGAAGAGAACAGAGAGCCCAAAAATAAATCCAAGACTCTACAGTCAATTAATTTAATAAGAAGGCAGCAACAAAAAATGGAGTAAAAATAGACTCTTCAACAAACAATGTTGGAGAGATGGACAACTACACGCAAAAAATGAAACTCAAGCATCAACTTACATCATACAGAAAAGTAAATTCAAGGTGGACAAAAGATTTAAATATAATTTGTGACAACATTAGTGTCTTAAAAGAGAACATAGGCAAGAAAATCTCAGATATTCCACACCTCAATATTTTCAGTGATAATTCCACTAGAGCAAGGGACATAAAGGAAAGAATAATGAAATGGGACCTCATCAAATTGAAAAGTTTGCACGTGGGTAAAGAAAACAGCATTAAAATAAAAAGAAAACCAATCGTATGGGAAAACATTTGGCCACAGGTACCTCAAACAAGGGTTTGATCTCCAAAATATATAAAGAATGCACAGGACTCCACTTAGAAGACAAGCAGCCCAATTAAATGGGCAAAAGACTTGAATAAACACTTATCCAAGGAAGGCATACAGAGAGTCTAGAGACATATGAAAAGATACTCGGTATCACTAGGTATCAGAAAAATTTAAATTAAAATCACAATGAGATACCACTCCACACCATTGAGAATGACAATCAAACAAAGCAACAAACAAGTTTTGGGGAGATTGTGGAGAAAAGGGAACCCCAGTGCACTATTGGTGGGATTGCAGAATGGTATAGCCACTATGGAAAACAACTTGGAATTTCCTCAAAAAACTAAAAATGGAACTGCCTCTTAACCCAGCACTTTCACTGCTAGGATTATATCCTAAGAACCCTGAAACAGCAATCTAAAAGAACCTATACATGCCAATGTTCATAAAAGCACAATTTATGATAGCCAATCACCAGAGGCAACCTAAGTGACCATCAGTAAATGAATGGATAAAAAAACTATGGCACCTTTATACAATGGTATTCTATGCAGCAGGAAGAATAGAGCTCCTATGCTTTGCGACATCAGGGATGGAACTGGAGATCACTGTGCTAAGTGAAATAAGCCAGGCATTGAATGACAAATACTATATGATCTCACCTTTAACAGGAACCTAACCAAGAAAATTAACAAGCAATCAAAATATAAACAATGACATTGAAATCAAGAACAGGTTGACAGTGACCAGAGGGGAGAGAGGAGTGGATTATAGGAGAAAAAGGTGAAGGGTTTGCAGGAACAGTTATAGAGTACACATGGACAGTAAAAAGGAGGCACGTGAGTAGGGGAGATAGGTGGAGAGGGTTGAGGTGGTGTGGAGTGGGGAGGCAAGGCTGAAAACTGGATTTGTACAACAATAAAAAAGTTAAAAATATATATGATACAATTACACAATGGAATATTATGCAGCAGAAAGAATGGAGCTCCTACACTTTGCTACATCATGGAACTGGAGAGCATTATGCTAAGTGAAATAATCCAAGCAGCGAAAGACAAATACTATATGATTTCACCTATAAGTGGAACCTAATCAACAAAACAAAGAAGCAAGCAAAATATAACCAGAGACATTGAAATGAAGAACAGGCCGACAGTAACCAGGGGAGAGGGTGAAAAAGTGTAATGGAAGAATAAAAGGAAGGGTTCAAGAAACATGTAAAAAGTGCCTGTAGAAAAATAAAAGAGGTGTAGGATTGAGGGTAGTAGGCAGGGGGGGGGGGGGAATGGAGACAACTGTACCTGAACAATTTGTTTTATTTTTTTAATATTTTATTTATTTATCTTTAGAGGGGAAGGGAAGGAGAGAAATATCAATGTATGGTTGCCTCTCGTGACTCCCCTGCTGGGGACTGGCCTGAAACACAGTCATGTGCCCTCACTGGGAATCGAACCACGATCATGTGGTTCGCAGGCCCGCACTCAATCCACTGAGGTACACCAGCCAGGGCTGAACAATTTGTTTTAAATTTCCCTATTATCTCTCCACCTTTATTAATCTTCACTCATTAGTTTTGCACATAGTGGTTGTTGTTGTATTACTTCAGTTTTATTTCTATATCTTCATTATTTTTTATTTCAAATTTTAGCATTCTCCTCTCCCATTCCATTTTGCCTTCCTACTGCCCTTTTTTTGCTTTAAGTGTTATTGTTTCCACATCTTCTGGTTATCATTCCTCACTGTCATTATCTTTCTCATTATATCTTTTCAAAATCACTTTTTCCCCTGAAGACATCCCTTAAGCTTTTCTTTCTTTTTTTCCTTTTTATTGCCATCACACTAATAGCAATCATTGATTATTTTCTGTTGATATTGCTGTCATTAACCTATTTACTCAATCTTGTTCCTATTTTTCACTATACTTTTTTAAAATTTTTTTGTTTAAACCTATACTATATGCTTCCCTTATCTTAGTCCATTCTTCCTTATTCCCTTTCTTTTTTATTTATGATGTAAATTATACTGTCTTTCTCTCTTCAATTTCTTTCTACTTCCTGCTCTTATTATTTCTCCTCCATCTACCCTCTGAAAACCATTTTTCTTTTAGTTAGTCATCTCATATTCATTTTAGATTTTTATAATAGTCTTAATCTTGTTCCATCTTTATTAATATTTCCCCTTTTGTTTTTGATAGTGTGGTTGTGTGGGGGGTTATTTTTGTGGGTATGGATTTGAAACCACAATTGTTTTTTGTTGTTGTTGTTCTGGTAGCACCTCCACAACAGTATAAAGATGTGGGGGGTGGTGTCATGCTCAGTGAGCCAGCCAGAGGAAGGTGCGACCAAAGAATAACCAAACTAAAACCAAAACCTAATTGCAATCCAAGAGTCCACATAAATTGTATAAATGCCATCCTAAGAGCATCAATTTAAGGAGATCAAGGAGCCTGCAATACTGAGTTCCACAAATCTCTTCCCAGCAAAAGTCACACCACAAAGACAGAGTCAAAGCAGATAAATCTAATACTAACAAACAAACAGAATGAGTTAAAATGGGGAGAAAAAGAGCCCACAATTGAAAGGAAAGAAGGAATCTTCAAAAAGAGTTCTAAATAAAACTGAAGCAAGGGAACAATCATATATTGAGTTCAAATAGTGGTTCTAAGTATGTGAAAGTAGCTCAGTGAGAACTACAAAGAACTCCATGAAAGCTACAAGTAACTTATTGTGAACTACACCTGCATGAAAAAAGACACAAAATTATGAATAAGAGCCAGTAGGATATGAAGAATACAATATCTTAAACAAAAAATACATCAGAAGAAATTAAAAGTTGGGTAGATAAAGCAGAGGATAAAGTCTTCAAGCAGAAAAAGGAGGTAGAAAAGATTCCCAGAGAGTGCAACCAAATGAAAACAAACCTACAAACAAACAAAGAGGGCTTAAGGGAGCTGCAAGCATGAAACATAATAATATTCATATCACAGGGATAAGAAAAGTAAAAGAAGAGGAGCAAGGTATAGAAAGCCTGTTTGAAAAAGCAACAACTTTTACTCCTTTGATGAGGGGTAAAAGTCACACAAGTCCAGGAAGTACAGAGCATCCCAGTCAAGATGAATCTGGAGATGTGGGTTAAGATGGTGACAGAGTAACACGGACGGAACCCAGCTCCTGTGCATCTGGTGGAAAATCCGGGCGGATCTACCGAAGAACAGCATAATCAACCAACAGTTCCCCAACATTATGAAAATAGGAGACCACCGAGTGTGATAGAGGAACCAGACACCTTCGGGTCGGCGAGGACTCCAGAAGGCGAGTGAGGACAAAATCGGCTGCACGCCCGGGGCCTCCTTGGCTGCGGGCTGAGCTTGGGCGCACCCAAGGCTGGCAACCTCCCGCAAAGCGTGAGTAAGGACCAGAAGCAGCGGCCAATCGGGGCCGGCACCATCAGTAGGAAACAGAAGCCCCATCTGAATCCAGGGCCCGGGTGCCTGTGGCAGAGGGAACTCCAGAGGCCCGGCACCCGGTGGGCAGGCAAAAGATTCAGGCAACAGACTCTGGGGGAGAGAACTGACTCCCCGCCTCCCCGTCCAGGCAGGCAGGTTAATACCCAGCAAGAGACCTGTGGGTTTAAGTTAACGTAAAGGGTGGCAACCGCAGACTCTGTGGTCACCAGCCCGCCAGCCCACCAGCCCAGGGGATTTAAGAAGGACACTGTTGTTGCCGGTCTTTTGGGATTGGGCTGGGCTAAGAGGCAGGCTTTGTGAAGAAGTCTCTATTGGAAAGTGAACTGAGGGGCTCTAAGACCACAGCTTGTCTCAGGGCCCAACCACCCAGCAGCCATCCAGGGGAGGGGTGGGAGCACCTGGGTCCCACCACGGGACTGAGGAGGACGGTGCTGGATACCACAGGGAACAGGCAGCCTCCCGGGGGTGTGCTCACCCACAGCCCAATAGGCACTCTGCTCGTGCGAGCCTGAATACCTGCCCTCAGAGACACCACTAACAGAAAAATTGGTTTGGACAGTTTGAAACCAAAAAAGACAGGGTGCTTATATATATATATTTTTTTTTCCTTCTCATGTGTGTGTGTGTGTATGTGTGTGTGTGTGTGTGTGTGTTTCCCTTCCCCCCTTTTTTTCTCTCTCAACCTCTTTTGTAATTAATCTTATATCTTGTAAACTGTATTGTTGCTCTATCTTTCAATACTCGGTCCTTCATTTCTTTTTCTTTTTGATCGCTTTTAGTCCTTCCGTTCTTCCCAAATTTTCCGCTTATTCCCCTTTTCTCCTGGTGTGTGTGTGTGTGTGTGTGTGTGTGTGTGTGTGTGTGTTGGATTGTTCGTTTGTGTGTTGCTTAGTTTTCTTTTAGGTGTATTATTGTTTTTTTTGCATTATTCTTACTCCTTTTTTTAATTTTAAGAATATCTTTGTATCCCTCCTCTTTCTGCACAGGTTTCTTAGTCCTGGCTGGGTATATTGTACTACTTGACAATTTCCCACTGCTCTTTCCTCCACAGTGTATTGCTGATTTTCTATATTTCACTTGCTTTCCTTTGCTGTACTACCCAAGCTCTATAACCCCCATTTAGATAGATAACATAGAATCTATCACATGAGTGTTGCTCTAATATTATTGTAAATAAGAGCTGTTCTGTACCACAGTAATACTTCATAACACATCTCTTGGACCCTAGACCACCTTACAGGTGTCTGAATTCTATTATTCTATTTACTCGCATGCTACACCCAGTTACTAAATTGTACCATCACCTTACCTCCAATCTGACCACCTGCAACCACACTGCTTTCTAGATACAACTCCCAAGCCCCCCATTCTCAACAAAACACTTAACTTATGTCCACCCTTTCCTAAAAGTGGCAAGCTGGGTCGAAGAGCACAGTTAACTCTATACACAGCCTAAAGATTGTCTATTTCTTCTCTGCTGACTGTGACTGTAAATAAGAAAATAATCTTCTGCTATCACAAACCATTTTGCCTCCCCCTCCAACTGATAACAAATGCACAACAAAGAAAGGAGTAGGTGGAAGTGGAGAACACCAAGATATATACCTTATATCAAACTGTATTACAAGGCCACTGTACTCAAAACAGCCTGGTACTGGCATAAAAACAGGCACATAGACCAATGCAATAGAACAGAGAGCCCAGAAATAAACCCAAATCTCTACAGTCAATTAATATTCGACAAAGGGGGCAGTAACATAAAATGGAGTAGAGATAGCCTCTTCAACAAATGGTGTTGGGAGAACGGGACAGCCACATGCAAAAAAATGAAACTCGAACACAACTTACACCATACACCAAAATAAATTCAAGGTGGATAAAAGACTTAAATATAACCATGAAACCATTAAAGCCCTAGAGGAGAGAGCATTGGCAGGAAAATCTCAGATATTCCACGCAGCAATATTTTTACTGATACGTCCCCTAGAACAAGGGACATAAAGGAAAGAATAAACAAATGGGATCTCATCAAACTTAAAAGCTTCTGCATGGCCAAGGAAAACAGTATCAAGTAAAAAGAGAAGCAACAGCTTGGGAAAACATATTTGCCAATGACAGACACCTCAGACAAAGTTTTAATCTCCAAAATATACAAAAAACTCACTTGACTCCACTCAAAGAAGATGAGCAACCCAATTTAAAAATGGGCAAAGGACTTGAACAGACATTTCGCCAAGGAGGACATACAGAGGATCCAGAGACACATGAAAAGATGCTCAATATCACTAGCTATCAGAGAGATGCAAATCCATACCACAATGAGATACCACTTAACACCAGTCAGAATGGCTACCATAAACAAAGAAACAAACAAGTGTTGGAGAGGTTATGGGGAAAAGGGGACCCTAGTTCACTGTTGGTGGGATTGCAGACTGGTACAACCACTATGGAAAGCAGTATGGAATTTTCTAAGAAAACTAAAAATGGACGTGCCATTTGACCCAGCAATTCCACTGCTAGGAGTATATCCTAAGAACCCTGAGACACCAATCCAAAAGAACCTATGCACCCCGATGTTCATAGCAGCACAATTTACAATAGCCAAGAGTTGGAAGCAACCTAGATGCTCATTGGTAAATGACTGGATCAAAAAACTGTGGTAAATTTACACAATGGAATTCTATGCTGCAGAAAGGAAGAAGGAGCTCCTACCCTTTGCAACATCCTGGATGGAACTGGAAAGCATTATGCTGAGCGAAATAAGCCCGGCAGTGAAAGACAAATACCATATGATATCACCTTTAACAGGAATCTAAACAACAAAACAAAAAGCAAGCAAAATATAACCAAAGACACTGAAATACAGAACGTGCTGACAGAGTCCAGAGGGGAGAGGGGAGAGAATCACAGGGGAAAAGGGGAATTACTCACATGAACAAGTATAAAGGACACATGGACAATAACTTCGGTGGGGGGTGGAGATTGGATGGAGGTGGGGAGCACTAGGGGTGGGGGCATTGCTGGGAATACAAGAAAGAAAACTGTACTTGAACAAGAGTTAAAATAAAAAAAAGATGAATCCAAAGAGACCCACCACAAGACACATTAATTTGTAATTAATTGGCAAAATTTATTTTAAGAGGCCCACTGAAAGACCAAGAGAAAATCTTAAAAGCAGCAAAGGAGAAACAGCTAGTAATATACAAGTGAGATCTAATAAAGCTATAAGCTGCTTTCTCAGAAGGAACACTTTTAGCCAGGAAAGAATGACATGAAATAGCCCAAGTAATTGAAAAGCAAAGGCCTTCAGCCCAAACTACTCTACCCAGCAAATCTCCTATTTAAAATGGAAGGAAAAATAAGAAACTTGGCAGACAAAAATGTTTTAAAAAGAACTATTCCTCCAAACCAGTATTGTAGGGGACATTAAAGGGACAGCTTTAAGAAGAAGAAGAAAATGAGAGGGGGAGAGGAACACAGGTACAAGGGAGTAAAATGGCAATGAATAAGTACCTATCAATAATAAACTTAAATGTAAATGATTAAATGTTCCAATCAAAAGACATACAGTAGCTGAATGGATAGGAAAAAATGACCCACATATATTCTGTTTAGCAGAGACTAACCTTGAACAAAATATCTACACAGACTGAAAGTGAAAGGATGAAATAAAATATTCTAAGCAAACAGACATTTTTTTAAATGTGGGGTAACGATACTTATAACAGACAAAATAGATTTTGAAACAAAAACCATAAATAGAGACAAAGAAGGACACTACATAATACTTAAGGGAATAATCCATCAGGAAGATATAACCCTGTGAACTAATATGCACCCAACACAGGAGCACCCAAATATATAAGGAAAATCTTGGAGTACTTAAAAAAACATATCAACATCAACACACACATAGGACATTTAAAACCCTGTTTTCAACAAAGGAGAGAGCTTACAAGCAAAGAATCAACAATGACATTGTGGCAATGAACTATACCCTAAATCAAATGGGCTTAATTTATATATATAGAAACTTTCACTCCAAAGAAGGAAATGCACATTCTTTTTAAATGCACATTTAACATTTCCTTGATAGACCACATGATAGGTCACAAAACAATCCTTGAGAAAACAAGAAAGTTGAAATCACATCAAGCATCTTCTTGGATATCAGTGGCTTGAAACTAGAAAGCACCTGAAGGAAAAAAAACCCTCAAACACATTCAAATTCATAGATATTCAATAACATGCTATCAAATAATGAATGAGTTAAGAATGAGAACAAGGAAGAAGCAAAAAATCTCTGAAAAAAAATGAAAATGAACACACAACAACCCCAAACCTATGGGACATAATATAGGCATTCTTGAGAGGGAAGTTCATAGAAATGCAGGCCTACATTAAAAAAAAAAAGATAGAAAACTCTCAAATCAATGCCCTAATCAAAAAAAAAAAAATAAAACTTACAGTAAACTAATTTCTCAGGCAGAGGAAGATGGCAATGTGGTGGGAGGGGACAGATTCCACTACCTCCTACACATGGGAGAAAAACTTAGCCAATATATGGAGGAACAGAGCAAACAGGCAACAGTATACCAGCATATAGGAAAATAGGAGACCAAAAATTGTAGCAGACACTGAAAAACCAGACAGTAAGGACAGTGCTTCAGGACAATAAGATCCTTGGGACAAGTGCAGGGACCAAGGTAGCTGCTCGTGGTGTCTTCCACAGGGTTCTTGGGAGAGAGCTGGGTCAACTGCTCCCTCCCCAGCCAAACAAGGTTTGAGCAGCACCAGGAGAGACCTGGATGCTCAAAGTCAAAGAGAGGGGAATAAGGATTAAGTGGCAAACACACAGGGGCTGTGAGCACTCATGGAGTCTGGGGACGCTGGCTGGGGAGAGCTGAAAGTCTGGCCACTTGACAGGCCCTGATCCAGATAGTCCCTGGTCTGGCTACAGAATTGGGCTGTGCAAGAGGTCAGGCCCTTGTACAGAGCAGTGGGCTTGAGTAGGAGGAATTTCTCAAAATGAAAAAGTGAAAAGAGACACTGTTTGGGGAATTACTCCACAGCAATTGCTCAGGCCTCCTCCTCACCCATCCTGGCAGAACTCCTGAGGTGGCCTGGGATGCCATGTGCACCCCCATAGCACTGCAAACGGAGCGCACCCAAACCCATGGGGCTGGAGGTGTCCTGGCCAAGCATGAGAGCCTGCAAGCCAGAGAAAGTGTGCTCTGCCGAAGGCCCCACCCCACAGCACTAACCCTAGGGAGAGTGCACTTTGAGGAAAGCCTGGATCCCACACCCAAGGCCCCAGGGAGAGGCACAAGGCTAGCTCTGGGGAGAGTGACTGAGTGTGGGTCAGGAAGGTAGAAAATCCATACCAATTCCCCTCAGCCTGCCCCAGCCAGCAAGACCAGAAAAAACGGTTTGGCCAGTTTTGAAGCCAGCAAGAGGCTCTTCTTCTTTTTTTTAAGAAAGTAATTTATAATTTATATTTTTTACTATTTTTTAATCTCTCAATTCCATTTTCCTCTCTTTCCTTCTCTTTGGTTTTATTCCTTCTTTCTCTCTCCCCAACTTTATCTCTTTTTCCTTCCTTTTGATGCTTTTTTTTAAATACCCAAAAGTGAGACAAAAAAACCTGGAACTGTGAAAAGACCGGAGTTGGACCCAAACAGGGAGCTTCCTAACAGTTGAGACAATGAGACAAACTTCATTTTGCTATTAAAGAGAAACTGCAAGTTATTCAATATTTGTATTATATTTTTCATTATTCTTACATCTTTTATTTTAATAGTATTTTTGTATTCCTCTTCTTTCCGTTTAGACTTCTTTGCTTGTCTGGTTCAACAGGTTTTCCGAATTCTCTCTTTCACAGTGTTTTGCTGAGGTACTGTCCTTTTACTCACTGTGTTTCATTAGCACACTACTCAAGTTTCTGTAATCCCTATTCTTGTTGTCCAGATCACATACATTCTGTCATATGATTGTTGTTCTAGTATTATGGTAAATAATATCTGTTTCATACAATGTGAATACTATGTAGCACCCCTCCCAGATCTTAGCCCACTACATGGTTTTCTGAATTCTATTTCTGTAGTGGTTAACTTTATTCTCCCACACACTACACCTATTTATTATTCTTTACTCCTACCTAACCTTAGAATCTGACCACCCACAAACTCACTGACTTCTAGATCTAAGTCATACTTCCTCCCACAACAAGAGTCTCATCTTCCTTCAGTCTTTTCTAAAAAGTGATAGTTGAAAGGGATATCACAATTAACACTATACATAGCCAAAGAATCTACTATCTCTTGTCTACCAGCTGCTACTGTATATATCATAGAATAATCTTTTGCTGTCTTAAACATATTTTGCCTTCCCCCTCAAGCTGATAACAAAAAAAGTAGGTGGAAGCTATAAACACCAGGAGACCTTCTGGAAGAGGGAACCCCCCCAAAAAGGAACCACCAACAGATAACAACAGAAGACGGTGAAGGAGGAAGTGGAACTGGCACTAACCCAAGAACTATCTGAAAATAAAACTAAATGGTGGGGAAATTACTCAGAACAAACAATTGAACAAGAGCAAGAGAAAACCCTCAAAATCTTGTAAACATGAAAGAACCAGATTCAATACAAACTGCCCTCACCAGGAGAACAAAATACAAGAGGCAGTGGTCAGAGTGACCCTCAGTTAACCAACTGGTAAAAAGAAACCACCAAAAACAGACCCAATGAGAATCAAAACTTAAGGACAAGCACAGAGCCAACTTAAAAAATGGCCCAAGACCAGTGAATTTGGGAGATCAAGTAGACTACGCCACAAAATCTAACAGGTATTCTACCACAGAACTTCACACCATAAACCCAGAAAGCCAGAGCACATAAATTTAAGAAGTTGAAGCTAACAAGAAGAGGCTCACAAACAATGGGAAGACAAAGAAACAACCCCACAATGAAAGGAAGGGAGAAAGCCTCAGAAAGAATACTAAATGAAATAGAGGGAACTCAACTATCAGATATTGAGTTCAAACCAATAGTTATCAGGAAGCTCAATGACCTCACTGTGAATTAACAGAAACTACAGGAAAACTACAATGATTTCACTGCAAACTATATCAACATGAATAAGAAAATGGGACCTACCAACGAGGGGCATGAGGAAATGACGAATATAACTTCTGAACTGAAGAACACGGTAGAATAAATCAAAATCAGGATTGATTAAGTAGAAGATCGAATCAGCGAGTTGGAGGACAAAGTAGAAAAAAACACCCAGAAAGAGCAAGAAAAGGAAAAGAGGCTCAAAAAGAATGAAGAAGGATTAAGAGATATGCAGGGCAACATGAAGGGTAATAAGATCTGTATAATAAGAATACCAGAAGCAGAAGAAGGAGAGTAAGGAATAGAAAACCTATCTGAAGAATAATAATAGAATACTTTCCTATTTGATGAGAGAAGAAGTCACACAAATCCAGGAAACACGGAGAGCCCCAGTCAGGAGGAACCCAAAGAGGTCCACTTCAAGACATATCATCTTTAAAAGAGCAAAATTCCAAGATAAAGAGAAAATCTTAAAGGTGGAAAGGGAGAAACAGGAGGCAACATACAAGGGAGCCTCGATAAGGTTAGTAGCTGACTTACCAATGTAAACACTTCATGCCAGCAGACACTGGCAAGAAATATTCCAAGTAATGAGAACCAGAGGTCTGCAACCAAAGATATTTTACCCAGCAAAGCTCTCCATCAAGATAGATGGCCAAATAAGGAGATTCCCAAACAAAAGAAGTCTAAAAGAATACATTTCCACCAAAACAGCTCTGCAAGAGATGCTAAGGGGACTTTTTTAAGGAAAGAAAGGGAAGGGAAGGGAGGGGAGGGGAGGGGAGGGGAGGGGAGGGGAGGGGAGCGGAGGGGAGGGGAGGGGAGCGGAGGGGAGGGGACGGGAAGAGAGGAACAGAGGTTCTAAGACGACTTATCATGAGTAAGTACCTATCAATAATGGCCTTAAATGTAAATAAACTAAATGCACCAATCAAAGGACATATAATAGCTGAATGAAGAACAAAGAGTGACAGACATATGCTGCCTACAAGAGACCCAACTCAGGACAAAAGTGAAAGTGAAGAACCAGAAACAGATTTTCCAAGCAAAATGACAGGAAAAATAAAACCAGGATGGCAATAGTCACATCAGATAAAATAGACTTCAACAATAAGGGCCATAAAGAGAGACCCAGAAGGTCACTTCCTAATACTCAAGGGAAGAATCCACCAGGAAGATATAAACATTAAATATATGCACCCAACATAGAAACAAGCAAATGATAAGAAAAATCTTAGAGGACATCAATAAAGATATTGACAGCAATGCAATTGCAATAGAAGGTTTTAAACCCCACTGTGAAAAATGGACAGAACTTGGAAACAAAATATATCAACAAAGATATTGAGTCTTGAAAATGCCCTGGATAAACTGAACTTAAGTGATATATATAGAGCCCTTCAACCCAAAGAAGCTAAATACACATTCTTTTCAAATGCACATAGAACATTTTCAATGATGGACCACATGACAGGATCAAAAACAAACCTCAACGAATTCAAGGAAATGAAATCATAGCAAGCATTTTCTCCTACAACAAGGAACTGAATCAGAAACCAACACGAAGGAAAAAAAACCCAAACATTCAAAATTATGGAGATTGAATAGCGTGTTATTAAACAATAAATGGGTCAAGAATGAGATCAAGGAAGAAGTCAAAAAGTTCCTGGAAAGAAACAAAAATGAACTCACAATGACCCAAAATCTAAGGGACACAGCTAGGGCACTCCTGAGAGAAAATCATAGCATTTCAGGGCTACCAAAAAAAAAGAAAAAAGAAAAAAGAAAAAAGAAACTTTTCAAATAAACAACCTAACCGTACACCTACAAGAACTCTAAGAACAAGAACAAAGACAGCACAGAGAAAGTGGGAAAAAATAACCAAGATCAGAGCAGAATTAAATAACATAGAGACTAAAAGCACAATTCTAAGGATCAATGAATCCAGGAGCTGTTTTTTTTTTTTTTTAAAGATAAACAAAATCGACAAACCATTAAGTAGACTCATTAGGAAAAGAAGAGAGAGGACCCAAATAAACACAATCAGAAATGAAAGAAGAGAGATTACAACTGACTCCACAGAAATACAAAGGATTTTAAGAAATTACTATGAATGCCCCAAAAATTGAAAACATAGGTGAAATAAAACATTTCTAGGAAAATATAATTCTCCAAAATGCAACGAAGAAGAAGCAGAAAGGCTGAACAGACCAATAACTGCAAATGAAACTCAAGCAGTAATCAAAAAACTTCAGACAAACAGATGCATTGGACCGCATGGTTTCAGAGGAGAATTCTACAAAGTATTTAAGGAGGAACTAACCCCTTTTCTTCAGACTATTCCAAAAATACAAAATGATGGAAGACTCCCAAACTCTTTTAATGAAGCCAGCATCATCCTAATCCCAAAACCAGATAAAGAAACAACAAAGAATACAAACATTGGGCCAATATCGCTGATGAACATCGACACTAAAATCCACAACAAAATATTGGCAAACTGATTCCATAATGCATTAAAAAGATCATACACCATGACCAAGAAGGATTCCCCCAGGGGGAAAAGATGGTACAATATGTGCAAATCCATAATGTAATACATCACATAAACAAATGCAAAGACAAAAATCACATGGTCATATCAATAGATGCAGAAAAAGCATTTGATAAGGTAGAGTACCCATTTATGATAAAAACAGTCAGCAAAGTGGGAATGGAAGGAGCGTTCCTCAACATAATAAAGGCCATATATGAGAGACCTACAGCCAACATTATACTGAATGGACAAAAACTAAAAGCTTTCCCACTAAGATCAGGAACAAGACAAAATTGTCCACTTTCACTACTTCTATTCAATATATTATTGAAAGTTTTAGCCACAACAATCAGACAAGAAAAGGAAATAAAAGGCATTCAAATTGGGAAATAGGAAACAAAACTGTTATAGTTTGCAGATGAAATGATAGTGTACATGAAAAATCCTATAGACTCTACCCAAACACTACTTGCCTAATAAATGAATTAGGCAAAACGGTGGAACATAAAGCCAATATCCAGAAATCAAAGGTGTTTTTGTATGGCAACAATGAAACAGCAGAAGCAGAAATCAAGAAAAAATATCCCATTTGATATACCAAAAAGAAAAAAGAAATACCTAGGAATAAATCTAAACAAGGAGGTAAAGGATTTGTATTCAGAAAACTGTACAACACTGAAGAAAGAAATCAAGAAGGCACAAATGGAAATGTATACCATGTTCCTGAATTGGAAGAATTAACATCATCATCAAAATGTCCATACTACCCAAAACAATTTACAGATTCAATTCAACGCCTATTAGTGTACCAATGGCATATATCACAGACATTGAATAAGCACTTCAAAAATTTATACGGAACCATAAAAGATCCCAAATAGCAGCTGCAATTTTGAAAAAAAAAAACACAGCAAAGTAGGAGGGATCACAATACCTGATACCAAACTGTATTACAAGGCCACTGTCATCAAAATAGACTGGCAATGGCATAAAAACAGGTACATAGACTAATGGAAGAGAACAGGGAGTCCAGAAATAAACCCAAGTCTCTATGGGCAATTAATATTTGACAAAGGGTGCAGCAACATAAAATGGAATAAAAATAGCCTCTTCAAAAAAATGGTGTTGGGAGAATTGCAAAGCTACATGCAGAAAATCAAACTCCAGCACCAACTTATGCCATACACAAAAATAAATTCAAGGTGGATAAAGGATTTAAATATAAGTCCAGACACCACAAACATCCTAGAGGAGAACTATGGCCAGAAAATCTTAGACATTTCACATGGCAACATTTTTCCTAATATGTCCCCTAGAGTAAGGGACATACAGGAAAGAATAAACAAATGGGAATGATACAGGGTGCAGCCAAGGGGGGGCCCAGAAAAGATTTGGAATGGTGTCCAGAATGCAAAGTGTACAGGAATATTGGAGGAAATATTAAGATATCCTCACTCCCCCCGCCCAAGGTGTCAGTTGGGGGAAGGGATGAATGGAGCAGGGCCATTGAGAGCTGTTTTGCATAGCAACAGTTTTTCAGCTAACCTCTGGAGTGGTCATTTAACATATCTATAACCTTTAACTGGTTTCATAGATATGTTAAATAGCTGTGGCCAAGTTTTGGGCCAGGGGGAAGTGAGTAGCTAACCAGGCTGGAACTGGGGCTGCTTCTCGGAGAGAGTGCCTGCGAGAGAGCCATGTGGCTTTAGCAGAGTGAGGACCCCCTCTTGGCCAGATGAGGGGGAGAGCCACGCTATTTAGAAAGATGTAGACCCCTGTAGCCATTAGGAGGGAGAGCCATGCAGTTTCAGCAGAGTGCAGACCCCCTCTTGGCCAGGTGGAAGAGAAAACCACGCAACTTTGCCAGAATGGAGATCCCTGCGGCCAGGTGAAGAAGAAAGACGCGGCTTTGGTAGAAGAGGCCCACACGGCTTTGGCGTGCTCCCTTTGGCTGAGTAGCCTGGAAAGCAGGAGAGACTTTGACTAGAACTTGGTACAAAGAACTCTTGCCAGTGGAAGGTGCCGCATGACTTTGGATTAACTGGAGATCCTGCCTGGACAGGCAGGCGACACAGCTCACGTGCCAGCGGCCTGGGAGAAAAACGGACGTGTGCTCTTTTCCTGATTTACGGTACCCGGAGTTGGGACAGTGGGAGAAGGGAGCGCTGTGTGTGTGTGTGTAGGTGTATACCCTTAAAGACTTTAATATTTTAAGGAAGGCATTAGGCCTGAATAGCATTAAATAAACATTTTGTTTCCTTTTCACAAATCTCTGGCATTGAGAGATGTCTTTCCAATTGGCGGCGGACAGAAGGACCTTAAGATTTTAGTATATCGTCCTTGGGAGGGGTCCCTGTTTTCTGCAGCTGTTTTTGGCATCCCTCGGTGGGCCATGTATTCCCCCCCCCCCCCCCGGACCCTTGTTCGGTAACAGGAAGTCATCAAAATTAAAAGCTTCTGCTAGGCCAAATAAAACAGTATTGAAATAAAAAGATAACCAACCATATGGGAAAACGTATTTGTCAATGATACCCCAGACAAGGGTATCATTAACATCTCCAAAATATGTAAAGAACATACACAACCCACTCTAAGAAGAGAAGCAACCCAATTAAAAAATAGGCAAAGGACCTGAACAGACACTTCTCCAAGGAAGTCATACAGAGTATCCAGAGACACATGAAAAAGTGCTCAATATCACTAGTTATCAGAGAGATGCAAATTAACACCACAATGAGATACCACTTCACACCAGGAAAAATATAGCCATCATAAACAAATCAACAAAAATCTTTTGGAGAGATTGTGAAGAAAAGGGAAATCTAGCGCACTGTTGGTGGGATTGTAGACTGGTACAACCACTATGGAAAACAGTATGGAATTTTCTCAGAAAACTAAAAATGAATATGCCTTTTGACCCAGCAATTCTACTGCTAGGATTATATCCTAAGGAGCCTGAAACACCTATCCAAAAGAACCTATGCACCCTAATGTTCATAGCAGCACAATTTACAATAGCCAAGTGTGGGAAGCAACCTCAATGTCCATCAGTAAATGAATGGATCGAAAATCTATGGTACATTTACACAATGGAATTCTATGTAGCAGAAAGAAAGTAGGAGCTCCTACACTTTTGGACAGCATGGATGGGCCTGGACAGCATTATGCTAAGTGGATAAGCCAGGCAGTGAAAGACAAATACCGTATAATCTCACCTTTAGCAGGAACCTATACAACA
This sequence comes from Sturnira hondurensis, assembly GCF_014824575.4. Classification (NCBI taxonomy): domain Eukaryota; kingdom Metazoa; phylum Chordata; class Mammalia; order Chiroptera; family Phyllostomidae; genus Sturnira; species Sturnira hondurensis. The sequence goes on from NW_028081875.1 coordinate 2,322,509, forward strand.
AAGCAAACAAGCAAGCAAAATATAACCAAAGACAATGAAGTACAGAATAGGCTGACAGTGACCAGAGGGGAGAGGGAAGGGCATTTCAGGGGGAAATGGGAAGTGAGTACAGGAACAAGTATCAAGGACACATAGACAAAAAATAGGGGAGACTAGAAATGGGAGGGAGGTTGGGTGGGCTGGGGGGTGCACTGGGATGGAAGTAAAAGACAGAAAACTATACTTAAACAACAATTAAAATAAAATAAAATTTAAAAAATAAAAAGAAACAAACAAAAAATGATTTACAAAATCATTTGATGATTTACTAAATTCAACAAACAATACCCCAAGTGAATAGAAGGGGGAAATAAAATCATAGTATAATCAAATGGCATATGGACTAAAAACACAATTCAAAAATCAATATCAAGGATCTTGACCTTTGAAGGATAAATAAAATTAACTAGCTTTTAAGCTGACTCATCAAGATAAAAAGAAAGAGGGCCCAAATAAATAAAATCTGAAATGAAAGAGAAGTGACAAATGATACCACAGAAATACAAAGGATTGAAAAAAGTTACTATAAGCAAATATATGCCAAGAAATTTGACAATTTGGGTGAAATATATAAACTTCTAGAAGCACACAATCTTCCAAAACTGAATCAAGAGAAGAAAGCCTGAGTAGACTGATAAGAACTAGTGATATTGAAGCAATAATTTAAAATATCTCATGGCACATGAAAGCCATGGACCAGTAGGCCTAAAAGGCAAATATCAGCAAACATTTAATGAAGTCGTAATTCTCATCATTCTCAAACTATTTCAAAATATTTAAGACAAGGAAAGACTCCCAACCTATTTAAATGATGCCAATATTATCTTAATTTCAAAGCACATAAAGAAACAATAAAGAAATAAAAATACGAGCTGATATCTCTGATGAGCATAGATGTTGAAACCCTCAAAAAATGTTGGCAACATGGATCAAGCAACATATTGAAAGATCATACAACATAATCAAGTGGGACTCATCTCAGGGATGCAAGAATGGTGTAATAGTTGCAAATCAATAAATGTAATACACCACATAAACAAAATAAAGGACAAAACACACATGATAAATTCAATAAATGCTGAAAAAGCCCTTCATGAAGTATAGCACTCATTTATGATTAAATACTCAGCACAGTGGGAATAGAAGATTCATAACACAACATAATAAAGGCCATATACAGAATACATACAGCCAACATCATATTCAGTGGACAAAAACTAAAACCAATTCCCTTAAGATCAGGAAGAAGACAAGGGTGTCCACTTTCACCACCTTTACATAGTATGGGAACTGCTAGCCACAGTGATAAGACAAGAAAAAGAAATAAAAGACATTTACATTGGGGGGAAAAAAGAAAATAAAACTACCATAATTTGTAGATGACATAACAGTGTACATGGAAAACCCTACAGTCTCCATAAAAAATACTTGACCTAATATGTGCATTTGGCAAAATAGTGGGTTACAAAGTTGATATTCAGAAATTCAAGGCATTTTTTTAAAACAACACTGAAACATTGGAATCAGAGGTTTCTGGAACAAGAAAAATTAAATACATAGCAATGACTTTAACCAAGGAAGCAAAAGGCCTGCTCTTGGAAAACTACGGAACACTAAAGGAAAAAAATTAGAAAGATACAAATAAATGGAAGCATATTACTGAGTGGAATAAGATATCCAAAATACCCAAAGGAACTTATAAATTCAACACAATTCCTATTAAATAATCAATGGCATATTTCACAGATCTACCAAAATATTTCAAAAATTTGTATGGAACAGAATATGACCCAGATAGCCTCAGCAATTTTGAGAGACAAGAACAAAGTCGGAAGGGTCACAATACCCAATATTAAACTACACTACGAGGCCACTGTAAACCAAGCCATTTGGTATTGACATAAGAACAGAAACATATATCAATGGAACAGCATAGAGTACCCAAGTCTCTATGGCCAGTTAATATTTTACAAAGCAGAATGAACATAAAATGGAGTAAAGATAGCCCCTTCAATAAAAGAAGCCAGTTTTGGGAACCAGACAGGTACATCCAAAATAAATGAAAATAGGCCACCAACTTACACCATACACAACAAGAAGCTCAAAATGGATAAAAGAATTAAATACAAGTTGTGACACCATAAAGTCCTAGAGTATACTAGGGCCAGCAAAATTTCATATATCCCACATAGCAATATTTTTGCCAATATATCCCCTAAGGCAAGGGAAGTGAAGGAAAAAATAAATAAATGGGACTATTTTAAACTAAAATACTTCTACATGGCTAAAGAAACCATTATCAAAATGAAAAGGGAAACAACAGTATGGGAAAACATACTTGCCAATGATACATTGGAGAGGGGTTTGATTTCCAAAATATACAAAGATCCCACATTACTCAACAGCAGAAAGACAGACTATCCAATTAAAAAAACAGACAACGGACTTGAACCAACACTTCTAGGAGAACATACAAAGGGTCCAGAGACATATGAAAGGATGCTCAGCATCATTAGCCATCAGATGAATGCAGTTTGAAACCCCAATGAGATACTACTTCACACTAATCAGAATGGCCATCATTAACATATCAACAAACATGTGGTGAGGATGTGGAGCAAAGAGAACCCTAGTGAATTGTTAGTGGGAATGCAGTTTGGTGCCACCACTGTGGAAAACTGTATTGGATTTTTTCTAAAAACTGAAAATTGAGCTGCCTTTTGACCCAGCAATTCCACTGCTGGGAATATAACCTAAAAAGCCCAAGTCACCAATTTAAAACAACCTATCCCCCAGTGTTCATAGCAACACTATTTACTATAGCCAAATGCTAGAAATGATCTAAGTGCCCATCACTAAACGTTTGATTAAAAAACTGTGGTACATTTACACAATGGAATACCACACAGCAGAAAGAAGGGAGAACTCCTACCTTTTTCAACAGTAGGGGTGGAATAGAGACTATTATGCTAAGTGAAATAAAACAGTCAGTGAAAGACAAATACCATATGATCTCACCTGTAACTGGAGGTTAATTAACAAAATAAAATAATGAACAAAATAAAATCACAGGCATGGAAACTTGGAACAGATTGAAAGTTACCAGACAGGAGAGGGAAAGGGGACAATCACAAAAATAAAAGACAGGGACTACATAGGAAACATATATGAGTGACCTGCAGACATGGATTAACAGTGAAATTTGGGGTGGTCAGGGCAGTGGAGATTAATGGGGGAAAATTGGTACAACTATAATAGAACAACAATAAAATATGAAATAAATAAATAAATAGGACTATTCAAACTAAAAAACAAACAAACTTTTGTACAGCCAAAAAAGGTGAAACAAACATCTACAGAATGAGAACATATTTGTAAGCCATATATCTGATCAAGGGCTAATATCCAAAATATAAAAGAATGACAACAAAAACACCCCAAATAACCCAATTTTTTAAATGGGCAATGGACCTGAATTGACATTTTTCAAAAACAAAAATAAATAATAATAAGAAAAGCCAACAACTACATAAAGGTACTCTACATCACTAATCACAAGAAACATATACATTAAAACCACAATAGGATATCTGATTTCTATTAGAATAACCATCATAAAAAGAGAGAAAGAGAGAGATCCTGGCAAAGATTTGGAAGAAAGAAAACCTTTGTGTACTGTTGGTGAAATTGTAAACTGATACAACCATAAGAGTAAAAAGTCTGTAGGTTGCTCAAAAAGTTAAAAATAGAACTACCCTATAATCCAGAAATTTCAGTTCTGGTAATATATCTGAAGGAAATGAAATTACTATGTCAAGAAATATCTGAACTCCCATAATTATAGCAGAATCATTTACAATAGCCAAGACATAGAAATAACCTATCAGCAGATGGACACTGCAGTACTTCATTAGACAATGAAGTATAAAAGAGGAAGGTAATCTTCACTCTCCAAAATAAAGTGTATTTGCATATGCATATCTTGTCTATTTGGGTCTATCATCTAAATTTCTGTTAACAGATTATCATGTCCCCAAATGTTTGAAGCTTGAAAATCAAAAGAACTTTCAGGGGGAAAAATCTCATTTTTTCATCCGGTGACTTTTCCTAGATATGAAGATGAGGTGCTTGGAAATAATTGTCAAGAGATAAAAGTTTTAAAACTCAGCCTTCTCCCAGAAATCTTGACTTAAATCTTACAAATTTAGAAACAAGAATTGCCATTTCCATTTTATACATGAATGCATGAAGTCAGAAATCAATTAAGAAAGTATAATTATAGTCCAATCCCATTGCCATAATGGGTTAAATTAAAAAAGAAGTGGCCACATTTGACCAGTACAGCCCAGTCTCTCTGTGTGTAGCTCCTTTGTCCATAACGTTAGGAGATCCTACCTCAAAATCTTTACAATATGCTGGCAGCTCTATGCAACCTAATCCCACCTTCCCTACCTCTCTGATATCACCTCCTCTCCACAGGTTTCACCCTTACCACCATATACAAAGTAGATCCCTGCCTTAGGGGCTTTGTGCTATCTTTCCCATTTCTTTTTTTTTTTATTATTATTTGTTTACCTTTAGAGAGCGGGGATGAGAGAGACAGAAACATCAATGTGTGGTTGACTCTCACATGGTCCCCACTGGGGACCTGGCCCACAACCCAGGCATGTGCCCTGTCTGGGAATCGAAGGTTTGGTTTGCAGCCGTGCTCAATCCACTGACCTACACCAGCCAGGGCTATCCTTCCCATTTCTCAGGAACTCTCTTCTCCATACATTTTTGGGGATCAAATCATTCACCTCCCTTTATTCTTAGTTCAAGTGTCACTTTACTAGTGGGTCTCTCCCGATAACTCTATTTTGAATTGCAACTAGCTATCTGTATCCCCAGCCTCCTTGCCCTCCTCAATTATTTTACACAGCACATATTCCTTCACAGAATATATATCATATAATGATTGTTAGTTTTAGTGTTATTTGTCCTAGTTAGGGTTTCCCTGAAAGTAGAGAATAAGACAAATATCTGGTTCTAGTCATTTATCTGAAAAGTGATCCCAGGAATCAGGAGTAAAAAAGAGAGGGAAACAGGAAAAAGAAAATACCAGTTAAATGATCATGATCAAGGTCACTGCTTAAGACAACAGAAATTTAATAAAGCTTGGATTTATATTATAAGAATACAGAATGCCTGAAGGAAGAGAGGCTGCAATATTGATCTCCAGGCTTCCATTGCCATGGGTTGTTCAAGCTACTGCAGTTACCCATATCCTTTCTCTTCTAATCAATCCTCCACAGAGAAAAAATCCCACAAGTAAGAAAGTGAAGAGGCATTCAGCAATGCCTTGTGGAGAGATACTCCCTGGAAGAGTAGAGAATAATGCTCACTTGAACTGTTGTCCCCAAATTCAGTTGCAATCAGGGGTTGCTTGAGGAGAGTTATTGCTAAATTGCTTATCATCTTAAGCCCCTCATTTGAATGTTAAGATTGTCCAAGGCAGTCATTTTGCCTTTCCTGGGGTGATAATCCAAGCACCAAGAGCAATATCTGACACATAGTAGCTGTTTAATTAATATTTTTCAATGGACTACAATACCATTGTAATGCATGTAACTGGAGTACCAATATTTTTATCAAAATATTAAGGGTGAGCCAAGGTAGCAAGTCACCACAGCCAGATGCCCTTGAATAGTGTAAATTTAAATCCTGAAAGGACCCAGTTATTAGGGAACCAATGTTTTGGATATTGAAAACTGGAGCTGAAGTTGATCTGATTCTGGCTTTTTTCCAGGCTGTGGCAATTGGGTAGATTTTGCCCCTTTGGGGGCAGATTTTGGACACATCTGTCAACTGTAGACTGAAAACAAATAATGCTGTTAATAGTTATCAGTTCATCTATAAATCAGTTTACCTTTCAAACTATTTAGATGTTAGCCTTTAAGCATTTTCAAAACTGCTTTTGGACCTTTTCTTTCAGACAATAAGCCTTTCATAAATACATAATAAATTGCAAGGAAGAAATGTCACACATTCAACTACCCTTTTCTTTGATCATTGCTATTTTATACTTCCATTCAATTATATTAATATATGGATTTATTAATTTGCAATTTTGGTTGTTTCCCTGTACAACTATAGATCTTACTCTAACTCAAACACAAGAATGTCCTTTTCAGTGTTTCTAATGTTAGAAAAGAAAGGGGGGAACTCAAGCCTACTTACACTCCATACATTATAAGAGGGATCTGATTCATTTTTGGAGGAAAGGTTTTTGTAATAGGGAAATGCGACCTTCTCAGTTGGCAAATGTTTTCACTGAATTATAGACATCTTCAAAGAAAGAGAAATTCCCCCAAACTATTTAAAATCTTCATAACGGACCTCCCACAAATGATAGCTTCTTTAAAGTAAAAATTCCCCTAAAGATGTACAAATCTTCAAAAAAAAGAGTACCCCTCTGATGATTAGAACCTTACCAAACTCCATCTGGATTTGAGTTCCAATAATAAGGGTCAAAACCTTGTCCATACCTAGTAAAAAAAATACTGTAAGAAAGCACATTTTTAGTATTTCCAGATGTAGACAGAACATTTTTCGTCTTGAAATACAATGAGAAAAATTCTAATGCTGTTTTGGAAAAAATACATAGGCCAGAGAAGGCAAAGAAAGTTATTTGAAAGTGGTCAGGCCAAAGACACTTTAAAGCAGGTGAGACTGAATTCAAGATTAGAAATGTAGTGTGTCCTGTACCCTCTGCCCACATCATTTTATAAAGCTAATTTTCATTGGTTAGAATATTAATATAAGGAAAATGTTGTTTTTGAAGTTGAGTTCACCTGTAACATGAAAATAAATAAGCTGAGAGACAATCAAAAAATAAAAATGTGACACTTGAACATAAACAAAGGCAAAAAAGTATTAAAAAGCCATTTTCTGCACAAACATACATGCAGAACCCACGGACATGCACATTTACATGTCTATTCTCTGTTGGCAATTTGGTCAGTGATGTACACATTTTGCAAAGGCAGTAACAGAAAACAGTAGCTCCATCTTTCTGCCTTTCTGCACATAAAATTTATGTCCTCATTGAACTCTCTTGATTATCTATGCAAAAATGTACAGAGGCCTCACTTCTCCACCAAATTCCCGCTCCTATGAGACACAGCCCCACCCCCATACACATACCTCAAAGACTCACCCTATGTAGCATGCTGATCCCGGCACCTTCTTGCTCCAAACACTCCTCAAACATATAATTGTAAGTAGGTAGAAGAAAAAGGTGGCTGTGTGTAGACATTATCATTTGCATTATATTATTATACAATAATAGTTTAGTATGTACATCACCATCACGCTTTCATGTTGTTTTAGTATGTTTTGTTGTTGGAGTTTGGGGTTTTAGGTTTTTGTTTTCTTATTCTGTTTTTTGGTGTTGTTCTGTTTTCAGGATTCTTTAATCCATAATTTCCTTCACAAAACTAAAAACTCCACAAGGGCAGGAATCATGACTGTTATCCATTAATTTATTCATCTATCCATCCACCTACCTACCCATTACCTTATTTATTCTTTTGTTGTTATTTTTGTCCCCACTACCTTCCCAGACCCACTTTCCTCAAGTCTGTAATTTTCCAGACCTCTGTAAATGCATTGCCATGCTGACAACTTGAATTACAAAGTTGATGGCCAGGCACAACTTACAGTGTCTTAAAACCCACCACTCAATCTGTATCATAATCTGAAACTCACACTGACATGTTCCAAAGCAGGACCCTTAAAATGCAAATTAATAAAATAAGAGCAAAGTTTCTCCTTGGACAAAAGTGTTTGGGGAAACTAAAGGTCAAATTCCTAGGGGCAATTTCTCTGGCCCTTACCTCATTCCTTCATGAATCCTATTCATTTAGGGTCTGTAAACTAAATACACACACAAGTCTGAGTCAGTCAGAAAGCACCACTGAAGGAGGTACAAAGCTGAATTCTGATACCTGATTGAACTTCTCCAGACAAGAGAAGTGGGTGCACAATGAAGGTTGTGTGACTTCAAAGTATCCAAAATTATTTCCCTCACTCCAAACATAATAATAACACTAACAGCTTCTTGTGGTTGTTTTTGGAATAAATTAGCCAGTATAGGAGATTGCTTAGAATCATTCAGGGCACTTAGTTTACCCTTAAAATATTATTTTTAGACAACTATATAATTAATCCTAGTATTCTTCTAGTACTTCCCTAGCTCCTTTTCCCCATCTGTCTAGCTCTAATTTGTCCTTGTTTCATAGTTTCTTTCATCACCCAGAAAGGGGACATTGTTCTCGCTTTTCTGCCTCACTTAAGAAAAAGTTTGAATTACGCTTTTTATGTTTTGTTTATGTTAGGTCTGGCATCTTTCCAATTACAAGATTCTTAATGCACTGCTTTGAGCGGAGTTAAGTTTATAAGTACTTAGGTAGCCAATTGCTAAGAATGCAGGAATTTTGTGAACTTGAAATGAACCATTGTGCCGTGGTTGGAGTATTTACACCAGAAATGTTAGTAAACATTGCTACAAATAAAATCTTTGTTTTTGTGGTGCTTGCTGTTATTATTGTTGTTTGAGGGTTTTTCAGTGGCAGCTATCTAGCCCATCACTTGTCCTGACCCTGCCCTGTACCTACTCCACCTCATTCTTCATTTAGTGATATTCTTTCAAGCTTTAATTCTTGCCACCACCTTGGCTCCTGAGCTCTGGAAGACATCTCTGACATTGGCTTTCTAGGTCCTGCTATATTTCCTGGAAAATCTAAGTATGGGGAAATAGACATCATCTCCTATTTTTCAGGGGGCTGAAACAATTCACTTTAAGCCAAGATCAACTTCTACAAGCAGAACTAGGAAGCCTGGGGAGGAAATGGGAGGTAGGAGATCTCTGTAAGCAAGCTTGGTAAGGGACAAGATGTTCAAAACAAACTACTAAGCAGTCCTGAGAACTAGGCCAGTGTTCAGCTTTGAATCCAAAGCTTGAGGCAGAAAAGATTTCATAAACAAGGGAGAAATTTTCTTATATCAAACATTTCCTCAGTAGCACGTTTTGTTCTTTGGTTACCATCCCTGGACACAGACCCTTCTTTTCAAGGAATTTATCAAAGAAAGCAAGAATAGAAATGAGAAATGTAATATAACATACTTTTTCTGCTCTTTCTATAAAATAGGCCTTGGTTAAATTACTCAAAACTTTCACCTAAATCTCACTCTGTCTATCCTCACCCACTGTATAACCCAGTACCTAGAAAAATCAGTGCTTTTTCCTCCTATCCAATAGGAAACTCAGGAGTATTTACCAAGGTGGCTGATTATGTGATGCTGTGATGGCTTGGGCTCTCCAAATATTAAACCAAAGTGTTATTGAGACCTTTTCATTGTTCCTGTTTGCCTACTATCCATATTTGTTTGTCTTCAGTTCTGATCAATTATTTGATTATTTTCACAGTTCAAAATATGTGATGTTTCCCCCCTGTTCAAAATAGCTGCTAAGAAAAACATATAAAGCGCACATTTAAAAAGGAACACAGCCAATTTATCAATTAAGAATCATCCCAAATTTTTGCCCTGGCTGATGTAGCTCAGTGGATTGAGTACAGGCCTGTGAACCAGAGGATAGTGGTTTGATTCCCTGTCGGAGCACATGCCTGGGTTGCAGGTCGGTTCTCTGCAGACCAGCCCCCAGCAGAGGATGCACAAAAGGCAACTGTACATTGATGTTTCTCTCCCTCTCTCCTTCCCCTCTAAAGATAAATAAATGAATAAAATCTTAAAAAAAGAATTATCCCCTATTTTCATTTGCAAAAAAGAAAAAAAAGCCCCAAAACAAAACAGTAGAAAGTGAGTTTTTGAAGAACAATCAAATGTTAAATTTCACTATTTTTATTTTATTTTCACCTGATATTTCAATTCTTCACCTGAATTATTCAGACCACCAAGTTCAATTTATTTTTCTTTCTCCAACTCCCATATAGAATATAAATTTAAGAGGTGGAGCCTGAGGTATTTCCCTGTTGATTTGGGCAAATGATGTAGCCTTGTGGGTTCATAATTTGTGCTAGCATCACATTGTTTGCCTGAGCCACCCTGACAACTGCTGCGTGGCATCCACCATCCAGGCCAGTCAGGTCCTATTTGCACTGAGGCCTGCAGTCTTTTCCCTGGCAAAGTCTTCTTGACTGAAGCAGTCTTTGTTCTTGTTGAGATATGGAATTTTCAAAAGCTGTGTGAGCAGGTACATTTTTTGTTCCAGAAGTCTCTAAAGATTTGCAGTTTTCTCAGTGTATTTTTATACCCTCTTCCAAGAGAAGCAGTGAAAAAACAGGGTCTCTGCCCCACTAGCAGCCTCACAAAGATACCTGTCCTGATTCTGAAGCCTGTGTAGATGTAAACTCCTGAGGGCTGCCATCTAGAAAGAAAGAACTGTTTGGTTTCTTTGGGGCTTCTTCAATCTATTATGTGACAAAGACATGTCCAATATCATTCCATTTCCTCACAGTCCCTCCCATATGCACCACCTATTCCATCTGTCATTCTCCCTGAGACAGCCAAGTCTCCATGTGGGAAGCAGGGGAAGGTACTGAAAGTGGGACAAAGCAGGGAAAGCAGCATTCTTCCCTCTCTGACCCCTCTTCTAATACAGTGTCACATACAATAAAGTCAGTTGCCCTGACCTGATGAATACCTAAGGCTGTGCCCCTTGAAACATAACAGGTGTGCAAAGACAAAGAAATATGGCCCAAATGAAAGAACAGATCAAAACTCCAGAAAAAGAACTAAGCAACGAGTATATAGCCAAAGTCTCAGATGCAAAGTTGGAAACACTGGTAAGCAGGATGCTCACAAAAATAATTTAGTATGATTGAAAAATAAAAGAAGAATGAAGGCTATACAAAATGAAATGGAAAATATACAGGGAGCCAACAGTGAAAGAAATGAAATCAGGATTCAAACAAAGGATTTGGAACAAAAGGAAGAAATAAACATTCAATTAGAACAGAATGAAGAAACAAGAATTCACAAAAAATTAGGAGAGTCTTAGGAACCTCTGGGACTTAAATGTTTCAACATCCAAATCATAGGAGTGAGTGCTGGAAAGAGAAGAGGAAGAGAAAGAAATTGAAAACTTATTTGAAAAAATAATGAGAGTGAACTTTCCCAATCTGGTGAAGGAAATAGACTTCCAGGAAGCTCAGAGAGTCTCAAAGATTTTGGACCCCAGGAAGCACACATCAAGGTACATAATAACTAAATTACCCAAGATTAAAGATAAGGAGAGAATTTTAAAAGCAGCAACAGAAAAGGAGACAGTTACTGACAAAGGAGTTCCCATAAAACTATGAGCTAATTTCTCCAAAGAAACTTTAGAGGCAAAGAGGGACTGGAAAGAAGTATTCAAAGTCATTAAAAGCAAGAACCTCCACCCAAGATTACTCTATCCAGCAAAACTATCATTTCAAATGGAAGGGTAAATAAAAAGTGCTTCCCAGATAAGGTCAAGCTAAAGGAGTTCATCATCACCAAGCCCTTGTTATATAATATACTTAAGGGATTTATCCAAAAAAATCAAACCTATAAACAATAAAATGACAACAAACTCACAACTATTAACAACTGAACCTAAAAAAAAACACTAATTAAACAACTAGAATAAGAACAAAATTACACAAATGGATATCAAATAGAGGGTTATCAGCATCGGGGGAGAGGGAAGAGAATGAGGGAAAAGGTCCAGGGAATAAGAAGCATAATTCATAGGTACAAAATGAACATGGGGAGGATAAGAACAGTATGGGAAGTGGAGAAGCTAAAGAACTTAATATGTTCAAGCCATGGACATAAATTAAGGAATGAGGGGATGCTGAAGGTGGCATGCAAGGTGTAGGAGGATAAAGGGAGTAATGAAAGTAGTATAACTATAATAGCATAATCAATAAAATATACTTAAAAAAAGAGCCTAGGTGGAAGTCACAGACTTCTGTGAGTATGCAGAGTTAAACTGTGAGTCAGGAGACTAAAAACCTCTTTGACATTTTAAAATATGAGGCAATGTCTATAAAAAAGACAATCTGACATGGAGAAGAATTGTTCTGGATGTATTCAGCTCCAGGTCTCCACTCTGACCAACATCTTTGATCATTAGAGACCCCAGAGAATGGGGGAGGGATAATTACCATCCTTAATAGCTGGGCAACCAGGCTTGGGATGGCACCACTCCTCTCAGTTTTCCCATTCCAGGAAGACTAACAACTGGGTATAGAGAACTCAAAACCAAGATATTAGTATATTTTGTATTAAAAAGGATCTGTGGAGAAGGAACGTGGCAGAAGAGTGAATGGAAGTCACCATGACTTCCTCCAAGGATATATCTGGAATTACAACTCAGTTGTGGAGAAACCACTCAGAACAAACAACTGAGAAATAGCCAGAGAGAAGCATATAACTTCAGACCCACAGAACAAGCTCCAGCACAACCAGTCTGGTAAAGGGTGCGGTGGATACTCCAGAGGGTTGGCTGGGTGCCCATGAGCAGCAGCACGAATGGGATAACTAAGGGGACAGTTGGATCCCCAAAGAAGATTGGGGTCTAAACCCTAAGTTAGGATTCCCAGCCTAGAATACCAGAGCCCAAAAAGTACACAGATAACAACCAGTGATAAAAACAAGAGGGTTGCTCTCTGTCAGAGACAGATGGTAAGAGATGCATGGGCCATTTAAAGGGCCAACCCACACATTTTCATTTGCAGCCACTTACCCCAGGCCTAGCCACAGGCAGGGAGAGTGGGCTAGAGATGCCTGAGGAAAAACTGGGAACAGATGCCATGGGGAGAGAACCAAGAGAGTAGCTGCCAGGATCCTGGTGCTGAGTCATCCACCAGATGGCAGCAGCCTTTGTGCTCAGGCAGACCACTCCTCTCTAAGCAGCAGAAGCCTGAGGGGAAGCAATAGCCCTGTCTCAAGGACAGTCTCTGCTCTGGCCCTTTGATACTTAGGCCTGGCTTCTGAGTTCCAGTGACCAGATAAACAACTGAAGGAGACAGCCAAAGACAGTAGATCACTGGCAGAGGTTGGGCAGAGTAGACTAGAGAGACTTGGAGAAGACTGGTTATGGAGGCTTGTGGGAGATAACTGAGATCTGGGATCTGGTGCTGAACCAACCACCATAAGAGAAAAAGTCCTGCTCAGGCAGACCACTCCCTTCTGAGCAGCAGATACCTGAGGGCAAAGAGTAGCCCCCACAACAGGAGGGATTCCCTTCTGCCCTACAGTGCTTACACCTGACTGCTAAGTGCAGAGGGACCATATTAACAAATAAAGTAGAAAACCAGTGACAGCAGATCACTGGAAGTATTGAATAGGCTGTCTAATGTCAGAGGGGGGTCAACATCTGACATCACCAGAGGCAGATCCAAAAAGAAAAAACAAACAGTGGTAAATATAAGAGGCTACAAATACAAAAGTCACTGTGGTCTCCTTCATGATTTGCAATATTTTTCCCTTCATAGCCTTATAACATTCATTTCTTGTCAAGCAAATTTGTATATAACGTAACTAAAAATTTTTAAATATTTTATTTATTTATTTCTAGAGAGAGAGGAAGGGAGAGAGAAAGAGAGAGGAAAACAGCAATGTGTGGTTGCCTCTTGCTTGCCCCACACTGGGGATATGGCCTGCAACCCAGATATGTTCCTTGATTGGGAATCGAACCAGTGACCCTTTGGTTCGCAGGCTAGCATTCAATCCACTGAACCACATCAGCCAGGGCTAAGACACTAAATTTTATACTATAATGTATTTATTCATTTTTATTTATTTATTTATTTATTTTTAAAAATATATTTTATTAATTATACCATTACAGTTGTTCTATTCCCCCCTTCATTCCCCTCCACCCGCACACTCCCTCCCCCACCACTCTCTCCCCCTTAGTTTATAACCACGTGTCTCAAGTTCTTTAGATTCTATATTTCCCCTACTATTCTTGTCCTCCCCACTGTCTATTTTCTACCTACTGTCTATGCTATTTTCTGTACCTTCTCCCCCCTGCTCCTCCTCCCACTCCCTTGTTTCTAACCCTCCATGTGTTCTTCATTTCTATGGTTCCACTCCTGATCTAGCTGTCCTCTTGGTTTGCTTTTGTTTTAGGTGTGGTTGTTAATAACTGTGAGTTTGATGTCCTTTCACTGTTCATATTTTTCATCTTCTTTTTCTTATATAAGTCCCTTTAACATTTCATATAATAAGGGCTTGGTGATGATGAACTCCTTGAACTTGACTTTATCTGAGAAGCACTTTATCTGTCCTTCCATTCTAAATGAAAGTTTTGCTGGATAAAGCAATCTTGGCTGTAGGTCTTTGGATTTCATGACTTGGAATACTTCTTTCCAGCCCTTTCTTGCCTGTAAGGTCTCTTTTGAGACATCAGCTGACAGTCTGTCTGATGGACACTCCTTTGTAGGTGACTGTCCCCTTATCTCTTGCTGCTTCTAGGATTCTCTCCTTCATTTTCATCTTGGCTAATGTAATGATGATGTGCCTTGGCATGTTCCTTCTTGGGTCCAACTTCTTTGGGACTCTCTGAGCTTCCTGGATTTCCTGGAAGTCTATTTCCTTTGCCAGACTGGGGAAGTTCTCCTCTATTATTTGTTCAAATACATTTTCCACTCGTGGCTGTTTCTTTCCCCCTTCTGGTACCCCTTTAATCCAGATGTTGGAACGTTTAAAGATGTCCTGGAGGTTCCTAAGCCTCTCCTCATTTTTTTGAATTCTCATTTCTTCATTCCTTTCTGGTTGGATGTTTCATTCTTCCTTCTAGTCCATTCCATTGATTTGAGTCCCAGCTTCCTTTCCATCACTATTGGTTTCCTGTGCATCTCCCTTCATTTCAATTAGTTTAGCCTTCATATGTTTCTCTAATTTGTGACTATAATCAACCAGTTCTGTGATCATCCTGATAAACGGTGTCTTGAACTGTGCATCTGAGAGGCTGGCAATCTCTTGGTCACTTAGAGTTTTCGGCTCTGGGACTTTGAGTTCTTCTTGCACCATCTTTTGGGCTGTTTGTGCCTGTTATCTAGCAGGATCGGAGCCCTAGGTGTTCACCAGAGCAGGGCAACTCAGTCGCTGGGTTGTGACACTGTATGTGGGGGCTGGGTCAAAGAGGAGCAATGGTGTCCCATCTGCCACCTCCCACTGAGGCCCCCACAGGTGCCGCAGCTGCCACTGTCACCGGGCCCACGCATTTCGTCCCACTGCACGCAAGTGTACCACCACCGTCAGCCCTCCACCACTGGGTTCGCCCTCTGGGGCCTGCATGGTCCGTCTCACTGTGCGCGAATGTGCGACGGTGGTCAGTATGCCCCACACCCTGACTGGGTCCGGGCTGCCTGCACACCTAGGTCGGGGGATCTTTCCTGCCAGACCCTCCTCCGCTGCTGGCTCCACCACTCTTACCGTCCTGGTTGAATGGTTTGTTGTTGTCGGACTTCCATATAATTCAATTTTCTGTTCTTCAGCTGTGTCTTTGTTCTCTAAACCTTTGTTGTATTCAAACTTGGTTGTGGGAGAAGGCACAGTGTTTCCACCTATGCCTCCCTCTTGGAGGAAGTCTATAGTGTATTTAAATCCACATATTTTGCCCCTCCCTTCTCTTAGCCCATCTTACTTTCCTCTTTCCTTGGAATATTCTCACTTTAAATTTGGTTTTCTCTCAAGTTCCAACTTGCTTTCATTCCACACTCTTACTATTTCCACTACCCAGACACTCAAAATGAATTCTCTTGTCAACGGTCATTTTACATTCTTTTGCCCAGCTATTAAACTACACTTGTTCCCTCTATACCTGACACTAAAACAGTTGGTTGTAGGTAGGGTAGTTGTTGTTGCATTGTTTTTTCAAGGTTATCTCCAAACTTCACTAATTCTACATTTCAAATAAAAAATTTTACCAGACCCCTCTCCTGCTTTTTTAACTCAAATTTTAATTATGCCATCTTAGCCTGTTTTTATTCTTTAACTTTTTTGTCTTTCTTTTATTTCTCCTTCACCCTGCCCTTTTATTTTTCTTTATTTTCTTTTTTCTTTTCCTTTATATCACAAATTTTAATTTTTTTCACTTAGGCAAGTTTTTGTCCCTTGCTCTTAGTATTCCCTCTCCCTCTAGTGTTACAGAATCACTTCCCACTCTTCTAAACATTTCTTAGACTATTCTTTGTTTCTTTTTTCCTTTTATTCCCACTACCCATATTAATTTTAGCTGATTTGTTATTGATAGTACACAAGTGGATCTTTCTCTGAAATTTGGCTCCAATGTTTTAACAAATTATTTAATATTTTCTCTCCTTTTTCTTTCTAACTCTCAACTTATTTTAATTTATACTATTTTAATTTCTGTTTAAACCTAATAGTATGTGTTTCCCTTCTAATACTGTATTCCATACTCTTCATTCACTTTCTTGATTCATAAGATAAATTTTACCTTCTCTCCTTCCATTACTGCAACTCCCAACACTTATTAGTGCTCCTCCCTCTACCATCTCAAAATCATTTCTCCTTCAGTAGATCATTTATATCCACTCTCTTTTCTTGTAATAGTCTTAATCTAATTACACCATTATTAATACTGGTTCATTTGTTATTGATAGTGGGATTGTGCAGGGGATTATATTTTCAGATGTGGGTTTGTTTCTTGATCTCTGATTTTGTTCAGGCAGCACCTGCACAACATTATACAAGACATGATGGGCAAAGTGACATTAACTCAACCAGAGGCAAGGAAGGAACCAAGAAAGAAGGGGCCAACAACAATGAAAACCCAGAAACAACCAGAAAATCAGCACAGAAGGCATAAAGGACATCCCAAGAACATCTAGTTCAGGTGAACAAGGAGACTACACCTCTATATCACACAGGCCTCCCACCATAGAAGTTCACACCATAAATTCAGAAAGTCAAAACAGATCAGTTAAAGAAATGAGAGCAAACATAAGAGTCCAACAAACATTAGAAAAACAAAGAAATGCCCTCAATCTAAAGTAGGAGAACAATCCTCAGGAAGAATGTTAAATGAAATAGAAGCAAGTAAACTATCACATATTGAGTTCAAAACAATGGTTATAAGGAAGCTAAATGAACTCAGTGAGAACTACAAAAAACTCCAGGGAAATGATGAAGAATTTACTGCAAACCATATAAGCATTAAAAAAAGGACATAAAAACAATCAACAAGAGCCAAGAAAAAGTGAAGAACACAATTCTTAATTAAAGAACAAAGTAGAAGGAATCAAAAGCAGGTTCGATGAAACAAGGATTGAATCAGGGGAAGATTTTTTGGCAGACAAAATCTCTGAAAAACAAGAAGGGAATAAAAGGATAAAAAAATAAGAGGGGTTAAGGAAAATGCAGGACAACATAAAGTGGAATAATAATTCATAGAATAGTGATACCAAGAGAAGAAGAAGAGTAAGAAATAGAAATCCGGGTTGACAGGCCAATAAGAAGAGATGAAATTGAAGAAGTAATAAAAAAACTCCCATCACACAAAAGGCCTGGACCAGACGGTTTCACAGGAGAATTCTACAAAGCTTTTAAGGAAGAGATAAGACCTATTCTTCACAGAATATTCCAAAAAATCCAAAAGGAGGGAAAACTCCCCAACTCTTTTTATGAAACCAGCATTATCCTAATTCCAACGCCAGATAGAGACGCAACAAAGAAAGAAAACTTCAGGCCAATATCGCTGATGAACATAAACGCTAAAATCCTCAATAAAATATTGGCAAATCACATCCAACAATACATCAAAAAGATCATACACCATGACAAAGTGGGATTCATCCCAGGGATGCAAGGATGGTTCAATATTCGCAAGTCAGTAAATGTAATACATCACATAAACACAAGCAAAGACAAAAACCACATGATCATATCAATAGATGCATAAAAAGCTTTTGATAAGGTAAAACACATTTATGATAAAGGTACTCAGAAAAATGGGAACCGAGGGAACATTCCTCAATAAAATACAGGCCACATATGAAAGACCTACAGCCAACATCATACTCAATGGGTAAAAACTAAAATCTTTTCCACTAAGATCAGGAACAAGACAAGGTTGCCCAATTTCACCACCTCTATTCAATATAGTATTAGAAGTTCTAGCCACAGCGACCAGACAAAAAAAGGAAATAAACAGCATCCAAATAGGAAAGGAGGAAACAAAACTGGCATTGTTTGCTAACGACATGATAGTGTACATGGAAAATCCTATAGCCTCTACCAAAAAACTGCTCAAACTAATAAATGAATTTCACAAAACAGAGGGATACAAAGTCAATATTCAGAAATCAAAGGCATTTTTGTATACCAACAATGAAACAGAAGAAGCAGATCAGGAAAACTATACTATTCGATATAGAAAAAAACAAAAATAAAATATCTGGGAATAAACCTAACCAAGGAGGTTAAAGACCTATACGCAGAAAACTACACAACACTAGAGAAAGAAATCAAGGAAGACACAAACAAATGGAAACATATACCATGCTCATGGATTGGAAGAATTAACGTCATCAAAATGTCCATACTACCCAAAGCAATATACAGATTCAATGCAATACCTATTAAACTACCAAAGGCATATTTCAAAAACATAGAACAAAACACTTCAAAATTTTATATGGCACCATACAACCCCGAATACCAGCCACAATTTTTAGAAAGAAGGACAAAGTAGGAGGCATCACAATACCTGATATCAAACTGTATTATTACAAGGCCACTCTACTCAAAACAGCCTGGTACTGGCATTAAAACAGGTACATAGACCAATAGAACAGAACAGAGAGCCCAGAAATAAACCCAAATCTCTACAGTCAATTAATATTCAACAAAGGGGGCAGTACATAAAATGGAGTAAAGATAGCCTCTTCAACAAATGGTGTTGGGAGAACTGGACAGCTACATGCAAAAAAATGAAACTCGAGCACCAACTTACAACATACACCAAAATTAATTCAAGGTGGATAAAAGACATAAATATAAGCCATGAAACCATTAAAGCCCTAGAGGAGAGAGCATTGGCAGGAAAATCTCAGATATTCCACGCAGCAAGATTTTTACTGACACATTCCCTAGAGCAAGGGACATAAAGGAAAGAATAAACAAATGGGATCTCATCAAACTTAAAAGTTTCTACATGGCTAAGGAAAACAGTATCAAGATAAAAAGAGAAGCAACAGCTTGTGAGAACAGATTTGCCAATGATACCTCAGACAAAGTTTTAATCTCCAAAATATACAAAGAACTCACTTGACTCCACTCAAAGAAGATGAGCAACCCAATTAAAAAATGGGCAAAGGACTTGAACAGACATTTCTCCAAGGAGGACATACAGAAGATCCAGAGACACATGAAAAGATGCTCAATATTGCTAGTTTTCAGAGAGATGCAAATTAAAACCACAATGACATACCAATTAACATGGGTCAGAATGGCTATCATAAACAAAGAAACAAACAAGTGCTGGAGAGGTTGTGGGGAATAGGGGACCTTAGTTCAGTCTTGGTGGGATTGCAGACTGGTACAACCACTATGGAAAGCAGTATGGAATTTTCTAAGAAAACTAAAAATGAATGTGCATTTTGACCCAGCAATTCCACTATTAGGAATATATCCTAAGAACCCTGAAAGACCAATCCAAAATGATCTATGCACCCCAATGTTCATAGCACAATTCACAATAGCCAAGAGTTGGAAGCAACCTAGATGCCCATTGGTAAATGACTGGATCAAAAAGCTATGGTACATTTACACAATGGAATTCTATGCTGCAGAACGGAAGCAGGAGCTCCTACCTTTTGCAACATCATGGATGGAACTGGAGAGCATTATGTTGAGTGAAATAAGCCAGGCGGTGAAAGACAAATACCATATGATCTCACCTTTAACAGGAATCTAAACAACAAAACAAACAAGCAAGCAAAATATGACCAATGACACTCAAGTACGGAACAGGCTAACAGGGTCCAGAGAGGAGAGGGGAGAGAATCATAGGAGAAAAGGGGAGGGACTCACATGAATAAGTATAAAGGACACATGGACAAGAATTAAGGTGGGGGGGCAGAAATGGGAGGGAGGTGGGTAGCACTGGGGGGGGCAGGGCAGGGAATATAAAACAGAAAACTGTACTTGAATAAGAATTAAATAAATTTAAAAAAGAGAGAGAAAACTGACTTAAGGACTTACTCATAATAAACCTATTTTGGCAGAACCCCCCCTCAAAAAAAAACCTGTTTGAAAGAGTCATTATGAAAAACTTACTTAAATTGATGAGAGAAGGAGAAACAAAAGTCCAGCAAGCAGAGATGGTCCTGATCAAGAGGAACCCAAAGAGGCCTACTTTAGGACACATCATAATTAAAATGGCAAAATTCCAAGACAAGGAGAGAATATTAAAGTCAGCAAGGGAAAAACAGGAAGCAACATACTAGGGAGGCCAAATAAGGCTAGCAGCTGACATCCCAAAAGAAATATTATGAGCCAGAAGGAAGTGGAAAGAAATATTTCAAATAATATAAAACAAAGGCTTGCAACCAAGACTGTTCTATCTACCAAGACCCTCAATTCAAATAGAAGGCCAAATGCAGGGCTTCCCAATCAAAAGAAGCCTAAAATAATACACCTCCACCATACCAGCATTGCAAGATATGCTAAAAGGACTGATGTAAGAAGAGGGATGAAAACAGTTAGAGAGAAAATAACAAAGGTAGAAAGGGAGTAAAATGGCAACGAATAAATACCTGTCGATAACCTCAAATGTAAATGGACCAAGTGGTCCAATGAAAAGACATGGGATCGCTGAATAAATAAGAAATCTTGACCCACACATATGATGCCTACAAGAGACCAAGCTCAGAACAAAAGACCTATACAGACTGAAAGTGAAGGGCTGTAAACAAATATTCCACTCAGAGGGACAGGGAAAAAAAGCTGGGGTAGCAAAACTCAGAAAAAAATAGGCTTCAAAAAAGGCCATAAAAAAGACACAGAGGACACATCAGAATACTCAAGAGAAGAACACATCAAAAACACATAAACATTGGAAATATATATGCACCCAAGATAAGAGCACCCAAATATATAAGGAAAATCATGGATGACTTCAAAAAAGAGATTGACAGCAACACAACTACAGTAGGGGATTTTAACACCCCACTGTCAGAAATGAATACATCTTCCAAACAAAATATCAACAAAGATATTACAGCATTAAGACAATGCCCTAGATCAAATTGCTTTGACAGACATGTATAGAATATTTCATCCCAAAGAAGCAAATTACACATTCTTTTCAAATGCACATGGAACATTTTCAAAGATAGAACACATGATAGGACATAAAACAAGCCTCAACAAATTCAAGAAAGTTGAAATCATAGAAAAGACCTCAGACAACGAGAGCCTGCAACTAGAAGCCAAACCCAAGGAAAAAAAACTCAAAATACTCTAACACAATTAATGGAGATGAAATAACATGTTTTAAACAATGAATGGGTTAACAATGGCATCAAGAAAAAAATCAAATACTATCTGGAAACAAATAAAAATGAACTCACAACAACCCAAAATTTATGAGACACGGCAAAGGCAGTCCTGAGAGAGAAGTTCATAACAATACAGGCCTACCTAAAGAAGTAGAAACATCTCAAATAAACAACTTAACCCTATGCCTACAATGACTGGAAGAACAACAAAGACAGCCCAGAACAAGTAAAAGGAAGGAATCAAGATTAGAGCACAATTAAACAACATAGAGACTAAAACCACAATTCAACACATCAATGAGCTGGTTCTTTCAAAAATATAAACAAAATCAACAAGCCTTTAAGTAGACTCATCAAGAAAAAAAGAGAGACAACTTAATTAAGCACAATCAGAAAAGAAAGAGTAGAAATTACAACTGATAGCACATAAATATAAAGGATTGTAAGAAACCACTGCAAAAAAACTATATGGTAAGAAATTTGAAAATCTAGTTGAAATGAACAAATTTCTAGAAAAATATAATCTTCCAAAACTGAATGAAGAGGAAGCAGTAAGCCTGGACAGAATAGTAACAGCTTATGAAATCAAAATAATAATCAAAAATTTCCAGCAAACAAAAGCCCTGCACCAGACGGTTTCACACGAGAAGTTTTTAAACTGTATTTTATCAATTATACTATTACAGTTTTCCAAATGTTTCCCCTTATTATCCTCCCTCTGGCCTGCACTGACCCCCTTCCCTCCAGTATCTACCCCCCTTAGTTCATGTCCATGGGTTGTACATATAAGTTCGTTGAGTTCTCTGTTTCATATACTATTTTGACCTCTTTCAGTCTATTTTATGCCTACCAATTATGTTTCTTCTTCCCTGTACCTTTTCCCTCTTATTCCTTCCTTCCCCCTCCCCAGTGAAATATCTCCATGTGATGTCCATTTATCTGATTCTGTTTCTGTTCTAGTTGTTTGCTTAGTTTTAGTTTTTGTTCTTTGTCTTTTCTTTTAGGTTCATCTGTTAATAGTTGTGAGTTTGTTGTCACTTTACAGTTCATATTTTTTTATCTTCTTTTTCTTACATAAGTCCCTTTAATGGTTCATATAATAAGGGTTTGATGATAATGAACTCCTTTAACTTGACCTTACCCGGGAAGCACTTTACCTGCCCTTCCATTCTAAATGACAGCTTTGCTGGATGGAGTAATCTTGGATGGAAGTCCTTGCCTTTCAAGACTTCAAATATGTATTTCCAACCCCATCTTGTTGGCAAAGTTTCTTTTGAGAAGTCAGCTGATAGCCTATGGACACTCCTTTGTAGTTAACTCTCTCCTGTTTTTTTTATTATTTTTGTAGTCTCTCTTTATATTTAGTCTTGGTTAACTTAACGGTGATATGCCTTGGTGTATTTATCTTGGGCCCAAATTCTTTGGGACCTTGGGCTTCCTGGACTTCCTGGAAATTTATTTCTTTCACCATATTGGGAAAGTTTTCCTTCATTATTTGTTCAAATATGTTTTCAATTTCTTGCTGTTGTTCTGCTCCTTCTGTCACACCTATACTTTGGATATCGGTATGTCCCAGGTTGTCCCAGAGGTATGTAAGACTCTCTTTAGTTTTTTTTTAATTCATGTTTCTTCATTTTGCTCCAGATGGATGTTTCATTTTTTTTCAACTCATTGTTTTCAGTCCTGGTTTCCTCCCTGTCATTGTTTGTTTTCTGAATATTTTGTTTTATTTCACTTGTGTATCCTTCATCTGGTTTTTTTTTTCATTTTTCAACCAAGCTCAATCAGATCAGGCAGTGTTTTGATTACCAGGGCTTCAAATATTCCATCAGATAGGTTGGCAATCTGCTCCTCACTTAGTTCTCTTTCTGAGCTTTTGCTCTGTTCTTCCATTCGGGCCATATTTCTTTGTCTTGGTGCTATGTTCTGGTTGTTATGGTTGAATATTTGTTTAATTCTTTGGTTCTTGGAGTTCCATGCAGCTTGATTTTCTGGAGCTTTTGGTTATTTGTTGATTTTAGATTGATTGTTACCTTCCTTTTTATTCTGTGAGGGTGTGAGGGGTTTTTACCTATGCCTCTATCTTGGCAAGAGCTCACAAGAAAATTTTACAAAACATTTAAGGAAGAGTTAACCCCTACTTATCAAAGACTTTTACAAAAAAAAAAAAAAAAAAAAAAAAAAAAAAAAAAACAGGAAAAAGGAATACTCCCAAATCTTTTGTATGAAGCCAGCATCATCCTAATCCAAAAACCACAGAAAGATAACTACAGGTCAATATCATTGATGAACATAGATGCTAAAATCCTCAACAAATTATAGAGAAACTGCATCCAGCAATACATTAAAAAGATCATATGCCATGATCAAGAGGGATTCATCCCAGGGATGCAAAAGTGGTACAATATGCACAAATTAATAAATGTAGCATATCACATAAACAAAAGGAATACAAAAATCACATGATCATATCAGTAGATGCAGAAAAGCATTTGAGCCCTGGCTGGTGTAGCTCAGTGGATTGAGTGTAGGCCTGCGAACCGAGGATTGCAGTTCGATTCCCAATCAGGGCACATGCCTGGGTTGCAGGCCAGTTCCTTGCAGGGGATGCATGAGAGACAACTATACATTGATATTTGCCCTGGCTGGTGTAGCTCAGTGGATGAGTGCGGGCCTGTGAAGCAGAGGGTTGCTGGTTCAATTCCCAGTCAGGGCACATGCCTGGGTTGCAGGCTGAGTCCCCAGTAGGGGACATGAGAGAGGCAAGCACACATTGATGTTTCTCTCCCACTCTTTCTCCTTCCCTTCCCCTCTCTCTAAAAATAAATAAATAAAATATTTTTAAAAAAAGAAAAGCATTTGATAAGGTACGGCACCAATTCTATGACAAAAATACTCAATCAACTAAGTGGGAATAGAGGGAGTATTCCTCAGAATAACAAAGGCCATATACAAGACACCTACAGCCAACATCATAATCAATAGACAAACACTAAAAGCATTCCCATGAAGATCAGGAGCAAGACATTGATCTCTGCCTTCACCACTTGCATTCAACATAGTATTGGAAGTCCTTGCCACAGTGATCAGGCAAAAAAATAAAATAAAGAAATAAAAGGCATGCAAATTGGAAAAATAGGAATTAAATGTCATTGGTTGCAGATGACATAATAGTGTACATAGAATACCTTACAGACTCAGCCCCAAAACAACTCAATCTAATAAGTGAATTTGGCAAAAGAGCAAGATACAAAGTCAATATTCAGAAATGAAAAGCATTTTTCTATACCAACAAATAAAGTTTCAGAAATAGAAATCAGGAAAAATATCCCATTTGCTATAGCAAGAAGAAAAATAAAGCACATTGGAGTAAATTTACCAAGGAGGTAAAATACCTGTACTCAGAACTACACAACATTGAACAAAGAAATTAAGTAAGTCACAAATAAATTGAAATATACATGATGTTCATAGATCAAAAGAGTTAACATCATCAAAATGTCCATATTACCCAATGTAATGTATAAATTCAATGCAATCCCTATTAAAATATCAATGGCATATTTCATAGATATAGAACAAACAGTTCAAAAATTTATATGGAACCATAAATGACCCCGAATACCTGCAGCAATTTTGCAAAAGAACAACAAAGTAGGTGGGGTCACCATACCTGACATCAAGCTATATTACATGGCCACTGTAATCAAAAGAGTCTGGTACTGGCATAAGAACATACACATAGATTGACAGAATAGAATAGAGCCCAGAAATAAACCCAAGTCTCTATGGTCAATCAATATTCAACAAAGGGGAGAGAAACATAAAATAAAATAAAAATAGTGTCTTCAACAAATGGTGTTGGGTGATCTGGACAGCTATACACACACAAAAAGAGAAACTTGCCACCAACTTATACCATACACAAAATAAATTCAAGGTGGATATAAGACTCAAACATAAGTCATGATATCATGAAATTCCTAGAAGAGAAGATAGGCAGGAAAATCTTAGATATTTTATTCAACAAGATTTTCACTGATATGTGCCCTGGAGCAAGGGACATAAAGAAAGAATAAACATTTGGTACTTCATCAAAATAAAAAGCTTCTCCATGGCCATAGAAAACATTGGGAAAATGAAAAAGGAACCAACTCTATAGGAAAATATGCTTGCTAATGATATCTCAGACAAGGGTTTCTTCTCCAAAATATATAAAGAACACACATGACTGCACACCAAGACGGCGCAAAATCTAATTAAATATAAGCAAAGGACCTGAATATACATTTCTCTAAGGAAGACATGCAGAATGTCCAGAGACATATGAATGGATGCTCAGCATCACTAGCCATCAGAGAAATGCAAATTAAAACCACACCACATACCACTCCACACCAGTCAGAATGGCCATCATAAACAATTCAACAAACAGTAAGTGCTGGCAGGATTGTGGAGAAAAGATAACTCTTGTGCATTGTTGGTGGGAATGCAAACTTATGCAGCCTCTGTGGAAAACAGTAAGGAATTTCCCCAAGAAACAAAAACATGGAATTTTCTTTAGACCCAATAATTTCACTGCTGGGTTTATACCCTAAGAATTCTGAGACACTAGTTCAAAAGAAGCCATGCACCCCAATGTTCATAGCAGCACAAATTATAATAGCCAAATGTTGGAAGCAGCCTATGTGCCCATCTGTAATTAGTGGAAAATAAACTATGGTACATTTACATAATGAAATACAACACAGCAAAAGAAATGAGATCCTACCCTTCATGACAACATGGATGGGACTCCAAAGTATTATGCTAGGTGAAGTAAGCCAGGCAGTGAAAGACAAATACCATATGATCTCTCCTATAAGTGGAACCTAATTAACAAAACAAAGTGGAAAGCAATATATAGTTAGAGACTTTGAAATTGACAACAAACTGAGGGGAAAGGAAATGGAAATAATTTGGGAAAGAAGGGAAAGCGACATAAATGAACAGGAATGTGGGACCCATGGACAGAGCCAGGGGCCTGGGATGAGGGTGGGAGGTGCATGTGGGTAGGACAAGGAAAGTGGTGGTGGGTAAATGGAGACAACTTATTTCAAACATTAATTTGAAAAAATAAAATAAAATAATATCCAGCCCTACCAAAAAAAGGGAGGAGAAGATGGTGGTGAAATAGGTGGGAGCAGAGTCCACTTTCCCCTATACAATAGTGAAATACCTAGCCCATCTACTAAGGAGCAGAGCAAATAGCTAACAGTGCTCCAGCATATATAAAGATAGGAGACAAGAAATTCTAGAGGACATTGAAAAGCAAGATGATAAGGAGAGTGCTTCAAGACAATAAGGCCCGGCTGCAGCCCCAGGTCTGGAGCCCACAGGGTCTGCCACAGGGGTTTTGGGAGAGAGCTGGGTCAATGGCTACCTTTACTGCTAAACAAGGTTTGAGCAGCACCAGGAGAGACCTGGTTGCTTGAAGTGGCAGAGAGGGAAATAAGGACTAAGTGGCAACACACAGGGGCTGTGAGCTCTCAGAGTCTGTGAATGCCAGCTGGTGAGGATTGAGTTTGCTTTGATGGGCCCTGACCCAGAAAGTCTCTGAAATGTTTGGAGAATTAGGCTGTGTGAGAGGCAAGGCCCTTGTATAGAGAGTAGCAAGCTTGAGCAGGAGGGATTTCAAAAAAGGAAAAAGAGGCTATTTAGAGATTTCTCCTGCAGCAGTTGCTCCAGCCACCTCCCCACTCAGCCGCTCAGCACTCCTGAGGTGGTGCAGAATTCCCTTCACACACACCAGTAGCCCTGGAAAGAGTGTGCACCGGAACCTGAGGGACCAGAGGTGGCCAAGCCAATCACATAGGCCAGCAACCCAGGGAGCGTGCACTCTGCAGAAGGCCAAGCACCCACACCTGAAGCCCTGCAGAGAGGTCCCTTCACCAACACCCAAAGCCCTGGGAAGAGTGTGCCCTGGACCAGAGGCTGCTGGGGAATTAGGCTGGAGGCTGACTGCAGATCAGGAGGGAGAAAATAAAAATCAATCATCCCTCAGCCTGCTGCAGCAACGAAGAACAGCAAAAGGAGCTTGGCCTGTTTGAAGCCAGCAGGAGGCTTTTTTTTTTTTAGTAATTTTAAATTTTTTAAACTTTCTTATCTTTTAACTCCTTCTTCCTCTCTTTTCTTTTCTCTTGCTTTATTCCTTCTTCTTTTCTGTCCCTTTTCATCTCTTCTTCATTTTTTTAAGTAATTCCCACAAGTGAGACAAAAAACCTGGGACTGTGAAAAGACTAGAGATGGACTCAAAGAAAAGGCATCCCAACAGTTGAGACAGTGAGAGAAATTTCATTTGGCTACCACAGAGAACTTGAAAACTATTGCATATTTGTATTATTATATTTTCATTACTCTTACATCTTTTATTTCATTAGTATTTTTGAATTCCTCTTCTTCCTGATTAGTCTAATTTGTGTGGCTGGCTAAAGTACATTGTTTGACTGGTTTTCCTTGGTCCTCTCTTACATGGTGTATTGTTATTTTACTATCTTTCACTTCATTTGTATTCCATTAGTGCACTACTCAAAGTCCTGTAATCCCTATTCTGGTTATTAGATCACATACATTCTGTCATATGATTGTTGCTGTATTACTGTTGTGAATAATAGCTGTTCCATACAATTGTAAATACTACACAGCACCCATCCCAGATCTTAGCCCTTTTACGGTTTCCTGAAGTCTATTACTGTTGTGGTTAACTCTATTCTCTCACACACTACACCTATTTTCTATCCTTTATTTTCACCTTACACCAGAATTTGACCTCCCACAACCTCACTGCTTTCTAGACCCAGCTCACAATTCTTCCCTCCCCAAAAAGAGTCTTAACTTCTTTCCACCCTTTCTAAAAAGTGGCTAGTTGGTGAGAATATTATGGTTAATACTACATATCCAAGGATCTCCTATCTCTTCTCTACAGGCTGGTGCTGTAAATATCATAGAATACACTCTTGCTGTCTTAAACCATTTTGCATTCCTTCTCAACTGATCACAAAAAAAAACTAGAATCACTAAAAAAAGAGTATATCACAAAGAGGTGGAAGCTCTGAACACCAGGATACCTGGTGGAAAATAAAACCCACCAACAAAGGAACTACCAACAGAAAACAACAGAAGGAGGTGATGGAGGGAGAGGAAGCCACACTAACTCAACCTAGGACCTTTCTGGAAATACAACTAAATAGTGGAGAAATGACCCAGAACACACTGAACAAGAGCAAGAAAGAATCCTCAAAACATTGTACACAAGGAAGAACCAATTTTAACACAACCTGCCCACATCTACACAACAAAATACAAGAGGTAGTGAACAAAGTGACCCTCAGTTAACCAGTTTGTGGGAAGGACCCATCAAAGAAACCCCCAACAGCAATCAACACCCAAAGACATACACAGAGCCAACATAAATGACAACCCAAAACCAGTGAGCTTTGGAGATCAAAGAGAAAGCACCAATGAACCTCACAGGTATTCTACCAGAAAAGTTTACACTATGAACCCAGGGAGTCAGAAGAGATAGATTTTAAAAGCAGAGATTAACAAAAAGAGTCTCACAAACAATGGGAAGGCAAAAAAAAAAAAATCCCCAAATTAAAGGAAAGGAGAAAGCCTCAGAAAGAATGCTAAATAAAATAAAGGGAACTCAACCATCAGACATTGAGTTAAAACCCATGGTTATCAGGAAGCTCAATGAGCCCACAGATAATTACCAGAAACTACAGGAAAACTACAATGAACTCACTACAAATTATACCAACATGAAAACGAAAATAGGAACCATCAAAAAAAGCCAAGAGGAAAGAAGAATAAAATTTCGCGACTGAAGAGCACAGTAGAAGAAATCAAAAGCAGACTCGACGAAGTAGAAAATCAAATCAGCCAGTTGGAGGAAAAGATTTTAAAAACACCTGAAAATTGAGCAAGAGTAGAAAAGGAAGCTTAGAAAGAATGAAGAAAGTTCAGGGAAATGCAGGACAAGATGAAAGGTAATAATATCCACATAATAGGAACACCAGAATCAGAAGAAGAAGAGCAAGGGATAGAAAATCTATTTGGAAAAGTAATGATGAGAAACTTCCATAATTTGATGAGAGAAAAGGTCACAAAAATCCAGGGAACACAAAGAGTATCAATCAAGAGGAACCCAAAGAGGCCCAATTCAAGACACATCATATTTTAAATGGCAAAATTTCAACACAAAGAGAGAATCTTAAAGGCAGCAGGAGAAAAACAGGAAGTAACATACAAGGAAGTCCCTAAAACACAACAGCTGACTTCTCGATGTAAATGCCCCAAGCCATAAAGGAATGGCAAGAAATATTCTAAGTAATGATAACCAGAGGAACAATAAATGTCAATGAATAAGTACCTATGAATAATAACCTTAAATGTGAATGGATTAAATGACCCAATCAAAAGACACAGAATATTGGAATGGAAAAGAAAACATGACCAACAAATTTGCTGCCTACAAGAGACCCACCTCAGGACAAAAGACCTACACACTCTGAAAACGAAGAGCTGAAAAAAAATATTCCAAACAAATGAACAGAGAAAAGAAGCGGGAGTAGCAGTACTCATATCAGAAAAAAATAGAATTTTTAAAAAGAACCATAAAAACAAACCCAGAAGGTCACTTCATAATACTCAAGGAAAGAATGCATCATGAAGACATAAACATATATGCATCCAATATAGGAGAACCCATATTCATAAAGAAAGTCTTGAGGGACATCAAGAAAAGTGCTGACAAAACAATTACAGTAGGGGATTTTCACACCCTATTGTTAAAAATGAGCATATCTTCCAAACAAAATATCAATAAAGATATTGTGGCATTGAACAATGCCCTAGATGAAATGGACTTAACTGATATTTGTAGAGACATTCACCCCAAAGAAGCTAAATACACATTCTTTTCAAATGCACCTGTAGTATTTTCAGAGATAGATCACATTATGGGACACAAAATAAACCTCAACAAATTTAAGAAAATTGAAATCCTATCAAGTGTTTTCTCTGGCCATAACGGACTGAAACTTGAAACCAACCTCAGGGAATAAACCCCAAAACACTCAAAATCATGGAGATGGAATACCATGTAATTAAACAATGAATGGGTCAAGAGTAAAATTAGGTACTAAATCAAAACGTTTCTGGAAACAAATGAAAATGAACTCACAACAATCCAAAACTTATGGGACACAGTGAAGGCCATCCTGAGAAGGAAGTTCATAGTGATACAGGCCTATCTAAAAAGATAAAAACATTTCAGCCCTGGCTGGCATAGCTCAGTGGATTGTGCGCGGGCCTGCGAACCAGACGATCGCGGTTCGATTCCCAGTCAGGGCACATGCCTGGGTTGCAGGCCAGTTCCTTGCAGGCTAATTACCAGCAGGGGACACACATAAAAGGCAACCATACATTGATGTTTATCTCCCTCTCTCCTTCCCCTCTAAAAATAAATAAATAAATAAATAAATAAATAAATAAATAAAAACTTTTAAAAAAAAAGATAAAAACATTTCAAATAAACAACCCAACCCTACGACTACAGAAATTTGAGGAGCAACAAAGCAAAGACAGCAGAAGCCAGTAGAAGGAGGGAAATAACAAGGATCAGAGCAGAATTAAAAGACATAGAGACTAAAAGCACAGTTCTAAGGATTGATGAATCCAGGCGCTGGTTCTCTGAAGAGATAAAGAAAATTGACAAGCCTTTAAGCAGGCTCATCACGAAAAAAATGAAAGGACCCAAATAAACACAGTTAGAAATGAAAGAGGAGAGATTACAACTGACACCACAGACATACAAAGGATTGTAAGAAATTACTACAAAAAAGTATATGCCAAGAAATTTGAAAACCTACATGAAATGGACAAATTTCTAGAAAAAAATATAATCTACTAAAATGCAATAAAGAAGAAGCAGAAAGACTGAAAAGACCAATAAAACCTGATGAAATTTAAACCGTGATTAAAAAGCTTCTGACACACAAAAGGCCTGCACCAGATTGTTTCAAAGGAGAATTTTAGAAGGAATTTAAGGGAGAGCTAACCCTGTTTCTCCACAGATTATTTAAAAGTTTAAGAAGATGGAAGACTCCCAGAGTATTTTATAAAGCCAATATGATTCTAATCCCAAAACCAGATAATGACACAATTAGGAAAACAAACTTCGGGCCATATAATATCTCTGATGAACATAAATTCTAAAACCCTCAAAACAATATTGGCAAACTAAATCAAGCAATACATTAAAAAGATCATACACCATGACCAAGTGGGATTCATCCCAGGGATACAAGGATTGTACAATATTCACAAATCAATAAACATGATATACCACTTAAACAAAACAAAAGACAAAAATCACATTATCATATCAAAGATGCAGATAAAGCATTTTTAAAGGACAGCACCCAGTTCTTCATAGTAATGTTTTACAATCCCTTCTATTTCTGTGATATCAGTTGTGATCTCTCCTATTTCATTTCTGATTGTGTTTATTTGGGTCCTCTCCTTTTCTTGATGAGCCTACTTAAAGGCTTGTCTGTTTTGTTTACCTTTTCCAAAAAACAGCTACTGGATTCATTGATCCTTAGAATTGTGCTTTTGGTCTCTATGTCATTTAATTCTCCTCTGATCTTGGTTATTTCCTTCCTTCTACTTGCTCTGGGCTGTCTTTGTTGTTGTTCCTCGAGTTCTTGCAGGTGTAGGGTTAGGTTGTTTATTTGAAATGTTTCCATCTTCCTTAGGTAAACCTGTATTGCTATGAACTTCACTCTCAGGACTGCTTTCACTGTGTCCAATAAGTTTTGGATTGTTGCAAGTTCATTTTCATTGGTTTCCAGAAACTTTTTGATTTATTCCCTAATTTCATTCTTGACCCATTCATTGTTTAATTGCACGGTATTCCATCTCCATGATTTTGAGTATTTGGGGATTTATTCCCTGAGGTTGGTTTCAAGTTTCAGTCCCTTGAAAATGGGTCAGAGAAAATGCTTGATAGGATTTCAATTTTCTTAAATTTGTTGAGGTTTGTTTTGTGTCCCATAATGTGATCTATCTCTGAAAATACTCCACGTGTATTTGAAAAGAATGTGTATTTAGCTTCTTTGAGATGAAGAGTTATATATATATATATATATATATATATATATATATATATATATATATATATATATATCAGTTAACACATGAAACGATGTTCAATATTGCTAGTTATCAAAGAGATGGAAATTAAAACCCCAGTGAGATACCACTTTACACAGGTCAGAATGGCTATCATAAACAAAGCAACAAGCAACAAATGTTGGAGAGGTTGTGAGAAAAGGGGGAGTCTAGTTCATTGTTGGTGGGATTGCAGACTGGTACAACCATTATGAAAAACAGTATGGAATTTTCTAAGAAAACTAAAAATTTACCTGTCTTTTGACCCAGCAATTCCACGCCTGGGATTATATCATAAGAACACTAAAACACCAACTCAAAAGAACCTATGCAGCCCAATGTTCATAACAGCACAATTTATAATAGCAAAGAATTGGAAGCAGCCTAGATGCCCATCAGTAAATGAACAGATTAAAAAATTGTGGTACATTTACACAATGAAATTCTATGCAGCAGAAAGAAAGAAGGAGCTCCTACTTTTTACAAGAGCATGGATTGAACTGGAGGGCATTATGCTGAGTGAAAAAAGCGAGGTGGGGAAAGACAAATACCACATGGTCTGACCTTTAACAGAAAGCTAAACAACAGAACAAACAAGCAAGCAAAATAAAAACAAAGACACTGAAATAGAGAACGGGGGACAGTGACCAGAAGGGAGGGGGGAGGAAATTTCAGGGTAAAAGAGGGAAGGATTTACAGGAACTAGTATAAAGGACACATGGACAACAACTAAGAAGGGTGGAAATGGGAGGGAGGTGGGGAGCACGGGGCGGGGGGCTAGGATGGAAGTAAAAGACAGAAAATTGTACTCAAACAATATATAAGAAAAATTATATAAAGCACAGCACCCATTTATAATAAAACTACTCAGCAAAGTGGGAATAGACGAAGCATTCCTCAACATAGTAAAGGCAATATATGAGAGACCTACAGCCAACCTTATATTCAATAGGCAAACACTAAAAACTTTGTCACTAAGATCACAAAGAAGACAAGATTTTCCATTTTCACCACTTCTATTTGACATAGTATTGGAAGTTTTAGGCACAGCAATCAGACAAGAAATGGAAATAAATGTACCCAAATCAGAAAGGAGGAAATAAAACTGTCATTGTTTGGATATGACATAATAGTGTACATATAAAATCCTATAGACTCCACCCCAAAATTACTCGACCTATTAAATGAATTTGGCAAAATATTTGTTTACAAAGTCAATAATCAGAAATGAAAGGCATTTTTGTATACCGAAATGAAACATCACAAACGTACATCCAGAAGAAATACCCCATTTGTTACAGCAACAAAAAAAATAAAGTACCTGTCCAAGGAGGTAAAAGACCTGTACTCAGAAAACTATACAACACTGGAGAAAGAAAGTCAGAAAAACACAAACAAATAGCAGCATGTACCATGCTCATGGATTGGAAGAAACAACATAATCAAAATGGCCATACTACCCAAAGTGATTCATAGATTCAATACAATCCCCATTAAAATACCCATGACATATTTCACAGAAATAGAACAAACATTTAAGAAATTTGCGTGGAACCATGAATGACCCCTAATAGCTGGAGCAATTTTGAGAAAGAAGTACAAAGTAGGAGGGATCACAATACCTGATATCAAACTGCATTACAAGGGCACTGTGATCAAAACAGCCTGGCACTGGAATGAAAATAGGCACATAGACCAACAGAATAGAACAGAGAACCCTAAAATAAACCCAAGTCTCTACAGTAAATTAATATTTAATGAATTGGGAAAAGCATAAAAGGGAGCCAAATATCCTGTTCAACAAATGATGTTGGGAAATCTAGACTGCTACATACAAAAAAATGAATCTCAATCACCAAGTAACACTATACACAAAAATACATTCAAGGTGGTAAAAAGACTTAAATATAAGTCATGACACCATAAGATTCCTAGAGGAAAACATTGGTGGGAAAATCTCAGACATTCCATGCAGCAACATCTTCATGGATACATCCCTTAATACAAAGTACATAAAGGAAAGAATAGACAAATGAGACCTCATCAAATCACAAAGCTTCTGCATGGCTGAGGAACACAGCATTAAAATGTAAAGAGAACCAATCATATGGGAAAATATATTTGCCAATGTCACCCCGGTCAAGGGCTTGATTTCCAAAATATATAAAAAATACGATAACTCTACTCCAGGAAGACAAAAATTCTAATTATAAAACAGGCAAAAGTCTTGTACAGACACTTCTCCAAGGAAGACATACAGAGGGCCCAGAGACATAGGAAACGATACTCATCATCACTAGCCAACAGAGAAATGCAGATTAAAATCACAATGAGATACCACTTCACACCAGTCAGAATGGCCAACATAAAAAAATCAACAAACAAGTGTTGAACAGGATTGGGAGAAAAGGGAACCCTAGTGCCCCACTGGTAGAAATGCAGACTTGTGCAGGCACTCTGAAAAACACATGGAATTTTCTCAGAAAACTAAAAATGGATCTGCCTTTTCACCCAGCAATTCTGCTGCTGAATTTTACCCTAAGAGTCCTGAAATACCAATCCAAGAAAACCTATGCACCCCATTTTTATGGCAGCACAATTTACAATAGCCAAGTGCTGGAAGCAATCTAGGTGCCCATCAATAAGTGAGAGGATCAAAAAAATATGGAACATTTACACAGTGGAATTCTACACAGCAGAAAGAATGAAGGAGTGTATACCCTTTGTGACAGCATGGATGGAACAGGAGAGTATTATGCTAAGTGAAATAAGCCAGGCAGTGAAGGACAAATACCATATGATCTCACCTTTAACTGGAACATAATCAACAACAACGAAAAAAAGCAGCAAACAAAATATAACCAGAGTCATTGCAATTAAGAACAATTTAACCATAGCCATAGTGGAGGCGGGAAGGGACAGTGGGAAGAAGGGTTTCCAGGAACTACTATAAATGACACATGGACAAAACCATGTGGGAGGGTGGAAGCAAGAGAGAGTAGTGGGTTTGGAGGGGGTGGGAGTGAGGGGTAGGGAGAATTTATGGACAACTAAAATTGAACAACAATAAAATTATTTTTACAAAAGAAAATCTATAATAGAAAAAAGTGTATATTGAGGATCTTTGGTTGGAAGTAACTAGTAACTATATTTATTGGAGCGTTATCATGTAGCTCACAGCTTGTATGGAGGACTAGTTAATTAAATGGAACAATAGAGGATGAAGGGTTGGGTATAGGGAAACTCTATACATGATGACAGCAGGAATTAGTTGATCACCTCATCTTGAGCAGGCTGATTAATGCTGATTAATGAGCACCTCATTGATCAGCCTTTGGAATGAATAAATGTCAACATTTTTTCTAGATGCTTCTTTGTTAGAGTTAGCATGGCAGAAATAAGAGTCTGGCTCAAATCAGGTTCTTGGCCTGCTCCTTGATTTGATTTGTTTTGAATAAACTAGAAAAAAAGAGCTCATTTGCTTCCATGGAGGAAGGAATTGGCTAGAATTTTCCTCATTCCAAGAAGGCATAACATGGAAGAAGGGTAATTTTTTTACAATGAATTAATCTAAAGTATTTTAGGTGGAAAATGGCCACAAATTATGACCAAATATAACATATGTCTGCTGAAAAGGGGCACTAGGCTTTCCAGTTGCCCTAGCACATAGTTATATAAAGGGTTAACTTTAGTTTATGAAATATTAGCATCCAATTGATGGAGACTTAGGAGAAAAGAGTTCCAACTCTCCCTGGCTAATGTTGTCCAAAGAAACTTCTTTTGAATCTTCTGCATAAGGAGCACTACACTGACCACTAGAATGCCATATTGGAAAACTATATATGGGTCTGTGCTTATACATTGAATGGAAGGGGCACCTAGACAAAATAAACAGAGAAAGCAAGTAAAAACGCATTAACTCAAGTTCAAGGCAGAGATTAGACTGCCCATGGAGAATGGGGGGAAGTTGAAAGGGACTTCTGGAGAATGTGGAAATAATGTTTCCATTTATAAGCAAGAGAATGACTCAAATCGGTGGTTGGCCACAGTGAAGAGTGAGTGCACTGTGGCTTGGAGCTAATCAAAGATAGAAGTATGACATTGGGGTACATCATAATTACATGAAGAGTATCTTGGCAGAAAGCTGAGATTTGGGATGACCTAATGATGTGCTTTCCACAGGATAACGGGAAAACTAATCATGGGCCAAGGAGTTACCAGATATTCAAGTTATGTTGAATGAGATAGGAGGTTCAAGTTCATTGCATCTTATCAACTCAAACAAATTAGTGGAGACCTCTAAGTTTACAACTTTATAAAATTCTCAGACATAGGAATGTAATACCCTTTTGGTGTCTTTTAACTGGCTGTTTGAGGCAGTTTCAATAAAATCATAGTGTTCATCATCCCTCTGCTACGTAACCTTTGCCAAAAAGAAAAAAATCATGACTGCTGATATTACTATTTCGTGCACTAAATGAGAGTTTCCAAAAGCAATAACAATTAATTTCCTTTGGTGGTATTAGCCAACAAAGGAGTGATGTGCCAGGTTTCCACGATCTTCTTAGATCATCTGGCATCTGGAACAATGGCTGGGAGAAAAAGCCCTTGTGGATTAATAAAGTTGTTCTATAACCCCAATGATAGAGATTTCATATCTTGGCTATTTCATATCACAGCAGGTAGAAAAGCTAGGATGGAAAATTATCAGCCTAGATACAATTTTCCTCCACAGAAATATTTCCTCTATATGGCTGAAATATTTAGAGATTTTTTCCTGTGTAAATCTTCAAAAGCACACTAGCCTTGGCTTCAGATGCCTTTTTGACACTGCTCCAGGCCTACTTAAGAAATGGGTCTAGTTTTGAAGGATATATTTGGGCAGCCATACAAACCCTAAAGGTAGAATAAGTTGTCCTTATTTTATGTAAAAAAGAATTTTAGAAAAGTAAATGCAGCCAAATCTATGAAGTTTCTGATGGCATTTACGCTGATGTATTAGTTCTTTAAGAGGAGGTTTAAGACCAAGTGAGAGAGGTGAACATGACTTGGGGCATCAACTCCCCTCTGTTATTTCTAAAACATTGCTGTAAATAGCGTCCTAAGTGTGATGAATGCAACTCATATTTACTTTTTAACCAGTTGGAAATATAATAAACCACATTAAAATTCCCCTTTAAAAATAGCATTCACAGTAAGGGTTTCCAGCAAAGAGTAAGATAGGTGTGAACTGCTTCCTGAAATGAAGAGCTAGTACCACACGTTTTTCCTAAGCTTATTTTTTTCAGTGATATTTTCTAAACAAAGTGCTGTGAAAATGAAGTAGTCAATTTGTTGGATGGTAGTCAAGTATTAAAAATGGAAAAACATTTCAATAAAGTTTAAAAATAACATTAGATTAAGGATCCAAGGTGGCAGAGAAGTTAATGGATGTTAAACGAACCTCCTCCCAGGATCAATCTCCCAGGATCATGAATTACAGCCAAATCATGGACAAATAATCCAGGATAAACAACTGAACAATAGCAGGAGAGAAGCCTTATAACTATGGACAGACAGGAGAAACAGGTTCACAACAATATGACCAGTACAGAGTGCAGAGAAGATGTAAGAGGCTTGGCTGGGCTCCCACATGTGGCAGCTAAAGTGCTGGAGGAATGTCAGTGAACAGTTAGTGTGCTGTCTATACCCCACCCTGGGCTCCCCAGCCTGTGGCACCAGAACCTGGAAAGTGCACAGACAACTTTCAGCAGTGAAAAGCAGCAGGGTTTCTCTCTGCCAGAGATGGATGGTTGGAGACTCACAGAGCTGCTTGAAGGGCAAATGCATACATTTTCATATGGAGCCACTTACTCTGGGCTCCACCAAATGGGGAGGGCAGAGTGGACTAGAGATGCTTAAGGAGAGACTAGGAACAGTTGCTTTGAGGCGAGAACTGAGGGGGCAGCCACCAGGATCCCTGTGCTGAGTTATCATCCAAAAGGCAGGAGCCACAATGCTCAGGGAGACCACTCCCCTCTAAGTGGCATCACCCTGGGAGAAGCAATAGCTTCGTCCCCAGGACTTACTCTGTTCCACTGTGTGGTACTTAAGCCTTACTGCTGATTGTAAAGTGACTATATTAACAACTGAAAGAGTCAGCCACAAATAGTATCCATAGTAGTCTTGAATAGGGCTGCCTAAGGCCACATGCGGACACTGCCTGACATCACCAGAGGTAGATCCAGAAAGAAAGAAACAGTGGTAAACACTAGATGCTACCAACATGAGTTCCATTGTGATCTTCTCCATGACTTGCAACATTTTATTTCCTACCTAGTTTTTATTACATCCCTTTCTTGTGCTTCAAGTTTGTGCATATTAAGTCACTAGATTTTATGTTATAGTTCACTTCAGTTTTCATGTTTTGCTCATCCTGTCTGTTACCCTGTTTTACCTTCTTCTTTCCTCTTATTTTCATTTTAAATTTTATTTTCTCCCTTTCCACAATTTGACACCATTCTATATTTATAATATTTCTCTCCCATCTAGTGTCTCAAAACCAATTTTCATATCAATGGTCATCTCATATTCTCTTTTTCACTCTTAAAATACCCACATGATGTTTGGAAGATGGTGGTGAGATAGTTGGGAGGAGAGTTTACTTCCCCCTGTGCAAGGGTGAAACAACTACACAATCTACTGAGGAACAGACTGAACAGCCAATGGTATCCCAGAATATATGAAGATTGGAGGCCAAAAATTGTAGAGGACCTTGAAAGATCAGGTGGTAAGGAGATGATCAGGACAATAAGGTCCCTGGGACTAGTGTGGGGATCAGGGCATCTGTAGCCCCAAGCTCATCACTTGCTGGGTCTGCCACAGAATTATAGGGAGAGAGCCAGGTCAACAGCTCCCTCCCCTGCCAAAAAAAATTTGAGCAGCACTAGGAGAGACCTGGATGCTTGAAGCCACAGCAGGGGAATAAGGATGAAGTCGCAAACACAAAGGGGAGGTGTGCACCCCCTGAGACTGTGGGTGCTGGCTGGGAATAGTTGGGCAGTGATGGACCCTGACTCAGTCAATCCCTGGTCTGGTTGTAGAGTTGGGCTGTATGAGAAGCCAGGAACTTCTTTGGAGCAGCAAGCTTGAATAGGAGAAATTTTTCAAAAAGAAAAAGAATAAAAGAGGCACTCATAGGCTGTTTGGGGAATTCTCTGACGCAGCTGCCCACGCCTCTTGAACCCCTACCCCAGCCCAGTCATGTGCTCACACACCAAGCTCTGAGGACAGTGAACAATAAATTCCATGGCCTGAAGGTTGCTTGTCTGGCCCCAGCAGAAACAGAGGTCAAGTGCTCAGGCCCACAGCCCCAGGATACAGCATGCCTAACCCTGCCACCCAGGAATACCTCCCATGTGCACCAAGGGCACTGCAGGGCCAACTGGCTCTCTAAGAGGAAGGTAAAGAAGCCTTCACAGAGGAGAGCTGCAGGCCTCAGGGAGTCAGTAATTCCCAGAAAAGCTTAACTCAGTGGGGGGCTGAACTACCCTGAAAGGGCCCTGAGAATCCCTAGGGCCAAGGACAGCAAAGAGTGAAAAGGTGAGTTATGTGAGTTGTCCCTAATTGAGGAACCTCATGGACAGTGCAATTGGTGGACTGAAGGCACAGACTGCATGCAGAAGGGCACTTGTGGTGCAGCAATGAAACAAAGAACTAAGCTGGAAGTTTGGCAACTGCAAAGAGTGTGGTTCAGGAAGAGAGAAAGGTGAAACCAATCCCTCATCAACTATCTGCAGCCAGGAAGACAAGCAGAATTGGCTTTGCTGGTTTAAAGCCAGCAGAAGGCTTTATAATTTAATTCTTTCTTCCTTTATTTCCTTCTTTCTTTTTTCATTCCTCCTTTCTTTCCTTACATTTTTCTCTTTTTTTCTTTCATTTTTTATTCCTTCATCCTCCACTTCTTTTTTTCAATCCCCACAGCTGAGAAAATAAAACCTGACACACTGAAAAGACCAGAAGTAGACCCAAAAAGGGGTCATCCTAACAACTGAGACAGAAAGAAAAATTTCACTTTGCAACCATAGAGAACTTGCAGAATAGGTGGGAGCTGTAAACATCAGTATACCTGCTGGAAGGAAAAACCCACCAACAAAGAAAACACCAACAGATAACAAGAGAAAAAGGTGAAGAAGGGAGTGGAAGCCACACTAACAACAAACTAGGACTGATCTGAAAATACAAATAAAATGGAGAAATTATCTAAAACAAACAACAGAACAAGAGCAAAAGAGAAGCCTCAAAATCTTGCACACAGAGAAGAATCAGCTTCAATACAACCTTTCCACACCTACACAAAAGAATATAAGATTTGGTAGATGGAGTGACACTCAGTCAACCAATTGGATGGAAGGACCCACCAAAGAAGACCCAACAACAATCAAAACCCAAAGACATACAGAGAGCCAGCATAAATGATAGCCCAATACCAGAAGGCTCAGGAGATCAAGGAGACTGAACCACTGAATCTCACAGGTATGATACCATAGAAGTATTCACCAGAAACCCAGGGAATCAGAACAGATCAATTTAAGAAGCAGAGGCTAACATGAAGAGTCTCACAAACAATGGGAAAACAAAGAAACATGCCCAAATAAAAGAAAATAAGAAAGCATCGGAAAGAATGCTAAATAAAATTGAGGTAAGTCAACTGTCGGATATATTAATTCAAAGCTTATCAGGAAGCTCAATGCGATCACAATAATTACCAGAAACTACAGGAAAACTACAAATAATTCACTGCAAGCTATATCAAACTACACGAATATTAAAAAGGAATAGAAACTATCAACAAGGGCCAAGAAGAAATAAAGAATAAAGTTTTTGAATTGAAGAAGGCAGGAGAAAGACTCAAAAGCATGCTAGATGAAGCAGAGAATCAAATCAGCAGGCTGGAAGACAAACTAGAAAAAAAAGCACCCAGAAAGAGGAAGAAAAAGAAAAGTGACTCAGAAAGAATAAAGAGGAGTTAAGGAAAAGTGCAGGACAATGTAAAAGGTAGTAATATTCAAATAATAGGGATACCAGGAGAAGAACAAGGGATAGAAACCCTGTTTGAAAAAGTAATGATGGAAATCTTCCCTAATTTGATGAGAGAAAAAGTCACACAAATCCAGGAAACACAGAGAGTCCCAATCAAATGGAACCCAAAGAGGCCCACTTCAAGACACATCATTATTAAAATGGCAAAATTCCAAGACAAAAAAGAAAAAAGCAGCAAGGGAGAAACAGAAAGTAACATACAAGGGAGCCCCAATAAGATTAACAGCAGACTTCTCAATGGAAAAACTCCAAGCCAGAAGAGAATGGCAAGAAATATTCCAAGTAATAAGAACCAGAGGCCTGCAACCAAGGCTACTTTACCCAGAAAAGCTCTCAATTAAGATGGAAGGACAAATAAGTATTTTCTCAGAATAAAGAAGTCTAAAAGAATACACCTCAACCAAACCAGCTCTGCAAGAAATGTTAAAGGGATTGCTTTTTTTTAATATAGTTTATTGATTATACCATTACAGTTGTTCTATTCCCCCCTTCATTCCCCTCCACCCACACACTCCCTACCCCACCCTTCTCCCCCCATAGTTTATAACCACGTGTCTCAACTTCTTCAGATTCTATATTTCCCCCGCTATTCTCGCCCTCCCCCTATCTGTTTTCTACCTACCATCTATGCTATTTTCTGTGCCTTCTCCCCCCTTCTCCTCCTCCCACCCCCCTGTTTCTAACCCTCCATGTGTTCTTCATTTCTCTGGTTCCACTCCTGATCTAGCTGTCCTCTTGGTTTGCTTTTGTTTTAGGTGTGGTTGTTAATAACTGTGTGTTTGCTGTCCTTTCACTGTTGATATTTTTCATCATCTCTTTCTTATATAAGTCCCTTTAGCATTTCATATAATAAGGGCTTGGTGATGATGAACTCCTTGAACTTGACCTTGTCTGAGAAGCACTTTATCTGTCCTTCCATTCTAAATGAAAGCTTTGCTGGATAGAGCAGTCTTGGATGTAGGTCTTTGGATTTCATGACTTGGAATACTTCCTTCCAGCTCCTTCTTGCCTGTAAGGTCTCTTTTGAGAAATCCGCTGACAGTCTGATGGGTACTCCTTTGTAGGTGACTGTCCCCTTATCCCTTGCTGCTTCTAGGATTCTCTCCTTCATTTTAGTCTTGGCTAATGTAATGATGATGTGCCTTGGTGTGTTCCTTCTTGGGTCCAACTTCTTTGGGACTCTCTGAGCTTCCTGGATTTCCTGGAAGTCT
Source organism: Sturnira hondurensis (assembly GCF_014824575.4). Taxonomy (NCBI): domain Eukaryota; kingdom Metazoa; phylum Chordata; class Mammalia; order Chiroptera; family Phyllostomidae; genus Sturnira; species Sturnira hondurensis. Next base: position 2,365,620 of record NW_028081875.1, read on the forward strand.
ATTTCCTTTGCCAGACTGGGGAAGTTCTCCTTTATTATTTGTTCAAATACATTTTCCACTCGTGGCTGTTTCTTTCCCCCTTCTGGTACCCCTATAATCTGGATGTTGGAACGTTTAAAGATGTCCTGGAGGTTCCTAAGCCTCTCCTCATTTTTTTGAATTCTTGTTTCTTTACTATTTTCTGGTTGGATGTTTCATTCTTCCTTCTGGTCCACTCCCTTGATTTGAGTCCCAGTTTCCTTTCCATCGCTATTGGTTTCCTGGACATCTCCCTTCATTTCAATTAGTTTAGCCTTCATATGTTCCTCTAATTTGTGACTAAGTTCCTCTAATTTGTGACTGTACTCTACCAATTCTGTGAGCATCCTGATAAATAGTGTTTTAAATTGGGCTTCTGAGAGGCTGGCAATCTGTTGGTCACTTAGAGTTATTGGCTCTGGGACTTTGATTTCTTGCACCATCTTTTGGGCTGTTTGTGCTTGTTAAGTAGCAGGAACGGAACCCTAGGTTTTCACCAGAGCAGGGCAACTCAGTCGCTGGGTTGTGATGTTGTATGTGGGGCGGGGTCAAAGAGGGACAATGGCTTCCCTCCGGCGCCTGCCTCCGCGACCCCCACCAGCACCGAAGCCACCACCGTCACCAGGGACACGCGCCCCGATCCACTGCACGCGAGTGTGCCACCGCTGTCAGCCCTCCACCACTGGGTTCGCCCCCTGGGGCCTGTGTGGTCTGTCTCACTGCGCGCGAATGTGCGACCTTGGTCAGTCTGCCCTGCACCCCGACTAGGTCCGGGCTGCCTGCGCTCCTAGGTCTGTCCTTCTGGACCCTGCTCTGCTGCTGGATCTGCCTCTCTTACCGTCTCCGTTGAACGGTTCGTGGCTGTCAGACTTCCGTATAATTCGGTTTTCTGGTCTCTGGGTGTGTCTTAGTTCTCCAAAACTTTTGTTGTATCCAAACTTGGTTGTGGGAGAAGGCACAGTGTTTCCACCTATGCCTCCATCTTGGCGGAAGTCGGGATTGCTTTTTTTAAAAAAAGGAAAAAATGGAGTGAGAGAGAGAGGAACACAGGTACAAAAAAATAACAATGAATTAAGTACCTACAAATACTAACCATATATGAAAATGGATTAAATGCTCCAATCAAAAGACATAGAGTAGTTGAGTAGATAAGAGACCCACCTCAAGACAAAAGACCTACACAGACTGAAAGAGAGCTGGAAACAAATTTTTCAGGCAAACGGACAGGGAGAAACGCCTGGAACCAACATTCATATCAAACACAATAAACTTCAAAAAAGGGGGGCCATAGAAAAAGACCCAGAAGGTCACTTCATAATACTCAAGGGAAGAATCCACCAAGAAGACATACATATTGTAAATATATATGCACCTAACATAAGACCACCCAAATATATAAAGAAAATCTTAGAAGACTTCAGGAAAGATATTTTTTAAATTTAATTCTTGTTCAAGTACAGTTTTCTGTCTTATATTCCCAGCCCTGCACCTCCCCCAGTGCTCCCCACCTCCCTCCCATTTCTGCCCCCCACCTTAGTTATTGAAAGATATTGACATCAAGAATTATAGTAGGGTATTTCAACACATTACTGCCAAAATTAGTTCTATCAAGAAAAATATCAACAGAGATATTGTATCATAGAACAATGTTCTAGATCAAATTAACAATGCTATATTTAGAGCCTTTCATCCCAAAGAAGCAAAATAAATAATCTCTTCAAGTGCACATGGAACATTTTCAAATATAGACCACATGATAGGACACAGAACAAGCCTTAACAAATTCAAAAAGACTGAAATTATCAAATATTTTCTTTGACCACAAGAGACTGAAAGTAGAATCTAACCTCAAGAAAAAAAACTCAAAAACACCCAAATGCATGGCGATTAAATACCATTCTATTAGAAAAATTAATGGGTCTGGATACTTAAAAGAACATTTTTAGACAATAAAAATACAAGTTGAAAAACTTAAAACACCATGATCCTAGTTCAAGGACACTTCCAGAAGTGTCCTTCCAGCTCTATAATTTTAATAACCTGTTCCGGGTAACAACTACAAAGAGGCCAGAGCACAGAGATCCTTCAGGTTGGCTTGATCAAATTTCTGACACTTTACTGGCCTCATTCTGATGTGCAGGCCCAAGGCTGAAGTCATAAACCTTTCCTAGTGTTTAACATAATTAATGTAAAAAACTCCCCTTTTGTAACAGGATGGCCAAATGCAGCACTCCAGGGATGCAGCCCCATAAAGTCAGGGAACTGCGGTTTATGTGAATGCTGGTGCAAGTCAAGGGTTGGTAGTGTCAAGGGTGCTGGAAAAAAAAATGAACGGGTCGTGAATGAGATTATGGAAGAAATAAAAAAGTATCTAGAAACAAATAAAAATTAACTCACAAAAAAAAAACGTATGGGACACAGTGAAGGCAGTTCTGAGAGGGAAGTTCATAGGGATATAGGGCTACAAAAAAGAGAGAGAGAAACCTTTAAAATAAATAACCTAACTCAACACCTACAAGAACTCGAAGGACAAGAAAGACAGTGCAGAGCAAAGAGAAGGAAGGAAATAACAAAGATCAGAGCAGAATCAAATGGCATAGAGATTAAAAACACAATTCTAAGGATCAATGAATCCAGGAGCTGGTTCTTTAAAAAGATAAACAAAATCAACAAAACTTTAAGCAGACTATTCAAGAAAAAAAGAAAGAGTACCCAAATAAATACAATCAGAAATGAAAGAGGAGAGATTACAACTGATACTACAATAACACAAAGGCTTGTAGGAATTACTATGAAGTACTATATGCCTAGAACTGTGAAAACCTAGCTAAAATGTACAAATTTCTAGAAAAATAAAATCTCCCAAAACTCAATGAAGAAGCAGCAGGAAGCCTGAAATGTCCAATAACATCAGACAAAATTGAAGCAGTAATAAAAAACTTCCAACACAAAAGTTTGTGTTGGAAACACAAACATCTCATCCCTGGATGAGATGTCACACAGGAGAACTCTACAAAGCATTTAAGGAAGAACTAACCCATATCCTTCACAGACTATTCCAAAAATCTCAGAAGACAAAAGCCTCCCAATTTTTTTTTATCTAACAGAATTATCCAAATCTAAAAACCAAATAAAGACAGAAGAAATAAAACTTTAAGCCAATAATGCTGATGAATATAAACACTAAAATCCTCAACAAAATATTGGCAAACTACATCCAAAAATACATTAAGAGATCATACACAATGACTAAGTGGGACTCATTCCAGGGATGCAAGTATGGTACAATATAAAAAAATCAATAAATGCTGCAATACATCACATAAACAGAATCAAAGACAAAAATCACATATCATATCAAAAGGTGTAGAAAAAGCATTTGATAAGGTACAGTAACCATTTATGATGAAAACACTCAGCAAAGTGGGAACAGAGGAAGCATTCCTCAACATAATAAAGGTCATAAAAGAGAGACTGACAGCCAACATCATGCTCTAAGGTCAAAAAAACTCCTTCCCACTAAGATTAGAAAAAAGACATAGTTGCATACTTTCACCACTCCTATTCAACATAGTATTGAAGGTCTTACCCACAACAACAAGAAAAGACATGGAAATAAAAGGTACTCAAATCAGAAAGGAGGAAACAAAACTGTCATTGTTTGGATACAACATGTTAATGTACATAGGAAATCCTATAGACTCCAACAAAAAACTGTTTGACCTATTATATGAATTTGACAAATCAACATGATACAAAGTCAATATCATTTTTGGCATTTTTGTATGCCAAAAATGAAATGTCACAAACATAAATCAGGAAAAAAATCCCATTTGTTATAGCAACTAGAAAAAAATAAAGTACCTAGGAATATAGCTAACCAAGGAGGTAAAACTCCTATGCTCAGAAAACTATACAACACTGAGGAAAGAAATTTAAAAAGTCACAAACAAATGGAAGCATGTACCATGCTCATAGATTGGAAGAATTAACATAACCAAAAAGGCCATGCTACCCCAAGTAATTTATACATTCAATGAAGTTCCTATTAAAATACCAATGAAATATTTCACAGATGCAGAAAAACATTTCATAAATCTATATGAAACCATGAACTGAGCAGTTTTGAGAAAGAAGAACATCACAAGAGACATCACAATACCTGATATCAAACTCTAACAACGTCACTGTCAAAAAAAAAAAAAAAAAAAAAAAANACTTATCTAAAAAAAAAAAAAAAAAAAAAAAAAAACTTGGACTGGCACAGTAAAAGACACATAGACAAATGGAACAGAACAGAGAGCACAGAAATAAACCCAAGTCTCAATCCTCAATTAATTTTCAACAAAAAAGGAAGAACCATAAAATGCAGTAAAAATAATCTGTTCAACAAATGGTGTTAGCCATCCGGACAGCTACATGAAAAAAAAAAGAAGAAGTAGAAACTCCAGCACAAAATTACACCGTACAAAAAATATTCAAAGTGGATAAAAGACTTAAAAATAAGTTATAACACCATAAAAGTCCTAGAGGAAAACATTGGCAGGAAAATCTCAGACATCACATGCAGTAGGATTTTCACTGGTGTGTCTCCTAAAGCAAGGGGCATAAATGAAATAATAAACAAATGGGACCTCATCAAATTAAAAAGCTTTTGAATGGCTAAAGAAAACAGCATTAAAATGAAAAGAGAACCAAACATATGGGAAAATATATTGGCCAATGATACCTCAGACAAGGTTTTAATCTCCGAAATATATAAAGAACTCATACTACTCAAACCAAAGAAGACAAGCAACCCAATTAAAGAACTGGCAAAGGACATGCACAGACACTTCTCCAAGGATCACATACAAAAGGCCCAGAGACATATAAAAAGATGCTCAGTATTTCTAGCTATCAGGGAGATGCAAATTAAAACCACAATTAGATCCCATCTCATAACCAGTCATCATGGCCATCATAAAACAAAGCAACAAACAGCAATTGTTGGACAGGTTGTGGAGAAAAGGGAACCCTATTGCACTGTTGGTGGAAATGCAGACTGGTGCAGACACTATGGAAAACAGTATGGAATTACCTCAGGAATCTAAAAATGAAACTGCCTTTTGATGTAGCAATTCCACCTTTGGAATTATACCCTAAGATCCCTGAAACTCCAATCAAAAAAGACTATGCACCCCAATGTTCATAGCAGAGCAGTATCCAATAGTCAAGTGTTGGAAGCAACCTAAGCCCCCATTGGTAAATAAGTGAATAAAAAAACTATGCTACAATTACACATTGGATCTGTACACAGCAAGAGAGAAAGAAGTAGCTCCTACCTTTTGCAACAGCATGGATGGGACTAGAGAGTATTATGCTAAGTGAAATAAGCCAGGCAATTTAAGAGCAAAACTAAATGACCTCATCTTTAACTAGAACATAATAAAAAAATGAAAAAAAGCTAATGAAATGTAACCAGAGACATTGAAACTAACAATAGCCAAAGGGGAGTGGGGAAGAAACAGTGAGGAAAGGATTTTCAGTAACTACTGTCAAGGACACTTGGTACCAAGTGGTTCCAAGGGGGAGTGTGGAAGCAAAATAAAGAGGTGGGTTTGGCTAGGGTGAGGGGCATTAGCAGGGAGAAAATGCATACAACTCTAAGTGATCAACAATAATTTTTTAAAAAAGGAAATACCTAAGACTAAACCTAGCCATGAAGTTAGAAGTCTTGTACTCAGCAAGCTACACAACACTGAAGAAAGAAATTAAGGAAGACACCAACAAATGGAAACATACTCTGTTCAGGATCAGAAGAATTAACATCATCAAAATGTCCATACTAGGGCTAAGATCCAGGAGATGTGCTGTGAAGTATTTATATTTGTATTATTATTTACAATAATATTGGAGAGAAAATTTTATGACAAACTCTATGTGATCTGGATAACATGAATAGGGGGTATAGAACTTTGGGAAGTGTGCTAAATGAAAACAAGTGGCGGGAAGTGTAGAAAATTGGCAATACACTGTGGAGGAGAGAACAGGGGAAACCTGCTAACTGATACAATATAACCAGACAAGGCAAAGAAGCCTATACAGAAAGAGGAGGAATACAAAGACACTACTAAAATATAAAAGAAGTGAGAATAATGAAAAAATAATAATAATACAAATATGCAGCAACTTGTGGCTTCTCTGCTATAGCAAAGCAAAATTTCTCTCTCTGTTTCTACTGTTAGGATACCCCCTCTTTGGGTCCAACTCTGGTCTTTTTGCAGTTCCAAGTCATTTGTGTCACTTGCAGGTAAAAGAAAAATGAAACAAACTAAAAAAAATAAAATTAAAAAAAAAAAGTGCTGGCCTGGCTGGTGTCGCTCAGTGGATTGAGCACGGGCCTGTGAACCACAGGATCGTGGTTCGATTCCCAGTCAGGCCACATACCTGGGTTGCAGGCCAGTTCCCAGCAGGGGACTCACAAGAAGCAACCATACATTGATGTTTCTCTCCTTCTCTCCTTCCCTTCCTCTCTAAAGAGAAATAAATAAAATCTTTAAAAAAACATGCAGGAGAAAGGAGAGAAAAGTCGTAAGCTTGGTAAGAAGGGAAGAAGGAATAAAACAGGAAAGAAGAAAGGAGAGAAAAAAGTATTGATAGATAAAACAATAATAAAATTAAAAAGATAGAAGATTACTTAAAAAAAAAATGCATCTCTTGTTGGTTTCATACTGGCCAAACTGATTTTTCTGCCTGCAGCAGGCTGAGGGCCAATTAAGTGGTCTTTCTGGGAGTACTCTCCCAAGAGCTAGCCTGATGTTTCTCCCCATCACCCCAGGAAGGTGACCTAGGTTTTTTTCAGAGCATTTTCCCCCGGGGTCCTCGATATGGGCTGGGGTGGAGGTGCCCACTAGCGAGCCAGTCTGCCTGGATCCTGTGGGATCTGGCATGGACCTTCCCAGTTCTTTGGGGGAACTCACGAGCTTCCACCCATCCTTTGGATCACTGCCAGGCTGGGTGGGGAGCAGGCCAAGTGGCTGTCACAGGAGAATCCTTCAGTTTACTTTCCAAAAAAAATCTCAAGAAAGTCTGCCTCTCAGCCCAGACTGATCTCCAGCTCAGACCTGTTACTATCGGAGTCAGAGCCCCACACTGCGTCTCTTGATTCTCCAGGGCTGGTGACCACAGAGTCTGCAGTTGAACATAACCCTTCTTTCTTATCACCCTCTCTGTAAACTTAAGCAGAAAGATCTCTCTCCCCTGTTGCCCAACCTTGTTTGGCAGGGGAGGGAGGAAGCTGATGACTCAGCTCTCTCCCAAGGACCCTGCAGCAGGGGCAGGCTCAAGGCTCCCAAAGAGTCTGGGGCTCCTGAAGAGTCCGTGGCAGATGCACCAGGTCAAGGGCTGAAGCTGCTGCTGGTCTTGTCTTTGCTCCGGTCCCTGAGACCCTACTGACCTGCAGCTATCCCCTTACCATCTGGTTTTTCAGTGATAAGTACTATTTCTGGTCTCTTATTTTCATATATGATGGTAAACTGTTGGCTGTTTATTCTGTTCCTCCATAGATCAGCCAGGATTGTCTCCCATGTGTACGGGGAAATTGAACCTATTCCATCCTACTCTGTCGCCATTTTCCAGCTTAAGATTACTTTTTTTAGGGCAAATAAAATGAAGCCTTATATTGCATTCAAATCAGAACTATTTTCAAATGCAGAAAGAAAGTAATTAGCTTTCTGAGAAACATGAACAATGGCATTCTCGAAACATTAATCCTATCATATCCTTTATTCACATTACTTCCCGATTCAGCCAACCACATTCAAATGTTTACTCCTCCTTCCACCTCTATCTTACTCATCAGTACACCAAAGACTGAAAGTATTAGCAGAACACGCACATATCAAGAACTGAAATAAAATCAATCATAAAAGTTGAGTTAATTTTGTGTAGCGTTTTTAGTTAGGTAAGGGCAAATACATAAGCACGCACGAACTACATTGTAGCTTCTACAAAAGGCAAAATGTATATTTTAGTAATTTTCTATGAGCTTAATGCTCTTACATTTGCATTTAAAACTGGCAAGTCATAATATAAAGATGAATGGGAAAATTCACGCTAATAATTTAAATTTAATTGATTCTTATCTTGAATAGAAAATAAAAATCACCATGACAATTTGAGATATGATAGAAGAAAGGAAAAGTGTACTTTACTATATTGTTGATGGCACTGTTTTCTGTTCTTGAATAAGAGGCTTATTTTCATTTTGCACTTGACCCCCAAAATTATTGAGTCATTTCTCTTCCCAGGAATTGGCTAAAGCCTCAGTGGTACCCTAATTGTGTGTCACTTTTTCCCTTTGCCTTGTCCGGCTTTTTGTATTTTCTTACAGGTGTTCGTCCTGAGAGCATGCCCCCATAACAGTTCCATACATGACTCTCCATTTCACAGTTTCCCAGGAGCCCCATCTAATAAACTCCATTCTAGTTCTAATGTGAGGCTCCCTGTCCTCAGGGAAATCAGTGGATCAGACTTGGTGGTCTGTTGTCAGCCACAGCAAATACTGGTCCCAGAGTGGATGGCTGCTGTAAAGATGAGCATAGCATCAGGTCCCAGTATTGAGGTATATGTCTTTATGCAAGACTCTCCTGGATTTGGGAACACTTAGAACTGTGTTAAGCAGTTAAATTATTCTTTGCAAAAGCCAACAATTGCAACTCTTTTGTTTCTTAAATTGAGATATTGTTTTTCAATGGCATAGGCTCCAATAGCTGTCCCTCTAGGATTTTGCTGGCATCTCTTTCTGTCAGAACCTCACCCTCTAGTGGCCCCTAGGGTGATTCAGTTAAATGGAGCCCTGGAGGTGAGGATGGAGAATGTGAGGGGCAGTCACTCACCTTTTCATTCCACAAAGGCAGAACCAACACAGAGCTCCATATTAAGCCAAGAACTAATAGTCATGTGACTCAGCAAAAATTAAGACTTATTGCTAAAAAAACAAAGAAAAATTCAGACTTCTGGCCACTAAGGGAGGTAGTAGTAAAGAAAAAAACAGATATTAGAAAGAAAATAATTTCTTTTTCATATTGAAGAAAGATTGAATAAAAATTTTATGGAAATGTATGTTACTTATCTCTCATACCCTTTTATTTCCTCACCGCATAACATTTTGGAACTTTTGCACAAATTGCTGTTCACAAATATTATTTCATTTGTTAGTTTTTGTTTTTACTTCTTTAATGTTTAAAAATTGCCAAAATTCTCCTCAAAGGTCTTTTTTAAATTAAGGAATTAACCCACTGAAATGATGTTTTTCCTGCTTGTCCCCAGTGCTCCTGGGTACTGGGGTAAGTCCCAGTAAACTTCTTGTTGTATGCGAGGCTCTGTGCTAAGCAAACAGTGGAGATATAGTAAGGAACAAAACAGGCATAATCTCTACTGTTTTTAAAAGATTTTATTTGTTTAGTTTTGGAGCCAGGGGAACAGAAGGAGAGAAGCATGATGTGAGAGAGAAACAGCAATCAGTTGCCTCTCTCACATCCCCAACTGGGGACCTGGCCTGTGAACCAGACATGTGCACTGACTCAGAGTGAAACCAGCAACCTCTTGTTCCTCAGTCCAGCACTCAGTCCACTTAGCCACACCAGCCAGGGCTCTACTGCTTTTGTTTTGGTTTTGTTGTTGTTTTTTTTTTATAAAAATCTAAATGAGAAGAATATGTCTATGTAACTTTTGTAGAATTGGTTGGTTTTGATGCTTTTGATAAAGCATATAAGCTACAATAAGAAAAGAACCTTGGAGGGGGAAAAGGCTAAATCATAAGGCAACTATAAAAGGAAAAATAATACTCCCTTTTTTTAGGATTGTGTGTCACCAAAAAGGAACTAGGCAGAGAAAATACCTGCCCCAGGCCAGCCTGTAGTGGGTGAGTTCTTGTCTCTATTCAGGAAAGATTTCACAACATGAGTCCAGAGAATTTTGAGAATATGTTTACTAAAGCTGAGGACAATGAAACAAATGAAGGACTTAGGATAAAAAAAGTAATAGGAGAGAGCCTAGGCAGTGCTTCTTTGGCCCTTTAGTGATGTTTTGGGAAATAAGTGAGCCACACAGGACTGTGTGGACTCAGTGAGAAGTCAAAGTAACAGTGTCAGAAGTGGGCCGAGACAACGATGCTTTTAAACTCCCCAAAAAGTCAAAGAAAAAGGAGGCTTGGAGACAGGTTCAGGAGGGTAGCACAAGATGAGCTATCACTGCCTGCTCTTCTCCTGGTTACAAGACTTGTGACAACCCTTAAAGTTTAGATGAAAAAGCAAAAGCACAGGCCTGAGAAAGGGAGGGGTGCAGGGATACTCTAAGGAAAACATGCTGAGCCTTTTGTCTTAAGAAATTTTATCCATGCTGTAAAGGTGGAGATCTTAGGGGAGGTCCCAGGGGAGGATCTCAATGGAATATTCACTAGCTTTCTAGGTGTGTCCTTTCAGGGTCATGGTTCCCACTGATTTGTTGTCTCCAAGGCAGGAGTTCATTAATCATTGCATCTTGTCCTGATGTCAGCTATGGTGTTGCTTTCTCTAGCTTTGCTGGTTTTCTGGACTTGGAGATGAAACATAACTGAGGCCTAAGTGTTATCTTTAGCTTGACCAAAACTCTGCATCTTTTTTGGTCAACAGACCTGAAACCTGATGCTTTTCTCCTAAGCTCATTTGAGGTGGTTCAGACAATAATTTTTTTTCTGCCTTAACTCTCCATTAGTTTTTATCTTAAATCTTATTTATTACCTTTTCTTTTTAACAACAACAACAACAAAAACAGAGAAGGTAATGCTTTAAGTACCATGGGCTTGAGAACACTACACTCTTCTATATTCCAAGAAACAAAAATGATCTAAGTCTCATCAATGTGGGAAAGATGTGAAGGGCTGGTTTGTCCATTCCAGCTTGGGCTCAGTTTTGGGCAGCCTGTTAAATGTTGATTAATGAGAAATGTCTAATACATGTGCTACTGAATGTTTATTCTCAAGAAAAGAGGGTGGTTATAGAGGGGTTTGGGAGATGTAAAAATAATCATAGGTTAGAAGATTTGAACTCCATTTAGCATTAGGCTTGTTTTAGCCAATCCTATACATGTATGAAGCATGCTGGTCTCATCTTTTCTTGCCTTTCAGGATACTCTGTTCCTTCAGTAAACATTTGCCACCATTTCTAACAGTGATGCTGATGAGTGATGAGGATTAACACTCCCTTGTGGAAACTCATGTCCCTAAATATAGGCTTTCATCATTATCACCTAAGTCAGAATCACTATTTGAGGTGTCAGTATTCAGTAATGCTGAATTCCTCCTCTCATACTGAAAACCATATGAGGCAGGGTGGGTTTCTAAAGTCAGATAGTAAAACAGAGTTTTAGATTCAAATTCTTATTATAGATTAAAAGCTGTGAAGAGCTGATGAACATAGATGCTAAAATCTTGAACAAAATATTGGCAAACTGTATCCAGCAGTACATTAAAAATAAAATACACTATAATCACCTAGGATTCATCTAGGGGATACAAGGATGGTACAACAGTCACAAGTCAATAAATGTAATACATCACATAAACAAAAAAATCATATGATAATACTAACAGATGCAAAAAAAAAACATTTGATAAGGTACAGCACCCATGTATGATAAAAACACACAGCAAAGTAGGAGCAGAATCAGCACAACTCAAAATAATAAAAGCCATATACAAGAAACCTACAGCCAAACTCATGCTCAATGGGAAAAAATTCAAAGCTTTGCCACTAAGATCAGGAAAAAGGCAAGGATGCCCACTTCCATTACTTCCCTTCAACATAGTATTGGAAGTTCTAGCCACAGTGATCAGACAAAAAAAAAAAAAAAAAAAAAAAAAAAAAAAAAAAAGAAAGGAAAGGAATCCATATTGAAAAGGAGGCGGGAAAACTGTTATTCTTTACAGATGACAAGATAGTGTACATGCTACCAAAAAACTACTCAAAGTAATAAGTGACTGTGGCAAAACAGCAGGATACAAAGTCAATATCCAGAAATCAAAGGCATTTTTGTACACCAACAATGAAAACAGCAGAAGCAGAAATCAAGAAAAAAATCGCATTACATATAGCAAAAAGAAAAATAAAATACATCGGAATAAACTTAACCAAAGAGGTAAAAGACCTGTATGCACAAAACTACACAACACTGAAGAAATAAATCAAGAAAGACACACATAAATGGAAACATATATCGTGTTCATGGATTAAAAGAATTAACATCATTAAAATGTCCATAGTACCCAAAGTGATATATAGATTCAACACAATACCTATTAAAGTACCAATGGCATATTTCACAAACATAGAACAAACACTTCAAAAATTTATATGGAACCATTGGCTGAGAAAATGGCGGCGGAGTAGGACGGAGCGACTGCAGTTCTCCTACACTTGGGGGAAAATCCTGGCAGATTTACAGAAGAACAGCGCAATCAATTACCCAACCAACAATTCCCCAGCATTTATGAAAATAAGAGACCAGAGATAGTGACTAACCAGACCGCTGGAGGTTGTTGGGGTCTCAGGGACGCGAGTAAGGACGGAGGCGGCNACCATAAATAACCCCGACTGGCTGCTGCAATTTTGAAAAGAAGAGCAAAGTAGGAGGGATCACAACACTTGATACCAAACTGTATTACAAGGTCACTGTAATAAAAACAGCCCAGCACTGGCGTAAGAACAGACACAAACAGAATAAACAGGAACAGAATAAACAGCCCAGATAAACCCTATTCTCTATGGTTGATTAATATTTGACAAAGGAGGCAGCATCATAAAATAAAGTAAAGATAGCCTCTTCAACAAATGCTGTTATGAGAGCTGGACATCTACATGCAAAAATATGAAACTCAATCAACAACTTACCCCATACACAAAAATAAATTCAAGGTGGGTGAAAGACTTGAAATTAAGTTGTGACACCATAAAATACCACAGGAGAATACTGGCAGGAAAATCTCAGACATTACACGGAGTAATATTTTTACCAATATGTCCCCTAGAGCAAGGGTCATAAAGGAAAGAATAAACAAATGGGACCTCATCAAATCAAAGAGCTTCTGCATGGCTAAAAAAACAGCATTAAAATAACAACAGAACCAGCCATATGAGAAAACATATTTGCTAATGATACCTCAGACACGGTTTGATCTCCAAAATGGATAAAGAACCCACACAACTATGGGAAGACAAAAACCCAGTTGAAAAATGGGCATAGGACTTGAATATACACTTTTCCAAGGAGGACATTAAAAGGGTCCAGAGGCATATGAAAAGATTCTGAGCATCAGTAGCCATCAGAGGCATGCAAATTAAAATACAATAAAATAAAAAAAATAAATAAAATACAATAAAATACCCCTTCACACCAGTCTGAATGGCTATTATAAGTAGAGCAAAGGACAATTGTTGGTAAGAATGTGGAGAAAATGGAACCCTAGTGTACTGTTGGTGGGATTGAAGACTGGTGCAACCACTGTGGAAAACAGTATTGAATTTCCTCAGAAAACCTAAAATAGAACTTCTATTTGACTCAGGAATTCCACTGCTAGTATTATATCCTAAAATATAATGAAATAGCAAATTTTCACTACCCTGAAATAGCAAACCAAAAGAACCTATGTACCCCAATGTTCGTAGCAGCACAATTTACATTAGCCAAGTGATGGAGGCAACCTAAGTGCCCATCAGTAAATGAATGGATGAAAGACCTATGGTACATTTACAAAATGAAATACTACACAGCAGAAAGAAAGAAAGGAGCTCCTACACTTTGTGGCAGCATGAGTGGAACTGGAGAACATTATGCTAAGTAAAATAAACCAGGCGGCAAAAGACAAATACCGTACCATCTCCCCTTTAAGTGGATCCTAATCAACAAAATTAGACAAGCAAGTTAAATATAACAGAGGCATTGAAATTAAGAACTATCTGAGAGTAACCAGAGGGAAGGAGACGGGTAATTGGGAACAGGGAAAGTGTTTTTAGGAACAACTATAAAGAACCCATAGAGAAAACCAAGGGTGGTTACCATTCAGGGAGGGAGGTGTGGATGTATGAAGTAGTGGAGAGTGGTGGGGGGAAACGCAGACATCTGTACTTGAACAACAATTTAATAAATAAATAAATAAATAAAATCAATGTGGACACAAGACTTAAATATAAGTTGTGACACCATTAAAGTCCTAGAGGAGAACATAGGCAGAAAATTTCAGATATGTCATGCACCAATATTTTCACTGATATGTCACCTAGAGCAGGAGACATAAAGGAAGAATAAACAAATGGGACTTCTTCACAATAAAAAGCTTCTGCAAGGCTAAAGATGAGAGTTTTCAAATGAAAAGAGAACCAATGATATGGGAAAATATATTTGCAAATGATACCTCAGACAAGGGTTTGATCTCCAAATCATATAAAGAATTCACACTGCTCCAGGAAGACAATTTAAAAATTGGCAAAGGAGTTCAATTTCCAATCAGGGCACATGCCTGGGTTGAGAGCTAGGTCCTCAGTGAGAACCACGTGGGAGGTAACCACACACTGATGTTTCTCTCCCTTTCTTTCTCCTCCCCCTCCCTTTCTCTCTCCTCCCCCTCCCTTTCTCTAGAAATAAATAAATAAATAAATAAATAAATAAATAAATAAATATTTTAGAGAACTAATTAATTAATTAATTAAATCTTTTAAAAAATTGGCAAAGGACCTGAACAGGCACTTCTCCAAGGAGGACATACAGAGGGCCCAGAGACACATGAAAGGATGCTCAGCATCACTAGCCATAAGAGATTCAAATTAAAATGACCTTGATATACCACTTTCACCCAGATCAGAATGGCCATCATAAATGAATCAAGAAACAAGTGGTGGCCAGGTTGTGTATAAAGGGGAACCATAGTACATTGCTGGTAGCAATGAAGACTCATGCAGTCACTGTGGAAAACAATATGAAATTTCCTAAGGAAACTAAAAACTGAATTGCCTTTTGACCTGGAAATACCAATGTTGACATTATACCCTAAGAATCCTGAAATCTGTGCACCCCGATGTTCATAGCACCCAAGTGTTAGAAATGACCTTGTTTTCCATCAGTAGATGAGTGGATTAAAAAAAAAGAACTAGTACATTTAGACAATGGAATACTACACAGCAGAAAGAAAGAAGGATCTCTTATTCTTCATGAAGCATAGATGGAACTGGAGATAATTATGCTAAGAGAAATAAGCCAGCAGGTAAAGACATATACCATATGATCTCACCTATTAGTGAAATCTAATTTAAAAAACCAACAAGCAAGCAAAATATAACTAGAGACATTGAAATGTAGAACAATCTGAAAGCAACCAGAGAGGAGAATGGAAATGTATAACGGGGCAAAATGAGAGAAGGGTCTTCAAGGAAGAAATATAAAGGACACATGCAGAAAGCCAAAGGTGGTAGGATCGAGAGTGGGTGGTAGGTAGGGATGCTGTGGGCATAGTGGTGGGAGAAAATGGAAACCATTGTACTTGAAGAACAGTAAAAATACAGCCTGTGAAAGACAGGATTAGAAAGAAGTAAAATGGATTATGCAGAGGAAAATTCAATTTGCGGTACACATACTAAAGTTTGGCCACGTGGACAAGGACCTTCAGTCATCATGCATCAGACAGAATGTTCCAGACTTTTCTTTTCTTTATTTATTGTCACTAGATGAAGATTGTCTTGAAAAAGAAGTGAGTTCAGCCGAGGCTGCTGTCTGCAGCTGAGACAGTCTCTGAAAGAGCTGGAGATCGCCATACCCACACTTGGGCCACTGGAAGCAAGTCCTTCATTGAAGGGGAGTCTTGGCATCATTATCTCCATGTCTACAACACATGGCTAGAATAACTTCTTATAGGTATGTTTATGGAGAAATAAATACAACCAAATTTTTTCTGAATCATGAATAAAGTCATCTTTATGGTTGAAATTCAATACATTTGATCAAACTACCCACTCTTGTAAGTATGTCTGAAGTGCACTGTGTGTTAGCACCATAGAGGGTGGTCAAGTCTAAAGCTGTATTCTTTTTAGTTTCTGGTGTATTTTTGTATTGCATTCATGTTTCAAGCTGTAAATCTGTATTGTTGAAGGGACAAAATGAAATATTAATTAACTGCTTTTCTCCATTCTACTTTCAAGGATCTTTTAAGAAATGTAACCAAATTTTGAGGTCTTTTTTTAAAAATTAATTTTTCTCTTCCCTTGTCTGTTTGATTTAAGATTCTATTTATTTATTTTTACAGAGAGGGAAAGGAGGGAGAAAGAGAGAGAGAGAGAGATAAACATCATGCAAGAGATACATTGATTGTCTCTCATTTGCACACAACTGGGGACCTGGCCTACAACTCAGGAGTGTGCCCTCACTAGGAATTGAACTGGCAGTCTTTTGATTTTCAGGCCAACACTCTGATCCACACCAGTCAGAGCTTCCTTGTCTGTTTTTATATGCACATACCACATAATCTCAACTGAGTGCAACTGCCCACTTTGGAAGATATATCAATTAAAAAGCATGTAGTGATTTGCCAAATGTGTACGTAAATATCTATTTTCCCCTAATTTTGTTGTAAGAAAAACTCATTGGTTGTAAGAGACAATTCTGCATGGTGTGGACCCAGGTCCCAGGCGGAGATACACAGGACCCCTGCCCATGGATAGGTTCTCCCATAGGGAATCAGGCCTGCAATATGCCTAGGCCACTTTGAGTCTTACTTTTTGCTAAAAACTCCCTCACCCAGATTTGTGGCAAATATTTATTGCAAAAATAACTTCCTAAAATCCATGCTAAACTTTCCAAGGACAAGTGTATCTGGTCCAACCACTTTTGCCCTTTCACTTGCAAATATCCCTCTCCTGTGATGTGATTAGCAGCATAGGCTCCTCTGTTTTCTGTGAAAGGTTACCACCTAAAGTGAACCTGTGCATAAATGAGGCCCATCATGTAATATGCCGGCAAACCCAAAATAGTCCAGTCATGGCAAGGGCCTCGGCTTTTGCTCCCCTTGAGAGAAAAGCCATGCTGTCACTTTTCCTCTACAGGACTCTGTAGTCCCTGTGAATGTCACATTTCATTCATAATGAGGTACACACTGCAGGCGGTGTCCACATCAATTGGGATCTATGCTCTTATAGGCATTCAGTTCATAAGAAAATGTAATGTTCATTCAGAAAGAGAAAGGAAGCCTTAACACCTCACACTGACTTCTGCTGTGCAAAGCACTTGTGTGTTTTATCACATTTTACTCCTGTGATAGAGTATGAAGAATGGGGATTAGAGAAATTGTGCTCTCAAAGTCCACCCAACCCAAAAATTACAGAGCAATTTCTCACTCCAAGTTCTCCTAATAAATCAAAAACTGCAGATGTGCATTTGTAGGAGACACACACACACACACACACACACACACACACACACACACATTTCTGTGCCTGCTGGCCTTAGACAGTGATTTTTTTTTTTTTTTTTTTTGGCCAGGAGCTACTATCATGAAAAAAGAAAAAATGTGGAAAATTAAAAAAACAAGGGAAGAGCTGTTTATTGAATGCTCAGTACAAATGTGTTGAGTCCTCTTGCTCTTATTTAGTTGAATCATTGCCAGGACCATCCAGTGAGCAATCATTGCTATACCTATTTTACAGATGGAGAAATCAGACCTTAGAAAATTTTCACATCTTACTAAGAGCAATTAGCTCTCAAAAGTGGTGGAACTAACAATTCAACTTCTCAGTGTCTGACTTCAAACTCCTGGCATTCTCCTGTTTCCTCCCTCTTGCCCTTTTCCTACTCTTATTCTTTCACCCTTCCTCTCCCCTCTTTTCTCTGACCTCCACTTTTCTTCTCCTTGGAAGAGCTAGTGCTATTACATTCTTCAACTATCCTGTTTATTTTTTAGTTGATAAAAAGTATGAGAAAGTTAGAGAAATTGCAATGGATGCACTAAACTCAAAATTAGCAGATTTTCTTGAAAGTTACATTTCAGAATAAAAGAAAAAAACTTTCAAGTTGTAACTACAAGTTTTTTAGAGTTTTTGTCCTGAGCTTTTGAACTATCTCAGACCATACTGCCTTTTCAAAACCTTCAAGTTGTGACCTGCTCATTAATTTTATATTATGTAGTTAGGTCATTATAGCAGGGATAAAACTGATGGGTGAGTGTGGCAATACTCCCATTGTAAGGGTTTTTTTCCATTGTAAGTTTTTTATGTCTGACCCTGTTCATCTTCATATTTGCTACAGCCACCATCTGATCTTTATGCACAGATATATAATGTGGACCTGAAAGCCTTTACTTAACTCCAATAAAGAGATAATATACCATATTCAATTAATTTTGGATGTCTTTTGGGTTTTTCAATGTTAAAATTTAGTCTAGCCATGGCAGAAACTCAATTCACTTTTCTCCAAACAAAAAGAAAGAATGAGTCACCAGCCTTTGGCATACTGCAATTTTTATTTTATCTAGGGAGCATTAACAGTAATAGGAAAAATATTTATGTGTGCCTACTGTGTCTTATAAACCATACTAGATAATTTTAATAAGTCCCTTAATCCTTAGAATAACCTTGTTCAATGGCTTCACTTTACCTCACTTTGCTAGTGAGAAACAGAAGTGCACACAGACTTTGTGACACTCACAGTGAAGTGGAAGCCAGAAGCTTGGACTCTGCAGCCAACTTAATTCTTTCATATCTCTCATCCACTAGCTATGAGATTATATTTCTGTTACTTAATCTCTCACAGTCTCGGTTTTCTGAGCTGTAAAATGGGGATAGTAGCTACCTCATAGGATTATCACAAGGAGACAGAATTTAAACCTATGTCAGCATGACTTCATGCAAAATTTTTTTGAACTATAATATACAGGGAGAAGGAGAAAGTACACAACTTGTAGGTTTGGAATTATGACCTTAAGAAAGGCAAAAAATTAATAAGACAGAAAAGAGCAGGAGGCACAAAGGAAAAAATGTACAAATGAGACTGCATTGGAAAACATCACTATGAGAATGAAAGGCAACCCACAAAGTGGGAGAGGTTATTACAGTGCATATGTATAACAGAGGACTTGACACTATATGTATCAATTATCTATAAATCAATAAGGGAAAGCCATACAAGCCAAGAGGAAAATTATCAATAGAATTGAACTGGAACTTCATAAAAAGATGCCCAAATAGCCAAGAAGTGCATGAAAAGATTCTCAACAAAGTCATCAGGTAAATGCAAATTAAAACTACACCTGGTATTTTGTTTGCTTGTTTGTTTTGTTGATTAGGTTCCACTTATGAGTGAGATCATGTGTTATTTGCCTTTCACCACCTGGCCTATTTCGCTTAGCATAATGCTAAAATATAACTAGAGACATTAAAATTGAGAACAAACTGACAGAGGGGAGGTGGGAGGGGATAATGGGGAAGAAAGGGGGGGAAAGTTTTCATAAATATCTATAAAAGACACATGGACAAAACCAGAGGAGGGTAGGGACAAGGGTAAGAAGTGGGCATAGCTGGGGTAGGGGGGACAGTGGAGGTGAGAAATGGAGACAACTGTACTTGAACAACAATAAAAAAGTGTTTTAAAAAAGCTACACATGGTAGTGTTAGACATCAACCAGAATGGCTTGAATGGCTAAAGTAAAAAAGACAGGCCATACTAAGGGCTGACAAGTATGAGGAGTAACTATAACACCAATTGTCTTTTAAAGAGCTATATATTGAGATCCACAGTCTGGTAAACAATCGTATATTTATGACCCCAAAACAGAGTTTAAAAGGCTACTATCTGACCACTCATTGAATAGAAAGAAACAAATATACACTGGAAATGTAAATCCAATAACTATCGGGGCCCAGAAAATAAACACATGCTGAGTCATGACAAAATCTGTAATGCCTATTCCAGAAGAATAACTCTTTCACTGCATTTCTGTACCGGGAGAACCAGCTGTCTGACTCCTGTTTCATCTTTAACCTTCTTGACAATACACAGAAATAATCAGGTTGGTATTTCATCATAGAAAAAAAAAGAGAGAGAGACTATGAATGCAATATGATGGTTGTAAAGTAGAAATTTCTACTTTAGCAAGTAGGCAGTTATCTGAGAGAAGTGACCTCAGGATCTCAGTCAGAAGAATCTTTTATTTTTAAGAACATCTTGTAGGCTGCTCCATTTTTGTGTTCCCAGTTGCATGCAGAGATAGGAACCTGAATAATAAGGTACTCTAGAGATTTTGAGAAATTTAGCTTCTTTTCATGGCCTGCAAGATGGACCTATGTTAGACTGAATTATGTGTTCTGGGCCCATGGTATTTTATTTTTCTGTGCAGTTTGACTCTTCTAAGAAAAAATATGAGGCTAGACATGCAGGAGATAAATGATATAATTTCTTGTGAAATTAGATTAGTGAGGGGTCAGGAGAAGGTAAAGAGAGCTTTCAAACCATGAAACCTGTGAAAGTCAACAAAAAAGGAAAACCTTCCGACCATGGTTCTGATAAAATCTCCATTTGGGCACAAGCAGAGGTTGCTCCAAACAGGGTTGCAGCAGCCCTGCTTGAAGTATTAGTTTTACAATTAATTTACTGTTTCATTTTTAATATATCCCTGGGTCCTCTATATCTATCAAAATATTTCACAGGAATTCTTATTGCACCCTTCTCAGTTTCTTTGCAATTTGTAAATTTGTCTTGAGTTGTCTGTGATGGTGTCTCCTTCACTGTAAATCTTACAATGGTGAAGAATTTACCTGTTTCATTTATTTTTATATCAATAGGCCTTGCATATATCATAGATAAATATGAGTTAAATTAGTGAATAAAAATTTCATAGCCAATACCCTGTCAGTTATTCAGAGAATCTGATTTCAATCACCGAAAAATAATACCCATAGGGTTTTGGTGTTATGAACATTTATATGTTTATAAGAACTTAATGCCATTTATGGTAAAATCTAAGGAAATAAAGTTATAGTATTATTGTTGTAAATAAGCTTTGTTGTAAAATCTCAAAAATTTTAATAGTCTTATTTTTACTTTTATTTTTATTCCCCAACCCCCAAGATAACATATATAATCTATGGAGAAGCACTAGGTCAGATGACTCCTGAGTATGGTGACCATAAATCTCAGAATTTCTAGAGTAGGATCAATTCTCAATATTCTCTCTAATATCTTTTTATGTGCAGATATATTCACAAATCATACACAAAACATTCTTTGGCAGACTGGTTCTTAATTTTTTTCTAAAGATTTTATTTATTTATCTTTAGAGGGGAAGGAAAGGAGAGAAGGAGAGAAACATCAATGTATGGTTGCCTCTCGTGAGTCCCCTGCTGAGAACTGGCCTACAACCCAGGCATGTGCCCTGACTGGGAATTGAACCGTGATCATGTGGTTCACAGGCCCATGCTCAATCCACTGAGCTACACCAGCCAGGTCTGGTTCTTAATTTTTGATTCAAAAAATATAGTCACCAGATTCTCAAAACACTGGAAGATTTTCTTAGGAATCATTTAGGGGAACTTTTGGCTTGTGGTGAACTGTTTGCCTGTAAATAAATCTAAGTGTCACTGTACCTATTTCCACGTATCAATGGCCCATTTCCCTAAAGGCCTGTCTCCAGGGCCTCCTGCTTGACCCTTTTCCACCTTCTCATCCTCATGACCTGTAAGCTTGTCATATTTTCTCTTACTTTGAGGATTTAGTCATCCCTGCCTTTCTTCTGTGGCACTGATAATCAAAAGACTATTGTATGACTTCACATGGACTGTAACCTTTCCAGAGAACCTGTGGAAGAAAGGTGTATGCTAGATTTTAAGAAAGCTGTCTCAGATTGCATTCTCCTAGGTATAAACCTTGAGGGAAGAGGCTTTGGGTGATGATCCCAAGCCATACCGGACAAAGTAGGGAATTAAGGAAGACAGGGAAGGGATGATGGAAGCCAGTAAATGGGGATAGTAAAATAGCAGACTACCTCTGTGGGCAACTGGGGTTCAGTCCTCTTGGAGGCCTCTGGGGTGTAGAACACACAATGGAATTGTCCAGCTGAGGAGCAAGAGAGCCAGATCTTTGATCCAATGGGTCTCATCTGAGATTGGCTGTGCATCACTCCTGGGAGCTTTAATGACCCCCATATTACCATGCAAGAAAATTATGCTCTTGTGGCTCAAGCAAAACCCTCGAACAAATGAACCACAAGTGCTCTCAGTAGAAGCCCATGGAGTATGTGAACAGGAGACCAATCATATCTATCCTGAAGACAAGAGATATGTAAGAACTGGATATGATGAACTTATACCTGGACTAATTCCCTGCCTGAAATTTTATGTGATATTAGGTCCTCTGTTCGATCTTAACTAATTTAGCTCTTTAGCCAAGCTAGCTGTTCCTCACAATGCCTTTTTTCTGCTCTGGAAACCAATTTACTGTCTTTGATCCATTAGCAGAGCCTTATGTTAGTGAGGAAGTGCTTAAGAAACAGAGCATGTAAGCAAAGGGCATTTGCATTGTGGCTGGACTATATTCTGTTTCTATGGTAGAGATGGTCAGGGATGTAACAACTGTGTGTTGTGTGCCAGAGAACTGCTTTTCATTTATTGGATGTGACAATGTACTAGGTGTGGTTCTGACCCAGGGGTCTTAAAATCTAAACATACCTCTGTCTTTGATGTCTAGTATTTTCCTTTTCTTTCATTCAGTGGTTCTTGGCAGCAGGTGCTGACATTTTTATTATTCACGCATATATTTCCAGGATATCATCTCACCATAACACTCCAAATTTGTGCAGGAACTTTCTTCCGAGGAGTCCAAAGCTCTTCTAAATAAACCATCTCTATCATCACAGGATTTTAAGTGTGAGGAAATCCTCATGCGAAGGATAAAGGGGGAAAACATGTTTTCCATATGTCATACCTAGAAAAACCAGGGCAACTATGGAATGTGGCTGTCATAGAGGCTCATTGCTGCATGGAAGCAAGAGACCTCAGTCTTCTATAAAATAAGACAGGTAACAGGATGATCAGCTCTAAACATGTCTATGAGAAAAGTAAGTGAGATAAACTCTGTGCCTGCCACAGCAAATGTGTCATATCACAATGCTATAAAGATTCAAGAGCCTTAACATGCAGCTTCTCCCTAACATGGGACTCACCATAACATCTGAATAAAGTAGAAGCAACTTTAATGCAAGGTTCAGTCTCAGCAGCTACCATATTAAGATTACAGATTTCTCTCACCCTCATATTTCCTATTGGAAAAATTATCCCCAAATAGGGCTGGTAAAGGCACACCAACACCAACTTTCTAAGGGTGCAGTTGCAATGATTGCACACTGGTATAACTTGTAGTAGGTTGGGTTATGGTTGCCATTCTTTGTTCCCTCCTTCTTCCATGCCACTTGGTGGCATGTCAGCGATGAGATTTCCATGTGAGTTGGTCAACAGGATACTTGAAGAAGTGACAGACACCAAGGCCATAATGTGCTGTGTGATACACCTTGGCCTCTTTTGCCCCTGGAATCCACCCAGGTGGAGAGAAGTCTCAGCTGTTACCACTGTTCATCAACCCATCTACAGCACATTAGGGTTAATAATAAGACTATAAAAACAATAATAGTTCCCATTATTAAGCTCATACCCTGTACCTGGGCATTGCTTTCAATATTTTACATAATTTAATTTTCATTTTTAACTCCTAACAGCCTTATGAACAAGTGCTACTATTATCCCAATTTTCATATGTAGCAATGAAGGCATGTGGAGGAGGAGGAACTTGCCCAGAGTCTTCTAAAAGCAATAAGTTTGCAGTATAAAATCATGTGATCTTTCCACTGTATGGTACACAGAACTTGGAAGTTATAAAGTGAATGACAAAGAACTCTCTACAGCACAAATTTATCTAGATATTACATACCATTGTGCCTGTGAGCCCAGCCTGCCAAGTGTGGCCAGTTCTGAACTCAAATCCTGACTCAGCTTTTCACAGGCTGTGTGGTCTACGGTAGGCACATGTATCTCTAAACCTTGCTAGACTTCAATTTCCTCAGCTATAAAATGGATTAACATTAGCCATTTGCTACTACAGCTACCATAAGATTAAATAAGGCAAAGCCTGTACGGGACTATAACTATTACTGTTACATTAAGTAGCCAGGCTTGAAGCATGCCCCTAGCAGAGAATCACTGTGGAGCAGAAGAGTGAAATGGATAGGTCAAGTGGCAGAAGCCCCTGTGACAAACTTTTCCCATTTTGTGCTTAGTCCTGGAGACATTCTGACAAGGACAGGGAAGCCTTTTGCCCCTTTGGTATAAAAACTGATTCTTCCTCAGATGGAAAATGTCTAAGTTCAGTTATTGGGTTTATTTGTGCTCTTAGATCAGCATCCAAAGACTCAAGCTCCTGATGTCATTCCTCTGTCACTTACCTAGGAGTTTAGACAAAAAGAGGATGCCAGGTAGGGGCAAGTGGCACCAAACCAACATCAGTGTGGCTGCCAGCAGCCCAATAGGGGGCCTTGGCTCTGAGGTCAGCTGCTGCCCAATAGCATGTATGGCTTTCCAAAATGTAAAACTATCATTCATTTTTAGTGCCAACATCCAAACTGACCCATTTAGTCTTTTTTAGTCTGTTAGCCATCATCTTTGCTGGAGAGAAAATGTCTCCATACATCCATTTTACCAGTTGCTAATTCTAAGAATGAATTTGTTGCAGGAATTGGGCACTTAAAAGCTTTTAAAATGAACTTGGATGTCTCTATTCACAGCATTGTGCATCTGAAAGCCTCCCAGTTGACTTAGAAGGCTAAATACCTTCTTTATAATGTCCAAAAGGAATATACAATGTGATGTGCAGATTTTAAGCTGCTTGTGAATTAGGCCATAGTTACAGGACCAACCTTGAATCATTGCACTTAATTCCAGCGCCCTTCCTGAGCTCACTAGCTATGGCTGAAATAGGAAACCAGGGGAAAGTCTATAAGCAATTATTAATGCTTTGATTTTACTATGAATTTCCAGGATGATGAAATGAAGCTCAAAATCCAGAAATATAGCCTTGGCTTTCTTGCCAGTGTGCTAACACTTCATCTCCAGTTCATGAAAAAGATTATAAAACAAAACAAAACAAAACAAAAAACAGAAAAATGCTCCAACTGCTGCCTTTTACTCTACTAATTACTACACAAATGTCCATGACAAAGTGATTTATAGGGAAAGAATTCCTGTAACCATCATTTCATCATTTCTGTAAGAAGGCCACATGGTTGACAACTTTATAGAACACTGTTGGTGCACAAGTGAGGGATAGTTGCCTCAAGATTCTCCAGTCCATCTGCTAAACTTTTATTTGCAAAATCAGCCCTGGAAAAGACAGAAGATATGTATAACATCATACAGCTCTCACTTCTTAATATGCCATTTTTTAGAATCAATGAAGCAAATTTGATTGAGTGGGGTCTGATGACCCACACATTTTTTAAATAAGATTTTTCAAAAATAATAAAAAGAAAGGAAAAAACACACAAACTAACTTCAGATGGTGAGTTTGACTTCTACTCATCTGAGACTGAAGAAACACTTATTTTTTAAAAGTTTAATGAAAATCATGTTTCCATTATTTCTATAACTGTGTCTTAGTTATATTGCTCATTTCTCAATTTCAGAAAGAAATCACCCCTAAGGTTGTAAACTAATAGTTATTACTATAAATAAGTTATTACTATAAATAATAAATAAATATTTATAAATAAACTATTAAATATCTTGAACTTTATATTACAATAAAAATTGCCACATGCTCTGAAATTTCAGAGTGAAATCATTCTTGTAGCACACAGAATTCACACATTAAGGGCCAACAAATCCTCAGTTCTCTAGCCCAAAATTTTACTCACACCCCTTTGGTTTGTATTTTTAGTACTTAGAGGACAAAAATTGAAGAGGGGTACTCTTTCATTAAACATTTATGGTAAAGGGATGTAGCATAAAATCTTCACTGATGTACCAGATAAGATGGTGTGGGAGCTTGATTAGTAAACGGTGTCTCACTTTGAGCACTGAAATGACGTTATTATCCCTTTTATTTAAAGTTTAGAAAGTTTCTTTTTCTTGCAGTGACCCTTCCCTTATCCCTTCACAATTCCTCTAAAGAGTCTCAGTTTCCTGCCTCCATCTGCATCTCTCCACTCATCTATATCCCACATCCTTTTCCTCAGTCCTCGCTATCTTCAAAACCAGCAGCACACTCCCATGTAGGGCATGGGGCAATCATCCATGGAACAGAAAGAAAATACTTCTATTTATATTTGTTTCCTCTGTGTGAATAAGAAACCAGGCTTTAGTCATATTTGAGATGCAGATGGAAGCTGTTCCCTTAGTGGTCTGCATGGCTGGTGATCTTGGGTCAGTCATGGTTCCGGCAATCAAAGCATTGTGCATTATCAAGCAAGTCACTTTGGGGAATTGTGAGCCACTGTAAAGCAGCGCAGCTCAGTGTCAAACCATTCAGGACAGCAGTTAAGAGAATAAGGATATTTATGTCCCCTCTTCGTTCAGTCAATGCAGAGGGATTCTTCCAAGGGGATATTATTTCCTGATCTTTCTGGCCTGGGCAGGAGAGCAAAGCAGGCTCAACAGCCAGAGAAATTCTCTCATGTATCCTAATATGCAAAAAGATGAAAAAAGAAGGGCAGTAGAGGTCTGACTTCATGACTTCCAGATCAAAAGAGAGGTGCTGACTCACAGCACCATTGACCACAGAGCATGGCCTAGGACTCTCTTGCTAAGTCCCGTTCAAAGGTCTGGAAGCCAAATCTTTTGTGAGGGGGACTTTGCTCCTTTTTTGTCCTCTCTCACTTTGTTTGTATGTGTCCCTGTCAGAGTCTTGCTTGACTTGAGTGAGGTAAAATCATACGGCTCTGTAGATGTCCATAACCAAAGGGGAAATTTAGATCTCTGTAACCATTCACAGATCTCTCTCAATAGTAGGCTGGCATTCAATTTCAATGTGATGCACTGATGTAATGTGACAAAAAGAAAAAAATAAAGACAGAGTAATGCAGTAGAAATTGAAATCTAAGAAATGTATATCAAGTTGAGATAATAAACATAGATATATATTCTTTAGGATTGGGTTCGTGCTGTTGGTGCATTTTCTTTTTTTCTTTTCTTAATTTTTCTTTTTTTAAATTTATTTCATTATTTTTCAAGTACAGTTTTCTGTCTATTACTCCCATCCCACCCCCCGCACTCCCCCGTCCCTCCCATTCCCACCCTTCTCAGTTGTTGTCCATGTATCCTTTATATATGTTCCTCTAAATCCCTCTCCCAATTCCCCTGAAATTCCCTCCCCTCTTCACTCTGGTCACTGTCAGCCTGTTCTCTATTTCAGTGTCTTTGGTTATATTTTGCTTGCTTGTTTGTTTTGTTGTTTAGCTTCCTGTTAAAGGTGAGATCATATGGTATTTGTCCTTCAACACCTGGCTTATTTCACTCAGCATAATGCTTTCCAGTTCCATCCATGTTGTTGCAAAAGGTAGGTGCTCCTTCTTTCTTTCTGTAGCATAGAATTCCATTGTGTATGTGTACCATAGTTTTTTGAATATTCGACAAAGAGGGCAGTAACATAAAATGAGGTAAAGATAGCCTCTTCAACAAATGGTGTTGGGAGAACTGGACAGCTACCTGCAAAAAAATGAAACTCGAGCAACAACTTACACCATACACCAAAATAAATTCAAAGTGGGTAAGAGACTTAAATATAAGCTGTGACACCATTAAAGTCCTAGAGGAGAACATTGGCAGGAAAATATCAGATATTTCACGCAGCAACATTTTTACTGATATGTCCCCTAGAGCAAGAAATATAAAGGAAATAATAAACAAATGTTGGTGCATTTTCATAGCCCCTCAGCCAACCCTGAAGGGCAGGTACAAAATGGAGTCCCTCACCTTTTTCTGGAGGAGTCTACTGCCAAAATGAGGGAGCACCCTTGGCCTTTAAAGAAGTGATTAACTTTAAAGCATCTGGGAGCACTCCTCAACCACTGAGGTATGGACATTGACTGATTGGACCACTGGGTGCTCACCCAGTTCGCTCAAGGTAGACTTTCTGAGAAGTGTTCTCTCTACAGTCTCCCAGAGTGTCCCCAAGTGAACCAAACTCCAGTTGCCCGTGATGGTAACCTGCTTATTATTGCACTTTTCATTGCTTCCTTTCCCTCCCTACCTCACTTTTCACACTCTATCAAGCCCCCTGGAATGACTTTCTACCCACATCTACTTAAAAGCCTCCATCCAAAACCTTGTCTCAAAATTTGCTCTGGAAGGGAACTGAAAAAAAAAAAACACAGGACTTGTTTATTATACATTCAAGATACTAACAGAAACACATCTTGACATTTTCAGTGTAAGTGAAGATAATCAATATAAATGGACTAAAAGTTATATTCCCTCCTTAATTTAACCTGGCCTATTTCAGAGTTATAGGCTTGGAATTATTTTCCTGCAAAGTGCTTATTGGTCTTTAAATTCTTGTGTTTGTGGATGTGGAATATTAAAACTCATCTAATAAGTTGAACTACTTGTTACTTATTAGAGAACTGGAGGAAATGAGTCCATATGTTTCATGGCAATTTGACAAATCTAAGTTAAGCAACTGCACCTATGAATATTGTGTGGCTTGCCAGAGAGCAGGCATTCAGTTATACAACCAAACAAGCACACTGAAGCATTAACATGGATAAACTGAATTTTGACCTGTTGGTATGGACTCAAAGTTCTTAAATTTGAAGATAGGTTGGACATTTTTCTTCTAAAGTTCCTGTACACAAAATTATTTTCATGAAGCAGTTTTATTTTGTTATTTTAATTTTTATTTAATTCTTGCTCAAGTACAGTTTTCTGTCTTATGTTCACAACCCCGCCCACCCACTGCTCCTCACCTCCCTCCCACTTCAGCACCCCACCCTTAGTTATTGTCCATGTATCCTTTATACTTCTTCATGTGAGTCCATCCCCTTTTCCCCTATGATTCCCTCTCCACTCCCCTCTGGACCCTGTCAGCCTGCTCCGTATTTGAGTGTCATTGGTCATGTTTTGCTTGTTTGTTTGTTTTGTTGTTTACATTCCTGTTAACAGTGATATCATATGATATTTGTCTTTCACCACCTGGCTTATTTTGCTCAGTATAATGCTTTCCAGTTCCATCCATGGTGTTGCAAAGCGTAGGAGCTGCTTCTTCCTTTCTGCAGCATAGAATTCAATTGTGTAAATGTACCATAGTTTTTTGATCCAGTCATTTATGGCTGGGCATCTAGGTTGCTTCCAACTCTTGGCTATTGCAAATTGTGCTCCTATGAACATCGGGGTGAATAGGTTCTTTTGGATTGGTCTTTCAGGGTTCTTAGGATATACATCTAATAGTGGAATTGCTGGGTCAAAAGGCACATTCATTTTTAGTTTTCTTAGAAAATTCCATACTGTTTTCCATAGTGGTTATACCAGTCTGCAATCCCACCAACAGTGAACTAGGGTCCCTTTTCCCCCACAACCTCTCTAACACTTCTTGTTTGTTTCTTTGTTTATGATAGCCATTCTGCCTGGTATTAAGTGGTATCTCATTGTGGTTTTAATTTGCATCTCTCTTATAGCTAGCGATATCAAGCATCTTTTCATGTGTCTCTGGATCCTCTGTAGGTCCTCCTTGGAGAAATGTCTGTTCAAGGCCTTTGCCCAATTTTTAATTGGGTTGCTCATCTTCTTTGAGTGGAGTCAAGTGATTTCTTTGTATATTTTGGAGATTAAACCTTTGTTTGAGGTATCATTGGCAAATATGTTTTCCCAAGCTGTTGCTTCTCTTTTTATCTTGATACTGTTTTCCTTAGCAATGTAGAAGCTTTTAATTCTGATGAGATCCCATTTGTTTATTCTTTCCTTTATGTCCCTTGCTCTAGGGAACCTCTCAGCAAAAATCTTGCAGCGTGGAATATCTGAGATTTTCCTGCCAATGTTCTTCTCTAGGGCTTTAATGGTTTCATGGCTTATATATAAGTCTTTTATTCACCTTGAATTAATTTTGGTGTATGTTGTAAGTTGGTGCTCGAGATTCATTTTTTTGCATGTAGCTGTCCAGTTCACAACCATTTGTTAAAAAGGCTATCCTTACTCCATTTCATGTCATTGCCCCCTCTGTCGAATATTAATTGACTGTAGAAAGTTGGGTTTATTTTTGGGCTCTCTGTTCTATTCTATTAGTCTATATGCCTGTTTTTATGCCAGTACCAGGCTGTTTCGGTTACAGTGGCCTTATAATACAGTTTGATATCAGGTATTGTGATCCCCCTACTTTGTTCTTCTTCTCAAAACTGCAGCTGCAATTCAGGGTCTTTTATAGTTCAGTATAAATTTTTGAAGTGTTTATTCTATATCTGTGAAATATACCATTGGTACTTTAATAGGTATTGCATTGAATCTTTAAATTGTTTTGGGTAGTATGGACATTTTGATGATGTTAATTCTTCCAATCCATGAACACAGTATATGTTTCAATTTGTTTGTGTCTTCCTTGATTTCTTTCTTCAGTGTTGTGTAATTTTCTGCATACAAGTCTTTAACCTCCTTGGTTAGATTTATTCCCAGATATTTAATTTGGTTTTTGCTATATTGAATGGGACTTATTTCTTAATTTCTGCTTCTGCTGTTTCATTGTTGGTATACACAAATGCCTTTGATTTCTGGATGTTGACTTTGTATCCCACTGTTTTGCCACATTCATTTATTATTTTGAAGATTTTTTTTGGTAGAGGCTATAGGATTTTTCATGTACACTATCATGTCATCTGCAAACAATGACTGTTTTGTTTCCTCCTTTCTGATTTGGATGCCTTTTATTTCCTTATCTTGTCTGATGGCTGTGGCTAGAACTTCTAATACTTTATTGAATAGAAATGGAGAAAGTGGACAACCTTGTCTAGTTCCTGATCTTAGTGGAAAAGTTTTTAGTTCTTGCCCAATGAGTATGATGATGGGAGAAGTTCTTTCATATATGTCCTTTATTTATTTATTTATTTATTTATTTTTAAGATTTTATTTATTAATCCTAGAGGGGAAGGGAAGGAGAGAGAGAGAGAGAGAAATATGAATGTATGGTTGCCTCTCCTGGACTCCCTGCCGGGAACCGGGAATAGACCTGCAACCCAGGCATGTGCCCTGACTGGGATTCCAAGAGTGATCGTGTGGTTTCCAGGCCCACGCATTGAGCCACAGCAGCCAGGGCCATATATGGCCTTTATTATACTGAGGAATGCTTCCTCTATTCTCAATTTTCTGAGTACCTTTATCATAAATGGGTGTTGTACCTTATCAAAAAAATTTTCCTCAACTATTGATATAGTCATGTGGTTTTTGTCTTTGCTTTTGTTTATGTGATGTATTACATTTACTGATTTACAACTATTGAACCATCCTTGCATCCCTGGGATGAATCCCACTTGGTCATGGTGTATGATCGTTTTGATGTATTGTTGGATGAGATTTGCCAATATTTTATTGAGGATTTTAGTGTCTATGTTCATCAGCAATATTGGCCTGTAGTTTTCTTTCTTTGTTGTGTCTCTGTCTGGCTTTGGAATTAGGGTGATGTACGCTTCATACAAAGAGTTGAGGAGTTTTACTTAATTTTGAATTTTTTGGAATAGTCTGTGAAGAATAGGGGTTAGCTACTCCTAAAAAATTTTGTAGAATTCTCCTGTGAAACCATATGGTCCAGGGCTTTTGTGTGATGGGAGTTTTTTTGACTACTGCTTCAATTTCGTCTGCTGTTATTAGCCTGTTCAGGTTTTCTGCTTCTTTTTCATTGAGTTTTGGAAGATTGTATTTTTCTAGAAATTTGTCTATTTCACCTAGGTTTCAAATTTCTTGGCATACAATTCTGCATAGTAATTTCTTACATTCTCTACTGTTTCTGTGATATCAGTTGTAATCTCTCCTCTTTCATTTCTGACTGGATTTATTTGGGCCCTTTCTCTTCTTTTCTTGATGAGCCTACTTAAAGGTTTGTCTATTTTGTTTATATTTTTAAAAAACCAACTCCTGGATTCATTGATCCTTAGAATTGTGCTTTTATTCTGTGTGTCGTTTAATTCTGCTCTGATCTTGCTTATTTCCTTCCTTCTGCTTGCTCTGGGCTGTCCTAGTTGTTGTTCCTGGAGTTCTTGCAGGCGTCGGGTTAGGTTGTTTGTTTGAAATGTTTTTATCTTCTTTAGGTAAGCCTGTATTGCTATGAACTTCCCTCTCAGGACTGCCTTGGCCGTGTCCCATAAGTTTTGGGTCGTTGTGAGTTCATTTTCATTAGTTTCCAGAAGCTTTTTGATTCCTTCCCTAATTTCAATCTTTCCCATTCATTGTTTAATAGCAAACCATTCATTCCCCATACTTGTGTGTGTTTTGGGTGTTTTCCTGTGGGGTTGGTTTCCAATTTCAGTCCCTTGTGATTAGAGGAAATGCTTGGTATAATTTCAATTTTCCTGAATTTATTGATACTCGTTTTATGTCCTATCATGTGATCTATCTTTAAAAATGTTCCATGTGCATTTGAAAAGAAAGTGTATTTAGCTTCTTTGGGATGGAGCTCTCTCTATATATCAATTAGGTCCATTTCATTTACGGTGTCATTTAATGCTGCAATATCTTTGTTGATATTTTGTTTGGAAGATTTGTCCATTTTAGACAGTGGGGTGTTAAAATCCCCTACTCTAATTGTGTTGCTATCAATATCTTTCTGGAAGTCCTCTAGGATTATCTTTATATATTTGGGTGCTCCTATGTTATGTGCACATATATTTACGATGTTAATGTCTTCTTGGTGGATTCTCCCCTTGAGTATTATGAAGTGACCTTCTGGGTCTCTCTTTATGCCTCTTTTTCTAAAGTCTATTTTGTCTGATATAAGAATTGCTACCCCGGCTTTTTTTTCTTGTCCATTTGCTTGGAAAATTTGTTTCCATCCTTTCACTTTTAGTCTCTGATGGTCTTTTGACCTGAGGTGGGTCTCTTGTAGGCAGAATATGTGTGGGTCATGCTTTCTTATCAATTAAGCTATTCTATGTCTTTTAATTGGTGTATTTAATTTATTTACGTTTAAGGTTATTATTGAAAGGTACTTATTCATTGCCATTTATGTACCTGTCTTCCTCTCTGTCTCTCTCTTTTCCTTCCTTTCCTTAAAGCAGCCCTTTTAGTAATTCTTGCAGAGCTAGTTTGGTGGAGGCGTATTCTTTTAGACTTCTTTTATCTTGGAAGCTCTTTATTTGGCCTTCTATCTTGATTGAGAGCCTTGCTGGGTAAAGTAGCCTTGGTTGTAGGCCTCTGTTTCTCATTACTTGGAATATTTCTTGCCATTCTTTTCTTGCTTGGAATGTTTCCATTGAGAAGTCAGTAGCCAGCCTTATGGGACGCCTTTGTATGTTATTTCCTTTTTCTCCCTTGCTGCCTTTAGGATTCTCTCTTTGTCTTGGAATTTTGCCATTTTAATGATGATGTGTCTTGCAGCCTCTTTGGGTTCCACCTGCTTGGGAATCTCTGCGATTTCTGGATTGGTGTGACTGTATCTCTCCTCAACTTAGGAAGATTTTCCGTTATTACTCTTTCAAGTAGATTTTCCATCCCTTCTTCTTCTTCTTCTCCTTCTGGTATTCCTATTATTCTGATATTGTTATGTTTCATATTGTCTTGCATTTCTCTTAAACTCTCCTCATTTTTTCTGACTCTCTTTTCCATTATTTGGTCTGTCTTGGAGATGTTTTTCTACCCTGTCTCAATGTCGCATATGTGGTCTTCTGCCATATCGATCCTACTCTTCATACCTTCTGCTGTGTTCTTCAGATCAGAAATTGTATTCTTCATTTCCTCTTGGCCTTTGTTGATGGTTTCTATTTCCTTTTTCATGTTGGTATAGTTTTCAGAGTGTTCATTGTAGTTCCCCTGTAGTTTCTGGTAGGTCTTTGTAAGCTCTTTGAATTTCCCAATAACGAGTCCTTTGAATTCAATATCTGATAATTGAGTTGCCTCTATTTCATCTAACATTCTTTCTGAGACTTCCTCCTTTTCTGTCATTTGGGTATTGTTTCTTTGTTTTTCCGTTGTTCGTGATGCTCTTTTTGTTGGCCTCAGCTTCTTAAATTGATCTGTTCTGGTTCCCTGGGTTTATGGTGTGATCTTCTGTGGTAGGATACCTGTGAAATTCAGTGGTGCAGTCTCCTGCAGGTATCTTGTTGTTCTCTGCTTCCACCTACTCTTCTTGTTGGTTTCCAGCTGGTCAAACACTTTCTTCTCATCTCACTAGCTGCAGCATCCTGAGGGGCTATTAGTGTGGCCTTTCTCACGTCTTGGTTAACTCAACTGGTCTCCCCAGTGCCCACCTAAGATCCAGACTGGCGCCGCTCTCCAGGGTCCCACTGAAAGCACATTTTTCTCCATGCTTCCCCGCCCTGGCTTGGCTTGAGGGCACATGCACCCAGCCAGGCTTTCCTGGTCTCACAGGCTTGTGCACGGACCTTTCCCAGTGCTGTGACTGAACACACAGGCAACTCACAATTCTTCCAAGCTGGCAGCCACAGCCTGATTCCAGTCTGTGCCCGCCTGGGTAGGAATGGAGCTGCTGGCTGGTTCTCTTCCAGGGGCCTTGCCAGTAGCCCGAGACTCCCAGGGTCTGTGGCAGACCAGGCTCTGACTCTGTGCTACAGGGAACGCACCGGCGGCTCTCAGTTCTCCCAATCTTGCAACCGCAGCCTGACTCCAGGGTTTATCAGGGCTCTTTGGTTTGCTTCCCAATGCCCACTCCTCTCTCTGCCACTACAGGCAAACCAATCTCTCCTGGTTTTTTCTAATCTGCACCCTGCCAGACATGGAGGGTGGTGGTGATTAGTTCTCTCTCAGGGTAGTTGTTACCCACCCTCTGCTCTCAGAGACTGCGGCGGCCCGGCCAGGGTCTTGCTGTGGCCCGACCAAGGGCCTGCAGCCTCTGTGCTGTTCTCTGGTACCTTGTTGATCTGTGGTCACCTTCGCTCCTCAACCTCTGGTCATTCAGTGTTCGTTACACTTTCTGGAGTCCTGCCTTCCTATATGCTGGGTCCCTGTTGGCTATCCGGTGCCCTCCTCCGCAGATCAGCCCAGGTTTTTTCCAGTGCCTAGAGGGAAGCGAAATCCTTTGTCCTCCTCTGCTGCCATCTTTCCTATCCTCCCTCATGAAGCAGTTTGAAAAAATGCATGAGGTGAAGGCACAATGCACCTTTTTCTTGAGACCCATCCTGCTTATAGGTATCTCTGTTGCAAGCTGACAAGGGGCAATGAAAGGGTATTCTGTGGACAGTCCTGTCATTTGCTATGGTCTTTTCATGAATCATATGAAGAGGACCTATTCTCTCAATCCTTAGCCTGCTTGGAAAGAAGCACCCCTTTAGAGTTGAACTTTCTCTATAAACCCAGGAGATTAAATTAAGATCTTAAAGAAATCATTTGAAATATGTTCATTAAATATTGCTCATTAACTCATCTCCCAATTACAAATTACATACTTTATTTTTTTCCATTTTTTTATTTAATTATTTTTCAGGTACAGTTTTCTGTCTATTACTCACATCCCATCCCACCCCCGTCCTCCCCCCTCCCTCCCATTTCCACCCTTCTTAGTTGTTGTCCATGTATCCTTTATGTATGTTCTTCTAAATCCCTCCCCTATTTCCCATGAAATTCCCTCCCCTCTCCCCTCTGGTCACCGTCAGCCTGTTCTCTATTTCAGTGTCTTTGGTTATATTTTGCTTGCTTGTTTGTTTTGTTGTTTAGCTTCCTGTTAAAGGTGAGATCATATGGCATTTGTCCTTCAACACCTGGCTTATTTCACTCAGCATAATGCTTTCCAGTCCCATCCATGATGTTGCAAAAGGTAGGAGCTCCTTCTTTCTTTCTGCAGCACAAAATTCCATTGTGTATATGTACCATAGTTTTTTGATCCATTCATTTGCTGACAGGCACCTAGGTTGCTTCCAACTCTTGGCTATTGTAAATTGTGCTGCTATGAACATTGGGGTGTATAGGTTCTTTGGGATTGGTGTTTTAGGGTTCTTAGAATACAATCCCAGCAGTGGAATTGCTAGGTCAAAAGTCAAGTCCAATTTTAGTTTTCTGAGAAAATTCCATACTGTTTTCCATAGTGGTTGTACCAGTCTGCAATTCCACCAACAGTGGACCAGAGTCCCCTTTTCCCCACACCGTCTCCAACATTTGTTGTTTATTGCTTTGTTTATGATAGCCATTCTCACCGGTGTAGTTTTCTGCATACAAGTCTTTAACCTCCTTGGTTAGGTTTATTCCTAGATATTTTATTTTTGTTTTTGCTATATGGAATGGGATATTTTTCTTGATTTCTGCTTCTGCTGATTCATTGTTGGTATACAACAATGCCTTTGATTTCTGGATATTGACTTTGTATCCCGCTGATTTGTCAAATTCATTTATTAGTTTGAGCAGTTTTTTGGTAGAGGCTGTAGTATTTTCCATGTACACTATCATGTTATCCACAAACAATGACTGTTTTGTTTCCTCCTTTCTGATTTGAATGCGTTTTATTTCCTTTTCTTGTCTGATTGCAGTGGCTAGAACTTCCAATACTATATTAAATAGAAGTGGTGAAAGTGGAATACCTTGTCTTGTTCTTGATCTTAGTGGACAAGCTTTTAGTTTTTGCCCAAGGAGTATGATGTTGGCTGTTGGTCTTTCATATATGGCCTTTAATATATTGAGGAACGCTCCCTCTATTCCCACTTTGCTGAGCACCTTTATCATAAATGGGTGTTGTACCTTATCAAAAGCTTTTTATGCATCTATTGATATGACCATGTGGTTTTTGTGTTTGCTTTTGTTTATGCGGTGTATTACATTTACTGATTTGTGGATATCGAACCATCCTTGCATCCCTGGGATGAATCCCACTTAGTCGTGGTGTATGATCTTTTTGATGTATTGTTGGATGCGATTTGCCAATATTTTGTTGAGGATTTTAGCATCTATGTTCATCAACGATATTGGCCTGAAGTTTTCTTTCTTAGTTGTGTCTCTACCGTACATAATTTAGACTTTTGCTTTATGAATAGGGAAGCTAATGTCAAAAAAAATTAAAAGGATTTGCCCAATATAACACAAACTAGTGGTTTCAGAGTACCTTTCCCCTGCACACCTTAGTGCTGGAGACTTAGCTTTTTTAATCTCTATTTTTTCATTTGAAAAAAGAAATGGTATAGTTTTTTTTAGATTTGCTTTATGAAGTAAACTCATATTTTATTTTATTTTAAGATCTTTTATTTATTTATCTGTTTAGGGGAAGGGAAGGAGAGAAGGAGAAAAATATTAATATATGGCTCCCCTGCCAGGAACTGGCCTGCAACCTAGGCATGTTCCCCAACTAGAAATCAAACCGTTATCCTTCAGTTCATAGGTCCACACTCAATTCACTGAGCTATACCAGCCCGGGCAGTAAACTCCTATTTTAAAGAGTAACTTATTACAGTATAATTGGCATAAAACAAATCACATGTAATTAAAGTGTACACTTTGATCAGCTCTTTTTAACATTTTTATTTTTTATTTTTTTAATCTTTTTTTTTTAATTTAATTCTTGTTCAGTACAGTTTTCTGTCTTATATTCCCCGCCCTGTCCCCCCAGTGCTCCCCACCTCCCTCCCATTTCCACCACCCACCTTAGTTATTGTCCATGTGTCCTTTATACTTGTTCATGTGAATCCTTTCCCTTTTCCCCTGTGATTCTCTCCACTCTCCCCTCTGGTCCCTGTCAGCCTGTTCCGTATTTCAGTGTCTTTGGTCATATTTTGCTTGCTTGTTTGTTGTTTAGCTTCCCGTTAAAGGTGAGATCATATGGTATTTGTCTTTCACCACCTGGCTTATTTCACTCAGAATAATGCTTTCCAGTTTCATCCATGATGTTGCAAAGGGTAGTAGCTCCTTCTTCCTTTCTGCTGCATAGTATTCCATTGTGTAAATGTAGCATAGTTTTTTCATCCAGTCATTGACCTATGGGCATCTAGGTTGCTTCCAACTCTTGGCTATCGTAAATTGTGCTGCTATGAACATCAGGGTGCATAGGTTCTTTTGGATTGGTGTTTCAGTGTTCTTAGGATATACTCCTAACAGTGGAATTGCTTTACTATGTTTGTTTAAGTAGAGTTTTCTGCCTTTCCCCAGAATCCCTCCCCACAACCCCAGGCCTCTGAACCTCCTTCCCCAGTTTCAAGCCCCTCTTTGTTATTTTCTATGTATTCTTTATAATTGTACCTGTAAACCCTTCAAACTTTTACCCCATTTCCCCTCCCCTATCCAATCTAGTTACTATAGGCCTGTTCTCAATATCAGTGTCTTTCCTTACAATTGGCTTGCTTATTTGTTTTCTTCACTGGGTTCCACTTAAAGGTGAGATCATATGGTATTTGTATTTCATCATCTGGCTTATTTTACTTAGCACAATGCTTGCCAGTTCCATCCATGTTGTCACAAAGGGTAGAAGTTCCATCATTCTTTCTGCTGCTCATAATTCCATTGTGTAAATATGCCATAGATTTAGAATCCAATCATTTACTGATAGCCACTTAGGTTTTTTTATAGTAGTTGGCTACTGTAAATTGAGCTTCTATGAATATCAGCATGCATAGGTTCTTTGCTTTGGCGTTTCAGGGTTCTTAGGGTAAAATCCCAGCAGTAGAATCCCCAGTTCAAAAGGCAGTTCCATTTTTAGTTTTCTGAGGAAATGTCATACTATTTTCCACAGTGGCTGCACCAGTCTGTGGTGCAGACTGGTGTACTAGGGTTCCTATTTCTCTACAACCTCTCCAACACTTCTGGTTTATTGCTTTGTTTAGTATTGGGAACCTCTCTGCCTGGTTTCAGGAGTTGTAACTGCCCCTCATTGCTAAGGCTGAGTGATGGAACTCCAGTCTGTGAGTCACTAAGGAGACAAAGCTTATTTCCCCAGCAGCAATGCTGCTTCTACTTCATCCCCTGCCCCCAACACTTGGTTGGTTAGTCAGAGATGGGTATGACCCCTCAGAGGAGGAGCAACCTAAGCCAGGCATGATCACGTGGGAGGCCTTCAAGAAAGGACTCAAAGGGCTACAGCAGAGGGTGTGATGGACCCTCACCCCTGGCTATTTTAATACAGCCCGAGTCCCCATTTCCTTCTGGGAGAAGTGCTTCCTGGCTCTAATCCACTTAAGCCTAAAAACCTATGACTGGGAAGGCAGTGCAGCCCTTTGCTGGCTATAGTGGAATCCAGGGTGATTGGGCATAAGAAAGAGATTTTAAAGTCCTGTAAAGTCTGCTTTGCTAAGATTGCTTTCATTCATATGATAAGGGTCTGAGCAGGAAATGAGTATGTCTCCCTAAGTTTTGACACCCCCTTACCGGACAGACACTAACTCAGATTAAGCCCTCAGATTTCTTTGAAATGTGATCTACTGTTTGATCCTTGCTGCCTGACATTGATTGATGAGCTTTACTTGTATTCCTACGTGTTCCAAACCTAATAAAAGCAGTTGAAGAAGAGGTTCTTGGTCCTTCTTCTGTTAGAATTTGACCATCTCTCCTCTCCAAGCAAATCATGTCTTGGTAGTTTCACTTTCATTTATGTAAGAGGGAGGAACTTGCTGGCAAAACTGCCCCCACAGTATAGAATGGCCATTCTCAATGGTATGAAGTGGTACCTCATTGTGGTTTTAATTTGCATCTCTCTCATGGCTAGTGATATTGAGCATCTTTTCATATGTCCTGGACCCTCTGTACATCCTCTGTGAAGTGTCTGTTCAAGTCCTTCACCCATTTTTAATTGGGTTGCTTGTGTTCTTAGAGTGGAGTCATGTGAGTTCTTTAGGTATATTGCAGATAAGTACATTGTCTGGGGTATAATTGGTAAGTATGTTTTCCTATATGGTTGGTTCTCTTTTCATTTTAATGCTGTTTTCTTTTACCATGAGGAAGCTCTTTATTTTGATGATATAACATTTGTTTTTTTCTTTCCCTTAAGTCTCTTTCTCTAGAGGACATATCAGTAAAAATATTGCTGCATGGAATATCTGATATTTTTCTCCCTATGTTCTCCTGAAGAGCTTTTATGCTGTCAAGAGTTATATTTAATTCTTTTATCCAATGTTTTTGTGTATAGTGTAAGTTGGCAATCGAGTTTCATTGTTTTGCATGTAGCTGTCCAGCACTCCCAATAACACTGGGGAAAAAAGCAATTTTTTGCTCCATTTAATGTTGCTTCTCCCCTTGTCAAATATCAATTGAGTATAGAGACGTGAGATCATTTCTGGGATCTTTATGCTATTCCATTGGACCATGTGTCAGTTCTTATGCCAATACTAGTCTGTTTTGATTACAGTGGCCTTGTACTACAGTTTGATATCCGGTATTGTTGTCCCTCCTACTTTGCTCCACTTTCTCAAAATTACTGCAGGTTTTCAGGGACATTTATGGTTCCATATAAATTTTTGAAGTGATCCTTCTATATCTGTGAAATATGTCATTGGTACTTTAATAGGTATTGCATTGAATCTATAAATTGCTCTGGGGAGTATAAATATTTTGATGATGTTAATTATTCCAATCCATGAACATGGTATATGTTTTCACTTGTTTCTGTCTTCCTGAATTTCTTTCTCCAGTGTTCTGTAGTATTCTGATGTTTTAAATTCTTGGTTAGGCTATTCCTAGGTATTTTATTTTTCTTGTTGCTATATCAAAGGGGATTGTTTTTGGATTTCTACTTCTGATGTTTCATTATTTTTATACAACAATGCTATTCATTTCTGAATGTGAATACGTTTTGATTGTGTATTCTTCTGTTTTGCCAATTTCATCTATTAGGTTGATCATTTTGTGGTGGAGTCTATAGGATTTTCTATATATTCTATCATGTTATCTGCAAAGAATCAAAGTTTCAATTCCTGTTGACTTTAAATGCCCTATTTCCTTTGGTTCTCTCATTGCTGTGTCTAGGACTTTCTACTCCGTTGAATAGTAGTGGTGGAAGTGGACGACCATATTTTATTATTATTATTATTTTATTTAATTCTTGTTCAAGTACAGTTGTCTGTCCCCCACTCCAATCCCAGTCCAGCCACCAGCTCCCTACCTCCCTCCCATTTCCACACCCCTTAGTTGTTCTCCATGTGTCCTTTATACAAGTTTATGTGAATCTTTCCCCTTTCCCCCTAAAATTTTCTCCCCTCTACCTTCTGGTCCCTGTCAGCCTGTTCTCTATTTCAGTGAATCTGGTTGAATTTTGCTTGCTTGTTTGTTTTGTTGTTTAGCTTCCTGTTAAAGATGAGGTCATATGGTATTTGTCCTTCAACACCTGGCTTATTACACTCAGCATAATGGTTTCCAGTTCCATCCATGCTGTTGCAAAGGGTAGTAACTCCTTCTTTCTTTATGCTGCATAGAATTCCATTGTGTAAATGTACCACAGCTTTTTGATCCAGTCATTTACCAAATGGGCATCTAGGTTGCTTCCAACACTTGGCTATCATAAATTGTGCTGCTATGAATGTTGGGGTGCATAGATTCCTTTGGATTGGTGTTTCAGGTTCTTAGGATAAAGTCCAGGCAATGGAATTGCTGGGTCAAAAGGCAGGTCCAATTTTAGTTTTCTTAGAAAATTCCACACTGTTTTCCATAGTGGTTGTACCAGTCTGCAACCCCACCAACAGTGAACTAGGGTCCCCTTTTCCTGACAACCCCTCAGAAATATGTTGTTTGTTGCTTTGTTTATGATGGCCATTCTGACCAGTGTAAGGTGGTAAAACTACTAAAGGTAGTTTTAATTTGCATCTCTCTGATAGCTAGCAATATCGAACATCTTTTAATGTGTCTCTGGATCCTCTCTATGTCCTCCTTGGAGAAGTGTCTGTTTGAGTCATTTGCCCATTTTTTGATTGGGTTGCTTGTCTTCTTTGAGTGGAGCCAAGTATGTTCTTTGTATATTTTGGAGATTAACCCTTTGTTTGAGGTATCATTGGCAAATATGTTTTCCAAAACAGTTGATTCTCTTTTTACCTTAATGCTATTTTCTTAAGCTCTGCAGAAGCTTTTTATCTTGATGAGATCCCATTTGTGTATTCTTTCCTTTATATCCCTTGCTCTAGGGGACATATCACTAAAAATGTTGCTGCGTGAAATAGCTGATGTTTTCCTTCCAATGTTCTCCTATGGGACTTTAATTGTTTCATGGCTTACATTTAAGTCTTTTGTCCACCTTGAATTTGTTTTGGTGTATGGTGTAAGTTGGTGCTCAAGTATTATTGTTTTGCATGTAGCTGTCCAGTTCACCCAGCACCATTTGTTGAAAAGGCTATTTTTACTCCATTTTATGTCATTGCCTCCTTCGTTGAATATTAATTGACTGTAGAGAGTTGGGTTTAATTTTGGGCTCTCTGTTCTGCTCCATTCCCCCATGTGCCTATTTTTATGCCAGTACCAGACTGTTTTGATTACAATGGCCTTGTAATACAGTTTGATGTTCTATATTGTGATCCCTCCTTCTTTCTCAAAATTGTGCCTACTATTTGGGGTCGTTTTTGGTTCCATATAAATTTTTGAAGTGTTTGTTCTATGTCTGTGAAATATGCCATTGGTACATTAATAGGTATTGTACTGAATCTGTAAATTGCTTTGGGTAGTGTGCACATTTTGATGATTTTAATTCTGCCAATCCATGAACATGGTATTTGTTTCCATTTGTTTGTGTCCTCCTTGATATCTATTTTCAGTGTTGTGTAGTTTTCAGCATGCAGGTCTTTTACCTCCTTGGTTAGGTTTATTCACACATATTTTATTTTTGTTTTTGCTATATTGAATGGGATTCATTTATTAATTTCTAGTTCTGCTGATTTATTGTTAGTATATAAAAATGCGCTTGATTTCTGAATATTGACTCTGTATCCCGCTGTTTCACCAAATTCATTTATTAGGTGGAACATTTTTTTGGTAGAGGCTATAGGATTTTCCATGTACACTATCATGTCATCTGCAAACAATGCCGGTTTTTTTTCCTCCTTTCTGATTTGGATGCCTTTTATTTCCTTTTCTTGTCTGATTGCAGTGGCTATAACTTCCCAGATTATATTGAATAGAAGTGGTGAAAGTGGACAACCTTGTCTTGTTCCTGATCTTAATGGAATAGATTTTAATTTTTGCCCATTCAGTATGATGTTAGCTATAGGTCTCATATAAGCTTTTATTATATTGAGGAATGCTCCCTTTATTCCCAGTTTACTGAGTGTTTTTATCATAAATGGGGGTTGCATTTTATCAAAAGCTTTTTCCACGTCTATTGATACCATCATGTGGTTTTGTCTTTGCTTTTCTTTATGTGATGTATTACATTTCCTGATTTCCAAATACTTAACCATCCTTGCATCCCTGGGATGAATCCCACTTGGTCATGGTGTATGAACATTATAATGTGTTGTTGGATGCGATTTGCCAATATTTTGTTGAGGAGTTTAGCATCTAGGTTCATCAGTGATGTTGGCCTGAAGTTTTCTTTCTTTGTTGTCTCTATCAGGCTTTGAATTTAGGAGGATGCTGACTTCATAAAAAGAGTCCAGGAGATTTTCATCATTTTGCATTTTTTCAAATAATCTGTAAAGAATAGGGGTTAGCTCTTCCTTAAAAGCTTTGTAGAATTCTCCTGTGAAACTATCTGGTCCAGGGCTTTTGTGTGATGGGAGTTTTCTTATTACTCCTTCAACTTTATCTGCTGTTATTGGTCTGTTCAGGCTTTCTAGTTCTTCACTGAGTTTTGGGAGGTTATATTTTTCTAGAAATTTGTCCATTGCACCTAGAGTTTCAATTTTTGTGGCATACAGCTCTGCATAATAATTTCTTACAATCCCTTCTATTTCTGTGATATCAGTTGTAATCTCTTCTCTTTCACTTCTGTTTGTGTTTATTTGGGTCCTCTCTCTTCTTTTCTTGATGAGCCTACTTAAAGTTTTGACTATTTTGTTTATCTTTTTTAAAAAACAGCTCCTGGATTCATTGATCCTTAGAATTGTGCTTTTAGTCTCTATGTCATTTAATTCTGCTCTGATCTTGGTTATTTCCTTCCTTCTACTTGCTCTGGGCTGTCTTTGTTGTTGTTCTTCGAGTTCTTGCAGGTGTCACGTTAGGTTGTTTGTTTGAAATGTTTCTATTGTCTTTAGGTAAGCCTGTATTGCTATGAACTTCCCTCAGGACTGCCTGCACTGTGTCCCATAAGTTTGGGGTTGTTGTGAGTTCATTTTCATTTGTTTCCAGAAACTTTCTGATTTTTTCCCTAATTTCAGTTTTGACCCATTCATTGTTTAATAGCATACCATTCAGTCTACAAGATTTTGAGTGTTTGGGGTTTTTTTCTGTGGGGTTCATTTCCAGTTTCAGTCCCTTGTGTTTGGAGAAAATGCTTGGTATGATTTCAATTTTCTTGAATTTGTTGAGGCTCCTTTTGTGCCCTATCATGTGGTCTATATTTGAAAATGCTGTGTGTGCATTTGAAAAGAATGCATATTTAGCTTCTTTTGGATG
Source organism: Sturnira hondurensis (assembly GCF_014824575.4). Lineage (NCBI taxonomy): Eukaryota > Metazoa > Chordata > Mammalia > Chiroptera > Phyllostomidae > Sturnira > Sturnira hondurensis. The sequence continues at coordinate 2,410,322 of NW_028081875.1, forward strand.
AAGGTCTCTATGTATATCAGTTAAAATTCCATTTCATCTAGGGCATTGTTCAAAGGCACAATATCTTTGTTCATATTTTTTTTGGAAGATCTGTCCATTTTTGGCAGTGGAGTATTAAAATCCCCTACTATAATTGTGTTAATGTCAATATCTTTCTTGAGGTCCTCTAAGATTTTCTTTATATATTTGGGTGCTCTTATATTGTTTTCATATATATTTATGATGTTAATGTCTTATTTGTGGATTCTTCCTTTGAGTATTATGAAGTGACCTTCTGGGTCTCTCTTTATGGCCTTTTTTTTTTTTGAAGACTATTTTGTCTGATATAAGTATTGCTACCCCGGCTTTTTTTTTTTCTTGTCCATTTCCTTGGAATATTTCTTTCTAGTTCTTCATTTTAGTCTGTGTAGGTCTTTTGTCCTGAGGTGGGTTTCTTGTGGACAGCATATGTGTGGGTCATTCTTTCTTATCCATTCAGCTATTCTATATATTTTTATTGGAGCATTTAATCCATTTACGTTTAATGATTTTGTTGATAGGTACTAATTCATTGCCTTTGTTGTACCTGTGTTTCTCTTTCTCTCTCTCTTTTTCTTCCTTTCCTTAGAGCAGTTCTTTTAGCATCTCTTGCAGAGCTGGTTTCATGGAGGTGTATTCTTTTAGACTTCTTTTGTCTTGGAAGCTCTTTATTTGGCCTTCTATCTTGATTGAGAGCCTTGCTGGGTACAGTAGCCTTAGTTCCAGGCCTCTGGTTCTCATTACTTGGAACATTTCTTGCCATTCTCTCCTTGTTTGGAGCATTTCCATTGAGAAGTCAGTAGCTAACCTTATTGAGGCTCCCTTGTATGTTACTTCCTTTTTCTCCCTTGCTGCCTTTAAGATTCTCCCTTTTTCTTGCAATTTTGCCATTGTAGTGATGTGTCTTGAAGTGGGCCTCTTTGGGTTCCTCTTGATTAGGACTCTCTGTGATTCCTGGATTTGTGTGACTTTTTCTCTCATCAAATTAGGAAAATTTTCCATCATTATTTTTTCAAATAGTTTTTCCATCCCTTGTTCTTCCTGTTCTCCTTCTGATATTCCTATTATTTGGATATTATTACGTTTCATATTTTCTTGCATTTCTCTTAATCCCTCCTCATTCTTTCTGAGCCTCTTTTGCTTTTCTTGCTCGGTTTGGGAGATTTTTTTCTACTCTGTCCTCTAACTCACTGATGCAATCTTCTGCTTCATCAATCTTGCTTTGATTCCTTCCACTGTGTTCTTCAGTTCAGAAATTGTATTCTTCATTTCCTCTAGGCCTCTGCTGATGGTTTCTATATCTTTTCATGTTGATATATTTTATGGTGAGTTCATTGTAGCTCTCCTGTAGTTTCTGGTAGATTGTTGTAAGCTCTCTGAATTTCCCGATAATCAGTGCTTTGAATTCAATATCTGATAGTTGACTTGCCTCTGTTTTATCTAATATTCTTTCTGCACCTTCCTCCTTTCCTTTCATTTGGGGGTTGTTTTTTTGTCTTCCCATTGTTTGTGAGCCTGTTTTTGTTATCCTCAGCTTCTTAAATTGATCTGTTCTTACTCCTTGGGTTTATGGTGTGAACTTATGTGGTGGAATGCCTGTAAAATTCAGTGGTGCAGACTCCTTCCGTTATCCTGGTGTGCTCTGCTTCCACTTATTTTTTTTTTTGTGATTAGTTGTAGGGGGAGGCAAGATGGTTTATGATAGCAGGAGGGTATTCTGTGATATTTACAGCAACAGCTGGTAGAGAAGAGATAGGTGGTCCCCTGGTTATGTACAAAGATAACTGTAATCTTCTACAGCACTAGCCCCCCCCCTTTTTTAGAAAAAAATGGAAGGAAGATAAGGCTCTTATTGGGAAGGGAAGGTTTGTGAATTGGCTCTAGAAAGCAGTGAGGTTGTGAAGGTCAGATTCTGAGGTAAGGTGAGAATAAAGGATAGTAAATAGGTGTAGTGTGAGAAAGAATAGAGTTAATCACTACAGAATTATAGTTCAGGCAACAATGTAGTGGGCTAAGAACTGGGGTGGGGGTGTTGTGTAGTATTTACAATAGTATGTAATAGCTATTATATATAATAATATTAGAGCAACAATCATATGACAGAATCTATGATGTACCAAGATTATAGAGTATTGGATCTTCAATAATGTGCTAGCTTGGAAAGGGGAATTAAAGGACAGTAAATTAGCAATACAGTATGATTGAGGGGACAGGGAAACCTGTCAAGTGATACAATATATCCAGCCAAGGAAAAAAAGACTATACAGAAAGAGGGGAATACAGAGATACCATTAAAATAAAAGATGTAAGAATAATGACAAAATAATGAAAAAATACAAATATGCAATAACTTGTAGTTTTTCTGTTATAGCAATGTGAATTTTGTCTCTCTGTTTCTCCTGTTGGGATGCCCCCTCTTTGAGTCCAACTCTGGTCTTTTAGCCTTTCCAAGTCTTTTTTCTCACTTTGGGGGGGTGAGAGGGGAAAAAAGAAAGAAAAAGAGAAAAAAGGGGGCTGCAGATGGGAGGAAAAAGTGATAGGTTTGGAAAGAAAGGAAGAAGAAATAAAACAAGAAAGCAGAAGAGAGAGGGTAAAAGTATTGAAAGATGAAAGAATAATAAAATTAAAGAAATAAAAGATTATTTAAAAACACACAAAACCCCCCCAAATAAAAATAAAAAATGGAAAAAAAACAGAAAGAAAGAAAGAAAGAAAGAAAGAAAGAAAGAAAGAAAGAAAGAAAGAAAGAAAGAAAGAAAGAAAGAAACCTCTTCTTGTTTTCCAGCTGGTCAAACCTTTTCTTCTGGTCTCAGTAGCTGCAGCAGCCTGAGGAACTATTAGTGTGGCTTTTCTCGAGTCTTGGTGAGCTCAACTGGTCTCACCAGTGCCCTCCCAAGATCCGGACTGCACAGCTCTCCAGTGCCCCACTGAGGGCAGATTTTTCCCCAGGATTCACAGTACTGGCCTGGCGTGAGGGTGCATGCTCTCAGCCAGGCTTTCTTGGTCTGGCAGGCTTGGGAGCGGACCTTTCCCAGTGCTATGGCAGAATGCACAGGGCCACTCTCAGTTCTCCCAAGCCGGCAACCAAAGCCTGACTTCTTGCGTTTTTCAGTCTGTGCCCAGCTGGGTAGGGAGGGAGGTGATGACTGGCTCTCTCCCAGGGTTCTTGCTGCTGGCCCTGGGCTCCCAGAGAGCAAGGCATATGGCCAGGGCCCTGGCGAGCCCCAGTGGAGGACCTGCAGCCTCTGGGCTGTTCCTTAGGACCTTGTTGACCTGCAGTTGTCTCCTCTCCTCACCATCTGTCTAATCATTCAGTGTCTGCTACACTTTCTGGAGTCCTACCTTCCTATATGCTGGGTCCCTGTTGGCTATCCCCTGAGCTCCTCCACAAATCAGCTCAGTTTTTCTCAGGCGCAAGGGGGGAAGCAAAATCCTTTGCCCTACTCCACTGCCATCTTAAAACACTCTCTCCATATTTTATTATTGATCTTCATGGGAACAATTTTATTTTTAGCCCATTGAGTATGATCTTGGCTGTGGGTCTCTCCTACATGGCCTTTATTAATATAAGTAGTATGCCCTCTATTACCACTTTTCTGAGTGTTTTTTTTTATCATAAATGGGTGACATAGTTTATCAAATGTTTTTCAGCATCTACAGATATGATCATGAGATGTTTGTCTTTGATTTTGTTTATATGATATATTATGTTTATTGATTTGCAAATATTGTACCATTCTTGCATCCCTGAGATGAATCCCACTTGGTCATGTTGTATGATATTTTTAAATTAGTGCTGCATGCAGTTTGCCAATATTTTGTTGAGAAGTTTTGCATCCATGTTCATCAGCAATATTGGCCTAAACATTTCTTTCTTTATTGTGTATTTATTTGATTTTAGGATTAGGATGATGCTGCCTTCATAAAAATAGTTTCATAGTCTATCATCTTTGGTATTTTTTGAAATAGTCTGTGAAGGATAGGGGTTAGCTCTTCCTTAAATGCTTTGTAGAATTATCCTGTGAGACCATCAGGTCCAGGGTCTTTGTGTGTTGAGAATTTTTTTAATTATTGCTTCAATTTTGTCTGCTGTTGTAGGTCTGTTAAGGCTTTCTGTTTCTTCTTCATTGAGATTTCGGATATTTTATTTTTCTAGAAATGTGTCCATTTCAACTAGGTCTTCAAATTTTTTGGCATATAGTACTTTGTAGTAATATCTTACAATCCTTTGCATTTCTGTGGTATCAGTTATAATCTCTACTCCTTCATTTATGTTTGTGTTTATTTGGGTCCTCTTTCTTTCCTTGATGAGCCTGCCTAAAGGCTTGTAAATTTTTATTATCTTTTCAAAGAACCAGCTCCTGGATTCATTGATCCTTAGAATTGTGCTTTTACTCACTATGCCATTTAATTCTGCTCTGATCTTGGTTATTTTCTTCCTTCGATTTGCTCTGGGCTCTTTGTTGTTGTTCCTCAAGTTCCTGTGGGCATAGGATTAGATTGTTTGTTTGAAATGTTTCTATCTTTTTTTAGGTAGGCCTGTATTGCTATGAACTTCCCTCTCGGGACTGCTTTTGTTGTGTCTCATAAGTTTTGGGTTGTTGTTCGTTCATTTTCATTTATTTCCAGAAACTTTTATTTCCTCCATGATCTCATTCTTGATCCATTCATTGTTTAATGGCATGCCATTCAATCTTCCTGCATTTGAGTGTGTGTTTTTTTTCTCCAGGTCAGTTTTTAGTTTCTGTCCCTTGTGGTCAGAGAAAATGCCTCATATGATTTCAATTCTCTTGAATTTGTTTAGGATTGTTTTGTGTCCCATCATGTGGTCTATCTGTAAAAATGTTCCATGTGCACTTGAAAATAATGTGTATTTTGCTTCTTTGGGATGAATGGCTATATATATATATCAGTTAAGATCATTTGATCTAGGATGTTGTTCAATGCCACAATATATTTGTTGATATTTTATTTGGAAGAGCTATCTATTTCTGAGAGTGGAGAGTTGAAATCTCTATTATAATTGTGTTGCTGTCAATATCTTTTTTAAATAGTCCAAGATTTTCTTTATGTATTTGGTTAGTTCTATGTTGGGTGTATACATATTTACAATGTTTATGTCTTCTTGATGCATTCTTATATTGAGTATTATAAAATGACCTTCTCAGTCTCTTTTTATATCCCTTTTTTTGAAGCCTATTTTGTCTGATATGAGGATTGCTACCCTATATTTTTTTAAAGTTTACCCTTGCTTGGAATATTTGTTTCCAGACTTTTACCCTCAGTCTAGGTAGTTTTTCTGTTCTGAGGTGGCTCTCTTGTAAGCAGCATATGTATGGATCATGCTTTCTTATCAATTCAGCTATGCTATATCTTTTGATTGAAGCATTTAATTTGATTATGTTTATGGTAATTATTGATAGGTACTGACTGCATTTTTCAGACTATAAGATGCACACCACACCAAATATAGAAAAATTAGTGCTTGTAAATGCTGCAGTTGAGCTCTATTTACATTTACATTGCTGAAAATATTATATTTATGTTATTAAATATTTTTCCATATTTCTTGCTTCTGAATTTTTTTCCTATTTTTCTCCTCTAAAACCTAGGTGCCTCTTATGGTCTAAAAAATATGGTATTAATTGCCATTTTTTCTACCTGTGTTCCTCGCTTTTTCACTCTTTAACTTCCTTTTCTTTTTTATTTATTTAATTATTGTTCAAGTACAGTTTTCTGTCTTATACTTCCATCCCAGCCCACACACCCAGTGCTCCCCACATCCCTCCCATTCCCCGCCACGCCTTAGTTTTTGTCCATGTGTCCTTTATACTTGTTCCTGTGGATCCTTCCCCTTTTCTCCTGAAATTCTCTCCCCTCTACCCTCTGGTCCCTGTCAGCCTGTTCTGTATTTCAGTGTCTTTGGTCACATTTTTCTTGCTGGTTTGTTTTGTTGTTGTTTTTCTTTTATTTTTTTTAATTTATTAAATTATTTTCCAAGTACAGTTTTCTGTCTATTACTCCCATTTCATCCCACCCCCACTGCTTCCCCCTTCCTCCCATTTCCACCCTCCTTAGTTGTTGTCCATGTATTCTTTATATTTGTTCCTCTAAATCCCTCCCCTATTTCCCCTGAAATTCCCTCCCCTCTCCCCTCTGGTCACTGTCAGCCTGTTCTCTATTTCAGTGTCTCTGGTTATATTTTGCTTGCTTGTTTGTTTTGTTGTTTAGCTTCCTGTTAAAGGTGAGATCATATGGTATTTGTCCTTCAACACCTGGCTTATTTCACTCAGCATAATCCTTTCCAGTTCTATCCACGCTGTTGCAAAGGGTAGGAGCTACTTTCTTTCTGCTGCATAGGATTCCATTGTGTGAATGTACCATAGTTTTTGGATCCATTTATTTACTGATGGGCACCTAGGTTGCTTCCAACTCTTGGCTATGGTAGATTGTGCTGCTATGAACATCGGTGTGCATAGATTCTTTTGGATTAGTGTTTCAGGTACTTAGGATATAATCCAGGCAGTGGAATTGCTGGGTCAAAAGGCATATTTATTTTTAATTTTCTGAGAAAAATCCCATACAGTTTTTCATAGTGGTTGTACCAGTCTGCAATCCCACCAACAGTGAACTAGGGTCCCCTTTCCCCCACAACCTTACCAGCATTTGCTGTTTGTTGCTTTGTTTATGATAGCCATTGTGACCAGTGTAAAGTGGTTTTAATTTGCATATCTCTGATAGCTAGTGATATTGCGCAGCTTTTCATGTGTCTCTGGATTCTCTGTATATCCTCCTTGGAGAAGTGTCAGTTCAAGTCCTTGCCCATTTTTTAATTGGGTTGCTTGTCTTCTTACAGTGGAGTACTGTAAGTTCTTTGTATATTTTGGAGATGAAACCTTTGTCTGAGGTATCATTGACTAATATGTTTCCCCCAAAATTTGTTTCTCTTTCCTTCCTTTTCTTAATGCAGTCCCTTGAGCATCTCTTGAAGAACTGGTGTGGTAGACGTGATTTCTTCTTGACATCTTTTGTCTGGGAAACTACTCATTTGACTCTCTGCTTTACTTGAGAGCCTTGCTGGCTAGAGTATCTTTGGTTGAAGGCCTTTGGTTTTCATTTCTTGGAATATTTCTTGCTATTCTCTTCTGGCTTGGAGTGTTTTCATTTAGAAGTCAGCTGCTAGTCTTTCCATGGCTCCCCTGTATATTAGTTTCTGTTTGTCCATTGCTGACTTTAAGATTTTCTCTTTGTTTTTAAATTTTGTCAGTTGAATTATGATGTGTCTTAAAGTGGGCCTCCTTGAGATCCTCTTGATTAGGACTCTGTTTCCTGGATTTCTGTGACTTTTTCTCTCATCAAATTAGGGGAGTTGTTCATCATTACTCTTTCAAATATGTTTTGTATCCCTTGCTCTTCTCCTTCTGCAATCCCTATTATATGGATATTATTGCATTTTATGTTGTCTTGCAGCTTCCTCACTGCCTGTTCCTTCTTTCTCAATTTATTTTCCTTTTCTTGCTCTTTCTGGGTGCTTTTTTCTACATTGTTCTCCAACTCACTGATTTGATCCTCTCTTACAGCCCGCTTGTAATTCCTTCTTGCGTGTTTTTTTTTTTAATTTCCAAGACTATATTGCTCATTTGTTCCTGGTTTTTGTTTATAGTTTCTTTTTTTTTCACGCTTATATAGTTCTCACTCAGTTCCTAGTAGTTTTTGTGAGTTCCTTGAGCATCTTTATAACCATTATTTTGAATTCTGTATCAGATAATTTGCTTACTTCCATTTCATTTAGCTCTTTTAATGGGGAGTCTTCCATGCCTTTTGATTGCAAGTTCTTCTTGTCTCCCTGCTTTAGATGACATTTTTGTTTGTTTTTGCACTTCCTGATGTTTCACTTTGTTAGCTGTCTTTTTAGGGTAAACTTCTATGGTAGAAATTCTATGAAGTTCAGTGGTGTAGTCTCTTTGATCTCCTTGTTTGAATGCTCTAGGTTTGCCTTTTTTTTCTGTTTGTGTGGATTTTCTTATTGTACTTGAGTTTTTACTTTTTGGTGTTTCCTTTTTTGGTGGTTTCTTTCCTCAAGTGGATATACTGATGTTTGCAGATTCCACTGCAAACATCAGTACTGATGGGCACCTGGGTTGCTTCCAATTATTGGCTATTGTAAATTGTGCTGCTATGAACATTGGGGTGCATAGGCTCTTTTGGATTGATGTTTCAGGGTTCTTAGGATATAATCCTACCAATGGAATTGCTGGATGAAAAGGAAGGTTTATTTTTAGTTTAAGAAAATTCCATACTGGTTTCCATAATGGCTGTATCAGTCTGCAATCCCAACAACAATAAACTAGGGTCCCTTTTTTTCCACAAACTCTCCACCACTTCTTTGTTGCTCTGTTTATTATGGCCATTCTGACTGGTGTAAAGTGGTATCTCATTGTTGTTTTAATTTGCATCTCTCTGATAGCTAGTGATATTGAGCATCTTTTCATGTGTCCCTCAACCCTCCGTTTGTCCTTATTGGAGAAATATCTGTTCGAGTCCTTTGCCCATTTTTAATTGGGTTGCTTGTCTTCTTAGAGTGGAGTTGTGTAAGTTATTTGTCAATGTTGGAGATTAAACCTTTGTCTGAGATATCTTTGGTAAACATATTTTCCCATACATTTGGTTCTCTCTTTATTTTATTACTGTTTTCTTTAACCATGCAAAATCTTTTTATTGTGATGAGATTCCATTTGTTTATTCTTTCCTTTATGTCCCCTGCTCTAGAATATATATCAGTGAAAATGTTGCTGCATGAAATATCTGAGATTTTCCTGCCAATGTTCTCCTCTAGGACTTTAATGGTGTCACAGATTATATTTAAGTCTTTTATTCACCTTGAATTTATTTTGGTGTATGATGTAAGTTGGTGCTTGAGTCTCTTTTTTTGTTGCATGTAGCTGTCAAGTTCTCACAACACTATTTGTTGAAGAGGCTATCTTTTGTCCATTTTTATGTTGTTGCCCTCTTTGTCAAATACTAACTGACAGTAGAGACTTGGCTGTATTTCTGAATTCTGTTTTCTGTTTCATTGGTCTATGTGTCTTTTGTCATGCCAGTAGCAGGCTGTTTTCATTACAATTGCAATGTAACATACAGGGTCCTTGTAATACAGTTTGGTATCAGGTATTGTGATCTCTTCTACTTTGTTCTTCTTCCTCAAAATTGCAGCTGCTATTCAGGGTCATTTATGGTTCCATGTAAATTTTTGAAGTGTTTGTAATATGTCTATGAAATATGCCATTGGTACTTTAATAGGTATTGCATTGAATCTGTAAATTGCTTTGGGTAGTGTGGGCTTTTGATGATGTTAATTCTTCCAATCCATTAACACAATATATGTTTCCATTTGTTGGTGTCTTCCTTGATTTCTTTCTTCAATGTTATGTAGCTTTCTGCATACAGGTCTTTTACCTCCTTGGTTAGGTTTATTTCTAGGTATTTTATTTTTCTTTTTGCTATATTGAATGGTATTTTTTTCTTGATTTCTGCTTCTGCTGTTTTCATTGTTGGTATACAAAAATGCCTTTGATTTCTGGATACTGACATTGTACCTCACTGTTTTTGCCAAATTCATTTAGTAATTTGAGCAGTTTGGGGGTAGAATCTATAGGATTTTCCATGTACACCATCTTGTCATCTGCAAACTGACAGTTTTGTTTCCTCCTTTGCAATTTGGATGACTTTTACTTTCTTTTCTTGCCTGATCACTGTTGCTAAAACTTCCAATGCTATATTGAATAGAAGTGGTGAAAGTGGACAACTTGTCTTGTTCCTGATCTTAGTGAAAATGCTTTTACTTTTCAGCTATTGAATATGATGTTGGGTGTAGGTCTCTCATATATGGTGTTTATTATATTGAGGACTTCTCTCTCCATTCCCATTTTGTTGAGTGCTTTTATCATGAATGGGTGTTGTACCTTATCAAAAGCTTTTTCCACATTTATTGATATGATCGTGTGATTTTTGTGTTTTCTTTTGTTCATGTGTTGTATTACATTTAATGATTTGCAAATATTGAACCATCCTTGCATTTCTGGGAGGAATACCACCTGGTTATGGTGCATGATCTTTTTAATGTATTCTTGGATGTGGTTTGCCCCTACTTTCTTGAGGATTTTAGCATCTATGTCCATCAGCAATATTGGCCTGAAGTTTTCTTTCTTTGTTGTATCTTTATCCAGTTTTGGGATTAGGATAATGTTTGCCTCATAAAAAGAGTTTAGGTGTCTTCCATCATTTTGAATTTTTTGTAATAGTGTGTGAAGAATAGGGGTTAGCTCTTCCTTAAATGCTTTGTGGAAGTCTCCTGTGAAACCATCTGGTCCAGGGCTTCTTTGTGATGGGAGTTTTTTGATTACTGCTCAATTTCATCTGCTGTTATTGATCTGTTCATGCTTCCTGCTTCTTCTTCATTGAGACTTGGAAGATTATATTTTCATAGAAATTTGTCCATTTCACCTGTTTTCCAATTTCTTGGCATACAGTTCTTCATAGTTATTTCTTAGAATCCTTTGTATTTCTATGTTGTCAGTTGTAATCTCTTCTTTCATTTCTGATTGTGTTTATTTGGGCCCTCTCTTTGCTTTTCTTGATGAGCCTCCTTAAGGCTTGTCTATTTGGTTTATCTTTTCAAAAATAGCTCCTGGATTCATTGATCTTTAGAATTGTGCATTTAGTCTTTACGCCATTAAATTCTGCTCTGATCTTGGTTATTCCCTTTCTTCTTCTTGCTCCAGGCTGTCTCTGTTATTGTTCCTCGAGTTCTTGTAGGTGTAGGGTAGGTTGTTTGTTTGAAATGCTTCTATCGTTTTTAGGTAGGCCTATATTGCTATGAACTTCCCTCTCACGATTGCCTTCACTCTGTCTCATAAGTTTTGGTTTGTTGTGAGTTAATTTACATTTTTTCCAGAAACTATTTTATTTCTTCCCTAATTTCATTCTTGAACCATTCTTTGTTTGATAGCATGCTTTTCAATCTCTATGACTTTGAGAGTTTTGGGTTTTTTGCTTTGGGGTTGGTTTCCAGTTTCAGTCCCTTATTGTTGGAAAAAATGCTTGGAATAATTTCAATTTTCTTAAATTTTGTTGAGGCTTGTTTTGTGTCCTGTCATGTGGTCTATTTTTGAAAATGTTTCATGTGCATTTGAAAAGAAAGTGTATATAGCTTCTTTGGGATGAAGGGCTCTATATACATCAGTTTAGTCCAATTCATCTAGGGCATTGTTCAATGCTACAGTATCTTTGTTGATATTTTGTTTGGAAGATCTGTCTAGTTCTGACAGTGGGGTGTTAAAATCCTCTACTATAATTGTGTTGCTGTGAATATCTTTCTTGAAATCCTCTAAGATTTTCTTTATATATTTGGGTTCTCCTATGTTGGTTGCATGTATATTTAAGATGTTCATATCTTCTTGTGGATTCTTCCCTTTTGTATTATGAAGTGACTTTCTGGGTCTCTTTTTATGTCCCTTTTTTAAGACTATCTTGTCTGATATGAGTTTTGCTACCCCAACTTTTTTTTCCTGGCTATTTGCTTGGAATATTTGCTTCCAGCCCTTCACTTTTAGTCTGTGTTGCTCTTTTGTCCTGACTTGAGTCTCTTGTAGTCAGCATGTGTTTGGGTCATGCTTTCTTATCCATTCAGCTATTCTATGTCTTTTCATTGGAGCATTTAATCCATTTACATTTTAGATTATTATTGATAGGTACTTATTCATTGCCATTGTTGTACCTGTGTTCCTCTTTGTCTGTTTCTTTTCATTCTTTTTTTAAAAGCAGTCCTATTAGGATTTCTTGCAGAGCTGGTTTGGTGGAGGTGTATTCTTTTAGACTTCTTTGTCTTTGAAACTCTTTATTTGGCCTTCTATCTTGAGTCAGAGCCTTACTGAGTAAACTAGCCTTGGTAGTAGGCCTCTGTTTCTCATTACTTGGAATGTTTCTTGCCATTTTCTTCTTGCTTGGAGCATTCTCATTGAGAAGACAGCAGCTAATCTTATTGGGGCTCCCTTGTGTGTTACTTACTTTTTCTCCTTTGCTGCCTTTAAAATTCTCTCTTTGTGTTGGAATTTTGCTATTTTAATGGTGATGTGTCTTGAAGTGGGCCTCTTTGTGTCCTCTTGATTGGGCCTCTCTTTGTTTTCTGGATTTGTGTGACTTTTTCTCTCATCAAATTAGTGATGTTTTCTACCACTACTTTTTCAAATAGATTTTCTATCCCTTGCTCTTCTTTGTCTCCTTCTGGTATCTCTATTATTTGGATATTATTATGTTTCGTATTGTCTTGCATTCATCTTAATTTTTCATTCTTTCTGGGCCTCTTTTTCTTTTCTTGATCTTTCTGGGGTTTTTTTTTTTTTTTACTTTGTTCTCCAACTTACTGGTCCAATCCTCTTCTTCATCGATTCTGCTTTTGCTTCCTTCCACTGTGTTCTTTAGTTCAGAAATTGTATTCTTCATTTCTTTTTGCCCCTTGCTCATAGTCTCTATTTTCTTTGTCATGTTGATATAGTTTTTAGTGAGGTCATTGTAATTCCCCTCTAGTTTCTGGTAGCTCATTGTGACCTCTTTGAATTGCTGATAACCAGTGCTTTGAATTCAATATATGATAGCTGACTTTCCTCTATTTTATCTAGCATTCTTTCTGAGGCTTCCTATTTTCCTTTCATTTGGCGATTGTTTCTTTGTCTTCCCATTGTTTGTGAATCTCTTCTTGTTAGCTTCAGCCTCTTAAATTGCTTTGTTCTGTCTTTCTGTATTTATGATGTAAACTTCTGTGGTATAATACCTGTTAGATTCAGTGGTGTAGTTTTCTTGATCTCCTCAGCTCACTGGTCTTGGGGTCACCTTCACTTTGGCTTTCTGTTTGTCTTTGGCTTTTGGTTGTTATGGGGTCTTTTTTTTGTGGGACCTTGCCACCAGCTGGTTAACTTTTTGTCCCTCTGTCCACTTCCTGTTTTTATTTGTTGTGCTGGTAAAGGTGTGTTGTGTTGAAGATAGTTCTTTTATGTGTACAAAGTTTGAGGATTCTTTTTTGCTCTCGTTCAGTTTTTTGCACTGGGTACTTTCTTCACTGTTTAGTTGTATTTCCAGAAAGGTCTTGGATTGAGTTTTGTGTGGTTTCCACTCTCTCCTTCACCTTCTTCTGTTGTTATTTGTTGGTGGTTCCTTTTTTGTTGGGTTTCCTCTTCCAGTGTGTATCCTGGTGTTCACTGCTTCCATCTACTCTTTTTTTTCTGATCAGTTGGAGGGGAAGGCAAAATACTCCCCTTTATGGCAGCAGGAGAGTATTCTATGATATTTGCAGTAGCATCCTCTAGAGAAGAGATAGTAGATTCTTTGGGTATGTATAGTGTTAACCATAATCTTCAACCCAAGTGGTCACTTCTAAGGAAGAATGGACAGAAGATAAGACTCTTGGTAGAAAGGGAAGGGTTGTGAGTTGGACCTAGAAAGCAGTGAGGATTTGGGAGGTCAGCTTCTGCAGTAAGGTGAGAATAAAGATAGTAAATAGATGTAGTGTGTGAGAGAATAGAGTTAATCACTACAGTAATGGAGTTTAGGAAACAATGAAGTGGGCTAAGATCTGGGAGGGGTGTTGTGTAGCACTTCAAATAGTATGGAACAGCTATTATTTACAATAATATTAGAGCAACAATCACATGACAGAATCTGTGAGATACCAAGAATAGGGAATATTGGACCTTCAATAATGTGCACAGGTGAAGTGAGGGACAGTAAATTAGCAATACACTATGAATGAGAGGACAGGAGAAATCTTTCAAATTGTACAATATAACCAGCCAAGGTAAAAAATGCTATATAGAAAGAGGAGTAATACAAAGATGCTATTAAAATAAAAGCTGTATGAATAATGAAAAATAATTATTATACAAATATGCCGTAACTTGTAGTTTCTCTGTTATAGCAAAGTGAAATTTATCTCTCTTTCCCTACTCTTGGGATTCCCCCTCAGGGTCCAACTCTGGTCTTTTCACAGTTCCAAGTTTTTTGTCTCACTTGTGGGTAAAAAAAAAAAAGCAGGACAAAGGAGGGAAAGGTGATAAGTTTGGAAAGAAAGGAATAAGGAATAACACAAGAAAAGAAAGAGAGGAAAAGGGTATTGAAAGATACAACTATAATTAAGTTTAAAAATAAAAGATTACTTAAAGGAAAAAAACTCCTCTTGTTGGTTTCCAGCTGGCCAAATCAGTTTTTCCGGTCTCACTGGCTACAGCAGGCTGAGGTGTGGCCTTTCTCCCTTCTTGGTGTACTCAGTCAGTCTCATGGGCACTCTCCCAAGATCCACTCCGGGTCCTCTCCCCAGTGTCCTACGCAGAGAATCCAGGTCATCTTCCAAGCACTCTTACCCAGGAGACTCCGCCTTGGGCTGGGGTGTGGACTCACACCTGCCAGGCTTTTCTGGTTTCACAGGCTTGGGCGAGAACATTTCCCAGTGGTACTGGGGAGCGCAATGCCTTTTACCCAACCTTGGGATCACTGCCAGGCTGGGTGGGTAGTGGGCCAACCAGCTGTCACAGAAGGATCCCCCAAGAAGTTTACTTTTCAAGAAATTTCTCCTACTCAATTCTGCTGCTCAGCTCCGCTCAATTGTCCAGCCAGACCAGTGCCAGTTGGGGTCAGAGCCTGACACTGTGACTCTCAATTCTCCCAACCTGGCGACCACAGACTCCACGGGTGATCACTGCCCCCGTGTTTACCTCCTCATGCCCATTTATCTCTTTGCAACTTCAAAAAAAAAAAAAAACAGATCTCTCCCAGTGTTGCTCAAACTGGGCCCTATTGGGGAGTGAGGGAGCTGATGACCTGGCTCTCTGCCAAGGACCCTGTTGCTGAACCTGGGCTCCCAAAGAGTCTGCAGCAGACCTGGCACCAGGCACGGCTGAGGCCGCAACCTCTGAGCTGGTCCCTCTGACCTTATTGTCCTGCAGCCCTCTTCTCACCGTATGGCCTTTCAGGGTCCACTACAATTTCTGGTCTCCTATTTTCCTATATGCTTGGGCAATGTTGCCTATTTGCTGCATTCCTCCACAGATCAGCCAGGTTTTTCTTTCATATGTGAGGGGGGAAGCAGAATCCTGTCTGTCCTACTCCACCGCTGTCTTCCAAAATTTTAATTAATGTATTTATTTTAAAATACCTATTTTTAAAAACTTGGCAGTGAACCTGAGCACATTCTTTCCAAGGAGGACATACAAAGGGCTCAGAGACATATGAAATGATGCTCAGCATCACTAGCCATCAAAGTCATGCAAATTGAAACCACAATGAGATACCACTTTACACTGGTAAGAATGGCCATCATTAACAAATAAACAAACAAGTGTTGGAGAGGATGTGGAGAAAAGGGCACCCTAGTGCATTGTTGGTGGGAATGCAGACCGGTGCAGCCACTGTGGAAAACAGTATGGAGTTTCCTCAAACAACTAAAAATGGAACTGCCTTTTGACCTGGCGATTACACTGCTGGGATTATAACCTCCAAATCCTGAAACTCCAATTCAAAAGAATCTATGCACCCCAATGTTCATAGCAGCACAATTTATAACAGCCAAGTGCTAAAAACAGCCTAAGTGCCCATCAGCAAATAGGTGGATCAAAAACTGTGGTGCATTTACATAATGGAATAGTACACAGCAGAAATAAAAAAGGAACTCCTACCTTTCATGACAGCATGGATGAAACAGGAGAGCATTGTACTAAACAAAATAAGCCAGGCAGTGAAAGACAGATATCATATGATCTCACCTATAACAGGAACCTAATGAATAAAAAAAATGAGCAAAACAGAACCAGAGGCATGGAAACAAGGAAAAGGACAGTGACCAGAGGGGCGGTGAGGAAGATAAGGGTGGAAAGAAGGAAAAGGGTCTATTCAAAAACATGTATAAATGGACATGGACAACAGGGCGGGGATTGACTATGGGACCTGCAGGTGAGTCAGGCAGTGAATAGCAATGCAGGAAAAATTGGGACAACTCTAATAGAACAACAGTAAAATAAAAATAAAGGTGTCACATAGCTTTGTAAAATGAGGAATATTTAAAATTTTCGGCATGACTTTGATAATACTTTTTCTGTAATTCTAAGTGACTCACTCCAGTGGCCACCTCAGCTACATATTCATTATAATGAATGGCCCAAATCTCTCACTTCAAGGTTGAAATGCCACGTGGTTTACCGTGAAGAACAATGAGCTGCCTTCACTTTCTCAGAAAATAAGCTTAGACCAAACTGCGCTATCACTAGAAATTTAACTCATTCCAATGCTTGATTTTATTCACGTCACAGAGAAGAAAAATATTTTTCTTTATTTTTTAAATTTATTTTAATGTTTTTCAATTACATTAGTCTGCATTTTCTTCCAATCACTTTCCCCCACCCCAGCTAAACCCACCTCGCTCCCTTGCTTCTAACCTCCCCCGTGGTTTTGTACATGTGTGCTCCACAGTAGTTTCTGAAAACCCTTACCCCCCTTTCCCCTCTGGGTATTGTTAGGCTGATCTTAATTTCAATGCCTCTGGCTATATTTTAATTATTTTTTTCCTTTCTTTATTATGTTTCAGTTGAAGGTGAGATCGTATGGTATTTATCTTTCACCACCTGGTTTATTTCACTTAGCATGATACTCTCCAGTCCCATCCATGCTGTTGCAAAGGGCAGGAGCTCCTTCTTTCTTTCTGCTGAATAGAATTCTACTTTGTAAATATACCATAGCTTTTTGATCCACTAATTTATTGATGGGCACTTAGGTTGCTTCCAGCACTTGGCTATTGTATATTGCGCTGTTATAGGTTTTATTGTGCTGCTATGAACATTGGGGTACATATGTTCTTTTGGATTGGAGTTTCAGGGCTCTTAGTGTACAATCCCAGCAGTGCAATTGCTGCATCAAAAGACCAGTCCACTTGCAGTTTTCTGAGGAAATTCCATACTGTTTTCCACAGTGGCTGCACCAGTCTGCATTCCAACCAACAGTGCACTAGGGTTCCTTTTTCTCCACATCCTCTCCAACACTTATTTGTTGATTTGTTTATAATGGCCATTTTCAACGGTGAATTGGTATCTCTCTGTGGTTTTAATTTGCATTTCTCTGATAGCTAGCGATGCTGAGCATCTTCTCCTATGTATCAGGGCCCTCTTTATGTCCTCCTTGGAGAAGTGTCTATTCAAGCCTCTTGCTCACTTTTTAATTGGGTTTTTGGCTATCCTGGAGTGCAGTTGTATGAGTTCTTTATATATTTTGGATATCAAACTCTTGTCTGAGGTATAAGTGGCAAATATGTTTTCCCTTATGGTTGGTTCTCTATTCATTTTAATTATGTTTTTTAGCCATGAAGAAAAGCTTTTTAATTGATGAGGTCCCATTTGTTTATTCTCTTCTTTATGCCCCTTGCTTTTGGGGACATATCAGCGAAGATGTTGCTCACAGAATGTTTGAGATTTTTCTGCCAATGTTCTTCTCTAGGACTCTTATGGTATCAGGACTTATATTTAAGTCTTTTATCCACCTTGAATTTATTTCTGTGTGGTGTACATTGGTGATCAAGTTTTATTTTTTTACATGTAGCTATCCAGATCTCCCAAAACCATTTGTTGAAGAGGCTATTTTTAGTCAATTTCATGCTTCTCCCTTTGTCAAATATTAATTTACTATAGAGACTTGGCTTTATTCCTGGGCTCTGTGATCTGTTCCACTACTCTATGTGACTCTTATTATGGCAGAGAAGAAAAATGCTAGGAATATTTTAACAAGATCCAAATGGTACACCAGAACACTAAGAAATATCCAACTAAGTCACATGTTCTGGCCAATGAGATGTGACCTGGTATGGTGCATAATGTGATTAAAATGCACTCGTGTGATTGGGTTTGCTCTATTGAGCTTCTGTCATCATAAAAAGAACCAGAAAGTTAGCCCTGTAGTTTCCAGAAGAAGATGAGGGACATGTGGAGCAGAGTCATCCCAGCCTAGACTAACTGACTCCAGCCAACCTGTGTATGCATAAGCAAGCCCCATCAAGATCAGCAGAGTCACTAAGCCAAGACCAGTCTATAGCTTCTAATCCTCAGTCAACCCACAGAGATACCAGCTAAATAAATATTTTCTGCTGTAGGCCACTGAGATTTTTTAGTTGTAATGCAGCATACTTTGACATAATTAACCCATGCAGTATTGAGAAAAACATTAGATGACAGAAATGTCTAATATAAACTCTTTATATAATTTTCATGGTGCATATAATTAACCATACCCTTATTTTACCTATGAAATTTTATATTATTTGTACTTTTCAAGGGGAAAATTGGTTGAGTTTCACATCATAGGACACAGATTTAGGTACAAGGACACAAGAGCCTCAGTACAGGAATCTTTTAAGAAATAAGTTCCTCAAGAACATGAAAAAGTCTTAAAAAGGCTTAGACCTTAAAGTCTAAGGTTCCCTACACCTCCAAAACTAAATGTTTGGGTTATTCCTAACTCCATGCTCTAGTGATTTCCAAGTTAATTACAAATGCTTAACAAACATGATGTTCTATTTCAAGGCTAAGCACAGATAAGCAAGGAAATTAATGAAACCGTGTAGTTTATTGGTTCAGTTTGGAGGCTCATGAATGACTCTGCCAGGGTTTAAATCCATCTTCATTAACTATTACCTTGAGTCAGTATAGTCTTCTTAAGTTTCCTTATCTGTTAAATGTGGATAACACTGGTTCCTTACTGACTGAAATTTTGGGTAAATGTAAATGTATAAATCACTTACATAGTATAAATGCTTACATATTTATATGTAGTTCACAAATATATATACCCAGCAAATATTATAATCTTCTTTTTTAAAAATTTTTTATTTTTATTTTTTATTTTTATTTCTTTCAATTTTTTATTTAATTATTTTTCAAGTACAGTGTTCTGTCTATTACTCCCATCCCATCCCACCCCCCCCATCCTCCCCCCTCCCTCCCATTTCCACCCTTCTCAGTTGTTGTCCATGTATCCTTTATATAGGTTCCTCTAAATCCCTGCCCTATTTCCCCTGAAATTCCCTCCCTTCTCCCCTCTGGTCACTGTCAGCCTGTTCTCTATTTCAGTGTCTTTGATTATATTTTGCTTGCTTGTTCGTTTTGTTGTTTAGCTTCCTGTTAGAGGTGAGATCTTTTGGTATTTGTCCTTCAACACCTGGCTTATTTCACTCAGCATAATGCTTTCCAGTCCCATCCATGATGTTGCAAAAGGTAGGAGCTCCTTCTTTCTTTCTGCAGCATAAAAGTCCATTGTGTATATGTACCATAGTTTTTTGATCCATTCATTTACTGACGGGCACCTAGGTTGCTTCCAACTCTTGGCTATTGTAAATTGTGCTGCTATGAACATTGGGATGCATAGGTTCTTTGGGATTGGTGTTTTAGGGTTCTTAGGATACAATCCCAGCAGTGGAATTGCTGGGTCAGAAGGCAAGTCCAATTTTAGTTTTCTGGGAAAATTCTATACTGTTTTCCATAATGGTTGTTCCAGTCTGCAATCCCACCAACAGTGGACCAGAGTCCCCTTTTCCCCACACCCTCTCCAACATTTGTTGTTTATTGCTTTGTTTATGATAGCCATTCTCACCGGTGTAAAGTGGTATCTCATTGTAGTTTTAATTTGCATCTCTCTGATAGCTAGTGATATTGAGCATCTTTTCATGTGTCTCTGGATCCTCTGTATGTCCTCCTTGCAGAAGTGTCTGTTCAAGTCCTTTCCCCATTTTTTAATTGGGTTAGTTGTCTTCTTAGAGTGAAGTCGTGTGAGTTCTTTGTATATTTTGGAGATTAAACCTTTGTCTGAGGTATCATTGGCAAATATGTTTTCCCATACAGTTGGTTGTCTTTTTATTTTAATGCTGTTTTCTTTAGCTGCGCAGAAGCTTTTTATTTTGATGAGATCCCATTTGTTTATTCTTTCCTTTATAGTCCTTGCTCTAGGGGACATATCAGTAAAAATGTTGCTGCGTGAAATATCTGAGATTTTCCTGCCAATGTTCTCCTCTAGGACTTTAATGGTGTCATGGCTTATATTTAAGTCTTTTATCCACCTTGAATTTATTTTGGTGTATGATGTAAGTTGGTGCTCGAGTTTCATTTTTTTGCATGTAGCTGTCCAGTTCTCCCAACACCATTTGTTGAAGAGGCTATCTTTACCCCATTTTATGATACTGCCCCCTTTGTCGAATATTAATTGACTGTAGAGATTTGGGTTTATTTCTGGGTTCTCTATTCTGTTCCATTGGTCTATGTGCCTGTTTTTATGCCAGTACCAGGCTGTTTTGATTACAGTGGCCTTGTAATACAGTTTGATATCAGGTATTGTGATCCCTCCTACTTTGTTCTTCTTTCTTAACATTGCAGCTGCTATTCGGGGTCTTTTATGGTTCCATATAAATTTTTGAAGTGTTTGTTCTATGTCTGTGAAATATGCCATTGGTACTTTAATAGGTATTGCATTGAATCTGTAAATTGCTTTGGGTAGTATGGACATTTTGATGATGTTAATTCTTCCAATCCATGAACACGGTATACGTCTCCATTTGTTTGTGTCTTCCTTGATTTCTGTCTTCAGTGTTGTGTAATTTTCTGCATACAGGTCTTTAACCTCCTTGGTTAGATTTATTCCCAGATATTTTATTTTTCTTTTTGCTATATCGAATGGGATTTTTTTCTTGATTTCTGCTTCTGCTGATTCATTGTTAGTATACAGAAATGCCTTTGATTTCTGGATATTGACTTTGTATCCCGCTGTTTTGCCAAATTCATTTATTAGTTCCAGCAGTTTTTTGGTAGAGTCTATAGGATTTTCCATGTACACTATCATGTCATCTGCAAACAGTGACAGTTTTGTTTCCTCCTTTCCGATTTGGATGCCTTTTATTTCCTTTTCTTGTCTGATTGCTGTGGCTAGAACTTCCAATACTATATTAAATAGAAGTGGTGAAAGTGGACAACCTTGTCTTGTTCCTGATCTTAGTGGAAAAGCTTTCAGTTTTTGCCCATTCAGTATGATGTTGGCTGTAGGTCTTTCATATATGGCCTTTATTATATTGAGGAATGCTCCCTCTATTCCCACTTTGCTGAGTACCTTTATCATAAATGGGTGTTGTACCTTATCAAAAGCTTTTTCCGCGTCTATTGATATGACCATGTGGTTTTTGTCCTTGCTTTTGTTTATGTGGTGTATTACATTTACTGATTTGCGGATATTGAACCATCCTTGCATCCCTGGGATGAATCCCACTTGGTCATGGTGTATGATCTTTTTGATGTATTGTTGGATGCGATTTGCCAATATTTTGTTGAGGATTTTAGCATCTATGTTCATCAGTGATATTGGCCTGTAATTTTCTTTCTTTGTTGTGTCTCTCTCTGGTTTTGGAATTAGGATAATGCTCGCTTCATAAAAAGAGTTTGGGAGTTTCCCATCATTTTGGATTTTTTGGAATAGTCTGTGAAGAATAGGGGTTAGCTCTTCCTTAAACGCTTTGTAGAATTCTCCTGTGAAACCATCTGGTCCGGGGCTTTTGTGTGATGGGAGTTTTTTGATTACTGCTTCAATTTCATTTGCTGTTATTGGTCTGTTCAGGCTTTCTACTTCTTCTTCATTGAGTTTTGGAAGATTATATTTTTCTAGAAATTTGTCCATTTCACCTAGGTTTTCAAATTTCTTGGCATACAGTTCTTCATAGTAATTCCTTACAATCCCTTCTATTTCTGTGGTATCAGTTGTAATCTCTCCTCTTTCATTTCTGATTGTGTTTATTTGTGTCCTCTCTCTTCTTTTCTTAATGAGCCTACTTAAAGGCTTGTCTATTTTGTTTATCTTTTCAAAAAACCAACTCTTGGATTCATTGATCCTTATAATTGTGCTTTTGGTCTCTATGTCATTTAATTCTGCTCTGATCTTGGTTATTTCCTTCCTTGTACTTGCTCTGGGCTGTCTTTGTTGTTGTTCTTCGAGTTCTTGCAGGCGTCGGGTTAGGTTGTTTGTTTGAAATGTTTCTATTTTCTTTAGGTAAGCCTGTATTGCTATGAACTTCCCTCTCAGGACTGCCTTGGCCGTGTCCCATAAGTTTTGGGTTGTTGTGAGTTCATTTTCATTTGTTTCCAGAAACTTTTTGATTTCTTCCCTAATTTCAATCTTGACCCATTCGTTGTTTAATAGCATACCATTCAGTCTCCATGATTTTGGGTGTTTTGGGTTTTTTCCTTTGGGGTTGGTTTCTAATTTCAGTCCCTTGTGGTCAGAGAAAATGCTTGGTATGATTTCAATTTTCTTGAATTTGTTGAGGCTCATTTTGTGTCCTATCATGTGGTCTATCTTTGAAAATGTTCCATGTGCATTTGAAAAGAATGTGTATTTAGCTTCTTTGGGATGAAGCGCTCTATATATATCAGTCAAGTCCATTTCTTCTAGAGTTTCATTTAATGCTGCTATATCTTTGTTGATATTTTGTTTGGAAGATCTGTCCATTTTTGACAGTGGGGTGTTAAAATCCCCTACTATAATTGTGTTGCTGTCAATATCTTTCTTGAAGTCTTCTAGGATTTTTCTTATATATTTGGGTGCTCCTATGTTGGGTGCATATATATTTATGATGTTAATGTCTTCGTGCTGGATTCTTCCCTTGAGCAATATGAAGTGACCTTCTGGGTCTCTCTTTATGGCCCTTTTTTTGAAGTCTATTTTGTCTGATATTAGAATTGCTACCCCGGCTTTTTTTTCTTGTCCATTTGCTTGGAAAATTTGTTTCCAGCCTTTCACTTTTAGTCTGTGATGGTCTTTTGTCCTGAGGTGGGTCTCCTGTAGGCAGCATATGTGTGGGTCATGCTTTCTTATCCATTCAGCTATTCTATGTCTTTTGATTGGAGCATTTAATCCATTTACATTCAAGGTTATTATTGATAGGGACTTATTCATTGCCATTTTTGTACCACAGTTCCTCTCTGTCTCTCTCTTTTCCTTCCTTTCCTTAAAGCAGCCCTTTTAGTATTTCTTGTAGAGCTGGTTTGGTGGAGGCATATTCTTTTAGACTTCTTTTGTCTTGGAAGCTCTTTATTTGGCCTTCTATCTTGATTGAGAGCCTTGCTGGGTAAAGTAGCCTTGGTTGTAGGCCTCTGGTTCTCATTACTTGAAATATTTCTTGCCATTCTCTTCTTGCTTGGAGTGTTTCCATTGAGAAGTCAGTAGCTAACCTTATTGGGGCTCCCTTGTATGTTACTTCCTTTTTCTCCCTTGCTGCCTTTAGGATTCTCTCTTTGTCTTGAAATTTTGCCATTTTAATGATGATGTGTCTTGAAGTGGGCCTCTTTGGGTTCCTCTTGAATGGGACTCTCTGTGATTCCTGGATTCGTGTAACTTTTTCTCTCATCAAATTAGGAAAATTTTCCATCATTACTCTTTCAAATAGGTTTTCTATCCCTTGTTCTTCTTCTTCTCCTTCTGGTATTCCTATTATTCGGATATTATTACGTTTCATATTATCTTGCATTTCTCTTAGCCCATCTTCATTCTTTTTGAGCCTCTTTTCCCTTTCTTGCTCTTTCTGGGAGATTCTTTCTACTGTGTCCTCCAACTCACTGATCCGATCTTCTGCCTCATCGATCCTGCTTTTCATTCCTTCTACTGTGTTCTTCAGTTCCGAAATTGTATTCTTCATTTCCTCTTGTCCTTTGGTGATAGTTTCTATTTCCTTTTTCATGTTGATATAGTTTGCGGAGAGCTCATGGTAGCTCCCCTCTAGTTTCTGGTAGCTCATTGTGAGCTCTTTGAATTTCCTGATAACTAGTGCTTTGAATTCAATATCTGATAGCTGACTTGCCTCTCTTTCATCTAACATTATTTCTGAGACTTCCACCTTTTCTTTCATTTGGGCATTGTTTCTTTGTCTTCCCATTGCTTATGAGACTCTTCTTGTTAGCTTCAGCTTCTTAAATTGATCTGTTCTGACTCCCTAGGTTTATGGTGTGAACTTCTGTGGTAGAATTCCTGTGAAATTCAGTGGTACAGTCTCCTGCAGGTATCTTGATGTTCTCTGCTTCCACCTACTCTTTTTTTGTGTGTGTGTGATCAGCTGGAGGGGGAGGCAAAATGGTTTATGACAGCAGTGGAGTACTTTATGATATTTACAGTCACAGCTGGCAGAGAAGAGATAGAAGATCTTTAGGCTCTATATAGTGTTAACTGTAATCTTCAACCCAATTTGACACCTCTAGGAAAGGATAGACCAAAGATAAGTCTCTTGTTGGGGAGGGAAGGCTTGTGAGTTGTATCTAGAAAGCAGTGAGGTTACGGGTGGTCAGATTTTCAGGTAAGGTGAGAGTAAAGAATAGTAAATATACGTAGCGTGTGAGCAAGTAGAGTTAATCACTACAGTAACAGAATTCAGGAACCTGTAAAGTGGGCTAATACCCGAGAGATGTGTTGTGAAGTATTTACAGTGCTATAGAAAGCAACAAACAAACACACAAAAAAGGGCAAGAGAAGTGAGGAAAAATCAATAAGTTTGGGGTGAAATGAAGAGGGACTAAAACAGGGAAAAAGAAAGGAGAGGAACAGAGTACTGAAAGATACAGCAACAATAAAATTAAAAAAGTATATACGATTACTGAAAAAAGTTTAAAAATAGGAGTAAAAAACAAAAACAAAAAAAAAAACAACAATAAAAACTCCTTCCTTGTTGGTTTCAAACTGTTGCTTTGAAACTGTTGGTTTCAAATCCGGTTTTTCTGGTTTCGGTGGGACCCCTCTGTGGACTGGGTTGTAGGCCCAGGCGCACACCCGCCCACCAGCCAGGCTACCAGACTGGGGTGCAGGCGCCCGCCCACCTGACAGGCTGCCTTGGTCCCAAGGGATCTGGTACTGTCCTGTGGCTGGGTGAGAAGCAAGTCAAGCTGCCTTCACAGAACACCTCAGTCCACTTTCCAGTAAAAACTTCTCCAGAAAGTGTGCCTCTCAGCCCAGCCCAATCCCCAACCTGACTGGTTAGGACAATGCTCCTCTCAAATTTCCTGGGCTGGCAGGCTGGTGGGCTGGCCACCACAGAGGTGGCAACTGAACACGGCCCCCTGTCCTTGCCACCCTCCCTGCACACCTAGGCAGACAGGTCACTGCCACCCAGCCCCTCCTAGATGGTGAGGGAGGGAGCCAGCTCTTCCAGGGACCCCGCAGCCGGCCCAATCCTCCACTGGGTGCTGGGCTCCCTATGAGTCCTCCATGGCACTGGCCACAGACGGAAGCCTCTACACCCCTAACACAGCAGCAGTGGCGGTTCTGAGGTGTTTGGGGCTGGCCCAGGGCAGCTGGTCCTGCCACTGTCGCTTTTGTCTTTACTCACAGTTGCTGGGCTCCCGCTGAGTCCTCTGTGGCAGACGGCCGACGCTGGCCATAGACAGAAGCCTCTGGGCCCTGGATGCTGTGGCAGCAGCAGCTCCGAGGTCTTTATGCGCTGGCAAATGGCTGCTGGTCCCGCAGCTGCTTTTGACTTTACTCTGGGGTGCCTGGCTCCCGAGGGCAGCCGGCCCTGCCGCTGCCGCTTTTGTCTTTACTCACAGGTGCTGGGGTCCCGATGAGTCCTCTGTGTCAGACGCCCCTGTCGCTGGGCGCAGGGGGAAGTCTCTGGGCCCCGACCGCTGAGGCAGCCAAGGCTCCGAGGTCTTTATGCGCGGGCCAATGGCTGCCGTCCTGCCACCGCTGCGAACGCTGCCACTGCCCGTGACTTTTCTCAGGGTTGCCGGGCTCCGATGAGTTCTCCGTGGCAGACGCCCTTGTCGCTGGGCACAGATGGAAGGAAGCCTCTGGGCTCCGACCGCTGCGGCAGCCGAGGCTCCAGGTCTTCATGCGCCGGCTAATGGCTGCCATCGGTCTGGCCGCCTCCTCCTTACTCGTGTCCCTGAGACCCCAAGGACCTCTAGCTGTCTGGTTCGTCACTATCTCTGGTCTCTTATTTTCATAAATGCTGGGGAATTGTTGTTTGGGGAATTGATTGCGCTGTTCTTCTGTAAATCTGCCAGGATTCTCCCCCAAGTGTAGGAGAACTGCAGTCGCTCCGTCCTACTCCGCCGCCATTTTCTCCCCCTCTCTATAATCTTCTTTAACTTATAACATCACTTGCAAAATTTGGTAGACTTTACACAACTTTAAATTTATGGCTGATCTGACTTCTGGCCAAGATGGAGGCATAGGTGGAAACACTGTGCCTCCTCACACAACCAAGTTTAAAGACAACAAGGTTTTAGTAACAAAAACACAATCAAAACACAGAAAATTGAACTGTACGGAAGTCTGACAACAATGAACCACTCAGCTAGACTGGGTGGAGCCAGTGTCTGGTGGAGCCAGGTTGGGCCATAAAAATTGGCTAGACCCACCCAAGAGTGCAGAGGTTGTTGACAGATCCCATGTGTGGGGTTGCAATGGGCAGACCCAGTGAGGGCACAAAGCGGCCAGCTGACCAGAGTTATACATCCATGCACAGGTAAACCAGACAAAGGACCAAGCAGTGAGAAAAACTGCATAGGCCCCAGCAGCTTTGGGGAAGCAGCAGAGGGGACTGCCATTGCCCCTCTTTGACCCTATCCTCACACACAGTGTCGCAACCCAGCCACTGAGTTGCACTGCCTTGATGAACACCTAGGACTCTGCCCCTCATACACAACAGGTGTGAAGAGACCAAAACATTATGGCTCAAGAAGAACTCAAGACCCCAGAGCCAATAATTCTAAGCAACCAAGAAATTGCCAACCTATCAGATGCACAGTTCAAAATAGTGGTGATAAGGATGCTCACAGAACTGGTTGATTTTAGTCACAAATTAGAGGAACAAATAGAGGCTAAACTAATTGAAATGAAGGGAAATGCACAGGAAACCAACAGTGATAGAAAGGAAACTGGGACTCAAATCAATGGACCAGAAGGAAGAAAAACATGACCAAACAACAGAGAATGAAGAAACAAGAATTCAAAAAAATGAGGAGAGGCTTAGGAACCTCCAGGACATCTTTAAACATTCCAACATCTGAATTATAGGGGTACCAGAAGAGGAATAGGAAGAGTGACAAGTGGAAAACTTATTTGAACAAATAATAAAGAAGAACTTCCCCAATCTGGAAAAGAAAATAGACTTCTGGGAAATCCAGGAAGCTTGAAGAATCCCAAAGAAGCTGGACCCAAGGCGAAAAACACCAAGGCACATCATAATTACAATAGCCAAGATTAAAATAAGGGAGAGAATACTAGAGGCAGAAAGAGATAAGGGGACAGTCACCTACAAAGAACTTATCAGACTGTCAGCTGATTTCTCAAAAAAAAAAAAAAAAAAACAACTTTACAGACAAGAAGGTGCTGTAAAGGAGTATTCCAAGTCAGGAAATCCAAAGACCTACATCCAGGATTGCTCTATCCAGAAAAGCTTTCATTTAGAATGAAAAGGCAAATAAAGTGGTTCTCAGATGAGATCAAATTCAAGGAGCTCATTATCACCAAGCCCTTATTATATGAAATGTTAAAGGGATTTATCTAAGAAAAAGAAGATGAAAGATATGAACAGTGAAAGGACAGCAAACTTGCAGTTATTAACAGCCACACCTAAAACAAAAGCACACTAAGAGGACAGCTAGATCAGGAGCAGAAACATAAAAATGAAGATCACATGGAGAGTTAGCAACAGGGCAGTGGGAGGAGGAGAAGGGAGAAGAAGGTACAGAGAGGTATAAAAATGACAATGAATAAGTACCTATCAATAATAACCTTAAACGTAGATGGATTAAGTGCTCCAATCAAAAGACATAGAATAGCTGAATGGATAAGAAAGCATGACCCACATATTTGCTGCTTACAAGAGACACACCTTAGGACAAAAAACCTACACAGACTAAAAGTGAGGGGCTGAAAACAAATTTTCAAAGCAAATGGCCAGGAAAAAAGCCAGGGTAGCAATACTCAGACAAAATAGACTTCAAAAAAAGAGCCCTAAAGAGAAACCCAGAAAGTCACTTCCTAATAATCAAGGGAAGAATCCACCAAGAAGACATAAACATTGTAAATATATATGTATCCAACATAGGAGCACCCAAATATATAAATAAAATTTTAGAGGACTTCAAGAAAGATATTCACAGCAACAATATTATAGTAGGGGAATGTAACACCCCACTGTCAAAAATGGACAGATCTTCCAAACAAAATATTAACAAAGATATTGTGGAATTGAACAATGCCCTAGATGAAATGGACTTACCTGATTTTATATATATATATATATATATATATATATATATATATATAACCCTTCATTCCAAAGAAGCTAAATACACATTCTTTTCAAATGCACATGGAACGTTTTCAAAAATAGACAACATGATAGGTCACAAAATAAGCCTCAACAAATTCAAGAAAATTAAAATCATCCCAAGCATTTTCTATGATCACAAGGGACTGAAACTGGCACCCCACCCAAGAGAAAAGACCCAAAACATTTAAAATCATGAAGATTGAATAGCATGCTATTAAACAACAAATGGGTAAAGAATGAAATTAGAAAAAAAATCAAAAAGTTTCTGGAAACAAATGAATATGAACTCACAACTCAAAACTTATGGGACACAACAAAAGCAGTCCTGAGAGGGAAGTTCATAGCGATACAGGACTATTCAAAAAAGATAGAAACGTTTCAAACAAACAACCTAACCCTACACCTATAAGAATTCAAGGAACAACAACAAAGACAGCCCAGAGCAAGTATAAGGAAGGAAATAACCAAGATCAGAACAGAATTAAATGGCATAGTGAGTAAAAGCACAATTCTAAAAACCAATGAATCACGAGCTGTTTTTTTTTGAACATATAAACAAAATAGACAAGCCTTTAAGTAGGCTCATTAAGAATAGAAGAAGTAGTGAAGCCCCTGCTGGTGTAGCTCAGTGGATTGAGGGCCATCCTATGAACCAGTGGATCTCAGTTTGATTCCCAGTCAGAGCACATGCCTGGATTGCAGGCCAGTTCCCAGCAGGGAACCAAGAGGCAACCACATGAGAGGGAACCGCACATTGTTATTTCTCTCCTTCTCTCCTTCCTTTCCCCTCTAAAGATAAAAAATAAAATCTAAAAGAAAAGAAAAGAAAAGAAGGGAGAAGACACAAATAAATACAATCAGAAAAATCAGAGATAACAACTGATACCACAGAAATAGAAGGGATTGTAAAAAATTACTATGCAGAATTGTATGCCAAGAAATGTGAAAACCTAGGTGAAATAACCAAATTTCTAGAAAAATACAATCTTCCAAAACTCAATGAAAAGCAGCAGGAAACTTGAATACACCAGTAAGAGTACATGAAATTTAAGCAGTAATAAAAAATCTCCCAAAGCACGAAAGCCCTTTGCCAGATAGTTTTACAGGAGAATTCTACAAAAGGATTTAAGGAAGAGCTAACTCCTAACCTTCACAGGCTATTCCAAAAAATGCAAAAGGATGGAAGACTCCTAAACTCTTTTTATGAAGCCAGCATCATCCTAATCTCAAAACCAGATAAAGATAAAACAAAGAAAGAAAACTTTAGGCCAATATCATTGACTAACATGGACTCTAAAATCCCCAACAAAATATTGGCAAACACCTGCAACAATACATTAAAAAGATCATTCACCATGACCAAGTGGGATTCATTCCAGGGATGCAAGGATGGTCAAATATTTGCATATCAGTACATGTAATACATCATAGAAACAAAAGCAAACACAAAAATCACATGCTCATATAAATAGATGTGGAAAAAGCTTGTAATAAGGTATAACACCTATTTATGATAAAAACACTCAGCGAAGTGAAAATGGAGAAAGAATTGCTCAATACAATAAAGGCCATATATGAGACACCTACAGCCAACCTACAGCCATAGTCAATGGGCAAAAACTAAAATCTTCCACTAAGATCAGGGACAAGACAAGGTTGCCCATTTTCACCACATCTATTCAATATAGTATTGGAAGTTTTAGTCACAGTGATCAGACAAGAAAATGAAATAAAAGACATCCAAATCAGAAAAAAGGAAAACAATTGTCATTGTTTGCAGATGACATGATAGTGTACATGGAAAATTCAATAGACTCTACCCAAAAACTGCTCAAACTAATAAATGAATTTGGCAAAACAGCAGGATGAAAAGTCAATATCCAGAAATCAAAGGTATTTTTGTATACCAGCAATGAAAAAGCAGAAGCAGAAATCTAGAAAAAAATTTCATTCGATATAGCAAAAACAAAAATAAAATACCTAGGAATAAACTTAACCAGGGATGTAAAATACCTTTCTGCAGAAAACTACACAGCACTGAAGAAAGAAATCAAGGAAGACACCAACAAATGGAAATATATACCATGTTCATGGATTGGAAGAATTAACATCACCAAAATGTCCATACTATCCAAAACAGTTTACAGGTTTATTGCAATATCTATTAAAGTACCAATGGTATACTTCACAGACATAGAGCAAACACTTCAAAAATTTATATGGAACCATAAATGACCCCAAATAGCAGCTGCAATTTTGAGAAAGAAGAACAAAGTCAGAGGGATCACAATACCTGGTATCAAACTGCATTACAAGACCACTGTAATCAAAACAGCCTGGAACTGGCATGAAAACAGGCACATAGACCAATGGAACAGAAAAATAGCCCAGAAATAAACACAAATCTCTATCGCCTATTAATATTCAACAGAGGGGGGCTGTGACATAAAATGAACTAATAATAACCTTTTCAACAAATGATGTTGAAAGAACTGGACAGCTACATAAAAAAAATGAAACTCGAGCACCTACTTATACCGCATGCCAAAATAAATTCAAGGCAGGTAAAAAACTTAAATATAAGCAGTGGCACTATTAAAGTCCTAGAGGAGAACATTGGCAAGAAAATCTCAGGTATTTCACGCAACAACTTTTTTACTGATATGTTCCCTAGAGCAAGGGACATAGAGGAAAGAATAAACAAATGAAATCTCCTCAAAATTAAAAGCTTTTGCATGGCTAAAGAAAACACTATTAAAATATAAAGAGAACCAACTGTATGGGAAAATATATTTCCCAATGATACCTCAGACGAAGGTTTAATCTCCAAAATATACAAAGAACTTACATGACTCCACTCCAAGAAGACAAGCAACCCAATTAAAAAGTGGGCAAGGGACTTGAACAGGCATTTCTCCAAGGAGGACATACAGAGGATCCAGAGAAGCATGAAAAGATGCTCAATGTCACTAGCTATTATAGAGATGCAAATTAAAACCACAATGAGGTACCACTTTACACCAGTTAGAACGGACATCATAAACAAAACAACAAACAACAAGTGTTGGAGAGGTTGTGGAGAAGAGGGGACCCTAATCCATTGTTGGTGGGATTGCAGACCGGTACAACCACTACGGAAAACAGTATGGAATTTTCTAAGAAAACTAAAAGTGGACCTGCCATTTGACCCAGTGTTTCCACTGCTGGGATTATATCCTAAGAACCCTAAAACACCAATCCAAAAGAACCTATGCACCCCAGTGTTCATAGCAGCACAATTTACAATAGCCAAGAGCTGGAAGCAACCTAGGTGCTCATCAGTAAATGAATGGATCAAAAATTATGGTACATATACATAATGGAATTCTATGCAGCAAAAAGAAAGAAGGAGCTTCTACCCTTTGCAACAGCATGGATGGAACTGGCGGATGTTATGCTGTGTGAAATAATCCAGGTGTTGAAAAACAAATACCATATGATCTCACCTTTAACAGGAATCTAAACAACAAAACTTACAAGCAAGTAAAATAAAAACAAAGACACTGAAATAGAGAACAGGGGACAGTGACCAGAGGGGAGGGAATTTCAGGGGGAAAGGGGGAAGGATGTACAGGTATAAAGGACACATGGACAACAACTAAGGGGAATGAAAATGAAAGGGAAGCAGGGAGCGCTTGGTAGGTTGGCTGGGATGGGAGTAAAAGACAGAAAGTTGTACTTGAACAATAATTAAATAAAAAATAAAAAGAAAACTCATTGCTGATCTTTTAAAAATGTACTAAAAATTTCTGCCACTTCTCCTGAAACCCCTATGCCAACAACTCCCTAATACTTTTTACCTTCCAGAAATTACAACTATTAGTTCAGGCCCATGGAGATGCTAACTTGCTCTGGATATGTTTTGTTTGCCTCCTAGTTCCACACAAAACTATCTCACCTTGGCTTTGTGTTCCAGAATGCTAACATTTATAGGCTGTATCACTGGGTTCCATTGTCCTGTTTTTGGATGAATTCTAACCTGCTACTTAACATGTCCATTTCTCTTTTTATTGCACCAACATTAACCAGCAAGAGTGCTTTCCACACCTTCATTGACCAACTGAATTGTGTCTTGTAATCTTGGGTATATTGTGTTGTTATTCAGAGGTCCTGTTTTCAATATTTATTTGAAAAGATCAGATTTAACAGCATTCTGGAGAGCTGAGGTTACATAAAGCAACAATTTTGTTGCAATGAATTTGAGTCATGTGATCTTTGCATATGTACTGTGCATTTTAAGAGTGCTACTCAATACATTTATTTATAAATGATACTGATATTAATCAATTAGATGCCAATATGCTAGTGTCATGATACATTTAGAAGATTAGAACATATGGTAGAAAAGAATTAATATTTCCTCTTGTTCTTTCTACTATCCAATATTTGAGAAATTATTCACATATCCATAATATGCAAGCAGAAAGGAAATTCCTAGCACAGGTCAATCTTCAGTTACATTAATCCATTATATTTCTTTATGAGAACTTCAATTGTGCGTGTTCAGCCCATGTGCTCCACCAGCTATCCTGTATTTGGCTAACAACCTTCAAGTGTATTTCCTTCTTAGAAATGGAATACTCTTTCATGACTACTTTCCTGAGAGAGATTCTCAGATCCAAAGGATATTTTTATTATACTCAGACCTCACTCAGTAAAAGCTTCCACATCTAGCTTATTATTTGTGATATCATTCTGAGATATTGTGGCCATTCTGAATGGTCAATCTCATGACCATCAATTTTTGGTCAAAATAGAAATGTTCAAAATGGAAATGATAGTCATGGAGTAAAGAAGCTGACCACTCCACAAAAAAAGAGAATGTTTAATTCTTGTATATAGGTTGCCCATTTCTCCCTGAAAACTCCTCCTAACTGGTTAGGAGAAAGAAAAGTGAAAAAAACAGACAAACTCAAAGCCTACCTGGTCACACATGATCACATTCACAAAGACCTGGCCCTTACCATAACATAACTCTCCATGGAAAAATTTCAGCCTCCAACCCCATTCAACAGGCATGAATTCCTAATATGTTTTTATTGTTTGTTTGTTTTTACTGTTTGAAAGATTTTGTTCATCTTTAAGGGGGCTTTAAAGAAGAACTATGAATAAATAACACTAACAGAGCAAAAATTCTTTTTTTTACTATAGACATAAATCGTCAGTACTTTTGTAATTCTAAATAGTACAATATCTTACCATATGATGCACACCAGCCATTATTTATTTTAAAAACACATTTTAAGATTAAAAATATAGCTGCAATTTGAATTTGAAAATCAGGCATCCTAAAATAGCTAACAAATTGTGGATGCACAGAGTCAGCCTTCTTTTCATCCTTTCCTTGATTGGTGACTTAAGCAGAGATGATCAAGATCAATTTAAGGGTGAATGAATTTCATCTTCTTCAGTTTCTGCACGTTGTATGAGGCTGCAATTCTGTCTGCAGGATGACACAGGAAGTGAACAAAGAAAGTAATCAATATTTTATTCTTATCTTTGTAGTGTATTTTGCTTGTTAACTTCTTCTAAGTACAATTGAGTGAATAATTATTACTCTTGCAGAGGCATCGATGAATACATGTGGAAGAAACTAAAATCAATTGGCACAGCAATAGCTTTCAACTTCCAAAATCATTTTCTCTGTCTGCTAATGAGGCCAGATTTGTTCAGTCAATGTCAAGCTTATAACAGAGTGGACTCTTCCAGGTTTGCTGTAACTTAGGATCCAGTTATGGTTGTGACATTTGTTTTTCTACTTGTTGAAAATGACTAAGGAACAGTGTCTAGTCACATATCCTCCAGGTCCTCACAGTTTCTCAAAGTGTGCACATTAAAGTTTGAAAAGCACAGATTTAGGCCAGTTGATTTCACAAAGCTTTAGCAGTATATGAAGCTATCTAGAACATCAATCATGTTTATTTTAATGCCATGCTTACTGAGAATTATGCATTTTAGGTATGTATTTGTGAAATTAGTACATATATTTTATTTCACTAATGACTAGAAGTAAATGTTTAGTTCATTTAATACGCAGAATTTCTTTTCTTCTCCTCCCACATTAAAAAGTTTTTACATTAATCAATACATTGTACAAGCACAATTTTCTGCTTTTCCCCCAACCACTCTCCACCTCCTCCCCCTCTTTCCACTGCTTCTTATTGTCCATATGTCCATTATAATTGTTCCTGTAAACCCCTCAGCCTTTTCCCCCACTACTCCCTCCCCTATCCCCTCTGGTCACTGTCAGTCCATTCTCAATTTCAGTGTCTTTGGTTATATTTTGATTATTTGTTTGTTTTATTGATTAGGCTCCAGTTAAAAGTGAGATCATATGGTTCATGTCTCTCACTGCCTTGCTTATTTCCCTCATGATAATGCTTCCCAGTTCCATCCATGCTGTTGCAAAGGATAGGAGCTCCTTCTTTCTTTCTGCTGCATAGAATTCCATCATGTAAATATACCATAGTTTTTTTTTGTCCATTCATTTACTGATGGGCACTTAGGTTGCTTCCAGCATTTGGGTATTGTAAATTTTGCTGATATGAACATTGGAGTGCATAGATTTTTTTGGATTGGTCTTTCAGAATGCTGAGGTTATAATCCCAGCAGTAGAACTGCTGGTCAAAAAGATAGTTCCATTTAGAATATTCTGAGAAAACTCCATTCTATTTTTGAAAGTAGCTGCACCAGTCTGCATTCCTACAGTGTACTAGGGTTCCCTTTTCCCCACACCTCTCCAACACTTCTGGTTTGTTACTTTGTTTAGGATTGCCATTCTTAATGGTGTGAGGTGATATCCCCTTGTGGTTTTAATTTGCATCTCTCTCATGGCTAGCAATATCGAGCATCTTTTCATATGTCTCTGGACACTCTGTATGTTCTCATTGGAGAAGTGTCTGTTCAAGTACTTTGCCCGTTTTTAATTGGGTTGTCTTCTTAGAGTGGAGTAGTGTGAGTTCTTTATATATTTTGGAGAGTGGCCCCTTGTGTGAGGTATTATGGGCAAATATGTTTTCCCATACAGTTGGTTCTATTTTCATTTTACTGATGTTTCCTTTTGCCATTCAGAAGCTTTTTATTTTGATGACATCCCATTTGTTTCTTCTTTCCTTTATGTCCCTTGCTCTAGGGGACATATCAGTGAAAACATTGCTGCATGGAATATTTAATATTTTCCTTCCTATGTTCTCCAAAAGAATTTTTATGGTGTTATGACTTATATTTAAGTCTTTTATCTACTTTGAGTTTATTTTTGTGTATGGTGTAAGTTAGTGATCAAATTTCACTTCTTTGCATGTAGCTGTTCAGCTCTCCCAACATCATTAGGAGAAAAGGCTATTTTCCTGCTTAAATTCTCTGGGAGGATTTTTATGGTGTCATGACTTATATTTAATTCTTTTACTTACCTTGAATTTATTTTTGTGTATGGTGTAGGTTAGTGAACAAGATTTTTTTTTTTTGCATGTAGTTATCCAACTCTCTCTAAAGCAATGGGAGAAGAGGCAATATTTTCTCAATTTTATGCTGCTCCCTTTTTTTTGTCAAATAGTAATTGATGGGAGGGACTTGAGTTTATTTTTCTCTTTCATTGGTCAATATGTGTGTTCTTATGCCAATACCAAGGTGTTTTTATTACAGCGGCCTTGCAATACAGTTTGATAGGAGGTGTTGTGATCCTTCCTACTTTCCTATTCTTTCTCAAAATTGCAGCAGATATCCAGGGTCATTTATGGTTCCATATAAATTTTTGAAGTGTTTGTTTTATATCTGTGAAATATGCCATTCATACTGTAGTAGGTGTTTCATTGAATCTATAAATTGCTTTGGGTAGTATGGACATTTGAATGATGTTAATTCTTTCAATCCATAAACATGCAAAGTATATGCTTCCATTGCTCTCTCTCTTCCTTAATTTCTTTCCTCACTGTTGTATAGTTTTCTGGGCACAGGACTTCTAACTCCTTGCTTAGGTTTACTTCTAGGTACTTTACGTTTTTGGTTGCTATATCAAATGGGACTTTTTTCCATATTTCAGTTTCTGATGTTTAATTGGTGGTGTACAAAAAGGCCTTTGATTTCTAAATATTGAGTTTGTATCCTGCTATTTTGCTAAATTCATTAATTAGGTTAAGAAGTTTTTGGGTGGAGTCTACAGGATTTCCTGTGTACACTATTGTGTCATCTCCAAACAGCAAAGTTTTGTTTTCTTTTTTTACAAATTGGATTCATTTTATTTCCTTTTCTTATGTGATGGCTGTGGCTAGCACTTCCAATACTATGTTGAATAGAAGTGGTGAAAGTGGACAACCTTGTCTTCTTCCTGATCTTACTGGGAAAGATTTTAGATTTTCTCCATTGAGTATGATGTTGGCTGTAGGTCTCTCACATATGGTTTTTATTTAATTGAAGAATGCTCCCTTTTTCACATTTTGCTGGGTATTTTTATCATAAATGGGTGCTGTACTTTATCAAACATTTTTCTGTGTCTATTGATATGATCATATGATTTTTGTCTTTGCTTTTGTTTGTGAAATGTGTTACATTTACTGGTTTGCGAATATCGTACCATCCTTGCATGCCTGCAATGAATCCTACTTTGTCATGGTGTATGACATTTTTAATGTACTGCTGGATGCGGTTTGCTAATATTTTGTTGAGAATTTTAGCATCTAGGTTCACTGGTGATACTGGCCTGAAATTTTTTGTTTTGTTTGTCTTTATCTGGTTTGGGGATTAGGATGATGATGGCTTCATAAAAAGAGTTTGGGAGTTTTTCATCTTTTTGGATTTTTTTAATAATCTGTGACCTATGGAGATTAGCTCTTCTTTAAATGCTTTGTAGAATTCTCCTGTGAAACTATCTGGCTCAGGGATTTTGTGTGATGGGAGTTTTTTTATTACTCCTTTAGTATCAACAGCTGTTATTGGTCTGTCTATGCTTTCGGCTGGTTCTTCATTGTGTTCTTGAAATTTATATTTTTCTAGATGTTTGTCCATTTCTCCTAGGTTTTCCAATTTCTTGGCATATAGATCTTCCTAGTAATTTCTTACAATCCTTTGTATTTGTGTGGGATCACTGTAATCTCTCCTCTTTCATTTCTGATTGTGTTCATTTGGGTCCTCTTTTTTTCTTGATGAGCCTCCTTAAAGGCTCATTGATTTTGTTAATCTTTTCAAAGAATCAGCTCCTGCATGTATTGATTCACAGAATGTGTTTTTAGTCTCTGTGTCCTTTAATTCAACTAAAATCTTGCTTATTTCCTTTCTTGTAATTACTCTGGGCTGTCTTTCTTGAAGTTCTTGGAGTTCTTGTAAGTGTGTGGTTATTTTTTTTCTTGCTTGTTTGTTTTTATTTTTTTAATTTTATTTTCTTTTATTTAATTCTTGTTCAAGTACAGTTTTCTGTCTTACATTACCAGCTGTGTCCACCTCGCCAGTCGCCCCCTCCCTCCGATTTCCATCCCCACCTTACTTATTCTCCATGTATCCTTTATACTTGTTCATGTGAGTCCTTCCCCTTTTTCCCTGTGATTCTCTCCACTCTCCGCTCTAGACCCTGTCAGCCAGTTTCGTATTTCAGTGTATTTGGTCATATTTTGCTTGCTTGTTTGATTTGTTGTTTAGATTCCTGTTAATGATGATATCATATGGTATTTGTCTTTCACTGCCTAAATTATTTTACTCAGCATGATGCTTTCCAGTTCCATCCATGATGTTGCAAAGGGTAGGAGCTCCTTCTTTCTTTCTGCTGCCAAGAATTCCATTGTGCATATGTACCATAGCATTTTGATGCAGTCATTTACCGATGGGCGTCTACATTGCTTAAAAGTCTTGGCTATTGGAAATTGTGCTGCTATGAACATCAGGGTGCATAGGTCCTTCTGGATTGGTGTTTCAGGGTTCTTAAGATATACTCCTAATAGTGGAATTTCTAGGTCTAAAGGCACATTCATTTTTAGTTTTCTTAGAAAATTCCATACTGTTTTCCATAGTGGTTGTACCAGTCTGCAATGCCAGCAAGAGTGAACTAGGGTCCCCTTTTCCTCACAACCTCTCCAGCACTTGTTGTTTCGTTCTTTGCTTATGATGGCCATTCTGACTGGTGTTAAGTGGTATCTCATTGTTGTTTTAATATGCATCACTCTGATAAATAGTGATATTGAGCATATTTTCATGTGTCTCTGGATCCCCTGTACATCCTCCTTGGAGAAGTGTCTGTTCAAGTCCTTTCCCCATTCTTTATTTGAGTTCCTCATCTTCTTTGAGTGGAGTCATGTGAGTTCATTGTGTATTTTGGAGATTTAACCTTTGTATGAGGGATCATTGGCCAATATGTTTTCCCAAGCTGTTGCTTCCCTTTTTATCTTGATACTGTTTTCCTTAGCCCTGCAGAAGCTTTTAATTTTCATGAGATTCCATCGGTTTATTCTTTCCTTTATGTACCTTGCTCTAGTGGATGTATCAGTAAAAATGCTGTTGCGTGGAATATCTGAGATTTTCCTGCCAATGCTCTCCTCTAGAAATTTAATGGTTTCCTGGCTTATATTAAAGTCATTTATCCACCTTGAATTAATTTTGGTGTATGGTGTAAGTTGGTGCTCGAGTTTCATTTTTTTCCACGTAGCTGTCCAGTTCTCCCAATACCATTTGTTGAAAAGGCTATCTTTACTCTATTTTATGTTACTGCCTCATTGTCAAATATTAATTGACTGAAGAGATTTGGGTTTTTTTTTCTGGGTTCTCTGTTTTATTCCATTGGTCTATGTGCCTTCTTTTATGCCAGTTCCAGGCTGTTTTGATTACAGTGGCCTTGTAATACAGTTTGGTATCAGGTATTCTGATCCCTTCTTTCTCAAAATTGTGGCTGCTATTTGGGGATGTTTATGGTTCCATATAAATTTTTGAAGTGTTTGTTCTGTGTCTGTGAAATATGCCATTGGTACTTTAATAGGTATTGCATTGAATCTGTAAATTGCTTTGGGTAGTATGGGCATTTTGATGATGTTAATTCTTCCAATCCATGAACACGATATATGTTTCCATTTATTTGTGTCTTCCTTGATTTCTCTCTTCAGTGTTGTGTAATTTTCAGCATACAGGTTTTTTACCTCACTGATTAAGTTTATTTCCAGATATTTTACTTTTGTTTTTGCTTTATTGAATGGGATTTTTTTCTTTATTTCTGCTTCTGCTATTTCATTGTTGGTATAAAAAAAGGCCTTTGATTTCTGAATATTGACTTTGTATCCCGCTGTTTTGCCAAATTCATTTGTTAGTTTGAGAATTTCTTTGGTAGAGGCTATAGGATTTTCCATGTACACTATCATGTCATCTGCAAACAATGCCAGTTTTGTTTCCTCCTTTCCGATTTGGATGCCTTTTATTTCCTTTTCTTGTCTGATCGCTGTGTCTAAAACTTCCAATAGTATATTGAATAGAAGTGGTGAAAATGGAAAACCTTGTCTTGTTCCTGATCATTGTGGAAAAGCTTTTAGTTTTTGACCACTGAGTATGATGTTGGCTGTAGGTCTTTCATATGTGGCCTGTGTTATATTGAGGAATGCGCCCTCTATTCCCATTTTTCTGAGTGTCTTTATCATAAATGGGTGTTGTACCTTATCAAAAACTTTTTCTGAGTCTATTGATATGATCATGTGTTTTTTTCTTTGCTTTTGTTTATGTGATGCCTTACATTTACTCGTTTACAAATATGGAACCATCCTTGCATCACTGGGATAAATTCAGATTGCTCATGGTGTATGATTTTTTTTATGTATTGTTGGATGCAATTTGCCAATATTTTATTGAGGATTGTAGCATCTGTGTTCATCAGCGATATTGGCCTGAAGTTTTCCTTCTTTCTTGTGTCTCTATCTGGCTTCTGAATTAGGATGATTATGGATTCATAAAAAGATTTGAGGAGTTTTCCCTCCTTTTAGATTTTTTTGAATTTTCTATAAAATAAAGGGGTTAGCTCTTCCTTAAAAGTTTTGTAGAATTCTCCTGTGAAACCATCTGGTCCAGGGCTTTTGTGTGATGCTAGTTTTTTGTTTACTGCTTCAGTTTCATCTTCTGTTATTGGCCTGTTCAGGTTTCTGCTTCTTTTTCATTGAGTTTTGGAAGATTATATTTTTCTAGAAATTTGTTCATTTCACCTGGGTTTTCAAATTTCTTGGCACAAATTTCTGCATAATAATTTCTTACAATCCCTTCTATTTCTGTGGTATCAGTTGTAATCTCTCCTCTTTCATTTCTGCTTGGGTTTATTTGGGTCCTCTCTCTTCTCTCCTTAATGAGCCTATTTAAAGACTTGTCTGTTTTGTTTATGTTTTCAAAAAACCAACTCCTGGATTCATTGATTCTTAGAATTGTGCTTTTAGTCTCTATGTCATTTAATTCTGCTCTGATCTTGATTATTTCCTTCCTTCTACTTGCTCTGGGGTGTCTTTTTTCTTGTTCCTCAAGGTCTTGCAGGTGTTGGGTTCAGTTGTTTGAATGTTGCTATGTTCTTTAGGTAAGCCTGTATTGCCATGAACTTCCCTCTCAGGACTGTCTTCACTGTTTTCCATAAGTTTTGGATTGCTGTGAGTTCATTTTCATTTGTTTCCAGAAACTTTTTTTATTTCTTCCCTGATTTCTATCTTGACCCATGCATTGTTTAATACTATGCCATTCAGTCTCCATGATTTGGGGTGTTTTTGGTTTTTTCCTGTGGGGTTAGTTTTTAAATTCAGTCCCTTGTGATTAGAGAAAATGCTTGGTATGATTTCTATTTTCCTGAATTTGTTGAGGTTTGTTTTGTGTTCTATCTTATGGTCTACCTTTGAAAATATTCCATGTGTATTTGAAAAGAATGTGTGTTTAGCTTCTTTGGGATGGAGTGCTCTATATATATATCAATTTGGTCCATTTCATCTAGAGTGTCATTTAATGCTGCAATATCTTTGTTGATATTTTATTTGGAATATCTGTCCATTTTTGACAGTGGGGTGTTAAAATATCCTACTATAATTGGGTTGCTGTCAAGATCTTTCTTGAAGTCCTCTAGGATTTGCTTTATATATTTGGGTGCTCCTATGTTGGGTGCATATATATTTATGATATTAATGTCTTCTTCGTGTATTCTTCCTTATTATGAAGTGCCCTTCTGTATCTCTCTTTATGGCCCTTTTTTTGAAGTCTATTTTGTCTGAGTGGGAATATCTACCCCAGCTTTTTTTCTTGTCCATTTGCTTGGAAAATTTGTTTCCATCCTTTCACTTTTAGTCTCTGATGCTCTTTTGACCTGAGGTGGGTCTCTTGTAGGCTGCATATGTGTGTGTCATGCTTTCTTATTTATTCAGATATTCTATGTCTTTTAATTGGTGCATTTAATCCATGTACGTTTACTGTTGTTATTGATAGGTACTTATTCATTGCCATTGTTGTACCTGTCTTCCTCTTTGTCTCTTTCTTTTCATTCCTTTTTTAAAAGCATTCCTATTAGGATTTCTTGCAGAGCTCGTTTGGTAGAGGTATATTTTCTTAGACTTCTTTTATCCTTGAAACTATTTATTTGGCCTTCTATCTTGACTGAAAACCTTACTGAGTAATCTAGCCTTGGTGGTAGGCCTCTGGTTCTCATTACTTGGAATGTTTCTTGCCATTTTATTCTTGCTTGGAACATTCTCATTGAGAAGTCATTAGCTAATCTTATTGGGGCTCCCTTGTATGTTACTTTCTGTTTCTCCCTTGCTGCCTTTAGAATTCTCCCTTTGTCTTGGAATTTTGCCATTTTAATGATGATATTTCTTGCAGTAAGCCTCTCTGGGTTCCAGCTGATAGGGACTCTCTGTAATTTCTGGATTCTTGTGACTTTTTCTCTCTTCAAATTAGAAAAATTGTCTGTTATTACTCTTTCAAATAGTTTTTGTATCCCTTGTTCTTCTTCTTTTCCTCTGGTATTCCTATTATTCGGATATTAGTATGTTTCATATTGTCTTGCATTTCTCTTAATCCCTCCTCATTCTTTCTGATTCTCTATTCCTTTACTTGCTCTGTCTGGGATATTCTTTCCACTCTGTCCTCTTGGTCACTTGTGCGGACTTCCACCTTATCGATCCTACTTTTTATACCTTCTACTGTGTTCTGCAGTTCAGAAATTGTATTCTTCATTTCCTCTTGGCCTTTGCTGATGGTTTCTATTTCCTTTTTCATGTTGCTATAGTTTGCAGAGAGTTCATTGTAGCTCCCCTGTAGTTTCTGGTAGCTCGTTGTAAGCTCTTTGAATTTCCTGATAACCAGTGCTTTGAATTTCACATCTGATAGTTGACTTACCTCTATTTCATCTAACATTCTTTCTGAGACTTCCTCCTTTTCTTTCATTTGGGCATTGTTCCTTTGTCTTTTCATTGTTTGTGATATTCTTCTTGTTGGCCTCAGCTTCTTAAATTGATCTGTTCTGATTCCCTGGGTTTATGGTGTGAACTTCTGTGGTAGGATACTGGTGAAATTCAGTGGTGCCATCTCCTCTAGGTATCTTGGTGATCTCCACTTTCACCTATTCCTTTCTGTTTTGTGGGTGTGTGATTAGTTGGAAGGAGAGGTGAAATGGTTTATGATAGCAGAAGAGTATTTTATGTTTCTTACAGTCACAATTGGTGGAGAAGAAATAGACAATCTTTAGGCTATGTATAGTGTTAACCATGCTCTTCAACCCAGCTTGCCACTTTTAAGAAAGGATGGACAGAAGATAAGCATCTTGTTTGGGAAGGGGAGTCTTGTGAGTTGTATCTAGAAAGCAGTGTGGCTGGACTAAGAGACTTGTACAGAAAGAGGAGGAATACAAATATATTATTAAAATATAAAAAGAAGTGAGAATAATGCAAGAAAATAATGATATACCTGAAAGAAAACTAAGCAAAAAACAAACAATCCTACACACACACACAAAAGTCAGGAGAAAGAAGGAATAAGCAAAAAGTTTGGGAAGAAGGGAATCGGACTAAAACCGGACAAAAAGAAAAATGAGGGACAAAGTATTGAAAGATAGAGCAACAATACAGTTTTTAAAATATAAGATTACTGCTCTGGCTGGTGTAGCTCAGTGGACTGAGCGCAGGCCTGCAAACCACACGATCGTGGTTCGATTCCCAGTCAGGGCACATGCCTGGGTTGCAGGTCAGTTCCCAGCAGAGGACTCACGAGAGGCAACCGTACATTGATATTTCTCTCCTTCCCTTCCCCTCTAAAGATAAATAAATAAAATATTTAAAAAATAAGATTACTTAGAAAAGAAGTTACAAAAAAAAAAAAACCTTCCTTTGTCGGTTTCAAACTGTCCAAACCAGTTTTTCTGGTTGCAGCAGGACCTCTCTGTGGGCTGGTGTCCAGGCGCGTGCATGAGTCAGGCTACCGGATTGGGATGTGGGTGCCCATACCCTCAGCAGTTGGCCTGGGTCCAGCGGTATCTGGCACTGTCCTTCTCAGTCCCGAGCCAGTACCCTGGTGTCCACCCCCCTCCCCTGGATGGCTGCTGGGCAGTTGGGCTGTCAGGCAAGTTGCTGTCACAGGACACCTCAGTTCACTTTCCAATAGAGACTTCTCCACAAAGCCTGCCTCTCAGCCCAGCCCA
Source organism: Sturnira hondurensis (assembly GCF_014824575.4). Classification (NCBI taxonomy): domain Eukaryota; kingdom Metazoa; phylum Chordata; class Mammalia; order Chiroptera; family Phyllostomidae; genus Sturnira; species Sturnira hondurensis. The sequence goes on from NW_028081875.1 coordinate 2,454,379, forward strand.
ATCCCCAAAAGACTGGCAACAACAGTGTCCTTGTCAAACCCTCGGGGCTGGTGGGCTGGTGGGCTGGCGTGCTGGTGGGCTGGTGACCACAGAGTCTGCAGTTGAACAGGGCCCTCCACCCCCTGCCACACTTTAGGTAAACTTAAGCCCACAGGTTTCTGCCTGGTATTGCCCAGCCTTGCCTAGACGGGGAGGGAGGGAGTCAGTTCTCTCCCACGGACCCTGTAGCAGGCCCACAGCTCCCATGGAGTCTGTTGTAGACCCACCGCATGCCGGGCTTCCGGATTTCCCTCTGCCACAGGCGCCCGGCCCTGGACTCAGATGGGGGCCTCTGTTTCCCACCGACGTGGCTAGGCACCAGCCCATATTGCCTGCCACTTCTCCTCTGTACTCATGCACTGGCTGAGGTCGCCTGCCACCTCCTATTGTCTGCACTCAAGTATCAGGACATGGGCGAAGCCCTCCATGGGTGCAGCCCACTGCCAGGGAGGCTACAGGCTCAGCCGCTTTTGTCCTCACTCGCCTTCCAGAGTCCTTGCTGACCTGCAGCTGTCTGGTTCCTCTGTCTCACTCTCTGGTCTCTTGATTTCATAAATGCTGGGGAATTTTTGGTTGATTATGCTATTCTTCAGTAGATCCACCTGGATTTTCTACCAGGTGCATGGGAGCTGGGTTCCCTCTGTGCTACTCTGTTGCCATCTTAATCTCCTCTCAGAAAAATTGTTTTAAATTGTAGGAGGGGGGGGATTGAAAACAACCCCACATATGTCATCAAAAAGCTGGTCTCTGGCAGAGATGCCCAGGAGGTCTGACAAGCATTACTTTATTTTCTGAAGATGTTTCTTGGCTGACATCACCCCATGAGGACAGCAGGCTGGCACAACCCTGGTTCCCGCAACACCTGACCATCAGCACGTGGGATGCAGTCAAAGCAGCGTGTTGGTTCCCCTGACAAATCCCCTTCCAGGTCCCTGGCGGCACGTATCATGTGACACAGGGAATGTAGGGTTATGTTGTTTATTTGAAATGTTTCTATTTATTTATTTATTTATTTATTTATTTATTTATTTATATTTTATTTAATTATTGTTCAAGTACAGTTTTCTGTTTTTTGTTTTAGATAGCCCTGTATCACTATGAGCCTCCTTCTCTGGACTGCCTTCACCGTGGCCCATAAGTCTTGTGGTGTTGTGAGTTCATTTTCATTTGTCTCCAGGAAGCTTTTGATTTCTTCCATGATCTCATTCTTGTCCAATTTATTGTTTAATAGCTTGCTGTTTAATGTCCATGAGTTTCAGTGTTTTCTTTTTGTGTTTTTTTTGCCTAAAGTTTGTCTTCTAGTTTCAGTCCTTTGTGGTCAGAGAAAATGCTTGATATGATTTCAATTTTCTTGCTTTTTTATTGTTGTTCAAATACAGTTTTTTTTCCATTTTTTCTTCCAATTTCCTTCCACCCCAGCTATCCCCACCTCCCACCCCTGAGTTTCTAACATGTCAGCAACCTCTTGAACAGAAAACATTGTCTCACCTTAAGAAAACAATATCAATATAATCATCATTTTCATCAACTTAACCACGTTTTCACACTTTTGCTCTCCAATACATTAACCACTAGCTGCATGTGGCTATTTAATATAAATTAATTAAAATTAAATAAAATTTAAAAAGTGTTTCCTCAGCAGCCCCGGTCACATTTCAAGTGTTCAGTGCCCGTGTTGCTGGTAGCTGTTCTATTGGACACCAGAGAACAAAGAATACGTCTATATTCACAGAAATTTCTGTTGGACAGTTGGTCCAGATATCTACTGCAATCACTTTTCACATACTATGTCACTTAATTCCCACAAGAAACTTGTGAGGAAGGGTTTGTTGGCCCCATGTCATGTATGCAAACCTGAAGTTCAACGGGCTTCAACAGGTCCTCACAATCTCTGATCAACCTGTTCCTAAAAGCACATTCATTCCTCTTTGATTGGTTTGCATTGATAGTGTATTTCCATGCCAAGGCAGACCTTCCCACATGTTGTAGGCTGAGAAATAAATTAATTCCTGAAACCCTACCCTGTTAGGACTACCAAATGTCATGTCTAAAGCTAAAGTTTACTTTTTAAATCATTTTATTGCTATTGTATTACAGTTATCCCAATTTCCCCCATTATCCTAGTCCACATGTCCCACACCCCACTCTCACAGTAAATTCCCACACTGTTGTCCATATCTGTGGGTCATTCATACATGTTCTTTGTCTAGTCCCTTCCACTTCTGTCCACCATTATCCCCCTGCCTCTCCCCTTCTAGTCACTTTCAGTTTGTTCCATGTTTCCATGCCTGTGGTTCTATTTTGTTCATTAGTTTATTTTGTTCATTGGAGCTTCAAGACAGCATGAAGTGTAACAACACTCACATCATAGAAATATCTGAAGGAGGAGAAAGGGAGCAAAGGATAACAGGAGGAGGAGAAAAAGAGCAAACAGAAAAGCTCTTTGAAAAAAATAATGACAGAAAACTTCCCTAACTTGGTGATGAAAAAAGTCATGAACATTCAGGAAGCACATAGAAACCTAATAAAGGTGAACCCAAAGAGGTTGACCCCAAAACACATCACAGTTAAAATGGCAAACTTGAAAGGCAAAGAGAGAATCTTAAAGGCAGCAAGGAAGAAATGTTAAGTAACATACAAGGGATCTTTAATGAGGCTATCAACTCATTTCTCAGCAGAAACAGTAGAAGCCAGAAGGGATCAGCATGAAATTCCAGGCAGTGAAAAGCAAGAACCTTCAACCAAGACTTCTCTACCTAGCAAGGCACCCATTTAAAATGGAAGGTGAAATAAAGAACTTCCCAGACAAAAGAAAGCTAAAAATGTACATCTCCACCAACCCAGCACTGCAAGAGATGCCAAAAGGGACTGCTATAAAAAGCAGAAGAAAGAGAGACAGAGAGAAAAAGAAGGAGTATATGGAAAAAGTAGTGATGCATAAGTACCTATCCATAATAATAAACTTAGAGAGGGAGTTTGTGTAACTGAATCAAATATTTTGCTTTCTAACTTCTTGCCCCATCTTGTGGAAAGCAGCCTGATGTTCTCGGAGGGAAGATGGTGGTGAGATAGGTAGGAGTGGAGTCCACTTCCCCATGCACACAGGTGAAACATCTAGCCAATCTTATGAGGAACAAAGTAAACAGCCAACAGTGTCCCAGAGTATATGAAGATTGCAGACCAAACATTGCAGAGGACATTGAAAAATCAAATGGTAAAAAGATTGCTTCAGGACAATAAGGGACAATAAGGTCCCTGGGACCAGCATGGGGACCAGGGTGGCTGCAGCCCCAGGCCTGGAGCCCTCTGGGTCAGCTGCAGAATTCTTGGAAAGATGTAGTTCAATGGCTCCCTCCTCTTCCAAACAAACTTGGAGCAGCACCAAGAGGGACCCGGATGCTTGAAGTCGCAGGTGGGAGATAAGGACAAAGTGTCAAACACACAGGGGCGGTGTGCACCCATTGAGACTGTAAATGCTGGCTGGGAACAGTTGGGCAGTGATGGGACCCTGACATGTTCAGTCCCTAGTCTGGTTGGTGAGTTGGGCTGTGTGAGAGGCCAGGCACTTATCTGGAGCAGCAGGCTTAAATAGGAGGAATTTTTCAAAAAGAAAAAGAGAAAAAATGACACACAGTAGCTGTTTGAGAAGTTCTCTTGCAGCAGCTGCTCCTGCCTCCTTCACCCCTACCTCCAACTGGGCATGGCAGCTGCACTACTGCTGTGGTGGTGAAGGCCCCACGCTCACACCTGAAGCCCCAAGATGGTGTACACCAGAACATGTGGCTCTGTCCCTCCCTAGCAGCAGAGGCTGAGTGCTCACACCTTCAGGCCTGGGAAGGAGCATGCTAAACCCTGCCACCTAGAGGCACCTCAAACCTGGTCCCTGTACCAGGGGTGAAGCAGCAGAGGAGGTACTCACCTACATCTACAGCAGTAGTCACAGGGGTACCCCAGCCCAGCAAGACTGACTGGATCTTTAAGAGGAAGGTAGAGAAGACCCCTCAGAAGAGAGCTGCAGGGCTCAGGGAGTGATCATTCCCCAGAAAACCTTAATTCAGTGGGTGCGGATGGACTGAACCACACCCACTTGGAGAGACCCTAGCTTCTAAGACACAAAGAGCAAGAACATGGTATATGAGTTGCCCCTAACTGATGTAGCTTAAGGACAGCACAACAGGTGGACTGAAGGCATAGGTTGGTTGCAGAAGGGTACTGGGATGAGGATCTTCGGGCAACTGCGAAGAGTTGGGAGAAAAGGGAAAACAATCTCCCCTCAGCCTGCTGCGGGAAGGACAACTAGCAAAACTGGCTTGACCAATTTGAAGCCAGCAAGAGGCCTATTTTTCCTTTATACATTTTTTTCTTTCTATTCCTTCTTTCTTTCTTTCCTTCTTCCATTTTATTCCTTCTTCCTTCCTTTCTTTTTTTATTTCTTCATTTTTCCTACTTTTTCTTTTATTTTCTTTATTTAATTCCCACAAGTCAGACAAAACCTGGAGCTGTGAAAGAACCAGAGTTGGACTCAAAGATGGGTCATCCCAACAACTAAAATATTGAGAAAAATTTCACTTTGCTGTTCCAGAGAACTTGCAAGTTACTGTATATTTGTATTATTGGTTTTTCATTTTTCTTTTTTTATTTAATTGTTGTTCAAGTACAGCTTTCTGCCTTTTACCCCATCCCAGCCCCCACCCTCCCCATTTTTCATTATTCTTACATCTTTTATTTTATTAGTATTTTTTAATTTCTTTTCCTTCCGTTTAGTCTTCTTGTTAATTTGCATTGGTTTCCCTTGTTCTCTCTTTCAAAGTGTGTTTTTAATTTTCCATCTTTCAATTTACTTGTGTTCCATTAGCACACTATTCTAGGTCCTATTCTTTCTATTCTTGTTATTCAGATCACACAGATTCTGTCATATGACTGTTGCTCCATTACTATTGTAAATAATAGCTGTTCCATACATTGTAAATATTACACAGCACAACTCCCAGATCTTAGCTCACTTCACTGTTTCCTGAAGTTTATTACTGTTGTTGTTAACTCTATTCTCTCATACACTAAACCTATTTTCTATATGTTACTCTCACTTTACCTCAAAATCTGACCTACCAAAAGCTCACTGCTCTTTAGATCCACTTCACAATCCTTCCTCCCCTAACAAGAGCCTTATCTTCTTTCCACTCTTTTGAAAAAGTGACTAGTCAGGAGAAATATCATGGTTAACAATATACATATACAAAAGATCTCTTATCTCTTCTCTATGGCTTGTTACTTTAAATACCACAGAACACACTACCTCTGTCTTAAAATACTTTACCATTTCTTTTTGACTGATCACAAAAAAGAGTAGGTGGGAACTATGAATACCTGTATGCCTGCTGGAAGATAAAACCCACCAACAAAGGAACCACCAACAGATAACAGTGGAAAAGGTGAAGGAAGGAATGGAAGCCACACTAACCTCAACCCAGAACCGATCTGGAAATAAAACTAAATGATGGAGAAATTACCGAGAACAAACAACTAAACAATAATGAGAGAGGAGTCTCAAACTCTCAGAGAGACAGAAGAACCAGCTTCAACACAACTTGTCCATACACACACAACAAAATATAAGATGTGGTGGATGGAGTGACCCTCACTTAAACACCTAGAGTGAAGGACATCCAGAGAAAGACCCAACAATAATCAAAACACAAAGGCATACACAGCCCCAACCTAAATGACAGCCCAAAACCAGTGAGCTCAGGAGATCAAGGAGACTGCATCACTGATTCTCACAGATCTTCTGCCATAGAAGTTCACACCAGAAACCCAGGGAGTCAGAACAGATCAATTTAAGAAAGAGGGGCTAACAATAAGAGTCTCACAAACAATGGGAAGACAAAGAAACAATTTCCAAATGAAAAGAAAAGAGAAAGACTCGGGGAAAATTCTAAATGAAGTAGAGGCAAAACATATCAAATACACTATCAGATATTAATTTCAAAGCAAAGGATATCAGGAAGCTCAATGAGCTCACAGAGAATTATAAAAAACTACAGGGAAGCTACAATGAACTCACTGAAAACTATATCAACATGAAAAAGGAAATAGAAACTATCAATAAAAGCCAAGAGCATATGAATAACACAATTTCTGAACTGAAGAACAGAGTAAAACGAATTGAAAGCAGGCCTGATGAAGCAGAGCATCAGATCAGCAAGCTGGAGGACAAGGGAGAAAAAATACAGAAAGAGCAAGAAAAAAAAGAGGCACAGAAAGAACAAAGAGGGGTTAAGAGGAATACAGGACAACATGAAACATAATAATATCTGTATAATAGGAATACAAGAAGGAGATGAAGAAGACCAAAGGATGGGAAATATGTTTGAAAAAGTAATGATGGAAAACCTCTTTAATTTGATGAGAGAAAAAGTCACACATATCCAGAAAAACACAGACAGTCCCAATCAAAAGGAACCCAAACACGCCAACTTAAAGACACATTATAATTAAAATGGCAAAATTCCAAGACAAAGAGAGAATTTTAAAGGCAGCAAAGGAAAAAAAAGAAGTAACATCCAAGGGAGCCTCCTGATAAGGCTAGCAGGTGATTTCTCAATGAAAATACTCCAAGACAGAATGAAATGGCAAGAAATATTCCAAGTAATGCAAACTAGGGACCTGCAACCAAACTACTTCATACAGCAAGGCTATCAATTAAAATGGAACAACAAATAAGGAGCTTCCCAGACAAAAGAGGCCTCAAAGAGTACACTTTCTCCAAACCAGCTGTGCAAGATATGCTAAAGAGGCTATTTTGAGAACAAAAAGAAACAATGAGAAAGAGAGGAGTACAAGTACAAAAAATGTCGAGGAATAAGTACCTATCAATAATAACATTACACATAAATGGATTAATGCCCCAATCAAAAGACATAGAATAGCTGAATAAGTAAGAAAACATGGCCCACACGTATGCTGCTACAAAAAAAATCCACCTCAGAACAAAAGACCTACACAGACTGAAAGTGAATGGCTGGAAACAAAAATTTCAAGCAAATGGACAGGAAAAAAAGCTATGTAGCAATACTCATACCAGACTACATAAACTTCAGAAAAAGCCATAAGAAGAGACCCACAAGGTTACTTCATAATACTCAAGGGAAGAACCCATCAAGAAGACATAAAAATTGCAAATATATATGCGCTCAACATCAGAGTTCCCAAATACGTGAAGAAAATCTTGCTGGGGGAGGGGGGGGGCAGGGCTGGGAATACAAGAAAGAAAACTGTACTTGAACAGGAGTTAAATAAAAAAAAAAATCTTGAAGGACTCCATGAAAGATATTGACAACACCACAATTACAGTAGGGGATTTTAACACCCAACTGCCAGAAATATACAGATCTCCCAAACAAAATATGAACAATGATATGGCAGCATTGAACAATTTCCTACCTGAAATGGACTTAACTGATATATATGTAGAGAGCCTTTCACCCCAAAGAAGCAAAATGTGCATTCTTTTCAAATGCACATGGAACATTTTCAAAGATAGACCACATTACAGGATGCAAAACAAGCCTCAACAAATTCAAAGAAATTGAAATCATATCAAGCAGTTTCTCTGACCACAAAAGACTGAAAGGAAAAATTCAACTCCAAGGAAAAATTCAAAAAAACTCAAACTCACAAAGTTTGAATACTATGCTATTAATTAATGAATGGGTCAAGAATGAGAACAAAAAAAATTAAACCGTATCTGGAAACAATTAAAAATAAAGACACAACAAGGCAAAACTTAAGGGACACAGCAAACCCGGTCCTGAGAAGGAAGTTTATAGCAATACAGGCCTACATAAAAAAAAATAGAAACATTTCAAATAAACAACCTAATCCTACAATTACCAGAACTCAAGAACCAACAACAAAGAGAGCCCAGAGTAAGCACAAGGAAGGAAATAAACAAGATGAGAGGACAATTAAATGATGTAGAGACTAAAAGCACAATTCCAACCATCAATAAACCCAGAAGCTGGTTCTCTGAAAAGATAAACAAAACTGACAAGCCTTTAAGAAGACCCATCAAGAGAAAAAGAAGATGCAAATAAAGACAATCAGAAATGAAAGAAGAGAGATTACAACTGAAACCAGAGGGATTACAACTGAAACCTTTATAATTATAAAGGATTGTAAGAAATTACAGGGAAGATCTATATGCCAAAAATTGGAAAACCTAGGTGAAATGGTCAAATTTCTAGACAAATATAATCTAAAACTCAATGAAGAAGCAGCAGAAAGCCTGGACAGACCAATAACAGCTGACAAAATTGAAGCAGTAATCAAAAAATTCTCATCACACAAAAGTTTTGGGCCAGACGGTTTCACAGGAGAATTCTACAAAGCATTTAAGGAAGAGCTAATCCGCATAGTTTACAAATTATTTCAAAAAATCTAAAAACATGGAAGACTCTCAAACTTTTTTTATGAAGCCAGTATAACCCTAATCCCAAAACCAGGTAAAGAAACAACAAAGAAAAAAAAAACTTCAGGCCAATGTTGCTGATAAACATAGATGCTAAGTTCTTCAAGAAATTATTGGCAACTTCATCCAGCAATACATTAAAGATTATACACCATTTATTGGGGAATTTGTGTACCCCAATGTTCATAGCAGCACAATTTACAATAGCCAAGCACTGGAAGCAACTTAAGTGCCCATCAGTAAATTAGTGGATAAAAAAAACGATGGTACATTTACATAATAGAATACCATGCAGCAGAGAGGAAGAAGGATCTCCTACCTTTTGCAATAGCATGGATGGGACTGGAGAGCATTATGCTAAGTGACATAAGCCAGAGGGTGAGAGACAAATACCTTATTATCTCACATTTAACTAGTACATAATCAACAAGATAAAAAAGTAAAGAAAATATAACCAGAGACATTGAATTTAAGATCAACTAATATCCAGAAGGGAGAGGGGAGGAGACAGTGTGGGTAAGGATTTTCAAGATCTAGTATAAAGAACACAAGGACCAAACCAAGGGGAATGGTGGAAGCATGGAGACGATGTAAGTAAAAAGAAAATAATTTAAATAAAGAAATAATAACTTTAAATAAAAATGGATTAAATGCTCCAGTCAAAAGACATAGGGTAATTAAATGGATAAGAACACATAAAAGCTACCTTCAACATTAATGCTGTTGAATAACAGGAAAGGAAGGGGCATTCTATTTTTTTCTAAAGTAAGTCATTCTTCCCCAGCATTCCCATCAAAACTGCTATTTTTTCTTTTTATTATGGGAAGTTGATCTGCTTAATCCCCAAAAAGGCTTTTTATATGCTTCTATTTCCCCCATTTTTATATTTCCTTTAGGTACAGGTACTAAATCTGTGTCATATTTTTATTAGTATTAAACTGATGTTGTTGACATTTTTAGAACATTTTTTCCTCCAATTCATTTATTTAATTATTTTTCAAGTATTCTTTTCTATTACTCCCATCTCATCCCACCCCCATGCTCCCCCCTCCCTCCCATTTCCATCCTTCTCAGTTGTTGTCCATGTATCCTTTATATAGGTTCCTCTAAATCCCTGCCCTGTTTCCCCTGAAATTCCCTCCCTTCTCCCCTCTGGTCACTGTCAGCCTGTTCTCTATTTCAGTGTCTTTGATTATATTTTGCTTCCTTGTTTGTTTTGTTGTTTAGATTTCTGTTAAAGGTGAGATCATATGGCATTTATCTTTCATCGCCTGTATTATTTCACTCAGCATAATGATTTCCAGTTCCATCCACGATGTTTCAAATGATAGGAGCTCCTTCTTTCTTTCTGCTGCGTAGAATTCCATTGTGTAAATGTACCATAGTTTTTTGATCCACTAATTTAGTGATGGACACCTAGGTTGCTTGCAACTCTTGGCCATTGTAAATTGTGCTGCTTTGAACATTGGGGTGCATATGTTCTTTGGGATTGGTGTTTTAGGGTTCTTAGGATACAATCCTAGCACTGGAACTGCAGGGTCAAAAGGCAAGTCCAATTTTAGTTTTATGAGAAAATTCCATACTGTTTTCCATAATGGTTGCACCAGTCTGCAGTCCCACCAACAGTGGACCAGAGTCCTCTTTTCCCCACACCCTCTCCAACATTTGTTGTTTATTGCTTTGTTTATGATAGCCATTCTCACTGGTGTAAAGTGGTATCTCATTGTGGTCTTAATTTGCATCTCTCTGATAGCAAGTGATATTGAGAATCTCTTCATCTGTCTCTGGATCCTCTGTATGTCCTCCTTGCAGAAGTGTCTGTTCAAGTCCTTTCCCCATTTTTTTAATTGAGTTAGTTGTCTTCTTAGAGTGAAGTCGTGTGAAATTAGAACATTTTTTATTGGTGAGATGAAGGTACATGAGCTTAGGTTTTTTAATTTTTATTTAATTATTGTTCAAGTACAGTTTTCTGTCTTATATTTCCAGCCCTGCCCCCAGTGCTCCCACCCTCCCTCCCATTTCTGCATCCCATCATAGTCATTGTCTATGTGTCCTTTATACTTGTTCATGTGAGTCCATGCCCTTTTCCCCTATGATTCTCTCCACTCTCCCCTCTGGACCCTGTCAGCCTGTTCCGTATTTGAGTGTCAGTGGTCATATTTTGCTTGCTTGTTTGTTCTGCTGTTTAGATTCCTGTTAATGGTGATATCATATGGTATTTGTCTTTCACCACCTGGCTTATTTCACTCAGAATAATGCTTTCCAGTTCCATCCATGATGTTGCAAAGGGTAGGAGCTCCTTCTTCCTTTCTGCAGCATAGAACTCCATTGGGTAAATGTACCATAGCTTTTTGATCCAGTCATTTACCGATTGGCATCTAGGTTGCTTCCAACTATTGGCTATTGTAAATTGTGCTGCTATGAACATCGGAGTGGATAGGTTCTTTTGGATTGGTGTTTCACGGTTCTCAGGAAGTACTCCTAATAGTGGAATGGCTGGGTCAAAAGACACATTCATTTTTAGTTTTCTTAGAAAATTCCATACTGTTTTTCATAGTGGTTGTACCAGTCTGCAATCCCACCAACAGTGAACTAGGGTCTCCTTTTCCCCACAACCTCTCCAGCACTTCTTCTTTATTCCATTGATTATGATAGCCATTCTGCCTGGTGTTAAGTGGTATCTTACTGTGGTTTTAATTTGCATCTCTCTGATAGCTAGCGACATTGAGCATCTTTTCATGTGTCTCTGGATCCTCTGTAGGTCCTCCTTGGAGAAATGTCTGTTCAAGTCCTATGCCCATTTTTTAATTGGGTTGCTCATCTTTACTGAGTGGAGTCAAATTATTTTTTTGTATATTTTGGAGATTAAACCTTTGTCTGAGGTATCATTGACAAATATGTTTTCCCAAGCTGTTGCTTCTCTTTTTATCCTGATACTGTTTTCCTTAGCCATGCAGAAGCTTTTAATTTTCATGAGATTCCATCGGTTTATTCTTTCCTTTATGTCCCTTGCTCTAGTGGATGTATCAGTAAAAGTATTGCTGTGTGGAATATCTGAGATTCTCCTGCCTATGTTCTCCTCTAGGGTTTTAATGGTTTCACAGCTTATATTTAAGTCTTTTTTCCATCTTGAATTTATGTAGATGGCGGCAGAGTAGGACAGAGGATTTCACTTCCCCCCTTGCACCAGAGAAAAACTGGGATTATCTGCGGAGGAGCTCAGTGCATAGCCAACAGGGACCCAGCATATACGAAGGCAGGACTCCAGAGCGTGTAGCGAACACTGAATGACCAGAGGTTGAGGAGCAAAGAAGACCGCAGATCAATAAGGTATGAGGGAACAATGCAGAGGCTGCAGGACCTCCGCTAGGCCATACCAGGGCCTTAGCCCGACTACCCTGGTCTATGAGAGCCAAGGGCGGGCAACAACAACCCTGGGAGAGAACAAGTCACCCGCACCCTACCTATCCAGTAGGACATAGATTGGAAAACACCAGTAGAGATTGGTTTGCCTGTAGTGGCAGAGAGAGGAGTGGGCATTGGCAACAAACCAGAGAGCTCTGATAACCTGTGGAGTCAGGCTGCAGTTACCGGCTTGGGAGAAATGAGAGTCTCCTGTGCATTCCCTGTAGCTCAGGGTAAGGGCCAGGTCTTCCACAGACCCTGGGAGTCTCAGGCTAGTAGCAAGGCCCCTGGAAGAGAGCCACTCATCAGCTCCCTCCCTACACAGCCTGCACAGAATGAGAAGCACCAGGAATCAGGCTGTAGCTGTCAACGTGGGAGAACTGAGAGTGGCCCATGCGTTCCCTGTAGCATGGGGACAGAGCTGGGTCTGCCACAGACTCTGGAAGCCTCGGGCTACTAGAAAGCCCCTTGAAGAGAGCCAGTCATTCGCTCCCTCCCTAACCAGCCAGGCACAGACTGAAAAATCCTGAAGTCAGGCCATGGTTGCAGGCTTGGGAGAATTGTGAGTTGCCCTGTGTGTTCAGCCACAGCACTGGGAAATGGGTCCGCTCCAAAGCCTGAGAGACCAGAAAAGCCAGGCTGGGAGCGGGCACCCTCAAGCCAGGCCAGGGCTTGGAAGCCTGGGGAAATATCTGCTCTCACTGGGGCATGGTAGAGCAGTGCCAGTCTGGATCTTGGGAGGGCACTGGAGAGACCAGTTGAGATCACCAAGACGCGAGAAAGGCCACACTAATAGCCCCTCAGGCTATTGCAGCTAGGGAAACCAGAAGAAAAGATTTGACCTGCTGGAAGCCAACAAGATGAGTAGGTGGAAGCAGAGAACATCAAGATACTTGCAGGAGACTGCACCAGTGACTTTCACAATATCCTACCACAGAAGTTCACACCATAAACCCAGCGAACCAGAACAGATCAATTTAAGAAGCTGAGATCAACAAGAAGAGCATCACAAACAATGGGAAGACAAAGAAACAGTCCCCAAATGAAAGAAAAGGAGGAAGTCTCAGAAAGAATGTTAGATGAAATAGAGGTAAGTCAACTATCAGATATTGAATTCAAAGCACTGGATATCAGGAAATTCAAAGAGCTTACAACAAGCTACCAGAAACTACAGGGGAGCTACAATGAACTCTCTGCAAACTATACCAACATGAAAAAGGAAATAGAAACCATCAGCAAAGGCCAAGAGAAAGTTAAGAATACAATTTCTAATCTGAAGAACAAAGTAGAAGGTATGAAGAGTAGGATCAATGAAGTGGAAGACCGCATAAGTGACATGGAAGACAGGGTAGAAAGAATCTCTCAGATGGACCAAGTAATGGAAAATAGAATCATAAAAAGGAGGAGTTTAAGAGAAATGCAAGACAATATGAAACATAATAATATCACAATAATAGGAATACCAGAAGGAGAAGAAGAAGAACAAGGTATAGAAAACGTACTTGAAAGAGTAATAACAGAAAATTTTCCTAAGTTGAGGAGAGATAAAGTCACACAGATCCAGGAATTGCAGAATGTCCCAATCGGGTGGAACCCAAAGCGGCTGCAAGACACATCATCATTTAAATGGCAAAACTTCAAGACAAAGAGGGAATCTTAAGGCAGCAAGGGAGAAAAAAGGAAGTAACATACAAGGGTGCCACAATAAGGTTGGCTACTGACTCTCAATAGAAACATTCCAAGCAAGAAGAGAATGGCAAGAAATATTCCAAGTAATGAGAAACAGAGGCCTACAACCAAGGCTACTTTACTCAGCAAGGCTCTCAATCAAGATCAAGGCCAAATAAAGAGCTTCCAAGACAAAAGAAGTATAAAAGAATATGCCTCCACCAAACCAGCTCTACAAAAATTACTAAAAGGGCTGCTTTAAGGAAAGGAAGGAAAAGAGAGAGACAGAGAGGAACACAGGTACATAAATGGCAATGAATAAGTACCTTTCAATAATAACCTTAAACATAAATGGATTAAATGCACCAATTAAAAGAGATAGAATAGCTGAATGGATAAGAAAGCATGACCCACACATATGCTGCCTACAAGAGACACACCTCAAGTCAAAAGACCATTACAGACTAAAAGTGAAAGGCTGGAAAGAAATTTTCCAAGCAAATGAACAATAAAAATAAAGCCAGGGTAGGAATTCTCATTTCAGACAAAATACACTTCAAAAAAAGGGCCACAAAGAGAGACCAGGGAGGAGGGTTAAGATGGCGACAGAGTAGCACCGAAAGAACCCAGCTCTCGTGCATCTGGTGGAAAATCCGGGCAGATCTACCGAAGAACAGCATAATCAACCAACAGTTCCCCAACATTTATGAAAATAGGAGACCAGAGAGTGTGACGGAGGAACCAAACAGCGGCAAGTCGGCAAGGAATCCAGAAGGCAAGTGAAGACAAAAGTGGCTGCGGGCCCACGGGAGGCCTTGGGCTGCGTCCGGCTTGGGCGCGCCCAGGGCAGGCGTACTCTGGTGGAGCGTTTTTTACTCCTGGCTGGGTATACTGTACTACCTGACAGGTGACCACTGCTCCTTCCTCCACAGTGTTTTGCTGATTTTCTATACTTCATGTGCTTTCCTTTGCTATACTACCCAAGCTATATAACCCCCATTCAGACAGATCACATAGAATTTATCACTCGAGTATTCCTCTAATATTAGTGTAAATAAGGGCTGTTCTGTACAACAGTGATACTTCATACCACATCTCTCGGACCTTAGATCACCTTACATGTGCCTGAATTCTATTATTCTATTTACTGACACGCTACACCCAGTTACTAACCTGTACTGTCACCTTACCTCAAATCTGACCACCTGCAACCACACTGCTTTCTAGATACAACTCACAAGCCCCCCCCTACTTAACAAGACACTTAACTTATGCCTGCCCTTTGCTAAACGTGGTAAGCTGGGTTGAAGAGGACGGTTAACTTTATACTTAGCCTAGAGATTGACTATTTCTTCTCTGCCCAAGGTGTCTGTAAATAACATAAAATAACCTTCTGCTATCATAAACCATTTTGCCTCCCCCACAACTGATCACAAACGCACAATAAAGAAAGGAGTAGGTGGAAGCGGAGAACAACAAGATACCTGCAGAAGACTGCACCAGTGACTTTCACAATATCCTACCACAGAAGTTCACACCATAAACCCAGGGAACCAGAACAGATCAATTTAAGAAGCGGAGGACAACAAGAAGAGTATCACAAACAATGGGAAGACAAAGAAACAATCCCCAAATGAAAGAAAAGGAGGAAGCCTCAGAAAGAATATTAGAAGAAATAGAGGCAAGTTAACTATCAGATGTGGAATTCAAAGCACTGGTTATCAGGAAATTCAAAGAGCTTAAAATGAGCTACCAGAAACTAAAGGGGAGCTACAATGAACTCTCTGCAAACTATACCAACATGAAAAAGGAAATAGAAACCATCAGTAAAGGAAAAGAGGAAATTAAGAATACAATTTCTGAACTGAAGAACACAGTAGAAGGTATGAAGAATAGAGTCGATATGGCAGAAGATCGCATAAGTGAGATTGAAGACAGATTAGAAAAAATCTCCCAGACAGAACAAGTAACGGAAAAGAGAATCAGAAAAAATGAAGAGAATTTAAGAGAAATGCAAGACAACAGGAAACATAATAATATCTAAATAATAGGAATTCCAGAAGGAGAGGAAGAGGAACAAGGGATAGAAAACCTACTTGAAAGAGTAATAACAGAAAATTTTCCTAAGTTGAGGAGAGATAAAGTCGCACGGATCCAGGAATCACAGAGAGGCCCCAGCAGGTGGAACCCAAAGAGGCCTACTGCAAGACACATCATCATTAAAATGGAAAACCTCCAAGACAAAGCGAGAATCCTAAAGGCAGCAAGGGAGAAAAAGGAAGTGACATACAAGGGGGTCCCAATAAGGCTGGCTACTGACTTCTCAATGGAAACATTCCAAGCAAGAAGAGGATGGGGAGAAATATTCCAAGTAATGAGAAGCAGAGGCCTACAACGAAGGCTCCTGTACCCAGCAAGGCTCTCAATCAAGATAGAAGGCCAAATAAAGAGCTTCCAAGACAAAAGAAGTCTAAAAGAATACACTTCCACCAAACCAGCTCTACAAGAATTACTAAAAGGGCTGCTTTAAGAAAAGGAAGGAAAAGAGAGAGACAGAGAGGAACACAGGTACATAAATGGCAATGAATAAGTACCTTTCAATAATAACTTTAAATGTAAATGGATTGAATACACCAATTAAAAGTCACAGAATAGCTGAATGGATAAGAAAGCATGACCCACACATATGCTGCCTAAAAGAGACCCAACTCAGGGCAAAAGACCATCACAGATTAAAAGTGAAAGGATGGAAACAAATTTTCCAAGCAAATGGACAAGAAAAAAAACCCGGGGTAGCAATTCTCATATCAGACAAAAGAGACTTCAAAAACAGCGCCATAAAGAGAGACCCAGAAGGTCACTTCATAATACTCAAGTTAAGAAGACATTAAAATCGTAAATATATATGCACCCAACATAGGAGCACCCAAATATATAAAGAAAATCCTAGAGGACCTCAAAAATGATATTGACAGCAACACAACTATAGTAGGGGATTTTAACACCCCACTGTCAAAAATGGACAGAACTTCCTAACAAAATATCAACAAAGATATTGCAGCATTAAATGACAATCTAGATGAAATGGAACTCATTGATATATGTAGAGCCCTTCACCCTAAAGAAGCTAAATACACATTCTTTTCAAATGCACAAAGAACATTTTCCAAGATACATCACATGATAGACACAAAACGAGACTCAACAAATTTAGGAAAATAGAAATCATACCAAGCATTTTCTCTGATCACAAGGCACTGAAATTGGAAATTCACCCCCCAGGAAAAAAACCAAAAACACCAAAATAATGGAGAATAAATGGTATGCTATTAAAGAACAAATGGGTCAAGATAGAAATCAGGGAAGAAATAAAAAAGTTTCTGAAAACAAATGAAAATGAACTCACCACAACCCAAAATTATTGGACACAGCCAAGGCAGTCCTGAGAGGGAAGTTCATAGTAATACAGGCTTACCTAAAGAAAATAGAAGCATTTCAAACAAACAACCTATCCCGACACCTCCAAGAACTTGAGGAACAACAACAAAGACAGCCCAGAGCAAGTAGAAGGAAGGAAATAACCAAGATCAGAGCAGAATTAAATGACATAGAGACTAACAGCACAATTCTAAGGACCAATGAATCCAGGAGTTGGTTTTTTGAAAAGATAAACAAAATAGATAAACCTTTAAGTAGGCTCATCAAGAAAAAAAGAGAGAGGACCCAAATAAACACAATCAGAAATGAAAGAGGAGAGATTACAACTCATACCACAGAAATAGAAGAGATTGTAAGGAATTACTATGCAGAGCTGTATGCCAAGAAATTTGAAAACCTAGATGAAATGGACAAATTTCTAGAAAAATATAATCTTCCAAAACTCAATGAAAAAGAAGCAGAAAACCTGAACAGGCCAATAACAGCAGGTGAAATTGAAGAAGTAATCAAAAAACTCCCATCGCAGAAAAGCCCTGGACCAGATGGTTTCACAGGAGGGTTCTGCAAAGCTTTTAAGGAAGAACTAACCCCAATTCTTCTCAGAGTATTTCAAAAAATCCAAAATGAGGGAAATCTCCCCAACTCTTTTTATGAAGCCAACATCGTCCTAATTCCAAAGCCAGACAGAGACACAACAAAGAAAGAAAACTTCAGGGCAATATCGCTGATGAACATAGACCCTAAAATCCTCAATAAAATATTGGCAAATCATATCCAACAATACTTCAAAAAGATCATACACCATGACCAAGTGGGATTCATCCCAGGGATGCAAGGATGGTTCAATATTCATAAATCAGTAAATGCAATACACGACATAAACAAAAGCAAAGACAAAAACCACATGAACATAACAATACATGCGGAAAAGCTTTTGATAAGGTACAACACCCATTTATGATAAAGGTACTCAGCAAAGTGAGAATAGAGGGAGCATACCTCAATATAATAAAGGCCATATATGAAAAACCTACAGCTTTTTGGACAAAAACTAAAAGCTTTTCCACTAAGATCGGGAACAAGACAAAGTTGTCCACTTTCACCACTTCTATTCAATATAGTATTGGAAGTTCTAGCCACAGCAATCAGACAAGAAAAGGAAATAAAAGGCATCCAAATCAGAAAGGAGGAAACAAAACTGTCATTGTTTGCAGATGACATGATAGTGTACATGGAAAATCCTATAGCCTCTTCCAAAAAACTACTCAAACTAATAAATGAATTTGGCAAAACAGCGGGTTACAAAGTCAATATCTGGAAATAAAGGCATTTTTGTATACTAACAATGTAACAGCAGAAGCAGAAATCAAGAAAAAATTCCATTCAATATAGCAAAAAGGAAAAGAAAATATCTGGGAATAAATCTAACTAAGGAGGTTAAAGACTTGTATGCAGAAAATTACACAACACTGAAGAGAGAAATCAAGGAAGACACTAACAAATGGAAACATATACCGTGTTCATGGATTGGAAGAATTAACATCATCAAAATGTCCATACTACCCAAAGCAGTTTACACATTCAATGCAATACCTATTAAAGTGCCGATGGCATATTTCACAGACATAGAACAAACACTTCAAAAATTTATATGGAACTACAAAAGACCCCGAATAGCAGCTGCAATTTTGAGAAAGAAGAGCAAAGTAGGAGGGATTGCAATACCTGATATCAAACTATACTACAAGTCCACTGTAATCAAAACAGCCTGGTACTGGCATAAAAACAGGCACATAGACCAATGGAATAGAACAGAGAGCCCAGAAATAAACCCAAATCTCTACAGTCAATTAATATTCGACAAAGGGGGCAGTAACACAAAATGGAATAAAGATAGCCTCTTCAACAAATGGTGTTGGGAGAACTGGACAACCACATGCAAAAAAAATGAAACTCGAGGACCAACTTACACCATACACCAAAATAAATTCAAGATGGATAAAAGACTTCAATATAAGCCGGGAAACCATCTAAGTCCTAGAGGAGAGCATTGGCAAGAAAATCTCAGATATTCCACGCAGCAATATTTTTACTGATACGTCCCCTAGAGCAAGGGATATAAATGAAGAATACACAAATGGGATCTCATCAAAATTAATAGCTTCTGCATGGCTAAGGAAAACAGTATCAAGATACAAAGAGAAGCAACTCTTTGGGAAAACATATTTGCCAATGATACCTCAGACAAAGGTTTAATCTCCAATATATACAAAGAACTCACTCGACTCCACTCAAAGAAGACAAGCAACCCGATTAAAAAATGGGCAGAGGACTTGAACAGACATTTCTCCAAGGAGGACATACAGAGGATTTAGAGACACATGAAAAGATGCTCAATATCACTAGCTATCAGAGAGATGCAAATTAAAACCATAATGAGATACCACTTAACACCAGTCAGAATGGCTATCATAAACAAATAAACAAAGAACAAGTGCTGGAGAGGTTGTGGGGAAAAGGGAACCCTAGTTCACTGTTGGTGGAATTGCAGACTGGTACAACCACTATGGAAAGCAGTATGGAATTTTCTAAGAAAACTAAAAATGGACGTGCCATTTGACCCAGCAATTCCACTGCTAGGAGTATATCCTAAGAACCCTGAAACACCAATCCAAAAGAACCTATGCACCCCGATGTTCATAGCAGCACAATTTACAATAGCCAAGAGTTGGAAGCAACCTAGATGCCCATTGGTCAATGACTGGATCAAAAAGCTATGGTACATTTACACAATGGAATTCTATGCAGCAGAAAGAAAGAAGGAGCTCCTACCCTTTGCAACATCATGGATGGAACTGGAAAGCATTATGCTGAGCGAAATAAGCCCGGCAGTGAAAGACAAATACCATATGATATCACCTTTAACAGGAATGTAAACAACAAAACAAACAAGCAAGCAAAATGTAACCAAAGACACTGAAATACAGAACATGCTGACAGGGTCCGGAGGGTAGAGGGGAGAGAAACACAGAGTAAAAGGGGATGGACTCACATGGATAAGTATGAAGGACACATGGACAATAACTCAGACGGGGGGTGGAGATGGGAGGGGTGGGGAGCACTGGTGGGGGGGGGGACGCAGGGCTGGGAACACAAGAAAGAAAACTGTACTTGAACAAAAGTTAAATAAAAAATAAAATTAAAAAAAGAAAAAAAAGAGAGACCCAGAAGGTCACTTCATAATACTCAAGGGGAGAATCCACCAAGAAGACATTAACATCATAAATATATATGCACCCAACATAGGAGCCCCCAAATATATAAAGAAAATCCTAGAGGACCTTGAGAAAGATTGTGGGAGCCTACCAGGCCGCAGGGGACCACGGACAGAGCCCCCACTGTGAAAACGGTGGCGGGACTTGGTTTCTGGTCCCCGGAGCCGGCGGGTATCTTGACATCTTCCGGACCTTCTCCTTCTCAGCCTTGAAGGAAAGAACAAGGTCTTGGCATGTGCGTCATGTTCCAAGGAAGTGATAATCTTGAGGACACTGCTATCTGTGGGCTAATGTTCTCAGGATGTGAGAACATCTTGCCCTCTTGATAGCTTTCGGGAATGTACAAACTTTTGTAAAACAGCATTGTTCTCAGGCCACTGTAGTTCTGCATATAAGCCAGCAGTTCCTTGAATAAACTCGCCATTTGCCACCAAGAGCACTTGGACCTCTCCATTATTTTAATTAAGTTAAGTCCATCGCCTCACCTCGCGAACACCTTGCTGCCGCGGGCGGCGGCAAAAGATATTGACAGCAACACAATTATAGTAGGAGATTTTAACACCCCACTGTCAAAAATGGACAGATCTTCCAAACAAAATATCAACAAAGATATTGCAGGATTAAGTGACACCCTAGATGAAATGGACCTAATTGATATATATAGAGCCCTCCATCCCAAAGAACCTAAATACACATTCTTTTCGAATGCACATGGAACAGTTTAGAACAATGTGATGTCTGAGAAACTCATGTATCCATTTTTTTGAAATTTTGAAAAGTTAAAGGAAGACTATGTTTGTATTCAGAGAAACCAACTTTTACCCGAATATATTTAAACCGAGTGGAAGGAATCTTATCTTTTATCAGTTACTTATTATGCCGCTATTAGTTCATGTAGAAAATATTATATATATTCTCCCTGATAACATTGCCATTTTTCAGTTTGCCAGAAAGAGAAATTTGAGGTGGTAAGATGACCAAGCTCACCCTGTATCCAACTCTCCTTCCTTTCTTACCTGACCTAGCTCCATCCCCATCACAAAATCTTCAGATAACATACAGCAGAGGAAGGTCATGTGAGCTACTTCTGAGCTCCCCCAAATGATTAATGAGCCTCAGTATTTGCCCACATGTGGCCATGCAGGACCTCTCTGGCTAGGTCAGCCATTTCCCTCTTCCACATCTGCTGGTCAATCAAAAACTAAAATGTGCAAGACAGAATTTGAGGACCTGAGTGGGAATATGTGACTCACCCTGAACTGTTTTTCATGTTATAAACAAGGAATATATGACACTGATTTCAGCTCTTTTCAGATAAATTTGCACAAATGAAATATACTATGAATCTTCTGGACAAAAACCATATCTCTCACTCAGCCTGGCCTAGTGAGTGGCTCATATTAAACCAGGGTTGTTCAGTCCCTTTGGAAACCATTGCCAACAGCAATCTGTTTACTTCGCACTCTGCTTCTTGTCCCTTTTCTTTGTGTCTTTGTTTATTCCTTGCTTTCATCTATCTCTTCTTTTTTCATTCTTTCTTTCCAGATTCCACTTTTGTGTTTCTCCAAGAAAGACTTGGAGTCAAATTCTGGGTGGGAAGACATCTAAAGCATCTACCCAGGCTCTGGCATAGATGCTTACTTGTCATCTATATTCCTTTCATCGATACAGAGAATTTTTTTCCCTTGAATCATCTTAAAATAAAAAAATCTGTCTCTTTTAAAGGCTGTTAAATTAAATTTCATTAAAGTTTTCCAAACTTTCATATGGGATACTTTTCTGTGAAGGCAGAGTGCTAAAGATAGGTAATGAACAATAATTCAGAGGTTAAAAATGAACCAAGTTACAGCCTGGGCCTTGCTGGTCATGTTAAAAATTCCTACATGGTATTGTTCCTTATAACAAAGAATTTCATCACAGTTATTTTGAAGGTATCCTTAAGATCTCAAGGAAAATATAAAGTCCTAACAAAGAAGAAAATACATTAAAAATAACTTAGTGAATTCTAATATCCTGTTAGATAAAGGAAGCAGTAATACGGAGCAATCTAGATGTACATGAGCTGTTTGTATTCTAGAGAGGGGAAAAGAAAGAAATTTTAAAACTCAGCAATGATATCAATTAGAATTCTGTTGTAGGCAGTGCTGGTTATTAGTCAGTATTCACCTGCCTGGGCAAATCAATGGTTGTCAGCCTGAGTCCCTGACATGACTATATTCAGTTCTAAGGATTTTTAGCATCATCCCTGGCTCAGATTTGGCATTCACAAAAACTCTATACACTGGAGTATCCATTGGAATGCTTTGGGCTGCAAAGAAGAGAAAACTCAGTGGGAGTTCATGTAAACTAAAAAGAACCAGGTTGGCTCATGTGATTGGAAGACTGAGGAGTGAATTAATGATATCTCAAGAGCCCATGTCTTTTCTCCTCTCCACTTGGCCATCCAGTATTAATTCCAGCTTAAAGATGATTCTCCTTATGGTCCAGCCATCTAGACTTCACGCTTCCTGACTATATCTAGGGTAAGAGACACCCTAGAATTGCCTCTGGGAACTCTCTCTGAAGAGCCAAAGGAACCTCCCCAGGAACTCACAGCAATGCTTGCATTGCAAATTGTCAATGTGGATCCCATCATATACCTCCTCTGGGACCATTTTTTTAGTAAGGGCTATTGGATTACCTTTCCATAATCAGGTTTTCAAAAGACCTGGAAGTGGTGTAAGCTCAAAAGCAGTGGGTGTAATGCATAACTGACTAAGCAGGGGTCTGCTAGAAGGGGAAGGAGGACGTCCTACTGAGTTGACACCTGGCAGAGTCTACTGCCTGCTATAGATGCATTACATGACTTCCTGGAGTCTGGACAATGTCACTTACTCAGGATTATACCATTTATGAGACCTATGATATTCAGAGAGTGGTCTTTGAGCCAGTCAGTGCTGCTCCAAAGCCTGTCCTTTGTCTGTAAAAAGGTGAGGACAAAAATGAAGAGGAAGTATTTGGCCACTTTGACCAAAGAGTAATTTTATACTATGAAATCTAATAATAAAAAATAGGGTTTATATTTTATATATCTTTTTAAATTTCATTTTCTAGTAACTTTGCTTTATTTCAGCTTTCAAAGTGTTGCCCCATTATGGATTTTTTAATTTAAAAGCTGGTCTTCTACTATGGATTCTTGTGTTTCTACTATGAAAACTTCTGCATAGATGAAAGGAGCAATGCCTAATTCCTCAAGGTGATCTCAGCAATGAGGACAATGTTTGGCAAGCAGGTGGATCTCAGTATCTGTTGACTAAATTAATGAACAAGGGACACAACTGGCACTGAAGTCCTTGTTTTCAAATTCCAAATCCAAAGCTGCCTCAACTGTGCCATAGGTTGCTAAGAAGGTAAATAGGTCAACTGTTCTCAGGCCTCTTTCATACCACTAAAGTGGCAAATGACCTAATCAGAAGACAGAGTCTAAATTACCTATAAAAGTGGTTTGAATCTCTCCTGGATTTTAATCTCTTCTTATGAACGTGAGGGCTTGACAACTTTAGATGCACTGGGAAGTGCTGCCATGTCCACCCTCTGGAAAAGCCCTGATCCTCCTAAAAGGAGCTCCCTGGGAATTGAAAGCCTCTGCTGGATTGCTGTTGGTGAGGCCATGGGGAGGGGTTCTGAGCTGAGGTGTTTTCCTATTGGAATAAAACACATTGCTCCAGAACTCAGAGTGAGACAGGCAGACTTCCTTAAAAGTAGCATCTGTATTTGTGCAGTATGTGGTGGGGAAAGGGAAGAATGTCTTCACTGCTCCATTAAAAATATGAAAATGATAGCTCAGTGGATTGAGCGCAAGCCTGCAAACCAGACAACCGCGGTTTAAGTCCCAGTCAGAGCACATGCCTGGGTTGCAGCCAGTTCCCAGGGGGGAACAAACGAGAGGCAACTATACATTGATGTTTCTCTCCCTCTCTCCTTTCCTTCCCCTCTAAAGATAAATGAATAAAATCTTAAAAATAAACATATTAAAAAAGAATTATGAAAATGACATTTATGAACTTTGAGACTACACTATCCCAAATCCTCTTAACTCCCATGTAAAACTCAAAAGTCACCTCCTGGGGACCTCCATGTCAGCTTATTAGTATCACACATCCTGCTCTTTTACAGGAAAACACCAACATGATGTCAGAAAATCCAATGACATCTTGTCTTTTGATTCATAAATATATTCAAGTAAGTCTCTCAGTGAGAAAGGCATTCTGCCAGGTCCTGAAAAATATTTGTTCCATAACTACCTGCTTAGGCTACCAATTGTCATCTAAGCTGTGAGTCCCTCAGACATAAGTCAAATAATGTCACCACTTTTTTGTTTTTTAAATAGAAAGAGTAATATCATTGCCTGCTTATGAAACCTGGCTGATTAGGAAAGAAAACTTGTTTCTTTTTCTGGTTTTTAAAGGCCATAGAAAGCCTAAATAGGTGGGGTAGGTGTGCAGTAGAGGAAAAAGAGAATTTCAACACACTGTCTTTACTAAGGCCTATTTAATACTCATCTCCTTTAATACATCTGCCTTTAAACAGCAGAGGAAAAACAATGTATTTACATGAATAAACAGCTACTTTCATTTCAAATGGGAGTTTAACCTGTTTACTTAAAGGATTTAAAACAAATAATCCAAAAGTCCTTTCAAAATGCCAACTACCAATTAATTTTTCTTTTAAAGAAAAGTCTGGCCAACTTTTGGAGTACAAATTAAAATTAGTTTGTATATAATTAAATGGCAAACATTTCAGGCTATGAATATTTAACCATGGCAGCTGGCTGGATTCATTCCCACTAAGTGAATGAACACTCTTTAAAACTCCCTAACTTTCCCCCTACACACACACACACATGCACATGCATGCATACATGCATGCACACATACACAGAAAAAGAAAACCCTTTTACAACATATTGTGTATTAAATAAACTATAATAACTACTAGTGTTAAATTTTTTAATTAAACATAAATTAGACTCATGTATCTACAAAAAAAAACACAGGAAATACTTTTGATAACAAGAATGTCTTTTGTGATTACATGCATGTCCAAAATGACTGGTATGGACTGTGTGGAGGAGTATTGCCATCACCCTGAGTTATTTATTTAATGGAGTGTTCAATAGAAACCCATATATATAATTATATTTTTATATTAGTATCATAACACTTTTTTACCTTTTCAAAACATTTTTATAAGTAGAGTTGACATTTTCTGAATTTGTATGTCTTTAACATATAGCAAATTTGTGAGAGGAAGAAGGCTGGATTTCTGACATATCTTTAAAAAGGGCTACTCTCATTCTGGGAGTTTACATAGTGTGTTCAACCCAGAGCCTGGCATAGAGGAGATACTGAGAGCATATTTGCCAACTTGATGTAAGTGTGTTGAGCCCCAGCCACAACGTTGTGCAGAAGCCCAGGCCACATGAAGAGATCACAGGTAGTCGTTCTGGCCTCAGCCACATACCAAGTAAGACTCAAGCCCCAGCCAGCATCAACAGACAGACACATTACCAAGGGTGCTTTCAGATACTACCAGCCCCAGCCTTCAGGCCACTTGAGCTGATCCTAAGTAAAGAAGAAATTATCACTGCCCAAATTCAAATTCCTGAGCAAAATCAATGCTGTTGTTATTATTTTAAGCCACCAAGTTTTGCATCATTTGCTACCCAGCAATTGTTAACTGGAAAAGATTTTGTAACTCTTGAAGTTCTGGCTCTACCTGTTTCCTACTTAGACTATAACTGCAGGTAGCTGTGTTTCTCGTAGAATTTACCGTGCACTCCACAAAAGGAAAACAAGTGTCACAGAGTACTTTACCCTAAGCATTACATAGAGATTCTCCCATCATGCATTGTAAAGTTCAATGGAATTCTTAGGAAAAAAGAAACATGCTTCTGTGGGCAGCTCTTGAAAATAGAATGGTTGGTGTTTCCAGTAAGCCAAAGTATATTTTCTCAACCCTAGTTATTTTCTCCTAAGATAGTGCTAACCAAGAATAAGTAGGATAAAAGAAAACAAATTCTGTGCCGATAACCCTGATTTAGCAAAGGTCAATGCTTGATAAATCTGCTGTAAAGGGCCTTTGTCTCTGCTCTCACTCCACATCCCTAGAAGAGCCCTAGAAACTTCCTCATCCTGACCCTGGAGGCATTGGGAGGCAGTGGTATTACCCAGCTGCCACTAATATGCTCCCAGCTAAAAAATTCACCCTCAATCCTGTACCCTTACAGCAGTTCAACAGCGATTCTATCTGATATCAATTCTTTCCATTGCTCCTATTTTTTGGTGTCCTGACTATGAGGAACAGAAGAAAAGGGTGAGGCTTAGAGTGTCTGGGAGTTTCAAAGTGGAATCAATTTTCTATAATAGGAGCTAAATAGGGTCCCAAGTACTGGGTGTGTCATTGGAACTCAGAATATACTGCCTGCCCTATGGAAACAAGCAAATGACTGAGATATAAACTTTTGAAGCACAACACAATCATAGACTCTGGTTTTATTTGTATTTTCCTTTCTCCTGTGGGAAAGTGAATAATATTAAGTTTTATATCACATCATATTTATACATCACATATGTCAGTGTAAATTCCTTCAGGAGAAGCTCCACCTGATAGCCATCTCTGTCCTCCATAGGTCCTAACACTGTGATTATAACATAGTAGATGCTCAACTATAGTGTAAGAGAGACCAGATAAAACTATTAGGCCATTCTTGCATAGAACATTCTACTGTAAAGCTTCTGAGCCCCCAGCAAGTGATGAATTTGCCAAGGACTTCCTGCCTATATCTTCTCTAGGAACTGCTCCTCCCAGCCTCCGCAAAGCACATATGTCTAGGGAGTTGTTATATCATGTGCCTCCTTCCTCATCCTCCAAGAGGAACAGAATGGGTTACAATAAGAAGTTTTCACCCTATGAACTAATCAACCAATTAGTCATTCTCTCTTGGCAAGACGGGCTGCAACAGACAAGCCCTCATATGGAAAGATTACTTAGAAGTAGGGTGGCCATTTTCAGTCACATTCTCTTACAAACAGACAGGGAAGGTAGATCAGTGAACAGAAATAGAGGGCCAGAACAGACAAGGAAAGGAAAGATATCACATGGCTCTAGAAAAAGAGGCAGAGAGCCAAAGAGAGGCAAATAAGTCAAAACACTGAGCAAAAATCACTGCTGTGGACCTGACAATTTTCTAGAATAAGAATTCAAATTCTTGGATCTTAATTCTTGTTCCTAGAATAAGATCCTGAGTGGTTCAGCAGTCCCCCTTTTCCATGAGCTATTACTGCTTTATTTTTTAAGGTTTTATTTATTTATTTATTTATTTATTTATTTATTTATTTATAGAGGGTGGGGGGGAGAAAAAGGGAGAGAACCATCAATGTGTGGTTACCTTTCCCGCACCCCCTACTGGGGACCTGACCCACAACCCAGGCATGTGCCCTGACCAGGAGTTGAACTAGCAACCCTTTGGTTCACAGGCTCATACTCAATTCACTTAGCCACACCAGCTACAGCTAATATACTCTGTCTAATTTATATATGAGCATGATTGAGTTGTGTTCTGTTCTTTAAAAAGAAAGCTGGTTACAAACCAAAAGTACTGATTTATAGCCAATGTTCATCTCAGGCCCAGACATGTAGTGTTCCTTTTACCAGGAACACTCGAGTGAGGGGCCTCCCCTCCTCAGTTCCTGCCTTGCTCACAAGAGAAGAACTTAAGCAAGAGACAACACATATAGTGGAAATGAGGTAGTAAGTTTATACATGAGATACATTTTAGTAAAAGGCTGCAAGGGGGCACTCAGCTAATCTGAGTGCCTCACATATATTGGAAAAATGAAACTACAAGTTTGTCTGTATCCTCAAGCTGCAAGCAACAACCCGGGTAATTTGAGTGCACCACCTATTGGGGTTCAGGGTTTATTTACTCTAACCATCTCCTAGATATACCTCCTTCTCCCCTTCTTTAGACATTGGAATTAATATACAGTTTTAAAGGCTTTCTTTCTCAGCAACTGAAATTGCTACAGAGACTTCCTTCCCTATGGAAGCAAGACACACAGAAGTTCAAGAGCTCCCTCCTCCTGTACTATCACAGATCTGCTTATGATTCTTAGAATGCCTGGCAATCTTGTTGGACCAAGCTCAAAACTGTTATGTCAATGGGTAAGACATGATTCCCTCCTGTCCCTGCCTTAATTTACTACCTATCCTACCTAACACAATGACTTGAACAAATATTTATGGACTAGCTGGGCCAAGCAAACACATTCAAATTACATATTTTTTCATCAATCCACATTCAAGATTATGAGAATTAAGGGCATTGCCCTCAGCCATTTTTAGTGTTTTCTACTTTGGTTTTCTACAGTCACACTTTTGGATACTAGGATGACAGAATAGAATGTTGTAATGCTAAAAGAGGAAGCCTTTGATCCCAATTCAAGAAGACATGCTGGGTAGCAGACAGACAAATCCAGTGTGTTAACCATATTTAGAGCTCCCTCATCACAGTGAAATTTTTTGAACCAACTTGGCAAATATTATACTCTAATATTGTGTATAAAAATATATTAGTGACATTTCAAAGCTAAGGAACTGCTGCTTCCTTTAAAAAATACACTCATGGTGGTCACAAAGGGATAGCACAGATGTGGGAGGTTCCTGCTGAAAGGAGTGAAGATGGGATGCCAGACTGGGCATCCCAGCATGGAGCGCCAGAGCCAGGATAGGCCACCCATGTAATATCCAGTGGTGAAAGGCAGTGAGGTTTCCATCTACCAGGGAGAGACAAAACCTGCTGGAGAAAAAGACACTTTTTAAAAAGGGATCAAATCACAAGATTTTTGTTCACAGCCACTCACCCTGGGCTCCAGCAAAGGGAGGGTGGTGCCAACTGGAGTCTCCTGAGGAGGGTCTTAAGTGGGAGACATTGGGGAGAGACATAGGAGAGCAGCTGCCAGAATCCCTATGATCCTCCTGTGAGGAGACATCCCTTAATATTGCAGCAGCCATTTTCTTGAGAAGAGAAAATCCCTTCCAAAGAAATGAGCCTGGCAAAAAGCAATTGCCCTACCCTGTGGGATACCACTCACCCTACCCTCTGGAATCCTGCACATTTCACCTTGAATCTTTTCTTTATTTTGGGGAGAGATATAAAGAAAGGGAGAGGGAGAGAAGCATCAATGGGAGAAAGAGGCATTTGCTAGTTGTCTTCCATGCATGCTCCAACCAGGAACCAAACCCATGACCTGACCATGTGACTTCACCAGGTTTCAAGCTGATGATCTTTCAGTTTGTGGGATGATGCTCAGCCAGGTACGCCACACCAATTAGGGCCCCACATTGCACCTTAACCCCCATTGAGGAGACAGCAACATAGTTTCAGGAGGTGTCAGTGACTGGCTTCTGGAGAATGACCATTCCTTACACTTTTCCAGGAACTAGATTATGGTAGAGCCAATAGAAACACCCTCATGGTTTCCAGAAGATCCAAACTCTATGCTCCAGATACCCCACCCACATCCCAACTAAGGGTTCTGCCCTGCTGAGTTCAGGTAAATAATCTGGTACAGGGGGAACATACCCACCATCTTTCCTGAAATCTGAACAGCACCTTCCCTTCATGGGAATTTCAAGGGTCCCATCATTCCAATTCTGCCAGAAAGCTTTTCAGAAACAGCTGTTTCAGTGACTAAGAGTGACAAGGGGGCAGAGATAGGCAAAAATGGATCTCACAGATCCTTGGAACCTTTGCTGATCCACTGCTGTGCCCTGTGCTGGTAAAAGCTGGCCTTGGAATGTACCTTGGCCTCTCTCATGCACAGCCAAATCTGGCAGAGATAATTACAAATTGTGGATCACTTGTAGCTTTGAATAGGCTACTGAGAACCAGACAAGGACAATATCTGACAGGCTTACACAAGGCACAGACAACATAGGATCAGTATCCCACAGAAGATCCCAGGAGACAGACAGTAAACTCTGCCGAGACAAATTCTACTTCATTCTTTTTTCAGCATTTTATTTATTTTTTCTTGTTCATAGCATGTTTATTTTTCTATTTTATTAAATATGCCTTTCATATCTATTCTTTTACCCTTTCCTTTTCTTGCTCTATTTTTTCTTCTTTCCACTTGTTACTTTTTTATTTCTGTTTCTTTTTTTCTGTTTCTGTTTTTCTCTTTCTATTCTTTATTCCTATTGTTTTTCTCCATCTTTCCTCTCATAATCTTTTTTCTTTTTTGTCTTCTCATATTTTTTTTACTATTCTATTTCTTTTGGGGGGGTCTTATTCTTTTCTCATTTGTTGTTGTCTGGCTGTTGTAGTGGTTTATTGTTTGTTTGTGTTTGTTTTGCTTTGTTTTGTTCTGTTAGCACCTGTACAACAGCCTGGTAGATGTGTTTGGGTTGAGTCTCTCAGTCAGCTACGGAGAAGGGAGATTCTACCCTCAAATAGGTCAAAAGTAATCAGGTAGCAATTGCAAACTGGAGAGCCCACATAACCTGCACAACTTCTAGAGCATCCAGCCCAGTAGATCAAGGAGAATGCACCATTGCATATCCCATCACTCAGGATTCCTATAACATAAGGCCACCCCAAGAATCCTGGAGTCAAAATAGATCTATCCAATATATAGAAACAAACATAAAAAGACAATTAAAATGGGTAGACAGAGAAACAACCTGCAAAAGAAAAAAAGGAGTAATCTCCAGAGAAAGAAGTACCATATTTTTCAGACTAAAAGAGGAACATCCCCCCCAAAATTGGGAGGAAAATGTAGCGGTGGCTCTGCCCCTGCATTTGGTGACCCCACTTGACTGTCGCCACCCCCGCATAGCAAGCCAGTTAAGCTACATTTGGACTATAAGATGTACACCCCCTTTCCTCCCAAATTTCAGGGAGAAAAGTGTATCTTATAGTCCAAAGAATATGATGAATAAAATTAAGGCAAGCAATTTATCAGACATAGAGTTAAAATCAATGGTTAAAAAATTCCCGAGGAACTCAGGTAGAACTAAAAGGAGCATTTTGGGAACTGCAAGCAACTTTATGAGAACTACCTGATCATAGAAAAGGACATAGAAACTATGAATAAGAACCATTTAATAATAAATAATACAATATCTGAAATGAATAATATACTAGAAGGAATTGAAAGTAGACTACACGAAGTAAAGGACAAAATAAGCAATTTGGAAGACAGGGTAGAAGTAAACACCTACTCACAGCAATAAAAGGATAAAAGTCATAAAAAGAAGAAGGATAGTTTAAGGGAATTTGGGACAACATCAAATATAACAATATCCACATCATAGGGGTATCTAAAAGAGAATAAAGTGAGCAAAGGATTGAAAATATTTTTGAATAAGTAATGACAGAAAATGTCCCTAACATGGTGAAGGAAAAAGTCACACAAGTTCAGTAAGAACAGAGATTCCCAATGAAGACAACACAAACAGACCCACACCAAGGCAGATCATAACTAAAATGGCAATGACTGAAGAAAACGAGAGAACCTAAAAGGCAGCAAGAGAGAAACAGTTACCTGCAAGGGAGTTTCTATAAGAATTTCACCTGATTTCTTAACAGAAACACTTCAGACCAGAAGACATTGCCATGAAGCATACAAAGTAATGAAAATCAAGGGCCTGAAGCCAAGATTACTCTATCTAGCAAGGGTATATTTCAAAATTGAAGGTGAAATAAAGAGCTCCACAGGAAAAAAAAAGCTGAAGAAGTTCATTACCATCAAACCAGCATTGCAAAAAGTGTTAAAAAGATTGCTTTGAGGAGAAGAAAAAAACAGAGACAGAAGAACATAGGTATAAAGAAAAATGAAAATGAATAAGTATTCATCAATAATAACCTAAAATGTAAATAATTTATATGCTCCAATCAATACATATAGGTTAGCTGAATAGATAAGAAAACTTGACCCTTATGCACGCTGTCTTCAAGAGATCCATCCCCCAAAATAAGATTCATACAAGCTGAAGGTGAAGGACTAGAAAAAATATTTGATGAGAATGAAGACAAAAAACATAAGCTGGGGCACCAATACTTATATTTCACAATATAGACTACAGAAAAAACTCCATAACAAGAGACAAAAAAGGTCACTGCATAATCCTAGAGAAATCAATACAAGAAGATATACCCTTTTAAACATATATGTACCAAATATAAGAACACATAAGTATATAAAGAAAATCTTGTTGGACTTTACGGAAGAGATTGACAGCAATACAGTCATAGTCACCAATGGATAGAATATCCAGACATAATATAAACATGAAAACAGTGAGTTTATACAACACACTAGATCAAATGGATTTCACTATTTACTGAACATTTCATCCCAAAATAAACAGAATATAAATTCTTCTTAAGACCACATGGGTCATTCTTACAAACAGACTACATGTTAAGACATAAATAGTCTTAACAAATTCAAGGATATTGAAATTATATCAACATTTTTGCAGATTACAATGCATGAAATAAGAAATCAAACTCAGGCGGGAGGGGAAGATAGCAATGGAGTAGGACAGAGCAGATTTCACTTCCCCCTATACATGGGAGAAAAACCTGGCCAATCTACGAAGGAACAGAGCAAATAGCCAACAGTACCCCAGCATATATGAAAACAAGAGACAAGAAATTGTAGCAGATACTGAAAAACCAGATGGTAAGAAGATGGCTGCAGGACAGTATGGTCCCAGGGAACAGAGCAGAGACAGAAGCAGCAGCAGCCACAGCCCGTACCCAGTGCCTGGTGCCTAGTGCTGCATCTACCCAGACTATTTGGGAGCTGTGGGCCTGCCAGGGTCTTTGGGAGAGAGCCAGGTCATGAGCTCCATTCCTACCCTGCCAAGCAGGGTTTGGGCAGCATCAAGAAAGACCTGGTTACTTGAGGTTGCAGAAACGGTAATAAAACAAGGAGGCACAAACAAGGACTGAGAGCACCCTTGGAGTCTGTGGTCCACAGCTTGAGAGAATTGAGAGTCTCAGTGTCAGTCTTTGACCCTGATAGTAACCAGTCTGGCTGCACAATTGGGTTGTGCTGAGCAGCAGGTTTGAGTAGAGGAATTTCACAAAAAGTAAACTCTTCCAAGAATTATCCTGCAACAGCTGCTTGGCCTACTCCCCACCCAGCCTGGCAGCAATCCCAAGGTTGGGCAGAAGGCATTGGGTTCTGCCATAGCACTGGGAAGGATTTCCACCCAGACCGGTGGGGCACAGGCAGTCTGGCCAGGTGGACACGCCCACACCCCAACTAACTGTGATGATCGCCAGGGAAAGAGTGCTCTGAAGAGAACGTGGATCCCCTGTGTGGGGTGCTGGGGATAGGCACCAGACTAGCTCTTGGGAGAGTGCTCTCAGGACTGGCTGAGTACACATGGAGAAGAAAGAAAGGCCACACCAATGGCCCTTCAGCCTGCTGCAGCCAGCGAGACCAGAAAAACCGGTTTGGTCAGTTTGAAACCAACAAGAGATATTTTTTTGCTTTTTTATTTAAATAATCTTTTTTTTTATTTTAATATTGTTTTATCTTTCCATACCCTTTTCCTCTCTTTCCTTCTTTCCTGTTTTATTCCTTCCTCTTTCATTCCAAAGTTATCCCCTATTCCTCCCTTCTCCTGTCCCGCCTTGTTTTTCTATCACCCACAAGTGAGACAAACAACTTGGAACTGTGAAAACACCAGGGTTGGACCCAAAGAGGGATCATCCCAACAGTGGAGACAGGGAGACAAATTCCACTTTCATATAGAAGAGAAACTACAAGTTACTGCATAATTGTATTTTTTTCATTATTGTTAGATCTTTTATTTTAATAGTATCTTTGTATTCCTCCTCTTTCTGTGTAGTCTTCATTGCCTTGGCTGGTCATATTGTATCATTTAACAGGTTTCCCCTGTTCTCTCTTCCAGAGTGCATTGCTAATTTACTATCCTCCACATCACTTGTGTTCCTTTAGCACACTAAAAGTTCTGTACATCCTATTCATGCTTTCCATACACATAGATTCTGTCATATGATTGTTGCTCTAATATTATTGTAAATAACAGCTGTTCTATACAATAGCAAATACCTCACAACACCCCTCCCAGATCTTAGATCACTTCACAGATTCCTGAACTCTATTACTATAGTGGTTAACTCTATTCTCTCACACACTACACCTATTTCCTATTTTTACTCTCACCTTACCTGAGAATCTGATCTCCCACAACCTCACTGCTTTCTAGATTCAACTCACAACCCTTTCCTCTCTACCAAAAGTCTTATCTTCTGTCCATTCTTTCTTAGAAGTGGCTATTTGGGTTGGAGATTACAATTAACACTATATAGCCTAAAGATCTCCTACTTCTTTTCTACAGGCTGCTACTGTAAATATCATAGAATACTCTCCTGTTGTCATAAATCATTTTGCCTTCCACACCAACTGATAAAAAAAAAGAGTAGGTGGGAGTGGTGAACAACAGGATACCCACTTAAAAAGGAAAACCAACTACAAAGGAACCACCAACAGAAAAGAACAAAAGAAGGAAAAAGAGGGAGTGGAAACCACACAAACCCCAATCCAAGAACTATCTGGAAATAAAACTAAACAGTGGACAAACTACACAGTGCAAAAAAACCGAAAAAGAGCAAAAGAGAATCCTCAAAACCCTGTACACACAAAAGAACTAGCTTCAACACAACCCACCCTCACGAGCACAACAAATTGCAATGGGTGGTGGACAGAGGGACCATCAGTTCACCAGCTGATGGGAAGGATCAACAACAGAAAGACCCCAAAACAACCAAAATGCAAGGACAAACTCAGAGCCAACCTAAATGACAGCCCAAGACAAGTGAGCTGGGGAGATCAAGGTGACAACACCATTGAATCTCACGGGCATTCTACAACAGAAGTTCACAGCGTAAACCCAGACAGCCAGAACAAATCCATTGAAGAAGCTGAAGCTAATAAAAAGAAGCTCAAAAAAATTGGAAGACAAAGAAAGAACCCCCCAATGAAAGAAAAGGAGGAAGCCTCAGAAAGAATGCTAGATGAAATAGAGGCAAGTCAGCTATCATATATTGAATTCAAAGCACTGGTTATCACGAAGTTCAAAGAGCTCATAATGAGCTACCAGAAGCTACAGGGGAACTACAATGAACTCACTGAAAACTATATCAACATGAAAAAGGAAATAGAAACTATCAGCAAGGGCCAAAAAAAATGCAGAATACGTTTCTGACCTGAAGAACACAGTGGAAGGAGTCAAAAGCAGGATCGATAAAGGAGAAGATTGGGTAAGCACATTGGAGGACAAAGTAGAAAAACACTCCCAGTAAGAGCAAGAAAAAAAAAAGAGGCTCAGAAAGAATGAAGAGGGATTAAGAGAAATGCAAAACAAAATGAAACATAATAATATTTTAATACTAAGTATACCAGAAGGAGAAGGAGAAGAGCAGGAGATAGAAAATATATTTGAAAAACTAATGATGGAAAACTTCTCTAATTTGATTAGAAAAAAAGTCATACAAACTCAGGAAACTCAAAGAGAGTCCCAATCAAGAAGAACCCAAAGTGGCCCGCTTGAAGACACATCATCATTAAAATGGCAAAGATTCCAAGACAAAGAGAGAATCTTAAAGGCAGCAAGAGAGAAAAAGGAAGTAACATAAAAAGGAGCCTCAATAAAGATAGCTGGCAGAATTCTCAATGAAAATGCTCCAAGCAAGAAGAGAATGGCAAGAAATATTTCAATTAATGAGAACCAGAGGCCTGCAAAGAAAGGGTACTTTACCCAGCAAGGCTCTCAATCAGCATAGAAGGCCACATAAAGAGCTTCCAATACAAAAGATCTCTAAAAAAATAAACCTCCACCAAACCAGCTCTGCAAGAAATACTAAAAGGACTGCTTTAAAAAAAGAAAGAAAAAGAGAGAGACAAAAAGAAACACAAGTATAAAAATGACAATGACTATATACCTACCGACCTACCAATAATAACCTTAAACATAAATTGATTAAATCCTCTAATCAAAAAACACAGATTAGCTGAATAGATAAGAAAGCATATCTCACACATATGCTGTCTAGAACAGACCCACTTAAGGACAAAAGACCTACACAGACTACAAGTAAAGGACTGGAAACAAATTTTCCAAGCACACAGCCAGGGAAAAAAAACCTGGGATAGCAATACTCATCAGACAAAATAGTCTTCAAAAAAAAGGACCATAAAAAGAGACCCAGAAGGTCACTTCATAATACTCAAGGAAAGAATCCACCAAGAAGACATTAACATCATAAATATATATGCACCCAACATAAGAGCACCCAAATATATAGAGAAAATCTTAGAGGATTTTAAGAAAGATATCGAAAGAAACACAATCATAGTAGGGGATTTTAATACTCCACTGTAAAAAATGCACAGATCTTCCAAACAAAATATCAACAAAGATATTGTGGCATTGAACAATGCCTTAGATGAAATGGACCTAACTGATATATAGAGAGCCCTTCATCCCAAAGAAGCTACATACATATTCTTTTCAAAGTGCATGAAACATTTTCTAAGGTAGACCACATGATGGGACACCAAACAAGCCTAAATTTTTTTAAAAATTAAGATCCCAAACATTTTCTCCAACCACAAGGGACTGACACTGGTAACCTAACCTAAGGGAAAAGACCCAAAACACTGAAAATCAAGGAGATTGAATAGCATGCTACTAAACAATGAATGGGTCAAGAATGAAATTAGGGAAGAAATCAAAAAGTTTCAGAAAACAAATGAAAATGAACTAATGACAACCCAAAACTTATGAGACACAGTGAAGGCAGTCCTGAAAGGGAACTTCATAGGAATACAGGCCTACCTTAAAAAGATAGAAACATTTCAAACAAACAACCTAACCCTACACCTACAAGAACTTGAGGAACATCAGAAAAGACAGCCCAGAGCAAGTAGAGGGAAAAAATAATGAAGAGCAGAGCAGAATTAAATGACATATAGACTAAAACTACAATTCTAAGGATCAATGAATCCAGAAGCTGGTTTTTTAAAAGATAAAAACAATCGACAAGCCTTTAAGCAGGATCATCAAGAAAAGAAGAGAGGGGACTCAAATAAACACAATCAGAAATGAAAGAGAAAAGATTACAACTGACACTACAGATATACAAAGGAGTCTAAGAAATTACTATGAAGAACCTTATGCCAAGAAGTTTGAAAACTTAGGCGAAATGGATAAATTTATAGAAAAATATAATCTTCCAAAACTCATTGAAGAAGAAGCAGAAAGCCTGAATAGACCAATAACGGCAGATGTGGTCTGCTGTGGTCCAATAACAATAGACCAATGAAGCAATAATAAAAAAAAAAATCACACAAAAGCCCTGGACCAGATGGTTTTACAGGAGAATTCTAGAAAGCAATTAAGGAGGTGCTAACCCCTATTCTTCACAGACCATTCCAACAACTCCAAAATGATGGAAACTCCCAAAATCTTTTCATGAATCCACCATCATCCTAAACACAAAACCAGATAAAGATACAACAACAACAACGGAACTTCAGGCCAATATCGCTGGTGAACATAGAAGCTAAAATCGTGAACAAAATGTTGAAAAACCACATCTAACAACACATTAAAAGGATCATACGCCATGACCGAGTGGGATTCATCCCAGGGATGCAAGGATGGTTCAAATTTGCAAATCAGTACATGTAATACATCACATAAACAAAAGCAAAGACAAAAATCACATGATCATATCAATAGATACAGAAAAAACTTTTGACGAGGTACAACACCCATTCATGATAAGAATACTCAGCAAACTGGGAATAGAGGGAGCATTCCTCAATATAATAAAGGCCATATATGAGAGACCTACACAAACATTATACTCAATAGGCAAAAACTAAAAGCTTTTTCACTAAGATCATGAAGAAGACAAGGTTGTCCACTTTCATCACTTCTATTCAATATAGTATTGAAAGATTTAGCTACAGAGATCAGACAATAAAATAAAATAAAAGGCATCCAAATTGAAAAAGAGGAAACAAAACTGTCACTGTGGGCAGATGACATGATAGTGTACATGGAAAACCCTATACATCCTACCCCAAAACTGCTCAAATTACTAAGAGAATTTGGCAAAACAGCAGGATACAAACTCAATATCCAGAAACCAAAACTTTTTTGTATAGCAACAATAAAAGAGTAAAAGCAGAAATCAAGGAAAAAATCCCATTTATTATAGCAAAAAGAAAAATTAAATATCTAGGAATAAACCTAACCAAGGAGGTTAAAGACCTATATGCAGAAAACTACACAACACTGAAGAAAGAAATCAAGGAAGAAACAAACAAATAAAAACATATACTGTGTTCATGTATTGGACGAATTAATATTCTCAAATGTCCATACTACCCAAAGGAATATACAGATTCAATGCAATATATATTAAAGTGCCAATGACATATTTCACAGACATAGAACAAACACTTCAAAAATTTATATGGAATGATAAACGACCCTGAATAGCAGCTGCAATTTTGAGAAAGAAAAGGAAAGTAGGGGGAATCACAATACCTGGTGCCAAACTGTATTACAAGGCCACTGTAATCAGTATAGCCTGCTATTGGCATAAAAATAGGCGTATAGACCAATGGACCAGAACAAGGAGCCCAGAAATAAACCCAAGACCCTTTAGTCAATTAACTGCCCACTTGACAAAGTGGGCAGCAACATTAAATGGACTAAAAATAGCCTCTTCAACAAATGGTGTTGGGAGAACTGGAAAGCTATGTGCAAGAAAATAAAACTTTTTACACCATACACCAAAGTAAATTCAAGGGGATGAAAGATGTCAATATAAACCATGACCACAATTAAAATCCTAAAGAAGAGTATTAGTAGGGAAATCTCACATATTTCATGCAGCAGCATTTATACTGATATGTCCCCTAGAGCAAGAGACATAAAAGAAAGAATAAACAAATGGGATCTCCTCAAAATTAAAAGCTTCTGCATGGCTAAAGAAAATAGTATTAAAATAAAAAGACAACCAACTGTATGGGAAAACATATTTGCCAATGATTCTTCAGACAAGGGTTTAATCTCCAAAATATACAAAGAACTTACATGACTCCACTCTAAGAAGACAAGCAACCCAATTAAAAAATGCGCAGAGGACTTGAGCATTCATTTCTCCAAGGAGGACATACAGAGGACCCAGAGACACATGAAAAGATGCTCAATATCACTAGCTATCAGAGAGGTGCAAATTAAAACCATAATGAGATACCACTTTACACCAGTCAGAATGGCCATCATAAACAAAGCAAAAAACAAGTGTTGGAGAGGTTGTGGAGAAAAGGGGACCCTAGTTCACTGTTGGTGGAATTGCAGACTGGTACAACCACTATGGAAAGCAGTATGGAATTTTCTAAGAAAACTAAAAATGGACGTGCCATTTGACCCAGCAATTCCACTGCTAGGAGTATATCCTAAGAACCCTGAAACAACCATCCAAAAGAACCTATGCACCCCGATGTTCATAGCAGCACAATTTACAATAGCCAAGAGTTGGAAGCAAGCTAGATGCCCATCGGTCAATGACTGGATCACAAAACTATGGTACATTTACACAATGAAATTCTATGCTGCAGAAAGGAAGAAGGAGCTCCTACCCTTTGCAACATCATGAATGGAACTGGAAAGCATTATGCTGAGCAAAATAATCCAGGTGGTGAAAGACAAATACCATATGATATCATCTTTAACAGGAATTTAAACAAAACAAACAATCAAGCAAAATGTAACCAAAGACACTGAAATACAGAACGTGCTGACAGGGTCCAGAGGGGAAAGGGGAGAGAATCACAGGGGGAAAGGGGAAGGACTCACATGAACAAGTATAAAGGACACACGGACAATAACTAAGGTGGGGGTGCAGAGATGGGAGGGAGGTGGGGAGCACTGGCGGGGAGCCGGGCTGGGAATACAAGAAAGAAAACTGTACTTGAACAAGAGTTAAATAAAAAAAAAGAATCCTGAAACACCAATCCAAAAGAACCTATGCATTCCAATGTTCATAGCAGCACAATTTACAATAGCCAAGTGCTGGATGCAACCTAGGTGCCCATCAGTAACTGAATGGATCCAAAAATTATGGTACATATACACAATGGAATTCTATGCAGCAGAAAGAAAGAAGGAGCTCCTACCCTTTGCAAGAGCATGGATGGAACTGGGAAAGCATTATGATGAGTGAAATAAGCCAGGCAGTGAAAGACAAATACTATATGATCTCACCTTTAACAGGAAGCTAAACAACAAAACAAACAAGCAAGCAAAATATAACCAAAAACACTGAAATACAGGACAGGCAGACAGTCGCAAGAGGGGAGAGCAGAAGGAGTTTCAGGGGAAAAGGGGGGAGGATTTACAGGAACAAGTATAAAGGACACATGGACAACAACTAAGGGGGTGAAAATGGGAGGGAGGTGGGGACCTCTGGGGGGTGGACTGGGATGGGAGTAAAAAAACAGAAAACTGTACTTGAACAATTAAATTTTTTAAAAAGGAATAAAAATGCATTAGTGATTGATCACTGCTTTCAGACATGTAAATTATTTGGAACTTTTTAGAAGCACGGATTTCTGTGAAGCTGCCTAAGAAAAGTAAAAATCAACAGCAGAGCTGTCTCTTGGGGAAAACTGGGCCTATAAAATGGTCTAGAGATAGTTACAAGTAAATACCAGTATGTTCCCAGTATTAATTTATCTTGAACTTTTGTTCATATAACAGGCAGAAAATCTCAAATAACAAAGAATTTGTGAATTTTAGCCGCTTTTTAAATTCCAACTGATGCAAAGACTCTATTTTCGGAGGCCTGGCCCCTTTTCCTATCTGGCTAATGCCACTTCTTTCATAGTAAAGAAGTCCACAAATAGGAGTTCAAAGATAACTCTCCTGCGTTGGCTGCTTAGCCCTTTCTTGATTTCTAGAGAAATTTCGACATTGAAAACATTTTTAATCTAAATTCAAATGATTATACTAACAACAATAATTACAGTGACAATAATGATACAATGGCACATATAGCTCTTACTACCTTGTCTTTATTGACCTCAGCCTATGGAAAGTTATACTATTGCCAGGAATCCTGGGATTCTTACCTGGGCCTACTT
Source organism: Sturnira hondurensis (assembly GCF_014824575.4). Classification (NCBI taxonomy): domain Eukaryota; kingdom Metazoa; phylum Chordata; class Mammalia; order Chiroptera; family Phyllostomidae; genus Sturnira; species Sturnira hondurensis. The sequence goes on from NW_028081875.1 coordinate 2,495,922, forward strand.
GTGGCAGACCACACAGACATTTTTCCGGTGTTGTACTGAACCTGACCATGGGGTCCCTACTATGATTGCAAGATGCTTCTCAGCAACAACCATCAAGGGACTTTGAAAAAAAAAGATTTATTACTGCCAGGTCTTGGGGGATACATAACACACCCAGCATCACATAGCACGGTAATGGGGAAGGTGAGTAGACCTGGCACTCTGCTGTTATTGTGGTCAAAGGTGGAGTGCTAAAGATTTTATGGGTTCACCCCTTATTGTCAAATTTCAAACAAAAGAGAGGTTATTAGGTGTGGAAAGGAGAAGCAGGGTCATTCTAATGGTCAGTTATCTAAGTCAAACATGGCTTCCTAAAAGGGGAAGTTCATGGTGGGGCAGCTTGTGCTTTATCTTGCCTTTTAGCCTTCAATGTGTCTATTCCAAATGTCTTTGAAATGGATGCTTGAACAATCACATGCTTAATGTCAGACATTTACATTGCAATAAAAAAAAGCTAAATGTCAGGTTCTTATTCTATTGGTTGGCCAAAAAGTTCATATGTTGGGGGTTTTTTTGCCATGAAATAAAAGATACATTTTTTCATTTTCACCAGTAACTTTATTGATTTTGATATTTTGAATATGTCAGCTATCTCCTATGTAGTATAATGTTGACTGTTCTCAATTAATGTCTCAGTTTGATCATTATCAAATCACCACCACCAAAGTTCACAAATCACTTTTGACACTTTCAATCAGTCACATCACCTTCTTCATACACTGCATAAATCTTGTGTGTGTGTGTGTTTCAGTTACATTTTAACTTTCTTGAAATAATAAAACATAATATGCTGGAAGTGTCACTTATTTTCTTCCATCTTCAATATTAAAATGGTTGCACAAAATTCACCAATTTTGATGTTTTTAATGCACAATGATATGACAGATGTCATAATACAATCTAACAAAATTGTTTTGAATGACGTTAAAGATGACTAAGTACTACTAGAGCTATCTTATGGAAAAAAAAGACAAACACACTTTTTGGCCAACCAGTGTATATTCCTTCCAGATATTGACTGTTCTCATTTAATCATCACAAAAATATGTATGTATAACCAAATGAAACTCTCATTTTATGAAACAGTATAAGGAGAACCTCTTAGTGTAGGAACTGGAAGGAGGGAGTTGGACTGGTTTAAATATCTTCAGCTTAATTTTAGAAGATTTTTAGAAGATTTTATGTATTCATTTTTAGAGATAGGGGAAGGTAATGAGAAAGAGAGAGAGAGAGAGAAACATCAGTGTGTGGTTGTCTGTCATGCACCACCCACTGGGGAACTAGCCTGTAACCTAGGTATGTGCCCTAACTGGAAATCAAACCAGCAACTGTTTGGCTCACAGGTTAGCATTCCATACTCTAAGCCACAGCAGCCAGGGATAATTTTTAGATGATTTAGATACCTCAACTGGTAGCTTCCACAAATACCTCATTTTTTTAAAATTAACCAGCTACCTTGTCTCACCCCTTCTCTCACACTACAGATAATCCCATTCAACAATGTCAGTTGACCTACCAGGTACACATAATATCTCTGGGTGCAGATAACTCAAAGAGGCGATCACAAGAAGCTAGACTGCGTTCTAGCAATACCTAATTCCAAGGTCCTCTTCTCTGGGCTGACCTTTTCATGGAGTCTGACATGGAACCTTATGGAGAAAGATAAGTCCCTCAGCGGAGTTCAGGTCAGCCTTGGTTGAACATATCCAAGGGCCACAGTGATCTGTTCAGAGGTGAATCATTGAACAAAGTGGACCAAGTTCTAATGGGAGTCAGCTATACGGTGATCTGGGACAAAGTAGAAGCCATTCAAGCTAAACAACTGAGCATTGGACACAATTTGTGGGGTACAAACACATAAAAACATGAGGTACATACAAATATCATAGGGACCATTTGACATATATGAATGAAAACCAAATTTGGAAGAGGACAAACTATCAATTGCATAAAGGGGGAGACAGCATTAGTCTCTGCCTTTACTTGCTTGTTTGGGCCATTTGTATCATCCGTTGACTGCTCTTGACCTTCTTCAGCCCCAATCACATAGGCTTTGGACAAACTTGTAATCTTAATGAGAAAACCCTCTGGGGATGGTGGAAGGAGCAGGCATAGAAGAAGTAGAAGATAATAGCTATGACAGGAACTTCAAAAGTGGCAAAAGCCTGGCCAACACTGTTGGCATTTAAGCGTCACTTCCCACCTCAAAAAACAAAAGTGAGCATAACACAGCTGAGGTGGTGGTCTCCGACTGGGACAGTACCAGAGAAATTGGGGAGCTGGGTGACACTTGGAGCTGGGAGAAGACAGGGATTGTGGCTGGTTTTAACACAGATAGACTCTGGACTGGTCAGATAGTTGGAATGTGTGGAAAGCCAGGCACCAGTTTTGAGCAGCAGGCAGTACCCAAGGAAGCTTTTCTCAAAAGACTATCTGAGGCACTGTGCAGGAACCTCGAATGCATAGGGACTACTCTCAAGGAGACTAGGCCAACAACAGGGAGGAGGGGTCATGATTTACTACCACTAAGTGACACTCACAGACTGATAAAAGGATTGCAAAATAAGGTGGATTATAGATACCAGCCTAGCGCAAATGCACAGAGTGTATAGTAGGGACAACACAGTGCTCTGAGGGTGTGGGCAGGGGCTGGAAATTGGGCACCTGTGAATATTGTAGCCTAGACTGAGCCCCCATCCTTGTAGAACCACAGGAAGAAAAAAAATGGAGGCCAGACCCCCTCTGCCTGCAGGACCCAGGTAGACCGGCAAAACTAGATTGGCAAGTTTAAAATCAGTAGGAGGCTTCCTTTTTCTTTTTTTTTTTTCCAAGAGTAAGACAGTTAAGAACTGGAGCTGTGGAAAAAAAAAAAAACCACAGACTAATCTAGAAAGAAGTCAGAAGGTCAACACCAACAGCTGAGATAGACTTCATTTTGCTCAACTTCAGAACTTGCTTTCTATTTTTTATTTCTCATCTTTCCACTTATTTAGTTTGTTTTATTTTGATTTGTTTGTTTTTGTTTTATTTTTTATTCTCCTTTTCAAATTGCATGTTAATTTATCTTCTTTAACTTCACTCATATTCTAACACACTACTCTTGGCCTTTTACTTTTTATTATTTTTATTCACATTATATTTTTCTTATAATATTATTGTTATTCCAAATCCCACATGGAGTGCTTCCCTAGTCTTAATCCATTTCACCATCTTCTTAAGCTTTATTACTATTGTGGTGAACTTTATTCTCTGACACACTATGCCAAGTTTCTATCCCTTATTCTCACTATTTCTGCTTCATCTAACCTTGCATAAGTGTTTTCTCTTTTAAGCCAGCTCAAATTCTTTTTCCATTCTAATGAGTCATTTATTTTCCACCTTTCATAAACAATGACTAATTGATTGAATTATCATAGTTATCATGGTACTTGTCCAAAGGCTCTCCTATCTGTTCACTATTTGTTTGTACTTTAAATCCAAAAGAATACTCTACATCTGTCTTACCTTATTTCACCCTCCCAGTACTCCTGATCAGTTGAGTAATGATTTTACTTCATTGTTTTCTGTCTCCCATTTCTTTTTCTCTTTCTTTTTTCCAATTTATCAACATGAGCTTCACTCCTTATTCTTACTAGCTTGTTTCACCAGTTCTCTCAAAATAATTTTTTCTTACTGTAGACATCTCATATTCACTTTTCTAAAGTATTCTCATTCTTGTTCCACCTTTATTAAACTTCATTCAACAGTTGTTGCTATTGACTCTGCTTTGGTTTTCCAACAATTTTGTTCCCATTGGTTCAGTATTTTTTAGTTTTACTTCAATCCTCACAGAATATTCTTCCCTCTTCATACACATTGTTTCCATTGACCTTTTGTGTTTAATTTAAACTGTAAATTTTGCTCTCTCCCTATCTTTGCCTCAGGTCTATCCCAATACTTTTCAATTGTCATCTTTATTACCATACAGCCACATTTTCTTCTCTTTTAGTCATCTTATATTCCCTTTGTCATACCTTACAACACCTGCAATCTCTCTTCACCTTTATTAATTTTAGTTCAGTTGCAATAGGAACTACTGATGTGGTAGGGGAGTACTTTTTGCTTGCATAGGTTCAATTGTCTGGTGATACTATTTGTTAACCAATACCTCTACAACAGCATACAAGACAAGGTGGGAGTTGAGCATACCACTACACCCACTGGAGGGGAGGACCCACCAAAAATGAGCCGCTAACAGGTAAAAGTCCAAGTATAACAAAAGAACCACCACAACAGAAAGAAAGGGCAACCCTAAAGCATCCAGACAAAGAGATCAAAGAGACTGCATCACTGAGTCCCATAGAAACCTTATCACAGAAGTTTACCCATAAAGACAGCTGGCAGAGCAGAGCATATGGAATTGCAGAAACAAACAAAAAGAGTCACCTAAAATGGGGAGACAACTAAAGAACTTGCAATTGACGGGAATAGAAGATTTCCCAGTAAAAGAGTTAAAAGAAATGGAGGCAAGCAAACTATCACATATATAATTCAAAAGCACAGTTATGTGGATGCTTAAGAAACTCACTTTTAACTACAAGAAACTTGGTGGGGACTACAATGTTATGAAAAAGGAAATAGAGGAGTCTCTCTACCTTTGTTTGGGTGATAGGCTGGTTTATCCATCCCCTCTGGCCCAAGGCTGATTCTCAAGTTTGGAGGGCTAACAATAGTTGGAAAAATCACCAGGAAAAGATATGGAAGATGGCAACTGAGTAGGATGGAGCAGATTCCACTTCCCCATACAAATGGGAGAAAAACCTGACCTATCTACAGAGGAAAAGAGCAAACAGCCAACAGTACCCCAGCATATATGAAAATAAGAGACCAGAAATTGTAGTGGACACTGAAAAACCAGACAGTAAGGAGACTACTGCAAGACAATAAGGTCCCAGTGACCAGCACAGAGACAGGGGTGATAAAAACCTCAGCCTGTGCCAGGTGCCTGGTGCTGGGGCTACCACAGACTTTTTGGGAGCCACGAGGCTGCCGCAGGTTCCTTGGGGAAGAGCTGGATCATCTGCTCCCTCCCTCTCCAGCCAAGCAGGGTTTGAGCAGCACCTGGAGAGACCCAGTTGCTTGAAGTTGCAGAGAGGGAAATAAGGACAAAGAGGCAAACACACAAGGGCCGTGAACACCCATGAAGTCTGTAGTAGCCAGCTTGGGAGAGTTGAGAGTCACAGTGTAGGGTTCTGACCCCAATAATCACCAGTCTGGCTGGAGAATTGGGCTGTACTGAGCAGGAAACTTGAGTAGGAGAATTTTCTCAAAAAGTAAAACTGTTTGGGGAATTCTCCTGTGACAGCCACTTGGCGAACTCCCCACCCAGACAGGCAAAAGGCCCTGCATTCCTCCACAGCACTGGGAAGGGTTCCTGCAAAAACCAACAAAACCCAGGCAGCCTGGTAAGGCTCACGTGCCCACACCCCAGCCCACTGTGGTGACCCCAGGGGAAAGAGTGCTCTGAAGAAAATCTGGAACCCCTGCATGGGGCGCTGGGGATAGGCACCAGACTAGCTCTTGGGAGAGTGTTCACAGGACTGGCTAAGTACACATAAGGAAACGAGAAAGGCCACACTAATTGGCCTTCATATTGTTGAAGCCAGTGAGAAAAGAAAAACCAGTTTGGCCACTTTGAAACCAACAAGAGATTTTATTTTTGTTTTGTTTTTAAGTAATCTTTTATTTTTTTAATTTTGTTATTGTTTTATCGTTCAATAAATTTTTCCTCTTTTTCCTTCTCGGTTGTTTTATTAAATCTTCCTTTCTCTCAAAACTTACCACTTATTCCTCCCTTCTTCTCCTTTTTTTCTTTCTTTTTTTTTCCCCACAAGTGAGACAAAAAAAACTTGGAACTAATAAAGGACAAAGTTGGGCCCAAAGAGAAGGCATCCCAACAGTAGAGACAGACACAAATCCCACTTTGATATAGCAGAGAAACTACAAGTTACTGCATGTTTGTATTATTATTTTTTCATTATTCTTACTTCTTTTATTTTAATAGTATCTTTGTATTCTTCCTCTTTCTGTATAGTCTTCTTTGCCTTGGCTGGTTATATTGTAACATTTGGCAGGTTTCCCCTGTTCTCTCTTCCACAGTGTATTGCTAATTTACTATCCTTCAGTTCACTTGTGTTCCTTTAGCACACTACTCAAAGTTCTATACTCCCTATTCATGTTATCCAGATCACATAGATTCTGTCATATGATTGTTACTCTAATATTATTGTAAATAATAGCTGTTCCATAAAATTGTAAATACTTTATAACACCCCTCCTGGATCGTAGCCCACTTCATAGTTTCCTGAACTCTATTACTGTAGTGGTTAACTTTATTCTCACACACACTACACCTATTTACTCTACTTTACTCTCACCTTACCCCAAAATCTGACTTCCCACAACCTCACTGCAATCTAGGTACAACTCAAAACCCTTCCCTCTCCACCAAAAGTCTTATCTTCTGTCCATTCTTTCTTAAAGGTGGCTACAAGGGTTGAAGATTATAGTTAACACAGTACATAGGGAAAGGATCTCCTATCTCTTCTGTAGAGGATGCTACTGCAAATATCATAGAATACTCTCCTGCTGTCATAAACCATTTTGCCTTCCCCACCAACTGATCACATAGGAAAAGAGTAGGTTGAAGCAGTGAACACCAGGACACGCACAGGAAGAGGAAACTCAACAACAAAGGAAACACTGACTGATAACAACAGAAGAAGGTAAAAGGGAGGGGACCACAAAAACCTCAATCCAAGACCTATCTGGAAATACAACTAAAAAGTGGAGAAACTACCCAGGACAAACAATTAAACAAGAGCGAAAAAAAATCCTCAAAACCTTGTGCACACAAAAGAACTTCCCTCAACACAACCTGCCCTCACCAGTACAACAAATCAAAATGGGTGGCAGACAGAGGGACCATCAGTTAACCAACTGGTAGAAAAACCCACAAGATAAATACCCAATAAAAAACAAAACCCAAAGATAAACACAGAGCCAACTTAGAGGAGAGCACAAGACCAGTGAAATTGGAAGATCAAAGAGACTATACCACTGAATCTCACAAGTATTATACCACAGAAGTTAACAGCATAAACCCAGGAAGCCAGAACAAATCAATTTAAGAAGCTGAAGCTAACAAGAAGAGTTTCACAAACAATGGAAAAACATAGAAACAATCCCCAAAAGAAAAAAAGGGAAGCCTCAGAACAAATGTTAGATGAAATAGAGGTAAGTCAACTATCAGATATTCAATCCAAAGCACTGGTTATCAGGAAATTCAAAGACCTCACAATGAGCTACCAGAAACTACAGGGAAACTATGATGAACTCAATGAAAACTATATCATCATGAATAAGAAAATAGAAACTACCAAAAATAGCCAAAAAAATGAAAAATACAATTTCTGAACTGAAGAACACAGTGGAAGAAATCAAAAGCAGGATCGATGAAGAAGAAGGTAGGATCAGCAACTTGGAGGACAAAGGAAAACACACACACACACACACACACACACACACAAACACCAAGAAAAGAAAAAGAGGCTCAGAAAGAATGAAGAGGGATTAAGAGAAATGCAAGACAATATGAAATGTAATAATACACAAAATATAGGGCTATCAGAAGAAGAGGAAGAAGAGCAAGGAATACAAAATCTATTTGAATAAGTAATGATGGAAAACTTCCCTAATTTCATGAGGGAAAAAGGCACACAAATTCAGGAAACACAGAGTCCCAATCAAGAGGAACCCAAAGAGGCCTACTTCAAGACACATCATCATGAAAATGGCAAAATTCCAAGACAAAGAGAGAATCTTAAAGGCAGCAAGGGAAAAACGGTAAGTAATATATAAGGGAGCCCCAATAATGTTAGCTACTGAATTCTCAATGGAAAAGCTCATAGCAAGAAGAAAATGGGAATAAATATTCCAATTAATAAGAACCAGAGGCCTGCACCGAGGCTACTTTATCCAGCAAGACCCTCAATCAAGATAAAAGACCACATAAGGAGCTTTGAAGATAAAAGAAGTCCAAAAGAATACACCTCCTCCAAACCAGCTCTGCAAGAGATGCCAAAAGAACTGCTTTGAGAAAAGAAAAATAAGAGAGGGAGAGACAAAGAGAAACAAAGATATAAAAATGGCAATGAATAAGTACCTATCAATAATAGCTTTAAACATAAATGAACTAAATACACCAATCAAAAGGCATAAAATAGCTGAATGAATTAGAAAGCATAACCCACACATATGGTGCCTAGAAGAGACCCACCTCAGGAAAAAAGACCTGAAAAAACTAAAAGTAAAGAAATGGAAACAAATTTTTCAAGCAAACAGACAGGAAAAGAAAAGCCAGGGTAGAAATACTCATATCAACCAAACTAGTCTTCAGAAAAAAGGGGCCATAAAGAGAGACCCAGAAGGCCATTTTATAATACTCAAGGGAACAGTCCACCAAGAAGACATAAACATTGTAAATATATATACACCCAAAATAGGAGCACCCAAATATATATAAAAGAATCTTAGAGAACCTCAAGAAAGATATTGACTGCAACACAATTATAGTAGGGGATTTAACACCCCACTGTCAAAAATGGACAGATATTCAAAACAAAATATCAATAAAGATATGGTAGAATTGACCGATGCCTTAGATAAAATGGACTTAACTGATATATATAGAGCCCTTCATTCCAAAAAAGCTAAATACACAATTTTTTCAAATGCACATGGAACATTTTAAAGGTAGACCACATGATGGAACACAAAACAACCCTCAAGAAATTCAAGAAAATTGAAATCATACCAACCATTTTCTCTGACCACAAGGGACCAAAAAGGGCAACCAACCCCAAAGGAAAAAACCCAAAACACCCAAAATCAGGGAGACTGAATAGTATGCTATTAAACAACAAATGGGTCAAGATTGAAATTAGGGAAGAACTCAAAAAGTTTCTGGAAACAAGTGAAAATGAACTCACAACAACCCAAAACTTATAGGACACAGGGAAGGCAGTCCTGAGAGGGAAGTTCATAGCAATACAACCCTACCTAAAAGAGATAAAAGTATTTCAAACAAACAACCTAACCCTACACCTACAAGAACTTTAGGAACAACAAAGACAGCCCAGCGCAAGTAGAAGGAAGGAAATAACCAAGAGCAGAATAGTTAAATGAAATAGGAACTAAATACACAATTCTAAAGATCATTGAATCCAGGAGATGTTTTTTGAGAAGAAAAACAAAATTGGCAGAAGAAAATGGTGGCGGCGTAGGATGGAGTGACTCCAGTTCTCATACCCCTGGTAGAAAATCCTGGCAGATCTACTGAGGAACAGTGCAATCAATTTCCCAGTCAAAAATTCCCCAGCATTTATGAAAATAAGAGACCAGAAATAGAGATGGACCAGACAGCTGCAGGTTGGTGGGGTCTCAGGACGTGAGTAAGGAGGGAGGTGGCTGGGGGCGCAGCCCGTAGCTGGCTCCTAACAGCTTTGGAGCCACTGCTGCCTCAGCGATCAGGGCCCAGAGGCTTCCGTCTGAGGCCAGCGTCGGGAGTGTCTGCCACAGAGGACTCATCAGGAGCCCGGCACCTGTGAGTAAAGACAAAAGCGGTGGCAGCAGGGCCAGGAGCCCTTGGCCAGCGCCTAGCGGCCTCAGAGCCTCTGCTGCCATTGTGGGAGGGGTGTAGAGGCTTCCATCTGTGCCCAGTGACAGGGGCATCTACCAGAAAGGACTCATCGGGAGCCCGGCAACCAGCGGAGCCTTGGGCAAGGTGCAGGGCCCTTTGGAAGAGAGCTGGCTCCCTCCCTCCCCGTCTAAGTGGGGCTGGGCAGCATGGGGCAGAGACCTGTCTGCCTAGGTTTGCAGGGAGGGTGGCAAGGACAGGGGGTCGTTATCAGTTGCAATCACTGTGGTCACCAGCCCACCAGCCCAGGAGATTTCAGAGGAGCATTGTCTTAACCAGTTGGGTTGGGGATTGGGCTGGGCTGAAAGGCAGGCTTTCTGGACAAGTTTTTATTGGAAAGTGGACTGAGGTTTTCTCCTGCAAAGTCAGCTTGACTTTCTTCTCACCCAGCCGCAGGACTGGGAAGGACCAGTATGAGATCCCATGGCACCCAGTCAGCCTGTTGCGTGGGTGGGAACCCGCACCCCAGTCTGGTAGCCTGGCTGGTGCATAGATATGCACCTGCGTCTACAACCCAGCCCACAAAGGGGTCCTGCTGAAACCAGATAAACCAGATCGGACAGTTTGAGAACAACAAAGGAGGGTGTATTTGTTTTGTTTTGTTTTGTTTTAACTTTCTTTAACGTTTTTTCCAGTAATCGTATATTTTTTAAAATTTTATTATTGCTTTATCGTTCAATACTTTCTTCCTCTCCTTTCTTTTTTCCTGTTTTAGTCCTTCTTCCTTTCATCCAAAACTTATCGCTTTTTCCTCCCTTCTCCTGCCCTTTTTTATGTTCATTTCTTTGTTTGTTGCTTTCTATACCACTGTAAATACTTCACAACACATCTCTCAGGTCTTAGCCCACTTTACAGGTTCCTGAATTTTATTACTGTATTGATTAACTTTACTTGCTAACATGCTACACCGATTTACTATTCTTTACTCTCACCTTACCTCAAAATCTGACCACCCACAACCTCACTGCTGTCTAGATCCAACTCACAAGCCTTTTCTCCCCAACAAGAGACTTATCTTTGGTCCATCCTTTCATAAAAGTGGCAAGTTGGGGTGAAGATTATGGTTAACACTATATAGAACCTAAAGATCTTCTATCTCTTCTCTACCAGCTGTGATTGTAAATATCATAAAGTACTCTCCTGCTGTCATAAACCATTTTGTCTCCCCCTCCAGCTTATCACAAATACACACACACACACACACACAAAGAAAGGAGTAGGTGGAAGTGGAGAACATCAAGATACCTGCAGGAGACTACACCACTTAATCTCACAGGTATTCTACAACAGAAGTTCACACCATAAAACCAGGGAGTCAGAACAGATAAATTTAACAAGGTGAGGCTAACAAGAAGAGTCTCACAAACAATGGGAAGACAAAGAAACAATACCCAAATGAAAGAAAAGGTGGAAGTCTCAGAAAGAATATTAGATGAAAGAGAGGCAAGTCAGCTATCAGATATTGAATTCAAAGCACTGGTTATCAGGAAATTCAAAGAGCTCACAATGAGGTACAAGAAACTAGAGGGGCGCTACCAGAAACCAGAAGGGAGCTATAATGAACTCTCCACAAACTACATCAACATGAAAAAGGAAATAGAAGCTATCAGCAAAGGCCAAGAGGAAATAAAGAATACAATCTCTGAACTGAAAAACACAGTAGAAGGAGTCAAAAGAAGAATTAATGAGGCAGAAGATCGAATGAGCGAGTTTCAGGACACAGTAAAAAGAATCTCCCAAAAAGAGCAAGAAAAGGAAAAGAGACTCAGAAAAAATGAAGAGGGATAAAGAGAAATGCAAGAAAATATGAAATATAATAATATCCGAATAATATGGATACCTGAAGGAGAAGAAGAACAAGGCATAGAAAAGCTATTTGAAAAAAAAATGACAAAAAAACTTCCCTAATTTGATGACAGAAAAAGTCATACAAATCCAGGAATCGCAAAGTGTTCCAATCAAGAAGAACCCGAAGAGGCCCAGTTCAAGATACATTATCATTAAAATGGCAAAATTCCAAGATAAAGGAAGAATCTTAAAGTCAGCAAGAGAGAAAAAGTAAGTAACATACAAGGGAGCCCCAATAAAGACAGCTGGAACAATTCTCAATGAAAATGCTCCAAGCAAGAAGAGAATAGCAACAAATATTTCAATTAATGAGAACCACAGGCCTGCAACCAAGGCTACTTTACATACCAAAGCTCTCAATCAAGATAGAAGGTCAAATAAAGAGCTTCCAAGACAAAAGAAGTCTAAAGGAATATACCTCCACCAAACCAGCTCTACAAGAAATACTAAAAGTACTGTTTTAATGAAAGGAAGGAAAAGAGAGAGACAGAGAGGAACTCAGGTTCATAAATGGCAATGAGTAAGTACCTATCAATCATAGCCTTAAACATAAATGGATTAGATACTCCAATAAAAAGATATAAAATAGCTGAATGGATAAGAAAGTATGACCTATTTACTGACGGGCAACTAGGTTGCTTCCAACTCTTGGCTACTGTAAATTGTGCTGCTATGAACATTGGGGTGCAATGTAGGTGCCCATCAGTAAATGAGTGGATCAAAACACTGTGATACATATAGACATTGAATTCTATGCAGCAGTAAGAAAGAAGGAGGTCCTACCTTTTGCAACAGCATGGATGGAACTAGAAAGCATTATGCTGAGTGAAATAAGCCAGGTGTTGAAGAACAAATACCATACGATCTCACCTTTAACAGGAAGCTAAACAACAAAACATACAAGCAAGCAAAATAAAACCAAAGACACTGAAATAGAGAACAAGCTGATAGTGAACAGAGGAGAGATGGAAGGGAATTTCAGGGGAAATACAGGATGGATTTAGAGGAAGATGTATAAAGGATAGATGCACAACTGAGAAGGGTAAAAATGGGAGGGAGGGGGGAGCACCAGGGGTGGGATGGGATGGGAGTAATGAACAGAAAACTGTACAAGAAAAATAATTAAATAAATTTTAAAAAATAAATAAAAATATGACATACACATATACTACCTGCAGGAGACCAACCTCAGGACAAAAGATGATCAAAGACTAAAAGTGAAAGGATGAAAATAAATTTTCCAATCAAATGGACTAGAAAAAAAAAGCTGAAGTAGCAATTCTAATATCAGACAAAATAGACTTCAAAAAAGGAGCCATAAAAAGAGACCCAGAAGGGCACTTCATAATATTCAAGGGATGAATCCACCAAGATTATATTAACATCGTAAATATATGTGCACTGAACATAGGAGCACCCAAATATATAAAGAAAATCTTAGAGGACTTCAAGAAAAATATTGACAGCAACACAATTATAGTAGGGGATTTTAACACCCCATTGTCAAAAATGATCAGATCTTCCAAACAAAATATCAACAAAGATATAGCAGCATTAAACAACACCCTAGATGAAATGGACTTGACTGATATATATAGAGCCCTTGATCTGAAAGAAGCTAAATACACATTCTTTTCAAATGCACATGGAATATTTTCAAAGATAGACCATATGATAGGATACAAAATGAGCCTCAACAATTTCAAGAAAATTGAAATTATACCAACAATTTTCTCTGACAACAAGGGGCAAAAATTAGAAAAGAACCCCAAAGAAAAAACCAAAACACCCAAAATCACGGACAGTGAATGGTATGCTATTAAAAAATGAATGAGTCAAGAATGAAATTAAGGGAGAAATCAAAAAGTTTCTGGAAAAAATGAAAATCATAACAACCCAAAAGTTATGGGACACAGCGAAGGCAGTCCTGAGAGGGAAGTTCATAGCAATACAGGCTTACCTAAAGAAGATAGAAGCATTTCAAACAAACAACCTAACACTATGCCTGCAAGAACTTGAAGAACAACAACAAAGACAGCCCAGAGCAAGTACAAGGAAGGAAATAACCAAGATCAGAGCAGAATTAAATGACCTACAGACTAAAAGCACAATTCTAAGGATCAATGAATCCAGGAGTTGGTGTTTTAAAAAGATAAACAAAATTGAGAAGCCTTTAAGTAGGCTCATTAAGAAAAGAAGAGAGAGGACCCAAATAAACCCAATCAGAAATGAAAGAGGAGAGATAACAACTGATACCACAGAAATAGAAGGGATTTCTAGTAAGAAAGGGATTCTAGAAAGGGATTTCTAGAAGGGATTGATAGTAAGAAATTAACCTGGTACAGGCATAAAAACAGACACATAGACCAATGGAAAAGAACAGAGAGCCCAGGAATACACCCAAGTTTTACAGGCAATTAATATACGGCAAAGGGGGCAGTAACATAAAATGCAGTAAAAATTGCCTCTTGAACAAATGGTGTTGGGAGAACTGGACAGCTACGTGCAAAAAAGTGATACTCGAGCACCAACTTACAACATACACCAAAATGAACGCAAGGTGCATAAAAGACTTAAATATAAGGTGTGAAACCATTAACATCCCAGAGGATAACATTGGCAGGGAAATCTCAGATTTTATGCAGCAGTATTTTTGTTGCTATACCCACAAGAGGGAGAGACATAAAGGAAAGAATAAACAAAAGAAATCTCATCAAAATAAAAAGCTTCTGCACAGCTAAAGAAAACAGTACAAAAATAGCCCTGGCTGGTGTAACTCAGTGAATAGAGCACGGGCCTGTGAACCAAAGGATCATGGTTCGATTCCCAGTCAGGGCACATGCCTGGGTTGCAAGCCAGTCCCCAGCAGGGGCCAGTTCCCAGCAGGAGACACACGAGAAGCAACCATATATTGATATTTCTCTCCCTCTCTCTTTCCCTTCCCTTCTAAAGATAAATAAAATCTAATAAATAAATAAATAAATAAGATTATTTTTTTAAAGAAAACAGTAGGAAAATAAAAAGAGAATCAACTGTATGGGAAAACATATTTGCCAATGACACTTCAGACAAGGATTTAATCTCAAAAATATACAAAGAACTTACACAACTCCACTCTTAGAAGACAAGCAACACAATTTAAAAGTGGGTAAAGGCTTTTAATTTTGATGAGATCCTATTTGTTTATTCTTTTATTTGTGTCCCTTGCTTTAGGGGACTTATCAGTAAAAAACTTGCTGTGTGAAATATCTGAGATTTTCGTCCCAATGTTCTCCACTAGGACATTAATGGTGTCACGACTTATATTTAAGTCTTTTACCCACCTTGAATTCATTTTGGTGTATGGTGTAAATTGGTGTTGGAGTTTCATTTTTCTGCATATAGCTGTCCAGTTCTTTCAGCACTATTTGTTGAATACTATTATTAAACCATTTTCTGTTGCTGCTCCCTTTGTTGAATATTAACTAGCTGTAAAGATTTGGGTTTATTTCTGAGATCTCTGTTCTATTTTATTGGTCTATGTGCCTTTTTTTACTGCCAGCACCAGGCTGTTTTCGTTACAGTGGCCTTGTAATACAGTTTGGTATCAGGTATTGTGATCCCTCCTACTTTGTTCTTCTTTCTCAAACTTGAAGCTGTTTTGGGGATTATTTATGGTTCCATATAAATTTTTGAAGTGTTTGTTCTATGTCTGTGAAGTATGTCACTGGTACTTTAATAGGTACTGCATTGAATCTGTAAATTCACTGCTGGGATTATATCCTAAGAATCCTAAAGCACCAATGGAAAAGCACCTATGCACCCCAAAGTTCATAGAAACACAATTTACAGTAGCTAAGTGCTGGAAGCAACCTAGGTGCCCAATATTAAATGAATGAGTAAAAAATTATGGTACATATACACAATGAAATCCTATACAGCAGAAAAAAAAGAAGTTCCTACCCTTTGCAACCGCATGGATGGAACTGGAAAGGATTATCCTGAGTGAAATAAGCCAGGTGTTGAAAGACAAATACCATATGATCTCACCTTTAACAGGAAGTTAAACAATGAAACAAACAAGCAAGCAAAATAAAAGCAAAGACACTGAAGTAGAGAACAGGGGGACAGTGACCAGATGGAAGAGGGGAGGAAATTTCAGGGGGAAAAAGGAAGGATTTACAGGAACTAGTGTAAAAGACAAATGGAAAACAACTAAGGTGGGTGGAAATGAAAGGGAAGTGGGGAGCACTTGGTGGATGGGCTGGGATGGGAGTAAAAGACAGAAAACTGTACTTGAACAATAATTAAATTTTAAAAGGCTTTAAAAGTGGACAAATATTATGAAAAGACATTTCTCCAAAGATGGCATACAGATGATCCATAGACATGAAAGCATGGTCAACCTTGATAACTATGAGATAAATGCAAATTAAACCCCCAACGAAATACCACATTACACCAATCAGAATTGTCAACATAAACAGAGCAACAAGCAACAAGTGTTGGAGAGGTTGTGGTGAAAAGGGGACCCTAGTTCACTGTTGGTCTGACTGCAGACTGGTACAACCATTATGGAACACAGTACGGAATTTTCTCAGAAAACTAAAAATTGATCTGCCTTTTGGTCAAGCTACCCCACTGCAAGGATTATATTTTAATAACCCTGAAACACCAATCCAAAAGAACCTATGCACCCCAACATTCATAGCACCACAGTTTACAAGAGCCAAGTGCTGGAAGCAACCTAAGTTTCCATCAGTAAATGAATTGATCAAAAAGCTATGGTACATTTACACAATGAAATTCTATGCAGCAGAAAAAAAGAAGAAGTTCCTACCCTTTGCTGCAGCATGGATGGAACTGGAAAGCATTATATTGAGCAAAATAAGCCAGGCAGTGAAAGACAAATACCATATGTTCTCACCTTTAATAGGAATCTAATCAACAAAACAAACAAGCAAGCAAAATATAACCAAACACACTGAAATACAGAACAGGCTGACAGGGACCAGAGGGGAGAGGGGAAGGAATATCAGGGGAAAAAATGAAGGGTTTGCAGGAAAAATTATAAAGGATATGTGGAAAATAAAAAGGCTGGTAGAGATGGGTGCATGCTGGGGAGAGCTGGGTGGTGCGTTGGGATGGTAGTAAAGTGCAGAAAACTGTACTTGAACAACAATTAAAATGCTATGGTATGAATACTTATATCTCAAAAACACTTTTTAAAAATTTATTTAATTAGTTTTCAAGTACATTTTCTGTCTATTACTCCCATCCCATCCCATGCCCCGTCCTCCCCCCTCCCTCCCATTTCCATCCTTCTTAGTTGTTATTTATGTATCCTTTATATTTGTTCTTCTAAATCCCTCCCCTATTTCCCTTGAAATTCCCTCCCCTCTTCCATCTGGTCACTGTCCCCCTGTTCTCTATTTCAGTGTCTTTGAATGTATTTTGCTTGCTTGATTGTTTTGTGGCTAGCATCCTGTTAAAGGTGAGATCATATGGTATTTGTCTTTCAACACCTGCAGTATTTCACTCAGCATAATGCTTTCCAGTTCCATCCATGCTGTTGCAAAGGGTAGGAGCTCCTTCTTTCTTTCAGCTGCATTGAATCCCATTGTGTATATGCACCATAATTTTTGGATCCATTCATTTACTGATGGGCACCAGTATTGCTTCCAAATGTTTCCTATTGTAAATTGTGCTGCTATGACCTTTGGGGTACATATGTTCTTTTGGATTGGTGTTTCAGCATTCTTAGGAAACAATCCCAGCAGTGGAATTGCTGGGTCAAAAGACAGGTCCATTTTTACTCTTCTGAGAAAATTCCATACTATTCTGAATAATGTTTGTACCCATCTGCAATCCCACCATCATTGGACTAGATTCCCCTTTTCCCCACAGCCTCTCCAACATTTGTTGTTTATTGCTTTCATTATGATAGCCATTCTCATCGGTGTAAAGTGGTATCTCATTGTGGTTTTAATTTGCATCTCTCTGACAGCTAGCAATATTGAGCATCTCTTCATGTGTCTCTGGATCCTCTGTATGTCCTCCTTGGAGATATGTCTGTTCGAGTCCTTTCCCCATTTTTTAATTGGGTTAATTGGCTTCTTAGAGCTAAGTCGTGTGAGCTCTTCATATATTTTGGAGATTAAAACTCTTTCAGAGGTATCATTGGTGCCGCCGCCCGAGGCAGCAAGGGTGGTCCCGAGGTGAGGCGATGGACTTAACTTAATTAAAATAATGGAGAGGTCCAAGTGCTCCTGGCTGGCAAATGGCAAGTTTATTCAAGGAACTGCTGGCTTATATGCAGAACTACAGTGGCCTGAGAACAATGCTGTTTTACAAAAGTTTGTACATTCCCGAAGGCTATCAAGAGGGCAAGATGTTCTCACATCCTGAGAACATTAGCCCACAGATAGCAGTGTCCTCAAGATTATCACTTTCCTGGAACATGACGCACATGCCAAGACCTTGTTCTTTCCTTCAAGGCTGAGAAGGAGAAGGTCCGGAAGATGTCAAGATACCCGCCGGCTCCAGGGACCAGAAACCAAGTCCCGCCACCGTTTTCACAGTGGGGGCTCTGTCCGTGGTCCCCTGCGGCCTGGTGGGCTCCCACATCTCCCCCTTCTTTATTTTATATATCGAACCGGCTCCACATTCCTCGTCATGTCCAGCTTATGTCTTTTGAGGTCTACGTACAAGCCACTGATTTGTTTGATAAAAAACCGAATGATGCAAGGTATACATAACAAAAGCATAATAACGAAGATACCAAAACCTATCCAACTATAAAGAACATGTCCAAAAGAGGGAAACTGCTTAGATAAAGCGGACAAGAAATTCTGAGCATCTCGAGCAATATCTATGTTTAAAGGAGGAGCATTTATCAAATCTTGAATCTCTTTATGTAACGTAATAAGGTCTAAGGATGAATTGCAATTATGCCAAATTCCTAACAAATGGTTGCGAACCTTTTCCCATGGAAACTTAGTTGAATTATAGGGAAAAGGGGTAACACATATATGGGAAAACATGAAATGACATCTTAAAGAAGATCGAACCTCAAGTGATTTTAACTCTTCTCCAACAATTCTAACAGTATCATACAAGGCGTTCAATTTCTGTTCTACTTTTCGGTCCCAGTCTTCCTGGGTCTGGAAGGCAACAGAGACATTATGTGCTAGTTCGTTAACAAAGTCTGCTGTTTGTACACTTTCAGTTAGGGCAACAGCAGCTGTAGTTGCCGTCACAATGAGGGCAATTAAGGTGGTAATTCCTGCAATAAGCGTCCCTATAAATCTTTTTGATCGGGCTAAAATCAAATCGTTAGTAGCCTTAATAATAGCATACCCTGGATCATTAAACCAGGGGATGGTAAGGTTAACAGGTAGAAAGGTGAAGGCAGGTTGCTTAATAACAGCAAATGATGTAACATTCATTGATGCATTTAAACAATTGGTTAGGAAGCAGTTATGACAGCTTAAGTTATACTTTTGATCATATATAAGTTGAACATTTCCAGCTACAAAAGCATATGGATCTGGAACGCAAGCAATAATTGAAACATTTTTCTGAGTCCCCGAAACATTCATAGCGTCCTGGTCTCCAAGGTGAACCCATTGAACATCTCTTTTAGCTACAGTGACATATTGAAGGGCAGCAACCGCTTTCCATAACATATTTTGAAATGTACGGTTATTTCTAGTCCATATACCATACAGCAAGTTCATTGGTCTGAATGTTGTGGGGCGGTAATCACTCCAGTCACAAAGCCCTTGATCACAGATGGTATAGTTGAGATGGCACATTCTCCAAGCAGGTCCCAATTGACTTGGGGATGGTGTTTTCTGCTTGCACAATGGGATATCAGGTGGGGGATCTCCTGGTCCTACAATGGTAGTTGAGACATTTCGTCGTAGGTATAGTAAGTCCACTCCCCAGTGAGTCCCGTTAGTGAAATTCCCATCCCAATCAGCATATCTAGAGATAAGAGTGCAGTTATTATTGTCTAATGAAAAACAGATGGGCAAAGTAGTAGATAATCCTGTGTAGTTATAAAGCGTAGATATTGGGATAACATGTCCTATAGAAGGAGGTCCTAAAACTTTAGTATTGTTAACATAAACAGGAACAAAGTCATTATCGTTCCAGGTCACAGGATGCATCATTGGAGGATTAGGGACAAAAGCCCAATATTCCTCAGTCTTCACTTGAATCCTCAGCATCCAAAAAAGGCTCAGCAAAATCGCCAGACGTTGGCGTCTTCTCCGAGCTCGCTCCGGGTGGCTGAGGCGAGGCTGCATCGTCAAGCGTGCTAGCCGTCCCCGCAGCCGGTTCGTTTTGCTTCTGGGCATGTCGGACACAACGTTCAGGAAGCCAACGAGGGGCTTCTGCGTCTGTTGGAAAAACACAAACATGCCCCCTGCCCCAAACTAAAACTGGGTCAGGTCCATGACGAGAGCCATCTATGGGGTCTCTCCAATAAACCAACGGGTAATGTCGCATACGCGGCCCCCAATGCCGATCAGCCGCGGAGCGTCCTTCTGCATCCAAAGTTAAAAAGTTAAGAACAAATAAGGAATGTGACACTAACAGTTTAGGAGAATGAGGATCATACCATCTCCCCCCTTTTAATTTAGAGAACTGATGTTTGAGGGAAAGATGAGTACGTTCAATGATACCTTGTCCTTGTGGGTTGTGAGGTATACCTGTTTTATGTAAAATCTGAAATGAAGCACAAAAAGAAGCGAAACTTTTACTAGTATACGCTGGGGCATTATCTGTCTTCAAGACCTTAGGAACTCCAAGGATTGAAAAACAAAAGAGAAGGTGAGTAATAACATTGCGTACATTTTCACCTGTGAGAGGAGAAGCGCAGATAAAATGAGAACAGGTATCAACGGTGACATGTAAGTAACGTAATCGTCCAAACGCTGGGCAGTGGGTAACGTCCATCTGCCAAAGATCATTGGGTTTAAGACCACGAGGGTTGATACCATAATGAGGCACGGGGAGAAGCTGAGCGCACGTAGAACATGATTTAACAATTTGACGGGCAGCTTCTCGGGTGAGACGGAATTGATAACGAAGAGAGCGAGCAGATTGATGATGCAGGGCATGAGAAGATGTAGCCTTTTGCTCCTGTGAAAGGAAAATTTGCGTAAAAGTATCTGCAGTTTGATTACCATGGGCAAGGGGTCCAGGAAGGGAGGAATGTCCTCGAATGTGACCAATGAAACAGGGAAACTGTCGTTTCTGTAAAAGTTGTTGAATATCTGAGAAAAGCTGAGAAATCGTATGATTAGAGGTATGAATTAAAGGAACAGTTTCTAAAACAGCCATAGCTCGAACAACATATTGGCTATCTGTGTAAAGATTAAATGGTTGATTATATAGGGCAAGAGCTTGGCTGACAGCAAACAGTTCCACTTCTTGAGCTGAAACATAAGGGGTGGTCCAGATGAGAGGCTTGGTAGGAGTAAGTAGAACAGCACGTCCATTAGAAGATCCATCTGTGAATAGGGTAAAGGAAGTTGATAAAGGTTCAGAAGTGACAATGTTAGGAAAAATAAATCGTGCAGTATGGGCAAATTGTAAAATTTTATCAGCGGGCAGATGATGAGAGATGGTTCCAGCAAAACCTTCAAAGGCAAGAGCAAAAATGTCGTTAAAGTTAAGAAGCCAGTTAAGTTGTTCAGCGGTATAAGGTATAACAATAACAGTGGGATCATGTCCTAAAACTTGGAGAGAGATTTTGCGCCCTTGCTGGATGCGTTCTGCTACCAGAGAGGGATAGGGACTCAAAACTTTCTTTGGAGTAGACGATCCATGGATCCATTGCAATACACCTTCTTGATATAAAACTCCTGTTGGGGTTAAGGTAGTAGGAAGAATAATCAAGGACCACGGTCGTGAAATATCACAATATGTGAGTTGAGCTGTTAATAAAGCATTTTCTACAGACTGTAAAGCCTTCTTTGCTTCTGGAGTCATGGATCTAGGAGACGAGGGATTAGGGTCTCCTAAAAGAAGATTAAACAAGGGTTTTAAGTCACCAGTAGATAATTTAAGTGAAGGGCGGATCCAATTGAGTTCCCCTAGAAAGGTTTGAAAATCATGTAAAGTTTTTAATTGAGAAGTATCAATGGTTAGTTTCTGCGGAGAGAAGGAAGAGGGTTTTAATGAATACCCTAGGTAAGAAAATGGATAGGTATTTTGTACCTTATCAGTAGCGATCTGCAATCCTGATTGGGATAAGGCTTGTTGTATATGCTGGAAAGTTGAATACAAATAAGACTCGCTTTCATGAGCTAATAGAATGTCATCCATGTAATGGATGATTAATGCAAGAGGAAATTGATCTCGAGTTTGTTGAATAGCTTGTTGCACAAACTTTTGACATAGGGACTTGAACCCTGAACCCTCAGATTAAAAGTCTGATGCTCTACCAACTGAACTATCCGGGCTCCGCTTGACCTGCTAGATTTCCCCAATCTGCTTTATCAGGGTTTGGCGGCCCCGATTGAACAGTCGCCACCTTAAAATTAGTCGCCACCTTAAAATCAGGTTTTTCATACCGTGGCGCCTCCCAAGTTGGAGGAGGTGGATCAGTTGGCAGTGGAGGTGAGCGAGAAAGATCCTCTGCCGAATGAATGGCTGGCAAACTGCCACGAGTCCCATGTTCCCATTTTTCAAGCTCAGAATCTCCCCTAAGACAATCTCTAACTAATGTCCATAAAGAAAACGCATCAACAGGGGTTTTCTCTGGACCGTGAGCACGGTAGTGTTCACGAATACGTTCTCCTACCTTTTTCCAAGTTTCCATATTAATAGTACCTTCTTCCGGGAACCAAGGGCAAACTTGTTGAATAAAATCTACAAAACAATGTATTTGACTCTTAGAGGTAGTAATGCCTCGCCCCTTCAATAAGGAGCAGAGGACTTTTTCAAAAAGTCCCTGATCTGATGAATGGGAACTTCCCATGATTAAAAGCTCTCCAACACTGCTTCCTGCTACTTTTACTTTTTACTTACCGGGCTCCCGTAGCAGTGGTCCTCTCGGGCTCCCCTATCCTCGCGATTAGGACTCTGCTGGTCCCCCCTGACCCCCTTTTTCTGGGTCCCTGTTCTTCGGGTGCCACTCTGCCGCCGCCCGCGGCAGCAAGGGTGGTCCCGAGGTGAGGCGATGGACTTAACTTAATTAAAAGAATGGAGAGGTCCAAGTGCTCTTGCTGGCAAATGGCAACTTTATTCAAGGAACTGCTGGCTTATATGCAGAACTGCAGTGGCCTGAGAACAATGCTGTTTTACAAAAGTTTGTACATTCCCGAAGGCTATCAAGAGGGCAAGATGTTCTCACATCCTGAGAACATTAGCCCACAGATAGCAGTGTCCTCATGACTATCACTTCCCTGGAACTTACGCACATGCCAAGACCTTGTTCTTTCCTTCAAGGCTGAGAAGGAGAAGGTCCGGAAGATGTCAAGATACCCGCCAGCTCCAGGGACCAGAAACCAAGTCCCGCCACCGTTTCCACAGTGGGGGCTCTGTCCTTGGTCCCCTGCGGCCTGGCGGGCTCCCACACATTGGGAAATATATTTTCCCTTACAGTTGTTTCTCTTTTTATTTTAATACTGTTTTCTTTTGCCATGCAGAACCTTTTAATTTTGATGAGATCTCATTTGTTTATTTTTTCCTTTATATTCCTTGCTCTAGGGGACATATCAGTGAAAATGTTGCTGCGTGAAATATCTGATATTTTCCCACTATGTTCTCCTTTAGGACTTTAATAGTGAATTGGCTTATATTTGGGTCTTTTATCCACGTTGAATCTATTTTGGTGTATGGTGTATGTCCACACTCAAGTTTCATTTTTTTGCATGTAGCTGTCCAGTTCTCCAGGCACTATTTGTTGAGGAGGCTATTTTTACTCCATTCTATGTCACTGCCCCCTTTCTCACATATTAATTGACTGTAGATAGTTGGTTTTATTTCTGGGCTCTCTGTTTTGTTCCATTGGTCTATGTGCCTGTTTATATGCCAGTACCAGGCTGTTTTCATTACGGTGGCCTTGTAATACACTTTGATATTAGGTATTGTGATCCCTCCTACTTTGTTGTTTTTTCTCAACAATGCAGCTGCTATTCGAGGTCGTTTGCATTTCCATATAAATTTTTGAAGTCTTTGTTCTATGTCTGTCAAATATGCCATTGGTACTTTAATAGGTATTGCATTAAATCTGTAAATTGCTTTGGGTAGTATGGACATTTTGATGATGTTAGTTCTTTCAATCTATGACACAAAATATGTTTTTATGTGTTTGTGTCTTCCTTGATTTCTTTCTTCAATGTTGTGTAGTTTTCTATGTAC
This sequence comes from Sturnira hondurensis, assembly GCF_014824575.4. Classification (NCBI taxonomy): domain Eukaryota; kingdom Metazoa; phylum Chordata; class Mammalia; order Chiroptera; family Phyllostomidae; genus Sturnira; species Sturnira hondurensis. The sequence goes on from NW_028081875.1 coordinate 2,519,902, forward strand.
AGGTGATTCACCTCCTTGGTTAGATTTATTCCCAGATACTTTATTTTTGTTTTTGCTATATTGAATGAGAGTTTTTCTTGTTTTTGCTTCTGCTGGTTCATTGTTAGTATACAAAAATGCCTTTGACTTCTGGATACTGACTTTGTAACCTGCTGTTTTGCCAAATTCATTTATTAGTTCGAGCAGTTTTTTGATAGAGTCTACAGGATTTTCCATGTACACTATCATGTCATCTTCAAACAAAGACAGTTTTGTTTCCTCTTTTCTTATTTAAATGCCTTTTACTTTATTTTTTTGCCCGATGACTGAGGCTAAATCTTCCAATACTATATTAAATAGAAGTGGTGAAATTGGACAACCTTGTCTTGTTCCTGATCTTAGTGGAATTTTTTTTTTGTTTTTGCCCATTGAATATGATGTTGGCTGTAGGTCTGTCATATATGGCTTTTATTATTTTGAGGAATGCTCCCTCTATTCCCACTTTGCTCAGTGTTTTGTGCCTTAAATGGGTATTGTGCCTTATCAAATGCTTCTTCCCCAGCTATTGATATGATCATGGGATTTTTGTCTTTGCTTTTGTTTATGTGATGTATTACATTTTCTGATTTGCGAATATTTTACCGTCCTTGCATCCATGGAATGAATCCCACTTGATTGTGGTGTATGATCTTTTTGATGTATTGTTAGACGTGATTTGCCAGTATTTTGTTGAGGATTTTAGTATCTATGTTAATCAGCGATATTGGCCTAAAATTTGCTTTCTTTGTTGTGTCTCTATCTGGTTTTGGAATTAGGATGATGTTGGCTTCATAAAAAAATTGGGAGTTTCTCATCATTTTGGATTTTTTGGAATTCTTCGTGAAGAATACGAGTTAGCTCTTCCTTAAATGCTTTGTAGCGTTCTCCTGTGAAACCATCTGGTCCAGAACTTTAGTGTGATGGGAGTTTTTTGATTACTGCTTCAATTTAATCTGTTGTTATTGGCCTGTTTAGTCTTTTTACTTCTTCTTCACTGTGTTTTGGGAGATTATATTTTTCTATAAATTTGTCCATTTCTCCTAGGTTTTCAAATTTCTTGGCATACAATTCTTCATACTAATTTCTTACAATCCCTTCTATTTCTGTGGTATCAGTTGTAATCTCTCCTCTTTCATTTCTGACTGGGTTTATGTGGGTCCTCTCTCTTCTCTTCTTAATGAGCCTACTTAAAGGCTTGTCTATTTTGTTTATCTTTAAAAAAAACAACTACTGGATTTGTTGATCCTTATAATTGTGCTTTTAGTCTGTATGTCATTTAATTCTGCTCTGATCTTGGTTATTTCCTTCCTTCTACTTGCTCTGGGTTGTCTTTATTATTGTTCTTCCAGTTCTTACAGGTGTAAGGTTAGTTTGTTTGTTAGAAATGTTTCTATTTTCTTTAGGTAAGCCTGTATTGCTATGAACTTTTCTCTCAGGACTGCCTTCCCCGTGTCCCATAAGTTTGGGTTGTTGTGAGTTCATTTTCATTTGTTTCCAGAAACTGTTTGATTTTTTTCCTAATTTTTTCTTGACCCATTCGTTGGTTAATACCATACCATTCAATCTCTATGGTTTTGGGTGTTTGGGTTTTTTTTTTTTCCTGTGGGGTTGTTTTCCAGTTTCAGTCCCCTGTGGTCAGAGAAAATGCTTGGTGTAATTTCAATTGTCTTGAATTTATTGAGGCTCGTTTTGTGTCCTATTATGTGGCCTATCTTTAAAAATGTCCCATGTGCAGTTGGAAAAATGTGTATTTAGCTTTTGGGGGATGAAGGGCTATATATATATATATATATCAGTTAGGTCCATTTCATCTAGGACATTGTTTAATGCTGCAATATCTTTGTTGGTATTTTGTTTGGAAGATCTGTCCATTTTTGACAGTGGGGTGTTAAATTCCCCTACTATAATTGTGTTGCTGTCAATATTTTTCTTGAAGTCCTCTAAAATTTTCTTTATATATTTGAGTGCTCCTATGTTGGGAGCATATATATTTATGATGTTAATATGTCCTTGTTGGATTCTTCTCTTGAGTATTATGAAGTGATCTTCTGGGTCTCTCTTTATGATCCTTTTTAGAAGTCTGTGTTTTTTGATATGATAATTACTACCCCGGCTTTTTTTTTTCTTGTCTGTTTGCTTGGAAAATTTGTTTGCAGCCCTTCACTTTTAGTCTGTGGAAGTCTTTTTTCCTGAGGTGGGTCTCTTGTAGGCAGCATGTGTCTGGGTCATGCTTTCTTTTCCATTCACTTATTCTATGTCCTTTGATTGGAGCATTTTATCCATTTACATTTAAGGTTATTATTGATAAGTACTCATTGACAGGTACATTTTTGTACCTGTGTTCTTCTCCGTCTCTCTCTCTTTTTCTTCCTTTCCTTAAAGCAGTTCTTTTACTATTCCATGTAAAGCTGGATTGGTGGAGGCATCTTCTTTTAGTCTTCTTCTGTCTTGGAAGCTCTTTATTTGGCCTTCTATCTTGATTGCGAGCCTTTCTGGGTAAAGTAGCCTTGGTTGCATGCCTTTGGTTCTCATTACTTGGAATATTTCTTGCCATTCTCTTCTTGCTTGGAGCATTTCCATTTAGAAGTCAGTAGCTAACCTGAGTGGGACACCCTTGTATGTGACTTCCTTTTTTACCCTTGCTGCCTTTAAGATCCTCCCTTTTTCTTGAAATTTTGCCATATTAATGATGATATGTCTTGAAGTGGGCCTCTTTGTGTTTCTCTTGATTGGGACTCTGTGATTCCTGGATTTGTTTGACTTTTTGTCTCAGCAAATTAGGGAAGTTTTTTCTCATTATTTTTTCAAATAGGTTTTCTATCCCTTATTCTTCTTCTTCTCCTTCTGGTATCCCTATTATTCAGATATTATTATGTTTCATTTTTTCTTGCATTTCTCCTAATTTCTCTCCATTCTTTCTGATACTTTTTCTTTTCTTGCTGTTTCTGGGATTTTTTTTTCTACTTTGTTCTCCAACTCACTGATCTGATCTGCTTCACGGATCCTGCTCTTGATTCCTTACACTGTATTCTTCAATTCAGAAATTGTATTCTTCATTTCCTCTTGGCCCTTGCTGATAGTTTCTATTTCCTTTTTCATGCTGATATAGTTTGCTATGAGTTCATTGTAATTCCCCTGTAGTTCCTGGTGGCTCCTTGTGAGCTCTTTAAACTTTCTGATATCCAGTGCTTTTAATTCAATATGTGATAGTTGACTTGCCTCTATTTCATTTAACATTCTTTCTGAGGCTTCCTTCTTTACTTTCATTTGGGGATTGTTTCCTTGTCTTCCCATTGTCTGTGAGACTCTTCTTATTTCCCTCAGCTTCTTAAATTGACCTCTTCTGACTCCCTGGGTTTATGGTGTGAACTCCTGTGGTAGATTGCCTGTGAAATTAACTGGTGCAGTCTACTTCAGGTATCTTGATGTTCTCTGTTTCCACCTACTTTGTGTGTGTGTGTGTGTGTGTGTGTGTGTGTGTGTGTGTGTGTGATTAGTTGGAGGGGGAGGCAGAATGGTTTATGACATCAAGATAGTATTTTGTGTTATTTACAGTCACAGATGGTAGAGAAGAGATAGAAAATCTTTAGGCTATATATAGTATTAACCGTAATCTTCAACCCAACTTGCCACTTCTAAGAAAGAATGGAGAAAAGATAAGTCTCTTGTTTGGGAGGGTAGTCTTGTGAGTTGGATCTAGAAAGCAGCGAGTTTGCAGGCAGTTAGATTTTGAGGTAAGATGAGAGTAAAAAATAGTAAATATGCATAGTGTGTGAGCAAATAGAGTTAATCACTACAGTAATATAATTCAGGAACCTATAAAGTGAGCTAATACCCGAGAGATGTGTTGTGAAGAATTTACAGTTGTATAGAACAGTTATTACTTACAATAATGTTAGAGCAACAATCATACGACAGACTCTATGTGATGTGTTTGAATGGGGGGTATTGGACTTTGGATAGTGTGCTAAAGGCAAACAAGTAGCATGAAATATAGAAAATTAGTAACACACTGTAGAGGAGAGAATGGTGGAAACCTTTCAAATGACACAATATAACCAGCCAAGGCTAGGAATCCTATACAGAAAGAGAAGTAATACAAAGATACTATTAAAATATAAAAGAAGTGAGAATAATGAAAATATTATAATACAAATATTCAGCAACTTGTGGTTTCTCTGTTATAGCAAAGTGAAATTTGTCTCTCTGTCTCTACTGTTGGGTTGCCCCTCTTTAGTTCCTGTTCTGGTCTTTTTATGATTCCCAGTTTTTTTTGTGTCCCTTGTTGGTAAAAAAAAAAAAAAAAGCAACAAACAAAAGAAAAGACAGGAGAGGGGAGGAAATAGCGATAAGTTTGGAAAGAAAGGAAGAAGAAATAAAACAGGAAAAAAGAAAGGAGGGGGGAAAGTATTGAAAGATAAAATGATAATAAAATTTAAAAAATATATAAGATTACTTAAAAATAGTAAAAAAAAAATCACCAAGAAAACATCTGTTGTTTGTTTCAAACTTTACAAACCAGTTTTTTTGGTTGCAGCAGGGTGAGAGTCAATTGGTATGGTCTTTCTGTGAGTGCTCTCCCAAGAGCTAGCCCGGTGCCTCTCCCCAGTGCTCCACAAAGGCAATCTAGGTTCTTTTCATAGCACTTTCCCCAGGGGTTCTCTCTGTAGGTTGGGGTGCGGGAGCCCGCATGCCAGCCAGGCTGCCTGGGACCCGCAGTATCTGGCATGGTCCTTCCCAGTTCTATGGGGAAACTCTAGGGCTTCCTCGGGATCACTACTAGGCTGGGTGGGAGTAAGCCAAGCTGCTGTCACAGGTGAATCCTTCAGTTGACTTTCCAAAAAAATTTCTCCAGATAGCCTGCCCCTCAGCCCAGCCTAATCCCCAGCCACATTGGTGAGGACAATGGTCCTCTCAATTCTTCTTGACTGGTGACCACAGAGTCCACGATTGAACACAGCCCTTTGTCCTTGTTACCCTCTCCGTAAACTCAAGCATACAGGTCTCTCCCTGGTGCTGCCCATCCTTGCTTAGACAGGAGGGAGGGAGCTGATGACCCAGCTCTCTCCCAAGGACCCTGCAGCAGGCCCAAGTCTCCCAAAGAGTCTGCCCTAGACCTGCCAGGCACAGGGGCTCCTGAAGAGTCTGTGGCAGATGCCCCCTTGCGCTGGTCTCAGACCAAGGCCTCTGGACCCTGACCGAGGCCACTAGACACTGGCCAAGGCTGCCACCGCCGCCGCTGCTGCTCTTGTTTTTTCTCAGGTCCCCAAGACCCCACTGGCCTACAGCTGTTTCCTTGCTGTCTGGTCCTTCAGTGTCCATCACAATCTCTGACCTCTGATTTTCATAAATGCTGGGGAACTGTTGGGTATTTGCGCTGTTCCTCCATAGATCTGCCAGGATTTTCTCTCATGCGTATGAGAAATGGAATCTGCTCTGTCCTACTCCGTTGCCGTCTTCCACCCTCTTCAACCTTATTTTTATGGGCTGAATTGTGTTCCCCAAATTCATATGTTGAAGACCTAATGCCCACTACTACAGAATATAACTGTATTAGGAGATAGATCATTTTAAGAGTTAATTAAGTTAAAATGAGGTCATTGAAGTGAGTTCTGAACCAATATAACTGGTGTTCTTAAAGGAAGAGATTAACACACACACACATATACACACACACACGAAAAACATGGAAACACAAGAGAAAGAGAATCATCTGCAAGCCAAGGAAAGAGGCCTCAGAAGAAACCAATCCTGTAGGCACCTTAATCTTGATCTTCCAGCCTCCAGAACTGAGATCATAAATGCCTACTATTTATGCTCAGTAATCTGTTATACTTTGTTATGGCAGCCTGAGCACACACACACTCATAATTCTGTTTTCAGAGCACTGAGAAACAAGCTCTTCTATGTAACTGGCCTATCACAAGACTGATAAACAGTCCCCAGTGCCCTCTCCTGGCTGTTAAAACAAGACAGGAAACACAGAGTGAAAAACAGGGCCTTCAGGACTCACCTCCTGATTGTCCATTTTGAGGTACAGATCCACTGCAATTTTAGCCTGTTTTGCTTGGGATCAGTGCCACTCCAGCCTACACTTAGAAACCATTTACTCTGGAGAAGGGACAACAGGATCAGAATTATCTGCCACATTCTAATTGTCTGCCACAATAATTAGAATCCAACCTGCCACATTCCTCAGTCCCAAGTAGATGAGAACATGCAGCAAAGCAGCCTTTCACTGGGAATATGCTACAAACTTATAATGAAACTCAAAGAGGCCACATTATACATTCCTGTTCTACCAAATTGCATCTTATTCCTAACTTCTTCCTAGCCTCCTTCATATCTCCTCCCTTCTCTACCATGTCCAGAAATAAAACTGAGAGCCCCTTGAATTAAGTTGTGTACTTTGCCTTAATCACTTTTCTCAGTAACTCATTCCATATGTACATTACCCTCTGCAAAGAGGAGTTCTGCTGAGTTCTCTGTTTACTCTGCATTTCTTTATTTTATGAATAAATTTTTAACAATAACGCCAATTAGATGGTGGGATCCTGTTCCAAGGAGAGTGTCAGAGTCCCCATCAGGGGTTAACCTAGTTTAGCCCAAATTGTGGGAGAGCTCTGAAGGAAGATGCAGTGCTGGCAGCCCAAGCCTGCAGCCTGAGCTAACTCTGCAGGTATTTTTCCATCACTGAGTTCTATGATACTAAACAGCAATAAAATGACTGTTTGCTATCTTCAACAAAAGCAAAATAAGCTGCTTCTTTTTCTGTCATGAGAAGTTTACAAAGAAACAAGTCACAGTTGATTAATAAAATTTGTTTTAACAATTACTAAGGGGTTTTCTTTAGTTATTGGAGCAATACCTGGCAAGTGCTTATTTCATGCTTCAAACTGATGAATTTCAGAAATATCCAACATGAAGAATAAACAAATACAATTCATTTTAAAAACACACATTTCTCAGATTAATGTTTTTTATTAAAGCAGACTTTCATTTGGTGCTACAAGTTTTACTAAACCCCATATTTTTTCTAAACCAAATAGATCTTATGACCAGCAATAAGTTTTCTCCAAAAGATCATTTTCCAATCAGTTCCATTACAGCAAGTTTATGCTATTATACTTACTTTCAAAATATACAATTACATATATTAGTGTATACCAATGAATTTTTAATTTTTTGCCTGTTAGTTCAAACCACATGAAATATTTCTGCAACCGGATATTTTTATTGAGACCAAAGCACACACAATCCAAACAATGAATTTCTATTCAAATTCTTCTGAAGCTTAATCAAAAAAGTTTGTATTATCTGTTATCAATAAGTTATTATTCAAACCATTCTCTTACTTGATTCTACTCTCTCTCTAATCCATTTGTGCACATTTTTGGCCAAGTAATGTAAATCTTTACATAACTTTCCTATTGCAATGTCAGATCACAGAAAACAACATATTAACTATATTGTCAATGTCTTTCAGATTGTAAAATGTGTGGATCTCAGAACTTTCAACGTAAGCAAGATTTAAGAAGAATTTACTTCCATAGACCACAAACAGGATTTTCTTTCAGTTTGCTTTGATGTACTTCTTGTGTGATCAATGGTTCCAACAACACAAGGTGAGCTCTTCAGGGTAAAATGCAATTTAACTATAGTGATAGGACGTAGTAGTATACAGGGAGGTAAATTAGAGATTATCCTTTGGACCAGCTTCATTTGACAAAGCTTTTAGAATTATCTCTCAGCTTTTCCCCAAATCCGGCAAGCTTTAAAACTGGCCCATGGAAGTAATCTTTCCTGGATACACTTCACACACACACACACACACACACACACACACACACGGCTTCCAAATTGACACCTGATCAGGTTACTTCTCATGCTTACACCTCCCATTTCAACAGCTTCCTTGAACTTGTTACTTTTAACTAGCTCATGAACAGGGTCAATATCCAGAACACTCTGTTTTGGACTCCTAACTCAATACCTTCCTCCCCCCAACCCCACCTTGCCTAGAGGCTTAGGTGTCAGTCTGTACATTCTTTGTGACAGCCATCCCATAATTAAAGCTCTCCTACTTGGATTCCATCTGGAAAACAAGCCCAGTTGATAACCTCTCTCACTTTTCAACTAGATGCAGTCCCTTCCCAAAATACATCTGCAGTCTGGAGCTCCCCTTCCCCATCCCCATTTACCAGCTCCAACCCAAAACTGGAAATAAAAAATTATCTAGATAACATTTTGTTGTTATTTTGGTTTTTTAGGGGGGTTTTGGTATCTTCAATAGTTTTTACATCTACTTGTCAAGATTTATAAGAGCTATGCAAAAACAAAATTCATGCCTTGGCCAGGTAGCTCAGTTGATTAGAGCATCATCCTCATATGCCAGTGTCTCAGGTTTGATTCCCTGTAAGGGTACATAGAAAAGCAAAAATGAGTGCATGCCTAAGTGGAATGGCAAATCAATCTCTCTCTCTCTCTCTCTCTCTCTCTCTCTCTCTCTCTCTCTCTCTCTCTCTCACCAATAAACAAAGAAAAATTCAATAGAGTAAATTTGAAGACCTAACTGGCTTTATTAAATGTTTCATGAATCAATAAGTATCCCATATAGCAACTAGAAAGGCACTCTAGGGGTTGTACAAAATTGCAGGTTTTTCTAGGAAGCAAAGTTTGTCAGGAGAGTAGCTACCAAAAGGAAATAAGTATTAACTTTATATCAGGACATTTTTCTGATAGGTGATGAGTAGGGGGAAAAGCAGCATAGGTTTTATCATGTTGATTGTCTCTTCTGAAGGGGGTAGTAAATGGAGAGGGCCAACATGAGAGATTATTTCACTGGTGTGGGCTAGAAAATTCCAGACTATTTTATTAAGATTATATTTTTTGGTGAAGATCCAAATTAAAGTTAAACCAGATATCAAGCCCAGGTTTTATACCAGAGGCTTTAGCACAATAATAGAATTTTGGGCCTGTAGTTTTCTCTCTAACAGACCTAGTTACAGAACCATTATGATTCTGCATGGTTTCCTGCATGGTTTTCACCTCCGGTCTATGTCACCTGGAAGTGAAGAGTCCTGTGGCTTCAACTTGCCTAGGCCGCCATTGCAACAGGGTGCAGCCAAGAGGGGGGGGGGGTGGTCCCAAATAGAGATTTGGAATGAGGTCCAGAACTCAAGGTGTCCAGGAAATATTAGAAAAATATATACAATGCCCTCTCCCCTCCCCACTACAGGTTTGAGTTGGGGGAAGGGACACATGTAACAGGGCCATTGGAGGCTGAGCTGTATAGCAAGAGCTTTGCAGCTAACCTCTGTCATGCTCATTCACATATCTATAATCTTTAACCGGTTTCATAGATGTGTTAAATAGCACTGGCCATGCTTTGAGCCAGAGGGATGGAAGTGACTTCCACCCGAATTGGAAGTCATGGTACCCCAGATTAGGGCAGAGAGAAAAGGAAGGACTGTGTGCCTGCGGGTATTCTAAAATACCTTAGGGATATAGGAGAAGATGGCAGTGGAGTAGGACAATGGATATCGCTTCCATCCACGCACTGGAAAAAAACTGGCTGCTCTGTGGAGGAGCGCAGCACAAAGCCAACAGACACTCAGCATGTAGGAAGGCAGGACTCCAGAAAGTGGAGTGCACACTGAATGACCAGAGGTAGAGGAGCGAAGACAACCGCAGATTAACAAGGTACGAGGGACAGCTCAGAGGCTGCAAGCCCTCTGCCAGGCCACACCAGGGCCTTGTCCGGCTACCTTGGTCTCTGAGAGCTGAGGGCGGGCAACAACGACCCTGGGAGAGAACTAGTCACCCGCACCCTACCTATCCACTATCCAGCAGGACACAGTTTGGAAAACACCAGGAGAGATTGGTTTGCCTGTAGTGACAGAGAAAGGAGTGGACATTGGGAACAAACCAGAGAGCTCTGATAACCCATGAGTCAGGTTGCGGTTGCCGGCTTGGGAGAACTGAGAGTCTCCTGTGAATTCCCTGTAGCTCAGGGTCAGGGCCAGGTCTGCCTCAGACCCCGGGAGTCTCAGGCTAGTAGCAAGGCCCCTGGAAGAGAGCCAGTCATCAACTCCCTCCCTACCCAGGATGCACAGACTGAAAAATCCAGCAGTCAGGCCATGGTTGCAGGCTTGGGAGAATTGTGAGTTGCCCTGTGTGTTCAGCCACAGCACTGGGAAACGGGTCCGCTCCAAAACCTGAGAGACCAGAAAAGCCAGGCTGGGAGCGGGCACCCTCAAGCCAGGCCAGGGCTTGGAAGCCTGGGGGAAAATCTGCTCTCACTGGGGCATGGTAAAGCAGTGCCAGTCTGGATCTTAGGAGGGCACTGGAGAGACCAGTTGAGATCACCAAGACTCGAGAAAGGCCACACTAATAGCCCCCCAGGCTGTTGCAGCTAGGGAAACCAGAAGAAAAGATTTGACCTGCTGGAAAACAACAAGAGGAGTAGGTGGAAGCAGAGAACATCAAGGTACCTGCAAGAGACTGCACCACTGAATTTCACAGGTATCCTACCACAAAAGTTCACACCATAAACCCAGTGAACCAGAGCAGATCAATTTAAGAGGCTGAGGTCAACAAGAAGAGCATCATAAACAATGGGAAGACAAAGAAACAGTCCCCAAATGAAAGAAAAGGAGGAAGTCCCAGAAAAAATGTTAGATGAAATAGAGGTAAGTCAACTATCAGATATTGAATTCAAAGCACTGGATATCAAGAAATTCAAAGAGTTTACAACGAGCTACCAGAAACTACAGGGGAGCTACAATGAACTCTCTGCAAACTATACCAACATGAAAAAGGAAACAGAAACCATCAGCAAAGGCCACGAGAAAGTGAAGAATACAATTTCTGATTTGAAGAACATAGTAGAAGGTATGAAGAATAGGATCGATGAAGCGGAAGACCGCATAAGTGACATGGAAGACAGGGTAGAAAGTATCTCCTAGACGGACAAAGTAATGGAAAATAGAATCATAAAAATAAGGAGAGTTTAAGGGAAATGCAAGACAATATGAAACATAAAAATATCAGAATAATAGGAATACCAGAAAGAGAGGAAGAAGAACCAGGGATGGAAAACCTACTTGAAAGAGTAATAACAGAAAATTTTCCTAAGTTGAGGAGAGATAAAGTCACACGGATCCAGGAATTGCTGAGAGTCCCAATCAGGTGGAACCGAAAGAGGCTGCAAGACACATCATCATTTAAATGGCAAAACTCCAAGACAAAGAGGGAATCCTAAAGGCAGCAAGGGAGAAAAAAGGAAGTAACATACAAGGGTGCTCCAATAAGGTTGGCTACTGACTCTCAATAGAAATATTCCAAGCAAGAAGAGAATGGCAAGAAATACTCCAAGTAATGAGAAACAGAGGCCTACAACCAAGGCTACTTTACCCAGCAAGGCTCTCAATCAAGATAGAAGGCCAAATCAAGAGCTTCAAAGACAAAAGAAGTCTAAAAGAATATGCCTCCACCAAACCAGCTCTACAAGAATTACTAAAAGGGCTGCTTTAAGGAAAGGAAGGAAAAGAGAGAGAGACAGAGAGGAACACAGGTACATAAATGGCAATGAATAAGTACCTTTCAATAATAACCTTAAACGTAAATGGATTAAATTCATCAATTAAAAGACATAGAATAGCTGAATAGAAAAGAAAGCACGACCCACACATATGCTGCCTACAAGAGACCCACCTCAGCTCAAAAGATCACCACACACCAAAAGGAAAAGGATGGAAACAAATTTTCCAAGCAAATGGACAAGAAAAAAAGCCGGGGTAGGAATTCTCATATCAGACAAAATAGACTTCAAAAGAAGGGCCATAAAGAGACACGCAAAAGGTCACTTCATAATACTCAAGGGGAGAACCCACCAAGAAGACATTAACATCGTAAATATATATGCACATAACATAGGAGCACCCAAATACATAAAGAAAATTCTGGAGGACCTCAAGAAAGAAATTGACAGCAACACAATTATAGTAGGGGATTTTAACACCCCACTGTCTAAAATGGACAAATCTTCCAAACAAAATATCAACAAAGATATTGCAGCATTAAATGACACCGTAAATGAAATGGACCTAATTGATATATAGAGAGAGCTCCATCCCAAAGAAGCTAAATACACTTTCTTTTCAAATGCACATGGAACATTTTCTAAGATAGATCACATGATAGGACACAAAACGAGTATCAATAAATTCAGGAAAATTGAAATTATACCAAGCATTTCCTCTAATCACAAGGACTGAAATTGGAAACCAACCCCACAGGAAAACACCCAAAACACACACAAGCATGGGGAATGAATGGTTTGCTATTAAACAATGAATGGGAAAGATTGAAATTAGGGAAGGAATCAAAAAGCTTCTGTAAAAAAAGGAAAATGAATTCACTACAACCCAAAACCTATGGGACACAGTGAAGACAGTCCTGAGAGGGAAGTTCATAGCAATACACGCCTACCCAAAGAAGATAGAAACATTTCAAATAAACAACCTAATCCGACGCCTCCAAGAACTCGAGGAAAAACAACAAAGACATCCCAGAGCAAGAAAAATGAAGGAAATAACTAAGATCAGAGCAGAATAAAATGGCATAGAAACTAAAAGCACAATTCTAAGGATCAATGAATCCAGGAGTTGGTTTTTTGAAAAGATAAACAAAATAGACAAACATTTAAGTAGGCTCATCAAGAAAAGAAGAGAGAGGACCCCAAATAAACACAATCAGAAAAGAAAGAGGAGAAATTACAACTGATACCACAGAAATAGAAAGGATTGTAAGAAATTATGATGCGGAACTGTATGCCAAGAAATTTGAAAACCTAGGTGAAATGGAAAAATTTCTAGAAAAATATGATCTTCTGAAACTCAATGAAAAAGAAGTAGAAAACCTGAACAGGCCAATAACAGCAAATGAAATGGAAGCAGTAATCAAAAAACTCCCATCACACAAAAGCCCTGGACCAGGTGGTTTCACAGGAGAATTCTACAAAGCTTTTAAGGAAGAGCTAACCCCTATTCTTCACAGACTGTTCCAAAAAATCCAAAAAGAGGGAAAACTCCCCAACTCTTTTTATGAAGCTAGCATCATCCTAATTCCAAAACCAGATAGAGACACAACAAAGAAAGAAAACTTCAGGCCAATATCACTGATGAACATAGACGCTAAAATCCTCAATAAAATATTGGCAAATCGCATCCAACAATACATCAAAAAGATCATACACCACGACCAAGTGGGATTCATCCCGGGGATGCAAGGATAGTTCAATATACGCAAATCAATAAATGTAATACACCATATAAACAAAAGCAAACACAAAAATCACATGGTCATATCAAAAGATGTGGAAAAAGCTTTCTACAAAGTTCAACACCCATTTATGATAAAGGTACTCACAAAAATGGGAATAGAGGGAGCATTCCTCAACATAATAAAGGCCATATATGAAAGACCTACAGCCAACATCATACTCAATGGGCAAAAACTAAAATCTTTTCCACTAAGATCAGGAAGAAGACAAGGTTGCCCACTTTCATCACTTCTATTCAATGTAGTATTAGAAGTTCTAGCCACAGCGATCAGACAAGAAAAGGAAATAAAAGGCATTCAAATTGGAAAGGATGAAACAAAACTGTCATTGTTTACAGATGACGTGATAGTGTACATGGAAAATCCTATAGATTCTACCCAAAAACTGCTTGATCAAATTAGTAAGTTTGGCAAAACAGCGGGATACAAAGTCAATAGCCAGAAATTAAAGGCATTTTTGTATACCAACAATGGAAAAGCAGAAGCAGAAATCAAGAAAAATCCCATTCAATATAGCAAATAGAAAACTAAAATATCTGGGAATAAACCTAACCAAGAAGGTAAAATACCTGTATACAGAAAACTACACAACACTGAAGAAAGAAATCAATGAAGACAGAAACAAATGAAAATATATACTGTGTTCATGGATTGGAGGAATTAACATGTCCATACTACCCAAAGCAATTTACACATTTAATGTAATACCTATTAAAGTACCAATGGCGTATTTCACAAACATAGAACAAAACACTTCAAAAAGTTATATGGCACCATAAACAACTCCGAATTGCAGCCGCAATTTTTAGAAAGAAGGACAAAGTAGGAGGGATCACAGTACCTGACATCTAGTTGTATTACAAGGCTACTGTAATCAAAACAGCATGCTACTGGTATAAAAACAGGTACATGGACCTGAAGACACAATGGAACAGAACAGAGATCCCAGAAATAAAGCAAACTATCTACAGTCAATTAATATTCAACAAAGGCGGCAATGACATAAAATGGAGTAAAAATAGCCTCTTCAACAAATGGTGCTGGGAGAACTGGTCAGCTACATGCAAACAAATGAAACTTGAGCACCGACTTACACCATACACCAAAATGAATTCAAGGTTGATAAAAGACTTAAATATAAGTCATAAAACCATTCAAGTCCTAGAGGAAGCATTGGCAGGAAAATCTCTGATATTTCAAGCAGCAACATTTTTTACTGATATGTCCCCTAGAGCAAGGAATGTAAAGGAAAGAATAAACAATGGGATCTCATCAAAATAAAAAGGTTCTGCATGACTAAAAAAAGCAGTATAAAAATAAAAAGAAAACCAAATATGAAAACATATTTGCCAATGATTCCTCAGACAAGGGTTGAATCTCCAAAATATACAAAGAACTTACCCAACTCCACTCTAAGAAAACAAGCAACCCAATTAAAAAATGGACAAAGGAGTTGAACAGACACTTCTCCAAGGAGAACATACAGAGGATACAGAAACACATGAAAAGATGCTCGATATCGCTTGCTATCAGAGAGATACAAATTAAAACCACAATGAGATACTACCTTACACTGGTCAGAATGGCCATCATAAACAAAGCAACAAACAACAAGTGCTGGAGAGGTTATGGGGAAAAGGGGACCCTAGTTCACTGTTGGTGGGATTGCAGACTGGCACAGCCACTATGGAAAACAGTATGGAATTTTCTAAGAAAACTAAAAATGGACCTCCCTTTTGACCCAGCAATTTCACTGTCTGGATTATATTCTAAGAACCCTAAAACACCATTCCAAAACAACCTATACACACCAATGTTCATAGCAGCACAATTTACAATAGCCAAGAGTTGGAAGCAACCTGGATGCCTATCTGTAAATGAATGGATCAAAAATCTTTGGTACATTTACACAATGGAATTCTATGCTGCAGAAGGAAAGAAGGAGCTCCTACCCTTTGAAACAGCATGAATGGAACTGGAAAGCATTATGCTGAGTGAAATAAGCCAGGTATTGATGGACAAATACTATATGATCTCACCTCTCACCTGTTCTGTCCCGTTGGGATACCTATTTTTTTTATTATGCCAGTATCAGGCTGTTTTGATTAGAGTTACCTTATAATACAGTTTGGAATCAGGTACTGTGATCCCTCCTACTTTGTTCTTCTTTCTCAAAATTGCAGCTGTTATTTGAGGTCATTAATGGTTCCATATGAATTTTTGAAGTGTTTGTTCCATATCTGTGAAATATGCCATTGATACTTTAACAGGTATTGCATTGAATCTGTAAATTGCTTTGGGTAGCACGGACATTTGGATGATGTTAATTCTTCTGATCTGTGAACACTGTGTATGTTTCCATTTGTGTCTTCCTTGACTTCTTTCTTCCCTATTTTGTAGTTTTTTTTAGTACAGGTGTTTTACCTCCTTGGTTAGTTTTATTCCTAGGTATTTTATTTTTCTTTTTGCTGTATGAAATGGGATATTTTCCCTGACTTCTGCTTCTGATGTTTTATTCTTTTATCAAACTTCTGCTGTTATTGTTTTATTGTTCATTTCCTTTTCTTGTCTGTTCATTGTGGCTAAAACTTCCAATACTCTATTGAATAAAAGTGGTGAAAGTGAACAACCTTTCTTGTTCCTGAACTTAGTGGGAAAGATTTTAGTTTTTGCCCATTGACTATGTTGTTGGCTGTAGGTCTCTCATATATGGCCTTTATTAGTTAAGGAATGCTCCCTCTATTTCCACTTCGCTTAGTGTTTTTATTATAAATGGTGCTGTACCTAATCAAATGGTTTCTCCCCATCTATTGATATGATCACATGATTTTTGTCTTTTAATTTCTTTATGTGATGTAGTACATTTATTGATTTTCAAATATTGTACCATCCTTGAATCCCTAGGATGAATCCCACTTGGTCATGGTGTATAAACTTTTTAATATATTGCTGGATACAGATTACTGATATTTTGTTTAGGATATTAGTGTCTATATTCACCAGCAATATTGGCCTGACTTTTTCTTTCTTTGTTGTGTCTTTATCTGGTTTGGGGATTAGGATGATGCTGACTTCATAAAAAGAATTTGGGAGTGTTCCGTTATTTTGGATTTTTGGAATAGTCTGTTAAGAATAGGGGTTAGCTCTTCCTTAAATGCTTTGTAGAATTCTCCTGTGAAATCATCTGGTCCAGGTCTCTTGTGTGTTAGGAGCTTTTTGATTACTGGTTCGATTTTATCTGTTGTAATTGGTCTGCTGAGATTTACTGCTTCTTCATTGAGTTTTGGAGGATTATATAGTTCTAGAAATTTGTGCATTTTCCCATATTTTCAAATTTTCTGGCATATAGTTTGTCATACTAATTTCTCACACTTCTTTTTATTATTGTGATACCAGTTCTAATCTCTGCTCTCTCATTTGTAATTGTGTTCATTTGGGTCCTCTGTCTTTTCTCTTTTTTTTTTCTTGATGAGAAAGCTTAAACGCTTGTCAATTTTGTTCATCTTTTTAAAGAACACGCTCCTGGATTCATTGATACCTAGAATTGTGCTTTTAGTCTCTATGTCATTTAATTATGCTCTGATCTTTGTTATTTCTCTCCTTCAACTTGCTCTGGGCTGTCTTTGTTATTGCTCAACCACTTATAGGCATAGGGTTACATTGTTTTTTTGAAATGTTTCTATCTTTTTTAGGAAGGCCTATATTAGTATGAACTTCCCTCTCAGGACTGACTTCGCTGTGTCCATAAATGTTGGGTTGTTGTTTGTTTCCAGAAACTTTTTTATTTCTTCCTTAATCTCATTATTGACCCATCCATTGTTTAATAGCATGCTATTCAGTACTCATGCTATCTCATTCAATAAGATGCTATTCAATAATTTTGAATGTTTTGGGGTTTTTTCCCTTGAAGTTGGTTTCTGGTTTCAGTCCCTTGTGGTCAAAGAAAATGCTTGGTATAATTTCAATTTTCTGAAATTTGTTGAGGCTCATTTTAAGCCTTATCATGTGGTCTATCTTTGAAAATTTTCCATGTGCATTTGAAAAGAATGAGTATTTTGCTTCTGTGGGATGAAAGCCTGTATATACATATCAATTTAGTCAATGTGATCTAGGGCATTGTTCACTGCCACAATATCTTTATTGATATTTTGTTTAAAAGATCTGTCCATTTTTAGCAGTGTGGTGTTAAAATCTCCTCATATAAGCGTGTTGCTGTCAGTATCTTTCTTGAAGTTTTCCAAGATATTCTTTATATATTTGAGTGCTTCTCTGTTGGGTGCATATATATTTAAAATTTTTATGTCTTCTTGGTGTATTCTTCCCTTGAATATTGTGAAGTGACTTTCTGGGTCCCTCTTTGCTTCATTGGTCCCTCTTTGGTCCCTATTTTGAAGACTATTTTATTTGATATGAGTATTACTACCATAGGTTGTTTGATTGTTTTTTTCCTGTACATTTGCTTGGAAAATTTGTTTCCAGCTCTTCATTTTCAGTCTGTGTAGGTTTTGTCCTGAGGTGGGTCTCTCATAGGCACCATATGTGTGGGTCATGATTTCTTATCCATTCTGCTATTCTATGTCTTTCGACTGGAGCATTTAATCCAATTATATTTAAGGCTATTATTGTTATGTACTTATTCATTTCCATATTTCTGTACTTGTGTTCCTCTCTCTCTTTTTTTCCCTTTCCTTAAAGCAGTCCCTTTAACATCTCTTCAGAGTTGGTTTGGTGGAGGCATATTCTTTTAGACTTCTTTTGTCCAGGAAGCTCCTTATTTGGTATTCTATTTTAATTGAGAACCTTACTGGATAAAGTAGCCCTGGTTGCAGGTCTCTGGTTCTCATTACTTGGAATATTTCTTGCCATTCTCTTTTGGCTTGGAATGTTTCCATTGAGAAGTCTGCTGCTAATCATATCGGGGCTCCCTTGTATGGTACTTCCTGTTTCTCCTTTGTTGCCTTTAAGATTCTCTCTTTGTCTTGGAATTTTGTAATTTCATTATAATGCTCCTTGAAGTAGGCCTCTTTGGGTTCTTCTTCATTGGGACTCTCTGTGTTTTCTGGATTTGTATGGCTTTTTCTCTCATCAAATTATGGATGTTTTCCATCATTACTTTTTCAAATACATTTTCTATCACTTGCTCTTCTGCTGCTTCTGCCATCTCTATTATGTGGATATTGTTACATTTCATATTGTTCTGCATTTTTCTTAATTGCTCTTCATTATTTCTGAGTCTTTTCTTATTTTCTTGCTCTTTCTAGGTGGTGTTTTTTTCTCCCTTGTTCTCCAGCTCGCTGGTCATATCCTCTGCTTCACTGAACCTGCTTTTGATTCCTTCTACTGTGTTCTTCAGTTCAGAAATTGTATTCTTCATTTCCTCTTGGCCCTTGTGGATAGTTTCTATTTCCTTTTTCATGTTAATATAGTTTTCAGTGAGTTCATTGTAATTTTTCTGTAGTTTTTGGTAATTCTCTGTGAGCTCACTGAGCTTCCTGATAACCATTGCTTTGAACTCAATATCTGATAGCTGACTTGCCACTATTTCATTTAGCATTTTTTCCGATGCTTCCTCTTTTCCTTTCACTCGGGGATTGTTGTTTTGTCTTCCCATTATTTGTGAGACTTTTCTTGTTTGCCACTGTTTCTTAAATTGTTCTGTTCTGATTCCTTGGGTTAATGGAGTGAACGTTTATGTAAGATTCAGTTGTGCAGTCTCCTTAATCTCCTTAGCTCGCTGGTCTTTGGCTCTTTTTTATGTTGACTCTGTGTATGTCTTTGGATTTTGATTGGTGTTGGGTGTTTCTTTGGTGGGTCCTTCCCTCCAGCTTGTTAACTGAGTGTCACTTCACCCACCATATCTTATATGCTGTTGTGTGTATATGGACAGGTTGTTGAGGCTGGTTCCTCTCTGTCTCAGGTTTTGAGACTTGTCTCTTGCTATTGTTCAGTTGTTTGTCCTGGGTAATTTCTCCACCATTTAGTTGTAATTCCAGATCAGTCCTGGAGGTTATTGTGGCTTCCACTCCCTCCTTCACCTTCTACCATTGTTATCTATTGGTGGTTCCTTTGTTGGTGGGTTTCCTCTTCCAGAAGGTGCACTGGTGTTAACTGCTCCCACCTTGCAAGTTCTTTGGGATAGCAAAGTTAAAATTTTCTCACTGTGTCTGTTATTGGAATGACACCATTTGGGGGCTAACTCTGGTCTTTAAGTCTCCAGGTATTATTGCCTCACCTATGGGAAAAGAAGAAAAAATGGAAGGAAGGAAGGAAGGAAGGAAGGAAGGAAGGAAGGAAGGAAGAATAAAAAATGAAAGGAAGGAAGAAAAGAATGAAGAAGGAGTACAAAAAGAGAAAAAAGTAAACAAAGAAAAAATAAATTTAAAAAAGAATTTAGGAAGAAGGGATAAAAATGAAAAAAAAAGAAGAAGGAATAACAAAAAAGAAAGAAAGACAGGAAGAAGATCTTAAAAATTTGTGTAAATTAAAAAAATAAATAAAACAGGGAAGGAAAGGGGAATAAAAAGGAAAGGAAAGAAGAAATAAAGAATAAAAAAGAACAAAAGACAGAAAGGAAGAAGGAATTTTTTAAAGCCTTCTGCTGTCTTTAAAAGGGTCAATCTATTTCTGCTGTTCTTCCTGGCTACATCAGGAAGAACACAATGGGGAGGGATTGGTTTCACTTTTCTTTCTTCCTGAGCTTCACTCTTCTCTGTTGTTCAGCCTCCAGCCAAGTTCCTCAGTGCCCTTCTACACCCCACCTAGGCCTTTAGTCCACGAGTTGTGCTGTCCTCGAGGCACACCAGTTAGGGGCAACTCGCACACCTCCTTCTTGGTATTTTCTGTTCCAGATGCTAGGGACTCTCAGAGCCCCTTAAATGTAGTTCATGCCCTAACTGAGTCAAGTCTTTCCAGGGACTGCTGTCTCCCCAAGCCGTGCAGCTCCCCTCTGTGGGACCTTTCCACCCTTCTCCTAGACAGCCAGTCAGCCCTGCAGGGCTCTGGGCTTCGGGGCCAGGTGGGAAGCACTCCTTCCCTGGTGCCCACCCTGAGTGGATGGGCAGCTTCCAGACCTTGGATGGGTTGCCCACTCACCCTGGGGCTTCAGGAGTAGGGGTGCAGGAGGTGGGCAGCTGCTGTGAAAAATTCTCCAAACAGCCATGGAGTGCCTCTTTTTTCTCTTTTTCCTTTTAGAAAAATTTCTCCTATTCAAGCCCACCTGTCTCAGCAAGCACCTGCCATCTCACACAGCCCAGCCTGGCTCTCCCCCAAGAATCTTGCAGTAGACCTGGCGGGCACCAGGCCTGGGGTTGTAACTGCTCTGGTCCCTGCACTGGTCCCAGGGACTTTATTGGCCTTAAGCACTCTCCCTACCATCTGATTTTTCACTGTCCTCTACAATTTTTGGCCTCCAGTCTTCATATATGCTGGAATACCACTGGCTGTTTACTCTGTTCTGCATAAGATTGGCTAGGTGCTTCACCCATGTGCAGGGGGAAGTGGACTTTGCTTTCACCTGTCTCACCACCATCTTCTCTGTCCCTATTATTATTTTTAACTTTTACGTATTATTACAGAAGGGAAAGGACAGAGGAAGATAGGGAAAGAAACATCAATGTGTGGTTGCCTCTCAAGAGCCCCCCACTATGGGACCTGGCCAGCAAGCGCAAGATGTGCCATGACTAGGAATTAAAGTGATATACTTTTGATTCACCAGCCAGTACTCAATCCACTGAGCCACACCAGCCAGGGCTATATTTTAATTTTTATTTATTTTTTAAAGATTGTATTTATTTATCTTTAGAGAGGAAGGGAAGGAGAGAAATATCAATGTATGATTGCCTCTCGTGTGTCCCCTGCTGGGAACTGGCCTGCAAGCCAGGCATGTGCCCTGACTGGGAACTGAGCCGCAATTGTGTGGTTCGCAGGCCCACACTCAATCCACTGAGCTACACTAGCCAGGTTATATTTTTATTTTATAGAGATACAGCGTACATGCAAGAAAGTGTACACATCTGAAGTGTACAGCTTGGTGAAGTTTTATATATGTCCAAACCCCTATAACCACCACTCATATCAATATGTAGGCCATTTCCAGCCCCCCTAGAGGGGTTTTGTGCCCCTAGTCAACATCTGCTCCAAAGGTAACCACCATCAACATGACTGGTTTTGTCTAAACTTGATTTTTATGTAAATGGAATCATAGAATATATACTTTTGGCCTGAAAAATTATTTTTAAATATTGTACTTACTCAATTTCTAAACTACATAAAGAACATCTGTAATTGAACATCAAAAAGACAATCAACCCAATTGAAAAATAGGTGAAGGGCCTGAATAGACACTTCTACAAAGAGGATACACAGATGGCCAATAGACATATGAATAGATGCTAAACATCACAAATCATCAAAAAATGCACATTAAAACTACATTGAGATGTCGTCTACACCTGCCAGGATGGTTACCATCAATAAATAACTAAGCAAGAAGTGCTGGCAAGAACATGGAGAAAATAAAACCTTGTGCACTGTTGCTGGGAATGCAGACTAATGCAGCCACTGTGGAAAGCATCATGGATTTTCCTCAAAAAACTAAAAATTGAAATGCCTTTTGACCTAGTTCCTACTTATGTAAATATGTCATGAATATACTGAAACACCAATTTGAAAGAATATATGTACCCTTATGTATGCAGCAACGTTATTTACAATAACTAAGATGTGGAAACAACCATCAGAACATTAAAAAGTTGTGGTAAATTTACACAATGGAATACTACATGACTACAAAACAGAAGGAAATCCTACCTTTTGCAACAGCATGGATGGAACTTGAGATTATTATGCTAAATGAAATAAGCCAATCAAAGAAAGACAAATATCATGTGATATTACTTATATGTGGAATCTAATTAACAAAATAAACTGATGACAGTAATGTTAAAGGAAATAAAGAAAAAAGTAAACAAATGGGACTACATCAAAAACTTCTTCATGGCTAAAGAAACCATCATCAGCCCTGGCTGGTGTGGCTCAGTGGACTGAGTGCTGGACTGTGAACCAAAGGGTTGCCGATTTGATTCCCAGTCAGGGCACATGTCTGTGTTGTGGGCCAGGTCCCTAGTAGGGAGAGCTTGCAAGGCAAGCACGCATTGATGTTTCTCTTTCTCTCTTTCTCCCTCCCTGCCCCTCTGTATAAATATAAATAAATACAATATTTGAAAAGAAGAAATAATTATTAAAATAAAAAGGGAACTGACTATGTGGGAGAACATATTTGCTAATTATACCTCAGACAGGGTTTATCTCCAAAATATATAATGAACTCATACAACTCTACACAAGGAAGACTATTCAATTTTTAAAAATCTCCTTAATTGCTAATTCTTACATTAAAATACTTTCTTAATACTGATTCTCTCACACATTTAGCTACTATTATTGATTTAAATTAACATCAGTTTCTCAAAGTATCATTATTTTTAATGACTCAGATTATAATAACTCACATTATTTTTATTTTATTTGTTACAAATATTACAAATACATTGATTACACATTTTAATTATTATGCTATAATCCTTGTCCACAAGGAAAATTCCAATCTGAAGCACTTTCATACTGAGCAGATATGCCAGCTACACTAATTGTAGACATTTTCTCCTGATATAAAAGATCAAAACTGAAATGATTCTCTCAGTGAAAAAAAAGCTAGACATAACCTGAACTTCAGGTAAAACTAGAAATTCAGTAAAAAGCATACAAAATTGCTTTTAGTTCTGCTATTTAATTTAAATGAATGTAAATGTTTAAATGTATCATAAATTTAACTAGTGAGTAAATTTCTGTAGACATCCAGACTTACTGCCAAGATGGAGACATAGGTAAATAGACTGCGTCTACTCACACAACCAAAGAAGGACAGCAACAAATTTAAGAAAAAACAAAACCAAAACAAAACAGCCAGACGATCAAACTGCATGGAAGTCTAACAACCAGGGAGTTAAAAATGAAACATTCATCCAGACTGGTAGGAGAGCCAAAGAGGCAGCCTGGGAGGAGAGGACCTGTGGTAAAGTGGCAGCTGCAGGACATAAGTAGGTGCTGGCTGGCAGAGCAGGCAGTACCACATTTGCTTGTGGATTAACCAGGAGGAACTAGGGCCTACGACAAACAGCAACCCACAGTTCCAGCATGGGGAAATAAAGTCTCAAAACCTCTAACTGAAAAAAGCCTGTGGGTCTTGTGGCAGTGGAAGAAACTCCCACCCTCACAAGAGAGTTTGTTGAAGAGATGCAGAGTCCTAGAAAGTATGCAAACCCACCCACCCAGGAATCAGCACCAGAAGGACCAACTTGCTTGTGGGCAGAGGGGTAAGTGAATGAAATGTGGCTGGGAGCTGAGCAAGCTGCACTGTTCCCTCTCAGACCCATCTGCCACATTCAGAACCACAATGCAGTGACCTGGGTTGCCCTGCCCTGGTAAATACAAAAGTCTCTTCCCTTACTATGTAACAGGTACACCAAG
Source organism: Sturnira hondurensis (assembly GCF_014824575.4). Classification (NCBI taxonomy): domain Eukaryota; kingdom Metazoa; phylum Chordata; class Mammalia; order Chiroptera; family Phyllostomidae; genus Sturnira; species Sturnira hondurensis. The sequence continues at coordinate 2,543,791 of NW_028081875.1, forward strand.
ACAAAAAAAAAAATGTAACCTAAAAGAAAGAACAGATTGAAACTCCATAAAAATACAACAGATGAAGAGATAGCCAACCTATCAAATGCATGGCCAAAAACACAGGTAATCAGGATGCTCACAGAATTGGTTGAGTATAGTTGCAAAATAAAGAAAAAAGTGAAGGCTGTGAAAAGTGAAATAAAGGAAAACACACAGGGAAAAACAGTGATTAAAAGGAAACCAGGACTCAAATCAATGGTTTTGACCAGAAGAAAAAAATAAATATTCAGGCAGAACAGAATGAACAAACATAAATTTTGAAAAATGAGGAAAGGCTTAGAACCTTCAGGAGACTGTTAAATGTTGCAGTATCTGAATTATAGAGGTGCCAGCAGAAGAAAAGAACAAGAAATGGAAAACTTTTTGACAAAATAATGAAGGAGAATTTCCCACATCTGGGAAAGGAAATAGACTTCCAGGAAGTCCAGGTAGCTAAGAGTCCAAAAGAAGTTGAACCTAAGGAAGCACACACCAAGGCACATCAGAATTACATTACCCAAGATTAAAGACAAGGAGAGAATCTTACAACCAGAAAGAAAAAAGCGACTGTTACTTACAAATAAATTGCCATAAGAATATCAGCTGATTTCTCAAAAGAAACCTTGCAGGCAATAAGAGGCTGGAGAGAAGTATTCAAAGTTATGAAATACAAGGACATGTACCCAAAATTACTCTATCCAGCAAGGCTACATTTAAAATGAAAGGGCAAAAAATCAAGCCCTGGCTGGTGTGGCTCAGTAGATTGAGCATAGACCTGTGAACCAAAGGATCACAGTTCAATTTCCAGTCAGGGCACATGCCTGAGTTGTGGGCCAGTTTCCGATGGGGGGACGCAGAAGAGGCAACCATACATTGATGTTTCTCTCCCTCTCCCCTTCCCTTCCCCTCTAAAATGAAAGGGCACAGAATCAGAAATGAAAGAGGAGCAATTATAACTGATGCCACACAAATAATAAGGATTGTAAGAAATTACTATGAAAAACTATATGAAAAAATTGGAAAACCTAGGTAAAATGGACAAATTTCTAGAAAAATATAATTTCCAAAAACTGAATGAAGAAAAAGCAGTAAGCCTGAACAGAACAATAGTAGCTGAGGAAATTGAAGGAGTAATCAAAAAGCTACCAAGACACAAAGCCCTGGACCAGAGGGTTTCACAGGAGAATTTTACAAAGCATTTAAAGAAGAACTTCTCTTGTCCTTCAGAAATTATTTTTAAAAAATCCAAGAAGACAGAAACCTCCCTAACTCTTTTTATGAAGCCAGCATCGTCTTAATCCCAAAACCAGATAATGAACAACAAAGAAAGAAAACTTCAGGCCAATATTGCTGGTGAACATAGACTCTAAAATTTTCAAAAAAATATTGCCATCCAGAAATACGTTAAAAAGCTCCTAAACCATGGTCAAGTAAGATTCATCCCATAAATGCAAGGATGGTACAATATTTGCAAATCAATTAATGTAATATATCACATAAAAAAGGCAAAGAAAAGTCACATGATCATGTCAATAGATGGGGAGAAAGCCTTTGACAAGGTACAGCACCCATTTAATATACAAACACTCAACAAAGTGGGAATAAAGGAAGCATTCTTCAACATAATAAAGGCCATATATGAGAGAACTATAGCCATCATCATACTTAATGGGCAAAAAATTAGGGCTTTCCCACTGAGATCAGGAACAAGACAAGAATTACTCCTTTCACCGCTCTTATTTAACATAGTATTGGGAGTCCTAGCCACAGGAATCAGAAAAAAAAAGAAATAAAAGGCATCTAAATTGGAAAAGAGGAAACAAAAATGTCATTGTACGCAGATGATGTGATAGTGTACATAAAAACTTCCATAGACTCCACCAAAAAGCTACTTGATCTGAAAAGTGAATTTGGCAACAAAAAAAGTGGAATGCAAAGTCAATATTCAGATATCAAAAGCATTTTTGCACACCCTCAATAAAATATCAGAAACAGAAATCAGAAAAAAATCACATTTGATATAGCAACAAGAAAAATAAAGTACCTGGAAATAAACCTAACCAAGAATGTAAAAGACCTATACTCAGGAAACTACACAACATTGAAGAAATAAATTAATGAAGGCACAAACAAATGGAAGCATGTACCATTCTAAAAAATTAGAAGAATTAATATCATCAAAATGTCAGTGCTACCTGAATTAGTTTATAGATTCAATGCAATCCCTATTAAAGTCCCAATGACATATTTTACAGATATAGAACAAATGTTTCAGTAATTTATATAGAACCATAAATGGCATCAATTAGTTCTCAGCAATTTTGAGAAAGAAGTACAAGATAGGAGGGATCAAAATACTTGATGTCAAACTGTATTACAAGGCCACTCTAATCAAAGCAGCCTGGTACTGGCATAAAAACACATAGAACAATGGAACAAAATAGAGAGCACAAAAATAAATCCAAGTTGGTTTAGTCAATTAATATTTGACAAAGGGGGCAGCAACATAAAATGCAGTAAAAATAGCCTCTTCAACAAATGGTATTGGAAGACGGGACAGCTAGATACACAAAAATGAAACTGGAGTATCAAATTACACCATACACAAAAATAAATTCAATGTGGTTAAAAGACTTAAATATAAGTCCTGACACCATAAAAGTCATAGAGGAAAACATTGGCAGGAAAGTCTCAGACATTCCACACAGTAGCACTTTTACTGTTATGTCCTCTAAAGCAAGGGACATAAAGGGGAGACTAAGCAAATGGGAACTCATCAAATTAAAAAGCTTCTGCATGGCAAAAGAAAAGAGCATTAAAATAAAAAAGAACCAACTACCTGGGAAAACATATTTGCCAATGATATCTCAGACAAGAATTTGATCTCTGAAATATATAAAAAACTCACATGGCTCCACTCTAACAAGACAAGCAACCCAATTGAAAAAATGGGCAAAGGATGTAAACAGACACTTCCCAAAGGAGGACATACAGAGGGCCCAGAGACATAAAGAGATACTCAGCATCACTAGCCATCAGAGAGCCGCAGATTAAAACCACAATGAGATATCCCTTGACATTGGTGAGAATGGCCATCATAAACAAATCAACAAACAGGTGTTGGAGAGGATGTGGAGAAAAGAGAAACTTAGTGCACTGTTGGTGGGGATGCAGACTGGTACAACCACTATGGAAAACAGTATGAAATTTCCTTAGAAAACTAAAAATTGAACTGCATTTTGACCCAGTGATTCCATTGCTAGGATTATTTTCTAAGAACCCCAAACTGCATTCCAAAGGAATGTATGCACCCCAATGTTCATAGCAGCATAATTTACAACAGCCAAGTGCTGGAAGCAATCTATGTGCTCATCAGTAGATGAGTGGATCAAAAAACTACGGTACATTTAGACAATGGAATACTACACAGCAGAGAGAAAGTAGGACCTCCTAACCTTTATGACAATATGGATGGAACTGGAGAACATTATGCTAAGTGAAGTAAGTCAGGTGGTGAGGGACGAATACAATATGGTGGCACCTTTAACTGAAACCTAATTAACAAAAGAAAAAGGTAAGAAAATATAAATAGAGACATTCAAATTAAGAACAATCTGAGAATAATCAGAGGATTGTGGGAGGGGATAATCAGGGGAAGGGTTTTCAGGAACAACTATAATGGACACATGGACAAAATCAAGGTGGGGGGGTAGAAGCAAGGGATGGAGATGAGTTTGCCTAGGATAGGGGGAAGTGGTGGGGCTAAATGTAGACAACAGTAATTAAACAACAATAAAATATTTTTAAAGTATTTTATTGATTATGCTATTACAATTTTTTCTATTTATCCCTCTTTATTGCACTCCACCCTGTCCCCTCAATGCTCCAGCATTCCCACCCTTCTTTAGTTCATGCCCATGTGTTGTACATATAAGTTCTTTGAGTCCTCTGTTTCCTATACCATATTTTTCCTCATTTATTTTTTGCCTATTAATTATGCTTCTTCTTCCCTGGACATTTTCCCCCTTATTTCTCCCTTCCCCTACCCCACTGAACTCCCTCTGTGCGATGTCCATTTCTCTGATTCTGTTCTCGTTCTGGTTGTTTACTTAGTTTTTGTTTTTGCTGTTTTTTCTTTTCTTTTAGGATCACTTGATAATAGCTGTAAGTTTGTTGTCATTTTATTGTTCATATTTTTATCTTTTTTTCTTAGACAAGTCCCTTTTACATTTTATATAATAATGGCTTGGTGATAATGAACTTCTTTAACTTGATCTTATCATGGAAGCACTTTATCTGCCCTTACATTCTAAATGAAAGCTTTGCTGGATAGAGTAATCTTGGATGGAGGTCCTTGCCTTTTATGGCTTTGAATACTTCTTTCCAGCCCCTTTTGCTTTCAAGGTTTCTTTTGAGAAGTCATCTGATTACCTTATGGAAACTCTTTTGTAGGTAACTGTCTCCTTTTCTCTCACTGCTTTTAGGATTTTCTGTTTGTCTTTAATCTTGGGTAACTTAATGATGATGTGCCTTGGTGTGATCCTCTTTGGGTCCAACTTCTTTGGACTCTCTGGGCCTCCTGGACTTTGTGGAAGTGTATTTCATTTGCCAGATTGGGTTTCATTATTTGTTCAAATACGTTTTGATTTCTTGCTGTTGTTCATCTCCTTCTGGCACCCCTGAAATTCAGATATTGGAATGTTTCAGGTTAGCTCAGAGAAATCTCAGCCTCTCTTCACTTTTTTAGATTCTTGTTTCTTCATTCTGATCCAGTTGGATGTTTATTTCTTCCTTTTTTTATCAAATCATTTCTTTGGATCATGGTTTCCTTATTGTCACTGTCGGTTCCCTGAATATTTTGCTTTATTTAATTTTGGGCATTTTTCACTTGTCCTTTTATTTTTTGACTAAGCTTAATCAGTTCTGTGAGCATTTTGATTACCAGGGGTTTAAATTTTCCATCAGATAGGTTGGCAATCTCTTCATCACTTAATTTTGAAGTTTTGCTGTGTTCTTTCATTTGTCTTAGCACCCCTGATATGTGGTGCTAAGTCCCCCCCCCAAGTCCTTCCCTGGGGCCTCCCTGTGGGGGAGAGGACAGAGAGGAAACAATGCAGCTTGCCTTCTTGTCTCTAGTGCACGTTCCAACAGACTCTTGTGTCAGCCTGGATGTATCTCCCACCATGGCAATCCCAGCCTTAGCCCAGTCATCTCTGAGTCTCAGTTTTCCCCTAAGTCAGTCCCTCCTGCACAGCTCTACCAAGCTCAGCAGTGAGCCACGCTCCTCAGTCACCTCACCTTGGTTTTTCTGAGTCTGCCTGTGCAATTGAGTTACCAGTATGGTTGTTCTGGTTGATTTTTCCCTTAATTCCTTGGTTGTCAGAGTTCCATGCAGTTTGGTTTTCTGGCACCTTTGGTTGTTTATTGAGTTCAGATTGGTTGTTATCTTCCTTTTGGTTGTGCGAGGAAGTGAAGAGTTTCTACCTATGCCTCCATCTTGGCCAGACAAGAAGCCAATAAAATATTTTTTTAAAAAATGCTCAACATCACTAGCCATCAGAGAAATGAAATTAAAACCCTAATGAGATATCACCTCACACCTATCAGAACAGCCATCATAACCAAGCCAACAAACAACAAGTGCTGGCAAGGAAGTAGAGAAAAGGGAACCCTAGTACACTCTTGGTGGAAATGCAGACTGGTACAGCCACTGTGAAAAATAGTATGGAATTTCCTCAAAAAATTAAAAATGGAACTGCCTTATGACCCACTGATTCCACTACTGGGTGTAGGGGGGCTCCACCTGCGGGCCCCCCGTCAGCCATCACAGATGAGAATAAGTCTACCAAGGTATGATCTCCTTGGGGAGGAAAGGTGGCCAATCTCTCAAAGGAGAAGGGCCAAGAGCCTTTTCCTCAATGGGCTTTTATTGGGTTCATTTTGCACAGGAATACAGGTAAAGCCCATTAATCATTAGCAGTCAGTAAGGATCAAACAATAGATAACATACAAAGAACTCTGATGCCCTATTTTGAATCAGGGTCAGATAGCTAAAGAGCCATTAAACTTTGGGGAACAAACTCACTTCTTGCTTGGACCCCGATCATTTAACCGAACATTCTAAACAAAGTAGGTTTCACAGGTTTTACATATTCTTGCTTAGGTCTGATTCCCCTAGGAAACCCACCCTTTCCAGCACAGAGCTGTACCCACTACCAGCATTGTTTCAGGCTTAAGGCATTCTTTCAGGCTTAAGTCAGACAGTGGAAGTAAGGTAGCCAAGAGATTAAGAAACTTCTTGCAGGCAGAATGAGGACTCAGGCTATGTTAGAGCTGAGAGGCAAGGTTCTATCACCCCCTTCTGCTATAGCCCCCCCCCCAAGTCCTTCCCTGGGGCCTCCCTGTGACCATGCCTGTCTTAGGTCATTCCCCCTTTGGGAAATCTTATCCATCATTGACTAACTGATCAAGCATTGGGGTCCAGGAAGGGTGAAGAAAAAGGAGTAGAAGCAGAGCCCCTGCCAGGGAGATAAGCTTTGTCTCCTTAGTGGCCTATGGTTCAAAGGTCTCTCACTCAGCCTTATCCACGTAGGGGGATTATAGCTCCTGAAACCAGGCAGGTCAGTTCCCAACAGCTGGAAATATACCCTAAGAATCCCGGAACACCAATTTAAAAAAACTTGGCACCCCTATGTTCATAGCAGCACTATTTGTAATAGCCAATTTTTAAAAACAGCCCAAGTGCCCATCAGTTGATGAGTGGGTTAAAAAAATTGTGATACATTTACACAATAGAAAGCTGCACAGCATAAAGAAAGTAGGAACTCCTACCTTTTGCAACAGCGTAGATGGAACTGGCTAATATTATGCTAAGTGAAATAAGTCAGTTGGCAAAAGACAAATACTGTACGACCTCACTTATAACTGGAATCTAATGAACAAAATAAACTAATTAGAAAAATAGAAACAGATATATGGAAACATGGAACAGACTGATAGTTGTAGAACAGCAAGGGGTGGAGGGGAGTGGTGGGAGGAAGGGGAAGGTATTAGTCAAAGAACATGTATGCATGACCCACAGACATGGGCAACAGAAAGGGGATTGACTGTGAAAGTAAGGGGTGGGCTTTGTGGAAGGGTTCAAAAGAGAAAGAAATTGGGACAACTAAAATAGAATAAACAACAAAAAAGAAAGTAGAAAAAGATAAAATATAAAAATAAAATTATGAAATGGAAGGGCAGATAAAGTGCTTCCCAGATAAGGTCAAATTAAAGGAGTTCATCATCACCAAAACCTTATCATATAAAATGTTAAAAGGACTTATCTAAGAAAAAGAAAAAGATAAAAATATGAACAGTAAAATTACAACAAACTCACAGCTATCAACAACCAGACCTAAAAAATAAATAAATAAAAATAAAAATAAGAAGACAAGTACAACAGGAACAGAATCACAGAAATGGAGATCACACAGAGAGCTATCAGAGGGGATGTAGAAGGGTGAATGGGGGTAAAGGTACAGGGGATAAGAAGCATAAATGGTAGGTAGAAAATAGACAAAGGATGGTTAAGAACAGGATAGAAAATGTAGATGCCAAAGAATTTATATGTATGACCCACGGATATAAACTAAGTGGGGAGAATGCATGTGGAATTGGGTTGGACAGCAGAGGGGAATAAAAAGGAAAGAAGTGGGACAACTGTAATAGCATAGTCAATGACACACATTTAAAAGAAATAAATAAATTACTGTCATTTACATACATCTCAGGTTTTACTACAGCCATAGTCTTATACAAAAATAGATAGTTTGTTGAAATACTCTACTGAAAGAGATAAAGAAATAACACAAGTTATGAATGGCACCATTTTGATAAAATCCAATTTGATAGTTTGCTCAGTAAAATGTTTGGAGCATATTTTCTGCAATGATTTACTGCCAATAATGACAATTATAATAACAATCTTCTCTTGTCTTTATTAATCCAGGAGCTGCAATGTCAGGAACTCACTATAACTCAGGCATACCTTTTCCAGTTCACAGGACTTCATTAAATTTGCCTCCTCCTCAGGTTTTTAAGCAGCAAAAAATGAAGTGGTCTTAAATCTGTAGAAATTGCCATTTCAGTTATGGCAATAACTACAGGAGAATGAGGCAGCCCAGGAGGAACAGGTCTCAGAACCAACCACAGTCACCAAGATGGGCCCACACATGATACAGACTCAGGGCTGGAGGATCTCTTTTCCAGCATCAAAACATATCAAACAATTATGGGAACTTTAAAGTTGTAGCAAAATTAAAAATTAAAAACTTTAAAAAATTGAGCTGTATCACACAACAATGGCATCTTAAGGAAAAGCAGGATTTAAAAATGCGTATCTATTTCATCCTGGCCTTTATTTTTAAAGCCCAATTAAACTGATTCAGACAAGCCTTCTCTGACTGTATAAATTTATATTTTAGCCAGTTGAACTCAGCCAGCACTCTCAGCCCTCCCCAGGACTACAAGTTGTTGTAGCAGTAAATAACAAGGCTACAACAGCCTTCCTGGTCCCCTCCTACCTGAGCACTGGCTCATAGCAACACAGTATGGGATCAAGTAGAGGTTTATAAACTTGAAATACTAATACAGAGAAATACGTAATTGCCAAATGCTGTATTTCCTTGTCTTTTTTATTGTTTAGTTTCCCACTAAATTGTAAGTTCTATAAGACCAGCTTATCCATATGTTACTTTCCTGGTGCTGCACATTATAGAAATTCAGTAAATGTTGAATGAAAATAAAATAATCATGGAGAATGGCTAAACTTCAAGAGAACACTAGACTGGAAAGATAGATGGCCCTGGGGGACACAAAACACAGGAATATATGGTAACCACTACTGCCTCAGTTTCATCTGAGAGACAACTGGAAAATACAAGCAGACAAATAATTAGCTGTAGAACACTTTTTAAGGCTGATTCAGAGTCAGATAAACAACAGAGAAAACATCACAAAACTAAAAGTTGGCTCCTTTTGAAAAATCAACTAAATTGACATGTCTTGTTGCAAGTACCTGACAACTTGGAGAACCCTAATTAATATACTTGCCCCACAGATCCCTTTGATATTATTTTCTACAGCTCTCTCCCTCATCTAATATGTTGAGGGCCTGATAGAACAAAAACACTAAGGAAGGAAGAATTCACTCTTTTTCTGAGTAATGGCTTGAACTGACACGTGGATCTTCTGACTTGTATGAGAACTTGAACCATCAGCTCTTGGAGTTCTCAGGCCTTTAGACTTGAACTGGAATTATACCACCGGCTTCCCAGAGCCTTCAGCTTGCAGGAGGCAAGCCAGGGGACTTTCCAGCTTTCAAGATCAAATAAATCAATCCCTCATAAATTATACATATATAATATTATACATACAGAGAGAAATAGATAGTTTATTTAAATTTTTGGTTCCTCTGAATTAAACCACAAAGCCATCCTTGCCTCTGCTCTTTCTCTCACATGCCACATTCTACTTGTCAGAAAATCCTGGAGTTTCTTTTTTAATTAATTTATTTTTATTGTTGTTTGAGTATGGTTGTCTCCATTTCCCCCCACCATTTCCCCCATTCCACCTACCCCCACCTTCCACCCTCAATCCTACCTTTCTTTATCCTTGTCCATGGGTTCTTTACACATGTTCCTTGACTTGACCCTTTCCCTTCTCTATCCATTATCCCCTCCCACCTCCCCTTTGGTTACTGTCAGTTTGTTAATTCACAATAGCAAGCATCTTACAACTGAACAATTGCAACTAATACACTTGCTCTACAAATCCTTGTGACATCGTTTTTTACTGCTCTATCCTTATTCACATGCCTCCATGCCACTCTGACATGACCACTTTAGGACCTTTGATCTTGCTGCTCCTTCTTCCTGGAATGTGTGCCACCTAGAGAGACATCTACATACCCCTCTATTCTTTTAGATCACTACTTAAGTGTACTCTTCTTAGTGACGTTTTGCATATACTATCCTGTATTCCCAGTACCTAGAATCAGGGTGTATAAAGTAGGTGCTCAAAACTATTTTTGAATGAATGAATAGAATGAGTGAATTACTACAATGGGACTATAGGAGAAAAAGAAGAAAACTGATGGCACCTGGGTACCATGGACACTGATAATTTGTCCAGACCACTAGGAGTTGGCTGATAGCAGGGAACAGGAGGGGCCAGTGAGGTAGTTAGTGAACATCCCAGGTCATCGTGAGGCAGCTCCAGGTTTGGAGGGGCTGCATTGCTAAGGTAACCAAGCACATCTTGCTCCCAGCCCTGATCTTACACTGAGCATGCACAAGGCTAGCAAGATAATTGAATAAGAGGGAAAAGGCGCTCCTAACCCCTTTTGGTATTAGATTGAAAGTGAGGCTATGGGAAGGCAGGCACATGCACAATAGAAGTTAAAATAACAGCAGGGAGGTACTGGACCAAAAATTCTATCACTCTAGCCAAGAGAAAAAAGGGATTAGTTAAGAGGTGAACCCAAAGCATGCACAAGTTCAGAAAGTTAATTGATCATTCTGTGAAAAGCACCTTGTTCATCCCACACCTGAAACTAATACACAATATGTTTCAGACTATAAGATGCACCGCCCCCACAAATTGGGAGGAATAATGGTTGTTAATGCTGTTGTTGAGTTCTGTTTACATTTACACTTGTGAAATACTATGTTATTTATGTTATTAAATGTTTTACCACATTTTTTGCTTTAAATTTTTTTCCTATTTTCCTCTATAACCTGGGTGCATCTTATGATCAAAAAAAATATGGTAAGCCCAGGGGAAAAAAGAAACAATCCCTAGCTCATTTTTTCTTGCTCAGGACCTACATTCAGAAGGTGCACTGACCTCAATAGTCACGTGGCCCATGTCCTCTGGGAGAGTTCTGTCTCTCTTGCTAACCTGGTGGAGCATTTGTCCATGCATTCACATACTCTCTCTGGTCTGAGAGCATGGGACTTTGCGGCCCTAGAAGCCACATGGCTAATGGTGGCACCTACACCACATGCAGCCACCAGGAGGGAGCCTGAAGCTTGACAGCAGCTGGGAACAAGCTCAGCTACCTGGATGACCACTTAGAAGCCCCCCCAAGCTCCAGAAGATGCTACTTTAAAATGAATGTGTTCCCAGCAGGAGCACGCAAGAGGTAACCACACATTTGTTACTCTCCCTCTCCCTCTGTCTAAAAATTAATAAATAAAATATTTTAAAAATAAAATAAAATGGAGTAGGAATTCTGGACACTGCCTTTTGTTTTGGTCTTGCTGAGGATGGCTGGGCTTTGCAGGGAAGATGAGCTTTGAGACAAGGAGTCTCCCATTCTCCCAGACTATTCATCATACAAAGAAAAACCTTATTTCCTTTCTCACCAACCTCTGCCTCTAGAGTTTGCCTTTTGTTGGAGGAGGGCAACCAACTTCTACTTCGTTTTGGTAAACACCATGAAGACAACAAATGTGTTTTACTTGGTTCATGCAGTATTTTAAAAGTTGAAAGTCACTGACAACTTTTAAAGGTCAAAAGAATCCTTATTTCTCTTAAAATGATAAGATCTGAGGAGAGTCCATAATGGCTGCAGAATAGCTGGAAGCTCTTTTAGTTCCCAGCCCTCGACCGAACTTGCAGCTGAACTGTACAGCAATCAACTTGAAAAACCAACTGAAACCAACTGAAAAAAAAAAACAACTGAAACCAACTGAAAAACCAACTGAAATATAGCTGTTCTGAAATCTTATAAACAGGAGCACGGAAGAAAATGGGAGGAGACAGGGACAGGGTGAGCCTCCTTGAGCAGGTGCAGCAACTGGGAAGCCAGAGGTATATTATAGCAGTGGAGCTCCCTCTTCTTGGAAACGTGGAGTCTCAGTCCCATGCAGGGGTCCAAAATCCACAGTTAACAGACATGGAAAAGGGTGCCTGTGTAGCCTCAAGTGGTAGAAATCTGTGGGGGTTTAGTCTACCTGGGAAACTTTGAGCACACCATCAGGAAAGAATTGAGCCCATTTTCACAACATCAACATGGGATATTTGCTCCATTCTTTGCTGGTAGGTGTGGCATGTGGCAGTTTGAGAATGGAGGAGGGACCTTCCCAGTACACCCAGCAATGACTTTGAGGTGCTCTCTATTCTCTGGAAGGACATTGGGCATACAGCCAGTCCAAGTCTAAACAGGCTTGTAGAAAGGAACAGTCTTGCCCACCTGGAGCACATGGGCAGCGACTCTACCCACCTGCTGAGTAATTCTGTCTGGCCTGTCCTGCAGTATTCCAAAGTCAAGATGTATGGCTCTGGGCTACAAATTTGACCCCAACCCACTTAGTTAGCTAGTGTGGAGAAGTGGGACATTTGTCCACTAACCTGGGCAGAGCCGAGTTTTGGTTCTGCCATTATATTGCTGGACGCACATGAAGAAACTAAGTGGGACTGATTTATTCTGATCCTCTTGTTTAGTTAACACACATGGAGGTGCCAGTGAGCCACAAAGAACTGTTTTTTTTGTGACTGTGTCTTCCAAGTTTCCATCCAGGAGTGAGACAGGTGTATGCTGGTCTCTGTGACTGAATTACAGAGAAGCAGAACCAAGCTTCCCAGTGAGTTCAGCCTGTGTGACCACAGAAAGGAGAGAAGTGGCCTGCCCTCTCCACCACAGGGTGTGAGCAAGACCCCTAAGTCTCTCTGAATCACCTCTGCCAGGTCCTGGATACCCTGCTGGGTACAGATCTATGAGGTGAGGGAGAGCAGCTCACAGATAAAACATTAGATGTGTGAGACCTAAGGCAGACCCAACCTCTTATTTCCAGAGGTCCCAACTGCCAATCTACTAGCCCTGTGGAGAACACGGCTCATCTGAGATACAAAAAATATTTTCTTGAATATTGTTACACATATTGGGTACATGGGTTCAAGGTCATGACTAGCAGTGTGTTTGAATTTGACTAATGTCAAACCATAAAGTTTAAGTCATCAGTTTGGCTATAACATTTGTTTCATAAGGTTCCATGATAGTCTATAGCAAATTGTATCTGAGAGATAGAAACTTCAGTCAGTGCTGCTGTAATTGTTCTTTTCACAAACTTTAAAGTTAGTGTCATGCTTTCTTTTTTCTTTAATGTGCCAGTGAAAATGGCTGGAAAATATACATAGATTCAATAATCCAAGAGATGATGAAGAACTTCAGTGAGTGTTATCTTGGTCTCATAGGAGAATGATTATGTTAAATGTGAAAATGGAAGTGATTAACAAGATGAAGATTACCTGGAAGTTTGTTAAGAATATTCCAATACTGAGCGAGATGTTTCAAGTAAAAAAAAGTGACGATGAATTAGACATGAATGAACACTATTTTGGAAGAATGGAGAAAAGAATCAAAACAGAGGAAAAATCAGCCAAAGAATATTTTGTGTCAACATTTATAACTTTGGCCAAATGCAAAAAAAAAAAGCCAAGACAGAACATAAAACTTGGGACTACTTTATTAAAAATAATATCTTGTTTTCTTTTTTAAAACTGTTGAATATTATTGTTTTTCAAGTACACTTTTCTACCTTTCCTCCTACCTTCTCCCTCACCACAGCCACCTGCATTTCCTTCCCTTCTTTCCACTCCCATCCTCTATTGTTGTCCCTATGCTCTTTTTTTAATTTAATTATTGTTCAAGTACAGTTTTCTGTCTTTTACTCTCATCCCAGCCCACCGCCCAGTGCTCCCAACTCCCTCCCATTTCCACCGACCTTAGTTTATGTCCAAGTGTCCTTTATAATTGTTCCTGTGAATCCTTCCCCTTTTGCCCTGAAAGTCGCTCCCATCTCTCCCCTCTGGTCCCTGTCAGCCTGTTCTGTATTTCAATGTCTTTGGTTATACTTTGCTTCTTCATTTGCTTTGTTGTTTAGGTTCCTGTTAAAGGTGAGATCATATACTATGTGTCTTTCCCCGCCTGGCTCATTTCACTCAGCATAATGCTTTCTAGTTCCATCCATGCTTTTGCAAAGGGTAGTAGCTCCTTCTTTCTTTCTGCTGCATAGAATTACATTCTGTAAATGTACCATAATTTTTGGATCCATTCATTTACTGATGGGCACCCAGGTTGCTTCCAACTCTTGGCTATTGTAAATTGTGCTGCTATGAAAATTGGTCTGCATAGGTTCTTTTGGATTGGTGTTTTAGGGTTCTTAGGATATACTCCTAACAGTGAAATTGCTAGGTCAATCGGCATATTCATTTTCAGTTTTCTGAGAAAATTCCATACTGTTTTCCATAAAGGTTGTAGCAGTCTGCAATCCCACCAACAGTGAACTAGGGCCCCCTTTTCCCCACAACTTTTCCAACATTTTTTGTTTGTTGCTTAGTTTATGATGGCCATTCTAATCTGTGTAAAGTGGTATCTCATTATGGTTTTAATTTGCAATTCTCTGGTAGCTAGCGATATTGAGCGTCTTTTCCAGTGTCTCTGTGTCCTCTGAATGTCCTCCTCAGAGAAGTGTCTGTTCAAGTACTTTGCCCAGTTTTTAATTGGGTTGCTTGACTTCCTAGAATGGAGTCATGTAAGTTCCTTCTATATTTTGGAGATTAAACCTTTGTATGAGGTATCATTGGCAAATATGTTTTCCCACACAGTTGGTTGTCTTTTTATTTTAATATTGTTTTCTTTAGCCATGCAAAAGTTTTTTTTATTTTGATGAGATCTCATTTGTTTATCCTTTCCTTTATTTCCCTTGTTCTAGGGGACATATCAGTGAAAATATTCCTGCGTGAAGTATCTGAGTTTTTTCTGCCAATATTCTACTCTAAGACTTTAACGGAGTCATGGCTTATATTTAAGTCTTTTATCCACTTTGAATTTACTTTGATGTATGGTATAAGTTGGTGCTCGAGTTTCATTTCTTTGCACGTAGCAGTCCAGTTCTCCCAACACCATTTGGTGAAGAGGCTATTTTTACTTCATTTTATGTTACTGCAGCCTTTGTCGAATATTAATTGTCCAGAGACACTTGGGTTTATTTCTGGGCTCTCTGTTCTGTTCCATTGGTCTATGTACTGGTTTATATGCCAGTACCAGGCTGTTTTGATTACGGTGGCCTTGTAATACAGTTTGGTATTAGATATTGTGATCTCTCCTACTTTGTTCTTCTTTCTCAAAATTGCAGCTGCTATTCCGGGTCATTTATTGTTCCATATAAATTTTTGAAGTGTTTGTTCTATGTCTGTGAAATATGCCATTGGTACTTTAATAGGTACTGCATTGAATCTGTAAATTGCTTTGGGTAGTATGGACATTTTGATGATGTTAATTCTTTCAATCTATGAACACAGTATTTGTTTTTATTTGCTTGTTTCCTTCTTGATTTCTTTCTTCATTGTTTAGTTTTTTGCATACATGTCTTTTACCTCCTTGGTTAGGTTTATTCCCAGATACTTTATTTTTCTGTTTGATATATTAAATGGAATTTTTTTCTTGAATTCTCCTTCTGCTTTTTCATTTTTGGTATACAAAAATGCCTTTAATTTCTGGCTACTGACTTTGTATCCCACTGTTTTGCCAAATTTATTTATTAGATCTAGCAGTTTTGGGGTAGAGTCTATAGGATTTTTCATGTACACTATCATGTCATCTCCAAACAATGACAGTTTTGATTCCTCCTTTTGAATTAAATGCCATTTATTTCCTTTTATTGTCTGATTATTGAGGCTAAAACTTCCAATATTATACGGAATAGATATAATGAAAGTGGGCAACCTTGTCTTGTTCCTGATCTTAGTGGAAAATATTTTAATATTTGTCCATTGAGTATGATGTTGGCTTTAGGTCTCTCATATATGGCCTTTATTATATGGAGGAACTCTCCCTCTATTCCCACTTTGCTGAATGCTTTTATCATAAATGGGTGCTGTACCTTATCAAATGTTTTTTCTCTGTCTATTGATATGATCACATAATTTTTGGTTTTGCTTTTGTTTATGTGATGTATTACATTTACTGGTTTGCCAATATTGAACCATCCTTTCACCCCTGGGATGAATCCCATTTGGTCATGGAGAATAATCTTTTTAATGTATTGATGGATGCAGTTTCTCAATATTTTGTTGAGGTTTTTATCATTTATGTTCATCAGCAATATTGGCCTGAAGTTTTCTTTCTTTGTTGTGTCTTTATCTGGTTTTGAATTAGGATAATGCTGGCTTCATAGAAAGAGTTTGGGAGTCTTCCAGCATTTTGGATTTTTTGGAATAGTCTGTGAAGAATAGGGGTTAGCTCTTTCTTAAAAGCTTTGTAGAATTCTCCTGTGAAACCATCTGGTCCAGGGCTTTTGTATGACGGAAGTTTTTTGATTACTGCTTCAATTTTATCTGCTGTTATTGGTCTGTTCGGCCTTTCTACTTCTTCTGCATTGAGTTTTGGAAGATTATATTTTTCTAGAATGTTTTCTATTTCACCTAGGTTTTCAAATTTCTTGGCATAGAGTTCTTCATAGTAATTTCTTACAATTCCTTCTATTTCTGTGGTGTCAGTTGTAATCTCTCCTCTTTCAATTCTGATTGTGGTTATTTGGGTCCTCTCTTCTTTATGAGCCTACTTAAAGGCTTGTAGATTTCATTTATTCTTTAAAAAACATCTCCTGGATTTATTAATCCTCAGATTTATGCTTTTAGTCTCTATGTCATTTAATTCTGCTCTGATCTTGGTTATTTCCTTCCTTGTACTTGCTCTGTGCTGTCTTTTTTGTTGTTCCTTTAGCTCTTGTAGATGTCAGGTTAAGGTTGTTTCTTTGAAATGTTTCTGTCTTTATTAAATAGGCCTGTACTGCTATGAACTTCCCTCTTAGAATGGCGTTCACTGTGTTTCATAAGTTTGGGTTGTTGTGAGGTCATTTTCATTTGTTTCCAGAAACATTTTGATTTCTTCCCTAATTTCATTCTTGACCCAGTCATTGTTTAATAGTATGCCATTCAATCTTCATGACTTTGAGTGTTTTGGTTTTTTGCTTTGGGGTTGATTTCCAGTTTCAGTTACTTGTGGTCTGAGAAAACTCTTGGTATGATTTAAATTTTCTTGAATTTGATGAGGCTTGTTTTGTGTCCTATCATGTGGTCTATCTTTGAAAATGTTCCATGTGCATTTGAAAAGAATGTGTATTTAGCTTCTTTGGGGAGAAAGGCTCTATACATATCAGTTAATTCCATTTCATCTAGGGCATTGTACAATGCCACAATATCTTTGTTGATATTTTGTTTGGAAGATCTGTCCATTTTTGACAGTGGGGTACTAAAACCCCCTACTATAATTGTGTTGCTGTCAATATCTTTTTTAAAGTCCTCTAAGATTTTCTTTATATATTTAGGTGTTTCTATATTGAGCACATATATATTTACAATGTTAATGTCTTCTTGGTGGAATCTTCCCTTAAATATTATGAAGTGATCTTCTGCATCTCTCATTTTGGCCCTTTTTTGGAAGTCTATTTTGTCTGATATGAGTGTTGCTACCCAGCTTTTTTTTCTTTCCCTTTTACTTGGAAAATTTGTTTCCAGCCTTTCACTTTTAGTCTGTGTTCGTCTTTTGTCCTGAGGTGGGTCTCTTGTAGGCAGCATATGTGTGGGTCAAGCTTTCTTATCCATTCAGCCATTCTATGTCTTTTAATTGGAGCATGTAATCCATTTGTGATTAATGTTATTATTGATATGTACTTATTGATTGCCATTTATGTACCTGTGTTCCTCTCTGTCTCTCTCTTTTCCTTCTTTTCCTTACAGCAGTCCTTTTAGCATCTCTTGCAGTGCTGGTTTGGTGAAGGTGTATTCTTTTATATTTCTTTTGTCTTGGAAGCTTTTTATTTGGCCTTCTATCTTGATTGAGAGCCTTGCTGGTAACGTAGCCTTGGTTGCAGACCTCTGTTTCTCATTATTTGGAATAGTTCTTGCCATTCTCTTCTTGTTTGAAGGGTTTCCATTGAGAATTGAGTAGCTAACCTTCTCCGGGTTCCCTTGTATGTTACTTCCTTTTTATCCTTTGATGCTTTTAAGATTCTTTCTTAATCTTGAAATTTTGATATTTTAATGATGGTATTCCTAAAGTGGGCCTCTTTGGGTTCCTCTTGATTGGGACTCTCTTTGATTTCTGGATTTTTGTGACTTTTTCTCTCATCAAATTAGGAAAGTTTTACCTCATTACCTTTGAAATAGGTTTTCTATGCCTTGTTCTTCTTCCCTTCCTTCTTGTATCCCTATTATTCAGACATTATTACATTTCATACTGTCTTGCATTTCTCTTAATCCCTCCTTATTCTTTCTGAGCCATTTTTTCTTGCTCTTTCTGGGTGTTTTTTTCTACCTTATCCTGAAGCTCACTGATCTGATCCTCTGCTTCACTGAGCCTGCTTGTGATTCCTTCTACTGTGTTCTTCAGTTCAAAAATTGCATTCTTCATTTTCTCTTTGCTCTTACTGTTAGTTTCTATTTCCTTTTTCATGCTGATATAGTTTGCGGTGAGTTCATTGTAGTTTCCCTGTAGTTTCTAGTAATTCTCTGTGAGCTCATAGAACTTTATGATAGCCATTGCTTTAAACTCCATATCTGGTAGTAGACTTGCCCTTTTATTTAGCATTATTTCTGAGGCTTTCTCCATTCCTTTCATTTGGGGATTGTTTCTTTGTCTCCCCACTGTTTGTGAGATTCTTCTTGTTTGCCTCAGCTTCTTAAATTGATCTGTTCTGAATCCCTGGGTTTATGGTGTGAACTTCTGTAATAGAATACCTGTGATATTCACTGTTGCAGTTTCCTTCAGGTATCCTGGTGTTCTCCACTTCCATCTATTCCTTTTTTGTGTTATAAGTTTGAAGGGGAGGCAAAATGTTTTATGACAGCAAGAGAGCATTTTATGATATTCACTGTCACAGCCGGTTTAGAAAAGATAGAACATCTTTAGGCTATATATAGAGTTAACCATAATTTTCAACCCAACTTGCCATGTTTAAGAAAGGATGGACCAAAGATAAGTCTCTCGTTGGGGAGGGAAGTCTTGTTAATTGGATCTAAAAAGCAGTGAGTTTGTGGGTGGTCAGATTTTGAGGTAAGGTGAGACTAAAGGATAATAAAGAGGTGTAGTATGTGAGCAAATACAGTTAATCACTATGGTAATAGAATTCAGGAAACTTTGAAGTGGGCTAAGATCCAGGAGATGCATTGTGAAGTACTTACAGTTGTTTAGAACAGCTATTGTTTATGATAATATTAGAGCAACAATCATATGGCAGACTCTATGTGATCTGGATAACATGAATAGGAGGTATAGAACTTTAGTGTGCTAAAGGAAAACAAGTGCCGTGAAGTATAGAAAATTAGCAATACACTGTGGAGGAGAGAAGAGGGAAACCTGTCAAATAATACAATATAACCAGCCAAGGCAAGGACAACTACACAGAAAAAGGAGGAATACAAAGATACTATTAAAATATAAAAGAAGTGAGAATAATAAAAAATAATAATACAAATATGCAACAACTTGTGGCTTCTCTGGTATAGTAAAGTAAAATTTGTCTCTCTGTCTCTACTGTTGGGATGCCTCCATCATTGGATCCAACTCTGGTCCTTTTGCAGTTCCATGTTGTTTGTGTCACTTGTGGGTAAAAGAAAAAAGAAACAAACAAAAAAACAGGCAGGAGAAGGGAGGAAAAAGTGATAAGTTTGGTAAGAAAGAAGGAAGGAATAAAACAGGAAAGAAGAAAAGAAAGGAAAAAGGTATTGAAAGATAAAACAATAATAAAATTAAAAAGATACAAGATTACTTTCAAGAAATCTTTTGCTAGTTTCAAAGTGGCCAAACCTTTTTTTTTTTTTTTTGGCTGCAACCGACTGAGGGGCAAATCCTGTGGTCTTTATGCTAGCGCCCTCCCAAGAGCTAACCTGGCGCCTCTCCCCAGTGTGCCATGAAGGGGATCTAAGTTCTTTTCAGAGCATTTTCCCCAGGGGTCCTTGCTGTGGGCTGGGGTGCAGGAGCACACTTGTCAGCCAGGCTGTCTGGGTCCTGCGGGATCTAGCACAGTCCTTCAAATTTGTTGGGGAAACCAAAGGCTTCCGCTCATCCTCTGGATAGCTGCCGGGCTGGGTGGGGAGCAGGCCAAGCGGCTGTTGCAGGAGAATCCTTCTTTTTACTTTCCAAAATATTTCTCAGAAAAGCCTGCCTCTCAGCACAGCCTAATTCCCCATCCAGACCAGTGACAATGGATGTCAGAGCCCAACACTGAACCTTTCAATTCTCCCGGTCTGGCAACTACAGAGTCTGCAGTTGAACACTCGGCCCTGTGTCCTTATCACCCTCTCTGTAAACTCAAACAGAAAAATCTCTTCCCAGTGTTGCCCAAACTTGCTTAGATGGGGAGGGA
Organism: Sturnira hondurensis; assembly: GCF_014824575.4. Classification (NCBI taxonomy): domain Eukaryota; kingdom Metazoa; phylum Chordata; class Mammalia; order Chiroptera; family Phyllostomidae; genus Sturnira; species Sturnira hondurensis. The sequence goes on from NW_028081875.1 coordinate 2,564,226, forward strand.
GGGAGCTGATCAACTGGCTCTCTCCCAAGGACCCTGTGGCAGTCTCCAGGCTCTAATGGTCTGCGGTAGACCCACTAGGGCTCCCGAAGAGTCCGTGGGAGATGCACTGGGCACTGGGCACTGGTCACTGGCCAGGACCATTGGGCGCTGGCGGAGGCCGCTGCTGCTCCTGTCTTTGCTCAGGTCCCTGAGACCCTACTGACCTTCAGCTGTCTCCTTGCCATCTGTTTTTTCATTGTCCCTTACAATTTCTGGTCTCTTATTTTCATATATGCTGGGGAACGGTTCTCTGTTTGTGCTGTTCCTCTATAGATCATCCAGGATTTTCTCCCATGTGTATGAGGAAATGGAATCGAATTCATCTTACTTCATGCCACCTTCTCTGCTTCTTGTCCTTGTGCTCTTAAGAATTGTTACTGTAAAACCTTCACCCTTTTCTTCCCATTATCCCCTCTCACTTCCCTTCTGTTTACTATTAGTTTGTTCTTAATTTCAATGTCTCTAGTTATATTATGCTTGTTTGATTCGTTTTTTTTTTTTTTAGGTTCCAGTTAAAGGTGAGATTATATGGTATTTATCTTTCACCACCAGGCTTATTTCACTTAGCATAATGCTTTCCAGTTCCTTTTATGCTGTCACAAAAGATAAGAGCTCCTTTCTTTCTGCTGTGTAGAATTCCACTGTATAAATGTACCATAGTTTTTTGGTCCATTTATTTACTGATGGGCACCTAGGTTGCTTCCAGCACTTGGCTATTATAAATCGTGCTGCTATGAGCATCGGGTGTATAGGTTGTTTTACATTTGTGTTTAAGGGTTCTTAGGATATAGTCCTAGCAAAGAAATTGCTGGGTCAAAAGGCAGTTCCATTTTTAGTTTTCGAAGAAAATTTCATACTGGTTTCAAAACAAACAAACAAGCATAATATAACCAAAAATACTAAAATACAGAACAGGCTGACAGTGACCAGAGGGGAGAGGGGAGGGGATTTCAGTGGAATAGGGGAATGGTTTATAGGAACAAGTAAAAAGGACACATGGAGAAAAACTAAAGGGGGTGAAAAAGGGAGGGAGGTGGGGAGCACTCGGGAGATGGGCTGAGATGGGAGTAAAAGACAGAAAACTCTACTTGAACAAAAGAAAAATAAATTTAAAAATAAATAAAGAGTGAGAAAGACTAAGAAGATCACTTAATAATACTCAAAGGAAGAATCTATCAAATAGAAATAAACAATGTAAATATATATGCAACAACAATAAGAGCATCCAAATATATAAGGAAAATCATGCTGGAGTTCAAAAATGGTATTGACAACAACACAATTATAATAGTGGAATTTAAAACCTATCAAAAGTGGATAGATCTTCCACACAAAATATCAACAAAAATATTGTGGCATTGAACAATGCCCTACATCAGATGGACTTACCAGATATACAGAATTTTTCATCCCAACAAAGAAATACACACATTCTTTTCATATGCACATGGAACATTTTCAAATATAGACCATGTAGTAGGACACAAAACAAGCCTCAACAAATTGAAGAAAAAAAATTATAATGGCTTTTTCTCTGACCTCAAAATTCTGAAACTAAAAATCAAGATCAAAAGAAAAACAGAAAAACAACCAAACTCAAGGAGATTGAATAGCATGCTATTAAACAATGAATGGGTTAAGAATGAAAACAAGGAAGAATCCAAAAGTTTGTAGAAACAAATGACAATGAATTTACAACAACCCAAACTTATGGGACATAGTAAAGGCAGTCAAGAAAGAAAAATCCATACTGATACAGGCCTACCTAAAAAAGATCAAATCATTTCAAATGAACGACCGCAATCTGCAACTACAAGCACTCAAGGAACAAAATCACCAGCACCACAGAGCAAGTACAAAGAAGGAAATAACCATCTATGATCAGAGGAAAATTAAATGACATTAAGATTAGAAGCATGAGTCTAAGGATCAATAAATCCAGGAGATGGGGCATTGAAAAAAAATCAACAAGTGTTTAGGCAGGCTCATCAAAAATAGAAGAAAAAGTCCTGGCTGGTGTGGCTCAGCAGATTGAGCACTGGCCTGTGAAGCAAAGGATCCTGGGTTCAATTCCCAGTCAGGGCACATGCCTGGGTTGCAGGCCAGGTCCCCAATAGGGACCACATGAGAAGCAACCACACATTGATGATTCTCTCCCACTCTTTCTCCTTCCCTTCCCCTCTCTCTAAACAATAAATAAATAAAATATTTTAAAAAACAGAAGGAAGAGAACCCAAATAAACAAAACAAGAAATGAAAAAAAGATTATAATTGAAACCACAGAAATACAAATGATTCTGAGAAATTACTATGAAGAAATGCATGCCAAGAAATTTCAAAACTTAGGTGAAATGAACAAACTTCTAGAAAAAATATAATTTTCCAAAAGTCAATGAACAAGAAGCAGAAAGCCTGAACAGACCAATAACTGCAGATGAAATTGAAGCAGTAATTAAAAAACTCCCATCACACAAAAGCCCTGGACCAGATGGTTTCTCAGGAGAATTCTATGAAGCATTGAAGAAAGAGCTGACCCCTATTCTTCACAGACTATTCTAAAAAATCCAAAATGATGTAAAACTCCCAAATTCTTTTTGTGAAGCCAGCATCATCCTAATTCAAAACCAGATAGAGACACAACAAAGAAAGAAAACTTCAGTCCAATATCGCTGATGAATATAGATGCTAAAATTCTCATCAAAATATTGGCAGACTGCATCCAACAATAAATTAAAAGATCATACACCATGACCAAGTGGTCATGCAAGAGATGGTCCAGGGATGCAAGGATAGTTCAATATTTGCAAACCAGTAAATGTAATACATCGCACAGACAAAAGCAAAAACAAAAATCACATGATCATATCAATAGATGCAGAAAAGCCTAATGATAAAGTCCAGCACCAGTTTATGATAAAATAACTCAGCAAAGTGGGGATAGAGGGAGCATTCCTCAATATAATAAAGGCCATATATGACAGAACTGCAGCCAATATCATAGTCAATGGGCAAAAACTAAAAGCTTCTCCACTAAGATCAGGAATAAGACAAGTTTGTCCACTTTCATTACTTCCATTCAATATAGTATTGAAAGCTTTAGCCACAGTGATCAGAGAAGAAAAGAAAAGAAAAGAAAAGAAAAGAAAAGAAAAGAAAAGGCATCCAAATCAGAAAGGAGGAAACAAAACTGTCTGTCTTTGCAGATGACGTGATACTGTATATGGAAAATCTCTACCCAAAACCTGCTCGACCTAATAAATGAATTTGACAAAACAGCAAGATACAAAGACAATATCCAGAAATCAAAGGCATTTTTGTATAGTAACATTGAAATAGCAGAAGCAGAAATCAAGAAAAAATCCCATTCAATATAACAAAAACAAAAATAAAATATCTGGGAATAAACCTAACCAAGGAGGTAAAAGACCCGTATACAGAAAACTAAACAACAATGAAGAAAGAAATCAAGAAGGAAACAAGCAAATAAAAACAAATACCATGTTCATAGATTGAAAGAATTAACATCATCAAAATGTCCATACTACCCAAATCAATTTACAGATTCAATGCAATACCTATTAAAGAACCAATGATATATTTCACAGACATAGAACAAACATTTCAAAAATGTATATGGAACCATAAATGACCCCAAACAGCAGCTGTAATTTTGACAAAGAGTAACAAAGTAGGAGGGATCACAATACCTGATATCAAATTGTATGAAAAGACCACTTTAATAAAAAAAGCCTGGTGCTGGCATAAAAACAGAGACATAGACCAATAGAACTGAACAAAGAGCTCAGAAATAAATCCAAGTGTCTCTGGGCAATTAATATTTGACAAAGGGGGCAGTAACATAAAATGCAGTAAAAATACCCTCTTCAACAAGTGGTGTTGGGAAAACTGGACAGCTACGTGCAAAAAATGAAACTTGAGCCATGGCTGGTGTAGCTCAGTGGATTGGGCACAGGCTGGGAACCAGAGGGTCACCAGTTCAATTCCCGTTCAGGGCACATGGCTCTGTTGCAGGCCAGATCCCCGGTGGGGGGTACAGGAGAGGCAACCATACAGTGACGATTTTCTACCTCTCTTTCTCCTTCCCTTCCCTTCTCTCTAAAAATAAATAAATAAAATCTTTAAAAAAACGAAACTCGAGCACCAACTTACATCATACACCAAAATAAATGCAAGGTGAATAAAAGACTTAAATATAAGCTGTGACACCATTAAAATCCTAGAGGACAACTTTGGAAGGAAAATCTCAGATATTTCATTCAGCAACATTTCTACCGATATTTCCACTAGAGCAAGGGACATAAAGAAAAGAATAAACAAATGGGATCTCATCAAAATAAAAAGTGTCTGCATAGATAAAGAAAACAGTATTAAAATAAAAAGAGTACCAACTGTATGGGAAAACATAATTGCCAATGGTATCTCAAAGTTTTCATCTCCAAAATATACAAAGAACTTAACACAACTCCACTCTAAGACAAGCAACCCAATTAAAAAGTGGGCAAAGGACTTGAACAGACATTTGTTCAAGGAGGACATATAGAGGATCCAGAGACACATGAAAACATGCTCAATATCACTAGCTATGAGAGAAATGCAAATTACAACCACAGTGAGATACTACTTTACACCAGTCAGAATAGCCATTATAAACAAAGCAACAAACAACAAATGTTGGAGAGGGTGTGGGGGAAAGGGGACCCTAGTTCACTGTTGGTGGGATTGCAGACTGGTACAACCATTGTGGAAAGCAGTATAGAATTTTCTAAGAAAACGAAAAATGAACCTGCCTTTTGACCCAGCAATTCCACTGCTAGGAGTGTATCCTATAACCCTGAAACACCAATCCCAAACAACCTATGCAGCCCAATGTTCATAGAAGCACAATTTACAATAGGAAAGAGTTAAAAAAATCCAGGTGCTCATCAGTAAATGAATGGATCTAAAAACTATGCTACATTTACACAATGAAATTCTATGCAGCAGAAAGAAAGAAGGAGCTACTACCCTTTGCAAAAGCATGGATGGAACTGGAAAGCATTATGCTCAGTGAAATGAGCCAGGCGGTGAGAGACAAATACCATATGATGTCACCTTTAACAGGAATCTAAACAACAAAGCAAACAAGCAAGCAAAATATAACCAAATACACTGAAATACAGAACAGGCTGATAGGGACTAGAGGGGAGAGGGGAGGGAATTTCAGGGGAAAGGAGGAAGGATTCACAGGAACAAGTATAAAGGACACATGGACAACAACTAACAGGGGTGGAAATGGGAGGGAGCTGGGGAGCACTGGGGGTGGCTGGAATGAGAGTAAAGACAGAAAACTGTACTTGAACAATAATTAAATAAAAATAAAAAGAAATAAATAAAAAGAAAAAAGAAATGCATCGCACTAAAAAATAACAAAGGACACATGGACAAAAACTAAGGGGGTGGAAATGGGAGGGAGGCTGGGAGCACTGTGGGGGGTGAGCTGGGATGGGAGTAAAAGATAGAAAACTGTACTTTAACCATAATTAAAATTAATAAATTCTAAAAATAAATAAAAACTGAAACCTTCTATATGGCTAAGGAAAACAGAATTATAATTGAAAGGGAACCAAACATGTGGAAAATACATTTGGTAATTGTACCTTGGATAAGGGTTTGATCTCCAAAATATTTAAAGAACTCACACAACTCCACCCCAGGATGGCAAACAACCCAATTAAAATGTCGGCAAAAAACTTAAACAGACACTTCTCCAAGTGTCTACAGAGGACTCAAAAACATATGAAATATTGCTTAGCAACACTAGACATGGGAGAGAGACAAATTAAAACCACAATCAGCTACCACCTCACATTGGTCAGTATGGCCATCATAAACAGAACAACAAACAAGTGTTGGAGACAATGTCAAGATAAGGGAATCTTAGTGTACTGTTGGTAGGAATGCACACTGGTCTAACCACTGTGGAAAACAATATAGAATTTCCTCAGAGAACTAAAGATAAAACTCCCTTTTTACCTGGCAATTCCACTGCTGGGATTTTATCCTTAGAATCCTGAAACACCAATCCAAAAGAACCTATGCACCCCAATGTTCATAGCAGCACAATTTGCAATATGGCTATTGCAAATAGCCATATTTGCATTGGCATGCTGTAAGCAACCTAAGTGCCCATCAGTAAATGAATGCATCAAAGACTATGGTACATTTGCACAATGGAATACCATGCAGCAGAAAGAAAGAAGGTGCTCCTACCCTTTGCAATGGTATGGGAGGAATTGGAGAGCATTATGTTAAATGAAATAAGCCAGGCAGTAATGGATAATCACCATATGATCTCACCTTTAACTGGAACTTAACTAAACAAACAAACAAGAAAAATATAACTGAAGACATCAAAATTAAGAGCAATCTGACAGTAACCAGAGGGGGGTGGGAAGGTATAATAATGGGAAGGTTTTTCAGGTACCGCTATGAGGAACACATGGACAAAACCAGGGGGGAAGATGGAAGCAGGGGAGAAGGTGGGCTTTGTTGGGGTCAGGAGGAGTGGTTTGGGGGAATGTAGACAACTACAATCTAATAAGTACAAAATAATTATTAAAAAAATAAAAATATGAAAGTAAAAATGTTATCTTTTCCCCCTCATTAGCATTTTCTAAATGGCACTTCTATTTTTTAAACCCAATGTTAATTGACTTTAGTTTGTATAGAAACTTCAACATGAACATTTATATTCTTTATTTAATGGAGTCCTTTGGTCTTTGGAAATACATCTGTTTTGACCAAATTAATATAGAGATAAAAACAGAGTTCTGCCATTTTCTTGGATAATTTTCTAATCTTTTAATATGAAGTGAAGCGTGGTATTTGTATATAACTCCCTGACACCAGTCAGAATAAGGTAAGGAATATTTTATTTTATTTTATTTTATTTTTTTAAAGGTGATATTATTTTTGAATTTTTTAATTACTTTTCAAGTATAGTTGTCTGTGTTTTACTCTCATCCCAGCCCACCCCCCCGTGCTCCCCACCTCCCTCCCACTTACACCCCCTCTTAGTTGTTGTCCATGTGTCCTTTATACTAGTTCCTCTAAACTAAAAGAGGAACCCTCCCCTTTTCCTCCTGAAATTCCCTCCCCTCTGGTCGCTGTCCCCCTGTTCTCTATTTCGGTGTCTGTTTTTATTTTGCTTGCTTGTTTGTTTTGTTATTTAGTTTCCTGTTAAAAGTTAGATCGTATGGTATTTGTCTTTCAACACCTGGCTTATTTCACTCAGCGTAATGCTTTCCAGTTTCATCCATTCTGTAGCAATGGGTAGGAGCTCCTTTTTTCTTTCTGCTGCATAGAATTCCATTGTGTATATGTACCATAATTTTTTGATCCAGTCATTTACTGACTGGCACCTAGGTTGCTTCCAACTCTTGGCTATTGTAAATTGTGCTGCTATGAACATCGGGGTGCATAGGTTCTTCTGGATTGGTGTTTTAGGGTTCTTAGCATATAACCCCAGCAGTGGAATTGCTGGGTCAAAAGGCAGGTTTATTTTTAGTTTTCTGAGAAAATTCCATACTGTTTTCCATAATGGTTGTACCAGTCTGCAATCCCACCAACAGTGAACTAGGGTCACTTTTCCCTACAACCTCTCCAACATTTGTTGTTTGTTGCTTTGTTTATGATAGCCATTCTGACCAGTGTAAAGTGGTATCTCATTGTGGTTTTAATTTACATCTCTCTGATAGCTAGGGATATTGGGCACCTATTGCATGCCCTGGATCCTCTCTATGTCCTCCTTGGAGAAGTGTCTGTTAGGTGAGGAGTATTTTAAATAGCTAGCCCATTGGACTGATTATTCTGTCTCTATATGATCTTCCTCCACAGGGCATGCCAGTTCAAAATAATCAGTATCTCATATTTTAAATGCATAAATTCTGCTGAAATGTCACCCTTTCTATCTAGGAGGGGATGTTTAAACCACAGCTTACATTTCATTTGATACTCTACTAAATTCTGATTTAGCACCACAAGCTGTCCGTTTTGGTAAGGAGCATTTAAAAAAAGCTCTGGTCTTGAATGCATGTGCTTTGAAGAATTTTTCACTCAGAAAGGCTGCTGGAGTTTGGACAATAGCTTTGACAATATGGAACTGCTCATTTCCAGATGATCATTCTTGGTACATGTTTCCTCCAGCTGCTGATTGGTAGGTAGTTTTGAGCTACCCTGAAAGGCATCTCCCACCATGGTCTGAGAAATATGTGCTGGGTTTTCCTGGGATCTAGATGTCATGCAGATGGGAAGCAATCTTGAAAATATATGTGAAAAATGGCTTCCATACCTCTGGAGACAATTCTAAATGCTAAGTCTTGCTTTTGATATAAGATGAGGAAGCACAATAAATAATATGGGTGGTGAATTCAATGTATTTATTGATATTTATGGGAGCATAAAAATGAATAAATACATTTTTCATTTATGATTACAAAAGGGAAGGAAGAAAGAAAATAGAGAGGGATATAAGTACAGAAAAGGGAAGAGAAGGGGAGGTGCGGTCTCCCCTTCTGCTTCTAGGACATATTCTGAGTTTCTATGTTCTCCTGAAGGCTCTATGGTCTCACCTGGGCTGTGCTCCTGCACCTCAACACTAGAACAACTTCATTGTCTGTTCATCTGTAAGTTGTATGAGCATGAGAGACTGGATTTGCATAGTTGTCTGGGAGAAAAAAAGAACAATCACTTAGATTGGGTTCTCCTAAAAATAGACCCTAGGGCAAGGATGTGAGTGCAAAAAGTTTTTTTAGAAGGTGATCCAAGGAGTGGGGGTGGAGGGAGGAAAAGGGACAAGAAAAAAATGTAGCCAATCCAAGGTAAGTGAGAGATCAAGTTAGAACTGTAGATAACTAGGGCTCAGTTCCTTGGAACAGTGTACTTATGCTCCACCCCACTCCATCATTTGTCCAAGGATCCTCTCTTAAAGCATAGCTCCTCAGCACTGGAGCAGAGTGTGAAGACACACTCTTGCAGGACCCTTTCCCCTTGTAGAGGAGACATGAATGAGGGACTATGAACTGGGCACCAACAGACTCAATAGACATTTGTTAAAAGAATAGACAAATTAGTGAGAAAATAATTTATTTTATTACAATTCCCTTAATAACATTGTGGTCTGTTATGTTATGTATGTTGCTTTGTATTTTTTCTTTACTTTCTTAAGTGATATAATACCATGAAGAACATAAAATGTCCCAACCTTAGATAGTTTAAGGACTGCTGTCCATATAAACAACTGTCTGCTCCCAACCAGTTCAAAGTATCAAACATTATCATTATTCACTTAGGCTCCCACTCACTTTTGCCTAATGTCAGCATCCACCCAGAAATAATCACAATTCAGATGCTTGTTGTTGTGGGGGCAACTTTGCTCACAAGTCTCCCCATCCTCCACAGATTAAAGTGAAACTACCAAGATATGATCTGCTTGGGGAGGAGAGGTGGCCAATCTCTCACAAGAGAAAGGCCAGGAGCCCCTTCCTCAATGGCTTTTATTGGGTTGTAATACACAGAAATACAGGTAAAGCTCATCAATCAATGCCAGGCAGCAAGAATAAAACAATAGATAACATTTCTAAGAGATCTGAGGGCTTAGTCTGAGTCAGTGTCTGTCAGGTAAGGGGTTTGCAAAACTTTGGGAGACATACTCATTTCTTGCTTGGATCCTTATCATGTGAATGAAAGCACTCTTAGCAAAGCAGGCTTCACAGGACTTTTAGGAACTCTTTCTAATGCCTGATCACCCTGGATCCCACTCTAGCTGGCAAGGGGCTGCACCACCTCCCCCATCATAGGTTTTCAGGCTTAAGTGGATTAGAGCCAGGAAGTGCTTCTCCCAGAGAAAATGGGGACTCAGGCTATATCAAAATAGCCTGGGGGTCCATCACCCCCTCTTTGCTGCAGCCCATTGAGTCCTTTATTGAGGACTTCCCAAGTGATCGTATCTGGCTTAGGTCGCCCCCCCCCCCGTGAGGGCTTGCACCCATCTTTGACTAACTGACCAGGTGTCGGGGGCTGGGAAGAAGCAGAAGCAATGCTTGCTGCCAGAGACAAGCTTTGTCTCCTTAGTGGCTCAAATTCCAGAGGCCACTCACTCAACCTTAGCCATGGGGAGCAGTTACAACTCCTGAAACCAAGCAGACCAGTTCCCAACACATCATCATATATAAGTTCTGCCTGTTCTTGCACTTTCTACAAATATGTTTATAAAACATCCTCATTCCTGTTTGATTTCTATCACTCAATACAATCCATGGAATACATCTACACCTGTATGAGTTAGATGTCTGTGTGTGTGTGTGTGTGTATGTTGCTTTACAGTGCCCAGACAACTCAATTTTGCAGTAAAATTAAATAAATTAGTAAATTCCTGAGTTATGCTTAATCCTGCCTTCTGGTAATGCCATTAGGCATGTCACCAGTTCTTGGAATTTCTGCCAGAGTATATTTACTTCCCACCACCCCTACCTGCATATCATGGAAATTATCCTATTTTTCTGGTCAAAGACAGCTTTATCCTCCTCTCAGCAGCTGAGAGGAGGATAAAGATGTCTTTGACCAGAAAAATAGGATATATGTTTTATATGACCTATCGAAAATGGTGTGAGTAGTAGGGAAGATGAGCTAACTTTTAAACCTAGCTCTGTCACCAACTAACTAGTAATGGCCCTCTAAACAAGTTGTGTTAGCTCTTTTATTTTCTGTCTCCTCATTTTTAAAAGGACAGTTCTGGGCTGACAGTTTCTATGGTCCCTGTTTCCCCACGCACTGTGCTTAGCAGACATTGTCTTTTTATGTTCTAGCATCATCCCCACCTGCTTTCCAAAGCAAGTGATACATCTTACTTACAGAAACACCAGGTCCCATCTGGTGTTTCAATTTAACACAGAAAATTTCCTTGAGGTAACAAACAGTACTCTCAACTTGACAAACCACATCAATACATTTGATGGCAATGAGAGAAAGTTAGGATGTGGGCCCTTCCCTGGCAGCTTCAACACTTGAGGGAGGGAGGCAGCAGGAGAGATGGAGGTACGTATTAACAAAAACAACAAAAGAAGGGTCAGGGAGAGGCTTTTGGACATTTTCAAGTAAGGGACCAAGATTTTTATTTAATATTTGTAGGGAAATAAATACCTATGCTGCTGTCCTTCCTTGAATGTAAGCCTGCACATGTGCTTTTACAAGAAAGGATACATTAAAAGGTTTGTTTCTCCTGTTCATTCAGTCAGTGACCTCTTCTCCATTCTCTATCCTTTTTTTATGTTCTTCATTCTTGTTGCTTAAGCACCTGTTCTGAAATTGATGCTATACCTGAAGGCCAGAAGTTTTCATAAATGTATACCCCTGTCAATGGCACATACGAGGTCAAATGTAGATAACACAGCTCTACTACTGGAATGATTTATGCCATTTTCCAGAGTTTCCCCTCCCAAGGAATAAGCTCCAATTATCAACAAAGTTGAAAATAAAGTCAAGCATCTATATTACCTGCCTTCCCCTCCTTGCCTCACTGCCTTGCTCTCCCCAAATACACAATTTACAACCAGACCCTTGTACTAGGGCTGGCTTCAGGAAGAACCTAGATCAAGAGAATCTCTTTCCCTTTTAATTAAGTACAAATCAGAGTAGCCCAATAAAAGCTAAAAATTGTAGTGCCTTCATTGGTGATGATGTGAATATCAGAATAAAAAAGAGGTAATCATAATATTTAAACATTAATTATATGCCAAAAAATTAAACAGTATTATTTTAACTTAATTTTGTATTGTTGTTCAAGTACACTTTTCTGCATTATACCCTAACCCCATGCCAAATCCCCAGCCCTCCCAACCTCTTCGCATTTCCACCCCCCAACCCCTTTATTGTCGACCTGTCCTTTTTGATTGTTCCTGCAAATCCTTCAACTTTTTCCCTAAAATGGCCTCCCCTCTCCCCTCTGGTCATTGTCAGCCTGTTTTCAATTTCAGTGTCTTTGGCTATATTTTGCTTGTTTGTTTCTTTTGATGATTAGGTTCCTGTTAAAGGTGAGATCATATGGTATTTGTGTTCCACCACCTGGATTATTTCACTTAGCATAGTGCTTTCCAGTTCCATCCATGTTGTTATAAAGGGTAGGAGCTCCTTCTTTCTTTCTGCTGCATAGAATTCTATTGTATAAATGTACTGCAGCTTTTTGATCCATTCACTTACTGATGGGCACCTAGGTTGCTTCCAACTCTTGGCTATTGTAAATTGTGCTACTATGAAAATTAGGGTGCATAGGTTCTCTTGGATTGGTGTTTCAGGGTTCTTAGGATATAATCCTAGCAGTGGAACTGCTGGGTCAAAAGGCAGATACATTTTTAGTTTTCTGAGGAAACTCCATACTGTTTCTAATGGTGTTTGCTTCAGTCTGCAATCCACTAATGGTGTACTATGGTTCCCTTTTCTCCACATCCTCTCCAACACTTGTAGTTTGTTGCTTTGTTTATGATGGCCATTCTGATAATTGTGAGGTAGTATCTCATTGTGGTTTTAATTTGTATCTCTCTGATAACTATAGATATGGAGCATCTTTTCATGTGACTCTGGACCCTCTGTATGTCCTTGTTGAAGAAATGTCTGCTCAAATCCTTTGCCCAATTTTTGATTGGGTTGCTTGTCTTCTTAGAGTGGAGTCGTGTGGGTTCTTTATACATTTTGGAGATTAAACCATTGTCCAAGGAATCATTGGCAAATATGTTTTCCCATATGGTTCATTCTCTTTTTATTGTAATAGCTTTCTATAGCCATGCAGAAGCTTTTTATATTGATGAGATCCCATTTGTTTATTCTTTCCTTTATGTCCCATGCCCTAGAGGACATATAAGTGAAAATACTGCTATATGAAATATCTGAGATTTGCCTGCCTATGTTTTCTTCTAGGACTTTAATGGTGCCATGACTTATATTTAAGTCTTTTATCCACCTTGAATTTATTTTTGTGTATGCTGTAAGTTGGTGATTCAGTTTCATTTCTTTTGCATCTCCCAACACCATTTGTTGAAGAGGCTATTTTTGCTCCATTTTAGGCTGCTTCCCCCTTTGTTGAATATTAATTCACTATAGACACTTGGGTTATTTCTGAGATCTCTGTTCTGTTTCATTGGTCTATGTGCCTGTTTTTATGCCAGCACCAGGCCGTTTTGATTGCAGTAGCCTCGTAATACAGTTTAGTATCAGGTATTGTGATTCCTCCTAGTTTGCCCTTCTTTCTTAAAATTGCAACAGCTATTCGGGGTCGATTAGGGTTCCACATAAATTTTTCAAGTGTTTGTTCTATATCTGTGAAATATGCCATGAATACATTAATAGGTATTGCATTGAATCTGTAAATTGCTTTGGGTAGTATGAACATTTTGATGATGTTAGTTATTCCAATCCATGAACATGGTATATGTTTCCATTTGTTTGTGTCTTCCTTGATTTCTTTCTTCAGTGTTGTGTAGTTTTCTGTGTACAGGTCTTTTATCTCCTTGATTAGGTTTATTCCTAGGTATTTTTCTTTTTCTTCTTGTTATATCAAATGGGATTTTTTATCTAATTTCTGCTTTTGATGCATCATTGTTGGTGTACAAAAAAGCCTTTGATTTCTGCATATTGACTTTATATCCCGCTGTTTTGCAAAATTCATTTATTAGGTCAAGTAGTTTTTTTGGTGGAGTATATAGGTTTTCTATGTACACTAACATGTCATCTGGAAACAATGACAGTTTTCTTTCCTTCTTTCCAATTTGGATGCCTTTTATTTCCTTTTGTTGTCTTATTTCTGTGGCTAAAACTTACAATAATGTGTTGAATAGAAGTGGTAAACATGAAAAACCTTGTCTTGTTCCTGATCTTAGTGCAAAAGCTTTTAATTTTTGTTCATTGATTATGATATTGGCTGCAGGTCTCTCATATGTGGCATTTATTATGTAGAGGATCACTCCTTCTATTTCTAGTTTGCTGAGTGTTTTTTATCATAAATGGGTGCTGTACTTTATCAAAAGCTTTTTCTGCATCTATTGATATGATCATGTGATTTTTGTCCTTGCTTTTGTTAATGTGGTGTATTACATTTACTGATTTGTGAATGTTGAACCATCTTTCCATCCCTGGAATGAATCCCACTTGGTCATGGTGTATGATCTTTTTAATGTATTGTTGGATGCCGTTTGCCAGTATTTTGATGAGGATTTTACCATCTATATTCATCAGTGATATTGGCCTGAAGTTTGCTTTCTTTGTTGTGTCTTTATCTAGTTTTGACACTAGGATGATGCTGGATTCACAAAGAGAATTTGGAAGTCTTCCATCATTTTGGATTTTTTTGAATAGTCTGTGAAGGATAGGGGTCAGCTCTTCCTTAAATGCTTTGTAGAATTCTCCTGTGAAACCATATGGTCCAGGGCTTTTGTGGGTTGGGAATTATTTGATTATTGATTGAATTTTGTCTGTTTTAATTGGTTTGTTTAGATTTACTGCTTCTTCTTCATTGCATTTTGGAAAATTATATTTTGTAGAAATTTGTCCATTTTCCCCAGGTTTTCAAATTTTTGGCATATAGTTTTTCATACTAATTTCTCACACTCCTTTGTATTATTGTGATATCAGTTGTAATCTCTCATCTTTCATTTCCGATTGTGTTTATTTGGGTCCTCTCTCTTTTTTTCTTGATGAGACTGGGTAAAGGCTTGTTGATTTTGTCTATCTTCTCAAAGAATCAGCACCTGGATTTATTGATCCTTGGAATTGTGCTTTTAGTCTCTGTATTATAACTCTGTTCTGATCATGGTTATTTTCTTCCTCATACTCACTCTGGGCTGTTTTTGTTGTTTTTCATTGAGATCTCATAGGCATAGTGTTAGGTTGTTTGTTTGAAATGTTTATATCTTTTTAAGGTAAGCCTGTATTGTTATGAACTTCCCTCTCAGGACTGCCTTCGCTGTGTCCCATAAGTTTTGGGTTGCTATGAGTTCATTTGTATTTGTTACCAGGAAACTTTTTGATTTCTTTTTTAATCTCATTCTTGACTCATTCATTGTTAAATAGCATGCTATTCAATCTCCATGATTTTGAGTGCTGTGGCCTTTTTGCCTTGGGGTTGCTTTCCAATTTCCAAGTCTTGTGGTTGGAGAAAATGCTTCATACAATTTCGATTTTCTCAAAATTGTTAAGGCTTGCTCCGTGTCCTATTATGCAGTCTATCTTTAAAATGTTCTATGTACGTTTGAAAAGAATGTGTATTTTACTACTTTGGGATGAAAGTCTTTATATATATATAAAGATATAAATAAATAAATAAATATATACATACATATATATATATGTGTATATATATATATATATATAGTTGAGTCCATTTCATCTAGAACATTATTGGATTCCAGAATATGTCTGTTGATATTTTGATTGGAAGACTTGTTCATTTTTCACAGTGGGGTGTTAAAATCCCTTACTATAATTGTGTTCCTGTCAGTACCTTTCTTGAAGTCTTCCAAGATTTTCTTTATGTATTTGGTTGTTCCTATATTGGGGGCATGTATATATTTACAATCTTTATGTCTTGGTAGATTCTTTTCTTAAGTATCATGAAGTGACCTTTTGAGTCTTTCTTTAGGGCCCTTCTTTTAAAGTCTATTTTGTCTGATATGAATATTTCTACCATGGGTTTTTTTTTCCTTGTCCATTTGTTTGGAAAATTTGTTCCCAGACCTTTACTTTCTGTGCACCTGTTTAGGTCTTTTGTCCTGACGTGAGTATCTTGTAGGCAGCATATGTGTGGATCATAATTTTTTACTCATTCAGTTATTTTATGTCTTTTCATTGCAGCATTTAATCTATTTGTGTTTAAGGTTATTATTGATAGGTGCTTATTCATTGCCATTTTTGTACCTGTGTTCCCCTCTCTCTTTTCCTTCATTTTTTTCAAGCAGTCCCTTTAGCATCTCTTGTCTATCTGCTTTGGTGGAGGTGTATTCTTTTAGACCTCTTTTGTCTGGGAAGCTCCTTATTTCCCCTTCTATCGTGATGGAGATTCTTGCTGGGTAAAGTAGCCTTGGTTACAAACCTCTGGTTCTCATTACTTGGAATATTTCTTGCCACTCTCTTCTGGCTTGGAATGTTTCCATTGAGAAGTCAGCTGCTAGACTTATTGGGGCTCCCTTGTATGTTACTTCCTATATCTCCCTTGTTGTCTTTAAGATTCTCTCTTTGTCTTGGAATTTTGACATTTTAATTATGAAGTGTCTTCAAGTGGGCCCTTTGTAGTCCTCTTGATTGGAACTCTCTGTGTTTTCTGGATATGTGTGACTTTTTCTCTCATCAAATTACAGATGTTTTCCATAATTACTTTTTCATATAGGCTTTCTATCCCTTGATTTTCTTTTTGTGCTTCTGGTATCCCCATTACATGGGTATTATTACATTTCATGTTTTCCTGCATTTTCCTTAATTCCTCTTCATTCTTTCTGAGCCTTTTTTTATTCTCTTAATCTTCCTGGGTGGGTGTTTTTTTCTCCCTTGTCCTCCAGCTCTCTGGTCATATCTTCTGCTTCACTGAACCTGCTTTTGATGCCTTCTCTGTGTTCTTCAGTTCAGAAATTTATCCTTCATTTCCTCTTGGCCCTTATTGATAGTTTCTATTTCTTTTTTCATGCTGATATAGTTTGCAGTGAGTTCATTGTAATTTTTGGTAATTCTTTGTGAGCTCATCGAGCTTTCTGATAATGATTGCTTTGAACTCAATATCTAATAGTTGAGTTACCTCTATTTCACTTACCATTCTTTCTGAGGCTCCTTTTTTCATTTGGGAATTGTTTCTTTGTCTTCCCATTGTTTGTGAGACTCTTCTTGTTCTCCCCTGCTTCTTAAATTGATCTGTTCTGACTCCTAGGGTTTGTGGTTTGAGCCTTATGGTAGAAGACCTGTGAAATTCAGTGGTGTAGTTTCTTTGATCTCCTGAGCTTTCTGATCTTGTGTTCTCATTTGTGTTGGCTCTCTGTATGTCTTTGGATTTTGATTGTTGTTGGGTGTTTCCTTGGTGGGTCCTTTCCACCAGCTGGTTAACTGAGGGTCACTCCATCCACCACATCTTGTATTATTTTGTTCATGTGTGGACAGGTTTTTTGAAGCTGATTCTTCTGTGGGTACAAGAGTTTGTGGCTTCTCTCTCACTCTATTTCAATTGTTTGTTGTGGTTAATTTCTTCCCTATTTAGTTGTATTTCCAGATCAGTCCTGTATTGAGGTTAGTGTGGTTTCCACTCCCTCGTTCACCTTGTTCTGTTGTTAGCTGTTGGTGGTTCCTTTGTTGGTAGATTTCTTCTCCCAGCAGATGTATTCATGTTCACCACCCCCACCTTGCAAGCTCTCTAGGGTAGCAAAGTGAAATTTGTCTCACTGTTTCTGTTGTTAGGATGACCTTTGTTTAGGTCTAACTCTGGTCTTTTCAGATCTTCAGGTTTTATTGCCTCACCTGTGGAAAAAGAAGAAAAAATGGAAGGAAGGAAGGAAGGGAGGGAGGGAAAAGGAGAGGAAGGAAGAAAGGAAGGAAGAAGGAGTACAAAAAGAGAGAAAAGGAAGGAAAGAAAGGATGAATTTTTAAAAAGAAGGAATAAAAAAGGAAAGGAGGGAAGAAGGAATAAAAAAAGAGAAGGAAAAAAAGCAATTTCTTTTTTTTTTCATTTTATTTTTTAAAGATTTTATTTATTTATCTTTAGAGGGGAAGGGAAGGCAAGAGGGAGAGAAATATCAATGTATGGTTGCTTCTCGTGCGCCTCCTGCCGGGAACTGCATTCCCTGCTGGGAACTGGCCTGCAACCCAGGAATGTGCCCTGACTGGGAATCGAACCGAAATCCTCTGGTTCGCAGGCCTGCACTCAATCCACTGAGCTACACCAGCCGGGGCTCAATTTCTTTAAAAAATTAAATTAAAAATGAATAAAAGAAGAAAGGGAGAAAGAATAAAAATAAAAGTGAAAAAAGGAAGGAAGAAGGAATAAAAAAGAAAGGAGGAGAGAAAGGAAGAAGGGAATTTTTTTAAAAGCCTTCTGCTAGCTTTAAACTGGTCAAGCCATTTGTGCTGGTCTTCCTCACTGTGTCAGGCTGAGGAGGGATTGGTTTCACGTTTCTCCATTCCTGACCTACACTCTTTTCTGTTCTCCAGGCTGCAGCCCAATTCCTCAGTGCCCTTCTGTGCCTTGCCTAGGCATTTAGTCCAGCAATTGCGCTGTCCTTAAGGTTCACCAATTAGGGGCAGCCTACACACCACCTTCTTGCTCTTCACTTTCCTGTCCTAAATGCCAGGGAATCTCAGGGTCCATTCAGGGCAGTTCACCCGCCTACTGAGTCAAGTCTTTCCAGGGACTGCCATCTCCCCAAGCCCTGCAGGGGGCATTTCCAACTTCCTCCTAGACAGCCAGTCAGCCCTGCAGGGGGCTAGATCAGAAGTGTTCCATCCCTGGTGCTTCAAGCATGTGCCTGGGCAGGCCACCTGAGGCCCAGCAGATCAGGTGCACACTGACCCCAAGGCTGCAGAGGTAGGAGCACAGGAGGTGGGCAGCTGCAATGGAAAATTTTTTGAATAGCCATGGAGTGCCTCTTCTTTCTCTTTCCTTTTTAAAAAATTCCTTCTATTCAAGCCTGCTGGCCCAAACAAGCACCTGGCCTCTCGCACAGCCCAACCTGGCTCTCTCCCAAGAACTTTGCAGTAGACTCTGCGGGCACTGGGCCTAGGTTTGCAACCACCCTGGTCCCCACACTGGTCCCAGGGACTTTATTGTCCTTAAGCACTCTCCATACCATCTGATTTTTTCAATGTCCTCTACAATTTTTGGTCTCCAATCTCCATATATGCTAGAATACCATTGGCTGTTTGCTCTGTTCCTCGGAGGACTGGCTAGGTGTTTCTTCCTTGCACAGGGAGAAGTGGACTTGGCTCTCACCTACCTCACCACCATCTTCTCTCTGAGTAAACACTCTTATTCTAAGTCACCTTTACTTAAATGGGTAGATAAGAAAATGTTCCTTTTTCAAAAATGGCCATCATTCTACCAATCATTATCTTAGGGAGAAGAGATCCAGTGGACACCTCACTATCTTCTCCTTCAGTCCATAGAAGATGGCTTCTAAATAGAGCCTCATGATCCATGAGATTCTGGGCCCTACTTCAGAACACTCATGAGTGTGACAGATGACACCATCAGAGAAACATTACTCTTTAATTCCACCCTTTCAGAAAAAGTGCTTCCAGGTTGACAATGTAGAGAATTTGCCATTAATGAAACCACTGAAGGATGATGAGAAAAGGGTAATAAAAACTGCAGGGTTACTGGGGAGAAGAGAAAGACCTGGGCTAGTGAAGACAGCTAAGAGAAGCAAAGTGGACCACTACATTCCTTGTGTTTCCCAGCCTCATTTTTTGGGCACTACAGATATTTTACTCAACTCCTTAGCTGCCTTTACATGGTAAGAAACACCTTCTCAAGGCACGGGATAATAGAATAGTTGACAATGAGATTAAAAATCAGAGACTTGTTGACTGAAAACCAACATAATATAGAGTATCCTGCTTATAGAATTTAACCCTCTGAGTCACTCTAACAGAAACTACTTCTGTCTCTCTCCACTTCTTCTCTGAAAATTAGGGTTAAAGCTTGCTCAATTAACTGATGGGATCTCATCAGCAGAAGGATTAAGGGAGTGACTGCAATGTGGAATCCAGCACTTGGTTGGCTTGATCTCAATCTTCTGCAAAGACCACATGTTCCAGCATCATGAAGACTAACAATGATCATCTGGTCTGAATCACTCAATGGTTTTTATTTCCTTATGATGATTATTCAATTTGATGTATTTGAAAATATTAATGTTTTCTATTTTGTATGTATACTTTAATTATTGGCTTTTATCTTTATATCTGGGTTTGTTCTAAAAGTGAAGTTTAAAAAATTAAATCAACCAAAAATTTACAAGTCCTTTTAAATGTGGTCTCTACCTCATTTTTGAAGTTGTAACTGTATGGCTCAGAATTTTTTTCTGGGGAGTGAAAGTTAATCTTGAAGGAGGACAAGGTGAGGCACCATATGGCAATCCAGCAGACAGAAAGTGAATGGAGCAGAGCCTGTGTTCAGCATCACCCCATCTCCACTTCAGGAACCCCTTAACCCCTGCTGCTCCCCAGTTAACCCCTTACACAGCTCACATCTATGGATACAATTGCTGCAACCTCAGGCATTTATCAGGATGGCTCATGCTATTACACTTGACTGGAGAGAAAACTAAAGCTAAAAGAAGTTTGATGACTTGCTTGAAGTCACACAGCAGAAAAAAGAGAGGAGGCACTTCACTAGGTCTTGAACTGAAGAGCTTCTAATTCAGAGTTTGTTGATCCACCCATTAATACAAGTCCCTTTACTTTGAGGAATATTAGTCCAGAGAAGTATCTGTATTGTGTTTAAATCGATAAATATAAAATATGTGGACAGAATGTTAAGGCATCAGCCAATAATGTGCCCTTTCCCCAGAAGTACTTGAGAGCTGGCAGTGACCATTAATATTGTGTATATGGCACATATACATTACACAGACTTCTTACTTCCTCCACTGTCTTGTGCACTTAACCTGCCTTATAGTCAGTTATTCCTGAAAATTTCTTCAGTGCTAAAGAGTTGACCTCTTGCATCAGATAGGAAGTCCCAATGTAATTATTGCCACAACACTAGGACTTCTAAAAGTGTGAAACCTGACCAGACATCACCTGAAAAGTTGTTAGATATACAAATTCTAAGGTTCTATCCCAGTCCTACAAAATCAGAATCTCTGGGGGCTATGTCCAGCCATTCATGTTTTAACCACCTCTTTAAGTGGCCCTAGTGTTTGCTAAACTTTGAAATAGTACTTTGTGCATTAGAGATGTTCTACATGTAAAAAGACACACTCATTTCTGAGTGACTCTTAATATCTGATATAAGCTTACCAAGCAATAAGTGCTAAGATTTCACAATGTTACAGTTCCCGTGTTGGATTAACATAGAATAAACAAAAATGCAGAAGTGATATCAGGAATAATGAAAAGCATACAGCTTAAAGTAATTGCTACAATACTTTGGATTCTTACTACTAATTACAAAGGGGAAGAATTAAAAAATCATAACTGAACAGTAAGATGTACTAAATCCTGGGGAAACATTGCAGGGAACCAAGATTTTAAATAACAAGTGAACTAAATGTAATGTTCACAGGGCCATTCAGTGCCACTCACTCCACCCACCTCTCACCCATCCCTTATACTCCAATAAGGTCTATGCACCTGGGCACTAGGGATGTTCATCCTTTCTGACAAAAACATTTGGATAGATACAAACAGTCACACACTGTGATAAAAAAAACTGTCTTTTATTTTTTTAATTTTATTTCTTTAATTATTTTTTATTTTAATTGTTGTTCAAGCACAGTACTTGAAAAAGCTATCTTTTCAAAATATTTCTGGTTTCACTTTTAGAAGTTTTTGTCAGAAAATCACATGATCATATCAATAGATGTGGAAAAATCATTAAATAAAGTACAGCACCCATTTGGGATAAAAAAAAAAAAAACTCTAAAAAAAGTTAGAATAGTGGAAGCATACCTCAACACAGTAAAGGCCACATATAAGAAACCTACAACCAACATCATAATCAATGGGCAAAAACTAAAAGATTTCCCACCAAGATCAGGAACAAGGCAAGGTAGCCCACTTTCAGAGTTCCTATTCAACACAGCACTGAAAGCCCTAGCCATAGTAATTAGACAAAAAAAAAAGTATCCAAATTGGAAAGGAGGAAGCAAAACTGTCATTGTTTGCAGAGGAAGTGATAGCATAGATAGAAAAACCTATAGACTCTACCAAAAATCTACACAACCTAACAAGTAAATTTGGCAAAACAGAAGGATACAAAGTGAATATTCATAACTCAAAGGCAGTTTTGTACTTCAACAACAAAATATAAGAAACAGAAATCAGAAAAAATTCCATTGATATAGCAACAAGAAAAATAAAATATCTAGAAATAAACCTGACCAAGTAGGTAAAAGACCTGTATTCAGAAAACTGCACAACAGTGGAGACAGCAATTAAGGAAAACACACAAAAAAGAAACCGTGTATGGTGTTCATGGATTGGAAGAATTAACACCATCAAAATGTCCATACTACACAAAGCAATTTAAAGACTCAGCATAATACCTATTAAAGAATGAATGACATATTTCACACATATAGAAGAAAAATTTCAAAACTTTATATGCAACCAAAAAAGGCCCCAAGTAGCCCCAGCAATTTTGAAAAAGAAGAACAAAGTAAGGATACAGTACCTCATATCAAACTGTATTACAAGGCCACAGTAATCAAAAAAACTCTGGTACTGGCATAAGAACAGACAAGTAGACCAATGGAACACAATACAGAGCCCATAAATAAACCCAAGCCTCTGGGGTCAATTAGTATTTAACAAAGGGGGAAGAAGCATAAAATGTAGTAAAAATAGCCTCTTTAACAAATGGTGTTGGGACATCTGGGTAACTACATGCAAAAACATGAAACTCGATTACCAACTTACACCATATACAAACATTAAATTCAGTGTGGATAAGAGAATTAAATATAAGTGTGACACCAAAAAAGTACTAGAGGAAAACATATGCAGGAAAACCTCAGATATTTCATGCAGCAATAGTTTCACCAATATGTCCCCTAGAGCAAAGGACATAAATGAAAGAATAAACAAAAAGAACTTTATTAAAATAAAAAGCTTCTGCACAGTTCAAGAAAACAGCATTAAAGTTCAAAAAGAACCAACTATATGGGAAAACATATTTGCCAATGATATCTCACACAGGGATTTGATCTCCAAAATATATAAAGAAATCATACAACTCCACTCCCAGAAAACAAACAACCCAATTA
This sequence comes from Sturnira hondurensis, assembly GCF_014824575.4. Classification (NCBI taxonomy): domain Eukaryota; kingdom Metazoa; phylum Chordata; class Mammalia; order Chiroptera; family Phyllostomidae; genus Sturnira; species Sturnira hondurensis. The sequence goes on from NW_028081875.1 coordinate 2,587,274, forward strand.
AAAATGGGCAAAGGACATGAAAAGATGCTTCTCCAAGGAAGACATACAGAGTGTCCAGACATATGAAAGGATGCTCAGTATTACTAACCATCAGAAAGATGCAAATTAAAACCACAGTGAAATACCACTTCACACAGGTCAGAATGGCCATCATAAACAAATCGCTGGAGAAGTTGTGGCAAAAAGGGAACCCTAGTGCAGTGTTGGTGGGAATGCAGACTGGTGCAGCCACTGTGGTAAACAGTATGGAATTTTCTCAGAAAACTAAAATAAAAGTGCACTTTGGTCCAGCAATTTCACTCCTGGGATGATACCCTAAGATTCCTGAAATACCAATTCAAAAGAACCTGTGCACCCCAATGTTCAATAGCAGCACAATTTACAACAGCCAAACATTGGAAGCAACCTAAGTGCCCATCAGTAACTGTGGATTAAAAAACAATGGTACATTTACATAATGGGATACTACATAGCAGGGGAAATGTAGCTCCTACCTTTCACAAAAGCATGGATGGATCTGGAGAGTATTATGTTAAATGAAATAAGCCAGGTGGTAAAAGACAAATACCATATGATCTCATGTATGAGTGGAACCTAATCAACAAAACAAAAAAGCAAGCAAAATATAACCAGGGATATTGAAATATCCCTGGCAATGACACGAGTGGAGGAAGAGGGAAATAATTGAGGAAAGAAGGGAAAGGGTCATCAAAGAACATGTATAAGGGACAAAGCCAGAGGGGTTAGTAGTGATGGTGGGGAGGGAGGTGAGTGAGGAGGAAGTGGTGGTGGGAAAATGGAGACAACTGTATTAGAACAACAACAAAAAATGATTAAATAATAGAAATAAAGAACAAACTGACAGCAACCAGAGGGGAGGCGGGAGGGGATAAGCGGGGTGAGGAAATAGGAGAAGGGTCTTCAAGGAACTTGTAAATAAGACATATGGACAAAACCAAAGGTGAGTAGGTTTGAGTGTGGGAGGTGGGTAAAAGTAGAGCAGGGGGAAGTGGAGAGAGGAAAATAAAGACAACTGTAGTTGAACAATAAGAAAAAGTCAAATATAAAATAAAATAATAAAAATACACTTGTATTTTAAAACAATAACAAAACTATAAGGTGTAATTATTGTATTACAAGGCACTTATATAATATACATTTATACTATTTTATAATATTTTAAAGGTTTTGTCAGATATTTCTGATAGAGCCTCAGAAATGCCCATGATTCTTGCTTGTTATTAATATTAGTATTAACACAACTGTATAATTCTTCCAATTTCTAAATTAAACACTTTTCTTGTTTTCCTTCACATTGTGTCTGATTTTGGAAACATATGAAACCAAATTAATATAAAGAAATTGGCCCTGGCTGGTGTAGCTCTGTGGATTGAGCGCAGGCCTGTGAACCACACGATTGTGGTTTGATTCCCAGTCAGGGCACATGCCTGGGTTGCAGGCCAGTTCCCAGCAGGGGACTCACAAGAGGCAACCACACATTGATATTTCTCTCCTTCTCTCCTTCCCTTCCCATCTATAGATAAATAAATATTTTTTTTAAAAAAGAAAAAAGAAATTGATATGGCTCTTTTGGAATGTATTATATTCTTTTTTCTCACTTGAAGTACTTCTCAAAGGAGTATAGAAATGAAAAGACCATATTTATCTTACAATTGGCAGTCCTGTTCTTGGTTTGGCTCTATCACCAAAAGTGGGGTAAAGCATATTACAGCTGCAAACTGATTTCCCCTGACACTGACCCCAAAGTAGGTAAAAACATTCTAATAATCTTCAGTAAACTTCAGAATACTTGTCTTAGAAAAACTGGTGACCAGTTCTCACTATGACACTCATTTGCAAACCCTAAATGTCTTGATGTCCTCCTCTGGAAAATGGGAAAAACACAGCTCTGAATCCTCATGTGGCTCACATAACTCCACACTAGGAAGACAAACAATTGAATTACTAAATGGAAAAAGGACCTGAATATCACTTCTCCAAGGAGGACATACAGAGGGTCCAGAGACATATAAAAAGGTGTTCAGCATCGCTAGCTGTTAGAGAGATGTAAATTAAAATAACAATGAGATACCACTTCACACCAGTCAGAATGGTCATCATAAACAAATCAATGAACAAAAAGTTTTGCCAAAGTTATGGAGAAAAGGGAACCCTAGTACACTGCTGGTGGGAACACAAACTTGTGCAGCCACTGTGCAAAACAGTAGGGAATTTCTTCAGAAAATTAAAAATGGAGCTGCCATTTAACCCACCATTTCTAATACTGGGATTATACCCTCAGAAACCTGAAACACAATCCAAAAGAATCTATGCACTCCAATGCTCATAGCAGCATTATTTACAACTGACAAGTGCTGGAAACAACCTATGTGACCATTGGTAAATGAGCATATCAAAAAAATATGGTACATTTTCCTCCCACCACTCGCTCCCGACCCCAGCCATCCCTGGAGACAACTGTACTTGAACAACAATTAAAAAATAAAAATAAAAAACAAAGTAAATGAATGTAAAATAAAAGACAAAATTTTATGAGACCTAGGGTTTTTATTTTATTTTATTTTATGTATTTAATTGTTGTTCAACTACAGTTTTCTGCCTTTTACTGTCATCGCAGCCCACCCCACTAGCTCTCCTCACCTCCTTCCCTTTTCAACAACCCCTTGTTTTTTCCCCATGTATCTTTTATACTTGTTCCTGCAAACCCTTTCCTTTTTCCCCTGAAATATCCTCCCCTCTTCCCTCTGGTCCCTGTCAGCCTGTTCTTTATTTCAGTGACTTTGGTTATATTTTGCCTGTTTGCTTGTTTGTTGATTAAGTTCCTGTTGACATGATAGTGTACATGGAAAATTCCATGGTTTCTTCAAAAAAAATACTCAAACTAATAAATGAATTTGGCAAAACAGCAGGATACAAAGTCAATATCCAGAAATCAAAGGCATTTTTGTATACCAACAATGAAACAGAAGAAGCAGAAATCAAGAAAAAATCCCATTCAATATAGCAAAAACAAAAATAAAATATCTGGGAATGAACCTAACCAAGGAGGTAAAAGACGTGTATGCAGAAAACTACACAGCACTGAAGAAAGAAATCAAGAAAGACACAAACAAATGGAAACATATACGGTGTTCATGGATTGGAAGAATTAATATCATCAAAATGTCCATACTACCCAAAGCAATTTACAGATTCAATGCAATATCTATTAAAGTACCAATGGCATATTTCACAGACATACAACAAATATTTCAAAAATGTATATGGAACCATGAAAGACCCCGAATAGCAGCCACAATTTTGAGAAATAAGAACAAAGTAGGAGGAATCACAATACCTGGTATCAAACTGTATTACAGGGCCACTGTAATCAAAAGAGCCTGGTATTGGCATAAAAACAGGCACATAGACCAATGGAATAGAACAGAGAGCCCAGAAATAAACCCAACTTTCTACAGTCAATTAACATTCTACAAAGGGGGCAATAACATAAAATGGAGTAAAGATAGCCTCTTCAACAAATGGTGTTGGGAGAACTGGACAGCTACATGCAAAAAAAAATGAAACTCGAGCACCAACTTACACCATACACCAAGATAAATTCAAGGTGGATAAAAGACTTAAATAGAAGCCATGAAACCATTAAAAAGCCCTAGAGGAGAGCATTGTCAGGAAAATCTCAGATATTCCACACAGGACTATTTTAGGGACATAAAGGAAAGAATACACAAATGTGATCTCATCAAACTTAAAAACTTCTGCATGGCTAAGGAAAACAGTATCAAGATAAAAAGAGAAGCAAATGTTTTGGAAAACATATTTGCCAATGATACCTCAGACAAAGGTTTAATCTCCAAAATATACAAAGAACTCACTTGTCTCCACTCAAAGAATATGAGCAACCCAATTAAAAAATGAGCAAAGGACTTGAACAGACACTTCACCAAGGAGGACATATAGAGGATCCAGAGACACAAGAAAAGATGCTGGATATTGCTAGCTATCAGAGAGATGCAAATTAAAACCACAATGAGATACCACTTTACACCAGTAAGAATGGCTACCATAAACAAAGAAACAAACAACAAGTGTTGGAGAGGTTGTGGGGAAAAGGGGACCCTAGTTCACTGTTGGTGGGATTGCAGACTGGTACAACCACTATGGAAAACAGCATCAAATTTTCCAAAAAAACTGAAAATGGACCTGCCTTTTGACCCAGCAATTCCACTGCTAGGAGTATATCCTAAGAACCCTAAAGCACCAATCCAAAAGAATTTATGCACCCTGATGTTCATAGCAGCACACTTTCCAATAGCCAAGAGTTGGAAGCAACCTAGATGCCGATCGGTAAATGACTGGATCAAAAAAACTATGGTACATTTACACAATGAAATTCTATGCTGCAGAAAGGAAGAAGGAACTACTACCCTTTGCAACATCATGGATGGAACTGGAAAACTTTATGCTGAGTGAAATTATCCAGGCAGTGAAAGACAAATACCATATGACCTCACCTTTAACAGGAATCTAAACAAAAAACAAACAAACAAGCAAGCAAATTGTGACCAAAGACACTGAAATACAAAACGGGCTGACAGGGTCTGGAGGGGAGCGGGGAGAGAATCACAGGGGAAAGGGGATGGACTCACACGAAGAAGTGTAAAGGACACATGGACAACAGCTGGGGTGGGGGAGAGATGGGAGGGAGGTGGGGAGCACTGGGGGGCCAGGGCTGGGAATACAAGATGGAAAGCTGTACTTCAACAAGAATTAAATAAATAAATAAATAAATAAATAAATAAATAAATAAATAAATAAAAGTGTTCCTGTTAAAGGTGAGATAATGTGGTATTTGTCTTTCACCACCTGGCTTATTTCGCTTAGCATAATGCTTTTCAGTTCCATCCATGCTGTTGTAAACGGTAGGAGCTCCTTTCTTTCTACTGCACAGAATTTCATTGTGTAAATGTATGATAGTTTTTTGATCCATTCATTTACTGATAGGCACCGACCCTGAATAGCTGCTGCAATATTGAGAAAAAGGAGCAAAGTAGGAGGGATCACAATACCTGATACCAAAATGTACTACAAGACCACTGTAATCGAAACAGCCTGGTACTAGAATAGAAACAGGCACATAGACCAATGAAACAGAACAGAGCCCAGAAATAAACCCAAGTCTCTATGGTCAATTAATATTTGACAAAGGGGGCAGCAGCATAAAATGGAATAAAAGATAGTCTCTTCAACAAAAATGCAGGGAGATCTGGACAGCTACATGCAAAAAAAATGAAAGTTGATCACTAACTTATGGCATACACAAATATAAATTTCATGTGGGAAAAAGATTCTAATATAAGTCATGACACCATTAAAGTCCCCAAGGAGAACTATAGGCAGGAAAATCTCATATTTCACGCAGCAACATTTTTACTGATATGTCCCCTAGAGCAAGGAACATAAAGAAAAGAATAAACAAATGGGATCTTATCAAAATAAAAAACTTTGAATGGCTAAAAAAACAGTGTTAAAATAAAAAGAGAACAAACTGTATGGGAAAACATATTTGTCAATGATACCTAGACTTGAGTTTTTAAGGAACTTAAATATGTGGCATATTAATTTATAAAAGTATTACAGTGTTGTTTTGGCCTGTGCCTGTTAGAGTGCTTTGTTTTACCATATTTCTGTTACTGTTATTAAGTTATTCTGTTATTCTGTTATTCTGTTCCTGTATATTAAGTTACAGATATTTGTTAAAATTTAAATATGGAAAAATATATAAAGAAATTATGGTACATTTACACTATTGTAATATGATACCATAGAAAGAAAGGAGTGCCAACCCTTTGTGACAACTTGGATCTGAAAAGAATTCAGATTCTGAATTCTCTACATTAAATAAGCCAGGCAGTGAAAGAGAAATACCATATGATCTCACCTATAAGTGAAGCCTAATAAACAAAACAAATAAGCAAGCAAAACATAACCAGAGATATTAAAATAAAAAACACACTGACAGTAACCAGAGAGAGGTAGGAGGGAATAATGGGGATTAAGGGCGGAAGGGTTGTCAAAGAAGATGTATAAAGAACACATGGACAAAGCCAAAGGCAGGTAGGATCAATAGTAAGGTGGAGATGGCTGAGGTGGGTGACAGGTTGTTAGGAGGGTGGGGGTGGAGGGAATGTCGACAATTGAACAAAATTTTCAAAAAAAACTAAAACTGAAACTAAAAAAAAACAAATAGTTTAGAAGAAAAATCTGGATGTGAATTTTTAAAATGTCCTGGGATAAGGTAAATTTTATCTCAGGGGATTTTCCCTTTCTTTTCACAACTGGAAAAGGTATCCAGCCTTTATTCTTGTTGCTGACAACTCTAGTCCTTCTGCTTATCCTCTCACTCAGTATTTTTTCATTTGAGTGCAATCCCCTTCACAAACTCTTTCTGGGCAATTCCAATCATCACCAATGTCCTTGTCCTCTGAAATCTGCTTTGATGGTGTCCATCTATTTCCAACTTTATGTGCAGTGACATCCTATTGGTAGCTTGAACTCAGCCATCTTGGTTGTATTTACAACATAACACGTAAGAAAACCTATCAGAGGTTTTTTGTTGTTTTTTTTTTTCAATCCGGAGAACTACTTTACCAGGACACCATTGCTAACTGTTTGTACCACTCAATTTACCAATTCATTCATTCTGTTGACATTGTATATTGATGTTTCATGTCGCTGCTTCTAGAATATTACCTTACCTATAAGGTCCTCGGAAGTCAACTTGCACAATTAAATGTACGCTACTGTCACATTGCCAAAACTAGAGTGGCTGCTCAATAGTTGTCATGTCCCAGGTTCAAACTCCCAACCTGGAACATGTGGTATAGAATCACAGTAGGATCTGTTCCCAGGTCTTCACATTTCTGTGGCTCTGTTTCCTCATCTGAAAAGTAATACCATTGGAAGAGATGATCTGAAAGACTAAGTCCAGACTGAACATTCTAGAATTCTCCTGGGTTACTGGGTGATGAGCATCAACTCTTCATAATGCCTTCATTTCAGGGAACTAAATGGTGATTAAAGGGGTAATAATAGATGGTTCTATGATCAAATAAGTTTGGGAAATGCATATCCAATGATATTAAACAGATTTCTGTGGCTGTAGACCTCTCAATCTTTAATTGGCTTGACATATTGGGACATTCTATGTGTCAGACTTCAGGAACTGGCAGACTTATCAATATATTTCAGGGCACACCAGGGAAAATTCCATCACCAAATTTAAATCTTAAATTCAAAACCTTCTTATTCATTCATCTGTTTAAGATTGAAATGAAGAACTGAAGCAAAGAAGATAGAGAGCAGCCTGGACCTCTGGCATTTGGGCCATTGACTAATTTTCAAATGATTACACAGCTGAGGCCAAATCCACATAGAAAACTGTTTGTATAATTACTAAGGGCAAATATTCATACTGCTCTTTTATATGACATTATCTTATTCACCTTGTACTTCATCTCTGTGAAGCTGAGGAGAGTATTGTTCTTAATCTGTGTACAGACTATCAGACCCCAAGTTGACAGGCATGCTGGAAGCAGCCCAAATGCCGCTCTTCTCCTCCAGTAATCCTGTTTTCTCACTATTTAAATTTTAGACTTTAAATGTTTTCTAAACATTTTGCCTTGTTTGTGACTGGCTGAATTGAAAAATACAGGATGGGGCAAACATGGATTTGCAGTTGTGAGTAGGTGAAACACAGTTTATTATTGTGTTATTCTTTATTATTGTACTATTTTCTATATGAACAACTGCAAACCTACTTTTGCCCTATCCTATACTAATGAATAGGATGGATAGTGATCATTTATATTTTTTACTGTTAATGCTCTCACCTTTTAAGAATTGTTTTTACATCTATTATCTCATTTTGGCATTACAAAAACTTGTGAGATAAACAGAACATTGTCATATTACAGAGGGAAAAATGCAACCAGTGTTCAAGATCCCTCATCACATATGGAGATATATGAATGGTGATTCTCAGCCTTGGAGGGACACTGGAAGGACTTGACATGTTTTTTTTTTAAATGCAGATGTTTAGGTCCCTCCTTCAGAGACCCTTTTAAAAATAATCTGGGTATTGAGATATTTTATATCCCCCAGGAGATTCTAATGTTCGATTCTGACTTCCAAACTCAGATTATTTGCTGTTATATTTACATAACTATTTATTTGCCCTACATTTCTCCCAACTTCCTTTTTATCTTAATTTTGATGAGAAAATATGAAATGTGATATTATCTAAAGTTGTTCCTTCAAGGCCGTATCAACCCATCCATGCACATCATTCTGAAGACTTTATCAAAGCCACTGAAGAGGCATTCATTCACCTGCCAATTTTACGGCCTCTAAGTAAGATGAAACTTATATACAAATACCTATAAACACTCTTTTGGCTCAAGGATTCACCTACAGAATCTCTCAAACTCCAGTTTGTTGATATGTACAATAAAATAATTTAGTTTAATTGTTGTAAAATGGTGAATGTCATGTGGAGAGAGATCACTTCTGTCTAGTAAAAAGTGGCTGGCTTCAAAGAGGAGATGGAATCTATCCTGGATCAAGAAGCATAACTTTGGAATGAAAATGCAACAGTGGGAGGGAGTATTCCAAAAAAAAAGAAGGGAGAGAAGGCACATGGGTCAAACTGAGATGAACTGCCTCTCCTGAGAGCTTCCCTGCAGAGAAAGGCAGTGTGATAAGAGATACTGAAAGAAACATAAAATCCTATGTAGGGTTTCTATCATGTCATCTGTGAATAATGAGAGTCTTACTTTCTCCTTTCCAATTTGGATGAGTTTTATTTATTTATTTTATCTGATTGATATGGCTAGGACTTCCAGGACTATGTGGAATAAGAGTGGGAAAGGTGTAAACCCCTATCTTCTTCCTTATCTTAAGGAAAATTCTTTTAATTTGTGCTAATTGAGTATGATGTTGTCTGTACGTTTTCTGTATATGGCCTTTTTTAACTGTTGTTCAAGTATAGTTTTTTGTCTTTTTCTCCCATCTCAGCCCACCCCCCCCCAAGTGTTCCCCACCTCCATCCCATTTCCATCCCTCTTAGTTGTTGTCCATTTGTCCTTTATAATAGTTCCTGTAAATCCTTCCCCTTCTCCTCCGAAATTCTCTCCCCTCTCCCCTCTGGTCACTGTCAGCCTGTTCTGTATTTCAGTGTCTTTGGTTATATTTTGCTTGCTTGTTTGTTTTGTTGTTTAGATTCCTGTTAAAGGTGAGATCATATGGTATTTGTCTTTCACCTCCTGGTTTATTAAACTCAGCATAATGTTTTCCATTTCCATCCATGCTGTTCCAAAGGGTAGGAGCTCCTTCTTTCTTTCTGCTGCATAGAATTCCACTGTGTATATGTACCATAATTTTTTGATCCATTTATTTACTGATGGGCACCTAGGTTGCTTGTAACTCTTGGCTGTTGTAAATTGTGCTGCTATGAACACTGATGTGCATAGGTTCTTTTCAATTGGTGTTTTAGGGTTCTTAGGATATAATTCTAGCAGTGGAATTGCTGGGTCAAAAGGCAGGTCCATTTTCAGCTTTCTGAGAAAATTTGATACTGTTTTCCACAGTGGTTGTACCAGTCTGCAATCCCACCAACATTGAACTAAGAGGTTCCCCACAACCTCTTCAACATTTGTTGTTTTTTGCTTTTTTTATGATGGCCATTCTGACCAGTGTAAAGTGGTATCTCATTGTGGTTTTAATTTGTATCTCTCTGATAGCTAGTGATATTGAGCATCTTTTGATGTGTCTCTGGATCTTCTGTATGTTCTCCTTGGAGAAATGTCTGTTCAAGTCCTTTCCCCACATTTTAATTGGGTTGCTTGTCTTCTTAGAGTAGAGTCATGTAAGCTCTTTGTATATTATGGAGATGAAAACTTTGTCTGAGGTATCATTGGCAAATATGTTTTCTCATACAGTTGGTTCTCTTTTTATTTTAATACTGTTTTCTCTAGCTGTGCCAAAGCTTTTAATTTTGACAAGATCCCATTTGTTTATTCTTTCCTTTGTGTCCCTTGCTTTAGGGGACATGTCAGTAAAAATGTTGCTGCGTGAAATATCTGAGATTTTCTTGCCAATGTTCTCCTCTAGGATTTTAATGGTGTCATGGCTTATACTTAAGTCTTTTACCCACCTTGCATTTATTTTAGTGTATGTTGTAAATTGTGCTCAAGTTTCATTTTTTTCACACGTAGCTGTCCAGTTCTCCCAACACAATTTGTTGAAGAGGTTATTATTAGTACATTTTATGTCGCTGCCCCCATTGTCAAATATTAATTGACTGTAAAGACTTGGGTTTATTTCTGGGCTCTCTGTTCTGTTCCATTGGCCTATATGTCTCTTTTTATGCCAGCACCAGGGTGTTTTGATTACAATGTGTATATGGCCTTTATTATGTTGAGGAATAATGCATCTGTTTCTACTTTGCTGATTGTTTTTATTATAAATGTGTCCTACTTTTATCAAATGCCATTTCTGCATCTATTGCTGTGATTGTGTCATTTTAATCTTTCATTAATTTATGTGATGCATCACATTTATTGATTTGTGAATAGTGCACCAACCTCACATCCCCAGGATAAATTCCACTTGATTATGGTGTATGACCTTTTTAATGAATTACTTGATCTAGGATGCTAATATTTTGTTGAGGATTTTATAACTATGTTCCTCAGAGATACTGGCCTATAGTTTTCTTTCTTCTTTTTGTCTTTACCTTGTTTTGTAAATAGAATAATACTGGTCTTTAAAAAAAAGAGTTTGGAAGCCTTCCCTCTTCCTGAATTTTTTGTAATAGTTTGAGAAGAATAGATGTTATTTCTTTCTTGAATAAATTATAAAGTTCAACTTTGATGCCATCTGATCCAGGACTTTTGTATGCTGGGAGTTTTCTTAATTACTGTTGCAATATCTTTAGTTGTTATCAATCTACTCAGGTTTTCCTAATTCAGTTTTGGAAGATTTGGAAGATTAGGGAAGATTTCCCTATTCACCCGTGTTGTCTAATTTTTTGGCATATAGTTGTTCATAGTATTTCTTACAATCCTCTGTATTTCTGTGATATTGGTTGTTACTTCTCCCCTTTAATTTTTTTAAAATAGTTTATTTATTTATCTTTAGAGGGGAAGGGAAAGAGAGAAACATCAATGTATGGTTGCCTCGCATGAGTCCCCTGCTGGGAACTAGCCTGCAACCCAGGCATGTGCCCTGACTGGGAATCGAACCTTGATCGTGTGGCTCACAGGCCCGTGCTCAATCCATTGATCCCCTTTAATTTCTGATTTTATTAATTTTGGTCCTTTCTCTCTATTCTCGATGACTCTGGTAATAGATTTGCCAAATTTTTTATCTTTTCAAAGAACAAACTCCTAGATTCATTGATCTTTCAAATTTTTCTTTTTAGTCTCTATGTCATTTATTTCTGTTCTGATCTTGATTATTTTCTTCCTTCTACTCACTATGGACTTGGTTGTTTTTCTAATTTTTTTAGGTGTAAGGTTAGATTGTTTGAGATTTTTCTTGCTTCTTGAGGTATGCTTGTAATGCTATGAACTTTCTTCTCAGAGCTGCTTTGACTCTTTCCCAAGGTTTTTGGTGATGGTGTGTTCATTTTTATTTATTTTGAAGTAATTTTTTATTCCTTTCTTGATCTCATTGATGATTATTTAATAACATGTTATTTAGAATCCATGTATTTATATGGCTTTCAGGGTTTTTTTATTTAAGTTGATTTTTAGTTTCATGCTCCAAGAAAGTGCTTGATATAATTTCAGTTTTTTTGAGTTTGTTAAGACTTACTTTGTTCTACTTTAGTATCTATATTTGATAATGATCCATGTTCACTTGAGAAAAATGTGTATTCTTTTGCTTTGGGTTGAAATGTTCTGTGACTATCAATAAATACATTTGATCTAGTGTATTGTTTAATGTCAATCTTTCCTTGTTGATTTTTTTGTCTCGAAGATCTATCCATTGGTGACAATGCAGTGTTAAAATCCCCTACATTGGCCCTGGCTGGTGTAGCTCAGTGGATTGAGCACGGGCCTGCGAACCACACAATCGCCGTTCGAATCCCAGTCAGGGCACATGCCTAGGTTGCTGGCCAATTTCTAACAGGGGACTCACAAGAGGCAACCATACTTTGATATTTCTCTCCTTCCCTTCCTCTCTAAAGATTAAAAAATAATTTTTTAAAAATCCCCTACATTGACTCTATTGCTGTCAATCTCTTCCTTAAAGTCCACCAAGATTTTCTTTATATGCAATATTTATGTTCTCCTGTATTCGATGTATATGTTTACTCCAGTTATATCCTCTTGTTGGACTGATCTCTTTATATTATGTAGTGATCTTCCTTGTCTCTTGTTATGGCCTTTGCTTTGAAGTCTATGTTGTCAAATATAAGTATTGCTACCCCAGATTTTTTGTCTCCGTTTGCATGGAATGTTTTATTTCATCCCTTCACTTTCAGCTTCTGTGAATCTTTGGTTCTGAGCTGGGTCTCTTGTAGATAGCATATATATGAGTCACACTTTCTTACTTTCAGCTAACCTGTGTCTTTTGATTGGAGCATTTAAATTGTTTACATTTTAGATTATTATTGATAGGTACTTACTCACTAACATTCTATTACTTTACACCCATGTTCCTCTATTTCTTCTTCTTAAAGTAGTACCTTTAACATCTCATCCAATGCTGGTTTGGTGGCATTGAACTGCTTTAGCCTTTTTTGTCTGTAATTCTCTTTATTCCTTCTTCCATTTTAAAAGATAACCTGCTGGATATAGTACTCTGTGTTGCATATCCTTGCCTATTACCTGGAATACTTCATGCCAACTCCTTCTGTCCTGAAATGTTTCTGTGGAGAATATGCTAACACTCTTATTGAAACTCCCTTGTAATTATCTGACTGTTTCTCTGTTTGTTCCTTTATGATTCTCTCTTTGTTTCTAAACTGCCATTTTAATTGTGTTGTATCTTTGTGTGAGTTTCTCTGGTTTATCTGGATTGGGACTCTCTGTGCTTCCTGAACTTGTGTGACTTTTTCCTTCACCATTAGGAAAGTTTTCTATTATTATTTCTTCAAACAGGTTTTCAATCCCTCATTCACTTTCTTCTCCTCTGGAATCCCTATGTTGCAAATATTGTTATGTTTCATGTTGTCCTGAAACCATATTATCCTTCAAACCACACTTGTTCTTTTTAACCCATTTTTATTGTTGTTGTGCTTATTAGATTTTTTTATCTTGTCTCCCAAATCCCTGGTTCAATTTTCTGCTTCCTCCAGTCTGCTTTTAATTTCTTGTAGTGAATTAAATTCCTTCATTTATTTAAATATTATATTCTTCAATTCTAACTAGTTTTATTCATAGTTTCTATGTCTTTTTTCATGCTGATGTAATTCCAACTAAGTTGTTTGTCATTCTCACTGTTTTCATATAGTTCTTATTCTGGGGATTCCCCCTCTTCTTTCATTTGCAGGTTGTTTCTTATTCTCCCCATTTTAGCTGACATTTTTGTTTGTTTCTGTGTATTGGGTTGATCTACTTTGGCTCTCTGTCTTCTTGGAGTGGCCTTATGTGGTTGGAGTCTTGGTGGACTAAGTCATATAGTCTTCTTGATCTCCTGAGTTGGATACTTTAGAAATGTCTCATATGGAATATGGGGGCTCCTATTTGTATTAGAATCTTGACTGTTGTTAACCCATTTATTGGTGGGATCTCCCTTAGTCTGGCTCCTGCAAGGCTAAACTCCCTCCACATCTTGTACACTGTTGCACAGGTGCTTACAGATCGTGATAAAATGATTCAAAAATAGAACCAAAGCAAGCAAAAAATGATCCTCAGTAACAACAGCAAAATTAGTGACAAAGAGCAAATAATAATAAAAGTAAAAAGAGGAATAGAATAGTAAAAGGAAAAAGAAAAAATACAAGAAGCCAAAGAAAGGAAAATAATTATAAGAGGAGGGAAGGAAGAGATAAAATGAGTAAGAATATAAAGAGGAATTGAAAAGAGGAGGTAAGAAGGCAGAGGAGTACATGGAAGCTACAATAACCTCCTTCAACAACCAATCTGGAATTACATATAAATTTTGGAGAAATCACCCACAAAAAATAACTGAACCATAGTGAGAGAGAAGTCTTATACCCTCAGACAGACAGAAAAATCATCTTCAGCACTAACTAACTAGTAAGGCGTGTGGTGGAGACTAAAAAAAGCTCACTGGGCACTCACAGGCAGCAGCTTCAAAGGGATAAATAAGCAACTGGTTGGATCCCCCTGAGAAGAGTAGGGTCTAAACCCTAAGCTGGGATCCCCAGCCTAAAGCACCGGAGCCAAAAAGTACACAAATACCAACAGGCAGCAAAAAGCAGCAGGGTTGCTTTCTGTCAGAGAAGAATGGCTAGAGATACAAAGCCATTTAAAAAGCCAACGCAAAATTTTCATCCGCAGTCTCTTATGCTGGGCTCTAGCAAGGACAGGGGTAGAGTGGGCTAGAGGTGTCTAAGGAAAGACCAGGCATAGGAGCTTTGGGGAGAAAACTGAGAGAGGAGCCACTGGAATTTAGGTGCTGAGTCATCCCAAAAATGATAGCAGCCATTCTATTCAGGCATACCACTCCCTTACAAGTGGCAGTAGCCTGAGGGAAAAAAAAACAGCTTTGATCAAAGGAGAGATTCTGCCTGGTCTCTGTGGTACTTAAGCCTGAATGATGGGTGCATAGCGGCTAGATTAACAACTAAAGGAGATATTCATATACAGTTAATTCCTGGAAGTTGACATACAGAATGGACTAAGGACACTTGAGGAGAGACTGGGGACAGAAGCTCTGAGGAGAGAATTGAGGGAATAGCCTCTGGAATACTGGTGCTGAGTCATCAACCACATGACAGCAGCAATCCTGCTCAGGCAGACCACTCCACTCTGAGCAGAAACAGCCTGAGGAGAAACAATAGCCCTAACCCCAGGAAGAATTCTGCCCTGCCCTACAAGGATTAAGCCAGATGGCTATGTGTACAGTGATTCAACTAACAACCAAAGGAGTCACCCACAGAGAGTAAATCCATGGTAGTCTCAAACAGGCTGCCTAAGATCAGATAGGGTCAACATCTGATATCATCAGAGCTAGATCCACAAAAGAAAAACAGAGGTAAATACTAGAGGCTACTGCGACAAAATTCACTACATTCTTCTCCATGATTAGCGATATTTTATTTCCTATATAACTTTTTAATATTCATTTCTTGTCCATCAAGTTTGTGCATATTAAGTCACTATATATTATATCATAGTTTATATCTCTTTTTAAAAAACAGTCTTAATTTCCTTTCACCCTTATTATACTGGTTTATTTGCTGGTGGGATTTCTGAGGAGGCAGATAGTTTTTAAGATGTGGGTTTCTTTCCTAGGCTTTGTGGTTTGGTTCTGGCAGCACTGGCACAACAGCACATAAGATGTGGTGGGCAGAGTGACCCTCAGTCAACCAGCTGGAGAGAAGGGCCCACCAAAGAAAGATTCAACAACAATCAAAACCAAATTACACCCAGAGAGCCAACATAAACAGCATATAGTACATCCCAAGAGCATCAAGTTAAGGAGGTCAAGGAGACTGCACCGCTGAATCTCACAGTTCTCCTACCTTAAAAGTTCCCACTGAAAACTCAGGGAGGGAGAACATATCAATTTAAGAAGCAGAAGCAAATCTGAAGAGTCTCACAAATAATGGGAAGACAAGAAAACAAACCCCAAATAAAAGGAAAGGACTAGGGACCGTTGAGGAGAGACCGAGGACAGAAACTCTGAGGAGAGAATTGATAGAATAGCCCCTGGCATTCTGGTGCAGAGTCATCAACCACACTGCAGCAGCCATCCTTCTCAGGCAGACTACTCTGAGAGGAGAGAAGGAATCCTCAGAATGAGTGCTAAATGAAATAGAGGCAAGTCAACTATCAGATATTGAGTTCTAAACAATGATTATAAAGAAGTTCAATGAACTCAGTGAGAACTACCAAAAACTACACGGACCTTATAATGAACTTCCTGCAAATTATATCAGCATGAAAAAACGCATAGAAACGATCAACAAAAGCCAGGAGGAACTGAAGAATACAATTCCTGAATTAAAAAACACAGTACAAGTGAAAAAAGGCAGGCTAGATGAAACAGACGATCAGATCAGTGAGCTGGAGGACAAGGTAGAAAAAAACTCCGAGAAGGAGCAAGCAAAGAAAAAGAAGAATCAGAAAGAATGAGGAGGTGTTAACACAACTTCAGGACAACATGATACATAATAATATCCATATAATAGGGATACCAGAGAAATAAGAAGAGCAAGAGATAGAAAAACTGTTTGAAAAAAGTAATGATGGAAAACTTCCCTAATTTGATGAGATAAAAAGTCACACAAATCCAGGAAACAAAGAAGGTCCCAATCAAGAGCACCCAAAGAGGCCCACTTTACAACACTTCATAATTAAAATGGCAAAATCCCAAGACAGAGAATCTTAAAGGCAACAAGGAACAAATAGGAATTAGCATGCAAGAGCACCCCAATAGGGTTAGCAGCTTACTTCTCAATGGCAATGCCACAAGCCAGAAGGGAATGGGAAAATATTCCAAGTAATGAATAATTACAAGTAATAATTAATTACAAATAATTACAAGTAATGAATACAAAACAAAGTCCTGCAAGCATGAATACTCTATGCAGCAAGGCTCTTAATTAAAATGGAAGGCCAAATAAGGAGTTACTCAGATAAGAGATGCCTCAAAGGATACAGCTTCACCAAACCAGCACTGCAAGATATGCTAAAGGGACTGCATTAAGAAAAAGAAGAAAAAGAATGAGAGAGAAATACAGTTATGAAGAAATTAAAATAGCAATAAATAAGTACCTATCAATAATAACCTTAAATGTGATCAGTAAATTCCTCAATCAAAAGCCATAAAGTACCTTAAAGGACAAAAAGTTCTGACCCACATATATGCTACCTAGGAGAGAACCACCTCACAGCAGAAGAAAAACACAGAATGAAAGTGAAGGGTTGATTAAAACATACTCCAAGCAAATGAGCAGGAAAGAAAAGTCAGGGTGGCAATACTCACATCAGAAAAAAATAGACTTCAAAACAAAGGCCATAAAAGGAGACCCAGAAGGACACTTTATTATACTCAAGATAAGAATCCATCAAGAAGACATAAACATTATAAATACATATGTACCCAACATAGAAGCCCCCAAATACATTAAAAAATTTTTGGAGGACTTCAAGAAAGATTTTGACAGCAGCATAATTATAGTAGGGGATTTTAACACCCCACTGACAAAAATGAATGTGTCTTCCAAACAAAATATTAACAAAGATATTGCAGCATTGAGCAATGTCCTAGGTCAAATGAACTTGAAAGTTATATAGAGAGAACTTTATCCCAAAGAAGCAAAATGCACATTCTTTTCAAATGCACATGAATATTTCCAGAGATGCACAATATCATAGGGCACAAAAAAGCCTCAACAAAATTAAAAATCTTGAAATCACATCAAGCATTTTCTCTGACTACAAGGGCCTGAATCTAGAAACAAACTTTATAGGGAAACATTCAAATTCATGGAGAATGAATAGCATGTTTTAAACAATGAATAGGTTAATAATAAGATCAAGGAAGAAAACAAAAAGTTTCTGGAAACAAATGAAAATGAACTTACAACAGTCCAAAACATATGGCATGCAGCAAAGGCAGTGCTGAGAGGGAAGGTCATGGAGATACAGGCTTATCTAAAAAAAAGATAGAAACATTTCAAATAAACAACCTAACTCTACATCTACAAGAACTGTAGGAACAACAAAGCCCAGAGCAAGTAAAAGGAAGGAAATAACCGAGGTCATAGAAGAATTAAATGACACAGAGACTAAAAGGACTATTCTAAGGATCAGTAATTACAGAAGCTAGTTGATGGGAAAATATTTTTTTCAAGTGATAGCTCTGACAAGGGTTTTTATCTCCAAAGTATATAAAGAACTCACACAACTCCTCTCCAGAAAAAAACAAACAAACAAACAAACAAACAAAAAAATGACCCAACTAAAAATGGGCAGAGTGTCTGAACAGACACTTCTCCAAGAAGGACATATATAGGGCTCAGAGACATGTAAATGGATTCCCAGAGACATATCACTAGCCATCAGAGAGATGCAAATTAAAACCACAGTGAGATACCACTTCTTACCAGTCAAAATGGCAATCATAAATAAATCAATAATCAAGTGCTGGAAGGGTTGTGGAGAAAAGATAACCCTACTACACTATTGGTGGATATGAAGATGGGTGCAGCTACTGTGGAAAACTCTATGGAATTTCCTCAGAAAACTAAGAATTGAGCTGCATTTTTACCCAGTGATTCAAGAGCCAGGATTTTACCCTAGTAACCCCAAAACACCAATTCAAAAGAATCTATGCACCCTATGTTCATAGCAGCATTATTTACAATAGCCAAGAGTTGCAGCAACCTAAGTATTTATCACTAAATGAGTGGATCAAAAACTATGGTAAATTTACAGAATAAAATACTATGCAGCAGAAAGACATAAGAAGCTCCTACCCTTCATGAAAGCATGGATAGATCTGGAGAGCGTTATGCTAAGTGAAATAAGCCAGGCAGTGAAAGATAAATACCATATGATCTCACCTATACATGAAACCTAATCAACAAAACAAACAAGCAAGCAAAGTATAACCAGAGACATTGAAATAAAGAACAAACTGAAAGTAACCAGAGTGGAGATGAGAGGAGAGTTTAGGAGAAGTGGGAGAAGGGTCACCAAGGAACATGTATAGAGGACCCATGGACAAAGCCAAAGCGGGGTAGGATCAAGGACAAGAGATGGAGATGGCTGGGAGTGTGGAGTATTTGGGGGACATTGGAGTCAACTGTACTTGAACAAAAATTAAAGAACAAGAGAAAGAAATAAAACTAAAATAATTTTTAAAATGAGGAAAGCAACAAAAGAACAAAGAAAGGATCAGTACCTTTAAAAATAAAAATAAAAAGATAGAAGGGACAAATGAAGTAGAAAAACAGAACAATAATATAAGATATATAAAAGAAAAATAGAGAAAAAAGAGAAGAGTTTAAGGAAAAAGAAAAAAATATGAAAAGCCTGTGTGTAAGGGAAATAATGAGAAAGAACAAAGTGGAATTCATCTCAGCAGAGTTCAAGCTTGCCTGCTAGAATCCTCCTTTGAATATGACCCTGATACTGTCTGAAGCTGGTGTAAGCCAATGTCTGATGTTGTTCATGTCTGGCTCTTGGGAGCCTGTTCAAAGCTACAAGTGATCCACAGTTTGTGAATGTCTTCTCTGAGCTTAGCTGCAACTAGGATGGGCCTCACTACCCTGCAAGTCTAACTTTCATCAACACAGGACTCAGGAGTGGGTTAACATACAATCAAAGGCAACCTGGATGCACCTCCACCTGCCTCTGTCTGCTGATCGGCTGTCATTTAAGTCTAGTCTCTGACCTGACTGTTTCTGAGTGGGATTCTGGCAGAATCAGGGAGTGGGGTCCCAGAATATCTTATGGGAGGTGTCATTCAGAATTCAAGGAAGATGGTAAATGTGCTGTTCACTTTCAGACAACGTATGTCCCCAACCAAAATGCAAGTAAGATATTTCATCATGTGCTTACTTGAAGAAAAAATTAAGTCTGATTTGATAAAGGGGAAAAAAAAGAGGCTGTACTGGTCTAACCAGAGAATCCACAACCTTGTCCAGATGGCACCAACACAATTTCATGGTGATTTTGACTACTCACAAAGTTTATTATATATGGTATATTTCCTGAAACACCATACAACATGTGACTCCGACCACCCACAATATCTTTCCTGGTGGGAATTTCAGAATAGTAAAAATTTGGAAATAACTCCTAAATCTATCAACAGGCCTTTTGAAAACACTGTAAGACATTTGTTCAATGGAATACTCTATATAAATAGATGATTTCAGAGGAATATGGTGATGAGGTAAACAGAGCAGATTCCACTTCCCCCTATACACGGGACAAAAAACTAGCCAATTTACAGAGGAATAAAGCAAATAGCTAACAGTACCTCAGCATATATGAAAATAAGAGACCAAAGGTTGTAGTGGACACTGAAAAACCAGACAGTAAGGAGAGTGCTTCAGGACAATAAAGTCCCTGGGACAAGTGCATGGAACCAGGATGGCTGCGGCCCCAGGCCCGGCACTTGCTGGCTCTGAAAAAGGGTCCTTGGGAAAGAGCTGGATCAACTGCTCCCTTCCCATCCAAACAAGGTTTAAGCACCACCAGGACAGACCTGGTTGCTTGAAGTTGCAGAGAGGGGCATAAGGACTAAGTGGCAAACACACAGGGGCTGTGAGTACCCATGGAGTCTGTGGATGAAGGCTGGGGAGAGTTGAGAGTTGGGCAGTGACAGGCCCTGACCCCAGTAGTCACAGGTCTGGCTGAAGAATTGGATGTGCTGGAGAATTGGCTGTGCAAGAAGCCAGGCAATTGCACAGAAGTACAGAGCAGCAAGCTTGAGTAGGAGGAATTTCTCAAAAGTAAAAAGTGAAAAGAGAGACGCTGTTTGGGGAATTCTCCTGCAGCAATCACTCTGGCCTATTCCCCACTCAGCCTGGCAGTGATCCTGAAGTTGTGAAAGGTTGCACAGAAGACCTTGCACACCCCATAGTACTGGGAAGGGTGTGCGTCCTAACCGGCAGGACCCAAGCAGCCTGGCCGAGTGTGCATGTGCCTGCACCCCAGCCTACAGTGGTAAGTAACCTCAAGAAAAGAGTGATCTCAGGAAGGCCTGAATCCTACACCTAAGATGTCTGGAGAGTCCCCAGACAAGCTCTGGGGAGAGCTTGCCAGGTTGACTGAGTGCAGATCTGGAAGGGTTAAAAGCATTACCAATCGTCCCTCAGCCTGTTGCAGCCAGCAAGACCAGAAAAACTGGTTTGGCCAGTGTGAGAAAGCAACAAGAACCTTTTCTTTTTTAAGGAATTTTTTTAATTTTTATTATTTTTATCATTAAATTCCTTTTTTCTTTCCTTTTTTCTTGCTTTATTCCTTCTTCCCTGCTTTACAACTTTGTCTCTTCCTCCTTCTTCTGCTTTTTTTAATACTCACAAGTGAGACAAATAAACATGGAACTGTGAAAACACCAGAGTTGGACCCAAACAGGGGACATCCCAACAGTTGAGACAGTGAGACAAATTTCACTTGGCTATTACAGAGAACTTTCAAGTCATTGCATATTTGTATTACTATTTGCTTGTTATTCTTACATCATTTATTTTAATAGTATTTTCGTATTCCTCTTCTTTCTGCTTAGTCTTCTTTGATTGGCTGGTTATATTGAATCATTTGACAGATTTCCCTTATTCACTCTTTCATGGTGTATTGCTAATTCACTTTCTTTAACTTAACTCATGTTCAATTAGCAGACTACTAAAGATACTGTAATCCCTATTCTTGTTATGCAGATTAAATAGACTCTGTCATATCATTGTTGCTCTAATATTATTGTAAATAATAGTTGTTCCAACAATTCTGGGGTGTTCCAATAACACCCCGCCCAGATCTTACCCCACTTCACAGTTTTCTGAACTCTATTACTGTAGGGCTTAACTCTATTCTCTCACACACTACACCTATTTACTATCCTTTACTCTCATCTTACCTCAGAATCTGACCTCTCACAACCTCATTGCTTTCTAGACTCAACTCATAATCCTTCCCCCCCCATCACAAGAGCATTATCTTCTCTCCATCCTTTCTAAAAAATGGCTAGTTGGGTGAGATATCACAGTTAACACTACACATAGCCAAAGGATATCTATCCCTTCTCCACCAGTTCCTATTGTAAATATCACAAAATATTTTCTGACTGTCTTAAACCATTTTGCCTACCCTATCCAAATGATCACAAAAAAAGAATAAGTGGAAGTGGTGAACACCAGGATACACACTGGAAGAGGAAACCCAACAAAAAAAGAACCACCAAAAAATAACAACAAAAGAAAGTGAAGGAGGGAGTAGAAACCACACAAACCGCAATCCAGTGCCTATCTGGAAATACATCTAAATAGTGGAGAAACTACCCACTACAAACAACTGAACAACAGCAAGAGAAAAGCCTCAAAAACTTGTACACACAGAAGATCCAGCTTCAACACAACCTGCACTCACCAGCAGAACAAAATACAGGAGGTGGTGGTCAGAGTAATGCCTAGTTAACCAGGCAGTGGGAAGGACCCACCAAAGAGACACCCAACAAAAATCAAAACCCGAAGACAAACACAGAGCCAACTTAAACGACAGCTTGGGACCAGTGAAATCAGGAAATCAAGGAAATTGCACCACTGAATTTCACAGGTATTCTGTCACAGAAGTTCACACCATACACCCGGAGAGTCAGAACAGATCAATTCAATAACCTAAGGCTAATAAGAAGAGTCTCACAAACAATGGAAAGACAAAGAACCGATCCCGAAATGAAAGAAAAGGAGGAAGCTTCAGAAAGAATACTAAATGGGAAAAAAAAAAGGAAACTCAACTATCAGATATTGAGTTCAAAACAATGGTTATCAGGAAGCTCAAAGAGCTCACAATGAATTACCAGAAACTACAGGGAAACTAAAGTGAGCTCACTGCAAACTATATCAACATGAAAAAGGAAAAAGAAACTATCAACAAGAGCCAAAAGAAAATGAAAAATAAAATTTCTGAACTGCAGAACACAAGAGAAGGTATCAAAACTGGGATCCGTGAAGCAGAAGATTGGATCAGTGAGTTGGAGGACGAAGTAGAAAACAAACACCCAGAAAGAGAAAGAAAAGGAAAAGAGACTCATAAAGAATGAAGAGTGATTAAGAGAAATGCAAGACAATATGAAATGTAAGAATATCCATATAAGAGGAATACCAGAACGAGAAGAAAAGCAAAGAATAAAAACATATTTGAAAAAGTAATGATGGAAAACTTCCCTAATTTAATAAGAGAAAAAGTCACACAAATCCAAAAAACACAGATTCACATTCCAATGGAACCCAAAGAAGCTGAATTAAAGACACGTCGTAATT
Organism: Sturnira hondurensis; assembly: GCF_014824575.4. Lineage (NCBI taxonomy): Eukaryota > Metazoa > Chordata > Mammalia > Chiroptera > Phyllostomidae > Sturnira > Sturnira hondurensis. The sequence continues at coordinate 2,610,489 of NW_028081875.1, forward strand.
AAAGTGGCAAAATTTCAACACAAAAACAGAATCTTAAAGGCAGCAAGAGAGAAACAAGAAGTAACACACAAGGAAGCCCCGATAAGGATAGCAGCAAACTTCTCAATGGAAACGCTCCAAACCAGAAGAAAATGGAAACAAATATTCCAAGTAATGAAAACCAGAGGCCTGCAACCAAGACTACTTTTCCCAGAAGATTCTCAATCAAAAGAGTTCAGCAAATAAGGAGCTTCCCAGACAAAAGAAATCTAAAAGTATTCAGATTCAATTCAATTTAAAGGTACACATCCAACAAACAAGCTCTGCAAGAGATGGTAAAGGGGTTGCTTTAAATAAGGAAGGAAGAGACAGAGACAGAGAGGAACATGGGAACAAAAATGCAAATGAGTAAGTACTGATCAATAATAACCTTAAATGTAAATGGATTAAATGCTCCAATCAAAAGACATAGAATAGCTGAATGGTTAAGAGAGCATGACCCACACATATGCTGCCTTCAAGAGACCCATTTCAGGACAAAAGACTTAAACAGCTGGAAAGTGATGGACTGGAAATAAGTTCTCCAAACAAACAAGCAAGAAAAAATAAAGCCAGGGTAGCATTACTCATATCAGACCAAATAGACTTCAAAAACAGAGTCATAAAGAGAGACCCAGAAGGTCACTTCATAGTTCTCATGAAAAGAATCAAGCAAGAAGACATAAATATTGTAAATATATATTCAGCCAACATAGGGGCACCCAAATATATAAAGAAAATATTAGAGGACATCAAGAAAGATATTGGAAGCAACCTAGATGTCCATCAGTAAATGACTGGATCAAAAAACTATGGTACATTTACACAATGGATTTCTATGCTGCAGAATGGAAGAAGGAACTACTACCCTTTGCAACATCATGGATGGAACTGGAAAGCATTATGCTGAGCGAAATAAGCCAGGTGGTGAAAGACTGGCTTATCCCATATGATATCACCGTTAACAGGAATCTAAACAACAAAACAAACAAGCAAGCAAAATGTAACCAAAGACACTGAAATACAGAACGTGCTGAGAGGGTCCAGAGGGGATGGGGAAGAGAATCACAGAGGAAAAGGGGAAGGACTCACATGAACAAGTATAAAGGACACATGGACAATAACTAAGGTGGAGGGCGGAAATGGGAGGGAGGTGGGGAGCACCGGGGCGGGGGCAGGGCTGGGAATACAAGAGAGAAAACTGTATTGAACAAGAATTAAATTAAAAAATAAAGAAAAAATAAATAAAATAAATTTTAAAAAGAAAGATATTGGCATCAACACAATTACAGCAGGTTTTTTTAACACCCTACTGTCAAAAATGAACAGATCTTCCAAACAAAATATATATATAGAGAGAGAGAGAGTGACAGAGAGGCCTTCATCCCAAAGACGCTAAACACATATTCTTTTCATATGCACATGGAACATTTTGAAAGATACACCACATGATAGAACACAAAATAAGCCTCAATAAATTCCAAAAAAATTGAAATTATACCAAGCATATTTTCTGACCACAGGGGACTGAAACTAGAAACCAAACCCCAAGGGAAAAAAAAACCAAAACATTCAAAATCATGGAGATTGAAGAGCATGCTATTAAAAAATGAATGGGTCAAGAATGAAATTAGGAAAAATTTCAAAAAGCTTCTGGAAAAAAAATGATGATTGCATAATAGACCAAAACTTCTGGAACACAGTGAAAGCAGTCCTCACAGAAAAGTTCATAGCAATGCAGGCTGACATAAAAAAATAGAAACATTTTAAACAATTAACCAATCTCTACAACTACAAGAATTTGAGGAACAACAACAAAGACAGCCCAGAGCAAGTAGAAGGAAGGAAATAATCAAGATCAGAGCAGAATAAAATGACATAGGGACTAAAAACACAATTCTAAGGATCAATAAATCCACGTGCTTATTCTTTGAAAAGATAAACAAAATCAACAAGCCTTTAAGCAGACTCATCAAGAAGAAAAGAGAGAGGACACAAATAAACACAATCAGAAATGAAAAAGCAGAGATTACAAATGACACGAACAGAACAGAGAAATACAAAGGATTGTAAGAAATTAATATGAAGAACTGCGTGCCAGGAAATTTGAAAGCCTAGCTGAAATGGACAAATTTCTATAGAAATATAATCCTCCAAAACTCGATGAAGAAGTGGAAAGCCTGGACAGACCAATAACAGCAGATGATATTAAAGCAGTAATCAAAAGTCTCCCATCACACAAAGGACCTGGACCAGATGGTTTCAAAGGAGAATTCTACAAAGCATTTAAGGAAGAGCTAGTCCCTATCCTTCCCAGACTATTCCAAAAAAATTCAATATGATGTAAGACTCCCAAACTCTTTTCATGAAGTTAGCATCATTCTAATCCCAAAAACAGATAAAGACACGACAAAAAATAAAAACTTTTGGCCAATATTGCTAATGAGCACACACACTAAAAAAATCCTCAGCAAAATATTGGCAAACCATATCCAACAATACATAAAAAAGATCATACACCACGTCCAAGTGGGATTCATCCCAGGGATGCAAGGATGGTTCAATACACGCAAATCAGTAAATGTAATACATCACACAAACAAAAGCAAGACAAAAATCACATGATCATATCAATACATGTAGAAAAAGCTTTTGATAAGGTACAACACTCATTTATGATAAAGGTACTCAGCAAAGTGGGAATAGAGGGAGCATTTCTCAATATAATAAAGGTCATAAATGACAGACCTATAGCCAACATCATACTCAGCAGGTAAAACTAAAAGCTTTTGCACTAACATCAGAACAAGACATGGCTGTCCACCTTCTGTTCAATATAGTATTGGAAGTTTTAGCCACAGCGATCAGACAAGAAAAGAAAATAAAGTGCATCAAAATCAGACAGGAGGAAACAAAACTGTCAGCAGATGATGTGACAGTGTACATAGAAAATCCAATAGATTCTACCCAAAACTGCTTGACCTAATAAATGAATTTGGCAAAACAGCAGATACAAAGTCCATATCCTGAAAACAAAGGCATTTCTGTATACCAACAATGAAACAGCAGAAGCAGAAATCAGGAAAAAAATCCCATTTGATATAGCAAAAGATAAATAAATTAATTAATTAAATACTTAGGAATAAACCTAACCAAGGAGGTAAAAGACCCGTGTGTAGAAAACTACAAAACACTGAAGAAAGAAATCAAGGAAGACACAAACAAATGGAAACATATACCATGTTCATGGATTGGAATAATTAACATCATCAAAATGCTCATACTACCCAAAGCAATTTACAGATTCAATGCAATACCTATTAAAATACCAATGACATCTCTCACAGATATAGAACAAATACTTCAAAAATTTATATGGAACCATAAAGGACCCCAAACAGCAGCTGTAATTTTGACAAAGAGTAACAAAGTAGGAGGGATCACAATACCTGATACCAAATTGTATGAAAAGACCACTTTAATAAAAAAAAGCCTGGTGCTGGCATAAAAACAGAGACATAGACCAATAGAACTGAACAAAGAGCTCAGAAATAAATCCAAGTGTCTCTGGGCAATTAATATTTGACAAAGGGGGCAGTAACATAAAATGCAGTAAAAATAGCCTCTTCAACAAATGATGTTGGAAGAACTGGTCAGCTTCATGAAAAAAAAGGAACTCAAGCACCAACTTACACCATACACAAAAATAAATTCAAGGTTGATAAAAGACTTAAATATAAGTCATGACACCAATAAAGTCCTAGAAGAAAATGTAGGCTGGAATATCTCAGATATTTCATGTAGCAGTATTTTTACTGATATGTCCCCTAGGTCATGGACATAAAGGAAAGAATAAACAAATGGGATCTCATCAAAATTAAAAGCTTCTGTATGGTTAAAGAAAACAGTATTAAAATAAAAAGACAACCAACTGTATGGGAAGACATGTTTGCCAATGATACCTCAGACAGGGGTCTAATCTCCATAATATGTAAAGAACTTACACAACTCCACTCTCAGGAGGCAAGCAACTCAATTAAAAAGTGGGCAAAGGACTTGAACAGACACCTCTTCAAGGAGGACATACAAAGGACCCAGAGACACATGAAATTATGCTCAGTATTGCTACCTGTCAGAGAGATGCAAATTAAAACCACAGTGAGATACCTCTTCATACCAGTCAGAATTGCCATCATAAACAAAGCAATAAACAACAAATGTTGGAGAGGTTGGAGAGAAAAAAAAAAACCTAGTTCACTGTTGGTGGGATTGCAGACTGGTGCAACCACTATGGAAAACAGTATGGAATTTCCTCATAAAACTAAAAGTGGACCTGCCTTTTGACCCAGCAATTCCACTGCTGGGATTATATCCTAAGAATCCTGAAACACCAATTGAAAAGAACCTATACACCACAATATTCATAGCAGCTCAATTTACAATAGTCAAATATTGGAAGCAAGCAATGTGCCCATCAGTAAAAGAGTAGATAGAAAAACTGTGATACATTTACATAATGAAATTCTATGTAGAAGGATCTCCTACCCTGTGCAACAACATAGATGGAACTGTAAAAAGCTGAGTGAAATAAGCCAGGTGGTGAAAGACAAATGCCATAAGATCTCACCGTTAACAGGAACCTGAATAATAAAACAAACAAACAAGCAAAATATAACCAAAGATGCTGAAATACAGAACATGCTGACAGGGATCAGAGGGGAGAGGGGAGGGAATTTCAGGGGAAAAGGGGAAGGGTTTATGGAACTAGTATAAAGGACACATTTTCAAAAACTAAGGCAGGTGAATGGAAGAGAATTGGTGATGATTCTGTGATGGGACTAAAGACAGAAAAGTGTACTTGAAGAACAATTAAAATAAAATTGTATTTTATTTTCTAAATTTATTTATTTTAATTGTTGTTCAAGTACAGTTTTCCGTCTTCTACTCCCATCCCAGTTCACTCCCCAATGCTCCCCACCTCCCTCCCATTTCCACCCCTCATAGTTTTTGTCCAAGTGTCCTTTTAAAATAAAATTTTATAGAAAAAATAGATGATTTCAACATCATATATTACCAGTAATATAAAAATATTTATTACATTGATTGACAGAGGATGTTATATAAAACAACTACAATATGACTTACACTAAATGTAATGTTTTGAGAATAAATAAATATGTGAAAATGAGCATGTTTTTGTGCTTATGTATGTGTATATGCATAATGAGATATCTAGAATTTTTAAATGATAACTATATTATCCTGATGTGGTGAAATTTAGATTTAACTTTACTTTTGTGATTGCATTTTTTTATTTTTGTCTTTATTAAGTCATCTGAATTTTTATAACTATCATATAGATATTTTTAATAAAAATGAGCCATGGCTGGTGTGGCTCAGTTGATTGAGTGCTGGACTGCAAACAATCAAACTGTTTGATTCCCAGTCAGGGCACATGCTTGGGTTTTGTGCCAGGCTCCCAGTAAGGGGCACTCAAGAGGCAACAACACATTAATGTTTTTTTTCTCCCTGTCTCTCCCTTCCCCTCTAAAAATAAATAAATAAAATATTTTTGAAAAGAAATTCAATAACTAAAAATATACTAAAGAAGCTACACTGAGACTGTGGGAGTTGTGGAGATGCAGAACATGCTGGTCCCACACCAATGTCTGGCAGTTAAAAATTTGGAGGTGTATCACAAATGTGGAAGCTCTCTTTGAGGAGCAAGGAGGGTCAGCTCCACACCAGGTTCCCCAACCCAGCATTCCAGTGCTGGGCAGAGAAGTTCATATAACTTCCGGCTGTGAAAATCAGTGGAGATTGGGTAAGATGGAGGGCTGCTGAAGTCTCAGGTTTTTCTCTAAAGAAGAACTGTTCACAGGTCCTCCTGTTAAAGACTTACTTGCAACACCCGCTCTGATCTCTAGCCCTGGCCAGAAGATGGAAAGGCACCAAAGTCACACAGGGTGGAACCAAATTGTCTGGTTTCTGAGAAAGGGCTGGAAGGGATTGATCAGTTGCTGAGTACTGTCTTTGCAGACACAGGAAGGCTTCATATCTAAGTCTCCATCCATTTGGTTGACACTGTTTGCCCCACCTTGGTGATTTTCTAAGACCTCACAACACAACTTGCCAGCCCAATCAACCTCCTTCCAGTAGTTTTTCCACACAAACAGCTTGTCTTGGCTCATGTGCAGACTTTTCTAAAATCTCTCAAAGGTTCACAGGCATCAGACAAGAGTACCTGGCCTTAGTGAGACCTATATTTTGCTAAGCAGCCCTAAGGCCAAAACTAGTGGCAACTGGCCTCAATTTGAAGTTGGCTTCTCTCAGGCACCTCCAAACCCAGCACAAGTGACAAGCATCTACAGATTACTTTGCTGTTCTTGACAGGTGTCCACATGCAGTGCACAGTCAGTGGTTGAATTTGGCCAGCACCTCCCAGAGGGCCCCAAAGCCACCTCATCTGGTGGCCACCTTCAAACCAAACCATAGCAACACTCAACTATTTCCAAAAGTGACACACATAAATGGTGAACTTGTCAGGCACCAGAGTTCCTCTAAAGCAAATCCTGCTCCACAGTGTTAGCCCCGGTACAACACCTCCTTCACAGTAGTCATGGCCAATCCTCACAACCAATTATACTGAGGGTCAGTCCTTCCCAGTGATGTGCCAACAGCAATCAAAGCTCAATTACAACATAAGGGCACACACAACCCACACAAGGAGCACATCTAGAGCACCGAGGTCAGGTTACCAGCGAGACTACAATGGGCTCCACAAGACACCTACTATATAAGGTGATTCTACTACAACCAAGAGATATAGCAACTGTACCTAAAAAAAAATAATAATAGAAACAAACAGAGAGGCAGCCAAAACAGAAAGACAAAGAAACATGATTCAAATGAGAAAAAAAACAACAACAGCAAATAAAACTTCAAAAAACAAAATGGACACAAGCAATCTACAATGCAGAGATTAAAACACTGATTATAAGAATATTCAGTAAGAACTCAGTAACAGCATCAAAACAGAGATTAGAAACATAAAAATTGAGATTGAAGACCATAAAGAACCAGTCAGAGAGGAAGAATACAATAACCGAAATGAATAATACATTAGAGAGAATCAACAGTTGATTATTTGTAGCAGAAGAATGAATCAGCAATTTGTAAAGATAAGGTAGTAGAAAATATGCAATCACAACAGCAATAATAAAAAAGATTCAAAATAATGAGAATAGCGTAAGGGGCCTCTGGGACAATATCAAGTGTACCAACATTCACTTCATAGGGGTACCAGAAGAGAAAGGGCGAGATGTTGAAAACCTATTTGAAGAAAACTTCCCTAACATGGTGAAAAAATATATACGTACAAGTCAAGGAAGCACAGAGTTCCAAACAAGATGAACCCAAAAAGGCCCACACCAAGACACATCATAATTAAAACGCCAAAGATTAGAGTCATAAAAGCAGCAAGAGAAAAGCAGTTAGTTACCTACAAGGGAGACCCCTTAATACTTCCCACTAGTTTCTCATAAAAACTGTGAAGGCCAGAGAGACTGGCAGAAAATATTTAAAGTGATGAAAAGCAAGGATTTACAACGGAGAATACTCTACCCAATAAAACTATCATTCAGAATTGAAGGATAGAAAAAGAGATTCCAAAACACGAAAAAACTAAAGAGCTTCCAAAATAAGAAAAAACTAAAAAAACTTTATCACAACCAAACCAGTATTGCAAGGAATGTTGAAGGGACATCTCTAAGAATTAGAAAAAATAAAAGATCAAAGCTATGAGTAATAAAATGGTAAAAACTGCATATCTATCAATACTTAGACTAGATGAAAAAAAGGGGGGATTCAGGAAAGAAACCTAAGGGACACGTCTGCCCAAGGCCTCAGATAAAGAGACCTTGGGAAGATGTAGGCATAGGTAGACATGCTTCACCTCATTGTACAACCATAAGAAGCACAACTAACTTTAAAAAAACACCCAGAACTTTACAGAAGTCTGACAACCAAGGATTTAAATAAGCTATATTCATCCAGACAGTTAAGAGGGTCAAACATGGGGAGTCCAGGCAGAGAGGATGCAGTGTGGCAGTGGCTAACTGCGGTGGCAAGGTGTCAATGGCTGGTGGAACAGGCAGTCCCACATCCATGTGTGGTGGATAAAAAAAGCACCTTGTGAGTGAGTGATGCCAGCCCCAGACCAGACTGCACAGCCCAGGGTACCAGTGATAGGAAAAAATACAGCCTAACTTTTTTTAGTAAATTCAGTGGGGGTTGGGGTGGCAGAATAAACTGCCAGTTTCTCAGGAGAGCCTGAAGAAACATATACAAACCCACTCACTCTGGAATCCAGACCAAGACAGCAGATGGAGGGGTAGCAGTCTCATAAAGGAAGAGGGTGAAGTGACTAGAAAGGGGTGAGGGCCAGGCAAGCCCCCAGAAGCCATCCAGCAGTGGTATTTGTCCCCTCTTGGACCCCCCCCCACAGAGCCACAAAGTGGTGAAGCAGGTCACCCTGCCCTGGCAAGTACCCAAGGCCCTGCCGCATACAACTTAACAGGTGTTCTAAGACAGGAAATCAAAGTGCCTCTACCTAGTACACAGACACAGGGAACCTGCCAAATGAGAAGATAGAGAACTATGGTCCAAATTAAGGAATAGAACAAAACTCAGTAAAACAGCTAAGTGATGAGGAGATAGCCAATCTATCAGACACAGAGTTCAAAACACTGGTGGTCTGAATGCTCAAAGATATCAATGAATATGGCAAAACCAAAAGGGAAGAAATAAAGGCTATAGTAAAGAAAATAAAGATAAAATAACAGGAAACCAATAGTGAAGGGGAAAAAGCCAGGATTCAGATCAATAACTTTGAGCATAAGGAAGAAACAAACATTCAACCAGAAAAGAAATAAGAAACAAGATTTTTTTTTTCAAAAATGAGGATAGTATAAGACTCTGGGACATCTACAAATGTGCCAAGATTCAAATCATAGGGATGCCAAAAAGAAAATAGGGAAGAAAGAAGTTAAAAACTTATATGAAAAATAATGAAACAAAACTTCCCTAATATGGAGAAGGAAATAGACATACAAGACCAGAAATCACAGAGAGTTTCAAATAAATTGGATGCAAACAATTCCACATGGAGACACCTCATAATTAAAATGCCAAAGGGACTTTTGGCCAAGATGGAGGTGTAGGTGGCACACTGTGCCTCCTTGCACAACCAAAAGAAGACAACAACAAATTTTAAAACAAACAACCAGAGCTAACAGAAAATCAAATTGTATTGAAGTCTAACAACCAAGAAGTTAAAGAAGAAACATTCATCCAGACCAGCAGGAAGGGCAGAGATGGGCATCCAGGCAGAGTATGCACAGCAGAAAGGTGGCTAGAGGATGGGAGCAGGCAAGGCAGTGGCTCCTGGACTGGGCAAGGCAGTGTCTGTGGGACTTGGTGAGGTGGTGGCTGGCAGAGCAGGCAATCCCACATTTGTATACAGATACACCAGGATAAACAACTGGGAAGCGAGACAGACTGCACAACACAGGGTTCCAGTGCAGGGGAATAAAGCCTCAAAACCTCTGACTGAAAAACCTGTAGGGGTTGAGGCAGTGGGAGAAACTCTCAGCCTAACAGGAAAATTTATTGGAGAGATCCACAGGGTCCTAGAATGTACACAGAACTATTCATTTGGGAATCAGCACCAGAAGGGCCAAATTTGTTTGTGGGTAGCAACATAAGTGACTGAAAGCCAGCAGAGAGCTGAACAAGAGACATTGTCTCCTCCCCCACATGCAGCACCTAAACTCAGCAACGTAGGTTGCCCAGTCCTGGTGAATACCTAAATCTCCACCCTTTACTACATAACATGTATGTCAAGACAAAAAAAATGGCCCAAATGAAAGAACAGATCAAAATTCCAGGGAAAAAATACAACTAAGTGACAAAGAACTAGCCAAGCTATCAGAGGCATGGTTTAAAAAACTGGTAATCAGCCCTGGCTGGTGTAGCTCAGTGGATTGAGCGCGGGCCTGTGAACCAGAGGATCACGGTTCGATTCCCGGTCAGGGCACATGCCTGGGTTGCAGGTGGGTTCCCTGCAGGCCAACTCCCAGCAGGGGATGCACAAAAGGCAACCATACATTGATGTTTCTCTTCCTCTCTCCTTCCCCTCTAAAGATAAATAAATAAATAAATAAATAAATAAAATCTTTAAAAAAAAACTGGTAATCAGGATGCTCACAGATTTGGTTGAGTATGTACACAAAATAGAGACAAAACTGAAGGCTATAAAAACCAAAATAAGAGAAAATGTTCAGGGAACCAACAGTGGAGGTAAGAAAACTGGGATTCAACTCAACAGTTTGGACCAGAAGGAAGAAGTAAACATTGAACTAGAACGCAATGAAGAAACACAAATTCAAAAAAATGAGGAGAGGCATAGGACTGCTTTAAACATTCCAACATCCAAATCACAGGGGTGCCAGAAGGAGAAGGGTAAGAGCAAGAAATTGAAAACTTAGTTGAAAAAATAATGGAGAACTTTCCCTATACGGCAAAGGAAATAGACTTCCAGAAAGTCCAGGAAGCTCAGAGAGTCCCAAAGAAGTTGGACCCAAAGAGAAACACACCAAGGCACATCATCACTCTTACCCAAAATTAAAGATAAAGAGAGAATCTTAAAAGCATCATCAAGTTACCAAACAAAGGAGTTCCCATTAGACTATCTGATTTCTCAAAAGAAACCTTGCAGGTAAGAAGGGGCTGGAAAGTACTTCTCAAAATCACGCAAAGTGAGGACCTACAGCCAAGATTGCTCTATCCAGCAAAGCTATCATTTAGAATGGAAGGGCAGACAAAATGCTTCCCAAATAAGGTCAAGTTAAAAGAGTTCATCATCACCACATCTTTATTATATGGAATGTTAAAAAGGACTTATAAAACAGATAAAAAATATGAACAGTAAAATGACAACAAAGTCACAACTATCAACAACAAAACCTAAAAAAAAAAAAACTAAGCAGACAACAAGAACAGGAATAGAATCACAGAAATGAAGATCACATGGAGGATCATCAACAGTGAAGGCAAGGGGAGGAATGGGGGGAAAGGTACTGGGAATAAGTACCATAAATTGTAGGTAGAAAATAGACCATGGGTGGTTTAGAATAGTATAGGAAATGTAGCAGACAAAGAACTTATATGTATGACCCATGGACATAAATTAAGGGTGGGGAAGATGGGTAGGAGGGGTGTGCAAGGTAGAGGGGAATAGAGGGAAAAATGGGACAACAATAATACTATAATCAATAAGATATATTTAAAAATTTTAAAACAAAGACAATACAGTGCCCCCCAAAAGGTGAAAGGTTAAAGAGATTAAAGATAAAGAAAGAATCTTAAAAGCAGCAAGAGAAAGGAAGAGAGTAACCTGCAAAGACTTTCCATAAGGCTATCAGCTGATTTCTTGAGAGAAACTTGGCAGGCAAAAAGTATTCAAAGTGAGGAAAAGAAGGACCTACAAACTAGATTACTCTATCTAGCAAAACTATCATTCAGAATTGAAAGGAAGATAAAGTTCTTCCCAGACAAAGTAAAGCTAAAGGAGTTCATCTTCACTATGCCCTTACTATATGAAATGGTAAAGGGTCTTATTTAAGAAGAAGATCAAAACTATGAATATTAAAATGTCAACAAACTATCAACACCTGAACTGAAAACAAAATAAGCAAATAACTACAACAGGAACAGGATCACAGATATGGAGGTATTTTGGAGGGTTGTTGGCTGGGAAGGGGAAGATAGAGAATGGGGAAAAGGTATTGAGATTTAGAAACATAACTGAGTGGGTACAAAATAGACAGAGGGGTGTTGTGAACATTATAGGCAATGGGGAATCCAAATAACTTATATGCAGAACCCATAGTCATGAAATAAGTGGGGATCACTGGAGGGAAGGGGGTACTGGGTCAAGGGGCAAATGGGAAATATTGGGACAATTGTACTAGTAGAATCAATAAAATACAATTAAAATAATTACATTAAATGTGAATGAATTCAATACTCAAATCAAATGATTTAGGTGGCTGACTGGATGAGAAAATAAGACCCATACATATACTGACTATAAGAGACCCACTTCAGATCAAAAGACACGTAGAGACTGAAAGTAAAGGGATAAAAAAGTAAAAAAAAATACCTGGGGTAGCAATACTTACACCAGGCAAAATAGACTTTAAAACAAAACTATAACAAGACGTAAAGAAGGACCTAGTAATTCCACTTATGGGTATTTATCCAAAGAAACCTAAAATACTGATTTAAAAACACAGATGCATCCATATGTTCATTGAAGCATTATTTACAATAGTCAAAATACAGAAGCAACCCAAGTGTCTATCAATAGATTAGTGGATAAAGAAATAGTGCATATATACAATGGAATATGGGTCAGCCATGAAAAAAAGAATAAAATATTGCCATCTGAAATGATATGGATGAACCTAGAGAGTATTTTGCTGAGTGAAATAAATCAGGGAAAGACAAATGCCATGTGATTTCACTTATATGTGGAATCTAAATAAGCAAAATAAACAAACAAACAAAACATAAACAAACTCATAGATACAGAAAACATTTTGATGCTTGGACAATGAGCAGGGGGTGGGGAGAAGTAAAAATTGGCAGTTACAACATAGATAAGGGGATGAAAAGTATAGCAAAGAAAATGTAGTCAATAATATTGTGTTGCCTATGTACACTGTCATATGAACACTATATCAAGGTGATTATTTTGTAAGTTATATAAATGATCACTATGTTGTACAATATTATGACAACTGTAATTAACAACTAAAAAAATTTTAAAGGTAAACTGATAACAAAAAGATCTCCAAAAGGAGCTTTCCAGGGCTTGCCTGTTAGTGGGTTAGGTGCCACATCTGCTAACAACCATGGGAAATTCCTGAAAATGATCTGGACATACCAAAGAAAAACCCTTTTTCTTTTCCTTTTTGCTTCAAGTTGCCCAAACTGAGTATGTTTTATTGTATTCTCTTTTTAATTCTTTGCATGAGAAATATTGATAATCTTATATGTTTGTGTTCAGTAAGAGTATATTGATCACCAAATGTACTACTAAGAACTAAAAATACATAGAGGAACAAAATGTGCTTCTCTGAAATCCTCAATAAAGTTTTTGGGGATATAAACACGCAAATAATATTACTGATAATAATCTAATGGGAGCAGCAATTACTGTTCCCAGGAGGACTGAGGCAGGGCCACTAAGACAAGATGGCATTTAAGCTGGTTCTTCAATGAACAGGAGTTAGGTAGATAAAGCACAAAAAGAGTCATTTTAGACAAAGGGTGCTGCATGGGTCAGGGCAGAATGGGGTAATCTGCACTTTATATTCAGTGAATGGAACAGAGAACAGAGAGAGGGAAGATCAAGAATGCAGGAAGGGAATGTGGGGACCAGAATCCTTCTGAGTTGATTGGATTTTATGCAACATGTAGAGGTCTATTACAGAACACTGGCATACTCTGGTTTGTTTAGCTGGAGAGAAGGACAGAAAGTACCATTAGTGGGATCACCCTGGCCTGCAGAGCTATAAGTATGCCTTTCTATCTGTTCCCCAGCACCCTAAGTGTTGAGATTATAAGTAGTTGGGAAACACATATTGGTTGTATATGGATGAATGACCTAGATTCATGGAAGTTTCCACTGGCTTGAAAATATTGGTAAACATAAAGAACCAGTCTAAACAGTAGTGCTAATGTCCCCAAAGCAGAGGGACTTGGGCACAGCTTCTTCCCAAGGCTGTATTCAGCCTCTGATTCTGTCAGCAATTGTTACTCTTGAGGCTGAGAACAGAATAGAATTTGAACAAGCCCTTTCTTCTCCCTCCCTGTCTGTTTTTCTACATCACCTTTCTCACTGCGGATTCGGTGTAATCTAATGTCTTTTAAAAAGAAAATAACATTCTTAAGTATCTGTCACCACAGTTCCAATGAGAAATGGAAGGTGTGGCTTCTTTGAAACAAAAATAACTAGACAGTATTGAGCATCTTCGACATTTTGGCATGTGGGAGACAAATTTATTCATTGAGATCGATAGAAAACCCTGTCTCCCTTTCCAAGTCTTTTTATAACAAGTTTTAATTGTTGTTTGTCCTTTAAGGATGTGGTGCTTGGTGTGAAAACCAGTCCCCTTGTTGCCCATGTTTAAGTGGGGGCACTGGGTGTCCCTGAGTAAACACCACCATGATAATGAAATTCCACCAGATTCTCAGTGAGTCTTTCATCTGTTTACAGGAGTGACATGTAATGCTGGCTTCCTTTGGCCTGGAATGGAAGCACAGTTATGAAGCAAAGGATCTGGGGCTTATTTGTAGAACTTACCAAAGAAACTGATACCCTCTCAAAGTGCCTCTTCATTCCAATGTCACTTCAGATAGAGCAGGTAAAAGGATTATACTGGTGTCACTGACCCCCATCCATTGTCTGCACAAGCTGACACTGAATGGGGTAACTTAACTCCCAGGAAGATAACCAACTGATCTGTGTGTACCCACATTTACAACTGGCAATTCCCATGAAGTGGCATGGTTGTTTTCTGGAGCCTGGAGATTAGACAATGCTCACATATTTTCAAGTTGTGAATTTGACTTAGAAAGATCAATATATTTTCTTTAGAGAATATCATGTTAAGTGAAATAAGCCAGTCACAGAAAGATAATTACCACACAATTTTGAATCTAATGAACAAACTGAGCTAACAAGCAAAATAGAGACAGACTCATACAGAACAGACTGACAGCTCTGTGGGGGGCAGTGCACATTTTGGTGGTAGAGGGATTGAGTAAACATGAAAAAACAAGTGTGGAAAAATATAATAAAAAGAATGTAATTTATGGTATTTGTCTTTTGCTGCCTGACTTATTTCACTTAGCACAATATCCTCCAGTTCAATCCATGTGGACATAAGAGATAGGAGTTCCTACTTTCTTTTTTCTTGGTAGTATTCCATTATGTAAATATACCACAATTTTTATACTGTGGGGCATTTAGGCTGTTTCCAGCACTTGGCTGTTGTAAATAATGCTGCTATGAACAGGGTGCTTAGGAGGAAACTAATGGACAAAACAAACAAAGAAGCAAAATAGAACCAGAGGCAAGGAAACAAGGAACAGACTGACAGTGACCAGAAGGGCAAGGGAGAGTAATAAGGGGAAGGGACTAGTCAAGGAACATGTATGAATCACCCATGGACATGGACAACAGAGTGTGGACTGTCTGTGGGAGGAGGGGGGGTGGACTGGGTAAGGAAAGCAAAGGGGAAAAAATGGAACAACTGCAAAAGAACAATAAAATATTAATTAAAAAGAAAAAAGGAAAAGAAATATCTTCTTAAAAGTAACATAATTTAAAAAATAATTTTAAAAACTAAAATTTTTTCATTGTATAAAAATTCCCCCTAATTTATAAAAGATGTCTTCTCTCCAATTAATGTACTAGATGTTTTATGACCACTCTAACATCTTTAAATTATCTAGTTAATTGCTTCTAGGTTCTCTTTGATTTCTATATAAAAATTGTTGTCTTTTTGGTTTATGACTTTTAGCTCAGTTTATACAATAAAAACTAAAATTCAACCACAAAAATGTATTAAAAATTACCAAATAAGAGAGAAGAGAAATTTTGAACATGTGATATATATTGTGGCTTCTGTTTTGATGGGACAGGCTGGAAAGCCTAATATCTGACCCATGTCCTTATTGTGTTTATGACTTTAAGGGCCTAAGTCATCCACCCTCCATCCCCAGCCAGCCCAGACTTGTTACCTTCCACCATCACCTCCAGCTACCAACCTCAATTTAGATTCACCCCATCACCAACCTCCAGTCCAAAGGCCAAAAGAATAAAGCTCTCTTACTCTCTATCTGGACATTCTCAGGCTGATCTTGGCCAAATTCTCCTTTACTGATAGAAATCTTATTTATTATGTTTCTTAAATAGGGACACAGAAGAATGCCAAGGTTATTCACAATCTTACCATCCAGATACCCCTTGTTGACAATTTTAAAATTTTTAAATAACATATCATATACATAGTGAAAAGTAATTTTAAATACATTCAACCTTCACTCCAAAGGTTACCACTGCTAACATTACCTGTGTTTCCCTCCAAACCAGAAAAGGAAATTCATGTGGCAGCAAAATATGCATAGCCCTTTCTATGATTTATGCAAAAAATTAGCATCCTTACTATTTTACATCCTTCCATTTCACTTAATTATATATTTGAGAAAGTTTGTTGTACCTGCTGGGCATGAATCCTTTACTTCTCCTAATGGCTCATTCTATGGATGCTTTATAACTGAGCTGTCCAGTCTTCCATAAAACACAAGAAATACACAGTCTGTAAGCAATAGACATAGACCCTCCATGCCACAATATCCTCATGTGCAAAATGAGAATTATAATCACAAATGAGCAGATGCATGGAAAGCACTTAAAAGAGTATCTGAAACATGGTAAGCTATTATTATTATTACTAGATGTTAGTATCAGTGTGATTTCCCATTGAAAAAATTTTAGATGAATGTTAGCTGTTATTGGCATTATATTTTACAATTAGAGATTTTTTGGGTAAATATCAATGATGTCACTCGTAAAATTAGACCCATATAAGAGCCTAGCTTGTAATCTAATCCAAATTCTTCAGACCATCTAGAGAAACTGAAATATATATGGTCCATTGTAGTAATGGAGCTATATTTTCTAAAACAAAAGAAAATTTCTCACATGAAGCCACAGGCTGAGTTCTGCTTTGTGAAACAGCATACACGTATAAGGAAGAAATTGCTGAGGAGAATTAGAGAAGAATACTATAGCCAATTGACAATGTAAAGAAAATTGTGGTGGGATGAATATAATTGCCTAAACTGGAACTCAGCCAAGGTGTCTATTTGCCCAAGAAAAAAGAATTAGATCAGATGTTTGGGGGCAAAGGGTTTAGTTTTGGCCAACACTTCCCAAGATAATCTTTCCATCAGCAGCAAAGTCATTATATCCAAGCACTAAGAACCATAGAATGTTAGAGCTTGAAGAATCAAATTCTAGGAGATCAGTTAGTTCGGTCTCTCATTCTACAAATGAAAGACTAACTTTTACAAGTAACAAAGTCAGTTAGGAGAAGAGCCAGGGTTAGCTAAAAAGTCTCTTCGCACCCAAACCACTGTTTATTCCATAATATTGCTGCCCTATTTATGTAGAATCCTAGGATACTCATTAGTACTAAAAATATAGCAAGATACATGTAAATGGGGAATAGTTAAGAGTTTTTAAATTAATTCCTATAAGTCACGTGATATAAATATTTAAGATATTAGGATGTTTTGGTTCTTGGAGGGAAGTTATTTAAGCTGTTTTACATTCTAGGAATTCTCTCTTCAGGAAGAGGTTAAATGATGGGGTTCTAGGCCTCCATCCCTCCCTATTCCTCACTCAGACCTCAGTAATATTGCTTTTGCAACATTTTATATGTTAGAAGGTTTTACATAAAATGTGTTGAAATAAGGTTCCACAGTAAAACAAAACATGTTAATGTCATGGTTTGGGGCAAAAAAGCTCAATGCTTTATGAGTTTTTAATTTTTTTTAAAGATTTTATTTATTTTTATTTATCTTTAGAGGGGAAGGAGAGAGGGAGAGAAACATCAATGTATGGTTGCCTTTTGTGCATCCCCTGCTGGGAGTTGGCCTGCAGGGAACTGGCCTGCAATCCAGGCATGTGCCCTGACTGGGAATCGAACCGCGATCGTCTGGTTCGCAGGCCCGCGTGAGTTTTTAAATTTTATTTGGGGAAAATTAGGGGGATTTGCAGGATCTAAAGAAACAAAAAAGATATTGAAGTCAAGCTTTGATATACTAACTTTCCCCTGCACCATTTTTTGGGCATTACCATAATAAACCAGAATTTCTAAAGAGCCATTAATTGGGCATCCACATTGTTTATTTAAAAGCCAGCCAATAAGGAGAAAAAGCCAAAGCTGATAAACTATTTGAGTAAATGTACATTTATTCTTTCCATGGGGTCACTGGCACAGCAACCATTAAAAGTATTCGTGGGTACTTTTTCATTTTATTTATTTATTTATGTAATAATTCCTTAAAGTTTCACAAAGGAAAGAGTAGAAAAATAGTTCTGGAGATCTATTGCACAGCAACATGACTATGTTTAAGTACTGTACTCATAAAAATTGTAAAGATGATAAGTTTTGTGTTATGTGTGTTTACTACTTAAAATATTTTTTGAAAGAGAGAAGTGTGCACTTCTTCAGTCCTTTCTCCTTCTTAGTGGCTGGAATGCAGACATGAGGTCTGAAGCTCTATCAGCCATCTTGTACCCTGTTGTGAAAACCACATGCTAAAGATGGTAGAGTAACAAGATAGTGAGTATAGGGACACAGTACCTGACATTGAGGGCACTAAGCCAATACTACATGGCATACTTCTGAGTTTCTTTTATGTAAGGAGTGAATACACTTCTATTATAGCTCTCCTTTTTTTAAAGATTTCCAAAAGACATATTTGCTTCATGTGTGTCAAACATATCAAGAGTGAAGTTGTAGTTCCGAATCATTTTTATCTTATTTATTTTGCTCAGCTGTTCTAGTAGGGCTATAATATAGAGTAGTACATCTCAAAAGATGTCCTTAGACTGGCAGCATAAGATCTACATGGATCTTAGAAGTATTAAAAATGCTCCAGCTCTGGCTGGTGTGGCTAAGTGGATTGAGCGCTGGCCTGTAGAACCAAAGGGTCGCTGGTTCAATTCCTAGTCAAAGCACAAGCCTGGGTTTTGGACCAGGTCCTTGGTGGGAGGCACATGAGAGACAACCACATGTTGATGTTTCTCTCCCTCTTTTTCTCCCTTCCCCTTTGTCTAAAAATAAATAAATAAAATCTTTTTTTTTTAATGCCCCAGATCTACTGACTTAGACATATTGGGTGCTGGCCTGGTGATCTGCATATTATTTTAGCCATCCATCCAGGGAACTTTCATGCACAGGAAGAAGACAACTATTCACATAGAAGTTATACAAAGTAGCCCTGTTTGTACAGAATTAGGGCTAACAGCTGGTGTCTGTAGTCAAGTCCTGAGTCTGAATTCTTTCTCTACTACTTAGTAGCTATGTAGTACTAGAAAAGTGACTTCATCTCTTCAAGACTCAATTTTCCAAATGATAAGATTAGAGATTAACATTGCTCATATCCTAAGGTTATTGAGAATATTTTATAGGATAATTTGTGTAAAGTTCCTACTTGACACCTTTACTATTAAATGCAGAATCAATAATTATATCTTATTAGTGTTTCATGTGGTATGAAGCTCATGTCTGAACACAAAGCAAGCACGATAAACAGGTAGAACAATACAGAAATGTTGGAGAATTCTCTTGCAGAAAATGAATTAATATAACTGGAATAGTGCTAAAGTCACTTGCCAATATAAAAAAATTAAGAAAACAATTACAATATTAATAATAAACATTTGTTAAACGTTTACCATGTGCCAGATGTGTTCTATTTTATATGTTGAACTTATTACCCCACTCTAATAACCTTTAGGGCATTTACTGTAATTAGGCTTTTTTTTTAATGAGGAAACAAGCTCAGAGAGGTTAAAAATGAGCTCTAACTCAAGTTAGACCTCTAACTCAAGTTAGAAGGGAAACTTCAGATATGAGCAAGGCAGGACTGGCTGAATGGGAAACTAAAGACTCAAAGCTAGCAATAAAATACTGCAGGGGTTGCCACGGTGGGAGAAACTCACAGTCTCATGGAGTAGTTTGTTGGAAAGTGGAGCTAGAATGGAGCAAGAGAGTGGTCCTGTTCCCTCTCTGACCCCTCCCCCACAGACAGTGCTACAACTCAGCAAAGTTGCCCTGCCCAGGTGAGTACCTAAGGCCATGACCCCTTACAACATAACAGCTGTGCCAAGACAAAGAAATATGGCCCAAATGAAAGCATAGATGGAAACTTCAGAAAAGAGCTTGGTAATGAGGAGATAGACGACATATCTGATGCAGAGTTCAAAACACTGGTAATCAAGATGCTCACCGAACTGACTGAGCTCAGTCATAAAATGAAGGAACAAATGATGGCTACCCATAGTGAAATAAAGCAAAGTATACGGGGAACTTGCAGTGAAGGGAAGGAAACCAGCACTCAAACCAACAATCTAAAACAAAAGCAAGAAATAAGCATCCAACTGAAACAGAATGAAGAAGGAACAATAATTCAAAAAAATGAGAAGAGGCTTAGGAACCTCTGGGATGACTTTAAGTGCTCTAACATCTAAATCTTAGGAGTATCAGAAACAGAAGAGAAAGAGCAAGAAATTGAAAATTTATTTGAAAAAATAATGGAGGGAAACTCCCCCAATCTGGTGAAGGAAATAGACCTCTAGGAAGTCCAGAAAGCCCAGAGTGCCAAGGAAATTGGACAAAGGAGGAACACACCAAGGCACATCATCATTAAGCTACCCAAGATTAAAGATAAGGAGAGAATCCTAGAAACAGGGAGAGTTAAAAAGACAGTAACCTACAAAGGAGTGCCCATAAGATTATCAGCTGATTTCTTCAAAGATACCTTGCAGGCAAAAAGGGGCTGGGAAGTATTCAAAGTCATGAAAAGCAAGGACCTACATCCCAAGATTACTCTATGCAGCAAAGCTATCATTTAGAATGAAAGGGTAGATACAGTGCTTCCCAGATAAGGTCAAGTTAAAGGAGTTCATCATCACCAAGTCCTCATTATATGAAATGTTAAAAGGACTTATGTAAGAAATAAAATAATATAAAAAACTATGAGCATTTAAATGACAACAAACTCACAACTATCAACAAATAAACCTAAAAAAAACCTGAGCAAACAACTAGAACAGGAATAAGACAAGATAAATAGAGATCACATGGAGGATTTTCAGTGGGGAGGGGGAGAGAAAGAATGGGGGAGGAAATATATGGGGCATAAGAAGCATAAATAATAGGCATAAAATAGATGGGGAGAGGTTAAGAATAGTACAGAAAACAGAGAAGCCAAATAATTTATATGTACAACCGTGGACATGAACTAATGGGGGGGAACGTTTGAGGTTTGGGGGTGCAGGTGGATGGGAGATAAAGGGGACAAAAAGTGGAAAAAGTGTAATAGCATAATCAATAAAATATACTTAAAAATTAAAAGAAAATCTTATACACTCACGACTTCCAGCCAAGATGGAGGCATAGTTAGGCACACTGTGCCTCCTTGCATTAAGTGGACCGGCAAGGCAGCAGATTGCTGACTGGGTGTTCCCACATTCACATGCAGATAAAATGGAAGAAACAACTCGGGAGCAGATGGACTGTGCAACCCAGGGACCCAGTGTGTGTATATAAGGCCTCAAACTACTGATTGAAAAGACCTGTGGAGGTTGAGACAGCAGTGGGAGAAATTCCCAGCCTCAAAGGATAGTTCATTGGGGAGACCTACAGAGTCTTAGAACATACACAAAGCCAATCACATGGGAATCAGCACCAGAAAAAACCAATTTTATTGTGGGAGGCAGAGGAAGTGACTGAAATCTGGAAGAAAGTTAAACAAGTGCCGTTGTTTTCTCTCAGACCCCTTTCCCGCATACAGTATAACAACACAGTGACATGAGTTAAAGTGGATACCTAAGGCTCTGCACCTCACTACTTCACTGGCACATCAAGAAAATAAATGGTCCAAATAAAAGAATAGATCAAAACTCCAGAAAAAAATACAACTAAGCAATGAAGAGTTAGTCAACCTATCACATGCACAGTTCAAAACACTGGTAATCAGGATGCTCACAGAATTGTTTGAATTTGGTTGTAAAATAAATTTAAAAAAATTAAGGCTACACTTAGTGAACTAAAGGAACATGTACAGGTTACCATTAGTGGTGGGAAGGAAACTGGGATTCAAATCAATGGTGTGGACAGAAGGAAGAAAGAAACATCCAACCAGAAAAGAATGAAGAAGCAAGAATTCATAAAAATTAGGACAGTCTTATAAACCTCCAGGACATCTTTAAACATTTAAATATTTGAATTATAAAGGTACCAGAAGAAGAAAAGGAAGAGCAACAAGTGGAAAACTTATTTGAATGAATAATTAAGAACTTCCCCAGTCTGGCCAAAAAAAAAAAAAAATAGACTTCCAGAAAGTCCAGGAAGCTCAGAGAGTCTCAAAGAAATTGGACCCAAGGAGGAACAAATCAAGGCACATCATAATTACATTAACCAAGATTAAAATTAAGAAGAGAATTCTAGAAGCAGCAAGAGAAAAGAAGACAGTTACCTACAAAGGAGTTCCCATCAGATTGTCAGCTGATTTCTCAAAAGAGACCTTACAGGCAAGGAGGGGCTGGGAAGAAGTATTCCAGGTCATGAAAGGTAAGGACATACATCCAAGATTGCTCTATCCAGCAAAGCTTTCATTTAGAATGAAAGGGCAGATAAAGCACTTCCAAGATAAGGTCAAGTTAAAGGAGTTCATCATCACCAAGACCTTATTAAATGAAATGTTAAAGGGATTTATCTAAGAAAAAGAAGATGAAAGATATGAACAGTGAAAGGGCAGCAAACTAAGAATCATTAACATCCACGCCCAAAATTTTTAAAAAAGCAAACTAAGCAAACAAATAGAACAGGAAGAGAAACAGAAATAGAAATTACACGGATGGTTTTCAGCAGGGGAGAAGGAGGAGGATAGAGAAGGAAAAGATGCAGAAAAAAAGTAGCATAGATGGTAGGTAGAAAATGGAAATGGGGAGGGTCAGAATAGTATAGGAAAAGTAGAAGCCAAAGAACTTATATGTACAACCCATGCATATGAACTAAAGAAGGGGAGTGTGGGTGGAAGGGGGTGTGCAGTGTGGAAGGGCATGAAGGGGGGATGAGACAACTGTAATAGTATAATCAATAAAACATATCTAAAAAAACACAGAAGAGGAAAAAAGAAAAAGTCCTATAGACTCCACCAAAAACTGCTTGACCTGAAAATGAATTTTGTAAAACAGAGGGATACAATGTCAATATTCAGAAATCAAAGGCATTTTTTATACCAACATTGAAATATCAGAAACAGTAATCAGGGGGAAAATACCATTTGATATAGCAACATGAAAAATAAAATAACCTGGGAAAAAGCCTTACCAAGGAGGTAAAACACCTGTACTCAGAAAACTATACAACACTGAAGAAACAAATTAAGGGAGACACAAACAAATGGAGGCATGTACTATGTTCGTGGATTAGAAAAATTAACATCATCAAAATGTCCATACTACCCAAAGCAATTTAATACATTCAGTGCAATACCTGTTAAAGTAGCAATGGCAGCCCTGGCTGGTGTAGCTCAGTGGATTGAGCGCAGGCCTGTGAACCAGGCGATTGCAGTTTGATTCCCAGTCAGGGCACATGCCTGGGTTGCAGGCCAGTTTCCAGCACTGGACCCATGAGAGATAATCATACATTGATATTTCTCTCCTTATCTCCTTCCCTTCCCCTCTAAAGATAAATAAATAAAGTATTTTTAAAAAAATAAAATAAATAAAGTACCAATGGCATATTTCACACAAATAGAACAAGCACTTCAAAAATTTATATGGAACTATGAACAACCCTGAATACCTGCAACACTTTTGAGAAAGAAGAGCAAAGTAGCAGGGGTCAAAATAACTGATATCAAACTGTATTACAAGGCCCCCATAATTGAAACAGCCTGGTACTGGGATAAGAACAGACACATGAAAAATGGAACAGAATAGAGAGCCCAGAAACAGACCCAAGTCTCTTTGGTCAATTAATACTCAACAAAGTGGGCAGGAACATAAAAGGGAGCAAAGATAGCCTCTTTAAATGGGAGGCTATTAAGAAATGGTGTTGGGAGAGGTGGAAGGCTACATCAAAAGCAATGAAACTGGACCACCAACTTACACTATACGCAAAAATAAATTCAAGGTAGATAAGACTTAAATATAAGTCTTGAAACAATACAAGTCCTAGAGGAGAACATAGGCAGGAAAATCTCAGATATTCCACGTAGCAACACTTTTATTGATATGTCCACTAAAGCGAGGGGCATAAAGGAAAGAAGAAACAAATGAGATCTCATCAAACAAACTGCATGGCTAAAGAAAACAGCATGAAAATGAAAAGAGAACAAACCATATGGAAAAACATATTTGCCAAAGATACCTCACACAAGGGTTTAATCTCCAAAATATATAAAGAACTCACATGACTCCACTCTAAGAAGAGAAGCATCCAATTAAAAAATGGGCAAAAGAGCCCTGGCTGGCGTAGCTCAGTGGATTGAGCGCGGGCCTGCGAACCAGACGATCGCGGTTCGATTCCCAGTCAGAGTACATGCCTGGGTTGCAAACCGGTTCCTTGCAGGCTAACTACCAGCAGGGGATGCACAAAAAGGCAACCATACATTGATGTTTCTCTCCCTCTCTCCTTCCCCTCTAAAAATAAATAAATAAATAAAATCTTTAAAAAAAAGTGGGCAAAAGAATTGAACAGATACTTCTTTTTTTTATTGGTGATTTGCTTATAATATGTCTTATGCATGATTCTTTATTATAAACAAGTTGATGGATTATCTTGTCAAATAGATTGGAATGTGCCAAGATGAGGACTATATTTTCTTTCTCCTTCAATGCTCATTTCTGTACATAGATGATTATTAATAAAAATATAGGAGACACAGAAAAAATAAATTGACATAAGTAACTATGTAATTACCAAAGATTGAATGAACTTAGAAATTTTGATTAATTATTATAATATCAAAGAACAATTTTTTAATATAATTTTTATTTAATTCTTGTTCAAGTACAGCTTTCTGTCTTATATTCCCAACCCTGCCTGCCCCCCCACCCCATGCTCCCCGCCTTCCTCCCCTTTCCACCCCCCACCCTTAGTTATTGTCCATGTGTCCTTTATACTTGTTCATGTGAGTCCACCCCCTTTTCCCCTATGATTCTCTCCCCTCTCCCCTCTGGACCCTGTCAGCCTGTTCCATATTTGAGTGTCATTGGTTGTATTTTGCTTGCTTGTTTGGTTTGTTTAGATCCCTGTTAACGGTGAGATCATATGATATTTGTCTTTCACCGCCTGGCTTATTTCGCTCAGCATAATGCTTTCCAGTTCCATCCATGATGCTGCAAAGGGTAGTAGTTCCTTCTTCCTTTCTGCAGCATAGAATTCTATTGTGTAAATGTACCATAGCTTTTTGATCCAGTTAATACTTTCTTAAGGTTAACTGAAAGTGAGTCTGTGGCGTGGTCAGATAAGAGAACACAGCCGAGAGCCATGCTATTCACACCATTAATCAGAAAGTGAAGAACTTAGAAGTCAGCCTGGAAATATGAGTTATGTGGTTTAGAGAAGCATTTATAATCCCGTTCAGTACAGTGTGAAAGTTTCCATGTATCTGCTACTCCTGAATCAGTAATAACTGAGTATAAAGCTTTTTATTCTTTTTACATAAAATACTATACCTGATAATGTATGCCAAGTCTCTCTGAGGTTGATTCCAAGGGTATGGCAAGTCACTACTCCAAATTGTTTTAGTAAAAGCATTATTTTTAATTTTGAGTGAACTATATGGTTTGCCATGTAAATATGTTGTAACCTGGATCATTCATGAAAGAAATAAAACATCATCAAATGTTTCATGTTCCCCTGAAATAGATAGATAGATAGATAGATAGATAGATAGATAGATAGATGTCCAATATTGTTTAAAAAACACAAAAGGTTAGATTCTGGATTGTTGGAATTACATTTGTGTTTTGATCCTTGACACATATGTTTTAGCACCAAGATTATTGACAGACTTGTCTGGAATGATGGGAAAGAGAATCTCTACTTCCAGATGCTCCCCCAGCACACACATAAACACATACATACTATGCATGCACATGTACATGCATGTTACTCATCCATCGCAGTTTCTCCAAACCCTCTCAGTGAATTCCCAAAGACATCCCTCAATGTCCTCAGAATCATGAGGCAGTTTTCTTGTAATGAAACTAGTTGTTACTGCAGTCCACCCACAGAGCACTCTCTGACCTGGTATAGTACTCCGTTAATTATCAATAATGTCTAGTAAAGTCATGATCTTAGGGAAAGTTCATATCTTCTTAACAGAGGACCTACTTATTCCTCCTTCTGAAAGGAAGCCTCTTCTGAAATTATTTCCACAATTTCCACAATTCAAAAGCCTCCTTCTGAAATTATTTCCACATTTTTATCCCTGTTGCCAGGGAGATATTATCCAGGATTATGCTGCAATAATATTGAGTAAAGGAGTATCCTTGGCTACACCTTGGTGTCCCCCTAAACCTAACTTACCATTTTATTACCACTTAGTTTGACATGAATGCATTCTGTAAGCCATTTCCTTTTTCAGTGAATTCATTGTCATTTAGAAATCCAACAAATACATTTTTTAAATTTATTTCAATGACTAATACGGGCACATGTTTAAGAGATTTAAACAACATAAATTACAAGTAGAGACTCAGAGACTCCTCTACTGCCCACATTATTTCCCATCCCAGAGAGGACTGTAATATGTTCAAATTGTGTGAACATGATTCTTTTCTGTTAGAAGAATTTAAGTGAAATTTCTGAGACAAGAAAATCCATGAATTTTGAATTTTTATTTTATTTTTTTAAATTTATTTAACTTTTGTTCAAGTACAGTTTTCTTTCTTGTATTCCCAGCCCTGCACCCCCCCAGTGCTCCCCACCCCCTCCCATCTCCGCCCCCCGTCTTAGTTATTGTCCATGTGTCCTTCATACTTATTCATTTGAGTCCATCCCCTTTTACTCTGTGCTTATATCCCCTCTACGCTCTGGACCCTGTCAGCACGTTCTGTATTTCAGTGTCTTTGGTTACATTTTGCTTGCTTGTTTGTTTTGTTGTTTACATTCCTGTTAAAGGTGAGGTCATATGGTATTTGTCTTTCATTGCCAGGCTTATTTCGCTCACCATAATGCTTTCCAGCTCCATCCATGATGTTGCAAAGGGTAGTAGTTCCTTTTTCCTTTCTGCAGCATAGAACTCCATTGTGTAAATGTACCATACTTTTGTGATCCAGTCATTGACCGATGGGCATCTAGGTTGCTTCCAACTCTTGGGCTATCGTGAATTGTGCTGCTGTGAACATTGGGGTGCATAGGTTCTTTTGGATTGGTGTTTAAGGATTCTTACGAATATACTCCTAGCAGTGGAATTGCTGGGTCAAAAGGCACGTCCATTTTTAGTTTTCTTAGAAAATTCCATACTGTTTTCCATAGTGGTTGTACCAGTCTGCAATCCCACCAACAGTGAACTAGGGTCCCCTTTTCCCCACAACCTCTCCAGCACTTGTTGTTTGTTTCTTTGTTTATGACAGCCATTCTGACTGGTGTTAAGTGATATCTCATTGTGATTTTAATTTGCATCTCTCTGATAGCAAGCGATATCGAGCATCTTTTCATGTGTCTCTGTATCCCCCGTACATCCTCCTTGGAGAAGTGTCTGTTCAAGTCCTTTCCCCATTCTTTATTTGGGTTGCTCATCTTCTTTGAGTGGAGTCATGTGAGTTCTTTGTATATTTTGGAGATTAAACCTTTGTCTGAGGGATCATTGGCAAATATGTTTTCCCAAACAGTTGCTTCTCTTTGTATCTTGATACTGTTTTCCTTAGCCATGCAGAAGCTTTTAATTTTGATGAAATCACATTTGTTTATTCTTTCCTTTATATCCCTTGCTCTAGGGGACGTATCAGTAAAAATATTGCTGCGTGGAATGTCTGAGATTTTCCTGCCAATGCTCTCCTCTAGGGCTTTAATGGTTTCACGGCTTATATTTAAGTCTTTTATCCACCTTGAATTTATTTTGGTGTATGGTGTAAGTTGGTGCTCAAGTTTCATTTTTTTGCATGTAGCTGTCCAGTTCTCCCAACACCATTTGTTGAAGAGGCTATCTTTACTCCATTTTATGTTACTGCCCCCTTTGTCGAATATTAATTGACTGTAGAGAGTTGGGTTTAATTCTGGGCTCTCTGTTCTATTCCATTGGTCTATGTGCCTGTTTTTATGCCAGTACCAGGCTGTTTTGATTACAGTGGCCTTGTAGTACAGTTTGATATCAGGTATTGTAATCCCTCCTACTTTGCTCTTCCTTCTCAAAATTGCAGCTGCTATTCGTGGTCTTTTGTAGTTCCATATAAATTTTTGAAGTGTTTGTTCTATGTCTGTGAAATATGCCATCGGCACTTTAATAGGTATTGCATTAAATCTGTAAATTGCTTTGGGTAGTATGGACATTTTGATGATGTTAATTCTTCCAATCCATGAACACGGTATATGTTTCCATTTGTTTGTGTCTTCCTTGATTTCTGTCTTCAGTGTTGTGTAATTTTCTGCATTCAGGTCTTTTACCTCCTTGGTTAGGTTTATTCCCAGATATTTTATTTTTGTTTCTGCTATATCGAATGGGATTTTTTTCTTGATTTCTGCGTCTGCTGTTTCATTGTTAGTATACAAAAATGCCTTTGATTTCTGGATATTGACTTTGTAACCTGCTGTTTTGCCAAATTCATTTATTAGTTCGAGCAGTTTTTTGGTAGAGGCTATAGGATTTTCCATGTACACCATCATGTCATCTGCAAACAATGACAGTTTTGTTTCCTCCTTTCTGATTTGGATGCCTTTTATTTCCTTTTCTTGTCTGATTGCTGTGGCCAGAACTTCCAATACTATATTGAATAGAAGTGGTGAAAGTGGACAACCTTGTCTTGTTCCTGATCTTACTGGAAAAGATTTTAGTTTTTGTCCATTGAGTATGATGTTGGCTGTAGGTTTTTCATATATGGCCTTTATTATATTGAGGAATACTCCCTCTATTCCCACTTTGCTGAGTACCTTTATTATAAATGGGTGTTGTACCTTATCAAAAGCTTTTTCCACATCTATTGATATGATCATGTGGTTTTTGTGTTTGCTTTTGTTTATGTGGTATATTACATTCACTGATTTACAAATATTGAACCATCCTTGCATCCCTGGGATGAATCCCACTTGGTCATGGTGTATGATCTTTTTCACGTATAGTTGGATGCGATTTGCCAGTGTTTTATTGAGGATATTACCATCTATGTTCATCAGCGATATTGGCCTGAAGTTTTCTTTCTTTGTTGTGTCTCTGTCTGGTTTTGGAATTAGGGTGATGCTGGCTTCATAAAAAGAGTTGGGGAGTTTTCTCTCCTTTTGGATGTTTTGGAATAGTCTGTGATGAATCGGGGTTAGCTCTTCCTTAAAAGCTTTGTAGAATTCTCCTGTGAAACCATCTGGTCCAGGGCTTTTGTGCGATGGGAGTTTTATGATTACTTCTTCAATTTCCGCTGCTGTTATTGGCCTGTTCAGGTTTTCTGCTTCTTTTTCAGTGAGTTTTGGAAGATTATATTTTTCTAGAAATTTGTCCATTTCATCTAGGTTTTCAAATTTCTTGGCATACAGCTCTGCATAGTAATTCCTTACAATCTCTTCTATTTCTGTGGTATCAGTTGTAATCTCTCCTCTTTTATTTCTGATTGTGTTTATTTGGGTCCTCTCTCTTTTTTTCTTGATGAGCCTACTTAAAGGTTTATCTATTTTGTTTATCTTTTCAAAAAACCAACTCCTGGATTCATTGGTCCTTAGAATTGTGCTTTTAGTCTCTATTGCATTTAATTGTGCTCTGATCTTGGTTATTTCCTTCCTTCTACTTGCTCTGGGCTGTCTCTGTTGTTGTTCCTCAAGTTCTTGGAGGTGTCGGGTTAGGTTGTTTATTTGAAATGTTTCTATTTTCTTTAGGTAAACCTGTATTGCTATGAACTTCCCTCTCAGGACTGCCTTGGCCGTGTCCCATAAGTTTTGGGTTGTGTTTAGTTCATTTTCATTTGTTTCCAGAAACTTTTTGATTTCTTCCCTGATTTCTATCTTGACCCATTTGTTGTATAATAGCATACCATTCAGTCTCCATGATTTTGTGTGTTTTTGGGTTTTTTCCTGTGGGGTTAGTTTCCAATTTCAGTCCCTTGTGATCAGAGAAAATGCTTGGTATGATTTCTATTTTCCTAAATTTGTTGAGTCTCGTTTTGTGTCCTATCATGTGATGTATCTTGGAAAATGTTCCATGTGCATTTGAAAAGAATGTGTATTTAGCTTCTTTAGGGTGAAGGGCTCTATATATATCAATGAGGTCCATTTCATCTAGAGTGTCATTTAATGCTGCAATATCTTTGTTGATATTTTGTTTGGAAGATCTGTCCATTTTTGACAGTGGGGTGTTAAAATCCCCTACTATAATTGTGTTGCTTTCAATATCATTTTTGAGGTCCTCTAGGATTTTCTTTATATATTTGGGTGCTCCTATGTTGGGTGCATATATATTTACGATGTTAATGTCTTCTTGGTGGATTCTTCCCTTGAGCAATATGAAGTGACCTTTTGGGTCTCTCTTTATGGTCCTGTTTTTGAAGACTATTTTGTCTGATATGAGAATTGCTACCCCGGGTTTTTTTCTTGTCCATTTTCTTGGAAAATTTGTTTCCATCCTTTCACTTTTAGTCTGTGATGGTCTTTTGTCCTGAGGTGGGTCTCTTGTAGGCAGCATATGTGTGGGTCATGCTTTCTTATCCATTCAGCTATTCTGTGTCTTTTAATTGGTGCATTTAATCCATTTACATTTAAGGTTATTATTGAAAGGTACTTATTCATTGCCATTTATGTACCGGTGTTCCTCTCTGTCTCTCTCTCTTCCTTCCTTTCCTTAAAGCAGCCCTTTTAGTAATTCTTCTGGAGCTGGTTTGGTCGAAGCGTATTCTTTTAGACTTCTTTTGTCTTGGAAGATATTTATTTGGCCATCTATCTTGATTGAGAGCCTGCTGGGTACAGTAGCCTTGGTTGTAGGCCTCTGTTTCTCATTGCTTGGGATATTTCTTGCCATTCTCTTCTTGCTTGGAATGTTTCCATTGAGAAGTCAGTAGCCAACCTTATTGGGACCCCCTTGTATGTCACTTCTTTTTTCTCCCTTGCTGCCTTTAGGATTTTCTCTTTGTCTTGGAGGTTTGCCATTTTAATGATGATGTGTCTTGCAGTAGGCCTCTTTGGGTTCCACCTGCTGGGGACTCTGCGATTCCTGGATCAGTGCGACTTTATCTCTCCTCAACTTAGGAAAATTTTCCGTAATTACTCTTTCAAGTAGGTTTTCTATCCCTTGTTCCTCTTCCTCTCCTTCTGGAATTCCTATTATTCGGATATTATTAGGTTTCATGTTGTCTTGCATTTCTCTTAAATTCTCTTCATTTTTTCTGATTTTCTTTTCCCTTACTTGTTCCGTCCGGGAGATTTTTTCTAACCTGTCTTCAATCTCACTTATGCGATCTTCCACCATATCAATTCTATTCTTCATACCTTCTACTGTGTTCTTCAATTCAGAAATTGTATTCTTCATTTCCTCTTGGCCTTTACTGATGGTTTCCATTTCCTTTTTCATGTTGGTATAGTTTGCAGAGAGTTCATTGTAGCTCCCCTGTAGTTTCTGGTAGCTCCTTGTTAGCTCTTTGAATTTCCTGATAACCAGTGCTTTGAATTCCACATCTGATAGTTGACTTGCCTCTATTTCATCTAATATTCTTTCTGAGGCTTCCTCCTTTTCTTTCATTTGGGGATTGTTTCTTTGTCTTCCCATTGTTTGTGATACTCTTCTTGTTGTCCTCCGCTTCTTGTATTGATCTGTTCTCGTTCGCTGGGTTTATGGTGTGAACTTCTGTGGTAGGATACCTGTGAAAGTCACTGGTGCAGTCTTCTGCAGGTATCTTGTTGTTCTCTGCTTCCACCAACCCTTTCTTTATTGTGCGTGTGTGATCAGTTGTGGGGGAGGCAAAATGGTTTATGATAGCAGAGAGTTATTTTATGTTATTTTCAGACACAGTGGGCAGAGAAGAAATAGACAATCTCTTGGCTATGAATAGAGTTAACCGTGCTCTTCAACCCAGCTTACCACTTTTAGGAAAAGGCGGGCATAAGTTAAGTGTCTTGTTAAGAAGGGGGGGGCTTGTGAGTTGTATCTGAAAGCAGTGTGGTTGCGGGTGGTCAGATTTGAGGTAAGGTGACAGTACAGGTTAATAACTGGGTGTAGCGCATCAGTAAATAGAGTAATAGAAGTGAGACACCTGCAAAGTGATCTAAGGTCCGAGAGATGTGTTATGAAGTATTACTGTTGCACAGAACAGCCCTTATTTACCCTAATATTAGAGGAACATTCAAGTGATAAATTTTATGTGATCTGTCTAAAAGGGGTTTATAGAGCTTGGGTAGTATAGCAAAGGAAAGCACGTGAAAATCAGCAAAACACTGTGGAGGAAGGAGCAGTGGTAACCTGTCAGGTAGTACAGTATACCCAGCCAGGATTAAAAAACCCTTCCGTTGTTGGTTTCAAACTGTCCAAATCGGTTTTTCTGGTTGTCGCGTCTCTGAGGGCAGGTTTGCAGGCGCACGCTAGTAGGCTGCTGATTGGTCTGTGGTCCCGCACAGCCCCGTGAGGCTGTCTGTGTCCCGCGGTATCTGGCATCGTCCTTCTCCGGGACCCAGGCTTTCCCAATAGAGACTTCTCCACAAAGCCTGTCTCTCAGCCCAGCCCAATCCCAAAAGAGCAGCAATGACAGTGTCCTTCTTAAATCGCTCAGGCTGGCGGGCTGGCGGGCTGGGGATCGCAGTGTCCGCAGTTGCCGCCCTCTATGTTAACCCAAGCCCGCGGGGAGGGAAGAGTCAGTTCTCTCTGGAGTAGTGCGCTGATGGTACACCGGACGCCGGCCCTCCAGCATTCACCCCGTCACTGGCGCCCCCGCCCTGGATTCAGACGGGGCTCCTGTTTCCCCCTGATGCTGCCAACCCCCTTTGCGCGCCAATTCTCGTTGGTACTCACGCTCCACCAGAGTTTGCCTGCCCTAGGAGCACCTGGGCCCGGGTGCAGCCCGCGACCTCCCGCTGGCGCACAGCTGCTTTGTCTTCACTGGCCTTCTGGATTCCTTGCCGACCTGCCACTGTTTGGTTCCTCCGTTACACTCTCTAGTCTCCTATTTTCATAAATGTTGGGGAACTGTTGGTTGATTATGCTATTCTTCAGTAGATCTGCCCGGATTTTCCACCAGATGCACGAGAGCTGGGTTCCCTAGGTGCTACTCTGTCGCCTTCTTAACCCTCCTCTGAATTTTTAAATATATTGCTCAATTGTTTTCCAAAAAAGTTTGTACTAATTTAAGTTCCAATTACCAGTGAATAAGAGTGCTTGTTTTCCCACAATCTCATCAGCACTAGTATACTACCACAGGTTACTCTCAATGCATTTTCAAAGTTTTCACCCATGCCCGATATGTAAAAATCTTTTCAAACCAGATGTATTTCTCTTTCTGTTCATATCCTTTGAAAACATGTTTCTTACTGATTTATACG
Source organism: Sturnira hondurensis (assembly GCF_014824575.4). Taxonomy (NCBI): domain Eukaryota; kingdom Metazoa; phylum Chordata; class Mammalia; order Chiroptera; family Phyllostomidae; genus Sturnira; species Sturnira hondurensis. The sequence continues at coordinate 2,644,115 of NW_028081875.1, forward strand.
AACTCTATACATTGAAGGGATTAGTTTATAAAACTATCATATTATTATTGTAGCTTCAAGACCTTTTTTGAAATGAGATGCATAGATAGCTACATTCATAGATAGGTAAAATTAGATAATGGACACTTAACCACATTCTTGGGAAAGCATGGACTAGTCCTTGAATCCTAGCAAAAAATCTTGGCTTTCTCATGATCTGTACCCTTCCTCACTCTTCTTCCCTTTGAAGCCATATATTTTGGTATTATGATCCCCCCAGACAAGTCAGGAATCCTTATTCAGTAAGTGGAAATGGAGTTAATGGACTCTCCATAGGAGAAGGCTGGTTCTTTGACAGCTATCTGGCATAGTGTTCAATTGTGAGCATTTCTAAAATACTCTGGGAAAAAGTTACATTTTTATAAATCAGAGCCTAATTACACAGACTTCATATTAAGACAAACAGCATGTTTCCAGGTAACACATGCCTGCCATCAGTTTGTGCTGCTCCAGCAAGGCCTGCCTTAGTATGCTAGCAAGAGAATTTTTGGATGTGGGCATGCAAAAGCCAAACTAACATCTGCCTTCAATCCCAGCTTCAGTCATATCCAAGTGTTGCTGTGGTCATGGCCAATTCACTTGAAAGACAGCATGTTTCCAAACTCACATTAGTAAGGAAACAATATTTCTAGTTCTTTCCCATTTCAGTTTGAAGGGGTTTGTCATTGTTTTGTTTTGTTTTAATTAAAAAAAAACACTTCTTGCACTGCCTTGTCTTATAGAACACAGCTGTCCTGAGACTGGTCCTTCCCATAGTGGTTTGCATTTGTGCAAACCTTCATGTTTCCTCTGTTCTCCCCAAAATTAAAATAATCTTTGATGCTTTCAGATACAGCAATATGTTCAAAACTAAAAAAGCACATTCTTGCAATTTTATGGTGTTTTTAACCATTTGCAAATAAGTTATGTTTTTAAAACAGAATAAACACATTTACAACTACAAATATTTGAGTCAATTATTTATGGACTATTAACAACATTAAACTCATGCAAATTAATCTCAGCATATTGAGTTTGGAAATATTTTTCTGCAGTATGACCACTGAGTGTTCCTGAAAACCTGTGATAATGCCAAATAACCATAACTCTGCACTTCCATCTTTCTAACCATCCAATTTCCTTTATGCTATTCCTTTATTTATTTACACACTGCTTATTGAAAAAAATTAATATGTACACTTTACACATTGAAAAAAATTAATATGTACACTTTACACATTAACTGTACAATGTACACTGTAAATTAGCCACCATCAGAATTAAAGGTTCTCAGTGGTGCATCTCTGAACAAATTTTTCTGATCACTTTTTGATTAATGTAATAACCTACTTTTTGTTCTTAGAACAATAAGAATTATTTTAGTACATTGAAAAATCAATACATGTCAAATGGCATTTCATAATATCTATGTGGAGTTCATTTGACATGATGACAGAAAACATACTGTGTCATCTAGTTTATTCTTTTTTCTTCTTTTTTTCAATTGCTGTTCAATTACACCCATCACCATTATCCCCTCATTGTTCCCCTCCTCCATATCCACCCCCACGTCCCACATTCTATCCTACACCGATGTTGTCTTTTTCCACGGGTCCTTTATACACTTTCTTTGATGACCATTCTCCTTCTTTCCCCTGTTATGTCCCACCACTGTCCCCTCTGGTTTTGTCACTTTGTTCTTAATTTCAGTGGCTTTGGTCATATATTGTTTGCTTGTTTGTTTTGTTGTTTAGATATCTGTTAAAGGTGAGGTCATATGGTATTTGCCCTTCAACACCTGGCTTATTTCACTCAGCATAATGCTTTCCAGTTCCACCCATGCTGTTGCAAAGTGTAGGAGATCCTTCTTTATTTCTGCTGCATAGAATTCCTTTGGGTAAATGATCCATAGTTTTTCAATCCATTCATTTACTGATGGGTATTTAGGTTGCTTCCAAATCTTGGCTATTGTAAATTCTGCTGCTATGAACATTAATGTGCATACGATCTTTTGGATTGGTGTTCTAGAGTTCTTTTTTTTTTAATTTTATTTATTTATCTTTAGAGGGGAAGGAGAGAGGGAGAGAAACATCAATGTATGGTTGCCTTTTGTGCGTCCCCTGCTGGTAGTTAGCCTGCAAGGAACCGGCTTGCAACCCAGGCATGTGCCCTGACTGGGAATCGAACTGCGATCGTCTGGTTCGCAGGCCCGCGCACAATCCACTGAGCTACGCCAGCCAGGGCTAGACTTCTTAGAATATAATCCCAGCAGTGGAATTGCTAGGTCAAAGGGCAGGTCCATTTTTAGTTTTCTTAGAAAATTCCATACTGTTTTCCATAGTGGTTGTACCAGTCTGCAATCCCACCAACAGTGACCTAGGGTCTCCTTTTCCCCACAACCTCTCCAATATTTGTTGTTTGTTGCTTTGTTTATGATGGCCATTCTGACTGATATAAAGTGGCATCTCATTGTGATTTTAATATTCATCTCTCTGAAAGCTAGCTATATTGAGCATCTTTTCATGTGTCTCTGGATCCTCTGTATGTCCTCCTTGGAGAAGTGTCTGTTCAGGTCCTTTGCCCATGTTTTAATTGGGTTGCTTCTCTTCCAAGAGTGGAGTTGAGTGAGTTCTTTGTATATTTTGGAGCTAAAACCTTCGCCTGAGGTATCATTGGCAAATATGTTTTCCCAAACAGTTGGTTTTTTTATCTTAATACTGTTTTCTTTAGCTGTGCAGAAGCCTTTAATTTTGATGAGATCCCATTTGTTTATTCTTTCCTTTATATTCCTTGCTCTAGGGGACGTGTCAGTAAAAATGTTCCTGCGTGAAATATCTGATATTTTCCTGTCAATGTTCTCCTCTAGGATTTTAATAGTTTCACAGCTTACATTTCAGTATTTTACCAACCTTGAATTTATTTTGGTTTATGATGTAAGTCGATGCTCAAGTTCCATTTTTTTCTCATATAGCTGTCCAGTTCTTCCACCACCATTTGTTGAAGAGGTTATTTTTTTCTCCATTTTATGTCTTGCCCCCTTTGTTAAATATTAATTGACTGTAGAGAGTTGGGTTTAATTCTGGACTCTCTGTTCTGTTCTATTGGTCTATGTGCCTATTTTTATGCCAGTACCAGGCTGTTTTGATTACAGTGCCCTTGAAATACAGTTTGATATCAGGTATTGTGATCCCTCCTACTTTGTTCTTTCTCAAAATTGCAGCTGCTATTCGGGGTCTTTTATGGTTCCATATAAATTTTTGAAGTGTTTGTTCTATATCTGTGAACTATGCCATTGGTACTTCAATAGGTATTGCATTGACTGTGTAAGTTGCTTTGGGTAGTACAGATATTTTGATAATGTTAATTCTGCCAATCCATAAACACGGTATTTGTTTTCATTTGGTTGTGTCCTCCTTGATGTCTTTCTTCAGTGTTGTATAGTTTTCTGCATACAGGCCTTTTACCTCCTTGGTTAGGTATATTCCCAGATATTTTATTTTTCTTTTTGCTATATCAAATGGGATTCTTTTCTTGATTTCTGCTTCTGCTGATTCATTTTTAGTATATAAAAGTGCCTTTGATTTATGAATATTGACTTTGTATCCCATTGTTTTGCCATATTCATTTATTAGGTAGAGCAGTTTGGGGGTAGAGTCTATAGGATTTTCCATATACACTATCATGTAATCTGCAAACAATGACAGTATTGTTTCCTCCTTTCTGATTTGGTTGCTTTTTTTTAAAGATTTTATTTATTTATCTTTAGAGAGGAAGAGAAGGAGAGAAGTATTAATGTATGGTTGCCTCTCATGAGTCCCCTGCCAGGAACTGGCCTGCAACCCAGGCAGGTGCCCTGACTGGGAATTGAACCACTATCGTGTGGTTTGCAGGTCCGCGTTCAATCCACTGAGCTACACCATCCAGGGCCAAATTGGGTGCTTTTTATTTCCTTTTCTTGCCTGATTGCTGTGGCTAAAACTTCCAATACTATATTGAATAGAAGTGGTGAAATTGGACAAGCTTGTCTTGCTCCTTATCTTAGTGGAAAAGATTTTAGTTTTTGGCCATTGAGCATGATGTTAGCTGTAGGTCTCTCATATATGGCCTTTATTATGATGAAGAATGCTCCCTCTATTCCCACTTTGCTGAGTGTTTTTTAACACAAATGGGTGCTCTCCCTTATCAAAAGCTTTTTCCACGTCTATTGATATGATCATGTGATTTTTGTCTTTGTTTTTCTTTATGTGATGTATTACATTTACTGATTTCCAAATATTGAACCATCCTTGCATCCCTGGGATGAATCCCACTAGGTCATGGTGTATGATTTTTATAATGTGTTGTTGCATGTGATTTGCCAATATTTTGTTGAGGATATTAGCATCTATGTTCATCAGCAATATTGGCCTGAAGTTTTCTTTCTTTGTTGTGTCTCTATCTGGTTTTGGAATTAGGATGATGCTGGCTTCATAAAAAGAGTTGGAGAGTTTTCCATCATTTTGGATTTTATGGAATAGTCTATGAAGAATAGGGGTTAGCTCTTCATTAAAAGCTTTGTAGAATTCTCCTGTGAAGCCATCTGGTCCAGAGCTTTTGTATGATGGAAGTTTTTTGATCACTGATTCAATTTTATCTGCTGTTATTGGTCTGTTCAGGCTTTCTACTTCTTCTGCACTGAGTTTTGGAAGATAATATTTTTCTACAATGTTTTATACAATGTTTTCACCTATGTTTTCAAATTTCTTGGCATAGAGTTCTTCATAGTAATTTCTTACCAGCCCTTCTATTTCTGTGGTATCAGTTGTAATCTCTCCTCTTTCATTTCTTTTTTTAATTTTTTTCCAATTTTCTATTTAATTATTTTTAAAGTACAGTTTTCTGTCTATTACTCCCATCCCATCTCACCCCTGTGCTGCCCCCTCCCTCCCATCTCCAACCTTCTCAGTGGTTTTCCATGTATAAATAATTTTTAATAATATTTTTATTTAATTCTTGTTCAAGTACAGCTTTCTGTCTTATATTCCCAACCCTGCCTGCCCACCGCCCCATGCTCCCCACCTCCCTCCCATTTCCACCCCCCACCCTACGTTATTGTCTATGTGTCCTTTATACTTGTTCATGTGAGAACACCCCCTTTTCCCCTAAGATTCTCTCCCACTCTCCCCTCTGGACCCTGTCAGCCTGTTCCCTATTTCAGTGTCTTTGTTCATATTTTGCTTGCTTGTTTGTTTTGTTTAGATCCCTGTTAACGGTGATATCATATGGTATTTGTCTTTCACCACCTGGCTTATTTCACTCAGCATAAAGCTTTTCCACTAAGATCAGGAACAAGACAAGGTTGCCCACTATCACCACTTCTATTCAATATAGTATTAGAAGTTCTAGCCACAGGAATCAGACAAGAAAAGGAAATAAAAGGCATCCAAAAAGGAGAGGAGGAAACAAAACTGGCATTGTTTGCAGATGACATGATAGTGTACATGGAAAATCCTATAGCCTCTACCAAAAAACTGCTCGAACTAATAAATGAATTTGGCATAACAGCGGGATACAAGGTTAATATCCAGAAATCAAAGGCATTTTTGTATACCAACAATGAAGCAGCAGAAGCAGAAATCAGGAAAAAAATCCCATTCGATATAGCAAAAAGAAAAATAAAATATCTGGGAATAAACCTAACCAAGGAGGTAAAAGACCTGTATGCAGAAAACTACACAACACTGAAGAAAGAAATCAAGGAAGACACAAATAAATGGAAACATATACCGTGTTCATGGATTGGAAGAATTAACATCATCAAAATGTCCATACTACCCAAAGCAATTTACAGATTCAATGCAATACCTATTAAAGTACCAATGGCGTATTTCACAGACATAGAACAAACACTTCAAAAATTTATATGGAACCAGAAAAGACCCCGAATAGCTGCTGCAATTTTGAGAAAGAAGAACAAAGTAGGAGGGATCACAATACCTGATATCAAACTGTATTACAAGGCCACTGTAATCAAAACAGCCTGGTACTGGCACAAAAACAGGCACATAGACCAATGGAATAGAACAGAGAGCCCAGAAATAAACCCAACTCTCTACAGTCAATTAATATTCGACAAAGGGGGCAATAACATAAAATGGAGTAAAGACAGCCTTTTCAACAAATGGTGTTGGGAGAACTGGACAGCTACATGCAAAAAAATGAAACTTGAGCACCAACTTACACCATACACCAAAATAAATTCAAGGTGGATAAAAGACTTAAATATAAGCCGTGAAACCATTAAAGCCCTAGAGGAGAGCATTGGCAAGAAAATCTCAGATATTCCACGCAGCAATATTTTTACTGATACGTCCCCTAGAGCAAGGGATATAAAGGAAAGAATAAACAAATGGGATCTCATCAAAATTAAAAGCTTCTGCATGGCTAAGGAAAACAGTATCAAGATACAAAGAGAAGCAACTGTTTGGGAAAACATATTTGCCAATGATACCTCAGACAAAGGTTTAATCTCCAAAATATACAAAGAACTCACTCGACTCCACTCAAAGAAGACAAGCAACCCGATTAAAAAATGGGCAGAGGACTTGAACAGACATTTCTCCAAGGAGGACATACAGAGGATCCAGAGACACATGAAAAGATGCTCGATATCGCTAGCTATCAGAGAGATGCAAATTAAAACCACAATGAGATACCACTTAACACCAGTCAGAATGGCTATCATAAACAAAGAAACAAACAACAAGTGCTGGAGAGGTTGTGGGGAAACGGGGACCCTAGTTCACTGTTGGTGGGATTGCAGACTGGTACAACCACTATGGAAAACAGTATGGAATTTTCTAAGAAAACTAAAAATGGATGTGCCTTTTGACCCAGCAATTCCACTCTTAGGAGTATATCCTAAGAATCCTGAAACACCAATCCAAAAGAACCTATGCACCCCAATGTTCATAGCAGCACAATTCACGATAGCCAAGAGTTGGAAGCAACCTAGATGCCCATCGGTCAATGACTGGATCACAAAACTATGGTACATTTACACAATGGAATTCTATGCCGCAGAAAGGAAGAAGGAACTACTACCCTTTGCAACATCATGGATGGAACTGGAAAGCATTATGCTGAGCGAAATAAGCCAGGCGGTGAAAGACAAATATCATATGATCTCACCGTTAACAGGATTCTAAACAAACCAAACAAGCAAGCAAAATACGACCAATGACGCTCAAATATGGAACAGGCTGACAGGGTCCAGAGGGGAGAGGGGAGAGAATCATAGGGGAAAAGGGAATGGACTCACATGAACAAGTATAAAGGACACATGGACAATAACTAAGGGTGGGGGGTGGAAAGGGGAGGAAGGCGGGGAGCATGGGGCGGGGGGCGGGCAGGGTTGGGAATATAAGACAGATAGCTGTACTTGAACAAGAATTAAATAAAAATTATATTTAAAAAAAGATGTAAATATAAGCCGTGAAACCATTAAAGCCCTAGAGGAGAGCATTGGCAAGAAAATCTCAGATATTCCCCTCAGCAATATTTTTACTGATACGTCCCCTAGAGCAAGGGACATAAAGGAAAGGAAAAACAAATGGGATCTCATCAAAATTAAAAGCTTCTGCATGGCTAAGGAAAACAGTATCAAGATACAAAGAGAAGCAACTGTTTGGGAAAACATATTTGCCAATGATTCCTCTTTCATTTCTGATTGTGTTTATTTGGATCCTCTCTCTTCTTTTCATAATGAGCCTACTTAAAGGTTTATCTGTTTTGTTTTTCTTTTCCAAAAACCAACTCCTGGATTCATTGATCCTTAGAATTGTGCTTTTAGTCTGTAGGTCATTTAATTCTGCACTGATCTCGGTTATTTCCTTCCTTCTACTTGCTATGGGCTGTCTTTGTTGTTTTCCTCCAGTTCTTGTAACCGTAGGGTTAGGTTGTTTGTTTGAAATGCTTCTATCTTCTTTAGGTAAGCCTGCATTGCTATGAATTTCCCTCTCAGGACTGCCTTTGCTAGTTCCCATAGGTTTTGGGTTGTTGCGAGTTCATTTTCATTTGTTTCCAGAAACGTTTTGATTTCTTCCCTAATTTCATTCTTCATCCATTCATTGTTTAATAGCATGCCATTCAATCTCCATGATTTTGAGTGTTTGCAGTATTTTCTTTGGGGTTGCTTACCAATATCACTTCCTTGTGATTAGAAAAAAATACTTGGTATGATTTCAATTTTCTTGAATTTTTTGAGGCTCATTTTGGGCCCTATCATGTGATCCATCTTTGAAAATGTCCCATATGCATTTAAAAAGAATGTGTATTTAGCTTCTTTGAGATTAAGGGCGCTCTCTCTCTCTCACTTTCTCTCTCTCTCTCTCTCAATATATATATATATATATATATATATATATATATATATATATCAGTTAAGTCCCTTTCATCTAAGGCATTTATCAATGCCACAATATCTTTGTTGATATTGTGTTTGGACGATCTGTCATTTTTGACAATGGGGTATTAAATTCCCCTACTATAATTGTGTTACTGTCAATACCTTTTTTAAAACCCTCTAAGATTTTCTTTAAATATTTGGGTACTCCTATGTTGGGTGCATATATATTTGTGATGTTAATGTCCTCTTGGTGGATTCGTCCCTTGAGTATTATGAAGTTACCTTCTGGGTCTTTCTTTATGGCCTTTTTTTTGAAGTGTATTTTGTCTGATATGAGTATTGCTACCCCTGCTTTTTTCTCTTGTCTGTTTGCTTGGAAAATTAGTTTCTAGTTCTTCACTTTTAGTCTGTGTAGGTCTTTTGTCCTGAGGTGGGTATCTTGAAGGCAGCATATGTGTGGGTAATGCTTTCTTATCGATTCAGCTATTCTATATCTTTTGATCAGAGCATTTAATCCATTTATGTTTAATGTTATTATTCACAGGTACTCATCCATTGCCATTGTTGTACCTGTGTTCCTCTCTGTCTCTCTCTTTTCCTTTCTTTCCTTAGAGCAGTCCTATTAGCACCTCTTGCAGAGCTGATTGGGTAGGGGCATATTCTTTTAGACTTCTTCTGTCTTGGAAGATATTTATTTGGCCTTCTATCTTGATTGAGAGCCTTGCTGGGTAAAGTAGCCTTGGTTGTAGGCCTCTGTTTCTCATTACTTGGAATATTTCTTGCCATTCTCTTCTTGCTTGGAGTGTTTCCATTGAATAGTCAGTAGTTAACCTTATTGGGCCTCCCTTGTATGTTATTTTCTTTTTCTCCCTTGCTGCCTTTAAGATTGTCTGTTTTTCTTGGAATTTTGCCATATTAATGATGATGTGTCTTGAAGTGGGCCTCTTTGGGTTCCTTTTGATTGGGACTCTCTGTGATTCCTGGATTTGTGTGTCTTTTTCTTTCATCGAATTAGGGAAGTTTTTTCTCACTATTTTTTCAAATACATTTTCTTCCCCTTGTTCTTGTTCTTCTCCTTCAGGTATCCCTATTATTCGGATATCATTACGTTTCACATTGTCTTAGATTTCTCTTAGAAAATCTCTCTTAGATTTCTCCCTCTTCATTCTTTCTGAGCCTCTTTTCATTTTCTTGCTCTTTCTGTGTGTTTTTTTCTACTTTGTCCTCCACCTCACTGATCCAATCTTCTGCTTCATCAAGTCTACTTTTCATACCTTCTACTGTGTTCTTCAATTCAGAAATTGTATTCTTCATTTCCTCTTGTCCCTTACTGATAGTTTTTTATTTTCTGTTTAATGTTGATATAGTTTGCGTTGAGTTCGTTGTAGCTCCCCTGTAGTTTCAAGTAGCTCATTGTGAGCTCTTTGAACTTCCTGATAACCAGTGCTTTGAATTCAGTATCTGATAGTTGATTTGCCTCTGTTTCATCTAACATTCTTTCTGTGGTTTACTCCTTTCTTTTCATTTGTGGGTTCCTTTTTATCTTCCCATTTTTTATGAGCCTCTTCTTATTAGCCTCAGCTTCTTAAATTGATCTCTTCTGACTCCTTGGTTTTATGGTGTGAACTTAAGTGGTGGAATACCTGTGAAATTCAGTGTTACAGACTCCTTCAATTGTCCTGGTATGTTCTGCTTTCACCTACTCCTTTTTGTGTGTGTGTGATAAGTTGGAGGGGGGCAAAGTGGTTTATGACAGCAGGAGTGTATTCTGTGGTATTTACAGTAACAGCTGGTAGAGAAGAGATAGGTGATCCCCTGGCTATGTACAGAGATAACCATAATCTTCAACACAACTAGCCTCTTTTTAGAAAGGATGAAAGGACGATAAGGCTCTTGTTGTGGAGGGACAGTTTGTGATTTGGATTTAGAAAGGAGTGAGGTTGAGGGAGGTCAGATTTTGAGTTAAGGTGAGAATAATGGATGGTAAATAGGTTTAGTGTGAGAGAGAATAGACTTAATCACTACAGAATTATAGTTCAGACTACAATGTAGTGGGCTAAGATCTGGGGGAGTGTTGTGCAGTGTTTACAATAGTATGTAATAGCTATTATTTACATTAATATTAGAACAACAATCATATGACAGAATCTATGATATACCAAGATTAGGGAGTATTGGACCTTCAATAGTGTGCTCGCTGGGCAAAGGGATTTAAAGGACAGTAAATTAGCAATACAGTATGATTGAGGGGACAGGGAAACCTGTCAAGTGATACAATATATACAGCCAAGGAAAAGAAGACTATACAGAAAGAGGGGGAATACAGAAATACCATTAAAATAAAAGATGTAAGAATAATGACAAAATAATGGAAAAAATACAAATATGCAGTAACTTGTAGTTTTTCTGTTATAGCAATGTAAATTTTGTCTCTTTGTTTCTCCTGTTGGGATGCCCCCTCTTTGAGTCCAACTAACTCTGGTCTTTCACCTTTCCAAGTCTTTTGTCTCACTTGTGGGGGAGAGGGGCAAAAAGAAAGAAAAAGAGGAAAAGAAAAAAAGAGCAGCAGATGGGAGGAAAAAGTGGTAGGTTTGGAAAGGAAGGAAGAAGGAATAAAACAAGAAAGAAAAAGAGAGAGGGTTAAAGTATTGAAAGATAAAATAATAATAAAGTTAAAGGAATAGAAGATTATTTAATAACAAACAAAAAACAAACAAACAAAAAACACGTCTTGTTGGTTTCCAGCTGGTCAAACCTTTTCTTCTGGTCATACTAGCTGCAGCAGCCTGAGAGACTATTAGTGTGGCCTTCCTCCCTTCTCGGTGAACTCAGCCGGTCTCATCAATGCCCTCCCAAGATCCAGACTGGAGCCACTCTCCAGCGCCTCACTGAGAGCAGATTTTCCCCAAGATTCACAGTCCTGGCCTGGGGTGCGGGCAGACGTGCCCCGCCAGACTTCCCTGGTATTGCAGGCTTGGGCATGGACCTTTCCCAGTGCCATGGAAGAATGCACAGGGCGACTCTCAATTCTCCCAAGCTGGCAACCACATCCTGATTTCATGGGTGATCAAAACTCTCTGGTTTTCTTCCTAGTACCCACTCCTCTCTCTGCCCCTACAGACAAACCGATCTCTCTTGGTGTTTTTCAATCTGTTTGCAGCTGGGTAGGGAGGGTGCTAATGACTGGCTCTCTCCCAGGGTCCTTGCTGCCAGCCTTGGGATCCCAGGGACAAAGGCATACTGGCAGGGGCCCTGGCGCAGCCCAGTGGAGGGCCTGCAGCTTCTGCGCTGTTCCTTTGGACCTTGTTGACCTGCACTCAGTCTCCTCTCCTCACCGTCTGGTCATTCAGTGTCCCCTACACTTTCTGGAGTCCTACCTTCCTATATGCTGGGTTCCTGTTGTCTATCCACTGTGCTCCTCTGCAGATCAGCCCAGTTTTTCTCTGGCACATGTGGGGAGGCAAAATCCTTTGTCCTACTCTGCCACCATCTTCAAAATTGTTCTGTATCACTGTTTTTAAGTGAATGTAAATAAACCTCTCTTCTGTCAGGTGCAATATCTGTGTGGGGTGTACATTAGAATAGCAATGTATTGTACCCTTCATTTAGATTTTTTTTATTCAATAGAAAAAGTGAAATTGCAATTTCTACCTTACCACAAAGGCACATCAAGAAAATAAATATAGGAAGTGTCTAAGTTTTTTAGACATTTCTAGTTGACTGTGAAAGCAAAATTAGTTTTGCCTCTTTGTGATTATTAAAAATGAGTTAAATCATTTATTGAAATATTTTCATTTACACAATGGAATACTATGGATCAGAAATAAAGAAGGGGCTCCTACCCTTTGCGACAGCATGGATAGAACTGCAGAACATTATGCTAAGTTAAATAGCTAGGCATTGAAAGATAAATGCCATATGACCTTACCTTTATATGGAACATAATCAACAAAACAAATAAGCAAACAAAATATAACCAGAGATATTAAAATTAATAACATTCTGACAGTAGCCAGAGGGGAGGTGGGAGGGGATAGTGAGGGGAAAGGGGAGAAGAGGTTTCAGGAACAACAATAAAGGACACTTGGACCAAACAAAGGGGAGGGTGGAATCAGGGGAGGAAGGGAAGATAACTGGCCTGGGGCCGGGGCTGGGAGAGTAATGCAGACAATTGTACTTGAACAACAATAAAATTAAAAAATAAAATAAAATATTTTTAAGCTCTATAAATTTACTAAGAATATTGAACTTCCTACATCAGTGGGTGGATTTCTTGAGTGTAAATTATACCTCAATAAAAATATTTAAAAATAAATAATTTTAAAGTTAAAAAATGTTCTCAGTATTTTAAAAATCAAATACAGAACTTTTCCTGAAATTGTACATATATGAAATTCATAAATTAAACTCAAAATGTAATTTATTCATGAGATCATACGAATGTGTATATAAAAAACGTATGTGTTATTAAAAGGCAAAGTCTCCTTTATATACAAATTATCTATTGGCAATGGAATAGTAACAATTTTCCCTTTACTAAGAAAAACTGATACTTTACTTGTCAGAACTTCAATGTAATACGTTCACAGAAAGCCATTAATATTGGTTGGTTTTGAAACAAATTCATTTACATTAAGATAAACTAGGAAATAGATTGTAATGACGAGGAAATATCTGGGCATCTAGTTATTAGAATTTTAGAGTCAAAAGGGGCTTTAGAAATCATCTTAGATAGGACTTTCCTGATGGTGAACAAGTCTATATTTGAAAATAAAAAAGAAAGAAAGAAAATTCCGTGTTTAAAACAAAGAATTTAATGTTCAGAAAGAAGACTTGGGGTTTTAGTTACTGCAGCAGTGACCCATGGGTTAAATACCACATGGCACTTATGTTTCTAACCTGCTGGTCTCCAAGCATCCCAGGAAACTCAATCCAGGCTGGCCCAGATCCTCTCCATTGTCCCCACACTTTTACTCCCATATCCTCTTTACTGCTGTTCATTTTACCCCAGGTCATTGTGCATTTCCATGTGTCCCTTCAGTGTCTTATCCAGCCCAAGTCCATGTGGCCCAGGTACAGTACAAGTTCTAGTGGTTACTAACACACATGCTACTCCCTCCATTTTCTTGTTATTCCACAATACCATTTCTTCAAGCTTGAACCTAGGGCTCTCCCTGGCTGTCACCTCTTCCCTCAACCACACATACATACACATTCAGGCACATGTTCACACTTGCATACACATACCTCATTCAATTCACAAGTCTTGATCCCTCCAAAATATTCTCCAACCCCATCTCCCCTCATCCCCATTGTAGCTGTCCTTGATTTTGCCACCAGGGTCCTATGCCTGTACTTCAACTGAATGTCCATCCTGGGTGCCACACTTTCAGTGCCCCCTCCTTCCCACCTGTTCTTCCATTTCAGCAGCCATCTTTTTATAACAAAGCCTTCTTTTTATAACAAAGATCATTATTTGACTCCTGGGACTATACTCTCTTATCCCGAGAGTCATAAATTCTAGCCCTTCACACTTGCAGGCCTTTCTAGACACCTGACCTCCCTTTTCCAGCCCAGGGGTCTCCAGAAGACCCTTGAGCATTCCCATCCTCACTGCCTTCAGCAACCAACTAAAATGAAAAGGGAAATAAAATTAGGTCATGTTTCATTCTGCTCAGACTGCTGTAAAAAAGTACCATAGAAAATGTGGCTTTAAACCATCCAGATTTATTTTCCCCCAGTTCTCTTTCCCTGTATAGGTACTGGAAATTTCCCCAGACATCAATTGCTTGTTACAAATCTGTGACACAATTACCACCTGGGCCCTTATTGCATTTCTCAAAGAAGGCCTGGTGCCTGCATGTGGCAAGGCCAGCTGCAGCCTCCATTCTTCCCCCACACCACTCTGGGATGGCCATCCTGATTTTGTTTGTACAAACTATATTCTACTTGCAGATAGATCTGTATGGTCCTTATGAGGAATTGTATGTTATGTTCTGGATGTGAAATTCTGTAAATTATCAATGATATAGAATTCTTGAATGTGGTTATTAAAAATAGACTGGATGGCTTTAAACAACAGATAGATATAGATATAGATATAGATATAGATATAGAAGTACATATATATATTTTTTTTTCTTTCTTTCTGGAGGCTGGAAGTCCAAGAGCAGGTACAAGCATGGCTGGTTCCTGGTGAGGACCCTCCTCCTTACTTGCAGATGACTGCTTTGTCTCTGTGTCCTCACATGACACAGAGAGCTCTGGTGCCCTTTGTCTCATTATGAGGGCATTAATCTTATCACAGAGACTCTATTCTCATAACTTTATCCAAACCTGAGTTTCCCAAAAGCCCCATCTCCAAATACCATCACACTGGGGATTGCAGCTTCAGCACGTGAATTAGGTGTGGGGAGGCACATTTCAGTCTACAGTAGTGGGAAAAATAAGCTAGACGTTATTTTGCACACGGGAGGTGTGAACAAAATCTGTATAAAATGATTTCAATTATTTTATTGCTACTTCCCATGCTTTGCTCCTCTTAAGATCTTGAATGTCAGGCCTCTGCTTCCTATGTCATGCAAGGTAAAAGAAAAAATTCTCTCAAGGGCCCCATGTGACTTATCAGTCCAATCTCCAGACATTCTGTTCTCATCTCCATTGCTCAACCCCACCTTTGCTTCTCACCCTGACTTCAGGTTCTTTGATTTTTTTTTTCTGTTTCCTCTGGTCAGACCTCTCTGTTACCAGCTGTCTGCGTAGCTCTCTACAGTCCTTTCTTCCATACCACTAGGTCTAGTCTCAATGGCATTTTATAAGACAAGCTCCCCTGGCCACTATCTAAATAAAGATTCTTCTCTCCTAAACCTCTCAACTCTCAGTCTTCCCACCCTTCATAATTTCTCTTCCTAACATTTGTCATTCCTGACACAGTGTTTACTTAGTCATTTGTTTGTTTATTGTCTGTCTCTTCTTACCCAAACCTCCGACAGGGGAAGATTTTATCAGTTGTGTTCACTTCTACGTCCCCAGTGATGGGACAAAGCTGGCTCTCAAACTGAAAAAAAAAAAACAGATGAAAGAAACCAGAAATTGGACCGTTTTTTTCCTCATTACTCACAGAAAATTTTTTAGTTATTGAGGACATTATTATTATTAGGGGCAGTTATTAGTATCTGACTTGAAGCAAACGCTCTATGTCAGTGAAGTTCCTCAAATTGCCCAGAAGCACTGAAATCTACCTGAATTCTCTGTTAGTGGTTCCACCCAACCAGATCTGCTCATGAACATTATGCGCATTAGAGATGTCATTCCCTGGTGTTTATGCATTCCCAAGTAACTACTAACTAACCCTTTACCAATCACATTTTCATATGGGAGAAGGAACATCAGAATCCAAATGATAATGACATAATCACAGCAAGATATCGTGCGAGTGACATTAATTTATTCTATAATATAAAAGTAAATACTTTGAACACATTTTTGTATCTTTACCAGCAATACTATACATTAACAATTTCTCTTTTCTAAAAGGCTCTTGATGAAACCACCAGACCAACTGGGACTTCACAATTATCATAATGACACAAATTGTTTTGCTATAACACTTACTTTGTCTGGACCAGGGGTGTCAAACTCATTTTCACTAGGGGGCACATCAGTCTTGTGGTTGCCTTCAAAGGGCCAAATGTAATTTTAGGACTGTGTAAATGTAACTATGCATTAACTGTTAAGGAGTTGAAATTGCATTCAGTTCTTTGAGGGCAATGATGAGACTGGTGTGGCCCCAAGTGAAAATGAGTTCGATACCCGTGTTCTAAACTGTATGTGTCTACAAGGTGCAAACCACATGTAGCTTGGGAAGGTGAATGTGTGGCCTGCATAGCTGGTGTTCCATCCAAATTCCTCCACCTCCACTTACTCATTGAGTAAGCACTGCCCACCATAGAACCATCAACATCTGCATTTCTCAACTTCAAAGTACTCCTGAACCTTTTCCACCTTTCAGCAGGTCAAAGGTGCATTTTAAGGACAGCCCGCAATTACTACCAGTGGGATTTGGTAAGTAAAACCCCAGGTCATTCCTTCCAAGGCATGTCCCACACTGTACACCAGTATTTTTCATATGGGTTAAGCTCCAATGACCCATAGAGAAAAATGGAATGATGGCCCAGATATATCTATTAATGGTTGTCTTCTCTTTCTGTCTCTCTTCTTCCCTACACCTCTAAAATTAACTTTTATTTTTGCTTCCAAGTCAACCCAAACCAAGATAAAGTAATAGAATTTTTGGAAATTGGTGGAAATGGAGAAGCCACCCAGTCTCACATTATTTTACAAGTGGGGAAACTAAGATTCAAGAAGTAACTGACCCCCAATAATGCAGTAATTCTTAATTCAGGATTTATTCCACATAACCTTTCTTTCCAGATACAACCTGGGAATGAGGCAATCAAATATCTTCTTCTTATTTTCTATCCTAGAACCTACACCCTTAATTATAATAACAAGTATTTCATATTCATAGAAATATATTTTAGAGAGGAGGAGGAAGATGGCGGCAGAGTAGGACAAAGGATTTTGCTTCCCTTCACGCACCAGAGAAAAACCAGGCTGCTCAGCAGAGGAGCACAGCGAACACCCAACAGGGACCCAGCATATGGGACGGCAGGACCCCAGAGAGTATAACGGACACTGAATGACCAGAGGTTGAGGAGAGGAGATGGACCTCAGAGCAGCAAGGTACGAGGGAACAGCACAGAGGCTGCGGGGCCCTTCGCCAGTGGGGCCAGGGCCCTAGCAGGGCCGCCCTGATCTCTGAGAGCCAAGGGAGGGCAACAAGGACAACCCTATGAGAGAACTAGTCACCGGCATCCTCTCTAACCAGCAGGGTGCAGATTGGAAAACACCAGGAGAAATCGGTTTGCCTCTAGTGGCAGAGAGAGGAGTGGGCATTGGGAAGCAAACCGGAGAACTCTGATAACCCATGGAGTCAGGCTGTGTTTGCCAGTTTGGGGAACTGAGGGGCCCCAGCATTCCCAGTAGCCTGAGCCGGCGCTCCCACAGTCTCGGGGGAGATTCGGGATATGGTCAGTGCCCCTGGAAGAGCACCAGTCACCAGCTCCCTCCCTACCTAGCCAGGCGCAGTATGAGAAGCACCGGAAGGCAAGCTGTAGTTGCCGGCTTGGAGGTATGGGTGGTGCGCATTCCCGGAGGTGCGCATTCCCGATACCGGGGGACTCCAGCGGGCACTCACACAGCATTGGGGCTCTGCACCAGACTTACAGGGCCCCTGGGGAAGTGCCAATTGACAGATTCATCCCTACCCAGCTGGGCTCAAACTGAGAAGCACCAGGAATCAGGCTGTGGTTGCCAGCTTGGAAGAATTGTGAGTTGCCCAGTGTGTGCAGCCACAGCACTGGGAAAGGTCTAAGCCCAAGCCTGCGAGACCAGGAAAGCCTGGCTGGGAGTGCGAGCCCTCATGCCAGGCCAGAGTTGGGAAGCCTGGGGAAAAACCTGGTCTCAGCAGGGCGCAGGAGAGCAGCACCATTCTGGATCTTGGGAGGGCACTGGCGAGACCAGCTAAGTTCACCGAGAGGAGAGAAAGGCCACACTAATAGCCCCTCAGGCTGCTGCAGCTAGGGAGACCAGAAGAAAAGATTTGACCAGCTGGAAGCCAAAAAGAGGAGTAGGTGGAAGTGGAGAACACCAAAATACCTGCAGGAGACTGCACCACTGAATCTCACAGGCATCTTACCACAGAAGTTCTCACCATAAACCCAGGAACCCAGAAGAGACCACTTTAAGAAGCTGAAGCCAACAAGAAGAGCAACACAAACAATGGGAAGACAAAGAAACAACCCCCAAATGAAAGAAAAGGAGGAAGTCTCAAAAAGAACGTTAGATGAAATAGAGGCAAGCCAACTATCAGAT